>NC_139050.1:6634991-7847485 GCF_965140915.1 Aythya marila
GAAAAATAGGTAACTTCATCAGCAGCTGTCAGGTTTCAGTAGCCATTTGTTTCATTAGTTCTGAGAACAATAGAGGAACTCCTGTGTCCTACTTCCCAAAAGTGGCAAAAGACAACGTAAAGCCCCTTAAAATCAGACATGCATCAGCTGGCTGCAGTTGAACTGCTTAACATCAAAACTGAAGCAGCCAAGCTATGTGTGTACTGCAAAATAGGGCACATTGGCACTTACCTTTCTGCCTTTGCTAATGCCTGCCATGAAGATGTGGCAGCCAGCTCTGAGAATAGCAAGCTTTAATGTGGCTGCTGTTCTGTGCTGGAGAGAATACCACCAAACCTCTGCTGCCTTCTTACTGCTGCTAGCTAAATTAAAGTTATCACAGATACAGCAATCACACTGTCATCACTGCAATGCTTTATTACACCCTGAGAGTAGGTGCAGAGAGAAATGACTCAGTATAAACAGCACCTATATACTGAATACCATTGTGAACTAGATTTTCCAAAACATGAGCCGAATGCTTTGGGTATTTGGAAATTATTTGGAAAAAAAAATACACATTAATATCACCTCAGCTTTCAGTAATTTCTATAATAAAAGACACAGAGGAAAAGATAAGATCAATTAGAAGTCCTCTCTGGTAACTGCCAGTTTACACATCTGAGGCAGGACCAACTCAAATTGCTCAAAGCACATGCAGGGCTTTGATAGTATCTATTTATGCGAAGTATACCTGGCAGTCAGTAACTACTGGTGTTCCTCAGGGATCATTGCTGGGATCGGTACTGCTTAATGTCTTCATTAATGATTTGTATGATGGGACAGAGTGCACTATCAACAAATTTGCAGACAACGCAGAATTGGGAAGAGCAGTCAACATGCTGAATGTCAGGTCTGCTCTTCAGAGGGACCTGAATGAGCTAAAGAAAAGGACTGATGGGAACTTCATGGAAAATGACAAAAGCAAATGCAAATTCCTACATCTGGGATGGAACAAACCCATGCAGCCCAGATGGGCTGGGGCCAACTGTCTGGGAAGAAGCTCTGCAGAATAAGATCTGAAGACCCATGTAAACATGTTCATACAAATCAGCAGGGTGCCCTGGGATCAAAGAAGGCTAGCTGCATCCTGGGCTGTATCTGTGTAGCCAGCAGGTCAAGGGAAGTGATCATTCCCTCTATTTGGCACTTGTGATACCTCTCTGGAATACTATATCCAGTATTGGGCTCTCCAGTACGAGAAAGATATTGACATACTGAAGTGAGTCCAGTGGACAGCCACCAAGATGGTTGGGGGCTGGTGAACATGATGTAAGAGGAGAGGCAGAGAAAAGTGCCTTAAGGCAGAAAAAGACTGAAGGCAGAAAAGACTTTAGGCAGAAAAGACCACTAGAAAAGCCCTGAGGAATCCTTAATCCCCTCTGCAGCTGCCTGATCAGAGGACAGAGAGATGGAGCCAGACTCTTCTCAAAGGTGCACAGGATGACAGACAACAGACACAAGTTGGAACATAGGAAATACTGTTTAGATGTAGAGAAAAAAAAAATACCATAGGAGTGATCAAATGCTGGAGCAGGCTGCCCAGGAGGTTGTGGGATCTCCCTCCTCGGAGGTATTTCAGACTTGACTGGACAAGCACAGGCACAATCTAACCTCATTACACCTGCTTTGAACAGGGAGTTGGACTAGATGACCTCCAGAGGTCCCATCCAACCCAAATTATTCCATGATGCTATGATTCCTAGATATAGAAAGAAATACTACAGGGAGCTGCTGACAGCTAACCTGTTTATGTCTAGAGAATAACGGGATGAAAAGCCATCTGAGCAACTACAAACCTGTTGGTCACAGAATCACAGAATGTTTAAGGCTGGAAGGGACCTCCAGAGGCCATCTGGTCCAGCCTCCCTGCTCAATCAGGGACACCTTAAGCAGGTTGCTCAGGACCATATCTAGACAACTTTTGAAGATCTCTAAGGGGGAAGGCTTCACAACCCCTCTGGGCAACCTGATCCAGTGCTTCGCCACCTACGCAAGGAAGAAGTGCTTCCTGATTGTTCAGATGGAACCTACTGTGTTCCGATTTGTGCCAACTGCCTCTTGTCCTGGCACTGGGCACCACTGAGCAGAGCCTGGCTCCATTCTCTTTGCACCCTCCCTTCAGGTATTTATAGACATTGATGAGATCCCTCCGAGCCTCCAGGCTGAGCAGTCCCAGCCCCCTCAGCCTCTCCCCACAGCAGAGTTGCTCCAGGCCCTTGTTTGCCTTGGTGGCCCTCTGCTGGACTCCTTCCAGCATGTCCAGGTCTTTCTTGTACCGGGGAACCCAGAACGGGACACAGTGCTATAGATGCGGCCTCACCACTGCTGAGAAGAGGGGGGTCTATCTTCAACAGGTTGAAAAACTTCTGGACGCATCTTAAAGGCAAGAAATACAGAAGACCAAATGATGAATGGACACTGAGATAATGTCCCATATCAGATTATCAGCAGCAAGTCTTTCAGATCATCCTCATATCTTCTTTGATGAGAAATTCTTGGTAGTTGAGACCTGCTGTTTTTAAAAAGCACTTTGTGTTGGAAGTTTTTCAGTCTGATGAAAACATTTAGTGAAATAAGTATAACCCAACTAGGGATCTGATGAAACTAAGGAACTGATAATTTGTGCCAAAAAAAGAAGGCTGAAAATTGGATCTTTGCTGGTCTTTTCAAGGCCTGCAATTGGGACTACTTGTCTCTTTAATACTTACTTTTGCCAGTGCCATTAAAAAGATGTGGGAGGTAATATTTGTCAAAGACAGGCACTGTTACCAATAATCAGAGAGGACTGAAATAACCTACAGAATGAAATGAAAGATCTTTGGGGTGACAGCACAGAAGCTCGGTTATGTTTAATTGCACAGCATGCAAAGCCATGTATTTAAGGACTTGCAGCCAGCTGGAAATGACTAAGGGAAAAGATCTGGACAGGCTGGCAAATCACAGGCACTGTGTGGTGAGTCAAAAGGGTATGATGCAGCTGTGCAAGAAATACTACTCAACAAAAGGCTGTAATTTTTAGTGACTCTTTTGACATTTCTAGATCTCCTACCAAGAGAGACACCATGAATATTGCACAGTTTTTCAGAACCAGCTTTTGTGTTTCTAGAAACCTTTTCATTTCCCATAGAAAGAGCAGCAAATGAAAAATGTGTGTGCACACAGAGGGAGAGCAATGGAAAAAGACAGGGGAAACACCACAGAAGAAAACATAATTTTAGAGGGTGTTATTTTCTGTTTGAATAAAAAGCCATTAATTCCAGAAATATATCCAAAGATTGCTTTTGAAAGTTTTTGGCAATGTCAGTTCCACTAAGTAAAGTACTGCTGCAGTAAATGATTTTAGAAGGTATGAACATAGGGATAGCAGGTGACGTCTTTCCAGCTTCTCTTTCAGCAATGTTATTTCTATACTAGACCTACAGCAGAAATTCTGCGTGCTTGAAATATTCAGACAATGTTGTTCATAGGCCACAAAAGCCAGAAGTAACAATTTTCTTAAACTGAATCCTATTAATAAGTTCTATTATTCTACACTGATAGTTTCTTATTTTATTATTATATACATTATCAACTATGCTAGCAGCAGGATATAACAAATGCAAAATACTTGTTCAGGAACACTGCTGTTTTCAGCGGGGAATAATTAAGAATACATTTCAATAACATTTAGGATTCTAATGAATAAAAGATAACTCACGCAGGCAACTCAGAGGCCTGTGTAATTTTCTCCAAGGAGGTCAAAATGCATGATGAGTGCCTAATTCATAATGAAGCACTTTTGGGTCATATATTTTGATAGTAGACAAGATGTGATGAAGGTTCAGGTAACATACAGGTTTGAAATGTCATCTTTCCTGCAGGAAGCCTTCAAAAGGATGTCAGGATTCTTCAGCATAATTCACCTGAAAAGCAGAAAATTCCTCTGGGAGTGTTCCAGCACTCTGTGAACAGAATGTGTATCAAAAGCAAAAACTTTACCTCTTATTCACAGAAGTACTGATTGCATTTTCCCAGCTGGATCTGAGTTGGTAAACAAGCGCTCAGCACAACTGTGCTCTCATCTCCATAGCAGCAACGTAATGAAAGCAGTAAAGAATATGACCATCCAACTGACTTTCTTTCAGACCCTCCACCACACCTCTGATTCTCATGATTGCCAGATGCAGCTATTTAGTTTTTGTTTTCCCAAATTGCCTTCATTTTATTTTTACTAGAAAAATAACAAAGATGGTGAAAATCTGTTTATGTGGCTCAGCCCATTCAGGCCTGCCTGTCTAGTTTGGTTTAAACTCCGCTAACTGCGGCAAGCGTGGGCTCGAGCTGCACCATCTCAATCCTCTTGGAATCCACACCACAATACGGATGCAGCCCAGCTAGAAATGACTCCCTACCTCTGTTTTACTCCTCATTTCAGCTGGGATTCTACATACCTTTGTGCAGCAGGGGGTAGAAACAAGACAGTAAGGAGAGGAAATATCAAAGAAAGTGCAAGGGCTGTGATTGTACAAAACAGAGGCTTTAAACAGCCAAGGTTGAAGAGAAGGGCATTTGTACCTGGATCCACACACAGTGATGACCTTAAAACTATGGATCTCAAAATTATCAGTAATTTCTAACAAATAAGATTTGTTTGTAGGTCTGGGAGATTTTAAATGCCTGCCTTCCAGTCTTTTTGTCTGCTAAAAGTAAATGTCAAAGTTCAGTTACTTTCTTTGTACTCTCTTGACATAGCCTCCTTCCCATTCCCTTACACGACTCCAGCTCAGCAGCTTTTCAACATTTTCAAAAATTGCTCTTAAAGCTTGAACCAAACCCAGAGAATATCATCTGTTTGGACAGGATACAACTGCCCTTCCCTACCAAGCGAGCAGAGAGTAGCTCACACTCCCTGTGAGGCACTCCAAGGGTTTCAGACTGATGGGAGCACCTGGGAAGTACCTGGGGGACCGGGCAGTGCCAGGCCTCTGATGCACACAGACACTGCTCAGGGCCAATACAAGGCCTGCAGAGGAAATAGGCAGCTTTGTGTGGCCCATTTTATTGCCCACAGAAAGAAAATTAGGATTTTTTTCTGCCTCTTTTTGTTTGTGTTCTGCAAAATGCTTTTCAACTCACAAATCTGCCCTCCTGGTTGGAGGGCAGACCAAGCCTGCTTGGTCTGTATACACCCAGAGATTGCAACTAACTAGTTTTGTTTCTGCTCCAAATTTTAATAAGCTACAACAAATTTAAGTAAGCTACAACAGAGCTACACTTAAGGCAGCTTTATCCTTCTACCTCTGTGCTGTTGCCAGGACTACAGAAGACAGACTGGTGTTTGGCTCGGTTGGTTCCTTTACAGATGGGCATAAGGAAGGCTCTTCTGCCCCTCTGGACACTTCTTTCCCCACCAACACAGCTCCCCTCTTAGAGCAAACCCTTTCCCTCAGCCCACTGTCATGTCATACATACATGGTCTGTTTTCCTTTGTTGTATACTCGCCATCCCATTTCTTTCTCCCTTTTTTTAAGAGGGAGACTGAATTTCTATTTCTGCAAGCTGTATCAGAAAGGTGATGACTATTTCATCCATGGGCAGCATTGTGAATTTAAGCTGATGATTTCCTGGCTCCTGGGGCCTCCAAACTTCTGGGCTAGGTGATGCATTTATAAACTTTTCAAGCTTTCATGCATTTGGAGAAAAACCTGGAAACCCTGTCAGAGCAAATCCTATGCTTAACAGCCCAAAAGCAAGCCAAAGTGGACCTGTATGCATTAGTCTTTCAAACTCTCAACTGGCATATTTTTTAAAGTAATTGCTCTAGATGCTGCTCGGACTTGGGAGATGTAATTAAAATAGCATTTGTAAAAGGAAAACAATCCTAGAAGTTGGCTTCCCTTACTAACATTCATATTCATAAATCACATAGTTAATACAATTTAACTTAAGGAATATGTGGTTGCACTTTTATATCAGAGCTTTTGAGGCTGGTTTGGCGTTTGCTTATTTATTTATTTTTCACAGCTTGCATGTGGTGGAGGCTATCAGGCAATTTACGTTGCAATATTGTCTGATTGTCTGATCTCCACCAGGCAGCCTCCACAACCAGCAGCACAGAACAGGGCAGCAGCTGGCAGCTCCAAGTTCATATTCAAAAGGCTGAGGTACATTTTGCAAGCCATCTGTGACCTCGTCTCCGAGGGTCAGAAAGCACACTGGAGTGCTTTGAATTCTAATGCATGCATTGACTTCTCAGTGCCCTCTGCACTGGCACCCCATTTCCCTTCTCAAAGTCATTTACCTCACACTTGCAAATATAGCTACGGCTCTGTGCTAAGTCATCACGGTACGGCTGAGGCTCAGTGCTTTGTGATAGTTGGCTGTATATCTGCAATTCTCTCTTTTCCTCCCATTCTCTCAGCAGATATTTTCTTTCTTAGAAATAAGAATCTAATGAGAAAGGATGAGGAAAAAGCCTCTTTGCTGAAAGTGGAGTTAGGTAGGCTCCAGAAAATATTCCCTGTGGTTCTGAGAGATGCTATACTAGCACAGATCTCGGGACATGAGATACCAGAGGCCAAGCATTATCTTACTTGATTTTTCATTAACCAGTCTAGGGAAATCACATGAGATATGCCACTCACTGGCCATTTCCTGGAGACATTTTCATGGGAAATTGTTACTGTTCCTGACAAATGTTCAGCAAATCAAAAATGAGGAGTGGATGGTGAAAGAAAAGGGGTCCAGTGCAAGCACAATAACTACTTCAAACTTCCTGTGGTGTAAACAAAGTCAGAATTTGGCCCTAAGCCTCTGTTTTAAGGGTATATGTCTAAATGTCTTTCTGAAAACAGCAGTTACAGTACTCTCCAGCAAATCAGGCAACATTCCAGAGGTCTACTTGGTTTTCCTGGAAACGATCCTTTAACTCACAGTAAATGAAGGACTAAAAATTATGATCAAGTCAAGAGACAGAAGGTCTGAGGTGCATTTGTGCACTTCAGAATATGGATCAATAGTCAGAAAATTTCAAAATAGACTCCTAGCTAAGTGTCGGTACATATTTTCCTCATGAAATGAATAAAGTGCTGCTCTATTGGCAACCTCATTATTCACTACTTAGCAAATTCAGTAATGACTTTAGGCAAATGTGAATATTGAACCGGAAAGGTATTAGTACGACGAGCAGGAAATGAGCATGAACGACAGCTGTGTTGTGCCAAAGCCCCTCAGAGGACCCACAGAATAGAAAACAGGAACTCAACATTTGACCAAATTATTCTTCTAAAGCAGAACTTCTCTGCAAGCAGGGGGTGGAAAGTGAGGTGGAAACCCCCCTGGTGAAGTTCCTTGGCTTGTTTGTCATGTCTTTCTTTGAGAGAGTAAGGGCCCGCAAACACGACACATTTCTAGTAACGCGCACTGGTGGACGGATCATGTAGACTCCTCCTTCCCTTCTACACCACTGGTGGGGAAAAACATGAACCAGAGCTTCCACCATAGAAATGCAAAGCATGGAGTAGAGTATGGGAAATATGCAGAGGAAGTCTGCATGAAACATGGCGCTGTATATAAATGCAGATAATATTTCATCCTGTGATGACCCCTTTTTTGTTTAAAAACAAAAGCTGTGTTGGTCCAAGAGACAATGTGGTGCCCACTTTGGTTCTGACTGTTCAGAGTGGGTTCAAAGCTCCCCAGAAGTACAGATTGGATTAAATTTTGCTGGCTGAAAACCCTTTCAAGCAGCAAAACCTCAGTGCAGGTTTGGGGTGACAGAGAGCCAATGGTACTTTGTGGAACAGAAATGGTTGGTAGGGTTTAAGAGGAAAGGTGCTGCAAGGAGTCACGTGCAGTCTTGGGAGAACAGAAGAGTCAGTGAAGTTTCAGATGAGAGCTGTCACATCAGTAGGCATTGTAGAAGCCTAAAGAAATCATGCTAGGAGGAAGACAACTTCCCATTTCCCAAAGTCCCCTCTCCCTCAGCACAGGCAAGGATCGTCTCTTCAGTCACTTCAGTCTCCTTCAGCGGAGGCAATCTCCTACAAGCATACACTGCCAGCTTCTTGGCTAGTGCTTCAAACTGTTAATGTGGTAAATTGCACAGTCTGATAACCTCACCTCAGGAGTGGAAACCACTCTGCTGCGTTTTCAGTTTCAACCAAGAAGAAAGTTTCTCAGAAAGATGAGAATGTAAGTAATATTTTTTCTCAAGACCAGGTGAAGGAGGGAGCAGGGTCTTTGTGAATAAACTGGCCCTGCAAGACAGATGTAGAAATATCCCATTTCTACACAAGATGTATCACGTGTATAAAAGTTGCCAGAATAAATTAGATGCGGTTATCCTGATATATATATACATATATATATATATATATATATTAATTTTAAGAAAAAAGGTACAAAGTCACAATTGTCCTTTTCCTCAGAGAGGAAAAGGAACAGAAAAAGTGATAACTTCCACATAATTGATGTCTCACTGCAACAAGGTGCAGTCTCTGTTTAAAATATTATATACACTGTGCTTTTTCCTGCTCCAGAAAGCTTATAAAAGCTGATGAAATTATAGGATGTTATGAAGTTCAGGAATGTAACAGCTATTGTCAGTGCTACTGCTGTTATTTAAAGTGCATGTATATGATTAAAAACAACTCAGAGCATTTAGATCCTCATATCTCTGCATGGTAAATTGATCATGAGCGAGCAGTAGTCTGCTGTCACAAAGAATTGTCTGAAGCAGTTACTCAGGGAGCCAGTTCAATCAATTCCTTAAAGATGGATATTTACAAAGAATTTATAGCTTACTGGATATGGTGCCTAGTGCAGGCTGCACTGTAACAAGAGAGCAGGTTGCAATTAACGGGTGTTTCTTGTGGTTCCTTGGACCCCAACAAGACTTGACACCATTCTTTCAGAAGATCATCTGGGGGTCCTTAAAGTTCTAATACTATCTGGGTTTCATAGATCCCTGTGTCACCTTAGAAATGAACGTGATTGAAAGAAATTGAGATCTATCTCATTATTTGTTGTATTTGTCATCTGCCCTCTGCATACTCCACAAAGAGCTGGATGAAAGGAGAACGTAGTAGGCCAATCTCTTCCTTAATGAGACCAGTTTGCATAGCTAGGAACGTAGAAAAGGAAGTAAGAATTGGAACTCTGTCTGTTTTCCTCACCATTTCATTTCTCCGAAGAAGAAAAATAGCTTTTTTTTTTTTTTTTTTTTTTTTTTTTTAAATGGGTTGGTACATTTAATGGTTAGGTGCTACAGGCACCTAACAGAATTCATGGTCATCAGGCAAGGAAAGGTGAGAATAAACTATATTTTCTGAGGTCCTCAGTCCTTTTATTGCAGTCAAAGAAAAGTGTTATTCACAAAACAAAATTTTATGCTCAATGCTGTAAGCAAAAGTAGCTGAGAAGAAGCATTTCTAGCATAAAATGATGCAGCATGGAAAGTCTTAAAATGACTATTTACTATATTTACTACAAACATGGCACCTGATGTAGTGTCACGAGAGGAGTGTGTTGCAGATCTTGGCCTGCAATCAATTTAAAACAGGAAACACAAGGACTATAATTAATCTAAGGCAAAGCTCAGTAACCTGTAATTCCCAAAAACAGTTGGTATTTTTGTGGCATGGGGGGATGGCCTTGCTGTTTGCTCCAAGCCTACTGAGCAGTCAGTTTCAACAAAAAAACAAAAAGGAGGAGGAACTCCCTCCATCTTCCAGCTCCCTTTGCAACTAGCTCTCCTTGCATGTAAATTTTAAATGCCTTATTGAAGGTCGTGGCATGGAAAGTACTGATCGTGAGTTCTTCTGTGGTCTCCTGAAAGCCACAGAGCACAGCATCACTGTCTCAGCTGTCATTTCCTTTGCACACCAGCTACTGCATGTGAAAAAAGAGATGAAACAACCCAACTCATCCCATGCTTTTGGTGACCACAGGTCTCTGACCACTTGCTTATACCTTTTTCCAGCGTCCTTCTTAAATGGACAAGCAAAATATGCCGTTAATCAGAGCAGGGGCACCCATTAGTGGCTTTAAGCCCAGAAACACCTAGCATCTTGAAAAGCCTCCCCGGGGACCTGAAGTGAGCCCTGCCGCCCCATGACCAGGGCCCACCTTCGCCCTTGGTGGGGCTCAGGAGCCCCCAGCACCTTTACACCTTGGCTAGTGCTCAGCTGTGCACAAACACTGCCACCTCTCCCCATGCTGACATGGCCGTGAAGAGGGCTTGGGTGGGAGACAGCTGGCCAGCAGCTCTACAGCCCATTTCTCTGTCTTGTTCGAACCTGAAAATATTTTGGAATAAGCAAAAGGGAACCTCATGTGCTCTGGAAGCCAGAAGTGTCATCAGTGGCAAACCAACTTGTCAGCAATCCTGGGGCTTCTCTACAGCCTCTCTGACTGCAAATAGATAAATGCCAAGAAATAAGTCTGACTGTAGCATAAATCAGCTGAGCCCTGAATTTGACCAACAGAATTAAAAATATTTGTATTGAACACATTAATCTCAGAGAGTAAGGCTTTAAAAAGCACCTTTTATAAGTCTCTTGGCTAGAATTTTCTAAACTTTTCTTTTTCCCATCTAAAGCCTGATTACAATAGTGATGTAGTATGCTTGTTGGCTTTCCAGAATAGGTTAAAGGGCATTTGTTACGATTAACCTCTTTGTTTTACAACAAAGAAGACTTTACCCAAATTATTATTAATATTCAAACACTTAGCTTGGAGACTTTAGAGCACTTTTCATTACGTGCATGAAATAATCACTTGTATAAAAGAACATTTTCAAAACTCATTAATTCTGCTGGCTCACTGACCCTTGAAGCATAGCTCGCATCCAGGGTGATGCTCTGTGCAGTTGATTTTTCACTGTGTAAATACTGCAGATTGGTTTTAATTCCTTTTTAATCAGATTTTAGTCTGCATCTAGTCTTGCTTTTCTTTACCACTAGAGGGCAAGATGTTCCCATGTAACTGCTTGACAAAAGACTAAAAAAAACGTACCCAAAACATCAATTTTAGAAGTATATAAACTTTCCTGAAAACAACACGATTACACAAATATGAGAATCAAAGGATAAATATAGCCTCTGGAACTTAGACAAAACTAAATAAATTGTAGTGGCACAAAAACAAAACAAAACAAAACAAAAAAAAAAAAAACAGAAAAGGAAATGATCTTGGGAAAGCATATAACCTCTTTAGCCTGTGATCCTGCAATCTGCATTTTTCATTGATTCCACAGTTATCAAACTAGAACAAAATTGTTCTAACCTATGGATAAATAACAGTGTCCCATGGGATGTATGTTTGTGTCTGAACTCCAGGAAAAGAGTTTAATATACTCTATTGTTCTTTGCCAATGAATTAATGACCAAATTTAAATAGATCACGAATATAGAGATCTCTATGCATCATCCCCTACCTGCAAGTGCAGAGTAATGAGTCTAAATCAGGTTTGCAGAAATGTAAGGAGAATTTTTCCCCTCAATGTTTTTTTTTTTTTTTTTTTTTTAAATAAGGTTTTTGCTCAAAGGCCAGGCTAAAGGAAGAATGTTGTGTTTTGTTTTGTTTTTTCCCCTCCATTTTTTCCCCCAAGTTTGTGGACAACCTGACTTTCACCAAGCTTCAACTTCAAGGATTCTCTTCCACCACAATCTGAGAACATCTGTCCCCTGAACAAGCACTTTGAGGTTCTAACACTTTGTGAATGTCATATTGGTTTTGATATTTGGACACAATTTGATGGACCTGTACTGACATCGCTTTATTTATTCTATAATATAGTGCAGTCTTCTCCACATAGGAGTTATCAGCCAGCTACTGCTGTGAGGCACAAATATCATGAGAAAAGCCACTTTCAATCTTTCTCAGGAACAATTTTTGAGTGGATTGCCATTTCAAACTGCAATTAAAGCACTCTTCCAGCAGACCCCCAGAGGAACAGCAAGCAGTAGGACTGTCACACACAGGTCCAAAGTCCTCTCGAGCCCAAAGTGCAACGTGAAGCCAAGAGGTACAGTTAGCACTGTGGGATGCAGTCTGTTGTTAGACATGCCTTCCTCTTGCATTGATGATCTTTCCCAGATGGAAATTTTATAAAGGATTATAATCCCATTTTTGAGAATTAATCATGCATACAGTTCCTAGGGAAAACTGCTACCTATTTCATAACATTCTAGGTAAATACCAGCTGGCAATCAAAATTGTTGCAAGACTCTTTCAAAACCAAGAACCATTTGCTTACACAGCAATATCATTCTTGGTCAGAGTGAGATGATCTTTAAGGTCCCTTCCAACCCAAGCCATTCTATGATTGAACAGCTCTTCTACAATTTCACAGGAGCACAATGAAACAGGATTTTTGCGTTGCATTACATTACCTCCAGTGATGACTAGTTTTGATAAAAAATAAAAAATAACAGTATTTCTCTTTCTAGGAGGACTTTACCATAATTTCCTAGAAATTGTTATTCTAGTCCCAGGATGACAGGGCTATAGAGATTATAGCCAGGAGCACAGTCTGAGATCTGCAGTAGAACAGGGAAATCTGAAACACTTAATAATACTGACAAGACTCAGTGGTTAATCTACCATCTAGCTAAGAAGTCTGCTTTATGTAAAAGAAAAACAGTTGGTTTCTATCATTCGTTTGTACACTTCACCTAAGTTTATGTGTTAACATGAATTCTGAAGCAGAAGATGAGAATGAAGACTGAGAAGTAACATAAAATATAAGGATCTAAGGGGGAATCCTCAAATAAAACAATTCAAAATAAATGAGAAAAGTTAGAAGTGCCACTCTCAAACAGTTTATAATCTGTTTAGTAAAGAAGTTAAATCAAGGGAACACTTCAGTATTCTGCATAAGTGCTCGAGGACCTAGTTAAGATATTGAAATATGAGCACATGCTCCTTACCCCATTTGTCTAGCCTGTAGAAAACCAAATCATATGGGCTTTCTGCATAGGATGAGCTATACCATTAGTATAGATGGTACAACTGGGAGCAGACACTGTATTGGAGAAATGACAAGGAAAGACACACCAAAGAGTGGAAAGAATGTTTTTCCTGCCTTGACATTCAGTGACCTGTGACAGCATTTTCCTGAAATTAACAGTGGAGCTGAGAGCTTGGCAAGGAGCTCTGAAGATCAGTGATAAGTGGAGGAGGAACGATGCATAAGGATACCACAGCCAAAACACTTGTCAGCCTTGATATCGCTCTTCCATCAAGGTGATAAAAACTTTCATCATTTCTAACTCATCCACAAGTCATCTTGGATTCAGTGTACTTTTAGCAGTCAGAGGTATCTACCACAATTCAGAGTAAAAAATATTATTTAATTTGTTCAGAAATAACACCTGAAGGCAGAAGAAATTATTGCAAATATCATCTGTTTTCAAACAGGTTTGCTTTATGAATTCATGTTAACAGAAGCCTCAAACACACACACAGATTTATAGACTCAAATATGGCAAAATCTTGTAAACCTTTTGTAATTAAAAAGTTTGGCTGTCCTAATTAAAATAAATTGATACAGAAAATGAGACAATTAGCTGTGGAACACACGGAGCAGTGATTTCAAAATGTTTCATCTGCAAATGCATCTCCACAAACTCAAAACACCTTTCATAAGGCTGCCTTCTTCCTGTAATCTGTATGCACACATCACTGGTGACGAGGAAATACACCTCCTCAGTGCAAGTTTATTATAATAGGAAAGCAGCATGCAACACCTTGTTGCTGCACTCTGTAGCCACCTACTGGCTACACACGTATAAGAAGGCATACTGCACACTTCTTCATAGATGGAAAAAACAGCAAAAGAAACAATAACAAACAAGCTTTAAACTGTAAAAGGTGCATGCAGTAAATAATATTCAGACCTGATTGCGAAGGCCACAATGTTCTCGATCATTTTGTAGGTAACTCAGAAAACAAAGAGAATAGCAGGAGCTCTTCTCATGACATATCCCAAAAGGCACAAACCTTTCTAGGCCAGTCCACACGAACCATGTAAGGAGGCTGAAGTCACCTGGCTCACCACGAGGCACTGTGCCTCCAAGAAGTGCACTTTTTGCTTTTAATTCTGCTGGACTGGAGTGAATTCACACCAACTCAAATCACTGCTGCAAATATTGCTATTGAAGGAAGTAAAAAGAAGCATGTTACAAGTAATTACCATACAGACAGATTGAGAGTTCATATTTCTAGAATTTGTTTTCACAATCTGAATGTAACTTGTTTTCTGGCTTTAGTTTGTTTCTGGCTGTGGCTTACTTTGGCGTTGGTTTGTTTAACTTGTCATGCTTGAGTTCACCAGTCTGTAAGGCTGGTTCTACCACGCATCACAGTGAGGCAGCAAGCCTTTTCAGGGTTTGTTAAGCACTCGGCTACTTCAAGAAAAGCTTGCCGCGTTAATTAAAAGTAGTGTTCTTATGTACATCTTGAGATATTTGAAGGGTCCATTATTTCACATATTTTCTACCACTATGATAGGAAAGAGAGAGCTGAAACAATTACAATAACATTTTCAAATAATATTGAAAATCAGAATTATGAAGTGTGGAGCTGATGCTGAGACCTGGATCAACTCATTTACATTCCCAGCCCAATTTTCAGGAAACAAATCATCTCCACTGCATTACTGTGTGACATTTTGGCAATACCAAAAGATAGACAAATGCTTGAATGGACATGGGAATTCTTCTGGATTTTTGCCTCAAAAAGAGTTGTTCCAAGGTGAAGACACTACAGTAATTACTTATGTATAGAAGTGAAATAGTGATAAGTTGGTGGCACAGTTGGTAACTTAAGACCACCTCAGTTTCCACTTATTCTGGAAATTTTTCATCTGGTGCTGCCTTAAAATACTTTTCGTGGTCTTAACGCTTGGGTCCTCAGTGAGTAGTTTCTTCATTTCTTTTCTCTGATCAGTGTAAAAACAATGTGGCAATTGTAGTTATTACTCTGAATTTCCTGTCTTAAGCTTTTGATTTCTCATGTCCCTACATGAAGTTCTACATAGACTTTAAATATATAAGACTAGATCCAGAGCTGTAAATTAAGTATGATCTTTCTCTATTCTCAGTACATTCTATCCTGCAAGCTGGGGAAAACACAGCAGGAGGAGTTAACTTGAATAAATAAATAGCATCAGAAAAAAAAAAAAGTTACAATTGTGAACACACAACAGAAAAACAAACAAACAAACAAAAAACAACAAACAAACACAACACCCTGTGTATAGTAGTCATTGGAAGGACTATTGTAGGACCAAAGATAATGAAATATCTACAGATTTATTCAGCCAGGCTGTACCACTGTTTTTTCAAGTAAAACTTTGAACATCCTTTCAAAGAAAATGTTGCTGCAGAAAAATCTCAGTGAATCACTGATCTGTACTTGTGGAATCATAACTGGAATCCGTGTAGACAGAATGGAGACATACCTTAAACCCTGAGAGACTAAGATAGCCATGATTAATATCATCATGTGGAACCTGTATCTTTGGAAAGTAGGAAGAGAAACAAGGATCAGTCTTCTGGATTAGCATCAAGAATTTGGAAGTGAAGCTAGACTTTATTTAATGGAGAAATGCCATGATCTCTGTTCACCAGAAAGCAGCCTTGAACAGATACAAACACTCCCTTGTGTCTTCGCTAGGCAGTCAACTTGTGTAAAAGGGGAATATGGACTGGTGAGAGTTCAGGAAAAAATAAAAATAAAAAAAAAAAATCAGAAAGAACCTACTCTTAAAGGTGAAAGGGACAGATATCACAGAAGGAATATAGAATAAACTGTAAAAAATAAGGAGAACCTGAAAAATGCTAGAATAAAATACGAAGTGTGTTCAAACAGACATTAGGTGGAAGATAGAAAGTAATAAGAAGGCTCACAATATGTATGACCTACATTTTCTGGAAGGGAAAGCAGGAGAGTAGTCAAAGGATTAGTGAATATGAAGTAGCACATTTTTAGCCATACCAATGACAAAGGTAAATCAAATACCTGAAAAATACAGCACTTCGATGAGAAAAACCAAATGTCTTTCTGCTTATTGCAGGGATTTATTATACTAGACAAAGCAGTCCCTTTGAGGCTGAAAGTTTTTCTAGGTTTTAGATGTACCAGGAATTTTTCTACATGACTGCAGGGGGAGCAGGAAGGAAGGACGCCTTGTGCTAGGGGTAATGACGTGAGCATGCCAGAATGCTGCGATGGATCAATGAACAGAAGAGGAGCAGAAGCCTTCCTGCATGATGGCAAGAGAAGGTAGAAACATAGTTGTTATTCTGTGCTGTCGCAGCCTTCCAGACCATTGGATAAGACAGGGTTGGCTCTACATGTTCATAAGTTTGGCAGTGAGTCATTTCTTTAAGTCTTTAAAGCATAAGGTGGATGTGTCTAATATAATTCACTGTCTGCACAGGAAAATAAATTTTGTCCTCCAGACTCTCTCTTTTCCTCAATGGTGTTGGTTTCTAGTGAAGGTTTTGTATTCCTAGAGTACAAAAGGGGTATTTTCCCTGTTTTGGTTATAAGAGATTCTCCGTCACACAGTCCACCTATTGGTGTTAAAGTCCAAAGTATGCAATGAAAATGCCTGGCAGAAGATGTTTTAATTATGAATTAGCATGAAGTTTTAAGATCCTTAGTCTTAAAGACTGTGAAACTGAGTCAGAGAGGGAATACAAAGGTGTTCAAAGAATCAGAACATAACGACTTTGTGCATTATACCAAGCCCTTCCATTTAGACCTCATGTGAACATCGAAAGGAGATGCTGTTCCAAAACTGGTGCTGGCAGAGCAGACAGAACTGTGCTGCAGACAGAAGATACCACACTGAGATCTTCAGAAAGATTGAAGTATAAGCCCAACAAAAACTTGCTTCCCTGAGAAATCAAGATTATGACAAGACAAACAAGCTTATGTCAATAGCTCAGGATTAAGAAAAATCACAAAACTTCAAATTAAGAATATTTTTTTTCTAATGTTCTGTTTGAAGAAGACACGGGAAAGATATTTTACAGAAGACTGGAATAAACAAACCTGATTTTACTCTAGCATCTAATGATGAGGAAATCAGACTCCAGAGATTGCAGAGCTCCGGAATAAAGCTAAGGACTGCTGGTGAATTCGAATGAAGTTTTAGGCACAGGCAATACATATAGAAGAATGACTGGATTGAGATGAAATCCTATTTAATCCTACTTAGTAAAGTTTTCCATTTAAATTGCTTTCCTTTAACAATGGTAAAGGAAAAACAAAACAACCATGACAATAAGATATACATTACCCCTTTGAAAGGGTTCAACATTTTTCAGAAGCTGCTAAACAACAGGCCCTGCATTAGTAAGAATAAATGGGATTATTTTTTTTGTCTTTAAAAAGCAGTTCCCAAAATAATTCCTCTACCAGTGTTTTTTGAGTGGTACTCTGAACAAACTGGTCTTAACAGGCTTTCACTCGTTCAGATAGCCTGCCTCAAGCTTCTCTGGCTATGAGATGGAATAAATCTTTTAATTAAACATTTCTGTTGTTGTTGTTTTGTTTTTATAATTCAGACAGATTTCTCAGTAACTGAGGGTAACAAGCCCTTTCTTGTATCTTATTTATACCTTGATCAGAGAGATTATTGATCCTCACCCCCATCAAGAGGGACTGTGCAAACAGGGATGACTTACAGCTTTAATTGTCCAGAGTACAGTTCTTTGCCATGAGAGCTGGATGCTACTGCAACACCACAAAACAGCCATAAAAGTAAATTTCCTGTTTACATGGGATACTTTCACCAAATAGCATCTATTATTTTTCAGACACCTTGTCAGATGCATGTCTTGAAAGCAAACAGTGAGACAGAAGACATCTCACCACTACCACTCAAGGAATAAGACACTTCAAGAACAGCTGCTATTTCATCTCCTCCTGCCAATTACTGATGTAAGGGGCTATGATACAAGAGGCATAACTGCTGTCTAATTCAATCTGAGTAAATCATTACTGCATCTGAAGTGCATTTTTACTTCCTGTATCTGAATCAAAGGAAAAAAAGCTGTGCAAATAACTGCTTTTCTAGGACTGATTTTGAAATGGAATATAAAGGGAGATAAGATGCAAAGTGTGTTTTTTGTTTTGTTTTGTTTTGTTTTTTTTTTTTTTTTAAATAAGAGAACCACCTGAAAAGTATCATTTTGCTGCTACATGAATCCTTGTTTTGCCCACATCTTAAGTACAATATTGCAGTTCTGATGTCTGCATCTCAAAGACATAAGGAAATAAAAAGGAAATCCAATATTGGTTGGATTTTTAAGGGATTAGGCAGGGATGTATGCACTGATATCCCCAATGAAGCAACTGTGGCTGCTGAAGGCATACAAGGGCATGGCTTGCAGCAAGTGGATGGGCTGGTGTGGTCTCCCTAAAAAGGATCTCTTTGCTCCACAGTGAGACAGAAAGCACTGGGCTACATGGACCAGTAAAGTCCAGTTAGTCTGACCAAGCAGGGCATTCTCCTATATTTTTAAGTGTTTTGTTACAGTTAAACAACAGTGACAGGAGTGCTGGCTTATCACACTTCCTAACACTGTGAAACATTCAAAATACGTAGCATTTGAAAATACCAGAATGACATCCTTTAGTCCTCGATCTTCAGATTTCTTCCTTCCTGGATCAGAGTCTGGAAATTCAATACAGCAGCAGATTTACCAGCAGAGTTGGATATTGCCTAGATACGTCTGAGACGGTTGCAAGGCCTTCCCAGCGCCTCACGCTTGCATCACTGCCAGCTGCTGTTCCCATTCTTCCACACTGCACACAAGAAGTATGGCTCTTCTCAGAGCTGGCATGAACCCTTCACTGATGAATATTTTCAAAGAAGGGATTGGTTTTGCTGAAGTTCCAACCTTTCTTAAAAATCTATTTCACTATAAGAAATTACAAGAAAGTTTCTGAGATCCACAGGCCAGGTAGCTTCTGCAGGTGATGCAGCTGACTTTCCTCAGGCAGAAGTGATGACTACAATAAATTATCTAAAGTTTTGAGGACTGTACCGATGCAACACGAAAACAAAATGTTGGAAAGCTGCCGTGTGAGTTGTCCAGAGATTCTCCAGCCAGGACTGCATTTATGAACAGCAGAGGAAATTCACCTGTCCCTTAGGCAACAGCTCAAGTGCAAGAAGTGAGATATGAAATCTAATTACCCTGAGCTTGCAGGCCCCATAGCATTAGTCATGAAATTATCCTGCTTTTTGAATATTCATCCTCCTAACTGGATTAATTCCAGTGACCTCACTTTTAAGTTGCTTGTTCAACAGTAACCCAAATTCATATGTACAACTAATGTATTAAATAAGTACGCCAAATTCACCCCTGTGAATTGGGCATCACTCTTTGAAAGTTAGGGGAGATCTACGACTGCTGAAAACAGCTCAAACAGCTCACTTAACCTCCCCCCCTCCCCCCCCCCCCCCCCCCCCAATGTTAGCTAGCTTCCTTGCTCTTTCTCCTCTTTATGCAAAGAGGTTCAACAGCGACCTTTGAGATGGAAGTGTTTCCATACAAAGAACTGGGCACCACACCTCAATTAAGCAATAACTCCAATGAGCATCACTGCACAGAGTGCTGAATGGACACTGGCTACTCGGCTGCTCTGGTGTAGCATTCAGCACTAAGCCACTGAGCCACAACTCTGCTAACAGGACTTCACTGCTTCTGATACCCACATTGACTTGCTATCTGCCAAGAGCTGCTATACACACTTATCCAAAACCATAGCATAGGCTACCTTCATTTATTTTTTTTCTCAGTTTCTCAACAGAAATTTCAAAAAAAAATATCTAATTAGCAGTACCCTGAAATCAATTTCAGCACGGTAGCAGAACATCCCACCCTCAGCATGTGGGGACACTGAAAACTTGCAAATCAAGAAAGTTCAGGGGTTGCACACACATCTTATTTGTCCTAAGTCTAGTGGTTGTTTTCATTCATGTTTTTTATGCCACTGTATCTACTCTGGAAGGAGACTTGTTAATCAGAGCAAGCGAAAACAGAACTTGTCTCCCAGACTAAGCACACCGATTTCTAGTGTTACTGAGCCAGCAATTAAAGTTAAAAGAAAAAAAAAAAAAAAAAAAAAAAAAAAGAGACTGAAAAAATACAACTGAAAAAGTACCGTTCTCTCCATACATACTTTCTATCAGAGGTTGCTTTCTTTCCAATCTGCTGACTAGGTAACATCATCACAGTAGCACATTTTGCGCAGAAGGTGCTTTTGTGACACGAATAAAACTAGGTAGCAAGGAGAGTAGATTACACCGGGAAGCAGAACTGCTGTTGTCAGAGGAACGGGTGCCCCTGGCTATCAATGAAGCACCAGTGTTTTTCTGTCAACACTCACAGCCAGCTACACTGGTACATTTCCTTCCCTTTTCCATCAAAGAGCACTACCATATACACCTGGGACATTTTCACTGCCTACATAGATCAACAACATAAACTACCTATCCCTCTTTGCTTATTCCTCCCAGAACAGAAGGAAAATAACACAACAACTGCAGATCTCTGAATCACCAAAATGGATTTTTTTTTTTTTAACCTTGCCTGCTATTAACTTGTTCCAAGATCTGAGCAAGTCAGATCTGAGTCAAAGGAAGTGTTTGAGTCTGCCTTGGTTCCCATACCTTTGGTTAAACACCTGCAGGAACACCAGTCTTGTAAATGGTGGCATTAATCCTAGAGAAGGCAAACAATTTGTTCATGTAGTTTTGCTTTGTTTTCAGATGTTTGAAGACTTTCATGCTGTGAGGCATGTTTTGAGTCACAAATTTATGAATATAATGTCTATGAATATAAATTATTTCAAATGACACTTCTAGACTGTCCTGTTTTGCAGAAAGTGGAGGGACAAAGATAAGTTCTTGTAATCAGTTCAGAGTAATTTGTTACACATAGTTGCATTTATCTTCTATAACAGGCTGAACAAACAGTTACAGCTTATAATTTAAATAACAGTCTTATAATTTAATACCAAAGTATTTTTGATCCATTTAACTGTGACCATGGCTGACCTGTTCAAATATAGTATCACGTAGAGTACTGTAAGGCTGCACCATGAGGTAGTGCAGGGCATGGCACATGCATTTTTATATTTCATGTACTTCCTCTGGTGTATGTGCAGCCCTCCCTGGTGATGGAGCTCAATGAGCCTCAATCCTATCTCCACCTCCAGAGATGCAACAAAAAGCTATATCATTAATGCTGGCTTCTCCAGAATGCTGTCACTGGGATTTCTGCTCAGTCCACATTTTCCAGAGACTAGTGACTCTTCTGCTTCCCAAATCTTATTGTAAAATTATTCTGTTCTTCATGATTGGTTTTAGAACAGACTATGAACTACCATCTCTAGTGAAAATGCTTCACGTTCAATGTTGATTATTCTGAAAGCTCTCTTAGATCTAGATTTTAAAAGTGCATACTTATTTATTGCAGCTAACTGGAAAGTTCTCATGATAAGCTGAGCACTACTGCATTGGGTGCAACACAAGACCTAGTCCCTTTCAGCTATGTTTCATGTTCAAACAAGTTTGTTCATTATCATATTATCTTTTCAAATAAGATGAAATGCTAAAGGAGGAGAACAGAAGAGCCATTAAGGTTACACTCAGTGCTACCGATCAATTTTTGTCTACATGTCCGTTATCACAGGGAGATATCTGAGACATTTCAGCTGCAAAGGCAAAGAATCAGGCAAACTAGAAACCTTGTACATACAGCATAAAAATCTGTATTTGTCTCACTAGCTTATGAACTGAATTAAAAAAAAAAAAAAAAAAAAAAAAACAACAAACAAAAAGCACAACACAAACAAAAAAACTCTCCCACTGATGAAGCACTCCAGAAACCATAGTTTAATTAAACAGAATGTGAGCAACTACAACTACAGCTGCTTGGGTAACTGTGGATTTGGCACCCTGGCAGTCAGTATCAGACAGCTACTCCAGAGCCCTGTGCCAGCACACCTCGCCATTAGGACACAGTGATCACGCTGCTGTCGTCATGCTCTCTGCTGCGCTGGATAAAGACAAGTCAAACAGTGCAATGAGTTGGTTGGGACCCAAATAGGATGCAATTCAAACCCTGGAAATATGAACCAGGCCTAGGCTTCAGAAAAATCATCCATAAAGCTGCACATCACTCCTTTGTCTTTTTTTTTTTCTTGCCAAAACATATTTCATCCCATCTTAACCATTACTGAATCTAGTGGATGTTTAAAGCTCCATGACATCGGATTATTCTGACATCAAGTTAACATTGTGAAAAAATCTGTAGAAAAATATGGGCAGCATGTGAATAGAAGCTTTCTAAACAGGCATTATTTGGAAAATGACAACTCTGGCCCAGATTTCTTTATGACTCACACGACAGGGTTATATAAGTTGTTACTAATATTAGAAATGAACTGTGGCATTATTAAAAAAACAAAAACAAAACAAAAAAAAAACCTGCCTGTTTCCATCTTTATATAAACAATCATTTAGACTAGACTAATAGAGGGCACATACTTTTTCAAATTCCTTGTAGAGCTAATTCTGTCTAAAGCTTATAAATACACAAACTCCATTTCATATCTGCTGTTACATCAAAGCTCCACAAAGGCAGCAGAAATAATCTTGTCAACTACATGGGCTCCAGCTGGACTTCTGAGAGCAGAGTTTAAGCTGTTTCAAAGGTACCTTGGCTGAAGCAAAGAAGGAAGCTAAAAAGTACTGTTAGAGAGCTTTGGCAAATACCTGCCCAGAAAGTACCTTATGCACCTATCTCAGTGGTGGTGGTGCTTTACACACCGAGTTGCTGAGGACATTGTGCTTTTACACTGCTGCTAGTAAAAGACCTGATTTTCACTAAATGACTGCTAATTGCATTACTGCTTTTAAAAGGGCTCCAGTTCTCAGCTCTGTCTTGCTGGAAAGCAGCATGAGAGCCTAACACTTCCTTGTCTGCTTCTGCTCTTACGTGTCTCTGCTACAACAAATCAGTCCCAGGCCCTTCCTACCCCAGGCTGGGGCTGCTTCCAGATGAAGCTGGGCCCAAAGGAAGTTGATAAGCACAGATCAAAACGTGGCAGGTAGCAGCTTGAGAGATGGGAGATGAGGATGGGAAATGTTCATAACAATTACATAACAGTGCTAGCCAAAAAGATTAGGATGTCTTTATGCTGATTGCTTTTTAAGCACTTAGGACTACTGCAGGTTAATGACCACGTTCAATACATGTTGTTGTGGGTTTGCTTGTTTTGATGGGAAGCTGCGAGGACTTTGATAACTGGCTGGAAAAGGGAACGTTTTCAGTACAAGTTCCCCTTTGCCTTATCACGAGTTGTCGACACAACAACTTCCTCTGAGCTGTAGCACGTCAGATAGGACACAGAGCATAAAGGCCAGATCCAAATTCTGCTGGGTGTTAAAAGGAAAGGAAGCCTATGTTATGGCTAATAGTAATTCTGGCCTAGAAGCAATCAGACTCTTAAGGGAACTCATTACCACACCGCAGGGCAATCAAATCCAAGTGCTCAGTCTTAGCCTCAGCTTCATCCATATGAGACTCACACTGGTTCCTTCATCTGCTGTTCTTCTAGGCAGATCATGCTAACTTTCTCTTTCTTCTTCCATTCACAGCAGTGATGTTTTCAGAACAGCTTTTGCCAACCCAGAAGAACACACTGGGCTCATTTTGCACTGCTACCAAGGACTTTCCTCTCAAGGATAACCAGCAGGCTGCTAGTATTCACAAATCCACGTAACTGTCTCTATTGCATTACACACGTAGTTCTCCATAAATTCCTGTTCATTGCTGAAATCAGGCAAGCTAACCAGAACAAAGCCCCCAGCCACTCACTGCATTGGAGAGTTCTCCATTTTCTGAATTTTACTTGTTCTTGAAATTTTTAGCTAAGAAAAGTACTTCAATATATAATCTCTCACATTAGCCATATCTACATAAAACAATTTATACATGTGTGTATGTATATATATATATATATATATATAAATATAAATATAAATATATGTAACTTCACCCATTGATTCCCATAAAAATACTTTGTATCTCACATAAGGCAAACAGTGCAAAAATCATTTGCCAACAAGACTAAACTACTGGAAGACAATGCTCATGAACAACAGCAACAAGAAAACAGCATCTTGGGTTTCATGCTGTCTGGCCTTCCACCCATCCACTACTTGACATTTTCACTGTCCCTGTCTGTGTTGCAGAGGCTACTTAAGTTTAGCCAAGCTAGCATCTTCCTTATCATGTGTTTATTACAAGTGACTCTGAACAAGAAAAGTTCAGGCCTCTCAGAAGAGGTAGAACTTGCATGGAAAAAAAATACTGCCTCTTTGAAAAGTGAGGCAGCACAGGCAGCATATAATAAATCTGCAGTGACATCAAGGCAATGACTGTGCATGGCTAAAAGAGGGGAAAGTGGCAAGAGGAGGGAAAATAAATACAGAAGAACTAATCTTTTGTCCATGTCTTGCTGAAAAACTAGCAAGTTTGGTGCCTTCTTTCTCTGAATAAATATAGGGCTAAACTTGTCTAAACTACTTGTCCAGCGGAACAGTACAGAGACTGCTCCTGTGTTGCCGCACACTCTTCCCCCCAAAGCCAGGAAGAAACTGTCTGGCAGGTTTGGGACAGTCACCCACCACCCACCTGCCCTCGCTCCCTTCCTGCTCAAAGGCTCACCATGGAGGCTGGCTGGTGAGTCACAGCACAGCCGGTCAGCCGCTACACAGGAGAACAAGGCAACAGGGAGGAGAAAAGTCTCACCTCATCTCTCTCACCTTCCTGGAAGTGGAAGCTGGATTCCTTCTTTAAGAGCTTTAAATATCTTTTGGGAAAGCAGGATTTTTAAATCAAACCCAAGCCTCTTGTATTTTGCTGATAAGAACAGCTTTTTACCTTATTAAGTCTTCAAAGTACACCTCAACACAATGGTATAGCACTAATCCTCCTCTCTCAGCACTCATACCCATCAGAGATTTGTTGACAGTGTATTTACATTCAGTACTGCACTACTAAATACAGTAAATTGAAGTACAAACTTGGATTTAGCGTTTTAACATTTTTTATAATCCTATAAGAACCATCATAAGAATACCTGCTTTTAGATTTAAATGTCCCAGTATCAGACTAGCAATTTCAATAGCATGATTATAGATCACTAAGGATTTGTTCTGCTTGGTTTATAAATATATATAATATACATATCACAAATTCAAGCATACTGGATGCAAATGCATGCCTGCAAAAATAAAAGTTTACCACAACCCAGTTGAAAAGCTAGTCTTGGATATTTAGCTGAAAGTTTAGAGACATGCATGGCCATGTCAGTGCCCACAGCACATCTCAGGGAAGGTACAAACTGTCTGCGTCTGCTCTAAGTCTTCAGGAATACCTCACCAAACCTTCCCCAAAAGCATCTACACAGCAATGGCTTTGGGGTCAGCAGGTGAGTTTGAACCACTTCCTTCAAGTTTACTACCAGGAACATTTTAAAAATTAAAAATGGGAAAAATTATCTCTGCTGTTCTCTTCCAATATAGTCACACATTGATACTGCTTTTGCAAGATGCAAATTTCTACTTCTACAGACAATAGCTTAAGCAAACAAATACTATAATTAAAAAACAAAACAACAACAAAAAAAAACCTCATTCAGTGATTGAATAAGGAGCAGTAGGAGAAGAATCATTTCCAAATTTCACTGAGGCTTTCTCCATAGTCTTGGTTGCAGCTAAGATAGAGCTGAAACCTGGAGCGTGGACAGAGCTCCAAAGACTAGAAAGCCAGCTTGCACTGGTAATTCATTTGGAGGCTTTTCCTCAGGAACAGTTCCATCTTCTGCCATAATATGTTAATATAAATGGATGTGTCAGACATTCAATGCAATCTGCACACTTGCTGTAGGCAGTTCCAGTTCCAAGGCTCTAACAGAAATGCTATTGCAGTGGGACTCCATTTGCTCCAAACCTTTCCTCAGTGCCACTGACTAAACATTGGAACAAGAAGCCTTCTTACTTTGCATACTTGGTGTGAGTTTGGAGGAATGGACAAAGAAACATGGGCGTGGAGATCGGAAAGCTTTTATCAGCTTACCACTAATAAAAACAAAGCTGCTTTGCTCCTGCCAGAAGATGGGAAGAAGAGCTACTGCTAACCCCTGCACAGGCAGTATGTTTCCACTCTCTAGCAGCACGGATGTGTTTTTGCCTCCAGGAGGAATGCAAGAGCATCATGTGAATAAGGAGTGGTGCAGAGTCCAAAGGGCTCCAGCAGAGAAACAACCACTGATATTGACAAGAGCAACATACCTAGATACACAAAAAAACATCTTTGAAAGGAAAAGGATTTTGTTATCAAGGCAAACAGGAGGAACAGAACTGTTGTCAAATATAACTGCTCCAGTTCCAGGTCATGGAAGCACTCAGCACTGAGCCACTCCTTGAATCCAGATGGGCTTATCTGAGAACAAACGACAAGAAAGGAGGACAGGCAGTGCCAGGCCTGAACTTAGCTGATTTATTTATTTTTTGTAAACATAGAACCTCTTAAAAAACTGTCATTCTTCTCATATATAACGTGTAGTAACTTCTTTGCTCTTTTATATGGCAAAAGTGGAACTTTAACTGGTTAGGCTCCTAGCACAATATCAAGTCCTCAGTAGCTTTTTGTTGTTATAGCTTCGTGAGAATGATATGAAATGGTTTTGGCAGCCAGCCACTGCAGCCTGTCTCAAACCAGTTATAGATTCGCAATTTCCTACACTGCAGTTCCAATAGGACCAAGAAATTTTCAGCAATACCAGACCAGCAAACACAAAATCTTGCCCAGCAAAACAATCTTGTGCTCAACCAGCCCCCACTATGCAGGTGTATATAGATGTAGCAAATTATATAATCCATATACAAAGGCCAAATTCATTTTTGGGTGATAAGTGACTTATTCCAAAGGTTACTGGTCATTTCCTTCTGATGTTAATATTCAATATTCAATAGCATTAGCAATACCATCCTAACCTGCTGGTCTGAAGCACCGCTAGCAGCTTTACCTCTATGGGCGTCCCTGATGCCCACACTGAACCGCTACCATAGTATTACAATAAAGCAGTTTGGGTCTTGTTTCTTGAATAAACCATTAGTAACTGAAGATAAGTAATTGTGCATTCCAGTGGTGATTTGAAAGCCTCTCAGCCTTCAGTGCTTTGCCCCAGTGGTGTCACTGACTTTACTAGTCACAGTAAATGCCATCAGACTTGACCAATGACACTCCTATTTTTAGACACCCTGTGGTTAAGCTGCAGAGCAAGATCTTTGTGGCAATATCAAGTTTCACGTAGGTCACTAACTCAATCTAGACGGTTCAGCATCTCACCAGCACGCTCTTGCACAGGCAGCACAGCAAGTTGGCTAAGGTTCAGTTCAGTGGAGATTAAAGTATATTTTTTGGTGTATTGAAAGCTCTATCAAGAGCAGCAGTGTTCTCACAGCTACTAGAGTGTACTAACACAGTGCCTCCTTCCCTCTGTATGTAACATGAAGACTATAAAAGCTCCTGTTTGTTCTGGGCTTTGCCCTAGTTATCTGTAATCAAAAACTGAAGAGCTGCTGGTCAGAGTGGGGTGAGTGCACGTATTGAAAACTGTGGGTGGTGACAAGCCAAAGAGACAGTCTGCAGAGAGTTGAGGAGCACACGACATCGTGTTACTGGCGTTCTTTGTTGTCAGTGTCTGCACACAAAAAGGATGGATCGATTTCCAAAGTATAGAACTAGATTCTCACACGACATTCAAAAAGTTTGATCACTTAGTTGGCCTTCAAAGCATGGCTCTGTTGAATGCATTTCTGCTGAAGCACTCAAAGCATACCACAGATGACTGCTGATTGGACATCTCCAAGTTGCTTGAATTCAGCTATGTCCTTAAACTCAGTTAAAAGCTCCCAGGACATTGGAGCAAATCAATTGCAACAGAGTTAAGCTGAAATATATTGTTTGGTATTTTGAAGATGTTACTGTGCATCTGGTAGCTCTAGTTCCTCTGCCTTTCCCATCCTTCTGGGCAGGGTACCACCATGAGGACAGCTCAGCGCGGCTACCATGAAGGCCAAGCAGGAACAAAGGGCAGGTCTTCTAGCTCCTGCTGTTATGGTAAGAGCAGTAACAGAAATGAAGCTCTAAGGGTAGAAACCAAGAACAGAGGTGCCAAAATATCAGATGTTAGTCCCACTACTGTTTTCTTGTGACAAACCAGAATAAAGGAAATCACATATTTCAGGTGAGCAGCTTTTATCTGCTCTTCCTGAAGTAGGCAGAACTTTATGTATCTAGAGAACTTGTAGTGAAATGCCTATCTAATATTCAGTAATTTAAATAGTGTTTGACATATTCTGATCAGAAACCAAGTGAGTTAATCTACTGTAGCAGTAACGCTGTGCTTGTGATACCCACTGAACGATTAAGTACGGTCTCATCCTCAGAATTTGTTAATAAACCATTTTACAGGATACAGCAGAAAAACAAAGAAACAAAAAGTCTGGTTATCTAGGACAACACCATAGTAGGAAGCAGGATTTCTACACGTCCCAAGTCATCCAGTACCCAGTGTAACATCACAGAGCAGAAACTGTGTTCTCATATTCATTCCTGGGTTGTTGTTTCTAGTACAGCTATGGCTGGAAGGGAACACACAAGTAAACTGGGACACCATAACCTAATTCATCTTCCTGACTTGTCCCCCCATTTTTATTTTTTTTAAACAATGACTCCATAAAAGGCTACATGTGCTGATATTCATGTCCTACCCAAAATCATAGGAATGGAAGCTTCACATGTATGATTACTGACAACATTTGGCTTTGTAACCTTAACTGTCTTCTCACTTATCTGAAGTTCTCCATACTTACTTTACTGTCAATGGTCATTTTTCTTAATTAAAAAAAGGAAGAAATGGCTGTCCGGTACCTTTGACTGGCTGTGAGAGGAAAGGGGGATTTGTCAGGAACGTCCAGGTCTTTATCTGCGAGCTACCTTTGGTGCATTCATTCGGTTCTCCACAGTTCAAGTGCATGCGCTCTGGGAACTTAGCCCTCTATATCATTGTTCTGATTTTATGCTGACATAACAGGCTGTTAATAAGGCTGAAACATGGACTTTAAGTCCTGTTATCTCCAAAATAAAAGATTAAAGGAGGAAGTGATAACAGAGCACAAAAATCTGAATCCTTACTCAAACTTCTTTTGATCTCACACTGAAGGCAGCACTCCTTTCATACATGTTGGGTATATCTGCCTGCATATAGCCTTGACCAGTGCCAAGGGTTATTGCTGACCTGAGATCAAAACACTTGAATAAAGTTTCGTCCCTCTCCATGAGGGTACAGCAAGCAGGCAGGTGCCTGGCTGGAGTTCTGTTTTCCTGCCTCTGGAGCTCTTTCATGCCCTGGCTCACTGATCTATGGGAGAAAAGGTAGCCCCCAAAATAAACAACTCATCTTCACATCCAGCCAGTCCTGAAGGCTCAGCATAGCAGTATCTCTGACCTCATTTTGCAGACATTTTCAGCGGTACAGCAAGAGAGAAAATAGAAGACCACGGCATTGCTCTTCTCACCAGACCTTTTTAGTTAGTGGTGGCAAGGCGCCACTGGTTTTTGGGAGATGGAAGGTCCAGCCACCCCCAGATCCGGATGCACAAGGAATACAACAGTCTTTAATTTGGATTGCTGTCATCACTTCCTAGTACTTCTCCACTCTACTGTTCTATGGACTTCAATGCAAGAAACTATTATAGTCAGAAAGTTAACACAAAAGCCATCATCACCCATACCAAACTGAATTTATCTACAAGTTCAGGCATCTCAGTACGAATGCCCTTTTGTATCATTCACTCAGCCTTATTCCTGATTGTACTTCTGTATGCAAGCCTCCCTCTTGGGTGTGGAAACATATGCAGCTCCATCTGTCTCACAGCTGTCTATACCCTCCTGCATGCTAATCATGCAGTGTCAAAAGCAATGTAAAAAAATCACCGTCAACTACCACAGTGCTGTATTTTGGCTCACTTTTCTGACCAATTGCCTGTAAATGTTCTGAGCCATAACCAAATGACTTTACGTGTTACAGAGCAACACACAACCCCATCAAACCCCCCACGTACCTCTCTCTGCTGCACAAGCCCGAGACCGCAGGCCACTAGAATCAGAAGAGCCAGCTTACTTTCTAGTTTCGTGGACAAACACTGCCAAACCACTTCCATCTCAGACATCCTGACTCAGCAGACACTGTACCTGTTTAACAACAACCTCGTTGATCGCACCTGACTACTGGAGGCATCATTATTTGGGGCCTATAAAACAAAGCTGTGCAAAACAAAATATCCCCCTGCCCTGAATAAAAACAAACAAAACCGAAAAACACCACATAGCAAAAACACATCACATGGAGGATGACACCATGGTATCTACCAAGTCTACAGAACTACAGGTGGTGGGGGAAAAGGATATTTGCATGAAACAACCTGGATAATAAGAGTGGATAAATATGGTATTTTCACCCCACGGAAGTTACCATTGTTGGCACAGATATTTAGGTGATAGCATACTTGAGTTTGATTTAGAGGCCAAGGAACTTGAATTGTCACACTGTTTGACAATTGCTATGTTTTATTCAAGCAATTATTCCTTCACACACATCCATGCATTGCAACCAACTTTCACTCTGAACGTTGATGACTCCCTGGTAATTAGAACAAAAACTGAAAATAGAGTTTGAAAAAGCCCTGCTTTCTGTAAAGAAGGTTTGGACATGGATGTTTTCACTCAAAATCTACCCTCCGGTTTCTATTAAACAAGTTTGAATGCTGACGTTTTCACTGGCCACGTCTGTGATATTGGATAGAAACATACCCAGTGATTTGGCAGCTGACTCTAAAGCTAAACGCACACTCCCCATTAAGAAAGGAAAAGGCTGTTGCACTGGAAGTCGTCTGATATTTATCCTGCTTTTAATTGATGTCTCTATTATCTGAGCTCTCAAAAAGACTACAAAAGCAAACATCACAGTAAGCATTTCTGACTTTGCTAATCTCTCCTTGTCTAGGTTGATTTATTGATTTCAGCTGAAGATTAGCCAACACTGAACTCTTCACTGATTACATTCACTATGAATTTGAGAAGTCGCTTGGTGTAGTCTAAATCTGTGATGCTTAGTGCCTGGCCAAAGATCATTAAAGTCAATTAAGTCAAGCCTCTGAGACTGCAGCCCAAATCCCAACTACTGAAGTTCTCAAACTGTAATCACAGTGGTAGACATACTTATCTGATCATGTGAAACAAACCTGTCACTTGGTCACCTTTCTTTTTTTCTTTTACACTGCCTATTGTTGCCATCATGGTACACACTTCTTTGAGGCATTATACAGCGTTGCCTAAATGTATGCAAGCAACATATTGCTTAGCCAAAAAAAAAAGAAAAAAAAAATCTGTCTTCTAAGCAGTGATGTAAATGGGGAAAAATTCAATCTTGTTTTAAGCTATTATTTGTTTCCAGAACTAGACTGAGATTGAAAACTAGCTTCCAAAGCAACCTATTCTGGTATCACACACACACAAAAAAAATAGCATGTCTCTTAAACGAAATCAGCATAAGGCAGCACTGGAAAATTATTCATGTATGAAAGTTTCAGGCTACATTTGCTATCTGATTTTGAAAACACAGGTCCTCCTTTCAGAAGTCTCACTAATAACTAAAAGCAGGAGAACACAGAAAATGGAGAAGAGAATGGTTTTCAAAAGGTACTTGTTAGTTACACTTTGTTAGTTCCTCTATTTGCTGTCTTTCAAAAGAAACACAAGTCTATTTTCATCAATCATCAGTAATCCAGCAGTCTTCATTATTTTCTACCCTTTTTCATTCTGTTTATAGAATTAGGTTCCATATGCATAGCAGATAACTTATTTGTCTTCGATGAAATTTCTGAAGGAATAAATTATAAGAATGTCCTTGAATATCCAGTCCTTCCTAACATGCAACTAGCCACAGGAAGAAAAAAAAAAAAAAAAAAAAAAAAAAAAGTGTCGTGGGCACAATCTAGGGTGAAATTTTGAAAGGCAACTCAAAGGATTAGGAAACAAAAATCCCATCTGTTTGCACTAAATATAAATGAAATTGGAAGTCTCACTTCTAACACTTAACATATGTTCAGATTTCATGATTCCTCCCACCTTACACCCCCTACCTCCCCCACCCAAACAGTTTAAGTGCATCACTGCAATTGGTTTCTTGTATAAAAATGGAATAGCTGTTTCCTGTAAATGCCACCTACCTTTTCTTGCTTTTAATTCTTCCCAGCATATTCTGAACTGCTGTCCACAAATATGTCAAAAAGTGGTTCAGACATGCTCTTTATGAGGTTTATATTAATAGTTCTTTTGCAGGGTTTCAGCCCAATAACTACATGGGAGTTAGATGACAACCTAGAGGTTAGTTGTTTATGTTGTTTTTTGTTGTTGTTCTTTTTAAATGAGAGGCAGTCAATATTCATAACGTGATAAATCCTTGTTACTTACCAAGCTCTGAGAAGAATACATTCTTAAATTAAGTACATTTACCTTAAGGAAGCAGCAGGTGCCACAAACTTAGATCCAACTCACCATTAGCTTATTGCTTTGGAAACAGCTGTTGCAGAACGGCTAGCAATTTGTCTTCTAAACACTATGAATTCAGTTTTGTAAGAAGAAAGAGACAAGTACTTGAGTACTGCTTTTCATTGTAACACAGCAGCAGTACCTGTTTTTAAAATCTTGGTATCACGTACTACTGCAGTATTCCCACATGCTATCTCATTCTAGGGATGATTAGTCTCAGATATGCCTTATACGCAGATCCATGCCACCTCTTCCAGAACCTAATGTTGAAAACTCAAACTCATACTGGATTCTCCACAGCTTTTGTCTTTACCCTGACATTCTCTCCCACCTTCAAAGAAAAAGTTGCAATAGAAAGGCTCTTCTCATTCTCTCTCAGTTACCTCACACTGTTACTACGCTCTGGCTATCCTTTTTTTTTTGTTTACAATGACAGATGATGGCTAATAACTAGGGCTTGATTCATAATAACTGTTCCTTATCAAAAATAATTCAAAAGCATCTACCCTAACAGAAGCAAGAGATAAGTCTCAAGTTACACAAACCTTTCAGCAGACTCCATTTCATGTAAAAATGTGGACAGACATCTCAGAACTTTAACCTTGCACTCTAGTCTAGATAAAACACAGGAACAGACAACGCATTCAGCTTCTACTGTTCCGTACTCAGAGCTTGAAGGATAACAGGAAACAAAGTCAGTACAGTACAGCAAAATTGGATTTCAGAACATGTGATTTTCATTTGGAGATACTTAAAGCACATGCAAATTGCATAGCCACACAGATTTGGCTTTGTAAACACATAATAGACTGCTGCTTTGCTCATATGACAAACTTAAGTTGAGATTCAAATGTAACTGGAAGAACATTGTGGGAAAGAATTAAGAATATGTTAGTCAGAAATTCTTGTTTTTTAAAAGATAGAAATTCAAAAGAGTCTTTTTAAAAAGAGATGGAAAATTTTATAGTGTGGTTAAAATAATGGTTTTGAAATGTAGGTCACCAATCACACTGGTTACAGAATTTCTATACATTCACGGGTTGTTAGACATATGTTTCATCACAAAAATCAAGATTATCAGTGAAATCTCATTTTACATCAGATAAAAAATTAAACATAGCTCTTCCCAGCACTTACTAACAACCTAACTTCCAAAGAAAGAATTTTTCAAAACTATCTCCATCAGCTCTCACCCATAATCGCATCAAAACCCAGCGCGGTTTCCAAAGGGCTGATAAGATCAAACTAACCCAAGTGGTGACTTAACCAAGGTTAAGGAACTTATAGCATGGTACGAATCCTTGAGGTTCATTGTGCCTAAGCTTACAGAAAACATGCAAAAGATTTTCCAGAGTATATTCAAAAAACTAAGGGAAGATAACCCATTTAACTGGATTGCATTTAATTAGACAACAGGCTAAAGAAAGTGAGATTGTGCTGCACAGGAGAGGAACCAAGCACCCACAGAAGAGTTATTAGAGCTCTGTACTTGGGGCTGTGATATAACCTCCGAACACTCATGAGCTTGTGTGTACTACAGAAACTACTCCACAACAGGTTGAGGTTTCATCTGTCTGACTTAATGACCTGCCACATAGCTACCAGTAATTGCTCACCATAGTCTTCTTAAGATGTTGCCAAAAGTTGACTTAATCAGTACTCCAAAGTCTTACTTACCTAAGCACATTAACTTAAAAGTTTCCATTTTCCCATTGTTAACCATCTTTCAAACTGGCATCACTTACACTGCAGGCAGGTGCACTCCATTTCTTATAAGTGCCTTTTCTAGGCAAAGGTAGTTCTTCGGATGGGGGAGAAGTCAACTATCATTTTTATGGCCCTTTAAGAAAATATCAGCTTTTTTTTTTTTTTTTTTAATTAAAAAAAAACTAAAAGTAATGGAAGAGACTTCCAGAAGAATCTGGAACATAGTAAGCAGTTTCCACAGCCTACTGAAAGTAATCAAAGACTTGATAGATTTAAAAAAAATTGGAAACATTTGCCTCATTAGGATAAACAACATATTAATGCTTGACATCCTCCACTCGTGGCAGCAGCTTATCCAGCAGTTTCCATTTTAGCTATAGCTGTTACATTTCAAAAGGGAGGCTGAGCATTGTCACATGTGTAACATCCAGGGTACAATCCAGGAAACAAGAACTATACCATACTGCTAGGTATCAAAATTTCGTGTATTATTGGTTGAAAAAAAGCAAAGTTTTCTTTCTATACTTCCTCAATTGCTTCATTAGCAGTAATGAAGCTTAGCTCCCTAATGTACAGCTGAGTCAGCAAATTCTTTGTCTAGGCTTAGACAAACTAGAGAAGTAACATCTCCTCCAGATGGAAATTAATTATTTAGCCACATTTATCAAGTGAGAGCAGCAACATGGCTGACTTCCTAGGCAACTGCTAGTGGCCTGAGAGTACTTCTGGAGTTCACCTGGACATCTAAGATGGCTGGATTTGCTCAATTGTCCAAATTCTGCTGCTTACATTAAACCTGAAAGGCCAGGACACCACAGAGCAGTATGCGTTGCTGTGATCCCTCCCCTCATTTATTCCCACTGTCTTCCAAAAGCAACACTGAGGTGCAGTAACTGCAGTTGACAGCAGTCTCAAGCTCTGTGTTTTTGCTTACTCCAGCTGTGCAAAACCAACACAGTCACACATTCACCTTTTCTAAGTAAGGCACTCTTCTTTCTGCCTTTTGATGAAAAGATTGCAAAGAGGTTCTGTTTCATTAAGAAGTGAACAAATTACTGAAATCCTTTAAGATTTCCACATCAGCAAACTCATTTATGATCCATGGGATATTTTGTTTACCCACAGCTCTCAAAGTAAACTAAGGACAAAAGTCCAGGGTTTAGAGAGTGCTTGAAACAGAACTGCATGACGGATTCATATTTGAGACACCCATCCAACAGTAAGGGTGCATTCAAGGACTTCAATATTCCATTCCAGACTCCAGGTACTGTAGAAAATCACACCAGAATCACTTTTCACTTCTTTTTTCCCCTCACTTTTTCTTCAACTTGAACTTACTCACAGTCCCTCTGCTAATATTGACCTTAAGCTTAGTGTTTTACTTTCCTGGTCTCTGTTGTTTATTCCCTTGACAGCAATCGTAAGCAGCAATCGTAAGCAGCAATCGTAACTTGTCTTATCTACCCAGTCTAAACAAAATCTTTTAAGTGTTCCCTGATATGATAAGCTATCTGTTTTCCAGATAACCTGGGAAGCTGGGAAGCTATTCTGTACAACTGATAGAGTTTGAACACACCTTTCTTGAAAACTGACAGCCTAAGTCATGAAAAGTGTTCTCTGCAGTTCTTAAAAAGGCCATGAAATTGACTACATTCCCCTCTCTCCATTAAATATATGGGGGTTCACAACTCTGAAATCAATTTTTCAACAAGTAGGGCTTTTACTCCTTCTAACAAGCACCCCAGTTATTGATATGACTGACCCTGTCTTCATTCTCATTTCTGTCTGCAAACCATCCTGCCTTCTGTTCTTCCTCAGTGTTACATATACCACTGTCCTCATCTTCCACTCTACTGACCTCTGATCTTATTAAAAAAAAAACACACACAAAAGAAAAGAAGAAAGCTGCTTTTCTTCTTTCCCTACTTACTATCCTTCTCCACTGTTCTCTTCTACTAGATCTTCTGTGTATCTCCTAAGAGATTCTGTAAGCTACAAAACAGTTCCCTCAAGGAACAAGAAAATAAAAAGCCTACTAAATACATAGAGAAACCTGTTTGCCACAGTCTCCCTGCTGTTTTTTTTTTTGGTCAAACAGCTTCTAGATCTCTCAATGATCTGTTCAATGGCTCCAGCTAAACATCTGACTTGTCTCATTCTGCTTCACTATTTGTGAGATGTAGTTACATATATTTTTATCCAGACTGATAGAAGAATATTAACAAAACCACAGCACTTATTTTTTCAGAGTTAATTGGACAGCTTTTTGACAGGATAGGGGTCTTCCAACTATCGTGCATTATGCTGTTACACACAAATTCAGTAGTGCCACATCAACAGAGCAATAAAAGCATACTCATTTATTCATTTCCATAATAATTACACTTGACAAGCTAAAAAAAAAAAACAACAAACAAACAAACAACAACAACAACAAAAAAAACCATTAATTGTAATGGCCTTGCTATGATTCCAGATCTGCAAATGAAAATACACCCAACTTATAGCCACAAAGACCTAAGCCAATCATTTATGATGGTGTATTTACCACAGAAGTCTGACGTGCAGAAGCCAGAAAACAATGGCTATTTATGGGCCAACCCCAAGATTTTGATGTTTAAGTCTAATGTTGTTATTCCCTTCATTAGGAAGGTATATATGAAATCAGAACTGTCATCTCCTCCAGTTTTAAACAGCCTATAGAAGCAAGCTAGGCAAAACAGCAAAAAAAATAAAAACAGTATTTAAAAAAAAATAAAATAAAAACCCCAAATCCTCTCTTTACCTAATATGGTATGTATTAAAGAAACCCAGACACTTTCTTCCCAGGGGCTTACATCTAAATTTAACCCTTCTGTCAGATCTTCGTTAGTAGTAACAAGCAGTTCAATTCTTCAGTGTCATTAACACTCATTTCTCAGGCAGACATACAGGGAAATAAATGCTGGCTGTTCAATGAGCTGTACGCCATCTCCTCCCAAATGCTGAATCAAATGACTTTAAGAAAATGCACTTTATAGAAAACAAAAGAAACTAGGACACTGAAGTCACATACTACTCCTTTTCCAAAGCACAGAAGTTGTAATTTAAAATCTCCTTTCCAGCATGCTCGTGAGAGCAACTCACTGTTTTCCCCCCTGGAGTAACACCCCACTTACATATTGCTGCTGCTAAGTCCTAGGGCCATATCCCACTTCCTGGGGCTTGTAACAAGACCTCATCTGAGGCAGCTGACCCTACAGTATCAGCTACCTTTAACCTTACTCACCTCCCACCATTCCTCCCACCAGTTCCCTAGCTCGTCTCTAAGTGATGCCTGCTGTTTAGCATTTCACCACACAGGACAGCCTACAGTATCTGCCACCCTATACAAACCTGTTAAACTGTCTCCCACATCTCCCTCTTCTCTTTGATCTAGGACTTACACACTCAAAGTTTACACTTAGTTTAGGCTAGACCCTTCCTCCACCAAGGAGCTGCTTAATTTGTTCTGATACAAAACTGATAGAGCCTTTATAGAAGATGATTAAAAAAACAAACAAACAAACAAACAAAAACAAACATACTGCTCAAAAGACCTCAATAGAAAATACCTGGACACATTTCGTTTCTTCCATCTTGTGCCTGTAGTTAGTTTATCCTGTAATCTTTACTATGTGCTTTGCAGTTCTTTACCTGCTAATTGGTTTAATTGGGAATTGACACCGGGAATTGACAGCTGTTAATATGCAAGCATGAAGGGACCCCATCAGCCGAAGGATCCATTGGAAACTAGCTCCTAAGCTACACAAAGGTTGTGCAACAAGCCCACAGTGTAGCAAAATGAGACTTGAATGTAATATTTCTAGCCCATCGTAGTTCTCACTGATACATGCATTTTGCTTTGACTAGCTGATCTAAAGAATAGTTGGAGGAAACAGATCGCTAAGTGAGGTGCTGGCACATACCTTTGGGATATGCCTGCTGTGTTATGGCAAACGGAGAATAACGTTGGGCCCAGAAATACTACCATGACTCACTGAAACTAAAAATTAGAGGAATAAAATATTAGGAAACGGTACTTCCTGAGAATAAATAAAGAATAAATAGAGCATACCATAACAACAGCTCTTGCTGCGTTTTGGGTCACACCTGTGAAGACTGCCTTGGTCACAGAGAAATGAGTTTCTTCCATCTCACTACCCAGCAGGTTGATAACAAACTTTGTGCTTCATGAGCCCTTAAGTGTACAGTGGTCCTCTACCTCCAGATCACAGGCAGGGAAGAGATTCCGCAAGCCAGAGTCATGGGTCAGCTGCCTTCTGCCCTTCAAACTTAGTTCTGCACCCACCAACATGTAGTTTTTTTTGTTTTGTTTTGTTTTTTTGTTTGCTTTTTCTTTAGCACCAATTTAAAGAATTTGTCAGAAACTAAAGGATTCCTCCTACTTTTAATGTCTTTTAAAACATTAGAGAGAGGGATACAAGGTTCCCTCTCCCCACATCAGCATGTAATGGATACAAATCATTAATCTGGTATCAGTAAATAATTTTATCCCAACAGCAGGAGAATTTCATGTAAAGAAAAAAAAAATGATTAAAACTTCAGAATCAAGATTTCCAACTGAATATACCTTGTTTTCACATTTTTTGAAGTGAGAAAATATATTGTGTGGTCAGGAGATGGAATAATATACCTAACAGAGCACATAAGCACGTAAAATATTTTTAATAGGTTATTTAGTACAAATATTTCACAGGGAAATTGTATTATATTGTTTTATGAGGGCTAACTTGTCACTGGCAAAAGATAGCAAGTGCTTGTTTAAAGAATACTGAAAGGCAAAGCCGTATCTACACTAAACCTGTATCTCCTGTCTGCAGTTCTGTCTTCATGTGTTCTTTATTGCCGGTACATTTTCAACTTGTGTAATGTGGTCATAAAAATATTAGAGAAATAGGGAGTCATAATATGAGCCATAAGAGCAAGAGTCCAACAAAGTAGTTCAGAATAGAAAGGCAAATGCAATTTTTAGAAACCCAATTGAAAGTCAGCAGCAGAAATTCCATAGAGTGGAAAAAAATATATATATATTATCGCACTTTAGGCTGTCACAAGCAGGAAAAAGTAGGTGTTATCAGGAATTTTTTTATTACTCTTTTACCACAAAAAGCCATCAATGAAATTTAAGACACCAGGAGGAAAAGTGAAGAACATGGTATATGGAAGGCAAATTGAAAAAAAATATACATATATCAGAGCTAGGAAATGTAGAAACATGGTCTTAAATTTTGACATGTGTTTTTCCCACTGAAACTCTGTTGAGTCCTATCACATGCTTGAGTTACGCCCAGCAGATAGGAAAAGTAAGTCTGAAGCCCAACAGAATGCTTTTAATTTCTGGAGAATCAAGAAATAAGAACAAGAGAGACAACAATAGGAGAGTTACTCAGATTTTGAAAAAAAAAATAAAAATGAAAAAAATAGAATCTTACAAGACCCAAATAACATCTTTTAAAAGTGGGATAGGAGATTTGAATGATTTTATTTGTGTAATGGGGCTCTCAAAAGTGATCCTATGTGGCAATTCGAGTTGACACTTGCCTCTCCCTGCTGGGATGAAAGGGGAAATGCACTGTAAGAACTCACATCCATCAGTCACTGGAGATGTAGTACTACCAGAAAACTCAGCCTGGCAAGTAGAAGAGAATAAAGAGTAATATTAAAGACAGCCCACAGGAAATGCTGCAACAACATTTGGAATCAGAGTGCTTCAGACTATTATTAAAAATTGAAAATATTTCAGATTGGGTCTTTTTAATGTGTCAGTGGAATATCATTAAGTTTCTATAAAAAGATAGACTTAAAAACACATTGAAAGCATCTAATAATGAATATCAAATGTTTTGATAGGTGTACTTATACTTACTATTCAATAAACATTCAGAAAAATCAATTTACAGCTTTTCAATTGTCACAGGGTAAACCATAAGTGCAAGATGAAGTTAATAGCTCCCAGGTGAGGAGCTCACCCACAAAGATGGAATAAAGCAGAGTCTTTGTCAAACTCTTCTCATATTGAACTTGCTTGTTTACTGACATGTGCTCACTGGAAGGCATTGTATGGTCTACAGAAAACTCATCTTCTGTTCCCTCTTAAGCTACAGAGGGAATTGGAAAAAAATGGACTTGTGGCTTCCCACTATTTGGCATAAGACCCTTCATTTTCCATGCACCATTTAATAAAGTCACTTGTAGAGTTTTCAAGTACTCTTAGATTAACTCTTCTAATTAAGCCAAATATTTGCCTGTGCGATGTCTTTTGCCAAGCTGCATATGATCCTTTCTCACTTTTTCATAGAATGGCCTGGGTTGAAAAGGCCCTTAAAGATCGTCTAGTTCCAACCCACCTGCTCTGGGTAGGGTTGCCAACGTGAGCAGGCTGCCCAGAGCTGCATCCAGCCTGGCCTTCAATGCCTCCAGGGATGGGACATCCACAACTTCTCTGGGCAACCAGTTCCAATGCCTCACCACCTTCTGAGTGAAAACTTTTCTCCTAATATCTAATCTAAATCTCCCCTGTCTCAGTTTAAAACCATTCCCCTCATCCTGTCACTATCAACACACATAAACAGGCGTTCCCCCTCCTGTTTATATGCTACCTTCAAGTACTGGAAGGCCACAATGAGGTCTCCCCGGAGCCTTCTCTTCTCTAAGCTAAACAAGCTCAGTTCCCTCAACCTTTCTGCGTAGGAGAGGTGCTCCAGCCCTCTGATCATCTTAGTGGCCCTCCTCTGGACCCATTCCAAGAGCTCCACAGCCTTCTTGTGCTGGGGGCCCCAAGCCTGCACGCAGTGTACCAGGTGGGGTCTCACAAGAGCAGAGCAGAGAGGGACAATCACCTCCCTCTCCCTGCTGGCCACCCCTTTTTTGATGCAGCCCAGGACAGAGTTGGCCTTCTGGGCTTCAAGCTCGCACTGCTGGCTCATGTCCAGGTTCTCGTCCATCAGGACCCCCAGGTCCTTCTCTGCAGGGCTGCTCTCAAGTTTCTTGCAGCTGGCCTTGTTGAACCTCATTAGGTTCTCATGGGCCCACTTCTCCAGCCTGTCCAGGTCCCTCTGGATGGCATCCCTTCCCTCTATTGTACCGACTGCACCGCTCAGCTTGGTGTCAGCTGCAAACTTGCTGAGGATGCACTTGATTCCTATAATCTACGTCATTGATAAAGGTGTTGAAGAGCACAGATCCCAAGACCGACCCCTGAGGGACACCACTTGTGACTGGCCTCCACCCAGACATAGAGCCATTGACCACAACCCTTTGGCTGCAACCAGCCAACCAATTCTTTATCCACCTAACAGTGCATCCGTCAAATCCATACCTCTCCAATTTGGAGAGAAGAATGTGGTGAGCGACCATATCAAAAACTTTGCTCAAGTTCAGGTAGACAAATTGGTGGATTTTTGAATAAGTTTAATACATCTCACATATGTATACTACAGGTTAGTAAAGTGTGTGCTGCTATTTTGGAATAATTTGTTTTTAATGAACTATTTCAAGTCTCACTCGTTGGTTCACTAGCTTCAACAACATGCTGCGTGGGGGACACCAATGCAAAATGCTGACTGAAATCATCACCCCGCTTGTCTCAGTTCACCATTAACCACGTCCCCCTGCCTCGGCACCTCCCCATCTCACACATCCCTCCAGCCTTTCTTTCACCCCACCTCCTCCTCTTGCAAAACTCCAGATTGCATTTCTAGCTTATTGGTTTCTTTCACCTCAGTTCACCTTCTGATGGATTTTTAGGTTAAGAAATTGCTGCTTTAGAGTGCACTTTCACTTCTTTTGAGCTAAAAAAAATGTTGCATTTCTACAAAATAGTAATACAATCCTCATACTTAGGAAGACCTTGATGTTAATTCTTTAGATAGCACTGCATTCATGAAGATTGTAGGTTGCCATTTATCTGCTTGAAGGTGCTCGGGCTCTGAGAGCATTGACTCAGCCAACTTTATGTGCCACGCTAACACCTTCCCCGTGGGGCACCATTTTTGATTTCGTACAACGTAACGCCTGCTCTTGAGGAACAGCGGCGCGGAACCGCGCTGATGACTCACAACGCCCCACACGGAAAAACCCCAAGGATGCAACACCGGGGAGCCCCCAGCAGCCGAGCCTGCAACACAAAAAAACAAGGGGCAGGGGCCGAGGGCGCTGTGAGGGAGCGGGGCGTTCACCCAGGACTGGGGCACCACAAACACGGGGACTCCGAGCCGTGACTGACAGAAGCCGGGCAGCACTATGGTAGAGCACCCGCCACGGCCCCGCTTATATAGTGCGGAGCGCGGCGGTGACGTCACCCCCCAGCCAATAGCCGCTTCTGTTTACCTCCACTCCCTCTCCGCGCCGTAGCGGCCCGGGAGGGGGCGGAGCCAGCGGCCGGGCCCCGCCCCCTCCCCAGCCCCGTCCCCAGCCCCGTCCCCGTCCGCGCCGGAAGCGGCGCAGCGGCGGGCGCGGGCCGGAAGCGGCCGTTGCCGAGGATGAGCCAGCGGGACACCCTGGTGCACCTCTTCGCCGGCGGGTGCGGGGCGCGGGGGGACCTCGGGGCCCGGGCGGGGGCTGAGGGGGGGTAACGGAGCCCGTGAGGCGGTGGGGAGCGGGGGCAGCGCCCCCCGGCCCGCCCGGTGCGGTGCGGGGGCCGGCAGCCCGCGGTTGGGGTGCCCCGAGGGGAGGCCGCACGCTGAGGGCCCGGCTGCGGGTGCGCGGCCTGCTCGGGGGCACGGAGCGGGGAGGGGGGCGCGGTGCAGCTTCCGCCCCCGTCTGCAGCGGGCGGGGTGACCGGGAGCGGCCCCGCGGCTGCTGTGAGCGGAGCCCGGCCAAGCTGGCGGCGTGCTCTGGCCGTGCTGGGCAGGGGGGGAGCTGTGCGGGGTCACCGCCAGGCGCCTCTGCTGCCGTGGGGGGCTGCGGATCGATCTGCTGGAGCCCTCGTCAGTCCTCGGGGGGACCTGAAAAGGAAGGAAGCTCTGCTTCCCTTTGGGCTGCAGGGGAGGTTGCATGCAGCCAGCACCGATGTCTTAATCTGCTGACCCTTGCTGTAACATCTACGTTAAGTCTTTAATTCCCGTTTTCATTACTGAAGCTCTAAGTGATGACATTGCTGTTTTAGCGACGTAGGTGGGGCCATTCTAGGATTTTTTGGTAGCTGCCTAGCTTGCTTTGTGACAATTCAACATCAGCTGTCAAACTGCAGTACTTCTGGGCTATTACCGGTTCATGTGGAAGTTGACATTGTATTTCTAATAATCTCTCCTCCCTCTTTTTCTATATCTTTCTGTATCCGTATCCCCACCCAACAGGTTTGGTTGACCATTTTAGCAGTACTGGGCAGGGGTACAGGAGCGGAAGAAAATTGCTCACCAATTTCTACCTGATTTGATTTCTTAAAAGTAATTTTACTCTGTTAGTTTTTTTTTTTTGAGAATCTCACCTTTCTCTGCCTCGTAACTGCATGTCAGTTGTAAATGTGGCTGGTATTGTGTAACAGAAATACTAATCCTGTGTTAAAAATAACTAATTCAGTACTTATTTTGGAATGGTGGGCATATGACGTCTAGCACCATCAATGAGTTGAAATGGTGCTTCTTTATTTCTTTAGAAAAGGAAGCTCTTCTAAGTGATTTTGCTGGACTGGTTCATGCATCAGCCAATACATCAACAAAGTACTATTTTCACATGCAGTCCCCACCCAATGCACATCTTAGACTTTCTTGACTTTAAATAGATTCTCTGAAGGTGTACGTGTAAGCATAACAGCAGTCCCATTCAGAAGCAGAAAATACATAGAATGGGAAGAACATCACTCTTGTTGGAAATAAGTTGGAAAAATAAGAATTCCATGTTAATAAAAGAAAAAGTGTTACAGCCTTTTACTAACATGTTCCAAAAAAGGCAGTTGTAACTGCTACAATTTGTAAGCAATTAGTTCCATGCACTAACTTTAGGACATGTCTTAGGACATTTAAACATAGTTTTCTAGGCTGTTTGCAAAACCACCATTGTGCACTCCTTCTAACTGTACAGTGATTGCAGGGAGCCTTCCAGAACGGATCAGCAGTGGACCTGGAGTTCAGTTTCATGCTGTGACACATTTGCAGCCACTTACTTAGCTCATATTTTATCCCAATGAACTTATTTGTCAGGATCTCTTTCCACAAACTGTGTAGCTACCACCCAGCTCCATCTGCTAATCGTATCTCATCCTTGTGGGGCCATAGCTGGGATGCCTGTAATGTTGGATCCTGACACAAAATCATATTTCATGGGAAGCTCAACTTTCTGCTGAGGTACTCGGTTGCATCGCTCCGAACTCACCCTTTTCAGGAGTCAAGCTGTTGATTGTATTTATGTTGTCTGTTTTTCCATTTGGTAGTCAGATAACCACTGTTGTCACTGTAGACAATGCGTTGGCCGTGTAAACTCAGGTGCTTTTATTGCAGAATCCCTGTAGTGGTTAAAATAGTCAAAATTCAAATAATCCACTTAAGATAGTTAGAATTCTTTAGAAAGATAGATACTGTACATGTGAAAGACTCCTGGATTTTTCTTTATTTCAGTTAGGAAGATATTAGTTAATAACTTAGAGTGTAGGATGGTGATTGGTGGTGTTTTTTTGCCTTTCTAACTGCCTGTCAGAAAATAGGGACTTGACCTGTAATTGAGTTACCAAGCACCTGGACTCCCTCCTTCCTTAAAATACATTCCTGGCATAACCCTGAATGTCTTTGAGAACTAGTTCTTCCTGTTATGAGGCATAGGAGGAGGTTAGTGCCTTTCTGCCTCAACTTTAGGTTAATTTTGTGTTTAGGTACTCTACTGCAGGGGGGGAAAAAAAAGGCAATTCTTTCTTGAAGCATTGAGTAGCTTGGCTTTTGCTCCGTGATATGACCAAATTGCATGAAAATAGCTATATCTGAAGAATTGTGAAGCTAATGTTTCTCATATTTCCTTCTAGTTGAGTGATGTTTTCAGCTGTCAAGCTGTTTTACTTGATACAAATGTCACGTTGTAAGTATTTATTTGTCCTAGGTCCTAATTGAAGCTATGCTGTCGGCGTTAGTGTTTGTTTTGGATAATGGAAAGCAGCGATGCTTGTTCCCCTCATATTATTTTTTCCAATTTTCACTTGTATGTTTTTGTATGTCAGCACATCAGGGGGATTTCATTTTTACATTGTTAATTAGAAACAGGTTTGATTAATATTTCTTAGTTTAAGGAAGTTAAATTAAAATTGTTATTTTTTAAAACTTCAGCAAAAAGTATAATCTGTGAACAAGGGCGCTGTGGGCTGCTGGTACTCCTAGCCAGTGTATTAATGAGAAAGATACGTAATGTACAAGTGTAGCAGTATAATAATCGGAAACCCCTGGAACTTCCAGATTAGTGAGATGCATTCTTGCTGGTTCTGAAAGTTTCATTTCCCAAAGGCCTTAAATTCCTTCTCAACAGAGGGATACTGTAGGTTTGATATTCAGACCTGCAACTTACCTGTCGATGTGCCCGCCTGTTACTCTCATGCTGTAAGACGGGTCTGTGAACTTGCTGGCAGTCTGGGGACCTGAATTTGTGGTAGGTGGTAAAGAGATCAGAAAGTGTTCTGCTTGCAAGTGGCTCGGTGTTTTCCTGACGGCTTTTTGAGATCAGTTTTCTCACTGTTTATCTTGTCAGTCAGTATTTGCAGGGAACTCTTTCACAGAGGAAAGAGAAGCAGCAGGTAAAGTACATGAATGAATGTAGACCCAAGATAACGGGGTCGAGGGTTATCTTCGAGTCTTTGAGGCCGCAGTGCCAAATACAGTGAAAGGTGAATCTAAGGTAAGTGCTATGCAGCCTCATCCTGGGCTTGTATAAAATAAGCAATTACCTAAAGGAAGAGAAGCTGGTGGTTCTTAAACAGTGCTAGTTACAATTATAGGTCAGCTGTACCAGCGCTACTGGGAATATTAATCCTCTTGGGAGCGTTTGCAGACAGTCCAGTGGCTGTAATGCTGAGACCCTCATCCACACCAGAGCTGTCCCTGCTTTCACTGCAGGGGTGTCCACACGTAGCAGCAGACTGCAGCCCACAATGCTGCACGAGGGCAGCGACTCCTAAGCAGGTACTCCCAGCCTGAAACACCAAAAGGTTTTCTTGTCCAGCTGTCCCTGGAAATAAATCCCTTGATTTGAATGCTGGGCAGGATTAGCTTATGGAGCATATGCGTATTTCTTTCCGTGCATATCGTCACAGTAAGAGAGGTTGATCTGGGACAAGGGGTTGACTTGTTCTGGGGATCTGTGCTGAAGTGCTAGCAGAGCGTAAAGCCAAAATATGTCCAAATACATTAATCAGGTGAGGTGATGGTCTTCTAAATACACATTTGGAATCAAATGCGCTTTTTTTTTTTTCCATGGGTGCTCTCTGGATTAGGCTTGTGTTGCAGTCTTCCGAAATTCTTCTGTCCAAGAGATAGCAAGTAGAGACAACTGTTCTTGGTTTTGCTGTAAATCTGTTTTGAGTTTGTTTGGTAGCTATTTGTCTACCTGTTTTGCTGAGTGCATCGGCTCTTGTGCTGTTTTGTGCGGTTCAAGCTGAATATTTAATTTTCTGACTTGTCTGGGTTAGTAATGGTCTTTTAATCTTCTTTTTTTCCCCATGTGTTTTTTTGTTGTTTTGTTGTTGTTGTTGTTTTTTGTGGATTTACTTTAAGTTAATTAGTACCTACAGGGAGATTATCATGCCCTTATACAATCAGGTGTTTCTGATAAAAGTCAGCTTTCTTATAAGCACTTGGCAAAGCTCACAAAGGCTTGTAGTAAACACTGATTAGAGACAAAAGTCAAGTTTGGGATAGGTAAGATAACTAGGGTCTTTCATGACATTCATTAGAAATCAGTTTTTACAAAATGATTTTTTTTTTTCCAGTTTGGAAGCTTTGGGATTAAGGGCTGGGTCTGTGTCCTGGCTTACACGTTAGCAAAGTGCCTTGCCTTGCTTCAGGAGTTAGCACTGTGCCCTGTGTTGCAGCACAGTGCAGAACTTCAGGTGACTCTCACTTGCCGACTGGCCACCTTTGGGCAGGGACACCTCACGCTCTGCCCTTTCCACTTGCAGTTTGTGCTCCGTCAGCAGGAGAATAGTTGCTTACCCACTTTCTCTGGTGAAACTCAGCTAATCTTGAAGAAAAAAAGTTACATATTTGTAACTGTTTTTACAAGTCACAGTTAGTAGGGCCCAGCACTGGAGATGCTGAAGCTCTGGTATTGTTAGGTAACAGATTTCTGGAGTAGTTTACAAAATCCCACGTGTGGTAATCAGAAGAGAAATAAATGTCACTATTTTCTAATTTTTGGGAAATGTTTTTCTGAACTGTGCTACTCCCTAAATTGTGTTAAACTACAAATAACAAAAAAAAAAAAAAAAAAAAAGCCTGAACCAACCAAGCAAAAAACCTAGATTTGATCCTGGGAGGAGGGCAGCAGGAGCGATAGTGATGATCTGCTGGCAATTTATAGAGCACTCCTAAGCTGGAGCTGGAGGCTGCCTGTGCCTGGCATGCCAGGATGAGGAGCACAAAGAAATGGCTGTGTCTTTCACAGTACTTCCATTAGTATGTCAAATAAGCAAGGCTTGAAACATATTTTTAAGTAAAATACTGCTGGTGGCAGAACACCTGGCGTGTTCCTCAACAGTTGCTTATTTTTACAGGTCACATAGTTACTGAGTTGTCTCTGTTTATCTGCAGGCTGCTCACTGAGGTTTCTCATGAACAGATTATTTTGCCAAGCCTTGCAGTATTTACCTTAAAATTCAAGTCAGCTATATAAGTCGGTGTGGTTCCCGGATTATCCTTGCACTTAGTGGATCAGTTCTAACTTGGATCTTGGTACTACTAAGCAAGGCTGGTTCCTCGGTGTTGCGGGGGGGGGGAGGGGGGGGTTCTTCTACTTCGTAGACTTCAGGTGCCGTCTCTGTTGCATGAGGGTTTTTGAGGGCTGGGGAAGTGAGGTATCACATTTTGCCAGGAGTGGAGATTCGGGACTTTGCAAAGACATGTGAATGATATGGATCCACGCAGTTCTTCACAGAACTTCTCCGCTTTCTTCATTTGGAAGTTGCCATTTGAGATCTTGAAAATGGGGAGGGAAGAGAATTATAATCCAGCCTAGCACTACTGACAAGTTCATCTGAGACATTTTATCTTGTTTAAAGAAAGAAAGCCAACCCCTCGGTAAGAAGCAGTGCCCAGAGTGCTGATCACTGGAAATCATGATGTGAACGGCAGCAATCGGGGCAGGCAGCGAGTGCCCAGCTCTCCCAAGGAAGCAGGTGGTCAGCTGCTCCTCTTCCCTGTGGGTAAATGGCTCCTTGTCATGGAGCAATGCTTCAGAAGGCAGACTTGAGAAGAGCAAGCATGGAGTAGCTGCATGTCTGCCCTCTTCCCTACCAGTCTCATAATCCATTGCTGGGGGCCTGCTCGTAACGCAGCTGCAGGGAGCGCCTGACAAGAGCTGCTGCAGTCAGCCAGCCTTCGGGGTGGCTTGGGTGTGCTGCAGGGGAGCGTGCAGCTTGCAAGCTCAGTGTTAATCTTCAACTTCGGAAAAATTTTCCAGTGCGGAGTAGCTGGAGCCAGAGGCATTAAAGGCTCCAAATTCCAGGCCCCGTTGCTGAATGGGGGCCGAGTTTTCTCCTGCTCGTTTCTTTCCCCTTCCGTAGTATTTATCATCACACAAATATAAACCCTACCACGTGCTTTCGCTTGAAAACAAGTCCTCATGTAACCTGCCTGAAATCAAATGCGGAAAGATCTTAGTGGCAGCAGGCTCCGGGGGATCAGAAGCAGAGGGGTTGCAAGAAAGGAAACAAACCCTGAAGCCAGCTGCCTGTGTTGCCTGCACACGCACATTGCCAGGCAGCACTGGCTGCTGTGGAATCGCAGGAAGAGCAGTGACTTGCTCAGTCTTGAAGACACACTTGAGACTATAAAAGCTCTGTCAGGCTGTACCGAGGGCTGGCCTGCCAGTGGCTCTCACATGGTATTGCATGTCATCAACCCAAACGTGTCAGGGGTTTCTACTGCTTGCAACACTGGCTAAAATATTTTGCTCCCCTAGTCTGTGTATTCCTTCAACTCCTGTTTTAAAAATTTATTTGTAGCTGAATATTAGGAGAGCAGGCAAGCAAAATGCTTGTTCAGTGATGCTTTAAAGATACTACTCTGAAAGCTGTGTCGGTCTGTTACTGGACAGCATGCCAGGACCCGACCTCCATCTACCCGTGAGACTGCACTTCTTCAGACTCACAAACTTAATTTCTTTCCTCAGACCTTGAAAGAGGGCAAACTTCGGTGTAATGTTGGAGTTAGGGGTGGGACGAGATGCCTTCCTGTTCTAGAAGTAGGCTCTCTCTAGGTTGCTAATTCAAACAGACCATTAAGAGAACAGCATCAAACATAATTCTTAGCAGTTGCTTGGTACTATCAGTTCAATTCATACAAACATCAGCCTTTTAGGATGTGACACTGTACTAACAACTGCCATTTCTGGTGTTGTTTGCAGCAGAAAAGAGCTGTACTTGACAGACTCTGAAAGCTCCTTTTCCATGAAAGCCTGCAGGAGTTCTTGAGTCCCAGCTATTCCTGCTAATTTGTACTGAACTCTCCTTTGCATTTAGGAAGACGTTGTTTAAAAAATACTGATGAACAAATCTTGCAGCATTTAAAAGTTTGTTTCAACAAGCTAGCTGATAGTTATCTTATTCTCAGTGCTTGTCAGGGTCATACACCAGCTCTTCTTACTCCTTCAGAGGAGTGAATACTGAGCCCTTTGAGTTCAGTGCAAAGTATATTTCTGTGGTTGTTAGTGGATTTCAGACTGAGTTGTAACAAATGAACACCCTAATATAAATCTGTTGTTTAAAAAACAAAACAGAAAACCAATGAGTGCATACCATGTCTAGGTCGTAATTTTAAGAAGTGTATTTGGCAAAGTCAAGAGAACATGGGAAAAGGTTCAAGGGTAGCATTTATTTTCATTAACAGTGAAGTCCAAGAATTTGGGGTTATCTTTGGAATCAAAATTTGTGGATTTGATATTTTTCCCTCAGAGGCTGATGTGGTCGTAGTTAAACAGGAGTGTGGGTAATTATTAATTAGCCTGTGAACAAGCACCAGAGAAGCCCTCTGAAGAAAGCTGCTAAAAGGCAGCGTGTCCCTGGCTGTGCTCTCCTTGAGCAGACTGGGAATAACGCTGCTGGTAGCGTAAGGCACGCACAGCTTCCTGTGGCCTTCTTACAGAAACAAGCGTCAGACTTCTGGCTTCCCAGATTGAGCCCTACAGGGAGCTGTTCTTGGAACCAAGTGTGCCTTGCTGTACGGGGCAGGAGTTGGGAAGCACTCACAATCATTGCTGTTGTGGTACCACGTCCAAAAATACGAAGGGAGTTTGTTAATTTCAGTGGTATAAAATTGCCACGTTACAGTTTTTAGCAGCTTCCCTGTGTGTGTGGTGCATAAATCTGTTCTACCCTTAAGGATTTTTGGCACCTCTGTTGTGGTTGGGAGCATGCTGAACATTCAAAAGAAGTTAAAATTTACCACAGGAAGTTAAACATTGGAGATGCTGAGCTAGTTTCCCGAAGTGATTTGAACAGCATGTGATGAAGACTGTGCACCTTCACTACTTCAGAAACTCTTTTTGTCTGTTCAAATTTTCACTACACATTAAGCGATTAACAAACTGACTGAAGTGTGCTTGCGTTCAAGGGCAAGTAACCACAGTTATCACGCACATTACAGTTATTTCTTCCCATTTTGCAAATCAGCTGTGTTCAGTATAACATTAATTATACATTATTGTATTCTCTTTTTTTTTTCAGTTTAGAATACGCTGATCCTCTTTCTCTTTGCAGATGTGGAGGTACAGTTGGTGCAATTCTGACATGTCCACTGGAAGTTGTGAAAACACGGTTGCAATCCTCCTCTGTGACTCTATACATCTCCGAAGTCCATCTCAACACGGTGAATGGTCCCAGTGTCAATCGAGTAACTAGAGTTTCTCCTGGACCTCTCCATTGTTTGAAGTGAGTGTGCATGGGTAGTAGGTTTCTGGTTGGGCTTTTGGGGAAGGATTCACACTCTTATGCCTATTATGATGTTACTATGAGATGATTGCACATTTTGCTGTTCAACTGTATCACATTCTGTTTTTCCAAATGTCTTTCATGTGTCAGTTTGCACCGTGAATTAGTCAGAACATACATCCCCTGTAGGACTCACGGACCCAAACTATATCCTAAAAACTCACTGGGAGCAATGTAATGCTTAAAATTAGAATAGTTCATTTGGAAGAGACCTACAAAATCATAAGGTCCAACTCCCTGACCACTTCAGGGCTAAACAAAAGTTAAAGCATATTATTGAGGGCATTATCTAAGTGCCTTGTCAACACTGACAGGTATGGGGCACCCCCTGCTAGGAAGCCGCCTGCAGTGTTTGACCACTCTCATGATAAAGGCGTTTTTCCTAATGTCTGCAGAACAGAGGCAAGATTCCCTTCACTCTGGGCGACTCCATCTTGCCAGTGACGGGAAGGTGGCTTCAGCATTTGGGTATAGGAGGAAAATTTCCTTCCAGGAAAGATGTGCTCCTGCTTTTTGCATTAGGCAGACTCGGACAAGTGTAAGAAGCTACTGTTATCTGTAATGAATCAGTGAGAAGTAGTTTGTAGGCAACCCCTTCTGGCAGTTGCAGTGAAGGATTTAAGGGTTTATCAGGTTAGAGCACAGCATTTATTTAAATGGAGCTTGTACCTAAATAGCATGTTGGACAGAAGGTTTTTCTTAGTCTGGAAGTCTTGATTGAGAGTTTTTTGTTTGTTCATTTGTTTTTTTTGCAGGTAAGTGTCTGATGGGTGAACATGTTGGGAACAAGTATGTCAGTGGGTAGGGCTCAGGTTGTGACAAGGAAGGAGAACTCCATCTGAAACACTGGCATTTGCCTTACTAACTTTCTCATGGTGGAAGCTGAGCAATTCAGCTTCTTTCCTGAATGTTCTGGATTTTCTGCCTTCTACTTAGAAATGAGTCCAAATAAATTGCAGGAGGATCAGATGTTTTTCATATGCTCCTCTGATAGAAGCCCTAAAATGCCTAAAATAGGTTGTTTTTCTATCCGTCTTTGCAGGAAACAAATTCAGAGTGCGGTAGAGGTAGTTCATGATGAACTTCATTGCTAGGGCTGGCTTTTTTTTTTTTTTTTTTTTTAAATTGCTACTACACGTTAATTCTTGATCCTTGGTATGAGAATATGTATCTGCTGTTCCTTTTGTTCTTTGCTTAGATGTGTTTTATTCCTTGTAAGTATCAAATTACTGAAATGCCAAGTAACTTCTGTAGGTTTCAAGTTCTTTGAATACAACAAATATGAAAAAAAATAAAAATCCCAGATGACATGGCAATGTGCTGTGTCTGTAGAAATATGTAGTTGTAGAACATAATTATTTTAGGCCTCTGCTTTAAGATACTAGGGATTTCAGTGGATTTAGTGGGGAACTCAGTTTGGACCTCCGTCACTTATGCCTTTATCGATATTTGATGTTTTCTGATTTGTAGGTTAGGGTTTGGTTGTATTTTCTCACACCAAATTCAGTGCAGTGTTCCAAGGCTCTCATGATTGAGCTTAAAGTACTCGTCAAAAAGCGAGTTGAATTAGGCAAACGCTGTCAGAATTCCAGTTAGCTAACTGTTGTGGAATCACTTCTGCATCCTTAGTGTCAACAGAGGTGACTTAAAAGGCATCTGTGCCAGGAAACAAACTGAGAAGAGCTAGTGCAGGTGACTGCATTCTCTGGCAACAGAAGCAAATTCCGTTATTCCTAAATATCTGTTGGGCATATCATGTTGCTGATGCCTGTTATATCTAACCTCGACTGAGTTTAAACCAGAGGTCTTAATAATGGAAATCTGACCGACCTTGCAATGTGGATTGCCCCACATAACACTGGCAGGTCAGTTGAGGCCATATGGAACATTTGTACTGCTCTCCCAGCTGTGGGTTTGCTGTTCTCTGATTTCACTAAACAGTGCAGGCTCTGAGATCTGATCTTTAATGCAAAAAGGTTGTGTCTTATTTTCAGAGTAGAATTTAACTCGTGCAGCTGGTATCTGGGAATGCAGAAGAGCATCGATAACTACAACCATTATAGTCCTTTCTGCCTGCTGTTAGGGGAAATTCTGCTGTGACTTCTCTTGGATTCTTAGTTACTCCAGCAAGTCTTGGGACACTGTAGATCTAGAGGAAACAAAAAAGAGACTTTACTCATAAATTTCTCTGAGACACTGAGGTTCCTGCTGCTTTGTATGCATTCATATTTGTGCATACATGCATGTATTTGCAACACTTCATATTGTGGTGTAAGGTGATGTTCAATTAGTAGTGCGTTATGTGGGCACAGATCACGTGTTAATTGGGTACAGCTTTGCTATCATCTGATGCTGCAACCATGCTCAGCTTTATGGAATATGCTAAGATTATCTCAAAGAGTTCATTCCAAAAGCATTAGAATTGCTTTTAGGATAACACACTTGTCTAAGTAATGAGGATTTCCAAAGTGCTTTTGAATACTCTAATTATTGCTGTGAAGCAACTTTACTCACTCAGTGGATTCATATTAATTGTTGTGGCTATGAAGCTACGGCATTGCTGGACACATGATATGCTGATTTTCCTAAACAGTCACGGTGACTATTTCACACTGATGCAACAGTTCACAAACACTGCTTTATTTTTGATTACTGAGAACAAACTTTGTAAACTTTTGTTTTGATTTGACAGCAAAACTGTGGTAAAATAGACAATCTCAGCTGCTGGAAATCAGAATAGATCTGGAATCTCTTTCAGTGCTATGGATGACTTTCATCTGTTTGTTCTGATAGTAAATTGCAAGCAAAATGGCCATTTATACAATGGTAGTTTGCTTTATTGAGCAATTGACTTGTCATTAACCTGTACGTCTCTTTGAAGAAGAAATATTTGTGTGTATTGGCCCGTGTTTCTAAATAAATAAGCACTGAGTTTTATGTTGCAACGTCCAGTGAAGCAGTTAATTCCTAACTTAAAAGCTGTGCCTAACTGAATTGCTAGAGCAGTTTGCAGTGATAGGGACGCAGGTAGTCCTTGTTTCTCCTCCTTCAGTCTCCCATATCTTGCTGTACTTCTTAAAATACTGTGTCTGATTAGCATCTAGTTTGTTGGACAGATTGGTTTCACTGAAACTGGATATTAATGGGTATCCTCGTAAAGTACCAAGATAACTTGTTGCATAATGGTCTTCAACCTGGTCTCATTGTTTTAAAAAAACGTAGTTTTGTGCAAAAGATATTCCAAACACTGACATATGAGTAACACCTTGCTTGATGTCTCAGTTGACTAGTTACCCCTCTGTTTCTCTGTAAGTCCCGCAAAGGTGGGAGGTCATATCTTACCTACAGAGGTGGGGATTGTCTTTTCAGGAATGAGTTAAAGAAAACCCATTTGATGCATGGCCAGCGGCAGTGCTTGGCCAGGAGCACACAGGCAGCGGTTCAGAACTGATAAGCGGTTGCTGATGGATGGATGGAGGAGGGAATACCTCCTAGCCTTAAGGGAGGGCCACTTCTCACATCGGGGGGGGTCTGTTTCCTTATATTTCAGCAGAGTCAAAATAACCACTGTAACTTACAGAAAGAGTAAAGCTAAGAATGGTTTCTAGTGGAACACTTTGTAGAGTATCTTAAATACCCTGATTACCACCAATTTTTCTCCTAATCACTAGAAAAAAGATCTCAAAGACGTTGGGCACTTCTGGCATAGAAGGAGCTACATTGTGGTGCTGCAACTGACACGGATGCCTGTAGGTTTGTGAAGCAGTGCCCAGTGTAAGGGGAAACTCTGGGGGAATAGGGAGGGCAGAGCAAGAGGTAGGGGGCTGTAGAAGGCTCCCTGACACTGAAACAGTTCACATACCACTAGAGGTCACGTGTAGTGTAGTTTGAATCTTGCAGTGCAAAGGTAAATCTTTCAAAATCATGTGAATGACACAGCACGTTTTGAAACGTGCCGATTTAAATCATATGATTTATAGGGACAGCGGAGGCAGCACTTCTCATCCCAATGGCTGCTTTACATTGAACTTTTGACGTGTACCTTACTGTACTGAGTCTTGTTGAATCAAACCAGGGTAGCACATGCAAAACCATGTTGAGGTTGCTGTCTTTTTGAGAAGAGTGGGTGATAGCTTGCAAAAGATGTGCTTGGCTGGGCATCAGAGTGAACGTCTCCTTAAACTGCCCTTAGGAGGCACCCAACTGTTCCTGTAGTTGAATCTTTATAAATTTTCCTGTTTTCCCTTTCACTCCCTGCCCCTCTCATCCAAAGAAAGTTCCCAAATTAGGAGCTAAAGGGTGATGAATATAGAGCAGAAACTAATATTTTTTCTCTAAAGCAATTTAGAAGAGCTTACGGGAACATGAGATTTCAGTGTTTAGTATTTTCTCTCTAATATAAGGACACTTTAACTGCTTAACAATAGGTAGCATCATATGTGCTTGATCTTTGGGGAGAGTCTGTATAGATGTCATAAGCCATTACTTCTGTCTTTATTTCCTGGATTTTTATGGTATGTCAAGCAGCCATTGAATTTATATTATGCCAGTTCTGGGAAATGATCCATCTTTTGTGGTGAACATTGCATTGTCAAGGTTATTAATGGATGTGTACACAAAGATTAGAGCTTAAAATGATTTTGTAATGGTTGTTAGTGCATTCCTTAATTTTGATGTGAATATTAAAGTATGTCACTTTTGTTTTCTAGGATGATCTTGCAAAAAGAAGGTCCTCGTTCTCTGTTTAGAGGGCTGGGTCCTAATTTGGTAGGCGTTGCTCCTTCCAGGTAAATACAAACAGACATTCAGTAAGCAAAATAATTTCAGTGAAATTTTGGTTGCTGTATATTTTTCAAGGGATTTAGGGTTAATTTCAAGTGTGGTATTGCATCTGTAGTGTAAACAGTAAATATCTAGTAAATAGAAAAAATTGTTTCAGGGTTAGTTTGTCTGAAACAATGAGTCACTCATGCTGCACAGCTCTAGTCCCACATCTCTGCACCAGCTACCTGAGCATTTACTAACGCCTCTTTCTGAATGTTATTTGTTATTGAGCTTCTTCCAGTTAAGAAGGAGAATATTTCAGGAGTTGCACATGTAAGCAGAAGTTTGTGCCTTATGCACAGGTAGATTTAGCCTTCAGTTAATCCATCATCTTCAGGAAGCAGTTGTGTGACCAGCTTCAAAACACCGTGTCTTTCTCCCCTCCTGAATTCTGTTGAAGCACAGACCACTGGCCTAATGCAGTGGGAAGTCTGTTTTGAAAAAGAGAAAGAATGAGTTGAGTGAGACACAGCTGTCACAGATGAGGCTGATCCAGCAGTGGGCTGGACTCCAAAAAGTAGTGGGGCAGTGGCAGAGAGTGCAGCAAACCAGATTGTAAATCTGGTCCGACTGGCAGTGGTGTTGTGGCTGTCAGTTGTTCTGCCCCAGCCTAAATGCTCTAGCTGCTGCTGTTAGCAGAGTGAGGTTTATTCAGACCTCAGTTACGCCAGTTTGAATTGATTCTCGCGTACAAGTGTTAGCTGAAGTTCATTCCAAAAATAGAATAGCTAAGGAAGAGTATGAAGGCCAAGATGTGTAAAACTACTTAGTCCTAATGAGGCTAGCTATCTTTTGGCCTATTTTTGTTCCTTTCTCTTCTGTTTTTAAGGGAAATGTCTTTTTGCAGCAGGAATATATATTCACAATGGTTTTATTCCTCCACTGACTTAGTGCACTGCTTCCCTTTACCTCTTGGTCTGAACAGAAGATTATTCCTTTTTCCTGCACGCCCAGTTGAGGAATATTTTAATGATAGTGGTTCAAGGGTCTTGGATGCTTCTGGAAAATATTATTCAAATACGTTTTCTATTCAGCATTGCTCTGTCTGCTGCTTGAATCTGACAGATAAGATGTTGCTATGTAGGTTCCCTGTATGAAGAGAAAAGCATGATTCAGCAGTTGGAATACTTTTATTTTAGCAGTTTTTTTTGAAGTATTAGGAATCCTTGAGGTATTTTCTGATCATTAACTTAGAATTGATATGTGGAGAAGCTGAAATAATTCTAGTAGCTGTGTTCTTGATCTCAGCATATAATATTTCATCATTCTGAATATAATCCCCTCAAAAAGGAAATGAGTGTAAGGAAAATCTAGGGTCATGTTCTCTTAATCTGCTGTTGGGAAATTAGCATTTGAAGACTTTGCCACATGCAATGCTACTTGTATTTCAAAACCAGGAACCACCAACAAAAAACATAGGTCATAGGTAAGGAATTATTTTCACATTTTCTAAGCCAGATAGTTCCTGAATTGAAGAACGCAACTCTGCTCGGTAGTCCAGTCTGGTTCTAAATGTTCATTATGGATGCTTTCTCTCATTCCAACTGTTGCCATTGCTAGGAAGTTTTCTGTTCCTGTCCCTTTAATCTCTTCAGTTATGTTCTGTGTCCTCCTTCTATAATAAAGCAATGCATGATTGCAGTTTATATCTTTAGTACCTGCAGCTTTATTCACCCTGCACTAAAAGCATGCAAATGCACACCATGTGTGGACCGCATGCTTGCTCTGCCAGCTCTCACTTTATCCTTCTGCACAAAAAAAAAAAAATTTTTACATGTAATTTATCAACCCATAAAGGCCCATTGATCTCTGCATCATCGTTCAGGGAAAGTAAGCTCTTGGAACTTAGCACTCTTTTTTTTTCATAAACATTCATAAAACTTTTCTTTTTACTTTGTCAAGAGACTTAAAAGATGCATTGCAACCATCATTCTTAACTCGTGATCATTCTTAGCACCACTGAATTCCATTTTGTGATTACCCTCAATGAAAAAATCCTCAATTGCAAAACAAAAACAAAAACAAAAAACAACAACAACCCATCAATCAGACTCTTCAGTAAATTGCTTTTCAGTAAATCTTGTTTAGTTTCCTTTCCCATCTTCCCTCACATAAAATAGTTAGCTTGCTTTTTTCAGTGTTCATACTAAAAATGTCTACTTGCTGTAATGCCTTATAAATAAGCACATCTCCCTTGCCCTCTGGCAGACTGTTTTCATCCTGTACTTCATTTCAATTTGGTACTAGCTAAGTGGACTTAACAGCAGGTCTTTGTTTAAATAAGCTGTAGAGAAGCATGTTTCATAACACATCCAGTATACTTAACTGGGTTGAGATTCCATTTTAGAAATTACAGCCATTGAGCAAACACTTTATCATTTTTTATAATAAAGAAAAACATGTTTGTACTGCTAATGAGGTTAATGGTCTGTTCATGAAAGCTTGGATTTTTTTCCTTTTGTAGGGAGGTGTCTAAGTCGTTGAAAAACAACAGTTGCAAATTCAAAATGTATTTTCTGTGTACTTAAAATCAATGTAATGGCTCTAATGAATGAAAACAAGTATCTTCATCATATTACATTGACATGCTAACTTTTTTGCCTAGCTTTGTCTTGATAGCAGGTTACAAACTTGAATGTAGTACAAGTTTAGAAATATTTTCTATGTAGTGTATTCGGGGGGGGGGAGGGGGGGGAGAACATACAAAGTGCCCGATCAAAATACAGAACTATAGAAAGCAAGTGTGGTTCCCATCTTCAGAGTTGCTGAAGCTTTTAAAATATAAATGTAATTATAAATATGTAATGTTTCTTTTAAATAAACAAGTCCTATATATTTTTTATTTCTTCTCAAATCATAATGTTGAAAGGAGCTTACGCCTTTAGAAGGAAGTCTGTTAAAGAAATACCAAACAATGTAACTCCAGTTCTCACTTCAACAGTGTTTCGCTTTCTGGGCTAAGCTTCCTAGTGTCACAGAAACTGTTGCTGTACATCTATTTATAATTAGGTATTCTTCCCCTCCCTGAGTGTTAACTGGAGCTGTTGTGTAAGAAATAACATTGTAAAGTGTGCTCATTTTCTTCATTCCTAAAACAGTCCCAATGCTTTGCAGGAATTATAACGTTGAGTGTTTTTTTTACTTAAGAAATAAGGCTTGAGAGAAGATGAGCTTGAGTTAGCGAAGTTAGTGGCACTGCTAGTAAGGGCACCAATGCATAAAACATAGCATAACTCAGATCTTGTTCTAATTTTAGAGCGATATATTTTGCTGCTTACTCAAACTGCAAGGAAAAGTTGAACAATATTTTCAATCCAGATTCTACCCAGGTACACATGATTTCAGCTGGTGTGGCAGGTAAGGATCTGTAGCTTTTTAGCTTCTTCATTCTAGATTCTACAGACAAGTGAGAGGTGGCATTAAATGTGGAAAAAATAAAACAAAGTGTTCAGTGGTTGAATGACTTCTTTCTGCAATGGTTACCTTTTCTGGCCTCTGGTTAAACAAGCCACCTGGAGACTGTGTGCATGAAACTTTGCACTTGATGTTAATTGAAGTCTTTAACCATGTGTGTGAATAGCATTTTCCAGGAAAACTTGCATGTCTGCTTCCTCAATTCTAAATTTGTGAAATGAAAAATGAGTGCTTTAAACACAGTAACTATCTGCTCTGCAAACCATAAACAACACAGTGTGCACTGAACTCTGGCTAAATAGTTTGGAATCTATTTTTTACCCTTACTTTTTCTGTTACAGCTTTGTATATCTGACTTGTTTTTGCCTTTATGAGATATACTTGCACATATTTGTGTAACTGTGTAACAGCCTCCTCCTCCCCTCCAAATCCTTTGCTCAGACACTAGTCTACATGAAGTTTGCTCAACCACTCAAGTGGCATAGAAGAGCAGATTTCTAGCATATTCATATATTTTCAAGTCTGGAAATGAATTCCTACTTCAGTCTGCAGTGTAACTTTGTTATACATGTATTTCAGCAATTGCCACTGTTTGTTGCTTGATTTGTGTGTTCTGTGCTTTGGGATTGTTAACAAGGGGGAGTTAAAGGCAACTGAGCTGGTTTCTGATAAAGGACTTGTCCTGGGAAAACTAAAATGAGCTGGCAACAATTTGTTGCCTGTCTTTTCTATGTAGAAACAAATATTTCAAAGTTTTTATTTTTTTTCAGTATAGGTCATAGATGTTTCACAGATGAATTCTGACATTATGATAGCCTCTTGAACCTTATAATTTATGTCAAATTTTGCAATCAATCTAAAATGGACTGTCGAAGGTGATGTCAGAAAGATGAGTAGGGTAACTTTTCTGTTGAATACTTGCTAATAATCTGCTACAAAGAAAATGTTAGATAGCATAGTAAATTTAAGGGACATTAGCTTTTTAGTTAAATAACACACTAATGCTTATCTCTATCACATGAGAAACGTGATGGCTGTATTTAACCTTCTGACAGACATAAAGACATCTATTTTATCTTAAATGGGCAAATTAGGGTGCTCAAAACCACAGTGTTTTTATCACCTGCCAGTGTGTGTTCTGTTTGTAGGTGAGCAGCACGGGGAATGTGCTGGGAAAGGGTTTTCATGGAAAAGTTCATCCTAATCAGTTAATCTCCTCAGAAACCCTAATTATATAATTTTTTTTTTTTTTGTCTTCAACTGTTTGTTAATAGGAGAAAACATAAAAATAAAATACAGGGGGGAGGGGGAATGTATGGGCAATAGGGGAAAAAAATTAAGTGTATCGTCAATTGAAGACAAATTGTTTAACTTGTGCATTGCTGCAGAGAATTGAAGGTTCAGAGTGTTCCTTATTTTTCAAGTTACTGTCCTGATTCCATCGTAAAAATAAGTTTTATGTAGATATGATGTAGTGGCTTTTCCCAAGCACTTGCAGATGCAGACTGTAGCTTGTCCAGGAGTTCTGTATCTGCTTACTGACTTGCTTCCCTTTCAGAAGGTTGGTATTACGCATTTGCACTTAGAACTTCTGGAGACTGGGGTAAATCTATTTTACCTTAACTGCTGTTTGCCTTTTTTGCATTTCTATACCAACTTTCATATTGAACGCTTCTGTGACTGTTACGTTTCTCACACTTCCCTAGTACTGCAGCTGTATTGCTGAACCATGTAGCTGATGAAACTGAGGGCAGAGCGTAGGTTCTCACTACAGGTTGTGGATTTTTTTGTTTGCTTCTTTGTGACCAGCTTGGCACTGTATATTCCAGGCATTCTCTGGAAGACCTGTAGAAGAAGGTTCTTTGACAAACGATTTCTTGATATTCAGCACTGGCAGTGTACTGATATACATGGACTGTAGTTAACAGTGCTTTCCTGGGAACATGCTAACCATGTTTTTGCAATTCTAATATATTTCAGAAAATGCACTTAAAGCAGCCATTAAGTTTTACCTGCAAGGTTTGTATTGCTCTGTGATGCAAAACATCTCAAGGAAATGGCAAAAGAACAGGGGCAAGATCAAATGGGAATTTGTAATTGGTTGACTTAAACAGGTTAACGCAAGATCACCATAACGTGTTTTGGATATTAAGATTTCAAAATTGGCAAGGTGGATAAACTTGCAACAACTAGCAAAAATAATCAGTTTTGGTTTTTTCTTTTGCAGCTGCCATGGGTTTCAGTAAGGAATTGAGTACCTGAGTGTTAAATAAGTGATATTTTTTTTTCTTTGGATAGACCTTTCTCTCACATAAAGGCTTCTGATACCTGATGAGCATGAGATGACGTTTGCATTTATGAAGTTTTTCGTGTAGGTTGCAAAATACAGTAATGCAAAAATGTAATTATAAAAAAACAAACAAACAAACAAAAAAACTAAGTTATCCATGGCTTTATCTCATGCATATATGAAAGTACTTTAAATAGTGAACTTCAGACAACTTTAAATACTGTTTGCATGTATCATAGGTTAATACATAAGTATCCCAGGCTAGACTGATGCTATATTAAATAAGGATTTATTTATGCACACAGCTTTTTTGGGTGCAAGAAGCTGAGGTACAGTTTTTTAAGCCTTTTTGGTTTTTAGGCCTGATTCTTCCTTCTCAAGATAAATATACATTCTTAGTTTTATTAACACTTCTTTATTAAGTTTGTTTTATCCGAAGGAGGACAAATTACGCTACATATTAATAAACTGATGCCTTATGCAATTCGAAATTGTTTTCCTTTTTCTGTGTGCTAGCTTCCAGCATATAATTCACATTACCATAATTCCTAAAATACCTTTATATCCCATAAAGGAATACTCAGCAATCCTTTTTGCTCACCACCTGGTTTATCACACGATTCTTGCATGCTTGCACAGTGAAGAGATTCAAAGCATACTACAAGAATGAGTGTTTGCTTTTGTGAAGATGGTTTCTCTGTACATTGCAAACTTAGGCTAAATTCTCAGATTCACTGCAAACTCTGCCTTCTCATTGTACCTACTCAACCTCTCTTACCACAACAGAGAATAAAATCTTACGTAGGGAACTGAATGAGATGGTGACTTCCTGTTTGGCTTTCTGAATTGCCTTTTTAGTGATTTATAGCATTATTCAGGCAATGCAGATGCAAATCTGCTGCAGAACTACTTTGCCTAGTATACTATTGCTGCTGGTTTTGGAACTCTACTGTAAAACCAACCCAAGTGTAACTTTTTTTAAAATTTGGGACCACTTTATTACCTATTAAGGTAATACACTTTTTGTAGCCTTTTAGTATACACACAGATAACTTGAATACCAAGTACGAGGCACATGTAATTCATGGATTATTGACATTAGAAAGCTTGATTTCATAAGGCATCCATTTTTTTCCGTCCTAAGATGACTTTACTTTTTTTTAAAGATATTTGGGAGGTAGTGGGAAAGGAGAAGGGCTCACTTGTAAATCTCATACATAGGTAAGTATTTGGAGATGTAAAATTGAACTGCTGCAAATGAGCAGAAATTTCAGTACTCAGTGCATTTTACACAACTATTTTAATACCTGTGGCCTGTTCTGATTATTTTTCTTGCGTTTTTTCCTAAACTTTTACCTGAAAAACGTTAGATCTCACAATAACTAATTCACAAATCCTTCCAATGGGATTCGATTTGTACACATGTGTCTGATGAGGTCACTGCTTGTTGTTATGATACAGAAAAGCCTGTGTCTATTTTAGGCATTTACTGTACATTTCTCCCGTGAAAAGAGTGAGATCGTGTCATCTCATGCTCCCCATCCGCAGGTCACTTCCTGCAGAAATATGGACTAACTTAAACCTCGTGAGTACTGAACTGAGCGTCTCTTGCAGCCTCTAGTGTAAGAACCACACATTGGGTTTGTAATATCTATTAAATAAACAAAATAAGGGGAATTCACTTTCATTATCTTGAATTCACATTATGTGCATTGTGCAAAGACATCACGTCTCCTGAACTCTGTTAAGAGTTAACTTTGTGCAGTTCAGGGAAAGGTGGAAAATACCTTTCACTGATGGCTGCTACTTTTACTTAGCTCTGTTGGCTAATTCCAAGTCCCTTGCTGAGTTAAACAAGTTTTTTTTGTTTTCTTTTTTTTTGTGTGTCCCCAAGCTGCCTTTAAAATGTTGCAGCTGTTGTCACGTTATTTCAAATACCTCTTTTTTTCTTTTTCTTTTTTGTTTTTAATATGTATACAATCTCCTTTCTGTCTCTTTCTCTTTTCTCTTTTGGTTTGTTTTTATTTTACCACTTTGGATTTCCAATTCAGCATTCCATATTCACATGTGTCTATCAATTACATTGGCTTACAGATTAAAAAAAAAAACACTTCTGAAATATGATGCATAATAGGAATACCTGGGATCTTACCTGTCATTAGTTTGTATAGCTCAAAAAGTAGATTGCGATATTTTCTGTCTGAAGTTTGGATATAATTTCATAGAACAAACTAAAATACATACAATACAGGAATTTCTTGTATTGCCAGATTGATTTTAAAATTAATCTGGAATCTTAATCTTTTGAGAATACAACACGTTGATAAGCATTGTAAACCATTATAAAGTTTAGTTTTAAGACTTCAAAACAAAAAAAAGAGGAATAAAAAGGAAATGATAGAGCTTAATAGTTGTTGAAAGCCCTGCACCTATGTTTTAACTAGTACTTTTGCTATAGACTTACTTTATTTAAAAACAAAAGCTTATCTTATCAAAGATCCCCAAATTATGGATATTTCTTGTTTTGGAGCCTCTTCCTTGAGGTCAGCATCACTCAACTCTTTGTTTTTCTTCTTGCACTGGCTATTTACTATATTACCTGTAAGAATTGAGCTGTAGTCATTTCATCTTGAAACCTGAATTATTGAAGGCTCTTTGATTTGAAAGCTTTGATACAAACTGTTGTGCTACGAAGGCTTATGGCAGCCCTGGGGGCAAGAATGCCTGTTGCTAAGTGTCTGAGCATACTGTTAGGAGTGCTACGCTTAAATAATGCTTAGAGCAACCTAGGGAGAGGAAGTTTAGACAGAATAAGCCTGTGCCAACCACTATTTGCTGGCAGTTTCCAATATACTCTCCTCAGAAGTATGTGGCTGCCGCTGCGGGCAAATGTTGCTTCTTGGATAACATTTGGACAGCAAAAGTTGCCTCTTGTTGCCTCTGATTTCACCTCTGTTTCCTGTTACAGATTTAGCATCTTCAGAGACCAGTTCTACGACTTGGATAGGAAAGAGAAAGGGCCCGGCAGATAATGCTGCCAAGTACAGGCTAGCAGTAAGAACATTTCAGAGCATGTAACTCCAGATAAATAAGAAGCAAAAACATTTTGTTCTTGTTTGACTCATTAAACACTCTCTAAGAGCTAGGAGGCACTTTAGAACTGATCTTGGCTTTTTTGAGAGAAGCCTTTTCTGGAATACGTGTGTTTGTAGGGGAATTGAGTTACTTTTTTTGCCACCTTATTTCAAAGCCTTTCTTTCAGTCCTGTTAATTACTAGTGCCTTTCATGCGCTGTAGGTGTGGAAAGATTCTGATTTTAAGGTAAGAAAATTAAAGCTTTGCTAGTGCTAGTATAGAGGAATATAAAGTGTGCATTTAGTTCAATTTAGTTCAGTGGAATTCCTGTACCATAAAGCCTTAGATAGGTCAGAAGGGCTCAGACTAGTTGAATTGCAGAGCTTTTTTGCAGATGTTTAAAAAACATCCAGTGCCTTGTTAAGGCAGAGTAGGTCGCTGATGCTTTGAGTTTTTTACGTAATAATTTGACTGTGTGGAATGCAGGTATGAAAACATTTTAGGCTTGCTAGTATTTCACTCCATTGTATGAAGGGCTATTTATTTACCTAGACGTAGAAAAAAATAAGTAGCGTATCAAAAAGCAACCCCAAACCTTTATGACCAGTGAGTTCACAGGAAGTTTTTTAGTTAAGAGGTTTGAGACAGTTTAAAAATCTATTTAATCAAAAGATTAAACTGAAATCCCTTAAGTGTTCTTGCTGTTTTGGCACAGAAGTATAGCTAAATCCTAGTACCTGCTAAACCTCATAGTTTGTCTGGAGAACTGTAACTGAAAATCCTAATAACCTATTTAAGACTTGGGGGTGGGGAGGGCAGAACAAACCTTACAACAGTTAAGATCCCCTGGCATTTCTCAGAGTATTGCAGTCATTTGTGTGCAATGTAAACATAGATTATGATTAAACAGAAGTAACTGGTATGCAAGCAGTTCTGCTAAATATTTATATTTATGTAAGCTGTTAATGATCTCCATAAACAAGCTCATCAATAGCCTGTTCGTTGTATAAGTATCGTGCACCAGATATGCACTGAACGAGATAACTCCTCGTTGCTTTCCTGCAAGCCCCGTCCCTTCCCTCGCAGGAGGGCAGCATGTCTCTGTAGTGATATATCAGTGATGTGTGTCACTTAGAAAGCAAGTGTCTAAATTTATCATCTTTTGCCTGGCCATGTTCCAGCTCTTCCCTTTTCCTTTCCTCTCCTGCAGACATGTCACCTCATTAATGGTGCACGTGTGGTATTATGACTCGAGATGGTTTTTTATTTTGATTTTTTTTTTCAGAGCTGCCTTTCACTCTGCTCTTTTTCTCTCCACGGTTGTGCAGAAGTAAGAATGATTCTTACTTCTTTTCTTTCTTTCTTCTTTTTTTTTTTTTTTTTTTAATTTGTTTCCTTCTTTCTCTTCCTTTTCTTTTTCTTCAGTGGACTGAAAATCAAAGCTTTAACCCATAGTCCTGATGCAAGCCTGAATAGTTGCTGTCTGTCTGGATAGTTAGAAGTCATACTATTTACTTTAACAATTTAAACACTCATACGCTTGTAAAAGTATTCCTGGGCCAACCAACAATCTCTGCTTTGAATACTAAATAAAATATTACCTGTTAAATTTAACTGCTCTTCCTAGTTCAGTATTAAAGGTCTCTTAACTGACAGTAACACACGCCTTTTAACTGCACCAAAAGTAGTATTTATTCAGTTTGCATGCTTGTAAACTCGGATTGTATTTCAGGTAGCAAATTAAATTGACACAATTGTTTAAGTTATATTAAATGCTGTAGCTGTATCTGCAACCTGTTCGTACTGAATTTTCCAAATTGATTGGCTGATACTAGTCTAGCTAGCTTTGTTTATCTGTGCTGTCAAAAAAACAAAAAGGGTTGGTATGATTATATAGACAGAAGTATACATAATTGGGCTTATTTAATATGTGGGGAAACCGTTGCTAAGAGTAACCTTAAAATCTTAATGTGAAATTAATTAAAATCTTAATGTGAAATTAAAAAAAGCTAGATGATTATTAGCTGTATGGGTTCATAAAATGTCAGTAAAAGGCTACAATGGGAACTTTGTAAAAATCAGTATAGTCCGAGTTTTTGCATCCTACCTTTCTGTGTGTGTTTCAAACTTAGCTGCAGTTGCCTTTATGATACTATCACATCTAACTTTTTCTTTTTTAAATATTAGGTTTTACTGCAATCACAACAACCAATCCCATTTGGCTAGTAAAGACACGATTACAGCTTGATGCAAGGTAAGAATCTACTGGTGACAACTGGAAATCTCACTGCTGTTAGATTTAAACTTTGCGTAAGAGTTCTGAACAGAAGTATTTGGATCGACTCTTTCAATATCCAAAACTTTGAATTAAGAAGTTGGTACTGATCTATCTGAAAGTTACACTTGTCGTTATAATAATTTTTCTTTATTAATCTCTCTGTTCTAAGGCATGCTTGAGACACTGTAGTACACTGGCCAACAAATTTGGAACTAATTACAGGGTTAACAGTCTTATATTCTACCAACATGTGCTTACATTTCCCTTCAGTAATGCAGTCTTTTTGTTGTTAGTTGTTGAGCTAAAAGTTCCTGAAATAAGAATTTTAAGTGTTTTAAATCAGGATTTAAATATTTTAGTGAAAGTTTAGTAAAATGATGAAACCCCAGTCTGCTCTTAGTTTTTCACGAATAGTGAGCCTACAAAAAGCAGAAGCCTGCTTTTATTGATCCAAACACAGGAATTTCCCTAATGTGCAACAGGCAATAGAAGTTGTCTGAATTTATTACAGAAATTGATTACACAAAGTGTTTATTGATACAGTACTTGTAATGACGTAGAACCTTATGCAAATGGAGAGGAAGACTGACCTCTATTGTCATCTATTTAAAACTAGGGAGAGACTGATGAGATGCAAATGTCTAAATACAACCGTCCTGTTCATTTTATAAACTTTCTGTAAAAGAGTGCAATATCCAGTTCTCTTTGCAGCCATACTAAATCCGTTAATGAGCCACAAAACTTGGTAGCTTATCCGTTTCTGGTTGTAAAGCATGAAAGCATTGCTTCAGAAAACAACATTGCTCTGTGATAATTCTTCAAAGGAAAAACAAAACCAAAACAATCTACCAAACTGACGTTGTCAGTTCTGAGTGACATTGTCAAATGAGATTCATTTCTGGGGACAAACTGTAACTTTCAAGCGTAGGCAACACTGATCTTACATGTTTAAGAGTTTATTAAATAATTAATAGAATTAAAAAACTAAATATAAACACAGTGAAATCAACTTAATTTCTTCCTTATAAAACAAAGAAAACTGAAAAACCTCTGAAGGTTGCTGGGGCAGAATGTACTAATTAATGTAAAGAGGGTTGAAATACACCAACCCTAAGCCCTAATAAATGGTTTAAAACTATAACCTTGATTGTTCTTTTAAAGTGCTTCTGTTACAGTCTGTGCCAGCATACTGTGTGATAGCATTTGTTTGGGAGGATAGGTGTCTGTGACAAGTGGTAATTTCTGATGTACATGTAACAACCTTAGATGTGCAGATCTTGTAACTACTTTAGTGCAGTGGTGTTCTCCTGAATCTTAGTCATGACCATGTGTATCCTAAGGAGTATCTGGGCATCAAAATGTCATTAAAACAAAATAGATTATTGCGAGCTCTTCTTGCTGTACAGCCTGCAGTTCAAACCTTAGCATGTTTTTGTATTGCTTTCAAACTAACGAGTGCACATTATTTCTGTATGTAGTAACAAACCCGTTGCTCATATGGGAGCTTCCTTCTAGAACAAGGAAATCTATCTTTAAGTGTAGAACACAGCAGTTATACAGGCTAATCTAACACACGCTGCGTTTTCAGCTTAAAAGAGTTTTAGTTTTTAATATTTCAGGTTTTAGAGGCATAAAACACTTGGCCTGTATGATTATTTACAGGTTGGACTAGATGATCTTGGAGGTCTTTTCCAACCTGGTTGATTCTATGATTATACTCACTTGGTTTTGTTTATGCTGAGGTTCTCTTCAAAACTCCCACTGGTCCCAGTAAAAATGGGGAGAAGGCATGTTTTGTTTCCAGAGTGAAATTGTTATAGACTTTGAGGCAATGCTAGGGCTCTTAAATGTCAGAACAATTTCTTGCAGCAGTCCTGTAAGAAAGGTAAGACAGGTTTACCTGTCCAGGTGTAGAGGAGACATATAGATTGGGCTGCTCTTGGAGTTGCAGCTTCTAGGTTTAGCTGTTCCTCTTGCTAACTGTTCTTCATCTCTGTTCTCCTGTCCTACCAGCAGCACTACCCACCACTCCACAGCATCTGCCACCTAGCTCAGTCAAGTTCTGATTCACATCTATGTGTACACAAGGACCACTTAAAATAGTACCTGATACCTTGCTTCAGTGCTTTCTGCTGCAGAGTCAAGCCATCAGGATTGAAATTCTGCCATCTAGTGATGCCTTATTCTACTTGCATCCTGTCTGTCCTGATTTGACAGTATGCGTATGATTTAACGTAACTTCTTAAAAGCTTATTTGCTGTTTTAATCTGTGCAATTTGCTCACTCAGGAGACCTCTGCTGGCAGAATCTGTATGCTTCAAGTGCCTGTGGTCCCTGCTGCAATGAAGCAGATTTTATGTAGTGTCATAAGGGTCATGCATAGTTGTGTACAGTGTGTTAGATCTTTCAGTATGCAGAACTCAATTCAGTAAGTAAGCTAAAAATGGGAATTAGATTTTCTTTACCCAAATATTTTTTGATAATGTCTAATGTAATTTGGCTTGGGTTTTTGAAGTTCGTTCTGACATCAGAAAATAAATAGCAAGAGGCTGAGGACAAGTATTTTGATGTCCTTCAAGTCCAGTGTGCATATTGCAAAGTGTAAGGAGCATATGCCTTGACATCAGCTGTGGCTTAGCTGAATCAAATAAAAGCTGCCTATGTTGTGTTGGTTGTCATGCTCTCTTCAGATGTTTGCTGATACCCAGCTGTTTGCTGATACCTCTGATGCTCTGAGACCTGTTGGAACCCTAGCTCTCCTCTGTTTCTTTCATGTTTATGAGCCTCTCACCCAATTCATCCTAAAGGCTGTACTGCAAGACATACGCTTCTGGAATGGGATGGGTAATTTCTGTAGGAGCTGTTTATTTGAGGCAGAATTTAGGGGAGAATCCACTCAATATGCAGAAGAAAATTGTATTATTTTTTTCTCCCACAAGCCTTAACTTATAAAGTCTGCTTGGGAGTCTGTTTTTAGGCAATTTAGTCCTTTGTTCCACAAGACACTGGGAGGCCTAGAGCTGGTTGATTTGTCTCTGTAATATTTTACTTTAATCATACTATAAAAAGTTTGGCTTGGAATCAATGTAGTACTTTACTTGTGTTCAGTGCTGAAGGTATTTAGGACATTCACTTCCAAATTCTGTGTTCCCGTAAGTATTTGAATTAGGGACCCTTAGCATCAGTGTGAGATGTTTCCTAAATCTTCTTGTCACTCAAGAAAAATTGCTTAATTATTTTCTAATCTCAATTTGCACTATCTTGATGTCTGTCTTGTTTTCTTCTTAGGAATCGTGGAGAAAAACGAATGAGTGCGTTTGAATGTGTCCAAAAAGTTTATCGATCAGATGGTATTAAAGGCTTTTACAGAGGAATGTCAGCATCCTATGCAGGCATATCTGAGACTGTAATTCATTTTGTTATTTATGAGAGTATTAAGAGAAAACTACTGGAGTATAAGACTGCTTCTGCCATGGACAATGAGGATGAGTCGGCAAAAGAAGCTTCGGACTTTGTTGGAATGATGATGGCTGCTGCCACTTCCAAAACTTGTGCAACATCAATAGCATATCCCCATGGTAAGTGGGGCTTGTGTAGCTGAGATCCTGAATCAACGTGATCAAATAGAGTTTTTCCAGCGATTTGTAGCTGACTTGGACTTGCTTGCTCAATAACAGTTCCTTTATCTAATGCTTTTCACATTCAGCTAGTCAAAATGAGTATAGTATTCAGAAATGAAAATATTTTAAAATGGATATCTCTCATGGCTATTTTTTGTCAATGTTTATTTCTACAAGGGAATTGCCAGGCTGTGGCCCAAAGTACTTAGGGAGAAGGTACTTTGTTACTTGGAATCTACATAGCCAGCAATTTCACATAACTCACTAGTGGACTGTGGTGGTTTACCACCAGTAGATAGTTAACCACCACCACACTGCTGTCTTACTCCTCCCCACTCAGGACATGGAGAAAATACAATGGAAGAAGCTCATGGGTTGAGATAAGACTGTGTCAACCCAATGCAGAGAGAAGAACTTTCTGGTGTGTAAGAAAATAGGCAGCCTAGTTTGGTTTTCAGTGGCATTTGCTTTTTTCCAGCCAAGTAGTTGTGTATACATTAAGCTTGATGGATTGAGTACTTCATTCATGGCAACTTTGAAGTTAAAACATAAGCCCAAACAGTTCTCTTCTGGATTTTAACTGAGCAAAGTCTTGCTTATCGATTTAGTAGACAATACATAAACATTTAACTTGTTTTCCTCTTACATGTACCTGCTTTGCTTCTCTGTTGTTTATTTTTTTTTAGAGTTTTTCTGTTATTAAGAACCTGAGGAAGGGGATTGGTTGTCTTTTAATGTAAAATTACTAGTTGGTTGCTGAGAAAGATAAGTGGCAAACATAATCATGTGTGGTTTTCCTTATACAGAGGTTGTACGAACAAGACTAAGAGAAGAGGGAACAAAATATAGATCTTTCTTCCAGACGCTATCTTTGCTTGTGCGAGAAGAAGGGTATGGATCCCTTTACCGAGGTTTAACTACACATCTGATCAGACAGATTCCAAACACAGCTATCATGATGTCAACCTATGAAGTGGTAGTCTACTTGCTCGATGGATAGCAGCGTGTCAAGGCTTTCTAGAGGAAGCTGGAAGATTGAAAGACTGAAGTGGACCATTGAATGTCAATGCCAAATGCGGTGGGCAAAAGGAAAGTTATATCAGGAACATGCAGCTATGGACAAAATAGAAGGTTGTGGGCAACTGAATAATTTTGCTGCCTTATTGTATGGTCTCAGAAATGTGGCAAATGGGAGCTGCCCTTTAGGGAATGCATTTATACATCTCTTAATTCTAAATTGCTACTTTATTTTCATCTGTTAATCTAGACAATGCTATTCAGTTTTCAGAGACCTGATGAGTGAGAGAGGGGGTGTAAAACATTCTCGGGCAGCCTTATTTCCATTTAGTGATTGCTCTCAACTCCATCCTTTTTTGTTCTGTTTTACTGCACAGTAACCTGTTGGAAGAATGGGGAAGATGATACTTTAATACCTTTCCATACCTGAAATTTCCATTAGGTTGCTCTGAAGTTTCATATAGAGACTGAGGTAGTAGTCAGTGTGTAAAGTTTTCAGTGTTGCTACCTCGAGATAGGATATGGCGCAGGGACCCAGAACTGAATTATTTCTTCACTTTAAAAAGGTGATGCTTGTTGGCTGTGCTTTTTTTTGTTGGTTTTTTTTTTTTTTTTTTTTTTTAAGTTTGAGCAGTGTTCTAGGTTAGTGAGAGAGGATCTGATTGCTGAACTCTTCAGGTTATCCATCTCTTAATATTGGTGTATGTGGATTTCTAGTTCTGCTGCATCACTGTTTTTAATTTCTGAAAATTTCCCTCCTTTTTAGAAGAAAGAGACCTATGAAACATTCTTCTATATCATCCGGTTTCCTTGCCAACTTGTCAGGTCACTCGCACAGCTATGGTAGTAGCTGAATGCTGCTACTTAGCCTTTTAAAGGATACTTACTGTGATAGGAAATCTTACCTAGTCCAGCCTAACATTTGTGAAGACAGGATTTATTCAAAAAGCTCAATGCTACCTAATAACAAGGTGTTTTATCCTAAAACTTTGGGCAAAGCCTGACCTAGCTTACTAGTATCTGTATTGGTGTAGAGGGGAAGAACATGCATCACCATGGCTAGGGTGACCAGAAAGCAGAAAATGTTGAAGCTGAGATAAATCTCTTCAATGCAGACAGCCTCCGTACAGAATGATGGAGAAAAGAGTAAATTAGATTTATTTTTTTGGTCAGCATTCCCCTTGATAATTGGTGTATCACTTCTTCCAACTTGAGCCTGTGTGCAGAATTGCAGTTGACAGTATAACCTTGTCCTCCAGATTGTTTGAATTTTCAGGAATTGTTTTTTGTTCTATTAACCAGTTGCAAAACCATGAGTTACATTCAGCAGCAAGGCTTAGCTAGTTAACTCTTGTCATAACTTAGAGCACTTTCCAAAATCATACAGTCGGAGTGTCAAAACCTGAAGTTTACTGTTACAAGAACTCATGTATGTTTCCAAACAGAAATCTTCTGTCTGCACCTAGAATATTTATCAATATGCATCCATGATCCTTATGAAGAAGATGGCCATTGTAATTTGGGGGCAATAGCTTTCTACATATAAATGCCACTACACTGGTATGACAGAACTGTGCTATCAGCTCTTCCAGTGTGGTGCTTCAGTGTACTTAAACTGTGCATTGTGTGCAATGGCTTTCTTATAAATGACTCCTTATGCACTTTGTGGCCTTCTGGCTTGTGACTTTTCTTCCTCTTATCGATTATCTGTAGTCAAACTGTGGTTAGTACATGCTGTTTGGTTTTAAACAAGGCATGTGGTTTGATTTCCGTATAACTGCAGGATAAAGCATTTCATGCTGTAGATGTGTAGGATCTCTGTTGCAGTAGTTCTGTAGGCTTTATGTGAAAACTTGAAGCTTACAGAGCAAGCAGTCTGTTTTTTTTTCATTCCCTTTCCTTTATTTTGATCTTGTCATGTTCTCCATGCTGCCAAAATTTTTAATACTTCATGTAACTACTGATTGCCACCTATAGCACACGCAGTGACCTTGGAGTGGAAGCTTGGCTGTACTGACTTCTTTGTCCTTGGAAAATCATGTTTTACCTTTTTAAAGACAAATACTGTGGTCTGTGATCTGTCTGCGAAGGTGAACTTGGTTGATTTAAAGAAGTGAAGGGAGTGCTTATATGTGTGCTCTAAATAAAATGCACCTTTTTCTAGTGATTTCTAGGAAAAATTGGAAGTATTATTCATGACTCTAAAGTCTTGCTGTGATGCCATTATTCAGATAACTAAACTAAGTGCAGGCATAGCTGCTTATTGTAGCTTTAAATCTATAGAAAGCAGATTACTCTTCAGGCTATCCAAGTTATTTGGTCACAGACAAACTTTAACTTGGCAAGACAACATTCAGCTGTGGAGTTTGTGAGTATAGCTGACATTAAGCCTTGCATTAGCCTAGGCTTCATGCAAGTTGCTCTCCTTTGTTTATTGGAAACAGTCTCCCTTGATTACACATACATCTCTTCCATTAATTCACTGGGTACCTCCTGTGTGCCTTCTCTGGGTGAGATCCGACCCCTGCAGTTGCTTTCAAAACAAAAGTTGAAGTAGAGAATTTTGACAAGGCCAACTGAGTATGGGAGACAGCAGCTAGAAGTAGACAATCAGCTTATGGTTCCACCTTCTTCAGGGGGGTTTAAGCAATGTTTTTGCCTTCAGGGGGTGATCATGTTTTTTGGCTTACTTTATATAATATAAACCCAAAGTTTTTTGGCTTTTTCATTAAAGTACAGTACATACAAAGTTACCTCTGAAATATTTCCCAAAGATCTTTAAATTATTTATGTAGTTTTCCTGATTATTTATTCCAAAAGCTCAAAGGGAATTAGAAGATGCTACACTCTGTACTATTCTTCTACAGAACCAAAAGGAGTGCATTTAAACTTTCTTGTAATTTAAATGGTCATCCTAATTTCTATTTGAATGTAGCTTATTTACGTCACTTTTTTTTTTTTTTTTTTTTTTTCCCTGCTAAAGAGGCAAATTGTTTTTTGGATGTTTAAAACAAGCCTCAGTAATTAGTTTCTTTCCACAACTTCCCTTGCCTAGATAAACCCTTACTAGCTACCAGTTTTGACTCAGCAAAAGGTTAGGTTTGGGAAGCACTGAGCCTGCACTTTGCAGAACCAGCCCAAAGATGGCAGTGGAGCCTGCATTGCTCAGAGGGAAAAGGGGCTGCCTGGCTGCCTGTGTGGCTGTGCTGCTTGTCACCCAGCTGCTGTAGCATCCTGGGGGTGACGTGCCAAGGGTGGCCTGAGTTTGGAAAGCCAGAAAAAATCGATTTCGGCGAGTGCCGTCACATTTCACTGCCCCTCTAATTGCCCTACAGTCCCTGTAGTGCTGCGTGCTGACAGGTGAGTTGTGGTGTGTCGCAGGGGGCTGAGCCTGGCCTTTAAAATGACCGATAGATCTGCTGTTTGTCTGAATTACTCATCTGCTAGACTATGTTGTTTTAAGTAGTTTTACACTAGGGTTTTATGGAGTTTTTGTTTATTTTAATTGTAACTGAAACATCAGCCTGTCCACTAGTACATTGACATTGCACCTATCTAGTTCCCTGTTTACATAATGCACTCCATTTATTTCCTTTCTAATTGAGATGTTTGTTAATGACAGCTTCTGCTGTTACGTTTTTGTTCTTATAATTACATTTGTAACATTCCTCAGACTGTAGCATTTGAGAAGAATACTTCCAGATCCAAAATATTGGAGAGCCTCTGTAAATGTTGCTTCCTGTTTGAACTGTTTAAATTCAGAAAACAAGCTGAACACTGAAGTGTGCCTAGGTAAATGTAATCCCTTTTCAACTTTTGTCTGTAAAGATTTAGTTAAGTAAGTTTTCAGTTCTTCTATTTAAGTGAGTCTGCCTACCCTGCATATGTGAACTTAATTATGCCCTAGGAGTCATAGCTAAACACTCACAAATGACAGTTCCAGAATACTTTCATGCTCATGTGAGGTTTGCTATTATTCTTGCATACATGTAGTTGGCTGTAAACTATGTGCATTTACTCTGTATTTATATAGTTAACTCTTTTGTTTGGATTGCTTTAAACTTCAAAGCAAATTAAAATGATGTGCTTCTACTCAAATGTTGCCTTCTGTGCTCAACTGTACACTACTTTGAACCTTTTTGATTTCTTATTTTTGATACATACCAGTGCCTGGACAGTTGTGATTAAAAATGAGCATTTTAGTAGGAGACCATGGTGAATCATTTGATCTTGTGTCTTTATAATAACTGCACGTAATGGATCTGTGTTGTACCTATGTTTTTTTTTTTGTTGGGGTTCATGGGTGCTTTATATTACAGTCTGTGTTCTTGCAGTTGAATCTGAATACTCATGTTACTGTTGGTCAACTGAGATTCAGTAACTGGTGTTCAGAAAGTTTGTGCCATTTAAAGTGCCATCTAGCACAAGCTACTGTTGGCAAAAATGAAGGGCAGTAATTCCTTAAAATGTTCAGACTTCATTGCAAGTGCACTTACAAATAAGTCTTTGAATCTGAAGTGCTATTCGATACGATTTCTTTTTAGCTGTAAGCATTTGATCTGAAGTCTGTCCTGAGAACTTCCTCACAAATCATTCTGCAAAAACATACATGGGTTTTGTTTGGGGTTCTTTGTGCCGCATTTCCTTCCCCTCCCCTCCAAATCAGTGTGTTCTGGAACTGAATCCTTAGCAGCTTTTGATATGGAGCCAGATTTGATGTTTCCTATTTCATTATTTCAGATGTTCAGAAGTTTTTCAAACCTTGCATTAAAAAGGCATGTCTGTGATAACTCATTTCTTTATTTTCTTTCAGTACGTGTTAATTTGAATTGACCAACCCTGCTCTGCTTCTGAGACTTCTTAGCATCAAGGTCAGCCAAGCTTTAGAGGTGGTCAGTCTTCTGGAATTAGTGCAGGCAAGCAGCGTGCTTATCCCTGACACATCTGAAGTTATGCCTCTAACTGGCATAATTGTAATTGTCTGCAATTGATCTTTCAGTCGAGTTCTCAGAGAGGCAAATTGGCAGGGCAGAACTCAGGTTAAGTGCTTGGGGATGTTTTGACATTCATGCTACTTCACTTCTGCTGGAGGGGTTGTATTAAGCTTGCCCTGGACAAAATCATGTGTGTAAAGTGAAGGTATGTGAGGTCTGAATTGAGTTACGTTTTGGCATTAACGCACTGGTGGTCTGACACAGATGCAGCTGAAAAGCATGTGAAGCTTAATAAAGATCTCTCACAAAAGAAGGCCCTTAAATTTGATAATGCACTTAAAATGAGGTAATTCCAAAGACAAATACTCCTCAAATCTTCTAGGCAGTGTTGCCAGCAAGTGTGCTTGTTGCTGACTCAGAGTGTGATTTATTTATTGTTTTCTTGCACAGCTTCTGTCAAATGCAGGGGATGCCAGGACAGGAATCTAGTTCTCATGAACTAATTGGTACAAACAAAACACTGTATTTAACTGAGGAAGATTAACTGAGGAGAGAAGGAACTTTCATATTTTAAGTGGAATGTTGCAAGGGATGCAATATTGACTGGTTTCACTAATGCAGGCCTACTTGTTACCGATAGACTTGTGTAAAGTCAACTAGAAGCCTTTAAAGACAAGCTCCAGATGATGAATCTTAGTCCTGCTTCTGGGTGGATTTCTACGTAAGGGAGTGTTTCTTCCCTTAACTGTGGTTGTTCAGAAGTCGGTAGCTTTTTCTAATCTTGCTCCTGCAGCAGACACTTAGGACGGGACTGAGGCTTTAACTGCTGAAATTATTGCATCTGGAGTATAAACAAAATTCAAAGCAGTCTGTTCTGGAACTTCAGCATCCATCTAAAACTCTGAAAATAGGCATGGTAAAGTGCAAGTCTGCAGAAAAGATTTCAAGAATTCTTATAATTTAGGACTGTTGCTACATAATTAGGGACTAGATAATGTACTACCAGTATTTAAGAGGGAAAACAATTAAAATGAGGGAACTGCAGGTTTGTGCATCTGTACCAAGCAGAGCTCTAAGCAAATCTCTCTTCTGCAGAACGTTGGACGCAAAGGTAAATGGACAGTAAGTAAGAGTTGATCACTTTGAAATAAACTGGTGATTGTTTGCAATAATGTGTATTTTAAATGAAGAAAATGCAGGAAATCCAATCCATATGATTTTTGTGGAAGTATCTGAAGTGGAGCCACAAAGGAAATCTCTAGGTTATTCCAACATGGGTAAGATCTTGGCTAAAGAGGAAATGTTTTGTAGTAGGAACTGATGGATTAGTGATGAATAGTAAAAGTACTTAAGGAAGGCTCAAGAAGACTTCTGCAAGAACTGTACTTGGTATTGTATTTAGTATGTATGTCAGTGCTTCTGGCAGAAGAAAGATTTGTGTATAATCAATTGGAAAGAATTAGCAGTACACAGTAAGTGTTGAACACAACAAAAGAAAAGTAGATTGTCATGACTAGCAAAATAAGATTAAATATTAGTGCAAAATGCATATTCAGTCAGTTATAAACTGCTGTAGGCTGGGAGTGTTACTTTTGTAAGCTGGAAAGGACAAAGTACAGTCAGTTCAATAATGATGACTGCTTTAAATTTTTATTTATAGATTTACAATATTTTAAATATATTTTAAAATAAAAATATAGTTCTAGAAAGCTAAAGGAAAAGCACTTTTATATATGAAAGTTGAGCTGCCCTGACTTGGGATACTGTACTCAGCTCTAGTTCATCACAGCTAGGAAAAGAAGTTTGACAAAAGTAATTGGGGAAAGAAGTGTGCATATCCTGCCAGCATAACTGACAGAATCTGAAAAGGGATATGGTGATTTGAGCAGCCTGGTCTGGTGGAAGGTATCCCTGCCCATGGCAAAGGGGTTGGAATTAGATGGTTATTAAGATCTCTTCCAACTGAAACCATTCTATGATTCTGTGATTTTACTGCCAGTATTAAGTTATAAACCCCAGTGCTACAAAATGAAGGGTTATTTGTTGGCTGTTATTACATCCTACATAATAATCAATGCAAAACAGTCTTAAGTAGTCCTGAGAGCAGGAAGGAGGGAGGCACTTGAGTGCCTGAACAGCACGTGGAAGAGATGCATGGTGTGGTCACCTTTTGGTAGCATGGGTCTACATTTACTAACCTAGATGGTCTCCTCTGTGTGTTTAGTTTGAGTTAGGTGCTCTGTTTATGATGGAGTTAATCACCCTGTGCTTGTGGGGTGCATGTGTCTGTCTTTCAGGAGGATTTACAGAAAAGAACTAGGGCTCATTTTACTGTTTTCCTCTGTCCTCTCTTAGAATCAACAGAGCCCAAGAACTTATCTTTTTAACATTCCCTTCATGTATTTGTCTTTAAGCAGCTGAAGCTTAGAGACAGATAAGCTTAAAGACAGATTCTCTTAGTAAGAAAATATATGATGTTCAATTGATCTGAATTTTTCTTTTACCACATGTTGCTTTCCTGCAAGTCTTGCATTTTGATAGTGTCTAAGGGATGTTGTTTGCTGTTAGGAAAGAATACCTTTTCACTGAATGTGCAAGGAGACAAATTCCTGGTGTAAAACTATTTAGTTGATTTAGGCTGTGACTGAAATTTGCTAATTCTTATGCTAATATAAATAATTTTATCCTTGTTTGTTATTTTGTTCCTGCTATATCTAGTTGTTCTGGTTCCAGGTCCCTACTGCAGTTTAGTGAGTTCTTACAGTATATTCCAAACTGTTCAGTTAAATACAAATCCCCGAACTATCAGTCTCTCCACTTTTCACTTTCACTTAATATTAGCTACTGTTTTGACTTAGGGTAGATATTACAGGTAGCATCCTCCTGGGCTGGTTCAGCTTGCTTTGTTGCTCTTGCATACAGTTGCTTCCCTCCAGTTTCCCTGGGAAAGGAATTTGTAGATCTAAAGTGAATTGGGGTGATAAACATGCTGGATCTCCTGACCACGGGATGACTTTCTACAGATGATGTGGCAAGAGTCCCATGTAATCATGCTGTGCTCACTAAGGGTAGACTTTGGCTAAAGGTGAAATGAGGGAGCGGTGTCACAACAGATACAGGATGAAAATCCATCACTTCCAAGGTGACACCTAACTCACCCTGTAAACAATATTTATGTACTGAGGGCAAATTTCTGCATTAAGCAAGGCTTTGGGAATACTGAGCGGGGAGTGACTGGGAATGTTGTAAGGGTGTCAAGGGAGCTTGGTGCTGAGGAGTTTGTCTTCTCCCGCATACAGATTAAGAATTTCCCTGGAAAGCATCAGAAGTTGGATGTGACACTGATATATCTCAGAGTAAAAGTAAGTTTTGTCCTTGCCATAACAAGAAGAAAATTGGGAAAACAAGGACCAGAAGGAAATGTGATTGGGTGTACTTTTATTCCTGCTTTAATGATCTGAGGCTAGATATGTAACAGTACTTCAAAAAAAAAAAAAAAAAAAAAAAAACGACAATGTGAAATATGGTTCCCTTTGCCAGCAATTCCCACATAAGGGAACAATGCTCTACAAGTACAATTCTGCAGCATTTCCATTCCAATTTCACTGTGCTATATTGCCCAGCTATTGACCAGGCTGGGCAAGGAGTTTTCCTGTAGAAAGCAATAGTATGAATAATTCTTGGGGCTACATCTGGCTTCTTGCTGTCACTAACTCCTTGCAGCATCTCCAGAAGCGTGTCCTATAGAAATGTTTCTGTGGACTGAGGTGGCCCGCCTCACAAGAGAAAAGATCAGTTCCTATAGGACTACTCAATAAACACTCCGAGTAGGCTGGCTAAAATTAGTGGGAGCCTTGTCATAACAGATACTGAAGGGAAAGAACTTTTCTTGGGAGGAAAACACACCCTCATTTCTCTGGTTTAACCTGTGGATAGGAAAAGGAAATGAATGATGAAAAAAAAACTAACTGTTCTTGCCGAGATACTGTAGCAAGTGTAAGTCTCCTTCCAGAGATGGGACAACTCTGCAAGGAATTCTGTGGGAAATCACAATGGATTGCTCTGTGTGCTCCCTGTTTTCAGCTGTACCCAAGCGCATGGTCTTCAGGTAAAAAAAATAAATAGGAGATTCCTTCCTCATCCTTTAGAAATAGGTATCTTATTGTTAACTCTCCTTTCACAGTCTGCGGGTACTATTTCTTACAAGGAAAGCTTCTTACTGATGTGCAAATATATATTTTATTTTTTACACCTTTGTCTTCTAATGGCAGGCAATCAGAATTTTTTTCCTAAGTTGGTAGGTTTTCATGATGGGTCTTATCAGCTGCCTTCATTCTGTCATTCCTTGAGGTGTGCTTCTTTCCCTTCAGTCTCTTCTGAAACTTAGCAATCTGTAAAAGTTTACAGAGTTTCTATTATCTTTGCCTGCCACTACAAATGTTTCGTGGCCTTCACAGCGATTGAATGACTTGTAAGTTGCTTTGGGGAGCTCCAGCTGGATATGCTTAAATTAAAGCTTGTGAGTATGGTTTGAATTACTTGCAACAAAAATGATCTATTATCATTCACACATTTTCCTAGGAGATTAGTTGAGGGAAAATACTGAAAAATGACAACTATCCAGCTACACTTGTAGGGTGGTCCAGTATTATTCCCCAATTCACTCGGGCAATAAACAGACATTTAAAATGCTTTCTTTGCAATGCTGAAAATCACAAAACCAGTACAAAAATATTGATCTTTCCACACTAGATGGAAGAATATCTGCCAAAGTCCTTAATTGTTGTAACTGACGGGGCCATTGCCAACTCTTTATAGCTTGGATGTAAATGGAATATTACCTCTTGAGCAACAGCAGCTCAGAGCTGTTGAAACCACACACCGAAAATACCTTAACCATACAGGGGTGAACCAGTTTGAGCTTTCAGATGCTCTTGCAGTTTCCTCATAGCACAGTTCAGCCAGAACTATACTCTCTTCCCAAGATACCACTGTCTTTCCCGAGATAAGATATTGTTTCCTTAGAGTAAGACAGGGATATGGGACACTCCTCACATTCAGCTATTTCTGTGGGACGGTGTTCTGGTAATTCTCAGGATCTGAGCTTTCCATTTAGTAAAAATGCCCCATCCCTGAAACGGGATGCAGAACTAACTTTGGAGACACGGGATATTTAGAGATGATACTCCTGAAAAGATGCTGAAAAATAAGTAGAAAGCATGGAGTTTTAGCTGACTGGAAAAGACCAAAAGGCATAAAGAGAGCCCCTAAAATATGTCAAGAAAGAAAAATGTTGGAGAAACTTAGCATTTCATTCTTTCCTAGATATGAAAAGATACTTCTCATTATTCAAACGGAGAGAGTTGGTGATAAGTGGTGGTAGTATCTGCCAGGCTTCCTGTTCCTTCACAAAGGTGATAACATGGGGTTTCAGAGCTATAAATGCCTTCCTAAAGAAGGGCACAGGTGAGATGTTATCTGGAGAAAAAATGAAGTTGTTGTGGTTTTGAGCAGCTTATCTGAGCCCATAGGATAAATTGAGGCTCTGAGAAATGAAATCTATGTTCATTTATATATATACTGAATGTATCTTACTCAATTTTATACAGTCTTTCTAGTCTGTGTGTCCTGGGGAATCTGTAGGGAGCTTTTCCAGTATCTGGTTTCTCCTTAGCGTTATGTCAGAATGCAACTTTGAAGGGAGATGAAATAAAGCTGTAGCAATTACAAATAATTCCCTGTTTGTACACCAAGTTCAGCTCCTCTTTGCTGAAGCTAGATACAAAAGCTGGGAAAAGGTGATGGATTTCAGCTGTTTCACCTGTTAAAAGTGTTAATGGATGCCTCATTATCTGAGAAGTCTGTCTTTCTACAAAAAAACTAAAGTCAGCATTGCAAACAATGCTTTTAACATTCAGTAATACCTACAAACCTACTGAGCTAACAGACGAAATAGTATTCTAGAAGTCTGAGAAAGGCAGAGGTCAGAGCAAGGTGTCAGCAGTGTCACCAGGGAAAATCAAGGTGTGCTGTGTGTAAATAGAAGGCTGAATGATTTTCATAGTAAATTTGGTTCATTCAGTCATTTATGTGATATTAAGGACAGGACAAAAATAAAAACTGAACTTTAGGTGTTAGTCACAGTGAAACTTTGGATCAGCAAAACTTGTCCCAGATGACTCTGGAGCACAGAGCATGTTAATAGTAGTATTCTCAAAGTGGTTTATTCTAAGTAGATTTAGGGATAAAGTCGTTTATTTGGCAAATTTCCACTAAAATGTGAATATTGTTTTACACAGTAGATCCTGGCATGCAGGGAAGAGCTTTTTCATAAGCGGTGTGTCAACGTTAGCTCTGTAATGTAGTGTTTGGATGAAGGCATCACTGCACAGACGGGCACACGTTGCGCTGTTTCCCTGGCTGTGATGGATGGTTGCATTCAGGCCTCAGCATGTACTAGACCTGCAGCGTGGTGTTACAGTGTTTGTGATACAGCAACATAATGTGCTGATACGCCATGAAGTTGTCATGATACAGCATTTCTTTCCTGTAATGTCGCAAATGAGAAACTTCACTCACTTTCTTCTCTCCATGTCTGTAGTTGCTTGTACTAAATTAAGATGATACATCAAAGCACAGCTTTTAAGGGTTGATTTGAGAAGAATCTGTTATCTTTTCATTTTACATCAAAATGAAGAGTTAAGGTAGCTCTGTGTAATCTGCATGCCCAGGTTCCCTATTGGTTGATGGAAGAAGATACAGAAGGTGGAGGAGCCTCACCTTCATGTTCTTATGCCCTTGGAAAGAGTTTGTTTCTCAAAGGAGCATGTCAGCCCTGGTTAAATGGGAAAATGGAAAGCTTCCTTTGCAGCATAAGCATTGAAGTTAAGATATTTCCAAGTATTACAGACCAGAGAGAAGATAGTTACAAAAAAGCATTAAGCTGTTGTGGCTGATGGATTTCACATGGCTAAATGCCCAGGGCTGTAACCAAAGCTGAAACTTTGCTAACAAACACCTTTGAAAAGTTTTATGTACTCCACAAGTTATTGCTATCAGCACCTCATTTAACACAAGTAGAAACCATCGCAACAACAGTGCAGCTGTGCAAAAACGGAGTTACCTCCTTATGTTGTAGCACAGGTAAAATAGCGGAAGTCAGTAGGCAGTGACCTTCGGTTCTACAGTTAACCCCTCTTTTATTGGATCTTAAAATTTAGGGATGAAGAGTATCTATCTGGACACTTGATGATATATGCGAAAAGGGACTTGAGTGCGAGACTTAGGCATTTAATGTTTTGCCTCAGACCCCTTGCTGCTCCTTCCTGAGGGTAGATGAACTGCTGGAATGCCCAAGCACTTTATTTTGCCAAGCATCTGGAAATTGTTCTTTGCTCATATCCACAAATGCCTCAGTGGGACAGGAACGTGCAGCTCAGCCCTAAGCTTGGTTGAGATCCTGGAACTCAGCATTCACTTTTAAAGCTTCCTTAAGGAGATCGTCCTGGGAAAATTTATGAACTAAAAATGCAAGGAATGATTGCTGCTTTCTTTAGCAGTATAGGTGGTGTCATTCCAGTTTGTTGTTTGTTTTGCTTTACAAGTAACAAAGGTGAGAGTGCTCAGGAAAGAGAAAGGGGGCCCAGATTCAAACTCCTTTTCTGTCTAGAAGACTCTTGCCTTTCAGAAGTTGAGACAGGCTGTTCCTGGCTCAGATAAACATTTCCTGCTTCTCTTTTCAGCATGCATCACAACTGTAAAGTATTCAGGAAACTTGGAGAAAAGAAAGGAGGGAGATAGAGATATTGTGCTGGCTGGTTCTTGCCTCTTTCCTCAGGTCACTAGCTAAAATTGAGAACAAGGAACAGAATCATGGCTTTGCTTCAAAAGAGCGATTTGCCTTTTGCCATGGAATTTATTTTTCTTGTGTAGGTTCTTCGACTTCCCTTCTACAAAAAAATTTGTCTTTGTTTTCTGCACAACAAGTCCACTTCAGCCCTGGAAGTTAAAACTGTCTTTCCCAAGAATAAATGGGTCTATATGCATTTGAATTTCCTTTATTGAAGGAGGGCCTTGGATTTGCTATGACATTTCCTGTGGCCCAGAAACAATCCCCCTTGCTTTGGGGATCTTTCAAAGAAACTGTGTCCAGTCTCCCAGTTGAGTTCTTTGCTGTTGTCTTCTGGACAAAGTGCTCTCTGCACCAAAGGTCTCCTAAGGTTTAGAGGTTAATATCTTGTCTCAGTATTTGCTCTTCCCTTACTCTAGACAGATGTATGTGAATATTCAGAATTTTGGTGTCTTTTAGTCTGTCTGAATTGTGAACTCTTGTACTGCTCATGCCTGTGCTCTGACTACCTGGGACATTTGGCAACTTCACTTAGAATTCACAATCCTTTCTCAGGACAGGAAAACAGCAAAGTAGCAAGCTAATTTCTAGGTATCAAAGTCCTGTACCATGCCTGATATTATTAGTTTGTTCTTCTGCTAACTTTTTGGTCAAGTGATAATGATCTGTCAAGAGGAGTTTGATCTCAATATTATTTTTTTATTATTTTATTTTATTTGAGGGAAAGGAGAAAAGTGAAGGGAGGTAAAGAGTTGGCTACAGATTATGTTTGGTTCTTTGTATTGTATTCTGAAGTACTTTTGCAGGTATTGCTGTTGATAAACTTCAACTAGAGTATGTGGGGAAAAAAAAAAAAAAAAACAACTAAAAGGGTCTCCACAGAGAAAAAAAAATGTTATTGCAGTGGGAGAATACCCAGTTGAACAGTAGTTCAATTATATTTTGCCATGGCTATCTGTAAGCATATATTAAGAATGTGCTGATGGAGCTTAGAAAGCTAGTACATGACAGAAGGAAATGTAGGATAAACAAGGAGGATATAATAAGAATGATACACACTTTTATCTTATGCAGACCTTCATTTACTCTCTTCCTGCTGTTATGGATTGATTTTTGTGGTAGAAATTACTACAGCATACAGGGGTGCAATTGCATCTCTTTCAGCCTCTATAAAGAAAAAATTGTTATTCCCAATGGTATACCAAAAGAGAAAAACCTCAACCAACTGCTGGTCAAAAAAATTCATTAATGATGTAGTTCAGAAACACAGCTCTCAATTTAACAATTAACACTTTCAGATGTACACAAATCAAATTAAAAAAAGAAACAAAATACCTCATTTTGAGCTTTTTTTTTTAACCTATGAGAGTCTTACTGAAGGCTTGCTAAAGTCAATGCTCGTTGTTCAACTCCGTATTGTCCTACAAACTGTACTGATGGAGGTGACCGTAACATGAAAAGATTTAAACTCAGTCAGCTAGAGTCTTTTGTTGAGTTGAGGGTATTTGTATTATGATGAATACTGCTGTCTTAATATTGTGGAGCCTTAGTCATGGAACAGGATTTCTGTGTAAGGCCCACACACAGGTCTTTGAAGAGGAATGTGTTAGTTGCTTTATAAGCAGGCTACAATTAATGCAGAATGTTTTAGGTTACTAGTAATAGATGCAAATTAATTTTCATCAAACTCTTAAGTCAGATAAATGGTGTAGTTAAGCTCTTGCTTTAGTTTCCTCTTGGTTTAGTTTTCAAAGATTTAGGAGACGTGGTGGGAAGAAAAGCATTTCCACCTGTAATGGCTAATTTTATTTAGCAGAGCTGTTATATGACCTCTTAATCTGAAGTGTTAAAGTGGATCACTCTGAAGAAGTAGTGTAACTCCAGGAGACCTAGAGGGACTACTGAAAAGATGACTATTTTTGTAAAAGGTCATTCTGAACTTTTGACTCTGAAACTTAGGCTTATTCTTGACCTTGGGATTTCTAGTCCCTGGCCTGATGGTGATCGAGAATATTGAAAACAGAGCTATATAAAACTACCAATTTTCACTTAATATGAAAGTTGATAGTTTTGCAAGTATGTGAAAATTTGATCCAGTGTACAGTTTGCTCTTTCTGCCAGCCAACACTCTTATTCATGGTGTAAATGACTGAAGTTCTCCCTCTGGGCAAAATGGTGAATTTGTTCAGGCACAGATATCTTTTTTCATGGAGAAATATTATCCCCCTTATATCAGAAGCAGCTTTTTATACAGAAACATGGTTTTCCCCATTGTTTTTCTAGCCATAAGAATTTTTGTGCAGAAACAGTAGTATGGTCTTATGGGAATTGCATACCAGGTAAAGTGATTCCAGTGATTGTTCTCTAAGCAGTATTTCCACACACACCCCCAATAAAAGTTTTCCAGGTTATAAGAAGTCAGTTAGATGGCATTAATAGAGGGAAAATTGTTTGAAAAGAAAGCCTAAGAGATTAATTCACTCTATTTCCTTGTTTATAGGCAATCAAAAATCTAAAATGATCATAAGGTATTCAAGGGGATGAAAAGCACACAACTTCTTAAGAAAGCCCTTTGCAGGTGAAAGACAATTGTAATTCCTTGCAACCAAAGTTACCTGCAGCACAGGTAGGGTCACCAAACAATAAATAATGAATATGTTGTAACAGAGGCACCACAAATTCACATACACAAATAACATCTTTCCTGTCACGTAGAACTGAAAGTGTGTGAGCTTTCTCATATTTTACCTGAGTATGTGAAACATTATGGGAATTTAGGATGACTGAGTGTAAAGAGTTTTACATATAAATCAAAGTTCAAATTCTTGGGCTTGGATTTTATCTATTCACTGAGCACGTTATGTTGGAGGGTTCATTCTGTGTTCATAGTTTCTGATTAAGTTGACAGTCACAAAAGGCTTGACCCATCCTACTTCATTTAATTTAGTGTTGAATTTTTTTTGTTTGATTTTAAACAGTAAGATTCAGAATTAACTATCTCCCCTAACTAGTGAATATCTCCCCTCCTTGCTGCTAAATTGATTTGCAGAACTGTTTGCCCTCATCTATGGAGAGTGGGGAAGTTTAAGGCTTAAGCCTCTAGAAAGAGCTAAGTTGTTTAATGCAGCTGTTCAATATGCAAGCATGTTCCAGACTAGGAATTTTAACTAAAGACAACAAAGCTAAGATCCAGTTCTCAGTGGAGCTGAAGTATCAAAACAATATGGTTTTGTACATTTGCTTGAAGAGCCTGAATGTAGTTTGATTTCATCAGTGTATGAAGATGTGTGTTATCCTGTTAGTGTTTTTTTTTTTTTTTTTTTGTTGTTGTTGTTGTTTTTTTACAGTATGACTGATAATCAGTTGGAGCTGGACATATGAGTTGGAAGACAAAAATCTCAGATAGGAACATTGATACAGGTGCAGAAGAGAATCACAGAATCACAGAATTTCTAGGTTGGAAGAGACCTCAAGATCATCGAGTCCAACCTCTGACCTAACACTAACAGTCCCCACTAAACCATATCCCTAAGCTCTACATCTAAACGTCTTTTGAAGACCTCCAGGGATGGTGACTCCACCACTTCCCTGGGCAGCCTGTTCCAATGCCTCACAACCCTTTCGGTAAAGAAGTTCTTCCTAACATCTAACCTAAAACTCCCCTGGCGCAACTTAAGCCCATTCCCCCTTGTCCTGTCACCAGGCATGTGGGAGAACAGACCAACCCCCACCTCTCTACAGCCTCCTTTAAAGTACCTGTAGAGAGCAATAAGGTCGCCCCTGAGCCTCCTTTTCTCCAGGCTGAACAAGCCCAGCTCCCTCAGCCGCTCCTCGTAGGACTTGTTCTCCAGGCCCCTCACCAGCTTCGTCGCCCTTCTCTGCACCCGCTCAAGCACCTCCATGTCCTTCTTGTAGCGAGGGACCCAAAACTGAACACAGTACTCGAGGTGCAGCCTCACCAGAGCCGAGTACAGGGGGACGATCACCTCCCTAGCCCTGCTGGCCACGCTGCTTATACAAGCCAGGATGCCGTTGGCCTTCTTGGCCACCTGAGCACACTGCTGGCTCATATTCAGCCGACTATCCACCATCACTCCCAGGTTCTTCTCTGCCAGGCAGCTCTCCAACCACTCATCTCCCAGCCTGTAGCTCTGCTTGGGGTTATTGCGCCCCAGGTGCAGGACCCGGCACTTGGCCTTGTTGAACTTCATGCAGTTGACCTCAGCCCATCGGTGCAGCCTATCCAGATCCTCCTGCAGAGCTTTCCTACCCTCAAGCAGATCGACACACGCACCTAACTTGGTGTCATCTGCGAACTTACTGAGGGTGCACTCGATGCCCTCGTCCAGATCATCAATGACGATATTAAAGAGGACCGGTCCCAGCACCGAGCCCTGGGGGACGCCACTAGTGACTGGCCTCCAACTGGACTTGGCTCCATTCACCACGACTCTTTGGGCCCGGCTATCCAGCCAGTTTCTAACCCAACGAAGCGTGCGCCAGTCCAAGCCAAGAGCAGCCAGTTTCTTGAGGAGAATGCTGTGGGAGACGGTGTCAAAAGCCTTGCTGAAGTCAAGGTAGACCACATCCACAGCCTCTCCCTCGTCCACCCAGTGCATCATTTTGTCATAGAAGGAGATCAGGTTCGTCAAGCAGGATCTGCCTTTCATAAACCCATGCTGACTGGGCCTGATCGCCTGCTTGCCCTGCAAGAAGAATTTGAATTTTCCGTCACACTTCGCTAAACATTCATTGCAGACATTTTGCTGTTCTTTGATAATAGTGAGAATTTCTGTAGCTGGAACACTTAGTAGATGCTGGTCAGTCAAGACGTTGCTTCCAATACTAAGCCAACTAACACCCTGTCATGCTGTCCTGTGGCACTGATGTTTATATAGGTCATAAACTCCAAAGAATTTATAAAACTTTCTGAAATTAGCTATGTGTAAGCATAATATTGCTTACAAGAATCAGTGTGATTTGTAGGCTTTATGGTTGAAAACCAGCCTGAGTGGTGACTGTAGACTATCTAGTAAAAACTTAGGAAAGAACACTGACAAGGTGAATATTTTGTGCAGTCCAGACATGCCCCGACTCAGCTCTCCAGAAGGGATTTACCATTCTGTTAGCCTGCAGTAAACCAGCATTATTACTATTTTCTATGACATGGGAAGTACTGAGCAGCATCTGTGGTGTTCTCCAGTCATGATGAGAAATAAGTCCCTGATTGCTTAGTGATGCAGGATCAAAAGGAGATTCTGCTGTGATTAAATCCAGGTTTCTCTTGTTACGGGAACTTGTGACATGTAATGCCCTTCATAAATTGATCATACTTCATTTTTAAACTAATTAGGTTTACTTGTCTTGCTGAAAGGTTGCCTCAAAACCTCACTTTTTTTAAGGGTAAAAAAGGTGCTCTAATTTACTGTCCTAACAGTAGCCCATATAACTCAATATAACCAATAAAAGCAAGTGCAGACAGCCCTCCGAAGAGTCACTTCTGTCATATAGTGCTTATATCTGAGACAAGTAGTTTCCATATATATATATTTTTTTTACTTGGATTTATTTTGCTTTTGAGTAGCTTGGGGAATTGGGGAAGCATCCTGCATATGGAAAAGTGACTTAGGTTTTCATGTTCTTTGATATACTTAGTAATACTGTTTTTTATTATTAAAAAAAAGTTTCTTCATATTTCTACAAGCAATTGGAATAAGTCTGTTTTTGTATTTTGTAGTTAACACATAGCACAGCTGGCTCAGCTTTGATGCATTTTCAGCAGTTATTTCAGACAGGCTCTTGGGTCGTTTTAGCTGTATCTTCAGTCAAAATTGCTGGTTTGCAGAGTGACGCATACATTTTGTAGGAGCTTTTCTATTAATATGCAGACGCTACATTTCCGTTTGGTTATACATGGAATGATAATACCATTGAAAAATAACCTTGTAATAGTTCTACTTTCATCCTTAAATGGGCCTGATTCTGCTATCTCACCTTGCCTGGGTAAATCTCATTCATTTGAAGAAGTTTGATTCAGGATCCCCACTGGGTGAGGTGTTAACACCATCCTACCCTTGTATAGTATCTCTTGCATTTTTTGGTAAGATGGTGCAAGGCTACCCTGAAGTGAGCATCAAACATACCAGTGTATTTTTAGCTCTCCTTCCTTGTTGTATGCTTACAAATGCTTCTACAGTGCTGGAGGAAGCTGCTGTCCTGACGGCAAGGCACCGTGTCAGTCCAGCCTTCAAGACCAAGGAGGTTCTGCTGCTAAGAAGTCATGAGAGAGCAAGTGTGTGTGTTCCTGGCTGGAACTGTGCCATGTGCATCAGTGTCAGACTGGTAAATCGTGTTTCCAGCTCCATAGAAATTAGCCGTATATTGACAGGAAGCAGAAATAGTTATCAATATTTGTTTAAAATGAGGTGGATTCAGCGGATGAGTCTGAAACTAAGAGTTCAGTGACAACCAGTCTGTATTACAAATTCCATCACTTTTATTGAAAAGCTAGCTTTTATCTTCCCATTTGTTTCCTGTGAAATATTTGTTCCTTTCCCATTACTTGATGCTGTAAACTACATTATTTATAGAAGAGGTTATGTGTTTGTATTGATTGAAAAAGCTAATGGCAATAGAAAGAGCCTTTTTTTTTTTTTTTTGGAGAAACAAACAAACAAACAAACACCCTTCCTGTGGAGATTTAAATTACCCGTTGTTGGTTTTGTTTGTTTGTTTTTTAAAAAAGCATGCACAATCTGTCTTTATTGCTCTTCTTTCTGAAGAGAAAGCTTTACAGATATTTTAGTGGGCTATGTAAAAAGCTGTGTCTTACCCCTTTGGCAGGAGTAGCTTTCTATTCATTTCAGAAGGGCCTTCTGTAGATACTAGACTATAAATCCCTAGATGAAAATTTGTTAGGTTCAAAGGTGATTGTACCTGTTAGGCTCAAAAAGTCTTTAAATTAGAACCACCTAACCTAAACTTAATTTATGCTGGCTTCCTATGTCTCCCAGGTTCTTGTTTTGGGACCTGATATAGGATACTTTTGCTTAACCTTAAATTCTAGCACTGATAAGGCAAAGAAAGGAAATGTTAAGGCACTGCAGTTAGTTGTTCTTGATCCATTTATGAAGCCTGCATCCTCCCTGCTGACACTCCTAATGGCTGCAGGTTTTGCTGAGGCTTCTCCTCGCTGCAGCACAGAAAATGTTTAGGACCACTTGCAGCCACACATGCTTTTTTATGTATTTGTGAATGAGATGAGGAACTAAGTAAGCAATACATATCCTTTAGCTCCAAGAGAAGAGCTGATATGCTCCGCATTCCGGGGGAATAGAAAATGCAGTGGCTGCTGCTGTCTGTGCCAGGTGGGACCTGGGCTGGAGGGATTTGCTGTGGAGCTCTGTTGGAGCAAGTCAGGGCTCTGCTGTGACTGCTCTGAGCCAAGTGCCTTGAGTTGAGGGCTGTGAGCTTGGCCAGAATCTCTCTTCCTCTCCTTTCACCACACAAGCCCCTCTTTGACTATTTTAGCCACTCTTACTGCATTCTCAATGTAAGCTTCTTATTCCCTTATTTCTTGTGCTAGTTTTTAATATTTTCTTTAGTAGGGTGGACATGCTGATTTTTGACAAGTATTAGTAAAGTAGGTGTAAAGGATGAAGAAATCCAGTTATGATCTCTGAAATCTGGGTTGTGCTCAGATAACTTGCATCATTTTTTTGCATCATCATTTTGCATCAAAGGACATGAAACTGTTGGAGAGTGTCCAGAGGAGGGCTACGAAGATGGTGAAAGGCCTGGAGGGGAAGACGTACGAAGAACGGCTGAGGTCACTGGGCCTGTTCAGCCTGGAGAAGAGGAGGCTGAGGGGAGACCTCATCACAGTCTACAACTTCCTCGTAAGGGGGAGTCGAGAGGCAGGAGACCTTTTCTCCATTAACACCAGTGGCAGGACCCGCGGGAACGGGGTTAAGCTGAGGCAGGGGAAATTTAGGCTGGACGTCAGGAGGGGGTTCTTCACAGAGAGGGTGGTTGCACACTGGAACAGGCTCCCCAGGGAAGTGGTCACTGCACCGAGCCTGTCTGAATTTAAGAAGAGATTGGACTGTGCACTTAGTCACATGGTCTGAACTTTTGGGTAGACCTGTGCGGTGTCAAGAGTTGGACTTGATGATCCTTAAGGGTCCCTTCCAACTCAGGATATTCTATGATTCTATGATTTTTATTTTTGCATAACCAAAGCTATTAACTAATGTGACATAGTGGGGAAAAAAACATTACTAATGTATGTCACTAACGTTATAGAATTAAATAAGTCAATTCATAGTTAATTTTCCTTTATTATTAGTTTTTTGTTAAGATAACCATTATGGGGATTTTGTGAATTCTGTGAAACTGAGGTGAATTGCTTGATGTTTAGCAGTTTACAAACATTTTCATTGTGAAATTTAATTGCTATATTCATACTTCACGTTCATCTTAATTTTCATGAAATTAATCATTGAAAGAATACAGACGTCAAATGACAGATTTTCTTATTCTAGTGCTGGATTGTTTTCTGTAAGTATTTTCCTTTTTCATAATCCAGTTGAGACATTTTGCAGATGAAAACATTTGCATTTTTGCCCCTATTCTAAGAGACAAAGGAGGGTATTTTGATATAACCAAGAATTGTGTTTCAGGGCCTGTGATAAGGGAATACAACAGAAATATTTCATAAATCTTTGCGAGTGTTTTCTCAAACCAAGGGGAGCACTGAAATACATTTCAAAGTAGATTTGGCATTTGGCTCAAGTAATCCATGTAGTTATCTCTGAGCCCTTTCCTGTCAGGCTTCTGTAGGTCAGACATTCTGTTTTAAAAACATGTGCTTGTTGGAAGATGAAGGGGGGTGGTTTGAGGTACTTGAGAGTGAAAAGCAATAGGTATTTGCAAGACATCATACGTGGTCTTGAAATAGGGCAGCTTCATGGGATGGACTTTGAGGGACAGGGGAAACAGCTAAATGTGCTGGTATTTAGACTGCTTACTGGCTTGCTTCCAAATCTTAGTTGGAAAGCTGGCTTTCTTTCTAAATTTTAGTGGTTATCTGCTCAGCAGTATTACTGGTAAGGATTTTTATTAATAGAACTTTTTGAAAGGTTTTTAGTTTGTGTCAAAGCATGAAGAACTATTGTCACCACAATCAAAAATGAAAAGCGGGCTTTTTTTGAAGTCACCACGCAAAAATCAAATGGTTCTGAAATGACAATATAAGTAGATCCAGATAAATACAGAAAAACATATTTTGTTTCGTCAAGCATGCTGTTCTGAAGGGGAACTATGAATTCAACTCTGATATTATCTTGTTGTAGCAGTTGTCTCATCCTTTGCTGTAATGAATGAACTGTAGATTGAAAGAAATGGGGATTTTTTTTTCTTACCTGATTGTCTGAAGTTTTCCTGCTCTCTTTTTGGGCCTGGAGGCTGCTTGACTTCTTCGCACACAGCTCTGACTGCATCCTGGTCTGCAATGGAAGTTCCTGGAACAGGAACTTTCTGCTGGCCTGGGAGCAGCTGAAAACTGTATTTGGGTGTGCTTTGTCTTGGGCCAGCTTGAAGAATTTATTCTCCAATGTGGTTTGTCTGCTTATTAACATTGCCTGCTGGACGCATTTTTCCTCTTAGGTGCGCTGGCATCGGCATCTACATGATGCTGCTATCAAACACAAATCTTTCAGTATGATTGTATTGACAGAAATGTTTTTGATGGTGTGGATTTTTTAAATAGCTCATTTTGTCAGGAAAACGTTAGGGTGTGATTTCATGTGGTGTCATGCTGCAGCAACAGTAAGGAATGGGAGAAGTAGTTGAGAAGGAATTTAGAATAATCTCACTGCTCCAGCCAGAACAGCGTGACCAGACCACCTCCTGTGATGTCTGTGGCAAGAGCTACCACAACTACAGGAAGACACCTTTTAACCATGCTTTACTGTATGTGTTACATCTTCTTTGTCCTATGTGACGAGTAGCCAAATACTTGGTTCATATTGAAAGTCATCCAGAAAGTAAGGAGCTGAATGCTTAACTTTGATTTGTGCCTTTGAAAGTCTCCCCTTCTATTTTGCCGTTGTTCATCAGCATTTTAATCCAGCAAGCCCAGCTCATTTTGAGATACTTCAGGAAAAAAAAAATGAAGTGAAAACATTGTTACACAATACAAGCCTGCTTTGTGATGCAAAACTCATTCATACTGAAGAAGTTGAATCAAAGGCTTGCTACTGCCAACTGATTATTTGATGTACTCTGGCTAATGCTGTTACGCTGCCAAAAATGTGCATTTCCATCTTTTTTCCTTCTTTTTTCATTATGAGGATAAGCTGATAAATTATTTTTCTGCTTGAGTTTTGTTTGATTTGCACTAAATTTGCTTTTGTGAAACTGTTTCCTTTCTTCCTCAGCAAATTTGAAAAATGACGTTTTATCTCTGCAGCTGAATCCAGAATAAATACATTCTTTATCGGATTTATACTTTTCAAACAAAAGACAGTAAAATATTTTTATAATACGTGAGAATCTGGAAACCAAAATGAACATGTGATTCCTCATCTCTGGAAGACTTAAATGTAGTGATAAAAAATAAAACTAGTGTTAGGTTGCCAAAGATGTGCCTTAATTTACTGCTGTTGCAAACCATTACAGAACCTGTAAGGCTTTCTTTCTGACTGTTGTCTGTAGAAGGTCTTTTCTTGGCTCAAAAATGTGTCAAGACACACATTCAGGTACAGTTCAGAGGTGCTCAGACATGAGAGTAAAGCAAGTAATAAAAACGCCTAACCCAGAGCACTCCGCAGTACCAACCCTACCAACCCAGTGTGTTTTTTTGGTATGCCATTGCAAAGTAAAGATTGATATTCTGCCCACTTCAGTCAGTAAGAATCTTGTTGTTTATGTCAGAGCAGGTAGGATTCCCCTGGGGAAGTCTTCATAGCATAAATTCACACCAAAACAAATATTTATGTCTCTTTGTCGCAGTATTCAGAAATCAGCACTTTCAGTACATTTTCTGTATTGGATGCAGCAACTCTTAGCTATCCCATCTGGAGCTATGATTTCATCAGGTCTTGCAAACAAAGCACATTTCAGTGTGGTTCAGAGGCTGAGAAGGAAAACCCAGGATGTTACAGTCAGTGTTTTTAGTTTAGTAAACAGCACTATTCCTTCTGTTCCAGTTCTTTCAGTGATAAATTATGCTTCTCAAAGTAGGCAGAATATTTATTGGATCGAATACCTCTAGTGACTTAGTTTCCTTGTGGTATTTATTCCTGTGCAATCACTTGTTGCGTGGTTCTTGATTGGGTATAGGACTGACATGTACCCCAGTACATGTCAGTCCTATACCCAAGGCAATGTGGTAAAGCCTGTGAGCCAAGCCATTAAGTGAAAGTGCAAGAAACCCTTCCTGACTGAATTCCCAGCTTTAACTATCACTGCCAACTGGATTTGTCTTGTTATTCTTGCATCCAGTTACTGACTAGCCCTAGTGTTAAGCTCATAGGATGTCATGAGAGCCCAGACGAGACCAGTGTGTGTGAGGCAATGTGTTTGCTTGCCTCTTGTGCTATATGTCAACAGCAACGGGACACAACAGGATAGTAGCTGTAAACTGGGGCAGATCGCCTAGTGGGAAGATGGGAGATCTCAGTTGTCATCGGAATGGGTAGCTCTTACATATGCTTAGTTTAGAGACAGCTTGCAATTACGATTTGAAAGTAATACCATACTCTAGCTAAAGCAGACTGGAATTTATTGAAATAGAGCTGTTTCCCCAAATATGAAGTGTTTCTATTTGTTTTGTGGAGATGTAAAGCCAGCAGGAGGTCCCCTTGGGCTAAGTTAGAGATCTTTAAACTGAGGTCTCATGACAAATGCATCTCTAAAAATGCGTAAATAATCAATCTGCCAGCTCTTTGGCAGAGCTTTTGCTCATGTCTCCATAGTGATCCTGACGATCTTAGCAAATGGAACTGGTCAGTCGGAGAGATAATTGAGGCATTAAACTATTGTACCCTGAGATAGCTCAAATCTGTCATAGCTGTGTCCTCACTGGCTAAACTTAATGAAACAGAAAACAGGCTGTGGAAATAATGTCTTTAAAGCTATCCCAGAAACAGGAACTGAGAGATGGGCAGTGGTTAAAGATTATGAAAACAGAAGTTGCCAAAGGTATGCTAGGAGCCTGGATTTAGGTGATCTATTTGAGCAAATGGATGCATGAGAGAGTCCTGAAAATGCTAGAATTTCACTAGGGATAGGAGAGAAAAGACTGACTTTTTAAAAATTTTAGACAGGGAGATGCTTTCAGGTCTTGGCTGATTTAACATTTTAGTAGTCCAGTGGCATGGCCTGAATTTAGCTCAATCTGGTATTCCCTGTCCTAATGAAAGGCAAGAATAGGTTTTCAATAGGGTTCGTTAGGTTTTGGATTTACCCTTGTTTTATTGCTTCTGAACAATATATTTACACAATATATTTGACCTTGTGTATAATTTGTAAAATCATCTTCATAAAAGTGCTTGGCCTCCAATGTGGGTACTCTTTTGGGGTTTCTTACAGTTCAAATAGAAGACAACTGGAGTTACAGGCATTTAAAGGTTGAATTAACTTTTATATGAAACCACATATCATGGACAATTTTAAAGGCTGTTGTACACACCACCTGCTTTGTACCTTTCTCAGGCCTCAAAACAGGTGCCATGATGGCAATTTGGATGCACTTTGCCCAAGTCTGTTGAATTCTGGCTCCTTAGGGGCACTACAAAAGCAGTCATAACACCCAGGAAAGAAGATTGTGTTTGGTAGCCTGAGTACAGGCCTCAGTAATTCTCAAAGCCTCCCGGCAGGGAGGCACAAGCCTGGGGTCTTGAACTTAGGTTCTTACATCTTGATGTATAACATCCTGAGCCGTATTCCCAGTTGGAACTAAACAGGCTTCTTAATAATAATAATATTCCAAGTGGTGGAAATGTTTAGCTGCTTTGAGGTGACTGAGCTCCTGCATATATAACTCTGAGGTCATCTTTGACCTTGGTTCTGCAGGCATCTAAGTATGGGCATCTTGTCAGGAGTGATTATCAGTGCTTGCATAGATGTGCTTGCACTTAACTTCCTTGTGTCATGAGGTTTTGTGCAAGTTTTTGTCTTAATGAAACTTGTTGAAATTGGGGTGACTTGTATGACTAAGCAATGGGGAACTTCGGCTCACCAAGGCTATTGTATCCTTTGTACTGATATTGGTATGGGCATGGGAATGTACTCATTAAAAACACTGAAAGTATAACTTGAGAAGAGAGGACAGCAACCTAGTACATGCAAAAGATGAAATAAGTTCACTTTGGGTCATTTTAGCTTCCTTGTCAGAGTTCGTAACTGCCATCTTCCTCTGCATCTCCAGGACAAAATTTCCATTGCAGTGGTCTTCTCAACATCTAAGAGAAGTTGGTGAATAAGTTGAAAGATACAGTAAATATTATAAGTGCTGTGCACTGTGCCATAAGTGCGCATTTAACCACCCTTCCAAAGGCTCAAATAAGACTAAGTCATTTTTATAAGTCATTTAATAAGTCATTTTTAGAGGAGCTGCACTAAAATGATTCTTGAGGTAGCACTGTCATGTTTGCTGTCCCAAGACTCTCCTGCTGCACCTCAGACAACTCTGCTTGTGCTAAGAAGAAATAAGGGTGAAGACAGACAAGAAGACAAGATGCAGATATAGCAATGTGCCTATGAGGCACATTCTCCCACTTCTGATGACTTACACAGTGCCTGGCATTGTCTTGTCACCACTATTCCAGCTTGTAGCATCTGTTTCTCTGAGCTGGTGCTTCTTCCTGGGTGGTGACTAATGAAATAATATTCTGAGCAGTACCACCATATGGCTCAGTGATGCTGTCTCTGCTCTGGAACCCATCATCTGGGTCAGTAACTGTTCAAAAGTAGCTATGAATATAACAAGGTGTTTCCTATCACTGTGAGTAGTACTCACACAACTGTACCCCCGATAAGCTGCTGTGAACACACTCCCCAGACGGAGTTGTGATTTAAACTGACAAGGGAATTTAAATTTGTAATGAAGAATGACAATCCATCTTCCATTCACTTTACTACATAACTGTGTCCCATCTGTCTGCCTGCATGCTAACTGCAAGGACAGCATGCTCCCTAGATTGTCTCCGTGCATACTAATTCTTAAGGGCAAAAACTCACACTATTAGAGAGCTGACAAAAAATTTGGACATGCGCAGCATAAAGCAGCATTCCAGGTCAGGCTCAGACGCTCATGGCATTTCAAAATCTCTTTTGTCTTAGTAAACATGTGAACATATTGAGTTTCCTTATAAATTCAGTTCTTTAATATTTGATCTAGCTCAGAAATGGGTTTGTGGAGTTTATTGCTAGTCCTATTTTTTTGGACAACTCCCATACACTATCGGTATAGGAAAAAACAATTTGAAAATGGGGAAAATAAAAGTAAACATGCTTTAAAAAGAAGTTGAGAAATAATTGCAGAAAATGACAAGAATTTAATCTTGTAAATTGCATGGTTTCATGTAAAATGCAGCCAAGTGTTGATTATATACTATACAAAAAAAAAAATCCAAATTGTAGTATAACTTATCAAGGAAAGGTTGTTAATAGGCATGTTATCAAGTAAATATTACTACTGTCTGGGTAGGGGAGGGCATTTTCCTGTTCATTAAACGTGCTATAAGCAATACATCAGACTTCTCTTTCGGTTTTCTGTATTGCCAACTGTCTCTATGGTGCAGCCTTCAAAGACAGTGTAAGGCAAAAATAGCTGTAGGCTTTGCACCAAAACCTTTCTTACTTTTGATACCTTTTGTTTATAATCAGTGCTGTAGTATTTGCCAGATATGACAATTCGCATCCAGGTTACATACCATGCATGCTGTACTTAAAAGTGAATTTATCTGCTCTATGTCATTTATAACCAGGTAGTTAGTATGAGAGCCTCAGATTTTGTAACTGCCTACACTGGCACATTGTTTAATAGTGTGGCTCGCATTGCAAGATATTGTCCTGTTGAAACCTCTGAGTCGGTCTGCTCCGCTGCAATGGATTGCATGGAAAAGTGTTGTCTGTTTTTCAGCTCTTCTTAGTGTAGAATAACAGCTGGGAACTAGGAAGAGATCCAGTGTCAAGGGCCGTCCATTGTCTGTAGGCACCAGCTGGCTCATGATCACAACGTGGGGCCCCCTGCTGAAATTCCTGTGGTAACAAGATCAAGTTCATGCAGGTTGGGGTCTTCCCTTGTAGTCTTGTTAACGTGTATAGACATTCCCTCTTGTGAAGACACACAGTATTACTTAGTTCTCCTGTGCAAAGATTTGTAAGGAAGCTGTGCTCATTAAGAAGACAGCTATGCAGACAGTTTGTTCTCTGGTCTCTAATTAGTCCTTTCTTCAGGCAGCTTTCTGGGAATTGTTTACTTGTGCCAAGCAGAGGTGTTAAAGAAGACTTGCACAAGATATACTTGTTCCCCTCTCTATGCTTGGTGAAAGGCATGTATTAAATAAGTCCCCCGTAAAACATGCTTAAGCCTTGCACTGCTGCGTGCCAGGTGTTGGAGAGCCTAACAGAAAGGGCACTGGGCATCCGCTACTGCTTTTGCAAAGGGGCATCACTGGTGTCTGAAGTAAATACATGTATGTGAATACATGGTGAGAGAAGGGTCAGCAATAAGTTATACGAACACTGGAAGTAAAAAATCAATTTGTCTGTGAATTGTCCACTTCTGTAGCACCGTAGCGGGCTGGTGCAGTGTCCCTGCTCCACAGGCCAGGGTCCATGGGGTGAACCACAAGATTCTCTCATTATTTGTGTCAACAAGCAGATTGGTTAAGACTAAGAAGTAATGCAAAGCACTTACACTCTAAAAAGAGAACTGTAAGGCACCAAGTGAGACTTTTACAGGTACAAAATATAAATGTGAGAGAAGGACGTGAAATACTTTATCTGTGTTATAAAACCAGGAAATCAGTCACCATCCCTGGAGGTATTCAAAAGCTGTGTAGATGTGGTGCTTAGGGACATGATGTGGTGCTTAGGGACATGATGTGGTGCTTAGGGACATGATGTGGCAGTAGACTTGGCAGTGCTAAGTTAATGGTTGGACTTGATGATCTTAGACGTCTTTTCCAACCTAAATGATTCCATGACATGAGACCAAAATCAGTGTTTTTAATCTTATTGAACACAAGTCCATGCTGGAATCTTATTTAGATTTACTAAATTAAAGACTAGTACCTCCAAATTCACTGTTTTGTCTGGGCAACCATAGTTACGCATATCATGTCATGGCTGTGAATTAGTTTAGCACTAAAAATTTGCTGTTACATCACTACAGAAATAGCTACAGATTTCTCTAGCATCACTAGAGAAATCTCAGATAAGATGGTACTTCACATTACTTCAGAAAAAGTAATTTCTATTTTACATACAGGACCATGTTTTCCATACTTATCTATTATGTCTTTATTATGCTGAAGGGCTATAGAAATGGGGTTGCTTTAAGTCCCATAGTAAGTCTGTGGAAGAATGGGAACTGAAGCTTAGAGGTGGAACAGGAGGTGTGGTTGAATTAAGTATAGTAAAAGATGCAATGCTGTTCAGGCAAAGCACAGTGGTAAGAAGAGAGATGTTCATACTGTTACTATGAACATGAAGTCCCAGCTGTATCTGATATTTTTTCATTTGTTATTTCATTTTCTAAATATGCACAGTATGTGAGAGCTACCAGTGTAGTTCAAACAATATACAAACTCAGGACCTTCCCCTCACCAAGGTTTGGATAAAGAGGTGGTTATTTACAAATCTACAGTGCACTAGAGGTGCTGCTTTCTTCACCTGATACCTTACAGTGTTTCATCCAAGTTCTCTGGGCATGTCAGTCTCCTGCTGAAGCTAATCAAAGCTTGGAAGGAAAAATTTGAAAGTCTGGTAAAAGTTAGGAAAGCTGTTACCAACGAACTTCTGCTTTCTTGCTCATTTTTGTTCATCTTTGACTGTGCCCTCAAGGTGGGATCGGATTGTTTGTTTTACAATGCTGAGTATTGTTTACCACAGAAACAACGAGACAAGAAAGCTTTTGATTCTAACATGCAGAGATATTTCAGTAGTAGAACAGAAATACATAACCATTAAGAGATGGAGATGTATAGATTTTATTTTAGGTATTTTTCTTCTGCTTCTGGCTGAATTTCTGAAATTTATAATTCGTGTGGCTGAAAGCCATCATTCCCTTCATGCAAATATCAGGCAGGCTATCATGATCTGATATATCTTGATGCAGTGAAACACAATAACTTAAAACTGAAAGATAACACACTTGAGCCTCTATTTAACTGCATGCAGTTTGAAGTATAATCCAAAACTGATGTGAGCCAAGTTTTGGATGGTGGCGTAGACTAATATGTCAAGGTCAGGAGCGGAGTGAAGGGGCTGTGAAAACTTGCAAATGGTTTTTTCCCTGCTGATAACACAGATGGTATTACTTTAAAACTATTTTGTTGGACAACACTGCAGTGGATGGTGATGAAAGAGGATTATGTTAAAACGAAGGACATATGTTATCTAGTTAACATAATATATATATTCTCTGGATTTCCAAGGATTGAGCAGTTTGGGACCATTTTCAAGTTATTTTTGTTACGACAACTGTAGCTATCTTACTCTTCAGAATTACGTTCATTTCCACTTACATAGCTTGTTTATTGTCTTAGCCAAGAAAAATATATTGTGCAGATGAAAAACTCTGAATGAGAGTGATGTCTTGGAATGACAGTGTGTGATGCAGAGAACATTCTTGCAAGAAGTTGTCAATGTTTCCTTTCTGTGTACATTCTTTAGGGAAAACGTGTCCGGGATAGGTTTAAAGCTGGGGCTTAAAATGAGTGTTTAGAAAAAGACTGAAAACTTGTAGCTTGCTTTCCCTTCTGTGCCTCAAAAACTTGTCTTCTATCAGCATGCACCTATAGCTTTCACTTAGCTTTTCTACTGGTATTAGCTGGCTTTTTGTTGTGGTTGCAATGGAGTTTGGTAAGGCCTACTCTTCTTCTGCAAAAACATGGTTAAGAACTCTACTTTTACTGGATTATTCTCTCCCCTAAATTTAGGGATGGTGTCAAACTATAAGGAGTAAGATTTTGCTTTATTTCATATGCTCATTGCAGACTAGGATGCAATCTCTAGTCTTCCTAAGTTGACAACTAACAGTTTAAACATTAAACCAAATGTGTAAGAACTGTGACAGCTGGCCGTATTGCTTCTAGGCCCAGCTCCCAAGATACGTGAGGAGTGATATAGCAGTACTTCTTTGTAGCATGTGAACTGCATGGTCCGTCCCTCCACAGGATGTTTTCTTTGTTGTTTTCAGCTGACAAACATGAAGTACATCATGACCCCAGAAAGGAGCAGTACAGACTGTGTCAGTGTACATTGCATGGGCCTGAATAGCAATTATGTCAGGGAAGTGATGATAAAAACCACCGATGTTCTTGTCTGAACAGGGGCAGACTGTTTTAATCTGACAGAAAATTGGGTAAGTGTGTGTTTTAATAGTAATTAACATTTCAAGGGGTATTTTAGAAAGCATGGGATTTTGTTGTATGTAGCCACAGGCTTATATCTAGATGTCAGTGTTCATTTTGTCATAGAATTGACTTACGCAGTCAAGCTGACAGTATGTTGCTGAGTGCAAATGAGGAGGAAATGAAAAAGGGCATGTTGGATGTTGTTGTCCATTATGCTAGAGGAATTGTTCTGCTTTCTGGTGGTTTTAGCCTGTTTTCTGAAGGAAAGAAGACTAATGAATTCCCATTACCCACAAGAGTTTTTGTCTGTATCTCTTAAATTACCTATCCAGCCTGTTTCTCTCCTGTTAGCTAATTTCTGTCAAATTTTTCAGAGGCAGCAGTAAAAAATAAATAAAAATGGTCAAACAAGTTTCTTGAGAGACGGTGTTTGAGGGAAGAATCCCCATCAAGTGCCCTTATGGAAGGGAACACAACAGTTTTAGGTTGTGCATTACTGGGCACCAGGGAAGCTGCCAAAGAGTGAGATCTCAGGCAAAACTTCAGTTGAAGTTCTCAGTTATGAGGTGAATGTGCAGGAAAGTAAACTTCATTAGCTCTACTGCTCACCAAAAAAAAAAAAAAAAAAAAAAAAAAAAAAAAAAAAAAACTTATATCATTCTGAACTCTGGTGAGGTAGGTAGCACAGTAGCTTTGTATATTTAAGGCCATAAGACTCATTTCTCCAATAGCTATTCCATGGAGCTGAATGTTACATTAATTACATGCATATACAAGATGATGCTGTTAGCATGATAAATGTCTGTTGCCACAAGTGATGTTGTTGTCCAGGGTTGGACATTATAGGCTGTAATGGTCACAGAAAGGTAACTTGATTTCTTAACTGCTTTTTGAGCACTTAGAAAAGGTGTGTGTATGGAGATCTTCAGTATGCTTTTTTTTTTTTCCTCTTTAATTTCTGCTCATCTTCATTGTTTTAGGCTAAAGGGAAATTTTGCTAAATGTTCTGCTGTTTTAATAATGATTAATCTTGAGTAAGGGCTGAAATAACACAGAAAGCACTTGTTATGCAAAAACCTGCAAACAACTGACAAGTGCAGCTCTTTGCTTCAGTTCCCGTGGTTGAAAATGAGAGAGCTTTTGCAAACTCATGGAAACGAAATAGCCGTGCTAATCTGAGGACAGCAGCCATGCACATGTTTTTGAGGAGAAAAGAAAACTGATGCCTTTGGCTGAGTCTGTCATGTATCAATTTTGGGTTGTAAATTTAACACTATTACACCTGTTTTCATAAGACTCACAGGTAAGATAATGTTCCATCAACAATGCTCTGCTTCACTCTGAAAGGCAACCATGCTATTGTTTAGAAGGAGTTCAAATACCTTTGTATGCATGTTTAAAGAATAATATCCCAGAATCAAAATTTCTATTAAGAAAATAACACCATGTAGAAACAGTACTACAACAGTCCTTACAAATATGCATGCTTGTAGTTTTTTGGGGTCTGCCTGAACATAAATGAGTTTATCTCTAAGACCTTTTCTGAGATAATCCCCTTCTCAATTGCATAAGCAAGAGACAAATTTGTCCTCTAATTTCCTCATCAATAACAACACATGGATGGCTAAATACCTATTAAGGTGTTTCCATCTAGATTCATTAAAGCATTTGGCAAATTTTAAGTATGCATCTCCTGTTAGTCCTTTCACACAACAGAAAGGTACATATGAATAGAGAGAAGTAATACATAATGAACATGGAAATAGTGTGATAAGAACAACTCCATCATTGTGATTATTGCTGTTACGAGGGATTCTGATGTCTGCTTCCTGATGTCTGCATGACTCATGCGTAAGTTCTTACAACCTCATTGGATTTATACTAAAATGAAGGTGAGAATGTAGTCCATCCGTCTACAAAATCATGGTCAGTAGATTTATACTAGTCATACTAGGTGTGGGCTCAGCATTTTACTTTTATATAGTGATAGTAAAGTAGACGTTAGGACTTCTGTGATGAAAGAGGTATTTCTAAGAATATATAGTAAGACAGGACTCAAACCAGAGAATGAGTACTATTTTATCTTTCTGCAGTAGCTATTATAACTTACATCATGACAATGATTGGGGTTCCATTTAGTTGGTGATCGAAGGAATAAGCAGAAAGCCTAGCTCCTGAAGAGCTCAATCTGCTGTGATTTTTCTGTCTTCTCACTTCCTCCTTAAATGATTTTTAAAATGGATGAAATGATGATGAGATCCTGTCTCATAAAAGAAATTTTCTTAATGGGAAAATATTAATGCTGAGTACCATGATTCCTTTTTTAATGATATAAAGGGAAATTTAAAATGTTGTAATATAAAGATGTCTTCAAGTTGAAAAATATTATCTTTACAGCCTTGTAGGCTGTCCCTACTGCAAATGGTATATAATAGTGAACAATTGAAAGTGTATGATGAGAGAAGTGCTTGTTCCTTTGGAAATTCTAGTGTCAGTGACAGAATAAATTTGAAGATGAAGCCTGGGCTTGGATGTTATCTAATGCAAATATTTGAGAGAGGAGATCCTTTGTTACCCGACACAACAGCCATAGACTGTCTTGTCTGATGCAACTCAAAATTTGTTTCATTTTCTGAAATTCTGCTTTGCTCAAATGCTGTCAGACAATTTGTGCTGTCAGATGACAGCACAGAAAAGCAGAGCAAACAGAAAATAATGTTGTTACATAAACATGTCCCTGTTTCTTCTTCCACTGTCTTAGAAAGTGACTTTGCCTCTCCGTCACTGAAGTGTTAGCATCTCCTATTTCTCTTTAAGAAATAAATAGGTCAATTGCCCAACAGGCTGGAATGAGCCAACTGTGTTCATGGTATTGCCACCAGCAAGATTACTTAGAAAGTGTGGTTATTTACCAAGTAATTGTGTGTTACTCTACCATAATTTTCCTGTGGTGGTCTTGTTCAGTAGTCTGTTTAAAATGTGCCAGGCACAGCATAAAGAAATGCAATGATAACGAGATTCCCTGCTTAGCAATTCAGTCCTTGCCAGCTTTTCTTAAGGTCACCTTCAGCAGCCTTTCCATTCATGCTTCAGTTCCTCCCTGTTCTGTTTCAGTGCTCTGTGCAATAACAGGTTGCTGGATTCAGTTTCTTAAATTGGCCTCTTTAACAAGTCCTTCTTTGAAAAAGCTAAACACTTAAATGATTGTGTGTATCTGCTCTGCAGGCTTTTTTATAATATTTTTGGTTTTCCTCTTGTTGGCATTCAAGAACTAAAGCAGTATGCTGTGCTCTATAAGAATCCAAACAACAAAAGCAGCAGCTTTTCTTGTTCTGAAAACTCTTCAGCAACAGCCACTTCACTTTAAGAGCTTTCTTTTATGATATCTGTAGAGCACTGTCCAATTTTTTGAAATGGTACTTAAAATTTTATGAGCAAATGCATTTAATGTGTCCCCCATCTCTCGAAGTGTGAGATCTACATATAGAGCCAAACTGTGTGATACAAGTAGCCAAGTAAACCTTACAAGTTGCCTGGGGGGGAGGCTGCGTAAGTCTTGTTGTAGTCAGCTGGTATGATTACATTTTCTTTTTAAATTATGCTTATATAGAAAATGTCTTAATTAATAATTGCTATTTTTTCTCTAAAATTTTGGGGTAAGTAGCGAAAGTAATAGAGAACTAACTGTGTGAGAATTTTGGAATCCATGCATATGGTCAGTTGTGCAGCTGCTTCATGAGCTGTAAGAGCTGCTCACAATTAAACAGCCTTCTGACAATAAGCCTGTGACCATATTGATACCCCAGCTTACTTCATGTCCATATGATTTAGACAAATATTGATGCACAGAGGTAGGCTGTGGCTTAGTGGAACTTGTGAATGAGAAATATTAACTATGTGTTAACCTTTTCCATTTATCTGCTGTTGAAGTGGACTGGGCAAATCACAGCTGTACCTGCCCATGGAAGACTGTCATGTAACTTGCAATGTCTTCTAGTAACATTACATTGCAGTTGGGATACGGTAAGAAGATGTTGAGACTCTCCTGAGATGGATGTGCTCATAAATAATGCCAGGTTACATACAGACAGCCAAACCAGAGATTTTTAGTGAAGTGAATGCTCAAAACTTGCAGCCAGGGAACACCTTAAAACTATTGCTTTGTTTCTGGTCCAGTGGTTAGGTGGATGTTAGAGATACAGCCTTTGTTTTCTGTTCTCCCTTACTAATTTCTTCAGATAAACACACGTCTTCAGTTTCTGTGAAGAATTCTGTGTAATGACATAGAACTATAACAACCACAAAGACACTTCTACTGTTAATATTCACTAAAGGAGTCACTAAGGATGACATTTTGAAAATACCTAACAGCCTTATGGACATTTGTGTGCTTTACGTGTAGAGAGCATGTTTAGAGAGACAGATTTGAATATGGCAGTATGCCATGCATTTATTATAATACAAGTGCCTGAAGACAGTGGTGTCATCAGCTTTATGATTTGTTTCATTTTACTTGCAAATATGAAAGTAAACTTGGAGTTATTTTAAATTTTTTCCTGAATAGTAACAATAGTTTCTCTTAGAGACATTTACAGTAAGCTTACCTAAATTGTTTTCTGTTTACTTGTCTAGCTACTGTGTCTCTGCAAAATTTGCTATCTTGGGACTATTTATCACCTCTGCAGAAGACTTTCACATCATTACTACACATAGCTCAACATTGGTTGGTGTTTTTTTGATCAAAGATCTACAACATTTCAGATGGTTCACACCAGATTAAAGAATCTAGGGAGGGGAGGGTTAATATTGTATTTGTGTAACCATGCTGCCTGTTAGAGATTTTGGAAGAAGCCATAATAAAGAGTGTTCTGGTTTGGCTGTGGCAATGTTTGGAATCAAGACCCGATATTTTTGGGAAACACCATGACAAGCTTGTTGAAGACCAAGATTATATGGGCCATCTCAGCTGAAGTTGAGAATAGCACCATGGATTTATCCACTTTGCCTCTGTAGCTATCTTTTATTGATTTAACTAGCATTCCACTCACCTGGTGTGCATTAATATTTTTCTGTACTTGATTAAACTGAAAGCAATGGCTTGGAGAATATACAATGGTTGCCTAAAGCTTTAAAGCTTGTTTAAAGTTGGCTCAGATTTTTCTGTGCTACACTGTTACATATATAACCAGACTTGCATGCTTCTCTAGGTTTGCCATGCTTTTGCTGACCTCTAAGAATTTGTGTTATGATTCCTTGCCCAAATCATGAACTAATATATTTTCTCTTTTCATTCTATACTTGCATCCTGACTTCGGGCAGGTGCTGCGGCCAGATGCGAGGGTATGAAGTGAGAAATGCCCAGCAGGAGTGTATGAAGAGCACTGTAGCAATGGCCACACCACACTGCTTGCTGCAGTCATCTGTTCCAAGTCTTTAGGAAAACTTCTTGGGCCTCCGACTTCCATCGAAGCAGACACCCAGTAGAGCTGGACAAGCACCTCAGCTGACAGTTATATCTAAGATGTTTGAGGATGTTTTTTGCTGCTAATGTTTTAGCATTGTCTTTTAGTATCTTAGCGTTTGTTAATCATAGGATCATTGTCTGGAAAAGACCTTCAAGATCATCAAGTCAACCATCAAACTAACACTGCCAAGTCCCATCACTACACCACGTCCGTAGTACTGTGTACCTTAGTGCCATGTCCATACATCTTTTAAATACCTCCAGGGAGAGGGACTTCACCACTGTCTTGGGCAGCCTGTTTCAGTGCTTGATCACCTTCAATGAAGAAATTGTTCCTAATGTTCAACTTAAACTTCCCCTGGCACAGCTTCAGACCCTTCCTGATAAATCCTAACACTGGAGATGTTTCTGACGTTTTTAGAATTGAGGTAGTTTTCCTGGCATGCATCAATCTGTTAATTTGTTTTAATGCAGTAGGAACGTAGTAGGTTTACATCACTTCCCTGGTTGGTATACTTTTGACATGCACCATGAGGTTAGAAGTGAGTGCTTATGTTGGAAAAAAGTAAAACCAAAGCAGCCAGATCCAATGCAGCATTTGCAGAGTATCAGTGGGAATCACTACAGATATGTGAAGCATTTACAACTCAGCTGAGCTGACACAGGGTGAAACTGCTTTCACTCTAAAAGTACTGCTGCTGTTCAGCAAAACTCAGACCAGGACCTGTTCAGGTTTTCCTCATACTTCCTTTTAACCAACTGAATTTAGAGGGAGAGCTTATTAAAGATGTAAAAAGCTTCTTGTCTGTCTTTATTATGAATGCAACCATGGCACAATTTTTCAGGTGAAACCTAAAATGGAAGGGAAGGAGATGTGCATTGAAATTAAGTAGCTATGCACTCAGGATGAAAAAGCCCCAGGAAAGCAGGAGAGATCTTGAAAAGGCAAATTAACCTACCTACCCATCTATTGTGTGCGGGGAAATTATTTTTAGCATGCATGTGACACTTCTGATGATTACTTCTCTATGTAATCAAAGGTTGTATTTAACAAAATAGAGATCAAATAGGGAATTCAAAATAAAAGGGAAGATGTCTCTGAAATCATCTTTATCATGCTCATATTAATAACTGGGGACAGCACTGCTACAGAGCCTATAGTTACCTTCTGAAGATAGAGGAGAAATAATTACCTATATCAGGTGCTTGTTAATATCCATGTAATACATTTTAAAATAGTTTGTGAAGGATCTGGTCCCAACAGGTACATGGTAGGCTGCAGAACCATAAAAATGGTATGTAAATGAGGCTACCTGCTTTCACTCCTTTTCCAGGCAGGCACTGTGAGGTATCACAGAATGTTATGACTGGAGTCAGTTGCTTTGTGCCCCGTGTGTATTGGCCGGTACAGGATACCCCCAGAACCTGAAAAATAAGATTTCCATGGGGACAGTTGTTTGACTAGCTAACAATGTGGAAACCAGTTTCTTCATTAAGCTAGCAATCTACTGAAAGCTATCGTAACAACCAAGTGCCATTCAAAGCATCTTCCTACACAAGGTTGCTTGCAAAAGATCAATTCAGAGAGAAAAAGAAAAGGAAAAAAAAAGAAAAAAAGTCCCCATAGGGCAAAACCCTAATGGGAAATTTATGAAATTAATGAAAACTCATTTAAAAATCATGAATTTTTTATCATTCCATATGTCTTGTCCATTTATACTTTTTTTTTTTGTTGTTGTTAACAACTTACAAATTAAGTACTGAAAAGTACTTCGGGGGATTTTGGAACAAAAGAAAAAAATTAATGCAGAGTTTGACAGCAATTGTGAATAGAATTTCTCCAGACCCATTTTGCTGAGGGCATTTTCTCTATTGTTGGTCTCTTTCTGATCTTCTGTACTGCCCAAGAAAGTAAAAAATCTCTATTTTATTAGCTTCCCAAAGAAATTGAGTGACAGGTTTTTTTTTTCTTTGACTGACAGCTGAGTAAAAAAAGAAATTATGGCAGGGTTATGATTATTTTCTCCTGCTGTGCTGAGATTAGAAAAGTGGAGGTCAGCACCTGGTTGTGGACACCCATTAATAAAGAAGGTATACAATAAAAATTAAATCTAGTATTTCATTCACAATTCAAGCAGCATCTTAGTTTCTGTGCTTACTTCCTCATTAAAAAACTTCTCTTCAAAGAGCCATCATTAAATTATGTTTCTCTGTTTCTCAGGATGATGTGTACTTCCAAATTTAGCACTTACACAGTAGGAAAGAATTATTTTTGAGCTTTTCAGTTCTCTCCATTGATTTGAAGGAGGAAAAAAATAATGGACCACTTCCCTTCCGTTCTGAAAAGCTGGTGAGATATATACTTATTCATCAATATACTTGATTGCTGGTCCTGTCAGTATGAACGTCTATTGCATTTTTCAAAACTGCTACAAACTGGTTAAGTTGTAAGTTCAATCAAATTTGTTAAAATATTTCTTGTGTCTTCATATTTTCTGTAACATTACTTGCTGTATTGGAAATGATTCAAGAGTGGATTTTATTTTAGAAGTAAATGTAGATATTCAAACTGAATTTTGAATTATTGGAAGTGAAAAGTTTTAGAAAACACTACGTTATAGTAAATTGCTTCCTTTTGTGTTTAATTTTTTTTTAATTTTCACAGTGGGCTTTTTTAGAACCGTTAGAAAGATACATTTGTCTGTTAAGATACTGTACAAGCCAAGCTTCAGATGAAAGTTTATAATTAGAATCTAATTTTTAAAAAATATTTGGAAAGGAAAATGAATATAATTTGAGCATGCCTCACTGCGAAGCCCTAAATGTGCATGTCGTTTGTTGCATATGTTGCATATAGCTACCTGTACTGGTCCAAACTGTTGAAACCATGTGGCTGAAATGCTGTAGGATGATAAGTACAATTAATAGTTAAGCATTCTAATTTTACTGTTAATGTTAAAGGTTGAGTCATTCACAAGCTATTCAAAATGTGCTATTATTTTATCCTAATTTTAATTTAATATTTATAACCTGAATGATTCTACTTACAAGAGAAAAATAGAAGTTAGCTGATTCTGTTACTCTGAAGAATCTACTAGAAGGTTTCACTAGGGAGTATCAGGTATTTTATTAACTATACATTTCAGCAAATCACTTTTCTTAATCTCATTTCCTGAGGATAGGCAGTTGTGCGGCTGAGATCCTGTTGGTGTTATTGCTCCATGATCCAAACATTTCTCTGGTGTGTGCTTCCCAGCCTACTGGTTTGTCAGTAGGCTGTTCTGTTCACATGCGTTTTTTGTTTGTTTGTTTGTTTTGTTTTCCCAGTTATACCATCTATTTTTCATAACTTTTCTTCCTCTCATAAAATTCCATCCCAGAAAAACAATGTTTTTCATGATTTGAGGGAATATTATTTCAATAGCTTATTTGTAAATTCTGATTGCACTAGTATTTCATGATACAGTTGTTTCCAAGTTATACATTTTGATTTTGATTGCTAGTTTTGCTTTTCTTAGTTGTGCAAAAGAGAGATAATGTATTTTAGCTGGGCTTGATTTTACTTTGAATGCTGGGCTTACTACTATGGTATATGGAAATCAAGGATATAACAAATGTGTGACAAGTTATATTTCTACCTACCATGTTAGCACTGCAATATTTCATTGGCATTTTCTTGCTATTTATTCATGACCATAATCTATCTTTTCCTTAGCAGTTTGAAGCTGCTACTGCTGATTATAGCTATTAGCCTGACTTGGACAGTTCTAAAATGCATGTGGTCATATTTGCTCTTGATTATTCATTTGGCAAGCAATGGAATTTGGAAAAAAAGTATAGGTCAGCAAAGTAGCCAAGAGATATACCTGTTGGATTAGAGGGCTCAGTTGCTTTACATGTGAGTCGAAAAGTTGCATTTTAACATATATTAACCTAATTGCTATGCATTTTTTTTTTTATGTGCAGTTTACTCCAACTAGAGTTGAACCATGTTGTGGGAGAAGCACACACATTAGTGTGTAAAAATATATAGCCCAAATTCTTAGATTTTATGCCATTTTGTTATATCCCAGTGATGATTACCACAGAGACTTTACTTTCCATTCATATAATCTAGGTTACAGGATGTTCGGAAACTCATCTTCAGTTTATATCTGATTGTTCCATCACTGTTGCTTTGTTATTTTCAGATTTGGCTTTATTTGTGATTGTGCTGCATAATGACATCAAGATAATTAAATCACTTTCCATGTCAGGATCTGTTTCAAATTTCCTAGTGAAACATCTCAGCGTGAGCCCTCAGGCTGTTGTGTTCTTCAGTTCCAGCAGAGTCAAAACATCAAACTCTGTTCTTGGTGCTTACACACACACAAAAATAAATAAATAAATGAATAAATAAATAAAATGGTGGCTGCTAGGCCACTTAATTTTATTCTGTTCTTAATCTAGAAACTAATTAAGAGTATGTAATATCAGAAGAAAAAAAAAATACATGTTTTGCATTCTTTTATTTTGTCAGAGGCTGAACTCATTCATCTTTCCTGGTGACTCCCTTGTTGCTGCCATTACAGCACTTGCTCTGTCCTTCTCTCTTTACTGAGTTTGAATACTCATTGAATTCCACAGGACTACTGACCATAAGAGGATACAGTAAAAATGATGTCTTGATTTTTGGTCCTGCTGAAAAATCCACCGTAAGGTAAGAGGGAAACTTCTCTGACCAGTTTCTCAGTAGGGAAGCCTGTGTCTGTATTTTGTGATTAGGGGAAGATGGGGATTGACCATTGCCCTGCAGCACTAATTCCAGAAGAATGGTGTTTGCCTTCCCACTTCTGTGACCTGGCTTCTTCCAGGTCACTGCCTCTCCATCAACAACCCCAAAATAGTCTCAAGCCTCCAGATAAAGGGAGAATCCATACAGCAGAAAAACCACCTAAAGGTTTACTTAAGTTAGTCATGATGGTAATAGCTGTCCAGGCTTCAGTACTGGGGGTATTCGTAGGTATGCATAGGTCTGTAGTTTGTGCTGGTCTACTGCGATTAAATCTAGTATGGTTTTACAAGTATTCACTGTCAGGTGTCCTTTATCTATGATGTAGATGAAGGACATTTCAAGCAATCCTTGGGATCTTGTTCTGATACAATGCAACCAAGCCCAAAATCATCCTGTGGGATTGAAAGCCTTCAGCCTCCCCACTTAGCCTACCTGCCTTGCAGTTTCAGTCCTGAGAGATCTTTGAACCCACAAAATGTTCTGTGCAAGAACGCAGAGCAGAACTATTTTGCATTCACAGCCAGGACACAGGTTCTCTTATCTCATAGCTAAAAGAATAGCTTTGGCTGCAGGTAAGGTTCCTGGGCTCTATGTCCTATAATGAGTTAGCAAACAGAAAACTTGATCTCCTACTTTCTCCTTTCTAAGTGAAATTACAGGTGACTAACTGCTGCCTCTATTTTCAGTAATTTATTCTTTTACTTAAACCAGGGAATGAAAATATGAGTTATCTTCCTGACATTTGCATATTCATTAAACATTTTGTTATTTCACAATGTTTTTAATGATCGTTCACTGACAACTCAGGATGTGTGTATCGCATAGCAATCTAAATTGGCAGAGCTGCACCATGGCTGACTTCAAAGGCAGCGATCATTCTTACCCACTGGTAAAATGCAGCAGTGTCAGAGAGAGGATGAACTTTTAATAGGCAATTTGCCATTGCAAGCTGTCTTCACTTCATTTCCAAATTCCTTTAAAATATTTGCATGTTCAGCAGCACCAAACTTATCTCCAGTAGCATAAAGGCATAATAGGAACACTTATAGGTCCTGACATTTCATATTCTGATTTGCATTCATGGTTTTGACAGTAAGATTTATTTTGTATTTGTATTCAAAGACAGCATGAACAGGAAATTACCACAAAATAAAGTAAAATAATAGGAAGAATATAAACTAGTGGATTAACTGTCTTTTTGAAAGCTGACTTGAACTGCTAAACTCTGCTAAAGTCAACATTTTTGAGAAAAGACTCCTATTGAATACACTGAATTGTATACATACATATATATATATATATATATTTTTTTTTTTTTTTTTTTTAACAGACATCTGTGGTAGCTGGAAGATAATCCATTCAAATGACAAAGTGTGAATACTCCCCAGTATGGTACTAACAGTAGTGATTTCTTGGTTTTGGCAAACTATGCAAAAGACTGCCTTTTCTTGGATGTTAAGTGGAAATACACATTGATTGTGTGCAAGTCGAGATCTGCAAGGTAAGATTTGTGTAATCACAAAGTAGTCGCTAAATCAAAAAGATAGCAAAACTTCATTCACTCAAATGCTCATTGACTGATGTTTATTTTCTCAGTTCAGCTAGATACATATTTTGTGTAAACGCTAATCACTCATGACAAAATAGTGTATATGATTTGGCAGTAAATTCAAATTTGTTTGGCAGCAACCAGGAAACTTGGCACTGAACAAAATTTACCTCATTGAGTTTTGATATGACATGATAAATGAGGTTGGAGCTATATAGCTGAAAATTAAAAAGCTATTCCTTTAAATTAACTGGGGGTTACATTTTTATCTAGGTTTCAAAGTCCCATAAGGATTTCCAGCTGCCTTAGAATTTTTTTGTATGTTATATTCATGTAAAGATTTCGAAGACTTCCACTTATAAACCTTAGACAAAGACATCTCTACCTGCTTTGCTATTAAGAGTAGTAATAAAATAGATGTCAGTAGAAGAAATGTGTTAATGTATGCTTAGAAGTCATAAGTATAAAACAAGGTTATCAAAATAAATTGTGCATAGTGTTTGTGGTTTTTTGTTTGTTTTTTTTTTTTTTTTAGTGGGATTTACTGACTAAGAATACATATGCTGCAAAGCACAGAAGAAAAATTGTAGGAATGAGTTACTTCCTGCTGCACTTAAAATGTAGAAAGAGTTTGGCTGTCAGAGATTTGTAATAACAAAACCATTTTATAGGAAGCCTCTTCCTACTTATTTACCATGTTTTTAGTTTTTTTATTTCATTAAAACGCTTTGTTTGCTTGAAGTAGTTTTTAGTAACTACTTGAAGTAATTGCGTGAAGTAGTTTTTGCTTGATGTAGTTTTTTAATAGTTGAAGTAGCCTTTTCTAAGAATGATTCATTAGCATTGCAAGATCATCCTTAATGTTACTTTAGGAATACATTTCAGTTTTTCACCTCATGCATAAATTTAATTTTTAGTGATGATTGTGTGAATCAAGACTAACAATCAAGTAACACCATCAGAATTGACTTCATAAGGCTGTCTTAAACATTTAATAACTTGGACAAAACGTGTGTGTTGCTGGGGATGGCCTGGTCTGGCCTCCTAATCTTTCCTATTTACTAAGTAAGTAATGAAGAAGTTGTAATAGATTTATTATGCAAAAGCAGTAACAAACAATGGTATAGTTTGCAAGAAGGCTTATCACTACTTTAAAGGTTAAGGTTTGTTACTAACAAAACTTTTCTCAGGTTCAAGATAATGTTTATTGTTCCTTTAATGCCGCAAAGTTATATTGTGCTAAATGTAAAATTGTTTTTATTTGTTTTGATTTTGTGCAGAAACTACAGTGACCTATAAGCATTTTCTAGAATTGGGAAATGAAACAGGTTATTACTCTTTCTGAAGAAAAATTGTTATTGTTATTGCAGGATTATTATTTCTTTCATTTTCAGTGAAACAAATTAGTTTTGCAAGATTTTGTTACTCTTCCTTCCCACCCCCAAATCTGTCTTCTCTCCTGTTAAGCCTAGGTTAATGAAAGACCAAACTCATTTTGCATATGTAGAAAGTACACAGAACTCTTTTTATTCTCTAAATTGTGTTTTCTTACAGAGAGTATAATGCTCAGTTACACTATTCATCACTCAAAGCCTTTATAACTTTTTTTGAGGTGCTGACTATTACTTTTGATTATTACTCTTATGCCACAGCACCTAATTATTTGAACAATAGGCAGAATTATGCATATATTTACTCATTTATGATACTTGAAGGCCTCTCTTTCTTAATGTAAGTAGACTCTTTTTTTTTTTTCTTTTTTTTTTAATAATTTATTGTGGTAGAATACACAACATGAATCACCCTCTGAAACTTCTTTTCCATTGCCTTAGCAGGAAGGCTGGATGAGCGAGTGCTACACCCCGGCACTTTGTACTTACGCTTCACGTGACACTCACCAGATGCCTTAGGCAGGCTTGCATAGGTGTATCTACATAGGCATGACCTGCTTGCACTTCTGTAAAATAAATAAATAAATAAAAATACTTTTTTTACATGTATAACAGCTGGAATGCAGACTGAGAGTGCTTATTTCTACTAAAAATTAGGAATAATTTATGCAGGTTCATAACAGCATATAGGAAGTATGCAACTACTTAGGTTAAGTGTGTGTGGCATTTCCATAGCAATGTTTGGTTCTCTTTCCATTTGATGTGTGTATTATGGTGATCTTGATTTTTTTTATTTTTATTTTTTTTCAACATGAACTGACCTTAATAATTTCCTACAAGATTCTGGCCCCTTCTGTGCTCCTAAATATATCCATTCCAGAGTCTTCCCCCTCTCTCTTGTATATGAGGGGAAAGGCTTTTTGCGTTGATCTAGCGATGATAATTTTTCTTTTGGAAAGAGCAAAACAGTAAAGAAGCAGACAGGAATTCTGTTGCTGTTCTGTGATTTTTACAATGTTTTCACTTAAACAATTTTGTACTTGTACAATAGTTTAAAAAAAATGAAGTGAAAAAAAAAAAAAACAAAAACACAAAAACAAAAACAAAAAAAACCCACTATTTTATACTCCTAATTTCTGGCTTTTTTTTTTTTTTTTTTTTTTTTTTTTTTTTTTTCTGCATGAGTTTGCAAATTCTACTTTCTTGCTGCTGTCAGTTTAATGAAGATAGTTAGAAAATTCACTAAGGTAAGAAGAATTTGTTTTCCAGACCCAAGCCTGGGACATGTGTTTTTTTTGTTTTGTTTTGTTTTGTTTTTGTTTTTGTTTTTGTTTTTGTTTTTTTAACTCTTTACTGGTCCTAGAAGTATTTAAAGCAACAGATCAAAGTGTTTCTAACTGTGACAGGTTGGAAGGTACCAGGTCATAAAATTCTTTATTTTGACAACTGTTTTTCTTTTCTTTGTATTCTCTGGTTTGGTTTATAAGTCTTACTATGCATAAGGTTTATTATGTAGCCTTATTTTATTGTGTGAGTTTAGCAACTGCTCATTAAGCAACTTAAATTTATGCATTAAACCAGTGTAAAGCACAATATTTTAGCTTTCAGTAAAATAAAGCATTTAGGTCTAACTTTGAACTTCATTTGTGAGTTATGAACTTTTAAATTATCAGTGCTACATCCATTTATCTTAGAGGCTTTTTCATCATTAGGTCTGTAATCCCAGATTTTAGACCAATAAAACTTGCTAGTCTCCACAGACAACCTTTATGAGTAGTTTTGGATGCCCGTTCCAGATGCTGTGAAGCAGGTGAGAGGGATCTCCAGATCAGAGCCTGTGTCCAGAAGGAATCAACTCCCAACGAGATGCATCAATCCTGGGGTTTTAGATGGTTTGGCTGAATCACTTTAAATTCCCTCTTAATAAGTCTAAATTAGAGTGGTGTTCCCTGGGTTTATATTAATTTTTAAAGCACAAATATCTTTAAATCCACAGGATGGTATACACATAGGGATTTAACAAACTCACCAATATATGTATTTGCCTAATTAGAAACACTGTAAATTTGTCTACCTAGACAAGTCTGCGTGTTCTGGTGGTGAAAAGGCTGACGCCTGTTAAAACTGATAAAGCTTTTCGCAACTTCCTCAAAGTTCCTGTCTTGAAGCTTGCTTGTTGGCCATCTGTTAAGCAGCTGTAACACAGAATTATTTAGGCAATACTAAGTGTAAAGAACAGTTGATTTTACTTGGAACAGGGGTGATGTAAGTATTGCAGTATATACACACACAATGGTTTTGCTTCCTGAGACAAGCACTGCTTGTGTTCAAGGCCCTGTTTTTAAATGTTTTGCTGGGCATGGTTCTTGTTTCTTTCATATTTGTCTTGTAATAATCATGTGAATTTTGTGTTTTGAATGAAGTTTCATTTGATCTTCACTTAACTGAATTCTTAAGAGAACTTCTGCTTTAGGTCCCTTTTCTGTGAGGCAGACTCTGTTAAAATGTATGCAGATACAACTGTGTCTGTGACACTGTTAAGCACGGTGTATGCCTGCGGCTTTTCCTTTGGAAATCAGGCGAACTGGCTTTCTTTGGTTGCTGTGAAGTATCCTGGGTATGCTTTGGTGCTGTGATCTCATTAATAGAGTAACAGCAAATACTCACTGTGTTCTTCCCAAGCATACTATTCCAATGTAAAGAGTCCTTGTTCTCAAACAACATTAAACCCAGTAAGTTGGTAAGTCTTAATGTCATTTGTAGACCTCTCATTTTCAAGGTTTTGTTTAGTGTGGCCATTGCATTAAGCTGCAGCAAGGAACAAAGATTACAGTAGACTCTTCACAGATTATTCTAGATGCCTGTTCTGGTGCATTTCAGTAGTCTTGTAGCGTTGTATATCTCTTGACTTTTTTGGCATGCTCTGTTATATACCTCCTACACTCAGAAGTGCAATTTTTTGGTAAGAGTCTTCTATTGTCTATTTATAAAACTGCCCTTTAAAACTCTGCTGAGAAATGGTCTAGTCACAGAGTACTAGTGAATAATCAGCTTTATAGTCTTCAAATGCATTTTAAACATCTGTTGGACAAAAGAAGTATGGAACTCATCAGTTACGGCCAAATATGCCCTAGATATTGCCTTTTTGCCCTTGAAGGAAGCTATCTTTTTTTAGTCTTTCAGTTTTGAGACAAAGGATCAAAATCACTTTATTGGGCTACAGTTATCTTCTATTCTAACAAATACTGTGAGTTCCTGAAAGACCAATTAACCTTAATATAAACCGTCTGTGCTGTGTTGCATATTGCCCTTTGGAAGCTTTGTTGAAGTTTGCTAATGTTTACGGTGGCTGCTCACAATGATAATTAGATGCTAAAGTGATGATCCCTGGAGAGCCAAGAGGCTATAAAGCATTCTCAAGGGATCAAGGCCCTGCAGAGGGAAAGATGATAACCTGCAATCTGAAGGTGAGGTCAAGTTGTACCTAACTGATACCTGTCATTTTTCTTTTGTTGGCTGAGAAGAACATCCACTTTAGAAACAGCTGAATACCCCCTGACAAATGGAGAATGCATTTTTAAAAGGTGGTTAATTCAGTATTGTACGTAATTGCTGCTCCTGGAAGAATGAAGGCTGGAAAGATGAGAAAGATTCATTTTCCAGTTGTGTACTCATGAGGCTTATTGTTCCTTATCCCTTGGACCTTTCTTGTTATTATTTTTTAATTAATAACTTAATAAGACAATTGTATGTCTATTCTATTAACAAGGCTTTCTGCTTCTTATCTGGCTTAGTTTGATCAGAGCTTATTGCTTCTGCCATTCATGCAAATGGCACAGATATATTTGTCCTTCCCTTAAGATCTGTTATAACCTCACTTTTTGGTATATGTGTACCTGAACGTTTGCTTAGTTCCCAGAAAACGTGCATGAAAGTTGATGGGCCAAGGAATTCGGCTGTTGTCTTTGCTGGCAGGGAGCCTGACCGTCAGGTCAGAAATACAGTCAAGGGTTTAATGCTGGGGGCAGAGTTTCCTGTGAGAGCAAATGCTGTTCAAATCGTGTCTCTTCAAAATTCCACATTATGAAATTACAGCTGTAATGATGTTTACTTCTGCCTGTAAAGTCAAATAACGTGCTATTGTCTCTTCCTGAGTAATTTCACAGTTTTCTCTTCCTTTCCCATATCTTACCTAGGCAGCTGAAAGAGTGGATGCTTTATCCAGTCGTTTGCTCTGTTGAAAGCAGAGGTGACACCTGCAGAAGAAAATTAGCTGGATTCACTTTCATCACAGAGAAATACCATCATCCTTTTTTAGTTCCTCTGACATTTTCTGCAGGTAGGTGGGTTTTGTTGTGGTGCTGCTGCTGGTGGTTTTTAATAATAAATGAGAATAAGAAGTTAAGTCAAAGACTAAATACCCATATCTGGTTTTAATGTTTTGGTTAATATTCAACCCTTGGTGCACGTATCTCTACTTAAATGTGTGGAAGAAACAAACTGCCTGGGAATTGCCAGGTTTCAGATGTTTTCCTTCACATGGTGCTGGCTACTTGTGACTATGTGAGCAAGTAAAACTTTTGCCCGCAGCAAACTGTGTGGTCAGTGGATTGCATGTGCACCTTTCAACTTGCAATTTCTTAAAATTGTTTGTTTTACTTTGTTACTAAAGTGGTTTTTTTTGGGGGGTGTCGTGGTTCCGCTCAAGTGGGCAGCCGAGCTCCACCACAGCCGCTCTCTCACTCCCCCTCCTCAAAGAGGAATGGGGAGAAAATATGATGAAAAGGGCTCAAAGGTTGAGATAAGGATGAAAAGATCACACAGTAATTATTGTAACGGGTAAAACAGACTCTGCATAGGGAGATAGTAAGATTTATTGCTTATTACTAACAAGCTAGAGAAGTGAGGAACAAAGGAAAGAAACCAAAAGCACCTTCCCCCCCCATCCACCCTCTTCCACCTCCTCCCCCCGAGTGGCGCAGGGGAACGGGGGAATGGGGGTTATGGTCAGTCTACAGTGCTTCTTCTCTGCTGCTCCTTCTCAGTCACTCTCATCCCCTGTGCTGTGGGGTCCCACCCACGGGATGCAGTCCTTGATGAACTGATCCTGTGTGGGCTTCCCACAGGCAGCAGCTCTTCCAGAACTGCTCCAGATATGGGTCCATACCACGGGGTCCATCCCTCAGGAGCAAACTGCTCCAACCTGGGTCCCCCACGGGCAGCTGCTCCTGCCAGGTCACCTGCTCCTGCGTGGGCTCGCCTCCACGGGCTACAGGTCCGGCCCGGAATCTGCTCTGGCAGGGGTCTTCCACAGGCTGCAGCCTCCGTCGATGCAGGGCCACCTGCTCCACCGTGGTCTCCTCCATGGGCTGCAGTGTGGAACCCTGCTCCGCTGTGGTACTCCATGGGCTGCAGGGGGACAGCCTGCTGCACCAGGGGCCACTCCACAGGCCACAGGGGACTTCTGCTCCAGCGCCTGGAGCACCTCTCCCCCTCCTTCCTCACTGACCTTGGCACCTGCAAGGCTGTGCCTCACTCCTCTCACTCTCCCACCTGCTGTCTGGCGCAGCATTTTTTTCCCTGTCTTAAATATGCTCTCACAGAGGCGCAAAACAACATCGCTTATTGGCTCGGCTCAGGTCAACAGTGGGGCCCTTGCCAAACATGGGGCAGCTTCTAGATCCTTCTCACAGAAACCACCCCTATTGCCCCCTGCTACCAAAACCTTGCCACGTAAACCCACTACAGGGTTTATTTAGACATTTAATTAGACATTGACATACCCATCTGTATCTTCGTTATTTAGATAGAAATCCCTCTATGTGCGTGCACGCCCACACAGACTACATAACATTTATTATATAGAAGCTTTCAAAATCTGTCATTTGTTCTCACAGAGAATGTCTGCAAAGTGTGTTTCTGTGCAATAGCACCACTTCCTGAGGCATTCCAATACTATTGTCACTGCTCTTAGAAGTTTGGCTCCTCAGGAATCTGCATGTGCTTACATGGTGGAGTCACCATCCCTGGAAGTCTTCAAAAGACGTTTAGATATAGAGCTTAGGGATATGGTTTAGTGGGGACTGCTAGCGTTAGGTCAGAGGTTGGACTCGATGATCTTGAGGTCTCTTCCAACCTAGAAATTCTGTGATTAGGCCCAGTGAGATGCCGGAGTGGCTCTGGTGTCTACCCACTAGTGATTGTCAGAGCGTGTGAGTGTGGAGTTACACAGGTATAAATTTTGTACTAATGAAGATAGTAGTAATATCATACATCCATTTATGGCAGGGGAACTACCTGCAAAATAAGCTATTTGTGCACCAAGGCATTACAGTACGTGAATAAAGCTGCTAAAGTCTTGTCAGTTAAGCTTGAGGGATGTAAGAATTATGAGTTAATATTCAGAGATTAAAGTATGTGAAGATTTTGGAGTTCCAACAAATTACCTGATGGTGCATTTAGAGAACTATGAATGCGCGCATTTATTTATTCCAGAAATAGCTGAGCATTCAGATGGAAAGGGCCTTTCAAAAACATAATATAGAAAAACTTAATGAAAGTAAAACATTCACTTCTGAAAACTGTACCTCATGAAGTATCTGATCTGTAGAACTATGAACATAGTTTGAAGACCTTTCTGTCGCAGACCTTGCAGCTTGATGTCTGCTGATTAACCTTGGAATGTAATTATTTGACATAAGCAGATAGCATTATATTTTGGCATAGCAAATATGTAAGGCTTTGACTAAAAAGGTTATTTCATAAAGGTGAGGCTGTCCTGCAAGCATCTTGTGGGGTCTCTGCTGGTGGCCTAGGATGAGAGCTGGAAAAGTACATTAGTTTCTTTTTTCTCTTAAAAAAAAAAAAAAAAACAAAAAAAAAACAAAAACAAACAAACAAACAAAAAAAAACAACAGATATTTTCATCATGTGAAACAGTTGAATACTTTGGATATAATCGGTATCTCACCCTGGTTTTGGCTCTGTTTCTTACCACCTCTTAAGTTTTTTAATGAGATTAATTTTGCTCTTTAAAAATATGCAATTATCTTAATTTTGTCTGGATGCAATTTTTTCAGATGCAAGTGATACTTTAGACTGGTATTAAATAGAGACATTAGTCTTACCTGATCTCTTTTCTTTGCTTGTCAGCTCAATTACAGGTTGTAAGTACCAAAGAATACACTCTTGTCAGTGGGGTGAATAGAGGGACAGGTTAGTACCTGCTTGCTGCAGTTCCCGACCTCTTCCTACTGCTGCACACCACTGTTTGGTTTTAAGGCTGATCTACATCAAAGATTACTTCTTCCCACTTCTTTAAAACTAATTCAGTTCAATGTATGCACTTCATGCACAGTAAGTAAGATGTTTAATCACAGTTTCATGTATTTTGTTTGGTTGTTTGGTGATGTCATCTTTGTTTTTTCTTCTCATAACATCTAGATTGACAACAAAGTGTACTGAAACAGAAATATTCTAGGAATGCATTTATTTTGCTTCTCCAAAGGAAGTTCCAGTACAGCTAATTTGTAAATGAATATATTTTAAAATTATTCTATTTAAATCTTGCAAGTCTAAGAGACGAGTCCTTGTTCAAGGTATTCTTTTGAACAAGAAGGAAAAGTGAAGAGACAGTAATTGCAACAGTTGTGATTTGTGGTTAACTTTGAAACACTTCCAAAAACACCCTAAAGTGTTCTGGAAATCAGGGGGGTTTGGGGATAAAGTACCAAAGTTACTTCTGAAAATGGCACTTAGGAGCCTGGGACATCTGGAATGCAGATTGCTGAATGTGCTTGTACAACCTTCAAAGTGGTTTTGGCACAGAGTTGTGAAACCAGAATTAATTTAATCAACTCTGGCCCCTAAAATCATTTGTACTTTTCGGGGGGGGGGGGGGGGGGAGGGGAAGTATAAAATGTACAACGTAAACTCTGTTGTCTCTGTGTGTCTTTTCTTCAGAGCTGTCTAGGGTTGGACCATGGATGCCTTTAAAATCACCAGTTCTCAGTGGCTTTGGGGGGTTTTGTAGCAGAAGGAAAAGAGAAAGGAGTTCATATATATATTTTTGTTTGGTCATGTTCTCTTGTTCCTCATGAAGCTTCCTTATCTTTGTCTTCCGATAAGCATCTTAAACTGAACATTCCTAATGAGCTGACAGAACCTCATACACTAGGCGCTGCGATGGCTGCTGGTGAGCCTGGTTCCGTTAAGTAGTCTGAAGGAGATAAGTAATCTTGTCTGTGGACTGTGGTGAGACTGCTGTGGGAGTTCATCTTGAGTTCATGCAGTTCATTCAGTTAAGTTCATTCAGCAAAAGTAAGGGAATCAAATACATAATAATTCTGAGCTGTTTGTGGCCCAGAGCTGAAAAAAGACATCATTATTCATTTTTAAAACAAATATCAAATGTATTATTTTATCAGAAAAACAGTAATGTCCTTAGGAAAACCAAAGTGTGTTTATTGGAGATGAGTGAGTCAGTGAAATTAAAGCTAGCTTCATTTCACGTTGTTCATCTAGCAAATTTTTAGTAACTGTTCATGCTCCATGGTGGAAAAGAACAGCAGTGCATATGGTAAGTTCCTGTTATCTTGAGATGCATTTTAAAAATAAAGGTTATTTTCACAGAACTATAAGGTTTTATAATCCTTATATTTGATCATTTATTTTTAATGAAACAGATGTGCTGTGAATGCTTTGCTATGAAAGTGGTGATAATAAGACAGCAGTAATTTTGGTGAGTTCTTACATGTGTGTATTAGGGCAGAAAATGAATGTGTTCACAGAGCATGCTGTATCAGTTCCTTCTTCTTGGCTACCTGCCTCAGACCACTTTCATCTTTAAAAGCGGGTGAGGGGACTTTGCACAGAGTGTTAAAAACCAAGTGCTGATTTTGGTCTTTCCTTTTCTAGGGCATATATGATAGCTTCTATAGGGTCTGGCCTATTTCTTTCTTGTGGGTCTTTTTAGTCAGTTTTAAAAATTGTATTGGGAGTTTGGGGTTAACCCAAGTACATGGGAGAGAACTTGAGGATGGATATTTGCAGTTGGGTATGGAAAGACTACTTATACAATGGCTCCAAATTTTACAGGCTTTATAAAGTTATGCATTTATTAACAGAAACAATATAGCAGGTACTGTTTTGTTTTGTAGACTCTTCCATTGATTCTCCTGTGTTTCCTTCTATTCCCTTTGAAACAATAAAAAAAAAAAAGCTGTTACTACATCAGTATCTTTTTTCACTTTGCTTACTACATATGCATTTATTATACCAAAGCAAGAAAAATCCCTGTTGTAGATAAACAGTGGCATAACATAAATGGAGTAGAAGAAAAGCAGTTCAGTTATCAAATATGTCCTCAGCCATTAGTATTCTAGTGCCTGCCTGGCATTGCAAGACCTTCTGTGGTGAAAATACTGTTCTTTCACTTTAAAGTTATTTTCCCCTTGCGTTCAGTATAAATATGGGCTGTTATTTGATGTAATCTTCTCATTTGTGAATTTATTTTCTCTTCTTAATAATGAATTGTTATCCTGAAAAATCATTAGGCTAATATAGATCCTCCTAAATTCAAGTAAGCCATGCTAAAATAGGAATCTTTATCACTTCCAAACTGTCACTTCCATTTATGAAGGAAATCAAGATATCTTTCATTCTCACCAAGGAGGTAACGATATTGAGCTGTACTTGTCTGCTAGCTGAAGCTCTCAGCTATATTTGTGTGAAAATCATTGTGATTGTCCCATAAAAGTTCCTAGTATTTCCAGTAAAATCAATGCATCCAGGACATCCACTACACACATCATTAAGACATGAAATATCCATCCTCTCTTCCTTTTTCACGTTTTGTTGACTTTATTTAATGTGGTCATGAAAACACAAGGTGGGTTGCAAAACTGATTCTAAATAATTATGTAAGTAGCTCAAAATCAGTTTCATCCACAGCAGTAATAAAGTGCTGTCAACCCACTGGACTGACAACTATTGATCCTGATTTTAGATATTAGACAATTTTCCCTCTTATTTTGAGGACTTGGAATTGTATCTGCAACTATTTGCAGGTGCAAACAGCACTTATCCAGGAAATTGTTGGGTTTTTTTGTTTGTTTGTTTGTGTTTTTTTTTTTTTTTTTTTTTTTTTTTTTCAGCAGCACTTTGATATATAGGCCTTATCTCAACCCTGCAGAAATCAATAGGACCTTTTTCAGCTGACTTCAGTAGGTATTGGATTGGGGCCATAATTTACACTTGCAAATATTTGTGGGCACAAAATTACACCTGCAGAAATGGAGGCAATTCCTCAAGTCCAGGCCAATGTGTGCTTGTGAGGTTTTTCAGAAAGTAATTAGCTGTGTTTTTTCTCTTATCCTCGGAGGCTATCAGCAACACAGCAATTTCTGGGCATTGTCTGATCATGGTGACATGATATGTGGCTGCCTTCTTGACAAGGAAGCTTTCTCTGGTCTTAAGTGTGTTTCTGCTCCATTGTCCCTGTATGATGAGTCACAAAGTCCTGCAGCAAGGAGAAATCGCTATTTTATGATAGATGTGTGCATTGCTCAGGGCTTGCTTGGGTTTTGTCTTTGCATATTTACCAGTCCACAAAGCATTTGATTCTCTGTAGCAAACAGCAGTATGATTAGCTCAGGTGTGATCAAAGTTTTAAGGCAAAACTGGCTCCTACATGGAAGAGCATCAAAAGGGGTGGTGTTCTTTCATTCCTCAGTCCCTAAATTCACTCTTGGAACTGTAACTGTGTTGGTGGGTGGTGGGCTTAGCCAGCAGGTACCAAATATCTGCAAAAACAAAGCCTCAATGTAGTGATTTGCACCTTTGTCAGAGTGAAAATCCAGCCTGTTTCCAATACATTGTTTACCTCAGCTGAACTGGAAAGTGACAACTTGAAGGCATCCTCTGGGCAGTATCTGAAGTATGTCTTTATTCTCAAGTAGGACTTATTTAGACAGGCCTACTGGTTTAGAAACTTGGGAATTTATAGATGACCTTTAAACAAAGAACACGGTGTCAGTGCAAGAGAAGAATGATTTGACTTCTCTTACGTGCTGGAGTGGAAGTAATGATAGCTAGACAAGCTGCAGCTTCCCTGTGCGACACTAGTGGGCCTGAAGCTGGAAGGAGGCATTCTGACTGTAGTGGTAGGACTGATCCTTTTCAGGGTACTGCATCCTCTTTTGTAACATTATAGTTCAGGAGAAATTCATAGGGAAATGTTCATCCTCTAAGGTGAACTATGAATGACATATTAAAAAAAAAAAATCATCTTCTAAGTCAGGGGAAAGAAGTTAAAATATCCTTAAAGGATAAACGTCTGAAGTTGTCTTTGTGCTGTCTGCCTGTATTAATTTAGGCAGGTAAGAAAAGCAGCACTACCCACTTTCCTGTGTAGAGGACAGATAGCTTTGTCAGTGTTACAGCTTTCTCAAGATTTCTTTTCTCTGCAAATACTCAGTGTTCGTGAGCATTTAACTGGAACAATTTTCATCACACTTCATGTCTATCAGCTGCTCTGTAATTATTACTGGCTAGCCTCAGGATAAGGTCCCTTTGCACCTTTGCTGATGCATCTCAAATTCTGCTTTGCTGTGGACTTTGAGCATTTTTGTGTTGCCCTTTGCCTGTTCACAGCTGTGACAGATGTAACCTTGGAATTAGTACAGAGATTGTTCACATTATGGCATAACGTGGCTTTCACCCTGAGCATGTTGGTGAGGACGTTAATACCTACAGAGCATTTGATCTGTGACTTCTCCTGTCTCAGCTTTCAAAGGATCAATTACAATTTCATCTATCTTCAGTTGTGGTAATAAGTAAAAATGATATATTCATCACTAATTGCAACTTGTCTGGAAATGTCACTTTTCAAAGTAAACTAGGTAGGAATACCAGTCTATTTAAGTGTTATTAATATTTGAGACATAAATTAAAGATGGCTTCTTCCCTACCTAACACACAAACGAAGGAAACCAGAGCAGCCGTGCTGGATTGGCCCATGACATCCAGCTCTAACTCTGTCAGGGAAGTTAACTGAGTGCCAAAGGAAATGAATTGTTTCCTGCACTGTTTACTTGTTTGGTGGAGGTGATCTGATGCAGGGAGTGGATTTTATTTATTTATTTATTTATTTTTAATCTAGTGAGGAGTCATACCTGCTAAAGAAGCAATATTTCAAACAAAAGTACTCTGTCAATTTTGTCTTCAGAGCACAGCAAAATACTGACTTAAAGGCATTTCCGACAGGTAACTCTACTGTACCCACCACTGTTATCTCCCCCCAGTTTGGAAAAAGATGCTCACCTGAGAGAGGAGAACTCCGTGAGACTACTTAATAGTTCAAGGAAACTGAACAGAGCCGATTTATATTGTCTCCTCTTCTATATGCCACTGCTAGGAATAATTCTAGGAATCCATTCATGGATGAAAACAGTGTATCGTTAAATTCCCAAACCATATTAGACGCTCCTCGTGGTGCTTACAGGAATGGATAAGACAATCCTTGGCTGCCTTTGGAATGGAGCAGAAGAGTTTAGGGACACTCCTGAGCTGTCTCCGAGCTCTCCTTGCAGCTTGTCCTTTGCTGCAGAGAAGTGTGGTCTCAAACACAGACTGCAGCAGTTCACAGAGGGAGCCTGCACTCAGCATTTAAGCGTGCTTCCCTCCCTGCTCCTTGTTTCGAATGGGAAAATAATCAGCACAACTTTTTCTCTTTTTCTGTTTCTGACTGTGCACAGTTAAGCTCGTCTGTAGAGGGTATGTCTGGCAGGTTGGCTTCCTGGGGCAGAACTAATCCAATAGTTTATGAGTTCAGCAGATGTTTCTGCTTTTTAGGCCAGGTGTAATCTTGTGAACCATTTTTTTCCTTCTTCCCTGGAGTAAATGTTATCTGGGCTGATGGCCAAAAATTTAATTACCTTTTTTTGTTTCCCTTCTAGATGTGTGCAGTGTCACCTTACATCAGACTTCCTCTCTTTTAGGAAGCATATGATGCTTGTGCTCATAATTCTGGCAGAAAATAACCACTGGTTGCTTAACCTTTAGATGTTCAGAGGTGCATGAAGGTATTTGGGATATCTGGAACAGCTGAACTGGTGATTTTTGGTGATAGAAGATATGGGTTATATATCCTATACTTATATATATCATATTTAATTTTATTTTTTTATTATATATTTATTATATTTGTATTGTATTTGTATTATATTTATAATATATCTTTTTTTTTTTTCCTTTTTTTTTTTAAATCCTGGCTTTACTCTCAAGTCAGTGTGAAACTAAGGCCACAACCAGGCTAGGTAAGCAAAACATTGGGGCTACAGAGACCTAAGAAATACTTTGAGACTTGTGATATTGCTCTTCCTGTAGGTCCATGTTCCCCTCAGAACCATTTGCTTGTACCCTTCAGGGCAAAGTGGCTGCATTGCTACTGAATGACTGTACAAGTAGTCTGACCAAAAAAAAAAAAAAAAAAAAAAAAAAAAAAGAGTGAAGATAACAACAAAAATATTGAACTTTAAGGAGGCAGGAATGGCACCTTGGGGACCATGGTTAGGTGTGGATTTATGAACTGTCTTGTGACTTACCTGGAAGGAGAAAATGGATTGCCAATAAAGCTTATAAAAGACATTAAACTGGAAACAACTATGCACCATGCAAAGGTTGGAATACGGACAAATGATGATAAAGTTCCACAAAACTCACAAAACATGAATATGGTGCTGTGGGGGCTAGAAATCCTCCATTAATCTCCCTCCCTCCACCACACCTTAGTTAGTTATAAAAAATAAATATTACAGACCAATATCTGTCAACTTTGCTGGCAGAAACAAACAGCCAGTAACATGAAGAACTGTTTAATTTCCTAAATACTGAACGTGAACTCTTAGCTACAGGGCTTTTCTTTCAGAGTTGTAGTGGTTGAGGGAAGGATTTTTCGACCCTGACTATCGTGACTGTGCATGCAGAAGCATTGGATGTAGTGGTAATTGCTCTAGCCAAAGTCGGTCTTTTGCCAATGCTGCTTATTTTGTTAGAGAGGGGTAGTACATGCACTCTGCTGGCAATGGTATTGCCAATAAAAAATATTACTTTGGCAGAATTAAACAACAAAAAAAACAACAGTACTGTCATACTGGCAAAACGATTCTTGCACAAGCCTGGCCTTTGTTGGGTTAGGAAATTAATTTGGGGTAATTTGAATCACTGTTATTTGTAACTAATTTTACATAACTAACTGCTGTCTAAATTAAAATCTTAGTTGTTCTGGGCACAGAAGAGAGATGCTTTCAGAAGCTGGTTCAGCATTTGGTTGCTCTAGATCCCTCTCTGTTTGTAATTGATGTTCAGCCATGTTAGTTAGGCACTTCAAGATAGGCCAGGTCATTTCCAAAGAGCACGTCTATATTTTAAGCTGAAGATGTGCATACGGTTCATTTTAGTTTGCAGCTGTGCTCTCCTAACCAGCTGCTGTAATGTGAGGCATTGTCCGTGCCTGTCAGCTGATGGAGGGCTGCAGCTGCCTGTTCGGGTTAATAATGGAGGACCAGGCAAAACCATACAGATGTGGGATAATGCTCCAACACCCTGCAGAGTTTATTCTTATTGACAAGCCTAGTATCCATATTTCTAACATTTTTAACCATAGTGAATCCTAGCCGATATGTTTTCTAAATGAGAACAATTTTGAAGGTGGTTGTTGTTACTATGGGTCCTCAGTGTACACAGTAGTGTGGCTTCAGGGTGTTTTATATGCAAGAAAATTCATTGCCTGTGCTTGTGTAAATTTGCAGGATGTGTGGCATTTTAAAATGTCAGTAAGTTAAGTGGGGTCTGTAAACATTTCTAAGCAGATTTTGATTCCTTGGCTAAGTATACATTTACTGTTTGAATGCTCTGAATAGAAACATGCATGTGTTTTTATTACATTAGGACTTGATTAATTGCAGCCAGTTGACCACTAAATTACAAGTACCGAGATTCCTGAACATCAAAGAGTTTCTAGGAGAGAGAATTCTGAATACTGCCAGGATTAAGTGTTGTATTTTCTGATGAAGATTGCTATGATACAGATGCTAATGCTGCTGCGGATTAAAACAAAATGGAAATAATGCTTGTAGAAAATTCTCTGAAAGTCACAATTGCCTTGCTCATTGTTTTCATGGCTGTATGTATCCATCTTAAAGGACACTTGAAACCCCTGTAGCTGGCAAAAAAAAAATAGGAGCTGGAATAAATCACTGCTTAGTCAGTACCTTCATTTCTTTAGAAGCCAGAGTCTTTAAGTTATGGCATGCTCACAAAATGCATAAGATCCTCTTTTCGTGAGTCCTGACATTGTTTTTCAAAAAGCATCCCAACTTCAGTGAGCATTAGCAGCACCTTTGAGCAACTCAGCCCATTGTCGTAGCTCTGCAAGGGAGCCTGGCGCTCCGTAACTCTTCACCACTCTTTGTTACTAGATCCTGGGCTGTACCTCAGCTGCTACATTCATGAAGAGTAAACATCCAGGTATGGGTTTTATCTCACTGATTGATGCCAAGTGTTATAAAAAGCTTGTCAGAAAAGTAATAGCTTTAAGCTGACATTTGTTTGAAAGGGAATGAAGATTATGTGGGTGTGTAATCGAGAAAATGTTGCATCATTCCTGAGCAAGAGTCAAAAGAGGAGGAAAAAGCCTCAGGTATAGTGGCTTCCATTAAAATCTTTATGTTCTACATTATCTGATAATTAATGGTTCTGTGCGACTCCCCGTACCAAGTATAATTTAGTAATAATAATAAGGTTAGGAGTAAAATGGTTCAGTTTCAATGGCAGCCCTATAAAACAAGTCAGTGATCAGGTTAATGTGTGATACTAGTAAACTGTCAGGTGCTAAAATGAACACCATAGCTCTCTTGGTGAGGGGGGTCTTAACCTTTCTGTGGTATATAAATGGTGTCCAACTTTGTGTAATTTTTCCATATACATGAATCTCAATATAATTTCAGCATCTGTGGCCTTTGGAAGTGCAAGGGTTAGCAGTTGGTGGTGGTAGCCTGTGGTGCCTCAAATGCAGAATACAAGGCATGACATGTTCCTTGAAATCCTTGAAATGCAAGGATTTGATCAAGCCCACTGAAATCATGCCAATATTGAAGATCAGGCTGTAAAGAAGCTACCCTTTTGCTGTGTCACTTGTCATGTACTGGGACAGGGTTCTCCACCAGCAACAAACTTCTTGTTGGTTTCCTGGAGTAGCAGTGGCTTAAGATGCACTTTAATAGCAAGATAATTTTAAGTCATGCGTGTATGTAGTTGTGCTTTTTTGTCTGCCTTGATTCAGGTGTTCCCAATATAACAATCAATTTTAAGTTTAGTAGAGGTAACAGCTAATGTCTTAAATGCTTTTCTTCCGTGAATAACAGCATTGTCACTATGTGAATAACTATGCTGCTTTGATGTCTAATATATTTGTATTTTATAATGAATTCACTCTGGAATAAGAAAACCAATTTTAGGAAACAATAGTTTTACTTTATCTGACTTTTTCAAAGAAGCTTAATTTCACAGTAATTCAATTTTGTAACCACGCTTATTCATTGTTAATGTTACTAGAGTAAATCTTACTAAAATAATTGGATAACTTTAAGTATTGCTAATGATTTTGACTACTTTATTTTAGAAATTTCTTGTTTGCCAGTGTTTCAGATTAGTATGTTAATATTTTCCTGTTTTCTGTGTCTTAATTTTTTTATTCAGTTTTTGGTCTTTCACTAGGTATTAGATCTAAAAAGTGTCTGCTATGTCCAGCTGGGTTTTGCCTACCTACCATATAGTTATTTTAGTTATTCTTACTGGGTTTTGTAGTAGTGTGGCTAGGCAGAGGTCCGATGGTCAAACTGGCACCACTCGCAGGAAGATAGGCTCGGAGGCAAGAGCCCAGCACTCCTGGTAGGCACTGTAGCACCAGCAGGACAGAAGGCTAACCTGTTCACTGCTAATAGTGCTAGGATCTTGAACCCTGAGGCCTGGAAACCCTTAAAGCAAACTACTTGTGACTTTTCAGTCTCCTGTTATGTTCTCGTGTGTTTATCTGCATGTGCTAAACTTTTAGGTGAAGGTTATGCTGAGTTAGGTAAGGCACTTTAATGATGTTGAATAATGTCAAAGAGGTATCATAGGAATTTTGTGTGTGTGTGTGGAGAAAAAAAAAAAAATGAGAGATTTAATAATTAGCATTTACAAATGGTAATTTATGTGCCTCACTTGTATTGCAACATGTTGCTGTAGAACATGGCAGGCCTTTACTGGGAGGAAGAAATTTGCATTCTCCTGAGGATGGAGACAAGTCTACTCTCCTCTGTGATGGCGAACTAACTGCCACCAGCACATGGGAAAGCAGATTAAAGCTAAGGTAATGAATAAAGTTTTGGACCTATTTTGCTCTAGTTCCTTTTGCTTTGCTTGTTTGTTTGTGTGTGTGTCTTGTTGTTGTTTGTTTGTTTTGATATAATGACAAAAACAGACCAGGCTGGGAATGGTTAGTACTGGTCATTGATAGAGAAAAAGTTTTGGTTGCTGTACATAGTTTTTCTTCATTCTCTTACCCCTTGACAACTGTATTACTAAATATTTACAATACCATGAATTCAGTTGGCAGACTTTGGCAAATCTTGGCTTGGCTTTTTACCAGAAGAAAGACTACTGTCATCTGGCAATTGTGTGGTTTTTCTTGCGTTTGTTTTCCCCTCTATCTCTGTCATTTTCAATCAAATGTTAATCGTAAATATACGTTATATTATACAATTTTGTTCTTCTTGGAGTATCAAGACAGAAGTACATTAAAAACCTCAGTCTTTCAAAAAGATCAGCAATGGTGAACATATTTGCAGGGTTCTGGCATCACAGACCTGAAATTGTATGTTGTCACACAGGATAAAATAATAGTTTTGTTTTCTTGTTTCTTCTGTAACTTTACAGGAGAATTTAGAGAACAATTCCTTCCCTCACTGCACCCATATTTCTGTAAATCTGAAAAATTACATTTTATAAAAACAAAGTTAAAACTGACTTCAGGTAGTCCATGTTTTGTTGCATATTTTATGGAACATAGAATTTGAGAATGATCATTTTTCTCTTTAGAGAAGAGGAATTTTAACATGGAAGAGAAACTAAACCTAAATTGTGTGTGTTTTAACTAAGCTGAAGCATTGGTATTTGATTTACTTCAATAAATTATAATATAAAGACAGTTTTCAGTGTGATCTCTGAAACATTTTACAAAAAGAAAAGTAGATTGTGAAAAAAGAATGTGTGTGGAGTTTCAAGAGAGTGTAGGTGCTTAGTTTACGTGGTTAGAATAAGTTCTAGACTCTAACTTTTCTACAAATGGCAAAGGTTGAAGTGCTGTCTTGCTGAATTTCAGCATGCAGTCCAGTTAAACAGTATTCCAGTATTCAGGTTGTAGTTCAGGCCCACAATATGCATTTCCAATGGTTTATTTCTCTGAGAAGTTGGTATTTCCTTAAGGGAAACGACTAGGTTGTAAACAAAGTGGACGGCGTCTTCAGAACTGTGGAATTCAGCACTGGAGAAATGGGGCTCTGTACAGAGAGCACTTCATTTTTGTGAAGAGCTTTTTTTTTTTTTTTTTTTTTTTTTTTGTTTATACATTGGCTCTCTTCTTTACCTGTAGCAAATTGGACCCATGTCTACTCCTTTGTCTGACATCTGGATACTTATTGTATCTGAGATCTGACTTGGTTGTGTAAGTTGAGATCTAGGTTGGATCTGCTTTTTGATGGATACATACAGACAAATGGATTGGAGATCTGTGGCTTGATTTTTTTGCAAAGTTTATTTGCTTTGCGTTGGTAGTTGTTTTTGTGGGTTTTGTCCTTTTTCAGGTATGGAGTAAAGACAGGGAAAGCGGTGGCAGGGAAACGGCAAAGGAAGTGGTACTGGAGTGCGAAACATGTATCCCGAGGTGTTCATAGATATTATGGGGTTCTACAGCCCGCAGATGAGTAAGCACTTCTGCTACCTACACACAGAGTAATTACACTACTGTTTATGATAGATAGTTCAATTTCTGCCCGTGTTTCCATTATTAATTCCTGGGCTTGGGGGATTTATAATACAGGCTGATTCTGTATTTGGGTAATTTTATTAAGGGAGTTTACAACAAGCTCTTTGGTTATGCAATCATGGAAAGAATATTAAATAAAAAGAAAACTGAATCCAGGGAGCCTAATGACTGATAGGTGGTTTTAAGCTTTATAATTTTTGCCACTTACTACATGTAAAGTCAACAATTTCTCCTCAGCAGTAGCTTCGAACCCAAATGTTAACCTTACAAGGTTAGCCTGAAAAACACAAGATCTTATTTTTTTTATATACTTACATTGCCTAAACTCATGTTTTGCTATGGGTTGTTTGCAATTTTTTTTTGTTAACCACCACGAGAGCTCAGTACGCATCTTCTCATATCAGTGGATACTGATAGGTAGGTTATGTATCATGAAATGTAAATAGCACCAGCTGTTTATTACTGGCACTTGAGTTCAAAATTTACTGTATATAGATATCTAATAGTCATAGAAAGGGAAACGTACTGCACAGGAATGAACTACAGTGTGTTCCCATAAACTCTGTTTAGTGGGTTTACATAGCAAATGTGAACATGACATAGCAGGGGGCCATAGGGGTGTCTTCTGCAAGAAGAATCCAGAAGCTGCCCCATGTTAGATAAGGGCCCTGCCCCTGATCAGAGCCTGGCAAATAAGCGATATTGTTTGCACCTCTATGAGAGTATCTTTAAAAAAGTGTTTAAAAAAAAAAAAAAAAGGCACTGGGAAACAGCAGCTGAGAGAGAGAGGAGTGAGAAACAGCCTTGCAGACACTATGGTCAGCAATAAAAGAGGCAGAGGAGGTGTTCCAGGCACCACACCTCAGGCACAACAGGTGCCCAGAAAAGGGGGCTCAGGAAGAACAGATGTCCAGAAAAGGTGTGGCATCTCTGTCATGGGGGTAGCTGGCCAAGACAGAACAAGAGGTCCTCGATGGACCTGGGAGTCCTGGTGTACAGCAGGTTAACCATGAGCCAGTAATGTGGTCTAGAAGTCCAGTGGTATCCTGGGTTGCATTTAGAAGAGTGTTGCCAGCAGGTCGAGGGATATGCTCCTACCCCTCTCCTCAGCCCTGGGGATGCCACCCCTGGAGTATTGTGTTCAGTTCTGAGCCCCCCAAGAGGACATAGAGGTACTGGAGTGAGCCCAGCAGAGGGCTACAAAGATGACTGGGGCCTGGAGCGTCTGTCATACGAGGAGAGGCTGAAAGAACTGGGCCTCTTTCTCTTGGGGAAGACAAGACTGAGACTGAGAGGGAATCTTAGCAGTGTGTCTGCTGGGAGGATATCAAGAGACTGGAACTGGACTCTTTGCAGTGGTGTCCAGCAAAAGGACAAGAGGCAACAGGCACAAACTGAAACACAAAGGTTTCAGCTGAATAGACTTCTTTACTGTGAGGGTGACACAGCGCTGGAATACATTGCCCAGAGAGGCTGTGGCATCTCCTTCTCTGGAGATCCTCAAAACCCACTTGGACGCGGTCCTGTGCAATGTGCTTGAGGTGATCCTGCTTGGCAGAGGGGCGGGACCAGATGATCTCCAGAGGTCCCTTCCAACCTCAGCCATTCTGTAATTCTGTGACGAGACTCTTAATCACCTCATAGCACAATGTGGTTGGGGGTGCCTTGTTTCACAGTTTCAACACAGAGCAGCTCCTGACAGCTCTGGCCTTGTCAAAGCATTGCTTTTTATTTGCTCGGTTTGGTTGCACACTGGAACAGGCTCCCCAGGGAAGTGGTCACTGCACCGAGCCTGTCTGAATTTAAGAAGAGATTGGACTGTGAACTTAGGCACATGGTCTGAACTTTTGGGTAGACCTGTGCGGTGTCAAGAGTTGGACTTGATGATCCTTAAGGGTCCCTTCCAACTCAGGATATTCTATGATTCTATGATTCTATGGTTTGGTTTGAAATGCACTGACTCATTTGACCAAGAAGTCTAACATTCAGCATCTGGGTTCCACCTCCCCATAATGGAAGCAACCTCTTCATGAGGTTTCTGCTTCCAGTTGGCTCTTCCCAAAATGTACGTCGCTGCAGGGAGTTCCACATGTCTTCCTTTTGCAGTCTTCCAACCAGACGGGAGAGCTCTTCCTCCGAACAAGGAAGCAAGGAGCCACAGAAGTGGTGAGAAGGCTTCTCCTGAACACTAGAGATGAGGGCAAGGGGGGACCTCAGAGTGATCCCCTCTCTTTCCCCTACCTGCGAGCCTCCTTCCACGTAAGGGCCTCTTTCAGGCCGCCGAAACCCACTCCCAACACAGCCATGTTTGGCCTCGGGCGTGGCACGCCATCACGGGGGCCTCCTGATGTCACAGTGGCATCTGCCCCCCGTATTGTGACAGGGCCCTATACAAGCTGCTGCGCCTGGCCCACCACTCACTCATCTTCCAGACCCTCTAGCGATCGCCAGCATGGCTGGAATGAAGAGGCCCTGGGAGATGAGCTGCCCGCAGCTGCGTGCGACTCACTGGTTCATGGAACCACAGCATAAATGGCGGCGGAGGAGTGCCGATGGATACGGAGCGACCGGGGCAGCTGATGTGGAGCCCATGGAGGTGGATCCAGCTCCAGAGGTCGACGAACCAATGGAGGTGGATCCACCTCCAGCCCATGTGGTTTGGCACAACGTCATCGTGCCAGGGCTCCCACCTGCAAGAAAACATCTACATTGCAGGAGCGCCCGGAAAGCTCCGTATCCGTGGCACAGCCTCCGCCGCCATTAGCAGGGAGAGGCCATCCAAATACCATCAAGCAGGCTTGCCTGTGGGGTGGCCTCCTTCTGCATCCCCCATCCCCCGTCCCCCCCTCTTGTTCAGAGGTGTCATCTCTTCTGCTCGGAGTCCCGAGGAGTGGGCAGGAGTAGACTTGGCTTCCTTTGGGCAGCTGCACCAGGGTGACAGGAGGCCCCCTCAGGAGGCTGCACTGGGCCTTGGGTGCTCAGTCTGAGGATGAGAAGGCTGCCCAACAAGAAGGTGCTTTAAGACAAAGCTGTGCCCTCCATGGTGGTGCACAGAGAACAGCAGCAGATCAGTCAAAGCAGTGATGGAGACAGCTGTTCCTCTGAAGAAGCAGAAGGCTTCAGATCTGCCAAAACGGTGATGGAGACAGCTGTTCCTCTGAAGAAGCAGAAGACTTCAGATCTGCCAGGAAGAAGCACCGGAGTGCAGCCTGAAGTCCACTCAAGATGCTTTGTTACCAGTTCTTCCCCAGACTGCACCACAAATTGCATTAATAATAATAAAACCACTTTCCTCTCTCATTTGGTAGCATTTTTGCAACTGTATATGGTTTTCTGCATCCCCCTCTGGTCTCCCCAGTACAGGAAGCGTACTGATAAGTGTAGTGTGGGCCCAGCCCATGGTATGTGAAGGAGTGAGGGGCCAGGGCACAGGGCATACTAGGGCAGGCAGAGGGATCTCCTTTGGCCAGCATTAAGGAGAGAAGGTTCATGGGTGGCCCTGACTGCTGACTACAGCTGCGTGGTGGGAGGGAGTAGAAAAGATGACACCTGCATCTTCTCAGAGGTGCTCCATGGCAGAAAGGTGACTGGTACCAAGGCCCACACTTCCACATGGAGACATCCCAGACAGAAAAATATAGGAGCTTCCCTCCAGGAGTGCTCAGACAGAACAGGTTTCCAGAAAAGCCGTGGCAGCTCTGTCCTTGGGCATAGCTGACCTTGACAGAACAAGGCTGCATGTTAGAATCCTAAAATGTTAAAATCATGAAGTTCAACAATGACAAATGCAGTATCTTCACTGTTGCCAGCTGGTCAAGGGATGTGATCCTACTCCTCTCCTCAGCCCTGGGGCGGCCATACCTGGAGTATTGTGTCCAGTTCTGAGCCCCTCAAGAGGACATGGAGCTATTGGAGTGAGAACAGCAGAGGGTACACAGATTATCAGGGGCCTGGAGCCCCTGTGGTATGAGGAGAGGCTGAGGGAACTGGGCCTCTTTCTCCTGGGGAAGACAAGACCGAGAGGAGATTTTAGCCAACCCCTGCAGCCACTCCAAGCCCTGTAACAGGCCCTGAGTCCACTCCAACCCCAGTGGTCATTCCAACCCTTGTGACGGGCCTAGTGGTTGTTTCAAAGTCTGTGATGGGCCCAGTGGTTGTTCCAACCCCTGTGACGGGCCCTGCTCTGTTCCAACTCATGTGACAGGCCCCAAGGTTAGGTCAGGGAAAGAGGCTGTAGCGGTTCAAGTTGCCCTTTTATCCAAGATGTGACAATGGGTGAGAAAGGTCATTTAGAACGCAGAGGAAATCCTACTCAGACTGGGGAGGAAGAAGACGATGAGATACGCTACTCCAAAATGGTTGGGCCATCACACGAATGGGAAGGTGAAGAATAAGATATCATAAGAGCATTAAAAACTACCCGAGGCCTATCCCAGTTTGAGCTATGAGATATGCGAAAGGATTTTGGTTGTTGTCCAGGTGAGCACCTTGTCACCTGGCTGCTCCAGTGCTGGGACAGCAGAGCCAATAGTCTGCAATTAGAGGGCAGGGAAAACAGGCAGCTGGGGTCCCTTTCTAGGGATGAAGACATTGACAAAGCAATTGGAAAAGGAGCACAAATCTTTATCCACTGGAGGTTTCCCCTGTCAGGTGTGCAGAACCCCTGCTAGAGCAGATACCAGGCCAGACCTGAGGCCTGTGGGTAGGAGACCATGCAGGAGCAGGAGACCTGACAAGAGCTACTGCCCGTGGGGGCCCCAGGTTGGAGCAGTGTGCTCCTGAAGGATGGACCCCGTGGTACAGACCCATATCTGGAGCAGTTCTTGAAGAGCTTCTGCCTGTGGGAAGCCCACGCAGGATCAGTTTGGGAAGGACGGCAGCTGTGGGAGGGACCGCACATAGAGCAGTGGCAGAGAGTGACCATGAAGGAGCAGTGGAGACGAAACTGACTGCAACCCCCATTAAAAAGCATATTTTGGATATCAAGTATAGAAATAAATTGATCAGGCAATTTGTTTAATGAACATAAGCTTTTCCAAGGCAATGGCTGGATAGGCATGTGCTCAGTTTTGGTGTCCAGGCTGAGGAACAATTCCAGGATGTGATGGGCTTGGGGGAGGCAGTGAACTGAGAAAATTCTGGGAAAATCAGTGGAGAGGTTTTGGTCTTTTACATCTTCATCTGTTTGTGTGTGATACAGTCTACAATGGCAAATCTGAATTATTTGATAATCCTCATAAACACTGTATCTGTGAACTGCTCATAATGTCTCCTAAAGTCTTTTTTTTTTTTTTTATTCTCTAAATGAGCATAAAATCTGGGGATTTGGCTTTGATTTCAACATAGTGAATTTGAACAGTACAGAATGCAAAGTGGATGATTATGAATATGCATGCAGTGCTACTGGCCTTTTTTATTGTAGGGATGCCTGAGGAGATGAAAAGGTTGAGACTGAGACTTATGATCTTATGTGTCAGTTCTTGATGAGGTGTTTTTGATACCTCATTTGTGACGTTTTTAAGTGTTTGCTGTTTTCTCTCCATATCTTGCCTCTGTCACACAACGAGAATTCATGCTACTTAATTGTGTTCTCTTCTACTCCTAAGTAGGCATACACAGGCTTGAATTAGGAATAACATTTTATATATAGTTAGTCTGGAAATTTTAAAATACAGATTTTTATAAAAAGTTGAAAAATACAAATGGGTTATGAGGCTTTTTTGCACGTTATACAAAAAGGCTGAGAGATGGGTAATTTTTTTGCAAACTGGAAACTTTACACAATTTAAAAGAGTAAGTCGGTCAATACATTTTGTAGAATTGAATCCCATGTGAATCATATGAATAGCTGCTCCTCTGTGAATTTTCTGGTATCAGCAGAAAACTGTTTGTTGTATTGCTAGAAAGATACTGTGTTGCTATGATTAAAGTTTTGCATAGGAGTCTTCTTGAGCTAGGTTAGCACTTAGAAGAATTCTTGAAGAGCTCCCTAGTGAGATCTGATTTTACTAGCATACAGCTTAATAGTATTCTGCTTTTTCCAGATTAGTAGTTTAATGAATTGAGTCTCCATGCTTTCTAAGCAAAGGAAAATTAAACTTTTTTTTTTTTTTTTTTAATCCGGGAAGTCTTGAGATTAATACAAATACATAAATAATTCAACAAAGGCACAGATATTCCTGAATCCTGTCCCCAACACAATATGAAAATTTTTATTGAACTGGTAAGAAAGATGCAGAATGATGTTGCATATTTTACTGTCTATAGTAGTATTTAGAATACATTTGTGGCAGTTACAGCTGAGATGGATTTACATTATTCCATTGTCAGGCTCCACTTGATGCATACTTTTTGATGCTTATGTAATATAGTGTAATATTTATAGTATATTTCTATCATAATAATATTATATTACAGTATATTACATTATATTATATTACATTACATTATATTATATTATATATAGAATATATATTGTAATGATATTATAATATTATAATTATACTTTATATTATATATAATATTTATAATATATAATGCTTATATAATATAGTGTAATATTTATATTGTTTTGTATTTTTTCCCTGAATTTCAACTTTATTCCGTAGCTAGAAAACATAGATTTTTGCCAAACAAGTGCAGCCTTTTTTTTTTTATTTCTTTCCCCAGCTGATTCAGATTATTAATTTTAAAAGAAAACTAATTGCTGTTTGATTTCTTTTGCAAAAGGAAAATGAAATAAATATATAAAAACATCTTTTAAAGTGGAGAATGAAAAACTGTGCTGTACTAAATTACATTCAGAAAAGTGAAAAATTAATACTGAAAGTATATAGGGTTCTTCCAGAAATTGTTAGAAGACAGAAAATGTGTTTTGACAGTAGAATATAATTCAGTGGATCCATTGCCACATGGAAGATAAAAGAAGATGGGTGGAACTGTGGAAGAGCTTAGTTAATTGAATGGATTTGCTTGTAGTATGTAATCATGAAATTACCCATGTTACATTCAAGCAGTTGTCATCTGAGCTTTGAAATCAGCTCTTAAATTTAAATAAATAGTTTCTTTATAAATGTTTCTGTTTGAGACATTTTGTGTGCTTGGTGGGAAGCTTGCATTTTTAGCTGTTGCTCGTAGACAAAAAGGCTGTAGGAACAACCTTGGATTCTGCAGTTTACAGCTTGTAGGCTGCTCACTGCACATACTGAGAGACTTATGACAATCTGTGGGAGAAAACTGGGACTGCACAGAAAATAGCATTCATAAAACATATGCCGTAGAATTACCAGAGACTTAATTTTGTAGAAGGGAGATGGAGGAGAGATTGTATTCCGACACCTGAAGTTTCTTTAAGAGTTTCATGAATACAACATAAAACTACAAAAAGACTCTGCTTATTAAATTTGGGGAGAAGCTTATTGCTTACAGAGCTCCAGTCTGAATGTCACGGCTGTTACTAATTACAGCCAGGTGTAATTACACTATTGAAGATTAATGTAATTGTACGTTTCAATATATACAGCATAATGGAAACAGCGGCAGTAGATGCATACAATATGATGAAAACTTGATGTAACATGTCATCAGTGGTTAATAATAATTTCATGCCCTTATGTAAGACTTCATATGTCCATACCATTGTACACACATCTAACTCATGAGTTTCCAAACATCCTAAGAAAAGAAACCGGATTAATATCCCAGGTGTGCCACTGTATTAGGATGTTGTCAACATGTGTTAGTAAATCTTCTTTTATTAGTAACTCCTTTTTCCTTTTCATTTTTATTCATCTTACCCTGGTATAGTTTTATATCTTTAAGTTTTCCAAAACATTAAATTCTAGAAGACACTAACCATTACTAGATTATGCTGTGTTGGTAACTTTCTCTCTCTCTCTTTTTCTTTTTTTTTTTTTTTTCCCTTAAGATATTGCTCTTAGGTTTTAACTAGAAGGGATTTAATGTTTTGGTGTTGTTCTTTCACCATGTGGCTTATTGAAATTACTTTACAGAATTATTTTCATCAGTGATCATATGCTGCTTCTAGGCCGAGGGTTATAAAACCCTGGTCTGCAGATTGCAAAGCCATTGCAAATGGTCTGCAAAGACAAATGTTCCACAGGATCTCCTTGTTACGGGTTTGATGATGGGAGGGCATAGTCATTTGGGAAGGACTGAGAGCTGACAGAGGAAAACATAAGGCAGAACTTGGATAGTTAAGCTAATGCATTTTCTTTATTTGGTTTCCCATGATTGGATAACGTTTCCTCAGCTTCACTGATGTTTGATAACTTGCTAAGGTATAGTAAATGCCTACCACTGTATGCCAGCTGTTGTGTGTGTGCACATTTGTTTGTTTTTATGTTGCATCAATCTCCGTTGTAGACCTACCAAATCAATCTGTGAGACTTTCCTAGTACTCTTGCCATGGAAATAACATATTTGCTTTGATGCCCAGATTTGGCAGTTCCTTCAAGGTGTTTCCTTCCCTCATCTTCTTTTCAGAAGACAGTTTTAATTATGCTCAACACACTTCATCTTTTTTCTTTTTTATTTGTAAGACAGAATCTGGCACTAAAGTCAGCATGAGGTAACTATTTCAGTGGGAATTTTAGTTGAATTTTTGTTATTAGGTGAACATTCCATTCAGAAACTGCCATGACTTGACTTTCTATTCAATTTTTCTCTGAGAAAGGTAGCTTTAATTTCCAGCTCCTACCATCTCATTTGTCAAGGTTGCTTATCTCCAGCAGGTGAAGAATAGCATGCCAGGCAGCATTTCTGTAGCATGTAGCTCAATGTACATTGCCTGCAACACAGGGGGGAGGAGGAGGAGAAAAATGTTAGGAGTGTCTGTTGTACTTCATGTTGCTGATTATGGAGAGCAATGGGAGAAGTCTACCAGCCTGCACCAACTAAACTGGAGGTGCTTCAGTCCAGTCTTCTATCACCTGGCAGGTCCAGGTGTATCTTTTATCTGGTTTTATTATTACAACTTAAACTCCCTATTTTAATGATGTTCTTCTACCTAGATGAAATAAAACCTTTGCAAATTCCCACAAAAGCTATAATAGCCCTATTTCAAGTGTATCATTTTGGTCTGTTTCTGGTGGCAATTTAGAACATATGTGAGGTCCTTTTATATTTCCCATCCTACCAATTGACAGGAATTAGTACAAGGTAGCTTTTTACTCTGTATTCTATTAACTGCTTTTGCTTTATTTCCTACCTCATTTTTTTCTTGAGGTCTGTGATGTGCTCTGAGCCTCTCACACCTTACAGGAAAAGGATTTGCAAAACTTTTTCCTCCATGAGAAAAATGGTATACTGCAGCTGCGCTTCCCAGGCTTGTTAATAGATCTTTTTTATTGTCTTCTGTGCAAGTGCCTGAAAACTTTTGTCAGGCAATCTATAGTGATTGATTCTGGGGAAACAAAACACCGTTTCTTCCTGTTTTCAGTCTTCAGTCACGTTGTAGCTCTTGTTAAAGGCACAAAGCAGCCAGTCAGGTTTTATTTTTTTTTTTTCCCAGCAATTCCAGAATTCCTGTGTCTACATACAGCTGTACAAAATAACTGGAAGTAACTTTCAGTTCTGGCCTTCATGACTAAAAAAGATATTTCAGGGACTAAAAGAAACGGCCTGTGATCTTTATGGAATTCATATAGGACATATAAGCCATGGCCCAGTTTATGGAGTTCCTGCAACTCTTTGACTTCTACACTATTATTTTGATGTGTGCTCTAGTGCTATGTGGAATTACCTTGCATGATTATAATTGTTGATCACTGGTAACAGAACTTGTAGTTGAGCATTTGAAAAGAATATGAACAATGCTCTTTCTGCTAGCAAAATGCATAGGACACCGCAATGGTTTCTTAATAGGAGCAGCTGAAGAAGTATTTTTGATAGCAGACCATTGCTCCTATTCACATATGTAAGGGTGTTCTCCTAGTTAACAACATAAAATAAAAATGAGGGCTATGTAAGGGCCAAAGGGCCAATGAACTATATCTAATGCAACTTCTACTTAAGCTTTGCTGTTAAATTTACTACAGCTAATTGTGAAGTACCATATGGAAGTGTAGGAACACAGAAAATGGCTCATGGTAGAATAAAATCTTAAAAATAAATAAAATAATCTGGTTCCATAGATATTACAAAACATGGCGTTACAGATTCTTTCATGTCTTCATGCTGTAATGTAAGTACCTGATTATATCATAACTGATTCTTATTTGGCAATTAGCTGCATTACTTAAAATGAAATTGACACATTTTTTTCCTCCCTGGAACACTGATTTTTATTTTTATTTTGATGTTCTTGGAAGTTTTCTTCTTATTTTTATATGACTTCTTTTTTTTTTTTTTTTTTTTTTTTTCAGAGTTGATGCAATTTCACAAAGCTTTCTGCCTATGATAAATCTCTGACCTTTCAAAGAATATTGTTCCACTGTGTAATTTGCTTTTCCTATTTGTTAATGATTTGAGATTTTGTAGAGAATTTGTATAACAGCAGAACAGGAGATCAACAATAATCTACATCCTCATTAAATCTTCAGTATTTCTGTTTTGTTGAACTTTTCATTGGGAGAGAGAACTAATCCATTAGTCAATGTTACTGGAATCAGAATTTTCCATAAGTTACCAAATGCCTACTGTACTTCTTAAATTGCTTTTAGTGAAAGCATTACATAGTGGTATTATCTGGAGCTTAGTGTAACAGCTAGTAAGCATTTTTATTTTTTTCCACTTTGAAATGTGTTTTTTTTTTCCTTCCAGGTTCCTCTGATGGGAAGTAGTTTATGCGTCCAAACAGTCTAAGAATAGCCAATCATTTTTTATCAGTTTCAGTGTAGCACATTCCTACACCCGTTTCCCATTGTTAACCCACTATTTTGTCTCTAACTTGATATAAACTGGTATCAGAGGTTGTTAGAATACTGCGTGAAGTTCTGTCCCTTGGTAGTTTTTCCCCCTTTTGGAGTACTTTTTGGATACTTTGTAGTATCTTTTACTGATTTCTGCAGTGTTTTTGAATTGCTGCTTTTCTTCTCCCGTGCTTGTCCCCAATACTTTTCTGCCCCCCTTCCCCAACCCCCCCCCCCCCCTTATAAGTTTATCTTATAACTTAGCGTTGTTTTTATTCTTGAGCTTATATTATTGAGCTGCTGTTGATCTTGCTTTTTTATATAAGCATAAATATGTATTTTTTTTTATCCGAAGTGGAGTTGCTTGTTTGCAGTAAAGGCATTGTTATGGCAAAATTATAAAAGTACTGAAATTGATATTGAAATGTCTTCTCATATCATCCCGCACTTCTTAAAGTGAAGTGTCAGACACTGAGAAAGCTGAATTCAAATCTTAAGTGATATGTACCAATGTATTTAACATATGGCAGTAGCAGCTTTGCTTTTTCTGGCTGTTATACACACATTTGAGTCTCCATTCTTGGTTCTTTGCTCATTGAAACTTCCAGTCACTTAGGGTGTATTTAAGGAAAGGCCATCAAGTAGTAAATGGTAAAATAATGATTAGTGTAAAGAAAAGTGCATGAAATATAGTCTAAACTGTGTAGTTAGCTGCTTGCTGGTACTCTGTCTCTGGATCATCAACACCATTCCAACAGGATTTTTATTTTATTTTTAAATTCAGTGCTACATTGCTTTGTGAAAACAAATGAAAGAGTTTTAAAGGTTTTCTTATTCATATCTTAAGAAATCAATGAAACATTGGTATGAATATGTCGTGTGCAGTCACTGTGTAATGCTGCTTTATGATTAGTAAATGTATTGAATTGTTTATGGCATCTAGATCACTTGTAGGATTAGGGCAATGGTTAGTCCCTGTTTGCATGTAACTTTGTTCATGATCATGACAGCATGACAGTTCATAAGTGCTTTCTATTTTTATGAAGATTAATTTCTTTTCTCTATAGAAGAATAAGCACTACATATTAAAACTCCTTTTTGAAGTTCAAATATTGCATTCCCATTTAGAGTGAAGCACTGCTGTGTTCTTAGGATATGCCCTGTGTTTTCATTTCTGAAGTTTATTTCTCAAGGTCTGTCTTGAGTTGTTGTTTTTGTCTTTCTGTTCCTTAGGCAACGTGTTCGAGCTGCCTGATGCACACATTCACCTCAATCCCAATGTCAAATGGGATTGTCTTAAAAAGATCCACTGACAGAGTAAAAAGGATCAGACAAATCCGTCAGCTTGCTAAAATGAGGGTTAAAAAGCTTGGAAATGTTAGCATTTAAATTAGAAAATGTTGATCTCCTGCCAAACCTCTACTTTCTCTGCTCCATTCTTGGGAACTGGTAGGATATCAAATTAGGCAAGTTAGCCTCTTGAAGCTATTAGAGGGAAGCTGTCTTGTCTCCTTCAGTTCCCTGCTGACTCAGGAGAAAGGAGCTATCAGGCTGAGCTATGAAGTGTGTATTTTAAGTGGGCAGCTTTCTCAAGTTTATTTTTCATTCCAGTTCTGCTGCAAAGATTGAAAAATAAGTTTTAAGTTCTGATTTTGAAGTAGATTTTGAAGTAATTCTTCATGCTATATGTAGCCCACTGCTCATACGTAAATAAATAAATCAGAAGCATTTTTTTTTTTAATGTTTATAAGCAGAGGAAGGTCATTTATGCAGTGTAGGCTGTTAAACTTGACAGTATCAGTATTTAAATAACCAGGTATCCAAAGAACAGGATGCTCAACTGAAAATCATGAGAGGAGAAGCTGTTTGTTATTTTGAGTTGTCCTTTATTTTGTCAGCCATAGGGACTATTTTAAAGCATATCTCTCCAGTCATGAGAGCTAGAGGCCCCGCTTTAGAAATTGGGTCAGGTAAATGCTTAATTTCTGCATCATGCCCTCCTAGAAAGGCACTTTAAATATAATGAGACCCCCTGCAGTTACTGGGAACTGGCAATACAAATTTCTAACTGGGTGGGGAGGAACAAGTGCACTTGCCTGCTGGGACAAGCTTTCTGTCTGTGAGAGCAGAGTTTGGTACCTGCTCAGAAACAGAAGAAATTAATGGCCACTTTGAATATGTGGTTTTAAAGACCGTTCCCCTTAAGCTAAGAAATGATTTCCTTTTCTGCACGATGCTAGGATCTGACTGTCTTATGGTCAGAAAAGAAACATCTGTCTTCTGTACAGTCAAAATGGGGCACGGTGAGCAGGTAAATTGGTAGTATGGTCAAGGCGCTGTGTATGTGTTAGTATGTAAAGTGCAGTGCTGAGAGGAGACACTGCAAGTCTGTGATAATGCAATATGAAGCATTCGTAGAAAAAATCATATTGCTCTGGAGATAAGCTACTTCCTTCTTCCTCCAGCAAAAGAAATATTTCAAGATGTCACACTTACTATTTTTATTACCCAAATTACTATGTATGTGTAATATCAAGAAACAATGGGAACCTTTTAATGATTGCTTTCTTTTTTACTCTTCAAGGAAATCTACTTCTGTCTTGCAGGCCCTTTCAGCTGCAGAGACCACTGCATGGAAGGTGAAGTCAAACAACAGTGCTTATTTTAGTTATAATTTCTTCTGTCTCATACCTCTTGGAGGTACCTCTTAAGAAATCAGAGAAGGTAAACCAGTTTGAGAAAGAGTAATAGCACATTTATTCAGAGTTTTGGGTTGTCATACACTTTAAAATAAGTTCTTCAAAAGAAATCTATTAAGGAGCAGTCTTTAAGCAGAAAGATAAACTAATGATAAGAAATTTAACTCTGAGTGGAATCCAATTATGTTACCAAGGTGACCTTTTGGCTTTTTAGCAAAGATAATCTGCCATCTTTGTTCAATAGTAAAACCCTTCAGTATATTAACTCACAGTATTATTTCAGTAGCCTCTATAAAAATCATTAGGAGGGAAAATGTAATATGAGTTGCATAATGGAGTTGGTTTTACTTCAGTATAAGAGAGTAAATGAGATGGATGGCTCTATTCTACATTTCCTCAGTTGAGCTCTAGCAAGTTGCTGCTCAGGATGCTGAGTGGGCAAAGCTGCTGCTTCTCTGTGCTGTATCGTAGCTCGTTTTGTTCTGTTCTTTCTTTGACCATCTAATTGTGGTTTGCCTGCAGAAGGGAACGGGATGATCTATGATGAGTGCTGTGCCTTTGACAGATGGGCATTGCTGTCATACTCCTGGGCTTTCATTTGCATGTTTCCTCCATCTCTCTGTCGAAGATCCTTAGAATACATGAAAGCTTCAATTATTTGTTACACAGCAAACAATTCTTAAACTATATGTAAGATTTTTTCACATTTGGTCAAGACTTAACTGTTTTTCATTTTAAATGAGAGCAGCCAGTGAGGACACCCACAGGCAGTCTAAAAATCAACCTGTTTGTAGCAGGTTTCTGCCTGGGAGCTGCCCAAACTCCCAGTGCAATGAGCACTTTGTCCTCTCTAACCCACAGCTGCTGCAGTGAAGCTGAGACTTTCACAACTAAAATGTCTCTGAACTGAAACAATGTATGCTGCTAGGTTTTAGGGTGGAAATGGCATGTAACAGGAGGGGAGGGAAGGGTAAAATGAACTTTGACTTGAGTGACTGTTCAAATTCTGCTTCAAGGCAAATAAACACTGAAAAGATACGACAAGCTTATTTTAGGAATAGCTTTATTTTCATCTTGAATTCAGCGATGAGAACACTGAGGTCTCTTATTTGTACTTATTTTCCTTTCCCTTCCTTTTGCACCCCTTGTTTCTGCTAAGCCTTGTAAGTCTAAAATCTGTTGTGCCTTCACATCTGTCTAAACACAAATGGTGGTTCTGATGTTTTTAGCGCCCTGAGGGAACGCATAAACTCTGACCCCAAAGCTGATGCTAATGGCTCTGACTGCCGGTGATTTGTTTTGGACGATTTGCCCTTTAAATGGCTGCTTACGGTAGCCCTGATGTAGGCAGCTCAGACACCAGTTTCAATTGCAGGATTTAAGAAATAAGTGGCTTAAAGATGAATTTTCTTTGAAGTTAACAATAAAATAGACTGGTAAGCGCACTGCTTCTATGCATGTGCCTATAAATAGCAAATTTTCTTTTTAAACTTTGATAAAGTCTTGAACCAGTTGAAATGCCTGCTTTCTTATGTTCCAGCCACTACTAATGAAATGGCTTTAATATTTAAGTAACTGTTTTTATGAGGCTCTGTTAGGCTTTAATAGGTGTTCCTGGAGTGCAGCTGACTTGCTCTTTATTGGTTAGCTGACAGAAAAAGCTTTTATTCTTTTCCAGCAGGACCCTGAGGGTGTCATTCAACACCCAAGGGCAAGATGTGGAGCCAAACTCAGTAATAGGAGGTGATGATAAAGCTGGATTTGAGGGAAATGTAGCAGGTTACATCTCAGCTGCACTCTCAATATCTACTTTTTTGTTAAATTATACTTTTTACACATCCAAAACATAATCAGATGCTATTTCCCACTGCTTATCTTTGGAAGATGTTTACTAGTGCAAAAGAATTTCTGTCAGAACTTCAAGCTGGACTGACTCATTTGGAAGATGATTCTGATAAATCACCTTGCTGTACCTCAAAGACAACTTTGTCACTTCGAAAGAAATATTTCAAAGGAATTACGAAAGATGATAACAAAACCAAAACCCATAAGATGTTATGTCTTATGTCATAGTAAGTCTTGTATTTACTGTCCTGCAATCCTAATCCTGCTAAGCATCGCCTTCAGGAGTGGCAGAAAAGGATTTTCACATTCAACTGGGAAAACAAAACAAACTTACACTTCCACTAGTGTAACATCGAGTCATTTGTATTTTATAGTGGCATTCTTTTGTGTTTGCTGTTAGGTTTGGAGAAATTAAGAAACTTTTGGTGTGTTTTAAGAAACAAACAAACCCCTACCACCTACAAAGAGGAACAAAGCACCAATGATTTCTGTCTTGGGCTGTTAAACCTAGTATTTTATGTTTGGGCTGGTCACTTAAATTCAAGAAGGAAGGCATATTTAGATTCTGTCCTAAGCTGTAGGATTCCCATTTTCTAGTTAAACGGTGCAGTCCAGTAAGGAGCGCTGAGGCATCATTAGGGCAACACTAGGGCGTTCCAACTCCTGGCCAAAGAGGAGTGCTGCCACTGGGACTCAGGCGAAAACCCCACTGGAGGGAAGTCCCACTAACTCCTCATGGAGTACAATAAGAGGAACTGCCAAGGCTGGTCTGTGTTCTGCTTACAGACAAAATGGGATTTTGGAGATGTTTATATGTACTGGAGCCTTCTAATAGTATGATGCCCAGTCCTGGGACAGACAGCTGCTTGTAATGAGTATTCAACATTTTAGTCAATACTGTTTAAATAAATTTGTGTATTCATTGGGAGGTTTTCAACATAGGAAATAGGTTAGTGAATAATTGCAAAACCTGTAGATTTTAGAAAAGTATATTTATCAAGTGACTGTTTTATATTCATCATTGTTACCACACAGATGCAATTCAAATGGAAGCTACCTGCACAAAATATATGCTTGACATATTGTTCCATGATCTAAGGAAAATTAATGTAACTTCAGAATTGAAATTATAAAAAATAAAAGCAATTTGGAGGAAAAAAACTCTAATGTTTAATTGCTCAAAATCTAAAGCAGTGAAAAGGTCAATATTGGATGAGGACACCTGATGTGTCTTTGAAACATTTTCTTAAAGTATCTTAAATACATTTACAGTTACAAGTCTTCTTTCAACTGATTTTGTTGAAAATATGTAAAAGAAAAGTACTGTCTTTGACCTAAGATTTGGCAGAGAAACATCTGGAAAGGGCATATTTTAATAGAAAGTTATAAGTGCATTAATATAGGTTATAATAAAGTAACTACAGTATTTGCTGTCAAATTAATATTCAAGGCTATTAAACAGTTCAGAACTTAAATCTGTACATATTTTTCCTCAGTTTTCACTTTTTTTTTTCTGTTGCTTTCAGCAACTACTGTTGTCAGCTGAGTGCTTATGATATTTTTTCTTCTGTGCAGAAGTGTTGATGGGTTGTAAACACTGCTTTAGGGTTAATTTTACAAGTGATGTTTTGAAGTGTAGTTATTTTTGTAAGTCACTAGGCAGAATAAAACAGGCAAACTAGCAAAAAGTGAAATATTAGGGTTTCTGGGGATGGATTGAAGGCTAAATATAATTAAATTGAAACAACAGGATGAACAATGTCAAGCTGAAAATAGAACCCGTGATATTTACAGTCCAGTTTGAAGCTCTTAGTCTTATTTTTGTGGCTCTAGGACATGGAGCAATGAACACTTAGTGGTTAGTATTTTTCAATATTACTAGAACGAAATAAACGTAAATGAAAAATGATAAAGCTTAGTATAGAGGGTAAATAATGTGAAGCTCTACTTGCAAATAGACTACTCTGCATTTAGCTAACTCCTTTAAAAAAAAAAAAAAATAAATGTTTGGACCAAAGACAGGTGGAAATAGGTTGTCCATTTCAATATAATTGTTTCTAGGTGGAGATCATGGAAGCAGCATTCTGATTCTGAATGTAATTTCCCCAAAATACTTTCTAATCCCCAAATCATAAATCCTGGTGGCATGAGGGGACTTTTTTTTTTTTTTTTTAAAAGCAAAATGTCTGTGTGAAATGTCTGTGTGACTTCTCTGGCCTCCGTCTGATTCTGGTTCCTTTGCTCCATGGTACATTGTCTTCTCAGCAGTAGCTGCCTGCCTGTATTTAAGGGATCTCTCAGGTGAGGATGAGATGCTGAGAACATAGTGCCTGGATCCCATTGTGTATTAATCAAAAACCTAAGAGATGGAGAATATTTATTGTTTTCCTCATTCACACATGAGGACAGCTTTTCTCATTCGATCGATTCCTCACTGCAGTACATTATTGTGTCCTGGATGAGGAATTTCACTGCTAGAGAACCGCAGAAGTTGAGCCCCAGCAATGGAGGCTCACGTCAGGCGCACTGTCCCCTTGGCTGAATGGGAGAGAATAAGCTTCAGTTATAAGAGTTGGTATGCTACTATCTTTACTCCCAGAAATCGTTTCATTTAACTATTTTATAGGTAGGCTTTTTTGGTTGTTTTCCTTTTTGTATTATTTTCTTCCAGTTTTCTGCAGATTTTTTTCTTTCTAATACTGAAATTAGATGGTATATGAAGGCAAAAAGCAGTTCCGCCTGTGCTGGGTATGGGGTTAGGATACTTACTCTTTTTAAGATGTGTCAGTATTACAGCGTAAATCAGGGATGATCAAAGTAGCTGCATTTGCATAGGAATTTGCTCCTCCTACTCTCTAATGGGGCGGTTGTATGCTGCTGCGATGCATGCAGCCTTGTGTAGAAAGGATGACATACCTGAGCATTTGTTGAGCTTCATCTTTCTGAAAGCCCATTTCTCTCTGGTTCTTCCCACCTTTAGTCTGATCCTCTTCCTAGCTGTGGTGGTAACACAGGGCAGCTGATCCCCAGGAGCTAGGTTTACAGCTGCTTGTCATGGAGGCTTGACTTTCGCCAAGCTGTACGAGGAATTTAGGATCATCTTGAGCTGTCCAAAGTGCATTTACCTGTAAATATTAAAGGTGACCAGTATAAGTTATCTGGCAATAAATGAAACCTTTTGCCTACCATTCCAAAGTTAGGAATCTGATGGGTTTTATGTGTGTACATATATACACATAATCATTACATTTTGTGGACATTTGTATGCATATTTGTGTGTGTATATGTATTTGTATGTATACACTTGTGTTTTTTTATAAAAGAATTACAAGAAACAGTTGACTAGCTGTTTTAAAAAAAAAAAAAGGAAATGGATGGAGAAAACTCTAGAAAGTTGGAAGGGTTTGTTTGGCTTTCAGCTAGAATAAACATGTCAAGTTAAACATCCTAATCTAGGCGATTTGGCTCAGCTCTGACATTTTTGCCTTAGGCAGTGATTGGAAAATTGTGGTTTATGTCACAACCTACCAGCTAGACTGCCTAATTTTGATCATGAAATTTCCATAATCAACATGTTTTGCTTTTTTCTTTGAAATTGAAACCTTTTTACTCTGACTGTTTTTCAGCTAATTAATATTTTCCACTTTTCTAAAATGTTTATACTTACTCTTAAGTAATGAGAAATTGGCCCTTCTGAAAGATAAATGTATTTTATAGTGAACATTTTAAGATAATTTTTTCATAAATACTGTAGTTTTTATTCATACTTCCTATTCTAAGTTGAAGACCTCTCCTGGAAATCTGTCTTATGTCTTACTAACCATTCACAAACTTTGAGGAAAAATAGCATGCCATTTTTTTTATGAGGCACCATGCTTTTCACAATGGTGCAGAGTGAAAAGATGAAAAATAATGACCGTAAGCAAACAAGGGAGATTTAGATTAGATAAAAGCTGTATTTATTTTTAACCATGAGGACAGTGAAGCTGTTGCACAGGTTGCCCAGACAGATTTTATAGTCTCCATCTTTTGAGGGTTTCAAGATCTGATTTCATAAACCATAAGTAACCTGATCTGACCTCACAGCTGACCAACGTTTAGGCAGGAGTTTGGACTGGAGACTTCCTATGGTCCCTTCCAGCATTCTCATTCTCTGACAAGTCATTCACTTGCTCTGCCAAACATGAAAAATCAGCCTTTTTTATATGTAAGGAATATATACATGTTATGTATGAAACACTTGGTCTGAAATTTAAAATTGCTGAAAACAAAGGTGTACCTGAGACATTTCACTAGAATGGGCAGTTAAAATTCTACCTATTTAGAAAATACTTCTAGCAGGCACTTTCTTCCCTCTACTGCCATCCACTCTCAGAAGCTTTTCTGCTTTTTCTGCCTTAAAGACAGTTGTCTTATTTTTCTTCTTTTCCTTTCTTTACCAGATGTGGAAGCACCGATCTCAGAATTGGTTGCTATTTGACAGCATATTGCAACTTAAGGCTCCTTTCTTGTTGTGTGAGTATGTTAAATATATATTCTGGGATATGCCTGAGAAATTAAATGTATGTGTTGAAGCTGGATCTCCTTTTCTTCTGTGAATGTCTGCAAAAGTCTGTTTGAGATGAAAATGCACAATTTTAATAGCAGAGAGGTTTGACATCTGTTTGTGGAGTGAGCTACTATGTTTATTGATATAGGACCTACTCAGGCATGCACTTCTAAGGAATGTTCTTTATTCTCATTTAGGGCTAAACAAGTTGAATGAGGATGGATTTAGGTGTGCACAGACCACTTAAATTACCACACAATGGCTATATCCTATCACAATCCCTAAACCCTTGGGGCTTCTGGTCATGTTGGAAGGCAATAGATATTGTATAATCAAGCATAGCCTGGTATGCTGAGTGGTATCCTGCAGCTGCTTCTTTCTTTGCTCTCTTACATCTTCTCTCCTTCCCTTTCCCCAGGTCTGTTGCACAGACCTGCCAGTCTGCTGCTTCTGGCACTGGGGGTCTAGAAGAAAAGAGGCAGCACCGTCATGCTGCAGCCACATATGGTGTGGGCACCAACACGGGAGTGTGAAGTGAGGACCAAGAAGTGAGGCTCAATGTGTGAAAGCTAACAAATTGCATGCATTAACTGGGGCTCTGAGCAGATTCTGAAATGTTGAAGGGGGAGGAGACGGGGACTGTTCCTGGTAAAATGTTGAATTATTTTCGCAGCTGCATGCGATTGCTTAGCATTATAAATGTGAAGAGACAACATTTAAAGTTCTTATGCCTTGGACGTGTATTATTTTTTACAGAGGCCAACTGATAACAAAAGAGTACCCTGTCTGCCTCCATTAGTGACCTGTGCAACCAGTAAGGAAAGAATTACCAAACTCACAGAGAAGGATGAGAAATAAAATTGCATGATAGGATGATTACAGAACAGGAAAGGAAGTAAAGTGAAACTGAAGATCCTCTTTACTAGGAGGGATGCAGCCTTATTAGTGTGGAAGGGTTCAGCTCTAATTCTCAAAGCTTTGCACTTCTTGGCTTGCTTGGAAATGATGCCTGTTCTATTCATGCAGACCCCTTTCTTCCTCTAAACTGGAGCTCTGTTCAATCCTTTGTCTGTTAGTCCGATGACTTTTCCTCTTCCCCAGATGACTATACTTTTCAGCATAATTGCTGTATCATTTTTTTTGAAGTCTCGTTTGTGATTGAAATTACACAAGAAAAGTTCAGAGATATTTCTCTGAACTTTAAACTTCAACTGACAAGAAAAAAAACATGTAGCCATACTATTTCTTCCTTCATAATGTGATCAAGTTATTAAGTGTTTTAAATAGATTCTTACCTTCCTTTTTAAAGTTTAAGAAATTTAATTTAAAAAAAAAAATCTCCATAGGAATCTGCCATAGAACCTTTTGGAAAAGTATGGTGACATCAAAAGAGGCTTAAACTTAATCGGTGGCTTTCTCAGCTCTCACTCCTGAGTGTAGGGATACAAAGTCTTTAGCTAATGAGTGTGTGTGTGTGTGTATATATATATATATAATATATAAAATATATTTTCCCCTGATAGGGTATCAAAATGAAATTCATGCTGTGAACACATTTTCTTTAACTTATTGTTATTGCTTTCACTTACCAAAGGAAACAACTGAAATAAATTAGTTTATTCATCAGTGAAGTTTGTTTCAAGGGTTTTGGGTGGTCAGTGTTATTTTAGGCATTACATGTCTCCAGTCATTATTTCACAGCAAGGTCCTACAAGCTGCCTTTTTCATTGTTCTGGCTCTGCTGCTACGGGGAGAGCTGAGCTAAGGGATGCTGTTGTGAGAAATCCTGTTTCTGAACTTTTCTACAATGTAGGGAAAGCAAGTACATTCACTAGTAGGAAAGAAGATGAGGGGGGAAAATAAGTGTGGTGATTCTGGCTCCCAAGGCCATTTGTTTGCAGTGCACACTTGACAGCTTCTTTTTCCAATTTAAAAAAAAAAAAAAAAAAAGCTTGAAAACGGAGTTCTCCGACAGTCAACACAAAACCAAGTATCCAAAAAAAAAAAAAAAAAAAAAAAAAGACCACTTAAAAACAAAACTGTGTTTCTTAGTGCTCTTTTGACCCAGAGCAGCTGCAATGGTAATGAGAAGGCTCCATGGAGGCTTGGCCTCTGACTTGCATGAATGCTTGCTGCACAGGGAATAATACTGAAGGAAACCCGTCCCTCTTCCTGTCTCTGAAATCTCTTGTTTAACTTTGTTAGGATTACATATTTATATATATAGGAGAAAGTTTGAGGTTTGGGATTAATAAGAAATATTATTTGCTATTGCACCATGAATAATCCTCAAACAGTGTTGGCATCTCCAAGTAGAATCTGTTGTGTGAGCTATATATGCTTTAAAGTATTTATTCTTACATGAAGTAAGCCTTTGTTTCAAGAAAATCCTGCCCCTCCTCTCACATGCATGTGTAAGGATGTTCTGAACTCTCTTTAATTGCTGAGCAGGCTGAGACCCCCATGGTTTGTTGCTAAGCGTGCTATAGAAGAACCTTGGTAGCCTGAAAAAGGAAATCTGAAGCCTGGTCGCACAGTTCCGTGACAGTTTTTCTCAGGCTGAGATGGCTTCTGTGTCACAGCTTGTTTCAGCCCCTTCCCATGTTTGGCCCTTTATTGTGGACTAAGTCATCTGCTCTCTCAGCAGAGTAATTATTCCCAAGCAAAAATTTCCTTTTTTGTCAGAATAAAGTGCTCTTTTACCAGAATAAAATGTTTATATGAACAGTTGGGAGAGGGAGGCTCTCCAATGTGCTGGAACTGTGTTGAAATAGGCAATCTCCAGCGAGTATAGGCCCTTTCTATATGCCAACTCTGTAGAACAGGGCAAAAGAATTGGGTGATTGCTTTAATTTACCTGTTCATTCGCTGTAGGTAAATTCAGAATAGAACAGAACAGTTTGGTTGGAAGGGGCCCTCCAGCCACCTGCCTGACCGTCGCAGGGCTCCCCAGAAGCTGACGCCTGTCAGTGCGGCACCATCCCAGTGCCTCTCCAACACCGACAGGCCCGGGGCACCAAGCACCTCTCTGGGAAGCCTGTCCTGTCCCGGTGTCTGGTCACCCTCATGGTGAAGGGATTTCCCCCAGTGTCCAGCCCAGCCTCCCTGGGGCAGTTTGGGCCATCCTCTGGGCCTGCCTCTGCCTCCCCTCCTCAGGGAGCTGAGGGAGCAGCAAGGCCGCCCCTTGGCCTGTTCACCTTCAGCCAGGGACATGGGGGCCTCAGCCTCTCCTCACAGGACATGTCCTCCTGCCCGCTTTGCTCTTCTGTGTGCTCTCAAGAGCCTCAACATCCTTTTGATGTCAGGGAGCCCAGAACTGCCCACAATATTCAAGGGGAGGCTGCACCAACACTGAGCATGGTGGGATGTGTACTGTAGCAGCTCCCCAGTCGGTGCAGATGCAGAGTTCTCTACAGTATGTCCTAGTTCTGTACATAAGGAGCTGAGACTTCTTGGACTGAAGAACCAGCTTTGAAGAAAGCAGGTGTTCAAAGGGATTGGAGCTCTGTTGAAAACATTAATCTCAACACACAGTTAATGATTGTAAAATGAAGCAATGCCAATAGTATGGAAAGGGAACATGCATGTTGGATGAAACAGAGTTCAGATCCCCATATTTCTTAAAATATCCAGGATATCACTAATATATAGCCATATTTGACATCTCAGCATCTTTCAGCTCTAGATAGAACTTACTCTTATGTTTTGAAGACGTGAAGGCCTCACTAAGCTATATTAATGGAAATACAGAAAGCAATCTGAATTGTCTTCCAACATGTGGGAAGAATAGATCCAGTTCTTCACACTAATGTTGTTACCTGTGTTCACCTGAACATGTCAGATCCTGTGCCTTGTGTTTTGTTCTCACTTTCAGGGGTGAGAATTCATGTTGTACTTTCCATTTCTCTGTTGTGAGCACTTCTTTTGCTGGGTCTCTTTCACAATCCTTTTGTTTTGCCTTTCTTAGGCTGAAGTATTTATTTATTTATTTATTTATTTTTTTAAGTATTCAACATAAAATAACATACTTTATAGAGAAAGAGTTTTCTACTTACTCAAACTTTATAGAGTTATCTCAAGGCCAATTGAAAAGGTCTACAAAAATTTTACAACTGCTGCATCACCTCTGCCTCTCTGTGTGATTTCTATTTGGTCTTCAGGGAAAGATCATCCTTTCTAATCTGTGTTTGCCAAGCACCTCTGGGGTCTTAATGTTGTATGGCTGGGACACATAGATAATACTCGATGTAGGCTTATTATGTCGTACCAAGGTTCTGGGCTTGGTGTGTGGATTGATGTACAGTATTTCTGCTTTGTTTGTGAGAGAATATTCTTTATGCTCATGTTTAACTTGTCAGTAGTGATTAGACATTTTGTGGGATTTGAGCCACACCTTACATATGTCACTGCTGTGGTTGTAATTACATAGAAGTGTGAAGAAAAAAAGCTTTGTGCTGTTTGATTTGAGGATAATTTGATAGAACATGATTAAAGCACAATTGTGCTGGATTTTCTTATAAACTTCCCTGAGCTGTCCACAGTGTTCTTTGGGAAACGCAGGATGCAACGCTGAGTGTGCCTGAACAACACAAAAGGGAAATAAGCTATTAATCCTGAGAAGACAGAGAGAAAAGGTTGCAAAATTGAGACTTTTTTTCTATTCTGCTTCTTCAAAGTGACTCATCTTTATGCCCTCTGATGTAATTTTGGTGCTGGCTTGAGGTGGCGTTTCTAGCAAACTACTTCGCTCTGTGTTTTGTTTTCCTCTTTTTCATGTCTGATTGACAGTCCCACCAAGAAATAACAATGAAAAATTCATGAGGTCAATCCCCAAGTGATTCAGAAAGGACTTTCATGGGATTAGGCAGTGGCAGTTGAATTTCCTGGGGCACAAGTGTGTTTTAAAGAAAGGGATAAAAGTGTGTTATTCTCTGGATAATCCTGGCTGAAATATAAAGGACCGGTTTTGGTGAATAATTAGAGAAAATGTCCCCAAACCATCTTTAATTGGTATGGCATAAAAAGCAGTATTAATAGTATTATTTCTGTTAATAATGTGTATTTTCCTTCATTTTCTTCCTCTATAGGGAATGGTGTTTTCTTTCTTTTTGTTGTTGTTGTTTTGTTTTTGTGTTACATAACAGCTGACAAGGAAATATCAGAATGATATTGTTGTATTTGTGATCTGCATTTCTAGGAGATAAAAAGCCCTTTGTTCCTGTCTATTGGGAAGCATGCAGAATTATAGTTACAGAAAAATTAAGCTGCATTAACTTTCTGATTATAATTCATAGTTATGTGCTGGCATCGAATAGAGGGCTCAAGCTAGCAGGTGGTAAACACATACCAAGAAGTGAAATTTCTGTGATGACCGCTGCTGCTTTTGAAGGGACTTCCTGAGGAGGGCAGAGGCAAATAAATTTAAGTGCTGTGGCAACTTGATCCCAGAGAAAAGCTGGTCCATGAGCTCTAGGAATAACCATACAATCTTTCTCATGATGTGTTTTGCTTTCAACCTCTGATCTCGGATATCGAGAGACCACCAGCACCAAACCTTGCAGCATGCCCAAGGGTCTGGCCAAGATCCTTGCATGCAGGGCAAGGGTGCTGGGTGTTAGGTCCTCACTATGGCTTTAAGACCTTTGGGTGATGGTAATGAAGTGGGTTTTGGCAGATCTTTTATGTCCTTTAGGATATAGGTCAACCGTTATGGTGTGAGATTTGCTTTAATCTCACTTTATCCTGCATATGTCTTAAGCTGCCCATTTTCTTGGTTTCTCTTGTTTGTGGTACCTTTATGGCTGCAGTGTGCCCTGCTGCTGTGAAAACAGAAAAAGAAATTACAGAGGCTTCCTGATCTTGATGTAGGCATCATACTCTGATGTCTCCCAGTTCACTGGAAGCAGGCAAGTCGTTAAGGGTGCTTAGAGGAAATGTATGTTTGATCACAGAGAATTAAGTTGAATTGTTAGGTTAAAAAGGCATTCACCTCTTTTAAGCCCAGTACACATTGATGGTACCTGTTAGCAGGATTTTACTCATTCTTAATATCTGTAGATTTGGAGAAACTTTTATCAAACCCCATAACGATTTGGGCAGCTGCCTTGGTGTAGTCGTGCAGGGTCTCTGTGCCCAGTGCTCAGTAAGCTGCTGGCGTCAGGAATGTTAGCAGAGTGAAGGAGCGTGAGGAGCTGTGAAGAATCACTCCACTCTTTCCAAGTCCTCTTTCATCTTCCTGCCTTTATTCATCTCAGCATCATATTTCAGTTTTACAGTGTGGATGAGATATTTTTAAACAGGAGATGCAATTTGCTTCTTCAGAATCACTGTGTTTAGAGAGTTTGTTGCCATGATGGGTGTAAACCTTTACAAATGGCTTTGCCCAGAGGAAAAATGTAGCTTTTATATGGAGAATCCATGTGGAAAATAAGTGTTGTGTTTTGTTGGTTTTGTTTTTTGGATCTCTAGTGTTTGACAGCTCAAACTAGTTTTGAACAGTTAGGATGTAGCAAAGTAATTGCCTGAATGTTAGCACTTTCTTCGTGTTTTACTTCTGTGTATATATACATTTAGTTATATACTTGTTAGAGCAGAAATAGGTTTTGTGTCATTCAAGTTTGGGTTTGTTAAAGAAAACATTTCCTGGGAGGGGGGGGGAGAGGGAGGGAATTATCCCTGCTTCTGATCACTTGGCAGTGCACATGCTCTACCCATCTACTTCTCACTAAGAATCATCCTTACTCTTCAGTGTGGCTATTTTGGTTCTGCTGAGGTTGCCTTTTTCAAATAAGCAATATATAAATAACACAGAACAAACTTGCTGGTTTAGTTTGTTTTGTGAAAACTTCAAATATACTGAAAGATAAAGTTACAAAAATGAATTTCTTGTTATCACTCGTGGCGCTTAGGGTTTCTACTACTGCTTAATTTAATTAGATCTACAGGTAACGTACCCCCTGATTATTTTTTTTATGATGATTTTTTTCCTTGTAGTTCTCCAAATGTCTGGATTGCCTGCTGTCGTTTTTATCCTAATTCATTTTTCAATTTCCATGCTTGCTTTTCATCTCATTCATTACAAGGAAGAGCTGAATACATTTATTTACCTTTCTCGAAAATGAGAGGAAGCGGAGGGTATGAGCACTGTGATACTCATGAACTCAGCTGTTTCACAGAAAGCCTCCGGAGAGGTGTTGGAAGTCTGAGGGGTCCCACAGTTGGGTGGTCTGCAAAACAGCCCACCTCGAGTCTGGGTGAGGTACGAGAGGAAAGAATGCAATTACAGGCTAATTAGAAATCCAGATTCTCTTCTGCAAAATGTGAAGTTTCCTTTTCTACCTCAGAAGTGAAACAGACCTTACCAGCACTTAAAAACAAACTTGCCAGCAAAGAATTGACATAGCCCAAAATACCCAGCAACCAGTGATTAGACTTTCTGCTCAATTCATGTCTGCAATCTAACTACTCACCTGCTGGCTGTTCTGATGGGAGAACAGAGCCCTGTCAAAAAGAGTCTCTCCCACAGAACCTTCTTAAGATGGGTACGTTCCAAGGAAAAAACTTCTTTCTCCTTTCTCTCCAACCCCCAACAGTATTTTCTGAGTAATAGACATTTCTTTGAATATTCCTAACACCTGTCACTAATGCCCGCTGAGTACATTTTTTGCTGTTTTTCCTGCACTGCAAAGAGGTGAAATAGTGTGAGCTGAGCAATACGGCAACTGGCCTTTCTGGAAGAAAGGCAGTCGCTTATGGACATGATTAATGGCAAATCCATGCTGTGAGGCTGGCTTTGTGCTTGCTTTGGGTGGTGTCTAAGGATTTTATTAGCACATAAAAACAGTTTGCAGAAAGATCAGTTTACTGAATGGGTCTAGCAGAATTTTTTCTTCAGATTTATTAGATATTTTTGGATTGGAGGAAAGCACCACTCTTGAAATGTGTCATTAGATTCCTAGTGGAAATATTTGTCAAATGTTCACATTCAGCTTCCATACTCAATTTAATGTCTAGGTAAATGTTAAGTAAATTTTATTGATTATGTTAATTATACAATCAATAACCTTTTAAAATGTCAGCTCTCTAATTGCACAGTTCTCAGATCATTTAAAGCTTAAATTGGTGTGTTAATTTGAAAAAACTTCCCTTGATTTAGTCATCTCTCTTGAATCCAACCAATGAATGTAGAAAGCGGCAGTACCATGAGTGTATCGTGTGTGAATCATGAACAGGAAGCAAAATTTGACCTTGGGGTAACTTTCCTTCACTTCCTATGTTTCTTTCACTGTCAAGAGATGAATTATCTGAGTCCTGTTAAAACTAAGTTGTGGATAATGAATTTCCAGAATAGAGAATGATTCAGTAACTCTACTGGCTGACAGAATAAAGAGCATATCAAAGGTCTCAGAACAAATGAGGGAGGTCTGTTTGAAGGCCTAATCTTTCCAATCTGAATCAAATAGGTGTGCTTGGCTTGGGCTTCCATGTTTTTCTGCCAAGCACCATCCCGTTGAGGTTGTTTACAGTTATGCAAGCAGATTGTGTGAGATGGGCCTTCTCAACTAAACCGAGCCATGGAAAGGTCCCAAACTGAGCTGAGGTACAGGCCCCACTCTTGTGTATTTCCTTCCTGGAAGTTTTGCAAGAGCAAGTGACCAAATGCCAGCGTTTATGTAAAATATGTTTTAACTTAATTTCACACACACTATGTCCGTGATTGATATACTCCATATTAGTAACTATTTTTGAAAGAAAATTGAGCAGCTTAAAAAATTTAAAGGTGGTTAATGCACAAAAATGAGGATGTCATGTGGATGCCACCAGGGCAGGTTGGGAACAGAGAAGGCAGGAGTCCTGAGCCATAGCAGAATCATGGAGAACAGGGCTGTACAGGACTTCGAGAAGTCATCTAATCCAGTTCTTTGCCCCAGGATAGGACCGATTGCATTTTGTGGAGTCTCAGACAAAATGTTAAGTAACATGTTCATTTACACTGCCAAGCATAGTTTCCATCACCTGGACTACAGAAGAAGCTGGTGTATTTATGGCCTGAGGGAATGGGGAAACTTCTGCTCAGAGAACTCGTCTGGTGTTTGATATCTGCAAACCTAATCCTGGGATCCATCAGATGCTTTTGGTGATCCTTTCTATATATCGTACTGCACACAATGTTATGAAAAGGACTGAACTAGCTGCGAGCACCCCTTAGGCTTGCCCAGATGAGTGGCCACACAAAGGCCAGGAGGCTTTTCATCCTCTGAAAGACAACGGAGTCCTCAGTGGTGGTGTGTGTGGCCTACTAAGCTTTGCTGATGTGACTGTGCTGCCTTGTTTTGCACAATACTTGTAACCTATGGGTCTTTATACTGCTCTTTAGATCACAATGCAGGTATGTTTTGTGCAGTATTGGGAAACTCAGTATGAGCAAGGTTAATAGGATCTTACATCACTTCCATCAGCTCATACATATAGGCACCTATATGCACAGCTCCTTGTTAATCCTTGTAGGTACCCACAGATCCCTACATACATTAAGTCCCTGAACTTAGACGTTTAGGGGGTGTTTTTCCCCATTCTGCTGGATTTTTGTTTTATCCAAACAGCTGTCCCACCTGTAAAACTCAAATAGCTTTTTCATGCCTTGTTATGGTGATTGTCAGGTACCTGGTGACAGGGAGTGTAAGATGCCCCCAGGACAAAAGTTTGGAATATCTATACCAGCGTAAGTGTCACTTGTTGGCCCTTTGCTTCGCCAAAGCTATTCCCAGTCAACACGGTAGAATAATGAAGTGTCGATTGAAAATAGCAGGTAGATCTCATATTGCTGAAAAGAGTCTTGAAAATTCAAGCTGTGTATGTACACAAACTCTCATACAGTTAATTCCCAGAGCCATGCAAATTATCACAATAGGAGTGTCCTGTTTCGCTGGTGCCATTGTTGCCTCTCGAACTCATCACTGGATTTATTTTGAAATCTTAGGGTGAGGTTTGAGGAGTGTTTGATCTCTCTTTCAGTGGCCCTTTCCCTAAGGCTATTACTAGAAGCACATGAAGGCATCTGCTCCTCAGTAACACGGGCAAGCAGCCTGGTTCCTTGCTAGTTAGCACCTGTTAACAAGGACAGTGCTCATTTGCATTTCTAAGGGTAAATGGGAAGAGCTGGGTTTGAGATTTGTGCACTGTGGGGTTTATTTGGTTTTGAATTCTGTGCACGTAGTAGCCTGTTCTAGCTTGTTTTATTTATTTATTTATTTATTTTCAGCAAATGAGCTAAAACGATATCGAACTATTGACCAGGGTAGTTAAACTGCTAAGTAACTTTTACTCTTTTTGATGAAGTCTACTCAGTCTAGCCTGAATCAGAGACCTTTCTGTGCTAATTCAAGTTGTATTTAATTAATACATTTTTTTCCCTCTTGTATTCACTTGTTTTAATTTCTTGCTATTAAAGTGTTTTTATATGTACTATGTCAGACCCTATGAATAGCTCCTTTAGCGAATTTTTCAGAGATGGCATTACAGTGTGAAGCTATTACCTGTGGTATGGCTTAATTACATTTTCCCCTTTTCTCTTTAATAAGCTGTCACGGGATTTGCTAGATGGTCAGTTTAGTGTCACCATTTGTCTAGAAATCTGCCTATGTTGCTCTTTATCCTCTGCTCCTAAATCAGCAAACCCTAATGGAAGAGCTTCTCTTCTGTTGCATATTTATGTAATTGCCTTTTAAGGGTATTCTATTTTCCAGCACTGTTGTCTTGCTTGAAAACAAACAAAAACTAACCAACTAAACCAAACAAAAAGAAAAACAAAACAAACAAAACCAAAAACACAAACAAACACGGTGGTGGCGATGGCCCATTAAGCAATATGGACACCAGTAAATGCCAGCGGTACTGCGGCTATTTCCCATTGTAATGATATCAGAATTTGCTAGCCCCATCAAAACACAGATGGAAATTCTTCCTGTTATTCACCGATGCTGAATTCAGGTACCTTCTTGTATCTTCTCTCGTTTCATACTTTTCAAACTGGCACCGTAAGGCACATTAGTAAATGGCTTTCTTTACCACTTCCATTGTTAATGAGCGCAGGGCAGATCGGTGAGTTCCCTAAAAGCTCAGTGGTGAATTGATTTCTTCCAGTCCCGTTTGAAAGAGATTATTTTGTTACTGTGCTAACAGAGGCATCTCATTCTGACAAATTCATGTAAGCGTGGTGCGATTCATGTAAAACACAGATCCTCAGCTTGGTATATAGATTGGCATTTGTAGCAATATTATCAGGTTCATTTGAAGTAACTTAAATTCTGATACTTTATAGAACTCACTGTGAGAGAGAAGATTTTGCCCTGGACAAACCAGAACTGTCTGTCACAGAAGTAATTAGTGTTGTCCCCTGCATTTTAAGAAATCACCCATGGATGATGATGTGTTGTTTTATCTTTTTTTTTTTTTTTTTAAGTGTACTGTAGAAGTCATTACTTCTGAGCAACATATTCAGATATTCTTTAATGTACCTCCAGTTAAAAAAAAAAAAATAAAAAAAAAAAAAAAACACTTCTAAGATATTCTGTGTGCATACAAAAGGTGTTTATGTGGATCTTGTTTTTGGTGGGAGGAGTCTTTGTTAATAAATCTGTTAAAAACTGAGACAGTAGCATTTTTCACTTTTAACTGTACACCAAAAGCAAATCTTGGACCTTGAAATCAGAGAGAATTCCTGTTTCTTTTGCTCCTTCTCATTACATTCTAGGAGTTCAACTAACCAGAGTACAGTAGGGAAGCCAGCAGAGAGCACTGTTCAAAACCTAGCTCTCAATGTGTCCAAATGAATGAGATTTAAAGTTTTCAACCTTATTTTTTTAATGAACGAGACTTCAAGATTATTTTATAATAGAGGAAGGTTTACTATTCTCTATGCTCATAGTATCTTTTTATTTTTATATCAGCACAGTCTTGACTGTTACTTCCCCTTAACTCAGAATTGGTGATTCAGATCATGTTTGTTTGCTTGCAGAGCTCATGAATTTAAATCTTTTTTAAAAAAATAATAAAATAGCTCTAGGCTAGTAAGAGACTATGGACCTTAACAATAATAAAAAATAAATGAAAACGGTAAAAAAAAAAAAATAAAATCTGCCTTCCTACTTCTGTGCTGTTGACAACGGATGATATGAAATAAAAGGAAAAAAATAAAAATAAAAAATAAAAGTTCAACTTTGCAACTTGGTTGTTTCTTTTAAAAATCTGAATACTTGTTAAGATCTCATGGAATATGTGCCCTGACTCATCATTTTGAACATTTGGGTTTGGTGATACTACAACCTCCAACACTTGCTGACAAATCCAAAGACAACAAAATGTTTTTTAAAAAACTGTTTTGAAAAGGAGACCAAGTAGAGACTTCCTGCCCCCTAGCTTTTTACCCTGAATATTTGGATGTGCAGTTTGCTGTAGGCTAAACCACATTAGCTAGTAGCTGTAGGAACTTTCACTGAACTCAAATACAGTCAAGAGCAACAATTAAATTCCTTTAAAATACAGATTAATTCTTATTGACTGCTCTAGATTGAGAGCGCCTAAGGATTGAGGAGCAGCTTTACCCTGCAGTCAGTCGTGCCCATGGATATCTTCATCTTATGACAAAAATTCATTTTGTCCTGTGGCTTGGTACAGCACTGATATTCCTCAGCATGCTAAGGCAAGCATCTGCAATATTAATAAGAAAAAAACACAGATTAATGTAATGGAACAGATTCAGGTAAGAGAATGGTTTAGTCTTTTCCACTTTTGGCGTGTGCTAAGGCAAAGCCTGTTAGTTGGTATTTCTTTATTACGTTCTTTCAGTGATTCCAAAGTAGAAGACGCAGAAATGTAACCATCTGTAGTTAAAGCAAATTGTCTTAATTGCTCATCCCTGTTTTGGAATGATACACCTGCAGATTACTGCTGCTGAGGGCTGCAGTGCGATGATTTAGCAAATTGGCTGTCTACGTGCTGCTGTGTTTGGCTGCGTGCTCATCATGGAAGGAATACAACTACAGACTGGTTATGTACTGTGGGAAAATGTGTTTAATGGAAAGTTTTCAGAGTTACAGAATTTTGCCTTAATAATATATAAGGAGACTTTCAATCTCATGGTTTCTTTCCAGAAAGTTATTAGCAGTTTAAGTCTTGGCATGTAAGGAAAGAAAATGAAGGAATACGTGAAGGGAAGGTAGGATTTCTTAAAGTAAGGAAGAAAATTTTTTTTGTGTGTGTACAAACTCTTTATTTTGTTTTATTGTTATTTGCTTTGTAACAAGCAGTTTTATAAGAAGCTTGTCCTTGACATATTGCAGGGACTGAGACACTCAAGATGTCGGTAAGAATTGAAACAGCCACAGTGCGCCCTTGCAGCTGAAATCTTACTGGCTAGGTAGAAAACTGAGCTGGAAGTAGCTGTGTATTTTCATATGCTCCTCCACTGCCCAGATGCATGTTTTGGTGATCATTAACACCAGCCTAGCAGTCAGATAAGACATGCCACATAGCTTTTTGCTTAGTTATAATGCCTTTCTCTGTTGAACAATGCAGTGTCTGTAGTAGTAAATAGCGACTTCCTAATTAACTTTGCTGACCAGTTTGTTCACAAGTTTATTTCCAAAAAGATCCAAACTTCTTCAGTAATTTTTTCTGTTACTCAAGTGGGGTATGGACTGACTCCAGCTGTGCCTCCTGGGTTACTCAGCATTGGGCTGTTTGCAGAATTTTCCATGCAGAAGGAACTCAGAGGAAACATTGTTTTTCTTCTTTTTTGAACCTGCCTATATCCTAAGCCTTGCATGCTTAGGAAACACATATTAAGTGAGAAATAAATGCTAGGAACAAATCTAACTTTAAGATTGCTTTCAAGAATGCATTTACAAACATCAAGAATAAATGCAAATTCTTCCTGAAGGAGTTTTAACTCTTCGTGTTAAATTACTGGGGAACTCAGAATTGCTGCGAAAACATAACTACAGTTGGTGGTGCAATCTACAACTGATAACAACTGATTGACAGTACATTTAAAGGGACTCTGAGAAAGAAGATGGCCACACGCATCCCTTTATGCACGTAAAAGTGTATAATTATTAATAGTTGGTGCAAACTCTGGATTTGTTGCTCTCTAAGAGTACTTGAGAATATATTTTATACTAATCATATGATGTTACAATGATTTTTTTTCCAGTAACTGTTAAGAGGAAATGCCTCAAAATTAAACAATGTTTGAAACTACTACTATGCCCATCCTTCAGTATGAATTTTTGTACTCCTCCTGTTTGTACTTAAGTGATATACATGTTTGCAGGCTCCTGTCTAATGCCTTTATCTTCAGGGGTTGACTGTCTGTGTGTTAGGGGATGAGTTCTGCCATGGAAGACTAATCTTCAGGCAGGTTTCTTTCAGAAAAGTCCTATAGAAGTTGTCTTAATGAAAGCATTATAATAAGGTTGGAATTTAGTAGGAGATCCTGATGCATTTAGAAACAATATTGTTCTCTCCTAGAAGTTTAAAATTTTTCCAGATAAAATGCATTTACATTACAGAATCCTAATACTTTCTATAGGATAGTTATGAAGTAATACATAAATCTATTTTATTTTTGTTCAGTTTTGATATCATACACTTCTCCAGGGTTTTCAGCTGATGAATTCAGAGTTATCCATGTTTCAGATTCATGGACTGCTTGTCCTTTTAATTCATTTAGTATTTAATGTCGTTCTTGCCTTTTAGTGAAAGTAACACAGTAACTTGTTATTTCAGCCACAGTTTTAAAGAATATTAGCAGAAAGTAAGGATCCTGTAAATATCTATGTACTTGAGTCCCCCTGGACCCTGGAAATTCATTTGTGTAGAATTGCTCAGGTAATGTTAGTGTGTGAAAGATTCAATCAAAGGGGAAAATAAATTAACTGTAATCAGCAATTGCGCCAAAACCTCTTTTACTTTTCCTTTTTATTTTTTATTTTTTTTTAAACAGTGCACAGTGAACTTAAATATTGTGGGTGTGTTGTAGTTACATGACATCATTTAGTCATTTAAAAGTATTTTTAAAGCAATCTTGTAAATCTTTGCTTTTATACCGTGGACTTTTAATTTGTTTATACAAATGTTGAAAGTGTAGGTTCAGTTCAGCTGAAGGTGATGAAAGTTGTGGGTCTCTTGTGAAGCATTTCCTTAATGGCCTCTTTTTTTATATGAAGTAGATATCTTTAAATTATTTAAGAATTCAATCTAAAATGATTTTTTTTATATATATTGTGAATGATATACAGTGGTACTGATTGTCTAATCTGGGATGCTATTGATTGTACTCTGATGCTGACAGAACTGTTTTGCTTCCCTTTGTGTTTTTTTCACCTTTAGAGCTCTCACAAGGTGATTCTGATTTCCGGAGCCATGTTCAGTGATATAGAAAATGGATGAATTATAGATCACCAAGCACAGTCTTAAACTGTAATTACAAAGAAATGGGTTTTCACCCAAAGTTTGTAGATATTCACAGGCAGTCAACACCTCAAGCCTGATTTGTAAAATTCTGCAAAATTTATCATGTCTAAAGAATGACCAAGGAAGTAAGCAATTGTTTAAGCTTTTTCCCATCCTGTAGGCAGTCAGAGATACTGTTCATGGAGAAGTCCTCATTTGGATTTCTTAGTTTTTTGAAAGCAATAGGAGTTATTTTTAGCATTCCCATGTAGCTGCATGCTTCTGGCCCTGCCGGAGCAAGGTATGCATCCAGAGCTGCTGGGTGCACCTTGCTCCATGCGAGCTGACCAGAGGTGCTGCTGCCCAGCACATCCCTGCGGCCCAGCACAGAATCAGGAGCTGCTGCCACCACTGTCATTGTAGGTAATCAATCCTGCTGCCAAATGTGAGAACTTTGTCCCTTGTAGGAAGGTTTTGTCCCCTGTTTAGTTGTGGGCTCAGACCATCTTATTAACTGACCTTCAAGGCACTATTTTGATCGAGAGATTGCTTAACTTTTTCTGTTAAGAATTAGAGATCTGTCTTTAGGTTTTACAGGAACTCATGATTCGCAGGAATGCCAGGTCTGGCATAACACAGAGTATACATAACTTGAAAACAAATTCTAATGTTTATTTTCAGGCTTATGCCAATTACTTTATTACTTAAATATATGCAATGTTATTAGGAGATGCAGCTAGCACAGTCTGCAAATATACAACTGAAAATCCCTTACTTGGTCCAAATTTTTAAAAACAACAAACAACTTGAAGTAAACAACCACTTGATCCAAACTCCTACAGCCATCTGCTTGGACTACTATATTTGAGATCTATGGGATGGGAACCACCAGTATTTGCTTTTCAGACTAAAAACCACTGTAAGCCAGTGAAGAAATCACTAGCTGTGAATTAATTGAGGGAGTTGCATGCTTTATCTTCCTTTGGACTTGTTGTTTTCAAACAGATTGTGGACTTTTTTTGTTTTGTCTTCTGCTTGTTTGCTATTCACATGTTATTTCAGCAAATCATTTCTGGCTGGCAGGTCATTTGAGTCCTTTGCTGTGAAAATTTGTTCTTCATTTTATGGTGGTTTGGGATTCTGTTCTGCAATCTGCATAGGGTCTCATTTAGTTTAATGCTCTTATGTGGAATTCAGGAGTCATAGAGTGAAGTGGGAATAGAAACAAATGAGCATCTCAAAACTGTCAGGATGGAGGTATATTTTGATGTATGTTGCATGGTCTTTATGTAACTTGTACCTTTTTGAAAGAACTTCACTTCATGTAGCCAGTACAAAATTGGAGGCAGGATTTGTTAGAGAAAAGGAAATGATGCAATAATTTTTCCTGTGTATTATTCTCATTAACTTACAGTCTGAACTATTTTGGAATTGTAGGCTAAAAGAAATAGAAAGGCTATAGAAATAAACAATACAAATGAAAATGTAGAAATGCCATCACAACTCTTTTCTGATCATTTTCTATTTGGAAATTGCAAGAGAATGTTTTACGTCACTGTGGCATGGGCTTTACTGAGTGTGTCTGCAAAGAGTGGGGCAGCTGGCACTACAGGTGTTCCAACCTAATAGGTGTGCTCTGTATTGCCTAGCAAGCACCCTGCCTATTCAGGGTGTGATGGGAAGGCAAAGAGCTTGATGGAGCCTTAACAGGCACCACAATGTGTTTTGTAGCCTGCTTGTAATCAACTTTTTTTTTCTATAGCACATCGGGCACATGATCAGTTGTCTTTGCCTTTTTAAGGAAATTGCATTTTATGTTTTGATTTGTAATTGGCTTGCATGAAGCAGATGAGTGCCTTTCACTTTATAGGCAGATAAATATGTTTGAAATTCTGGTTGTTTTTATTTTTTCCCCTTCTTTGCAGAAGGTATAATTAAGATGTAGCTTTTTTTTTTTTTTTTTTTTTTTCTCCTACTGATTTATTGCTACCACTTCCAAAAAACATCTGAATTCCTGGGGAAGAAAGAAGTGACATACACAAAGCCTCTTAAATTATGGGGAAGCATTATAATCCTCCCCCTGGGGATGGTAGGAAGGCATCAATGTTACACTGCAGTTGGACTTGACATAGAGCACATTGGTTATACATGAAACATCAAATGTAAAAAAAAGATTTCACAAGTCTACTTTCCCATTCTATACTCAGAGATCAGTCAATAAATGGTATTGTACTGGCAATGTTTTCAGTACGTAGGCAGATGTGTAAGTTGCTTTTAACTGCACTTTGGTTATGCTGTGCAGAGCTGGCGTGCTGTTTGTTTTACTACTCAGGTTGTTGTAGAGCTAAATCCTGTGTTTGCATTTCTGAACTAACCAGTGGTAAGATATCCTCTGCTTGGTATCTTCTCTTACAAAGCCACTCCAGGTTTCATGCTCTTATCTGGGGTGTAACTGGTAGGGCAGTTTGCATGCATACTAAGAAAATGTTTACATTTCTGAGGACTGAAAAAGTTGTTTAAGACTAAGTGGCTGGAAAAATGAAATTGGTTAATGCCTCTGCAAAGAGTCCTACACTTTCTAAACATTTGAGAAACGAGGATTGGCAGCACTTGCATAGATGTTAAATAGTATGTATGATTCATGGGAAGATCGTTATCAGAGGCAAGGCAGGAGCTCTGTTGTTGCCCTTTAGACTCATCTGTTCGGATGGAGCAGCCACAGAATCTCTAAAACTCACAGCTGCTTGCAAATAGGATTCTTTTTTTCCTTAAGATAAATCCTCATGTTAATGTTTCAGAATTTCATTCTATTGTTACATCTGAATAGTTAGTAGTAGTCTTACACTTCTAGTGTATGTGTGTGTGTGCCCTTTTTATGGTATGGATGTCTAATACATGTCCAGAAATAACATTTATTGCAACTGATGAGTAGCTGCTCTGGGGAGTAATAAACAGTGACTAATTTCCTGTTCCACATAGCATAGCAGTAGCATCAGGTTATAAAAAATACTTTGGGATTACCAAAGTATTTACCAATTATCTTTCTATGTCTGTCTTGATATTATAGAAATTAGCTTATTGAGGGTTGGCTTTGCCTTAAAAACAAAACAAACAAAAACAATATTAGCCCATAAGGAATGCCCATTATTTGCATTTACCTCTTGATTTTTCAACTCTCTCAGTAGCGTAACGTGGGTGGATTTTTGAGGAAACAAATTCCAGCATGTTTCAAGTTCACAAAGTCATGATGGTGAAGGTGAAACATTTGTAAATAGTGTCTGCAAATATGTCCCATGCCTACAGGTTATGTTAGCATCACCAGGTGTGGCCAAATACCGTGAAACTTCTTTGTTTTCTCCCCTTTTTGTGGTGATATGGTATCAGTCTTATGCATGAGGAGTATTTGTCAGCAGTAAATGTGGCTCACAGAGGCCTCGTTGAGTTCTCAAGTAAATTAGATTGCCAGATCTAACCTACTTGTGCCTTTTATTCAATATGTCAGTTGTACATGTTATGTTCTAAAAAACTCTTCTGTGATTATGTGCTTGTGAGTTGAGAGTTAGGTGAAGATTAGGGAGAACATCAAAGCTACAGTTAAGTGGAAGAAAGATGAGTTAAAGCCAAGTCATTAGAGATCCCTTTGAAGTGTTTTCAGATTAAGACCTCTCTTTTAAGTGGGATACTTACCTGCCTTTCAATATTTAAATAATAAGACATGACGGGCAGTGCTTTTCTGAAGGATTATTGTACACTATGGTGTGTTGTAGAGGCATGAGGCCAAAGGCAAGTGACTTCAGTGGCGGAAAGACTGTAGTAATCCTTTCAGTTGGTGGCTAGGATCTTTCTGCCAGTGCTAAACAGACATTTAGAAGGTGAGAAGACCACACAGGGTATGCACTTTTAAATGAGTCTTGCAGATGATAATGTGACATTGGCTAGAGATGAGGATGGCTGTGATACAATGTTATGCTTCAGTATAGATAATAGATCTTCCTGTAAGATGCTGTAATGACAGTTTACAAGAAACAGATTTATTATCCCTTAATCAAATTAAAATGCTGCCTGTTCCTGCTACCTGTGCTAATCCATTTTGGCCCTGTCAAGCTTAATACATTTAAAACAAGCATGGGAGACCTGGTGGATGGTGATCATGTATACATTAATGCAAATGAAGGCAAACTGAGTTTGAGAGTGCTTTTCTGTATGGAAGGTAGCTGGCTTTTTGTGTGTGTTTGTGAATACCTACATATTCAGAGAACTCCTAACATTTCCCCTAATAATTCTACATATTCATAGCCATACCCAGAATTATTATTTTTATAGTGTGAAATCAAACCTGGTGTTGTTTTGGTCTCTGTACAAGGAGCTTTTTCCCCAGAGAACCTGCAATACAAAGCTCATGGAATCATGCAGTGATTTATGTTGGAGGGACCTTCTGAAGGTCATCTGGTCTAGCATCCAAAGATGAAATACTGCAAAGGAGACAAACAGGAAGCAGGGATGGAATAGTTAACATAAATGCAAAAAGTGTGCAGTAACCATCTAGTTCCAAATAGGTCTGCTCCCTGTCTGTGAGCTGGTAGATGCAGTCACCTCTGTATGAGCACACAGTGGGGAGTTTTGGGAAGTCTGTTGAGCGACAGCTGAATTGGAGATGTACTGATCAATGATTGCACTGATATAGAAGGGTAGGGGAAGGTGCTCCCGTGTCTGTGTTCCTGTATGTACTGGAATAGGATCTTCAGTTATGTCAAGTAATGACATTTATCAGGAAAAAATAATCATAACAATGGCTGTGCATAACTGCAACAACTTTTCATGTAAACATTGTATCCTAGACAAATATCTTACCTGCAGTCATATTACTGTGTGTATTTGTCCTTTCCCTTGAGAGCTGTTGCTTATCATTTCTGTTAAGTCACCTCACGGATGGTTGTAGATGGGAACGTGTTAAAGGTGACAGTAATTGGTCTGCTAACAGGAGGTTGCATTAGAGAGGCTGCTATCTTAATCTAGGGTGGGGGAAACATGTTTCGGGAATAGTAACCATAATGTAAAGCTTGCTCTGTCTGAGAGAAGCTTGAGTATGTGCATCCAGCTGTAGTGGGCAGACATCCACCCAGCTGCTTGTCAGCAGAAACTTGGTTGCACAAGAATCTCTTTTTCTAAGGCTCATAAGCTCATTTTTCTGATGATGCAAAGACCAGGAGCTGATGTTGCTAAGCAGCTGGCATGCTCCCTTGATTTCAGAAGCCTTTTCAAGGGGATTTAGTACTACAGATCATTTACCTGTAGGCCTTGAGGACTTGTTCCTCAGTCCCAGGCCTGCTAATGTGAGCTTTCAGGCTCCATTTGTATCTTTTTTTTCTGGGTCACTTTCCATAAAAACCTCCATTCCACAACTTTTTTTTCCTATTTCATGTTTTTTTCAGGTGCATTTCAAGGTATAAACAGAAATTTCAATTTCTCTTTTTATGGAAGGGAAATATTTATTTTTAATGTGGTGCCATTCAGTCCACTTCTGATGACTTTTAAAAATTTTATTGTTTAATCTGCAAATCATTTCTCTGCATTGATAATGAGAGGAATATCAAATAGCCTTTGTTAAGGCTGTCGTTGTTGGAACTGAGGGTTCTTAATTGTAACGCTTTTAGCGTGATGAGGAGTGGCCCCCCTCCATGGTGCGTTGTTGCCATTTTCTACAAAGATGCCTGTGAATTTATGTCAGGGGCTCTTGAAGCAGCTTCCTAGTTCAGAGAGTGACTTAATATCTTACATATTTCATGTTTATATAAGGGAAAGTTTAAAAAAAAAAAAAAAAAAAAAAAAAAGAAAGAATTACACAGGAACATGATTAGCAAATGATGTGTATTAAAAGCAGTCTGTCTCTCTGATAATCCTCAAGCTCTCTAGGAAAAAGTCAGCAGAACAGCCCCAGTGACCTGAATCAGCAGCTGAGATGTGCAGGCAGTGCCTGCTGCACACGTGCAGGTTGTGGTGCTCTGCAGAAACTGCACCAGTGGTTCCAGTCACACCGCGTGAGGCTCGTACTGGGGATGCTTCAGGCTCACTCCCCTCATGGAAGCCACAGCACAATGTGTGCACCTCTGTTCCTTCGGGAGCTCTGGCCCTGTGTGGCTGTAGCCCTGGAAGTGTGGGTTTTGTTTGTTTTTATTTCTGGAGATACTTCAGTTTTACTTGAAATTAATGTTTTCAGTTTAGTAAATATTTTTGCTGAAAGGTTCAAGCTAAATTCCAAACCAAATTGCTAAATCGTGATGAACTCCCCTACAGTTTACTGGCATAACAGTAGCTGTGGAATGGGCAAATGCTTTCCTGTGTACATAAGGTCATTCTTCGGTAATGTGTGTGACACACAATTTCCAATTTAATGCAGTTTCCTACTTGCAGCAATTAAATGCACAATATTTGGCAGCATTCCTCCAAATGAATATAAACTTAGGAGATTGCTTTTTCGTGGTTTCTTTACAATTAAAAAAATGTGTTTGGATCACAAGTTAAACAAAAAGGTATCTTTATAACCTACCTGTAGAAACACAGATAAAACACAGACACAAACTTCCAGCTTATTCCCGTCAATGCAAGAGTACCGTGCAGTAGGTTCTGTTACACGAAGGAAGCAGATAATGCAAAAATTGCAGAATTTTCATGGCTGTTTAAAAGTGAATTGAAGTCATTGTTTTACAGCTTTATTGGGTATGGGACATCTTATTGTACCTTACGTGAAATGTTTTCCCCTAATGTGAAGATTACCATCTGTATCACATAATATAAAAGCTTATTAATTATTCATGAAACTTTTATTGACTGTTTCTAAATGTACCTTAATTTATTACCAAGAAGACACAGGCAAAATAATTCTGAAGTCAGTAATTTATGGAGAGAATTCCTTTTTTTTTTTTTTTTTTTCTCATGCAGGTTTTAAGATTGCTGTAAGCTCCCCTTCTTGAATGGACAGCTGAATGTCTTATTGGGCCTTTTCCTGACAGGTAGTATTTTCAGTTTCCATTCTTTTTTTTTTTTTTTTTTTTTCCATTCCTCCCCCAAATAGTCAGTATGTTTTGGGGTTTTTGTTTGCTTTTTAGTGGAAAGCAGAAAAGCGCGTGTGTTTTGTTGTGTTTCATCGCTGGGTTAGGTGGGTTGGTAGATGAGCTGCTCATTATATGGTATGTGATGAAAGTCCACACGCTGTCTTCCTGGGTGACAAAACTGGAGTCCAAGCCCCCTGCTCTCGGCTGGGATGTGTGGGGGGCATGGGACGCTCATAGCTCAGGACTGGAAGAGGAGGAAATAACTGGTGAGCTCAGCTCTAATACAGCGTGGGACAAGGGGGCCTTCCACGTTGGCCTGGCCAAGGTGTCTGGGTGGGAGACCACTTGCTTAGAAGCTGGGACTGTTGGGCTGGGTTTAACAGAGCTTCTGTTTTAACTTGCTCTGTTTTACTGTTCAATTATATAACAAGATGTAAGTGAGGAATGCTGTCTGTCTGTATTCCAGTTCCCAATCTGTTCGCAATTTAGCTATTTGGGGAACATACAGTAGATGGTGTTACTTAAATAGAAAGTTTTCCTCCTTTTAGTACCTCATGTTACTCTTGTTGTTTTGGGAGTAACGTAGAATGCCACTAACTGGTCTGGAGCTTTCCCTTCCAATTATATTTCTAAAACTGAGTTTTACAAACATTTCAGACATAGTATATACACAGTAAAAACTGTTCCCTCAACTTACAACTCATATAACTAAAATATCTGGCTCTCTCAGTTATATTTCATCTGTCTGCCCTATTTGTTTCACTTGGCAGATAGAAGGTGGTAAAAAAAAAGGTTTTAGGGTAAGTCTTTGGATTGGAGTTGTCAGAGCAGGCGAAAGAAATTCAGGTGGCCAAACCCCTGTCCCAGCCAGCAGCTTTACCACTATTTTATTCCTGCCTATCAGCTCATCAGCAATGATGTGGGCAGATTAAGTCTTTCTATTCAATCCGTTTTTGAGGGATAATGTTTACTAAGTGTTTGACACTGAGCCACTGGCTTTTTTCTGCAGCACCTGCTGCTACACCCCAGGGGTTGCCCTTGCAATCCCAGCCCTAGGCAGGCCCCACTCCGCTCAGCTGCAACGCCAGGCACGTTCAGCCTGGCATATGATTGCCTGTATAAAATACAATGTCCAGAAATGCTCGGGTTTGGTAAAATTGAATTTTCCACTATTGATTTTTATTGTAATGAGGGATTGTAGTACCTAAACACAAGCTGGTATTGGCTTAAGTAAACTCATTTTTGTCTGGCTTATATCGTTCAGGATTGTGTCTATCAAGGTTTTTATTGACTAGAGCATTGCCGTTATCTCATTAAAAACATCCGTCATTGCACATTGCCATCTTTATTGTGTAATAAAACTGCAGTGCTACATAATGTTGGATTTTTTTCATCCTAATGTGGTATAAAGCTAAATCCTGCTTTCCTTTTGAAAGGTAGATAAGTAGTTTTGTACTTGGGGTATTACTGCTAAACGTTACCAACCTCAGCCACATTCCACAGGGGAAGATGAAACAAAATTCAGGGAGATTGTTTTGAGGTGGAATTCCTCTTTTTAGTTATAGTCTCTGCCATCCGATAGGTAGTTCAAGGCAGGAAGTCTGTTAACTGACTCAGAAGAAAAAGAACTGGCTGATTTAAATTTAAATTGTATTGTTCAACAATGTTGTGTAATTAGATGGGAAAGCAGGAAAGTCCTTTTATTAGAGATGTCTTTGTAGACAGTAGCCATGAAAGCCACAGTGGTTGATGCTAATTACCATATTTTGTTTAAACTTCCATCTAAATGAAAGGATCATTCAACTCAGAAGCTGCAGCCATACAAAAACCACAAGTGCAGTTGAATTGCTGCTGCCAAGCAGATGGGGCTTTGATCAGAATAAGTTATTTGCAGCTTTATTGTCTGGCTGCCAGGGTGGGGCTTGCATTGAACCCCCTTGCGCAGAAGGGAAGGGGAGGAAGGGGGCTTGCTGATCCCAGATAAGTTCGTGGGAGAGTTTTCCCTTTCTTAGTTTATTTTTGCGGATGAAAATAAAGACTTGCAAAGAAGCAGTAAGGTACACGGTATTGGGCTACTCTAACGTGTAAGTTGGTTTTGTAGGAATATGTTGGCATGTTTCTTTTAATTACGGTATGGGAAGAGGGGGCACAGCGAATGCTGAGCACAGCTGGCTGCGTATTTTTCCAAGGTTGGTTCTGCCTAAAGTATATGAGGAAAAACTTGCACTAATATACACTTTTATTGGCACCTCTCATACTGTTTGTGACAGACAAAAGCTTAGCAGCGTTTCAGGACTGAGGTACTTTCTGCATATCCAGTGTTGTAAACTGGCCAACTTACAAAACCATCAGGACAGCAGGATCGGCGCAAGTGAGAGAGCAGGCAGGAGAAGGGACAGCAACGTGTAGAAAATAGCATTAGGTAGCATTCCTAGGATGACCTTTGATTAAGGCCATTTAGACCTTAAGAATTTAACAGCGTTTATTGATGCAAAAACTAATTTCCAACATAGAGTGGAGAAGGTAGGTAACAGTATCTGGTTCTGTGCGGATCTGAGGTGAAAAATCTGTATAGATGGGATATACCAAAGAATAGAAGTAGAAACAGCTACTATAAAACAGCACTAGCCTGAAATAACTTCTTTTCTGTTTTTTAATTATGTGGTCTCAGACTTTTATTCCAATGAAAGTGAACCTCAAAAAGTGAGAATCAATAATTGTTTCTGTGATCTTGTTGGTCAAAAAAGGCTAGCTATGAACATGGTCTTATTTTGACCTGTACCCTAACTGTCTACATTTGGGCATTGAAGCTTTCTCAGGCATAGGAGGTCTTTCACATGCAAAGATAGGAAGGAGAGAGGGGAAACAAAAGTCAACCCCAAATCTGGTAGCACTGTACTTCTTCAGGGTTGCACTACAAATACTGTGGCAGAACAGTTTTAATTCCAGACAAATAAAATTGGGAATATTTGGAGGCTACTTCAGAATTGTTTTTTCTTTCTCTTCCCCTCCCAGATGACAGTCCTGTTTGTGGGCATGTTAGTACATGCTGGTGCTCCAGCAGTTGAAGTGGATTGGAAATGTGTCTTTAGACTTACTGAGACTGAATTTTATTTTCACTTACTAAATACAGATAAATAAATCACCCCACCCACACACTCCCAACTAATCTTCCCGATATATTTTGCATTTTGGTTTCATTTTCTTAAAGCACTTTCTCATTCCTCTATGATATCTCTTCTTGTCATCTCTCTGGGAAAAAAATAAAATAAAATCTCCCTGGTGCTTTATACATCAGAGGGTTTCAAAAGAAAGCCAGCAATCTAGTCTTTGTATCAGACTATCTTAACAAAAGCATGGTAAAGTTTAAATGCAAAGGCTAGTTCTTAGCACTTGGAAGTTTTAATGATGTTTTGTAAGTCAAACTTTGCTTTAGAAGCACTGCAACGCAGGTGTCTTTGTTCTAAGTAAATTGAGTGCTCCTCCTAAAATAAATGAATGAAAACAGTTTTTGTAATAAAAAGAAACGCAGATTTGAATTGCTGAGTTCAGCTGAGCTGGTTTCAGGTGCAAATTTCTAAACTCAGTCCAGAAGACTTACTTCCCTTGTCTCCCAGATGAAACCATAACTGAGAATGTGTATCAATATCTTATGCAGTAGCCTTATCATTAGCAATCTGCTTTTCTAAGCACAGTGAATGTGGAGTTAAAGGAAATTCAAAGAATGTCCCACTGTCATAAGTAGTAGGGCAGTATGTGAATGAGACACCCAACAAACCTCCAGCTCTTCTGCAGAGGTGACATACAACAAATATGCATGTATCAGTAAGGCATTCAAATATGCGGTCCAAGATTGTATTCTTCAGATTTCCTGAAAGATCTTAGAGGATTTTGGAACCTCTCAAATTATGAGAGGAAAATGTATGGAAAGTCTGTGAAACAGTAGGACAGTTTTTTTGTTTGTTTGTTTTTGTTTTGTTTTGTTTTTCCTCTGCAAGAGTGGTAGAGCGGCTGAGGGAGCTGGGCTTGTTCAGCCTGGAGAAAAGGAGGCTCAGGGGCGACCTTATCGCTCTCTACAGATACCTTAAAGGAGGCTGTAGAGAGGTGGGGGTTGGTCTGTTCTCCCACGTGCCTGGTGACAGGACGAGGGGGAATGGGCTTAAGTTGCGCCAGGGGAGTTTTAGGTTAGATGTTAGGAAGAACTTCTTTACCGAAAGGGTTGTGAGGCATTGGGACGGGCTGCCCAGGGAAGTGCTGGAGTCACCATCCCTGGAGGTCTTTAAAAGACGTTTAGATGTAGAGCTCAGTGATATGGTTTAGCGGAGGACTGGTTAGTGTTAGGTCAGAGGTTGGACTAGGTGATCTTGGAAGTCTCTTCCAACCTCAGTGATTCTGTGATTCTGTGGATAAGCAAAAACATTTTGTCATATTTTTTTGGCAGTAATGTAACTTTTTTAAACGAGAGAAAAATCCTTTAAAAATCTACTTAGAAGGCATCAGTGGTGATGGAGAGAGAAAGCATTGGTAGCAGGCAAAGAGCAGAGATTTTGAGGGGGTTTAGATTTCACTCACCTGTACCGTTTGGTCTGACAAGAAGTTATGGGTTAAAGGCTTGTGTTTTGATCGTACACAACTCAAATTCAGCGTCCTGCCAGCATAACGAAAGAGCTTTGTCATGCTGCACTTGAGACACATATGGTGCAGTATGTGGATCAGCAGGCTCTGCTGAGCACTGCGGCTCAGGGGCAGGTAGATGTGCTTGAGTTGTTCCAGGAGAGGAGCCTGCTGCTTCCCACTCTGTTACTGCCTCATGCCAGTGAAGTAATGTATGTGGATTGGGGTATATGCACAAGATCTCGCCTGTTGGCTCTTGTGGATTTCGTCACAACATCAGAGAGCGTTTCTTTGCTCAGTGAAAACTTTTCATCAGTAAAATACCCTAGATGCTGTCCTGGTTCCACTGATCCTGTGCATGAACCTAAGGATGGACATTGCACTTTATTAGCTTGACAACACCATGGAAGTTGGACCCATTACACGTTTGCAGTTTTAGGACTTAACAGGTGAAGCGATTAAGGAGGTGATAAAGATCATAATCTGCATAGGGTAAAAAGGACCAGGACAGAGTTACCACATTTCATTGGATCACAGAATCACAGAATTTTCTAGGTTGGAAGAGACCTCAAGGTCATCGAGTCCAACCTCCAACCTAACGCTAACAGCCCTCCACTAAACCATATCCCTAAGCTCTACATCTAAACGTCTTTTGAAGACTTCCAGGGATGGTGACTCCACCACTTCCCTGGGCAGCCTGTTCCAGTGCCTCACAAAAAAGGCATTTGTTTGGCATGGTTCTCATACTTCAAATGAGCTGAAACAAATGCAGAACGTCTGGGAAAAGCATGTTAATAAACAGAGAGTGTTTACCATAGATGTGCACTTACCACCAAGCTATGTTATCGATATATGTGCTATAGACAAAGGTATATCTTTTTGCTACCTTGTATCTTTTTCTGTTTGGATATTTTTACAAGAATAAAGTAAAAAAAGGATTAGCTAAAAAGCACCATACTTATATATAGCTTGTTTTCCTTTTGTTTTCTTTTTTGAAAGTTCAAGGTATTTTGTGAACCACTGTTGCAATGGCCTTTTGATTCACAAGTTTCTGTTCTTATTAGCGGATAATTTAGAAATATAAGGTGACAGCTGTGTGGTTGCTATAGTGATGGTTTGAAAATAAGAAGCGTGGAGTTTTTTTAACCAGCAAGTAGTAAAAAGCAAACCAAATTCCTGATCATGTGTAAATAATCTAAAACTGGCAGCAGTTCGGACAAGAACTTCCCAAATTGTTAGGCGTGGATTACAGCCATTTGGCATGTTCTGTTCAGTTGTGCAGTGTCATGTAGTACAGTAGCTGGATGACTTTCCCATATTGGGAGGCTATGTAAATACTTGAAAGCTTTCATGTAGTCACTTCAGTCTTTTCAGCTTCTCAGGAAATAGTTCTATTTTTGAGTATTCCAGTGTAACCTGTCTGTGAAAACCATTACGGAGCAGTGAGCTCTCTGGGTTATGGATTTCTGTTCCTCAGTATCTGCAAAGGAGTTGGTGCATTTTGGGATGGTTTCTGAGGACTGATTTATTTGGGGAAATGAATGTTCCATAGGTTGAGGGAGAAATTACGCTGTATTCATGCTGTTGTGCACAGTTTCTATCTTTAGCCTTCTACTTTGGGCTCTAAGGTTTCCTGTGTAACTAAAAGACAGACACAGCTAACCCCAGCAGGTGGTTTTTAGCTGTAATTATAAAAGAACTCGGTTCTCTGGGGTAGTGTGCCTGTGTCCGTATCGGAGGCACCCTACATATGTCTTGGGGTGGGGCAGTAAGGAGAGGAGACTCCTAACTTAGGTACGTAAAGTTAAATGTCTGGAATAAATACTGCAAATATTGTGCTTTGTGCAGGGCATGTTAAATGACATCATATCATGTTTAAAGAACAGTCTCTGTCAGTAAAAATGTTCCTCATTGCAAACTTGCCACTCGTTTCAAAGTGAGCCTGCTTATAAAACAAGTACAGGTGTCATTAAGGAAACGGTTTTAAAAATGCCTTGCCTGACAGATAGCATTAATTGTATCAAGTTTTATTAAAATTTGAGAAAACTTTACAGGGGAAACTTCATTGGGCATCAATGTAGGGTTGTGTGACAGATTCATGAAAATTCATGGGAGTCTAATCTTCTAATTTTAGAAACAAAACTTAAACCTCCTTGGATTAGGATCTGTTATTTTTCCTTTGTATTACTAAAAATAACTTGTTTCAAAGTGTGTTTCCAGGTGGGTTCACTAGAGAACCAAATAGTTGTAACTGGTCCTTTTTGCTCTGCTCTAAGGAAGTGTACGTGGTTAAAGAATTGCAGTTAACTGATACATTAAGAATTGCTTTATTACAGAGAGAACCTAATTGTGCGCTTGAACAATTTCCTTATTTAGAGCAGAACTTCACTTTTGCAGAAGTTATAGAAGAGGCTGGAGGGACAGGCTATAAAAGAAAGTGGGAGAGCTTCCTCTTAGTTGTTTGGTAAGATGGTTTTTCCCTTATAAGACTTATTCATCTCTGTTGGCTTGAGGTCAGCCAGTGACTTTCCTGGCTCACTTGAAGCACAGCAGAAACGAGAACACATTTCTTGAAATGTCTTTGTTGTCTGTTGCCCTTGGAACTGGTCCTTAAAAAGGTTTTTGTCCTTGAAAGTGTGGAGGAGCAGCATTCCACCTCAGCTCAATTTTCACTAGATTCATAGTTTCTAGACCGGGGGACTGCACAAGTTCCCTATGCTCCCCAAAGATTTCTGCCTCATCTCTCCACTCCTTTGCTGACCTTGCAGAGGTATTTTGGCTGGAGCTAGAGCTGCAGTAGTGATGGCTGACACACGTTAATGGAAGGGAGAGAGATAGAAGCCTGAACTGCACATCTATTAAAGCTGTCCTTCAGTATTTGCCAACCTTATCTCTACTGGAGTTTTGCATTAAATAAGACTTCAGTACATTGTCTTGAAGATTAGATAATCCCGACATTGTATTATTGCTGTTTACTAATGCAATTTGCAGGTATTAATTGCTTTTTTTATATATATTTTTTAAAAGTACATTGTCTTGAAGATTAGATAATCCTATCATTGCATTATTGCTGTTTACTAATGCAATTTGCAGGTATTAATCACTTTAAAAAAAAAAAAAAAAAAAAAAAAAAAAAAAAAACAGTAATAGAATTTCCATACTAGCTCACTTTCAAAAGTGTCTGTCCTGAGCTATACCTTTATAGCAAGGTCATGCTGAATGTAGCTGTCTGTATAGTTCTGCTAGGTTTGAAAAGTCCACCATTGAACTGAAAAGGCTTAAAGGGACCTAAAAATTGATATGAAAATCATCTTTGTAACATCTTCTAGGTATCTGGAGTGAATCTTGCTTTTAAATTTTTGTGTTCTCAAAGTAACACTACTTCAAATTTTTAGTTCATTTGTTGGCAACATGAATTAATGTTATCAATCAATCTTCCTCTAGATAGTAATTTTCTAGAGACTGCATTTTGCTGTGATGTAATGAAAATAAAGTTGATGACTTACTTGGTTAAATGATGGTGAAGATTTTATATATGTAGTTTAGCTTTTTTTCTATTTTTCATGTCTGAAATTGGTTATGAGTTATACATAATTACGTTACTTAATTATTTTCCATCAGCATTGCAAGCTACATGTCTCATGGTCTCAATGTTATATAATTCAGATCTTATTAATAAATAGGCTCTTAAAATTGTTTAATTTAAATTTGGATAGCTATGTTTAACATCTTCGTTTTAGTAACTTCATAAGGAGATTGTCTTTTACTGAGGAACCAAAAAGTATCTGTTACTTTTTTGGCAAACAGTCTGTTTGAATTTGGCATCATTCTTTAGCTAGAATTTTACAGGGTGTTATTTTTTGTTCTGAGGACATATATATATATTTTTGTATGAGGACAAATGTCAGCAATTTTCTTTGTTTATTTTTCTTCCTGTAGTGAAAATCTGTAAATACATGTATTTTTTCTTAACATTTAGAAACATTGGTTGAACTGTATTTAACTTCTTCGATCATTTGGATCCTCTATCAGAAAAGAACTGAGAACATTCTCAAAGTTCTTTATTCAAAGTTGAGTGAAACTACCTAGCAGTTCAGAGAGAAAAGCATTCACACAGAACTGTGTCTCAATAGCAAGATTTCAATGTTTCAAAAGCAAAGAAAAAAAAAAAGCCATCAACCCACAATTATATAAATAATAAAGCAGACACCTGCTCCTTAAAAATCCAAAGCAAAGAAAATCCAAGAAAACCCTGCAAAAAAAAAAAAAAAAAAAAAAAAAAAAAATTAAAAAAAATCCAGAAACCTGCTGTTTGGAATTAAATTAATTACTGCTTTATAAGTTTGCTTCAGTAAAAGCTCACCAGTTGAAAAAACAGAGTTATGTTTATAGTGTTTGCTTTAAATAGAAGTCCTTTGGTGAGTACCTTTTTTACTGAACATGTTTTTTGCTGTTTCTATTTTTTTCTGTAGCATCCTTTCATCTTCTAGATTTTGAATACATTTTGACAATATGATATAGGTTTTGACCAAAAAAAAACCAACACACCACCACCAACAAAACACCTCTATGCATCTTGTATGTGAGACTCTTTTTTAACCTATGAAAATTGTAAAGGATCTTGTCAAAGTTGACTTCTTTGTGTTGATCTAAAGGGCTTGAGTTAAAAGCTTTCTGAAGCGTGTTAGTAATTTATACGGATGGCAGATCAGAGCTATATAATAAATAGCCAGCTGAATGTATATAGCTTCTAAAAGCCTGTTATCTTGTCCATTAAGTAACTAAAAAAAAAAAAAAAAAAAAATCTTCTTATAAACCTTATAGTAATACTGTGATATGATTAAGGGAAGTTCAAATTAAACTTCATTTATTTGCCAATGCGAGTGTTATTTTGGCAACATACTCTGAATCGAGCTTTCTGCATTGTAGTAATATTATTAGTTTAATGATATAGCTGCTGACTTGCAAGTTAACTAACATGCAATTACAAAGCTTCCTGAGCAGCCTGCTCCTCATCCCACCTCCCTGGTGAGAGGCTTCCATGGCCGACCGCCCCGCTCTGTGCTCGTGGTTCACCTCAGCATCCCGAGGGAGAGGGAAGCCTGTGTACCTCACCTATTTCTGGAGGGAAGGATTGAATATTCTGCTCCTTCTCTATTATACTGGGTTGTAACAGGGAATACTGATGTGCTAAAACTAACAGCAACAGAGGAGTCTTCCTCCATCCCCACCTGCCCTGTGCCACTGCCTCCTTTGCATGCTGAAGACCCAGCTTACCCTTTCTCTGTGTTATGCAGGTGGAAAGCAATCACGTTAATCACTCCTTGTCTGTAGGAGAAGGTGCTGGTGAGTGCAGCCCCATGCTCCTCTCACCTGCCTGACTCGCAGCGCTCTGACAGGGCTGGCTCTCCTTCCTGCCCTGCTGTGGCTGGGCCAGTGGAGCTGAGGGGCTGCGCTGAGCTGCTGAAGCCCTGCAGGGGTTAGTGTCTCGCTGGGTGTCTGCATCCAGCTGTGCCAGCTCCTGCTGGAGGTATCTCGAGGTTCTGGTGAGCTCGTGCCCAGCCAGTACTGAGGGTTTCCAGGGTGTGCTACTGGGACAATCCCCCAAGCTGTCTCAATGCTACGCTGCTGAGCATGGCTATTTCAAGCCATACTGAAACATGAGCTTTTTTTTTTTTTTTTTTTTGATAAAGTAGCTATGGAGTAGATCACTGAATATCACCTGAACTTTAGAATTTACAGAGAATCTCTAATTTTGTGTTTTGGGATTGGACTGATTGCTACAGGATATGAGAGGGAACAAAATTGGTTTGAACCCTCCTTTCAGAGGTTGCATTCAGAATGGGCTTCCTCCCTCAGAAGAGGATTTCTCTTAATTTAAGGGGTTCTGGCTCCCTCAGTATGTCAGTCTCAAAGCTACACGTTGCCATTAACAGAATATAAGTGCTTAACACAAAGATTTGGAAGAAGTTTTACATAGGATAGATTCCTGACCCTTGCCTTTAAATGAAAGAAAGCTCTTGCAGTAGAAGATGTCAGAAGTTAAGTGCTAATTTAAGGCTAAGATTTAGTTTCCTAACCCACTAATGAAATAGTTGTCTTTAATGCTCTCTGCTCGGAGAAAAATCTGACAAAAGTAGTTAAGCATATGATCTCCAGTAACATACTGGATGTGTAATTTTGATTTGGCTGATGCTGACGGTGTTCTATCTACTGAGAAGACAAGGAGAGGTGACAAGGTGACAATCTTTCTTTCCATTTACCTGGATGAAGAGGATATTTTTAACATGTGTTTCATAAAAGCCTTTTAGGTCCCTTGTCTTTTCTCATCAAATGTTCAGTCGTGCTTTTTTATGTCTGAAATAGTTTGCATCTTTAGTTTGCAAGGAAAGCAACTGCCTGTACAGAGGAGATATGAAAACATCCTTCTGGCAAAAATGTTCTAGAAATTGGGCTTAACACAGGAAAGTGCATTTTTGTGAGTGTGTGCTGGGATATATTTAAATACACACACACACACATATATATATATTTAAAGACCATCAATGATGTACATATGTGCTTTGAAAGGTCTGCTGGTTTGTTTTACAGCCATACAGCTGTTTTACAGCTTGATGTGTAGCTACTGTGAGAGACGAGCGTAGCCTTGGTGGCTGAGAGGGGCCTGTCGGACCTGGGCAGCACTGGACAGAACCAGGTAGCACTGAACTGTAACTTGCTCTGCTTAGATGGAATGAAATGAACCTTTGGGAGTATAGTAGCACTTTTGTGCTGAGTTTTTTTTTGTATATGGTACCATACAGGTTTCTAATAAAACAGAAAGGGAGCCTGTAAGTAGTGTCAATTATCTCAATTATCCACAAATATGTTGCCAAGTGAGCTTGTTTGCTTTTTTGTTTGTTTGTTTTTAGAGGGAGATTCTGATGAGTTTTAGTGTTCTGCATGTCTTCAAGAAAGGTTTTATTGTTCTGGCAAGCTACAGTCATGGGTGATGGCTTGAATAAGCTATTATTATCGGTTAGCTTTCTGAACTCAGACAATGAAAATCACAAGTTTTCTCTTACATCTTCTTTTTTCTTTCTTGGCTGAAGCCCAATTCTGTCATATGATAGAATTGGGAAGAAGTTTCTGTTCAAACATAACCATTTTTCTTAACAGAACAGCCTGCAAATGAAGATATTAAATGTTGCGTCTCATAATATATGGAATGCATAAGGTTAAAAAGTAAAAAACAAACAAACAAACAAACAAAAAAAACCCATTTCATAATGTATTTTGGAATATATGCTTGGGGTATAGTTCACTTACAAAGTTCAACAGTGATTGATTTGTTTCCATTAAAGTATTTTCATAAGTGAAGAAGATGTGGCTTCCTCCAAAAACAAACAAACAAAACAGCTGGAAGGTACCAACTACCAGAATGCCATTCAGTTATAATTTTATACATGAGATAGATAATCTTCCGAAGGAAAGGAGGTCATGGTGTTTCCAACTGCATGTCCTGGCTATGCTTCCCGGTGTCACTGACCTTGGTGTGTGACAGCACTTTTTCCAAACAAGCAGTTCTTGTGTTAAAATGTTTGGATCGTTGCATCCAGGAAGAAATCAATTACAGGTGAAATCACATGGAGGTAGGAATGCTGTGTTACCATGTGTTGATCCAATTAACTGGCAAAAATTAAGAAAACGAGAGCTTATGAAGTCGTCATTAAATGTCCAGCACAGAAAAATGTTATTTTTTCCTCTCTCTTTAGTCTCCATTAAATGTCCTTAGCTCTATTGAATTCAAGGAAACTCAGGCTACTGATCAGCTTCTAGAATGGTGCTTGAAGCACGATGGTGTTTCTCTCAAGCTAAATATCTGCTAAAATTTGGGAAGTGAGCTCACCTGAGAGACAACGTATACACTAGCAATAACTCCTAAGAAAAATAGATTGAGAGGAGATCCTGCCTGGCTCTCATCTACATCCGTATGAACAGTAACGTGTAGCTTATGACTTCATGTTATCCAAAATTGGAGAAAGGAAACGGGAGGAGAAAAAATAAAAAGAGCACACCTCCAGCTGTGTGCACACTTTCGTTTTCAATTTTGAGGACTGGAGTACTGTGTTAGATATATAAAAGAAATGCTGGGTCTCAAGGTATAGGTTTTTTACGTCAAAATGGCTTTGTTTGTTTTAACAAAGGAGACTGTATACTAGTCCTGAACAGCTTGTCCCTCTTTTCCTAAATAAAATTACATAGGTTAGATTGATTACATTTTTACATCTCTAAGTATGCATTGTGTCTTCTCTGCACTGATACAGCAGTGGGACGTTTCTAGGTTTGCTCATCTCAATCTAACTGCGAATAATTCACATGCTTTCTCGATATTAGCTCTCCTGGCTTTATCCTTCCTCCTTATTTTTCTGTGACCTGCTGTACTTGTCTGAGCAGCTGTTACTACTGCACTACCTTTTCCCCCATCTGGAAGGCAGATGGACTAATCCTCAAAGAGCCAGTATTTGTTCATGGATCAATTTTCAGAGAGTCTGAAGTGAACAACTGACAGCCTTCCCAAAGATGCTGAACATGTCCATGCCTGGGCAATGTTCTGCAAAACCAGAGAAGTCGTTCAAGAATGTAAATATATTTAAGTGTGTGCATGCACATTTGTGTGCCTGTATACACATAGGAACAGGACGACAGACCATGGAATTTTTTTTTTTAAATTAGAAGACTATTTTGTACACACCTTTATGCAAGTCTCTGCATTTTAAAATTTCATTCTATTTTAAAGAGAAAATATTAGAAACAGAAAAATGAAGGACTGTTTTCTTAGACAACAGCAACTTCAATAGTGAAAGTATTTTACAAATTCAGCAAGGATGTGTCCATATCAGAAGACTGAAGCTTGTGTGTATTAACCTGTAATTTGCCATTTTCCAGTTTTCCTACTGACATCCTGCTTTTTATTTAAATATTTGGGCTTTGTTGCCAGGAGAGTCACTACATCCTTGCTGTTTAAATACAATATAAAACTATCTTATCTCCTCTTTTCAGAAACTTTAGAAAAGTGCAAGATGAGCTAAAAGTACATTTAATCTTTCAGAGTTTTGTTAGCAGCGGGATGTATGCTGCAGTATAGCTGATATCGTGTAAACTGTGTATACATTGCCATACGGAAAACCTCTGTCCAAGAGTAACTTGTTTCTTTATGCATCCTATTTTTAAAGCAATTGTAACTTATTAGATGGACAAATGAGTGAATAATGGTTTTCAGGTAGATCTTGTGTGAGTGAAATGATGAGGTCGTTTTCTTTGTCTGCTCAGCCCTTGAGTTTCTGTTCTGAAAGGCAGTCAGTGGGATGTGCTCCCCCGACCGACGATTGCTCCGTGCTGGTATCTCCATGGCAGTAGGTGTTGATTGCCTACGCAGGGACCCGTGCGTGGTCCCAGTTAGTGCAGGTAATGCTTCAGGGGGGAGATCAGTGGTGAGTCTGTGTGTACCGTGGGTTACTGGACGGCGGCCTGTAGTTGTGAGAGTGCCCTAAAGAAAAGGACACGCTCTCACTTCATGCTATGCGCTGCCACAGGAGCTGTACCACGTTGTCGCTGCGGCGTGGAACTGCTCGCTTGTATGAAGCGGCCCGTGCGCATTGTGTGCTTCTCACCTTTGTTCGCCATCTGTCCTTGCTGGAGCTGACGTCCGCCATCTGAGGGCTGCCTCCCTGATGCTTAATTCTCTGATTAGATGCTTATGGCACCCTCAAAAAAGCACGAAACCAAAGACAACTGGGTGTCTTTGTGTGGTACACACTTCCATATCCCCATGGCGCTTTTGTGCGTGCACCCTTACGAACAGCCTTTTGTGTGTCCAGACCCCAGATGGTTGCCTGCAGTCACAGCCTTTAGTAGAAGAATCATATTCAAATTGTCTAATGGATAATAAACTGTACTGACTTTGCTTTTGATGTGAATGGATGTTTTCAAGTTGAAGAAACAAAAGATCTCCTGGGGAAAACTGCCAAAGATATGTATCATTGTAAATCTCGAAGGGGGTGGGGGACAAGCTGAATAAATTGCAACTGCTTAGTGGGTTTGCTGAGAAAACAAGCAGTGCAAAGTTAAAAACCAAAACCCAGAAAGTAAGGTATAATTAGCAGAATCTCTCTTAAATCCTGTTGTCTAAATTATTGCACCTAAGCAATTAACACAGACTTTTTGCCTGTGTGTTTTGAATTCACACAGGCCATATGTGATGCCTGGAATACTTAGCGGTGTAATTTTACTGAAACGAAATGCTTTCAAGACAAAGACTTCACAGTTGCAAGAGCATTCCCAGAAATTTGCAATAGCTGAAAACCTTTGAGGCTCTCTCCCCTCCCCTCTGCCCTTCAAGTCAGGGAACTGAAATATGTGACATATTCTAAGAGTTTCAGATGGAGCTTCCTGGAGTTTCAGATGTTGGTAATCAGTCTGAGCAGAAAGAGTCCAAATGGATATTAATCAAGCTTAAGTGATATCTTTGAATAAGTATTCCAGGCCTGGGAAGACAAAGGGCTCAGTGGCCTATTTAAAAAAAAAAATATATATATAAAAAATATATATATTTATACAGAAATGTTAATATTTTCTAGCTCTGAGGCACATTGCTAAAACATGATACTTTCCTAACAAGAAAACTGTTGTTTTTATGGAAGTAGCAATTGACACAGTTTTGTTTTTTTCAACTTAGAAACAGTTAAACTTGTAGATATATCTAATATTTCACGAATATTAGCAATATATAACAAAGTTGAATGTCTAGAATATACTGGGTAACACTAGTAATGCATTTATATAGGGAGGATGTGAATAAATCTGTCTTTGATATGGTATAGTTTCCAAAAGTTTTAGAAAATGTGGTTACTAAATGTGGAAAATTTTGAGAAAAAGTGGTTACTGTGTGAGATATAGATTTTCTGACATGCATCATGTGGAAATGAGGGTGACACATCTACCCATGTCAGCTCCTCATGACAGATAAGTGAATATTTGAGATAGTATCTAATATGCTATGGATTTGCACTCTACAGTTCTCTGTGATCCAAAGTATGCATCTTTTGGTTTTCCATAAGTAAGTATTTTGGGATGTTGTATTAACATTAAAAGATGGGAGAGAAAGATCACTGCAGCTACTTCTTGCTAACTGTAAGGTCAAAGCTTTTCCCAAAGGGTACCATAAAGACCTATTTTTTCACTTGACTGGTTCAACGGACAAGTACAGCTATTATCAAAAGCATCAATAACATCTGAGCTGAGTTTCCTTTGCATATGTCGTTGCTGATGCAGCAGAATGTATACACAGTGACCCACTAACTCAGGGAGTTTGGATCAGTCATGATTCAGCTTAAATCAAGCTAAAATGATACTGATGCAGTGAGGAGACTCGACAGAGGAGCCCGTTGGACCTCAGTTCACCCATCTGTAAAAACAAAACCAAACAACACATTATGTACTGCAACATCAGCAGTCTTGTATACTAACTTGGTTTTAGATATTCCTGTGACAGCCGCTGTCCCAGACTCCATATCCATCTCTTCTACTGAAATTTTTGTGCTTCATTTCTCTTTCAAATAGACTTTTTAATAGCTGCATATGTTTGCTGTAATGTACTCTTCAAAGTGCCATACAGTAATGCAATGTGAAAATTAAAACTAGTGCAAAATATGATTGCATGCATTAGTAGATTTCAAAGCCAAGACTACAATGCCAGAGTTCAGTGGTGTGAATGAGCCTCTAGTCAGTTTCAGTTGGGGTTTGTGACATTGCAATGACTTTAAAGGGTTTCATGTAGTTTCAAAGCAAGTTCAAAGAATCCACCTCTTGGTACTGGCCTGTGGCAGCTGGTGGAGGTGGGCTCTCCACGTCTCAAACAGGAACTGCGTCCTCAGAGATCCTTCTTGGAGGCTTCTTCTGCTTTGGAATTTAACCACTACAGTTTGCCCTTTTGGTCTTGCACAACCTGGAATAAGCAAGTAGAATGAATTTTGGATTGTTCTCGTTATTGTTAACGACTGCCATTGTTTATCACTTGATTCTTTTGTGTCTTCTGAGATGTCTCTGTCTTGTTCACAGCTGGCACAGGACAAGTAGTCAGCACTGTTTAAGAAAAAAAGCCTTCCTTTTGACTGTCTTGCTTCTGTTTTGATGGAAACTTACGGCTGCCTATGTCCAACTAAATTTTGCATGATGTTAAGACTTGAATACCAACTCCACAGAGAAATCAGTTACTTCAGACAGTCCTTGAGACTTGGGGGTGGGGGGAAGGGGAGCTGCTTTCCTATTACATACAAGTATTATGCTTCTGTAGTCTAAGAGTAGTGCTTTTGTTTTGTTTTGTTTTTCATTTGATGAGTTTGAGAAAGAGACTTGACTATGTTATAGGCTATGAGGTATACAGTAAGCTATGAAAATACATTTGAGAGCACGCGTGGCTCTGCTTTTGGATAGACTGACTTTTGACATTTTAAAATAAGCTGCTTTTGCAATGTTAAGTGTTTCTGAATGTCAGCCTTATTTCTCAGATGGGGCATGCAGGATCTTTATCCTCTGTTTAGAATCTTCATCCTCTATTTAGAATCTTTGAACTGAAGATACATTTTTGTAAGTGTTGATTTCCTTACCTCTGTGGGCTTTCATCGTTGTGGTTGTATCAGGTTGTACTCTGAGAAGTAAATTCTAACTTCTGCCCAATGACCTAGGACAGCAGATCTCAGTCTAATGTCTTTTTACGTGGATATCTAAAATCTGTGAAAATAGTTATTCATCATCATTCTCAACTTTTGCTCCACTGTAAGAATGATGATTCTAGTATTGCCATACCTAAGGAGCTGTTAGAAATATCACGGGTTGTTTAAGCACCTTAAATGGCAAATGGGATGCACTGTTCTTGGAATTCATAAATCTCAGGTCTGTGCTTTTTGCCATCTTGTGGACTCAGAGAGGGCCTTTGCCCATGCTGTTCCTTCTGCTGATAACGCTGTGTGTGTGGCCTTGCTCATCTCTCCCTTCTTCCCTTCTCTGGAGGTTGCCTAAAATCCTGACCTGCATTTAGGCCTGCATCCAAACAGGAACAACTACTGGGATATTGAAACGTGTGCTACGGAGCAGTGCCTTTGTTGTAGCTCACTCTGCCTATGCTGCGAGGCCACCCTGACCTGCGAGCTGGGCTGTCGGCAGAGCCAGCGCCCAGAGCAGCCACTGCCATCCCGAGTGTAGCAGTGCCCAGAAAATCACAGTAAGTCAGCTTGTTATCTCGGGAGATCGTAGGTTCAGGACTCAGTGGTTATTATATGTGTGTAGGAAATGTTTCCTAATTATTTTCGGGTGAAGTTGAGGGTGGACGAAGGTTCGCCATGCTGTAAGCGTGGAACTCAACGTGAAGGTTAAGTGTGTATGGGAAGAGTGAAGTTGGGGCAGTTCCCTCTTCGTGGCCTGTATGCCAAGCTCCAGTGATACACCTGGTATAAGAAAAGGTGTATAAGGGGTATTTGAAGATACACCTTCAAATTGTGATTCTTGTGTATGATGTAAATAGAAAGCAAAACGTTGCTTTCTCTCATCTAAATGGACTTTATTTACTTTTTTTATTAACTGCACCTACTCCTTCCTGGGCAGCAGCGGGCAGTTTTTGTTCTGAAATGCCTGCCCAGCAATTCCGAGCAGACAGGAGAGGCAAAAGGTTCCTCACCTGCACCTCACCACCTCACAGCACTGTTCCCTGACATTCTGGGAAATCATGTATATTATTCTTAAGCTTTATTCAGCCTTGTATATTATTTTTAAGCTTTTCTTTCTGACTGGTTTTTATTTTGTGAGGTAAATCAAACAAGTGGAAGGTGTGGGTAGTGTCAGTAAGGCACGATGTTTATGGCACAGTCTGGGTCCTGTCCTTTGTGCCGTGCGGCTCCAGGAACTGCACCAAAGGGTTGATTTTGTTGATTTTATGCTTCACAGAGTTTATCTTGAAAGGTTCATAATGCTGTTATACAAACCCGTGCCTCCTCTTCTCCTCCCCATTACTGTATGAGATCAGCTCAAAAGAACCTGCCATGCCTATAGTGTGTTCTAACTCTTTTAAAATCGTGTTAGTATTTTTAAAATGTGATTATTTCCTATTGTTTTAATGAACCTTGTGGAGAGGTGTATATATACATTCTTGTCTACATACGAGTAGCACATTTGAGCCTTCATTAATCAAAATGACACTTTCTCCACCCTCAATTGTTTTCACATTTGCACATGAAGTGTGTTCCCAAACTCGGTTCTGCCCGATTGATCTTTTCATTGTTCAATTTTCAGCCCTAGGTGTCTAAAGCTAGCTGGAAAGATACAAAAGTCGACTTCTAATGTGATTTCTTTAATCTCCTGTTGTAGAATTAGTATTCCAAACTATGTAGAAAGACTTTCCAAGTTTGCTTTCTGCATTGAGCTTGGCACAGACACGAAGGACTGCATCCCATCTTACGCTGAAAAACTTACTGCTAACTGCCAAAAAAAGTGTTAGGAGACACTACTGCACTGAGAAAGTGTTTGAGAAGTAAGTCTGTAAAAAATCTGAGGAGAAGAAACCAAAACATTCGTCAAGGCACAGGCTTGCCCCCCTTACAAACATAGCCCGTTCTCGGGCTTCTCCCCCACGTGATAGCCACGGAGTAGCTGCTAGCTGCTGCTCAAATCCAGGAGAAGCGTGGGATTTAAATTCAGTAACTTGACCACTAGGAAAGAAGAGCGAAGACGACATGTTCCAAGATTTCCAGTCATGTGCATGTAAACCAGAGCAAGACTGCCTGAGGGTATGTGCAGCCGCAGAAAGCCCTTCTTAGGCTTAAGGAACTTCAGAACACGCGGAAAAGTCCCGTTCATCCTCTCTTTTCTGTTTAACGTACCGGATGTGTCCCTGGAGGTCTTTAAAAGACGTTTAGAGGTAGAGCTCAGTGATATGGTTTAGTGGAGGACTGGTTAGTGTTAGGTCAGAGGTTGGACTCGATGATCTTGAGGTCTCTTCCAACCTAGATGATTCTGTCTTATCCCACAGGCTCAGGGACAGGTGTGAATGCCAGGCCAGGAGGGGGAACTTGAGTTTGGTCCTGTTCCCTCAGTCGGGTCAGCAGCTGTGTGTGTGAGCCCCAGAGGCATCTCCGTGTCCCCCAGGAGGGGCACTGCCATTTTCTGACGCTTCTCCTGCCCGCGTGGCTTGTGTGAAGCACCTGCTCGTTTTACCCACAGCCTGCACCGAGGGTATCTTGACTGAAGGCTCACAGAATCTGCAGCTCTAAGGACTGAGAGCATCTCCTCAGCATTTTTTATGGGGTAGGCATGGGCGTTTCTCCTGCCCAGTTTCTTGAACTTGTTAAAGTCTGAAGACTTCAGTAAATGAAAAATAGTGTAGAAGTAAGTATCACCGTGAAAGGTGAGGTAAAATATTCTTGCCCTCTCCATCCCTAGAAGTATAGTGCGTAGACAGAGCACTAGAACTCGAGGGAAAAATACTACGGGGAAAAAAAGTAAGTTTTTCACCTCTGTAAGCTTTTACTGCCTCATCCCACGCGAGGCAGCTGTTTTATGCCACCTTTACGGAGCGCTGTAAGGTCTCTGTGAGGTCCATCTGCGCTGCTTCCCTCCCCGGGATTGATCTCAGTTTGGGGCAGGAGGAGAGGCAGCGGCTGCGAGGAGAGCGCCGGGAACGGGCAGCGTCCGTGTGAGGTGAGGGAAGGGAAGGGAAGGGAAAGGAAGGGAAGAGGCGTCGCCTCCCCCGGCGGCTCCCCCGGCCCTTTGGAGTCGCGGCCCGGCGCCGCCATGAGCCCGGTGGCGTCGCCTGTGGCGGGGGGGGGGGAGCCCGGCGCGCCCCGGCTGCGCCGCCTCAGGCAGCCGCCGGCCGGGCGGGCGGCGCTCGGGGGCCGGTAGCGGGCGGCCGCCGCCTCCCCGGGCACCGCGCACCGGGCGGGGCTCCCGGGCGGCCCGGCCCGGCCCCGCCGAGCAGCGCCGAGCCCCGGCTCCCAGCCCCGGGGCGCCTCCGTGCCGGGGCCGCGGCTCCGGCAGCGCCCGGCCCGGCTGTCCCCGCTCCCCCACCCCGCCTCCCGGCGGCGCTTCCCCTTTCAGCGCTGCGCCCCGGCGGAGCGGTGCCGGGCTCGCCCTGCCCTGCCCTGCCCTGCCCGGCCGTGCCCCCGCGGTGACTGGCGGTAAGTTCGGGGCCTCCCGGGGCGGGGATCCGCGGGGATCGGGGCTGCTCCCGGCCGGGCTGCCGGGCGGGGAGGCGCCCTTCAGAAGTGTTCGCCCAGCGCAGCGTTTAGAGAAGGAGATCGCTTCCCCGAGCCGTGGCGGGGATTGCTGCTGGGTGTCGGCAGGGCTCGCTCGGGGCTGTGTGGGCAGCGCAGCGCTCGGACCGATCCCAGACCCGGAGCAGAGCCAGGAGCCAGCCCCGGGTCCGGGCGTGAGGCTGGAGCTGCAACAAAGCCCGGCGCTGCCCGGCGCGCCCCCGCCTCACTCCTGCGAAGTCCCCTCGGTGCCCCGGGGAGGCTGCGGGGCCGCTCCGTGCTGCCGCCGGGTCCCTGCCCCGCTCTGTGCCCGGGGCTCGCGGCTCGCAGCGCTGCGGGACAAAGCGCCCTGCGGCCAGCGGCACCATCCCCTCCGTGCCGGAGCCGGGGCTGGGGTTGTCACGGCGCTCCGCTCGCCTGCGGTGACAGAAGCGCTCCCTGAAAGCCGTCTCCTCCTCGGAGAGCCCTTGTCCCCCAGGGAGAAACCAGCCCCGCAGAGGGGCTCTTGGCGCTTGCGGCTGAGCCCTGCCTGGCTGGCGGAGCTGCTCCGAGGGATGCTGCGTTGTTAGTGTTGGCTCTGTAAGTAAAACAGCCCGTCAGGGCCGCGGGTATCTCACTGCTATTACATTGTTCGGGGCTGCTGACAGAATAACGCCAGATGCCGTGCGTTCTCGTAACAACAAGTGGGAAGTTTTATAACTGGCATTGGGAAGAGAAGCGTGGGTTTCTTGCTAGCTAACGTGCCTCGGTGTCCCGCTGCCGGCTGGGGATGACCTTGAGCGACCATCCTGTGCCTCGGTGTCTGCCGGGGCTCTGCCACATCACGAGAGGACACAACTTCACCGCTCTGGGTCCTGCCGGGGCCCTGCTGTGGCTCTGCGAGCATGGAGTGGCACCACGGGGCTGGAGAGCCCTGGGCTCACAGCGATCCCACCTCTGGCCCCAGCGTGCTCACTGCGCTTCTGTTTGACTTTGCAAGTGCCACCTAAGCCAGCTTAGAAACGCCGGGCTTTATATTCAACAGGCTTTGAATATGTAAAGCCTTGGGGCTTTGGTATAATCAAGCGATGCTGCCTTTTTGCAAGTAGCCCTTCAGAGTTGTGAGGGTTTTGCCCGTTTGGTTGTGGTGTTTTTTTGTTGTTGCATAGAGGCATCAAAAGGCAACCAAACAAGAAAACTGCAAAGTACTGTTGAAATATCTTGCTTCTTAAAAGAAACGGAGCTGGTGATTTTTGGTTTGGCCAAATTACAGTCACCTTTACGACTTGTGCTTTGTGCAGCACAGGAATTTCTGAGCGATGGGCCGTCTCTCCTGTGACTCCCCATGCAGCAGCTCATTAACTTGTCAGGCTTCGTTGTTGCTGTGTAAACTTCTGTAATGGATTTTCCATGTACCAAGAAAAATCGAGCAAGCTATTTTTGTCTCGTTTTCCTTTACAATCACCATTTGCCCCTTGTTTGTGGATAGGTCACTGTCCTCTTTCTGGGGGGAGGGAAAATACTTTTCCCAGTGGAACTCAGTGCTGTGCTCCAGAGCCATGTGCGATGGTTACTTTGTGTGTGGGGGGTGGTTGCTGTTTTCATTCAGATGTTCAGAGACTTTTCCTCTGGGGAGCCTTTTTGCTTATGCGTTTGAGGCATAATGGCAGCAATTGAAGAGGAAAGCAGAATGTGGTTTTCTAAGACGTTGTTTATTAAAACTACTTGATTAAAGTGATGAGCAGCAGTGTGTTACATACCCAGCTGTCCTACCCTTGTAATTCTTCCTGGCCAAGAACAGAGTGGAAAGAAGCTGGAGGGATGCCTCTACTGGGCTAAAGGTCTGTAAGTCAGGTTGCGTTGTGGCTGCTCACTACAGCTCACTGGCATCCTTTACTCGCAGCTTTTTGCACTGTGGCAACATGTCTTCAGTGCAAATTTGAGGCTTTCAGAGTGCTTCTGGGCGCTGTACATCCCAGCTTGAATGATGGTAATGTATAGCAGCGTTGCTGGTCACTTCCATTTCTTCCCTCAGCCAGCGAGGATAAACGCGCTCTTAATAGAATATACATGTAAAGGAAATCTAGATGGGTTTTCTTTTTAGCGGGTTCACCAGGATGGAGGTTTGATGTAAATGTTGCTGGACTTCGTAAGGCTTGGCTGAAGGCCAGAGGTGGTGGGGAGGAGCGCTGGCTGGCATCGCAGCGGTGGGCAGGGCTGGCCTCGTGGCTCGAGCTGCGAAGGGCTCCGTGCTGGAGGAGCTCTGTTCAGATTGCTGTGGCTAATTTTGTTTATTCTCACTGGGCTGTGGTGTAATGCAGTGCACAACTCGGGGCTAATGGAAATGTAGGCCACGCGTGTTGTCCTGGGGTCTTAGAGTATTTGTTAAGCTGGTATAGATCCGTTTTCTGTGATGAAAGCAATGCTTAAGGCTGCCCATTGAATAGCTAACCACATTTTTTTTTTAAGTCAAAACTCAATGTAAAGTTGCTCTGCGTAGCTAAATATTTGCTGATAATTCTGTAAATTACTGTTGTTGGACTTGCTGTTTGAAAATAAACATGTGCTGTGGACTGAAACTTGCCAGACCAGATAGCTACCTCACCCACGTGTATTTTTCATGGGATTGTGTACATGCTGGTGAACCTGCATTGCTCCCTGCAACACGCACATCCTTCAGGGATGGCTTTTCCAAATTGCAGTTTAGGTTACTGACAACTCTGGCTAATGTACAGTATGCTATAGGATAAGGTGTTAATGTATCATGCACTTTGTGGAAGAGTTGTTCATGCCTTTAAGCTTTTTTACTTCACTCAGCTTATGTTTTTGTGGGAGTTGTTTGTTTGGAATGTTTTGCTTATCTGCTTTGCAAAGTTGCCTGTGGTTCACTGCTGTAGTTGGTAGACCAGGTCCTGCAGACACACTAGGGTGCATTCGCCTACGTTCTGCATGAATCCAGAGTTTCGTAATAACTAGCAATCGACTGGTGTCATTTACTGTGAGAAAGCTTTTCCTATTACACTGTTCAAGGTACTGCTGAAAGCAGACAGCTGTGTGCATGCCCTGCACGCTCTCCACCGTACCTGGAGTTGAAATGGTAGGTGCTCTTTGAAGTCTGTTTTGAGCTGATGTCCAGCATGATGCCAGGAAATGCCTTTGTTTTGCTTTAGCTATTTGTACTGCTTCATAGCCCACAGTCCTTTAGATTGCATGGTGATAAAATTGCTTTTCTTTTTTTTTTTTTTTTTTTAAATTGAAAGCTGACAGATAATCAGTAGTTTCTACTAGCTACCAAGGAAATATCCTTGCCCTTAGGAGTCTTTATTTTAAAGCAAAGTTTAAAGAAAACAGGGATGTCCCAGCAGCTGGAAAACTCCATTAGACAGGGCAAGAAGAAATGCATTTGATGTGGCAGTGCTGTGTAACACAGCACGTGACTTCGGGCTAAGAGCTGCTGTTGGAATTTGATTGGCAATATTTGCTTTAAAGCTAATGGCTATACTTTAGCTACCTCTGCCCTACTAAAGACTGGGCCTGCCCATCGACAGGGTTGGGAAGAGGTCAGTTCTTTCCTTCCTTTGGCTGCTTTTGGACCAAAGATGGAGAATTGACAGATTTGTGTTTGTATATATTTGTATATGCGCATAGATATCTATTTATATATATGTGTAATATATATGGGTGTATGTGCCTTTTTTTATTATTATTTTTTAAGGGATGTCATCTTTCGCTCAGAGGTGAGCGCAGGGCACCCTGCCTGTTCTCTTCCTTAGTAAGAGGTTGGGTGCCCAGCCTCAGCATGGGTGCTCAGCTTTGACCCAAATCTGCTCACAATGAAGTCACTTGAATTTGAACTAGTGCTGAGCAACATCTTGTGCAGCTGTATTTCCTTCTCTCTGCTTATTTTGCATATCTTTGGGTCGGACACCGCAGGCAAATCCTGCTCGCTATTGGCAGCAGCTGACGGGTATGACTGTCGCACTACAAAGCGAGGGTGACTTCGCAGCTTTATCTTCGAGGATTTGTCAGCGGCTGAAGTGACAAGTTAGCTCTGGTGTACAGCACAGAACGTGGCAGTGTATGAAATCCATCTCGGAGCTGCCTGCAAGTAATTCTTTCAGAGCCATGCAGCAGGTTCTGAAGGTGTTTGCTTTCTTGCGCGTTCCCAAAAGCTAGTTCCAGCTAGCTAACGCCAACTTTCCTGTCTATAACCAAAGTCTCGAATGCACTTGTGTGCTCTCAGGCTGGGTGATCCCTTTCCATGTTAACAATTCCCAGCGAAGATCTCCCCAAAGGGATTTTGGGAGATTCCCCACCTTTATGGTAGGTCCATGTCCTGGGATGTAACCAGGGTCCGGACTGCTCTCGCTCTGTCTTCTGAAACTTCTTTGCAGGGTACCTGCTGAGCTTTCTCAGCAGGTAGGTGCACCAGAAAGCCTGAAACTTTTCTGTCTTATGTCTGTGAAAAAGGGTTGTCATGAGGACATTTGACTTGGACTTTGCTATTGCCATTTCCTTGGCTTTCAGTATGACTGGTTTCTGGCGCTGCTGACATCTGGGTAATATTAATTGCAGTAGTCTCGCTTCTAATTCAGAGTGTGCTGATCAGTCACTAAATATTTATATAGTCCTTGTTTTTGAAGTTGCAAGATGAAAAGGGTGTGTTTTCTATCATCTTTCCTATTCAAAAGCAAATAACGCATTGAAGCTGCTGATTATTTAAAATGATCAAAATATCAAAAAAAAAAGAATTTCCTTTGTACTTGGGTCCGTGCTGACATAACTGTTTCCAGTAGTCTAAAAAATCTCGCGTGTAGCTCATTGATGACTTGTGTAGACTGAGATTCAGGGTTGTAAGCGCCGTGATCATCTGCCGAAGATGTGAGAATGTGCTCAGGAAGGATTTGTTACAACATGTGTCCTATCTTATCCGTTGAGGTTTAGATATAACAAGATATATTAAACAAGCACCAGCATGAGACCTGAAATACATACTGGTTATTCCTAAGTTTCTTAACATTCATATTAACAATATTTGAAGCAAAGCGTGTGGGTGGGGAGAAGGAAGGGGAGAGGAGCTGCCTGTGCAACCAGTCTCTGAGCAGCTTTGTGGTGAAGTGTGGCAGGAGGGCAGGGAGAGGAACCATCGACAGCACACGTGCTTGGATGGGCGCCTGGAGAAAAGGCGAGGAGCTCACCTTCAGTAGGTACTGAGCCCAACTATTCATCAGTATGTAAAGATGAAATGGGGAATGAGAAAAGGTCTCAGGGGCAAGGCACACATGAAATTATCAGTTGCTGTGGGATATTTGTGCGATGCCTGAGCTCCTTCCCGTGAGGCTCAGCAGTGGCGTGGCAGCGTGCCTTCCTTGCCTGCTGGAGCGCTGGGAAGAGAGGAGGTGCCTGAGATTGCTGCCTGGAGTTCATGTCTAGGAGTAGAGTGATCTTTGATTTTACAGTATTTATTTTTTTTTCCAGCAGGCCATCTACACCATTGATAATTGGCTTTTGTGCCCTTAGACTCTGTAACAAGAATTAACAGTTACTTGCTCGTACTCACCTCCTTCTAGCAAAGTTGAATGAAAGTGCAAGAGAAGAAGAAATCCATACATGCCAGGACATCACAGTTTGACCGCTGGAAGAAAACACCAAAGGGAAATTCAAGCTGAAATGTATTGACACTCCAGGGACGTGAGACTGACTGATCTGGCTCTTACTTCTGTACTCCATTCGCGTTCTGCTAATTGAGGAGGCTGGAGCAGGAAGTCCTAATGAAGGCAACCCATTCCCTTTGCTCCATTTATTTTTAATTTTATTTTTTCTCATGGTGAAATAGCTTGGAACTCAGTGGACCTATGCCCAAGGTGGGTAAGAAATGTTACTTAGTAGTGAGTGCAGACTGATGTGTAATTATTCGGGAGAAGAAGAGAGACTATTTCTCTTTCCCTGCAGCTAGAAATTGTTGAGATTGATTGACTGTTGGTGTAGCATCCTACAGTGCGCTCTTCCAGTGCGTGGAGGTCTGTCTACTCCTGCTTCTGCAAATGAAGATAGTGAATTAATGCAGAAGTGTGTGTGTGTGTGTATATATATATATATATATATGCACATATATATTAATGTTGGGTGTTAGAAAGGGTGGGTGGAAAGTCTGCTGCCTAAGTCTGGCATGTAAATGTAGACGTCTGAATTAGTAATGCAGGAGCCATAGTAGTGAGCGTAGCAAGTAGCTCAGTTTGCCAGGAGCACTGATGGCAGTATAGACAACCTGGGTACTTCCTGTGCAGGCATACAAACCGTGCAGAGCAGGCTTCTGTTTACACCCATTATGAAAAATGTGGGAGGGATGCTTCCTCTGGATATCCTTACACCAAGCCATGACTGACATCTAATACTACTTTCTTCACAGAGTTCCCACGTAAGTGGCCCTCACAGGGGATGTTCTGCTTGTTCTTTTTTTAAGCTGAATATTTGTATGTGGTGGTTTTTGCTTCCACAGCTGTTTTCTATTTTGTTTCAAAATGCTGCATTAAGAGATAAAGCAGTTTGGCAGGACCTAAACCCCCTTGCGTTCCCGCTTGTCCTCAGATATCAGAGCGTTTGGGGGTGCCTGGGTTTAGATTCTGAGTGATGCCCAGTTCAGCTGTAAAGTCCAATTGCATTCAATATATTAATTTACCACGCTCATGGCTGCACAGTAGAGCAATGCACCTTTAGTCCAGTAGCTTAACGACTGGTGTAGTTTGTCAAATCAACAGAGTACAGGTTCTTTTGGGTTGTCGATGATAAATACACGTTCTGCAAAGCACGTGCAAATACCATGAATATGACTAACGCAACCAGCTTCGTGTAAGTTAACTCATGAAACAGCTCTATAGAGACAGGTTTCCTGGGGAAGCACTCAGTATAACTGAGGGTTTGGATCTCACCCAAGAGGCATCCCTGTGGGGAAAGCGAGGTTCAGCCCTTCGGCTGATCCCAGAAGTCAGCCGTGTCCTTCTGACTTGTCTGCAGTGCTATCTTCCCTATCATTTTTTCTCTCTTGAGCTGTTTTTATGCTGTTTTCTTACTGCTAGCTGAAGCTTGAGTGACTGTAGTCATATGTATCTTCGTTATTCTTGGTGTAAAATCTTGGTTTTGCTTTAAAGGTATAGGCTCAGAGAAATGCAGAGCGAATGCTCAGCAAGGGTTGGTCGCATACTGGAGGTGGGTAGCCTTTGGGACGGAGGTTTGTTTGGCATCGTAATGAGATTATCATGAGCAAAGTTCACCCAGAGGTCATCTTTTGTTTATCAGTTTGGCTCAGGGCTGGCCAAGCTGCCTATCAGTCCCATAGTACCATCAGGTTCCCCATCCCTGTGGAGATCTCACAGCCTCGCCGTGGGGTCTTTGCTCCACTCCACCCTCCGTGCTATTTCTCTGAGCACACCAAGCTCCCCTGGTGCTGCCAGCACCTAAGGTTGCAGGTTATGTTGCCAAGGGGACTATCATGGAGCACATTCCTTACATATCTGCTGCATCTCACCCTGGAAGTTTCCTCAGCCTTGAACCTTCTCTTCAGATGTGGACATATCGTTAGTCTCAGTAAGTCACCTCCAGCAATTATTCCCCACCAAAGTGGTAAGAAACGTGGTGTGCCAGAATCAAAGCTGAGCCTGATGGTCTATTGCAGAAATATAATTGTAAGGGAAAATTCAAGCAGTCGCTGTATGACAGAAAAGATGTGTGGGTTGATGAGCTTAGTAGAATGCAGTTCTTGCACTTAGGTCTCTTATAGTGCAAGAAGATATTTTTTATTGTATGTAATAATTAGCTTTTGAAATGAAGGGGATTATCTTTCAGTTTAATCACTCTGCCTTAATAGCAGGGGAGAAAAATTACTGTTTTGTAAGACTTTCAGCTCTGTTCTCAGTGTTTTCTAAAATGACATTTTAATTGAATTTGATATTTATGGTACTGATAATTGTTGTTCTTGTGGCTTCCTACCTGTTCTTCACCATATACTAAGCAGCTGTATTTTTAAAGATTGTGTTCTGCTCATCCTCCCAAACAAATATTATTTCTTTTTGTGCGTGTGAGGAAATTATTACTTTCATTTTTAATGTCTAGCTCTAACATTCAGCTACACTTCTCTCGTTAACACAAAGCATTATATAGTTGCTTCATATCCAGTACATGAATAGCTTGTACATAAATAACAAAAGTAGGTTTAAATTTCATGTCTGTACTTAGAAAAACTAATGGATGGTAATCAGCCTAATGGCTGATGATAGATTGTGCTGTGCCAGCAGGGGAGCTTGCGCCCAGGAAGAGTAACACAAGATCAGGAATGGCTAGAGAATAGTTGGTGAATTTGGTGCTTTTTTAATTCCTTCAATTAACCTGATTAAGCAGCTTAGCTTAAATGAGCAGAACGTGGGGGTTGGAAGTTCTCCCATGTAGTATTTTCCCCCTGCTTTAGGAATTAATTCCTTTAATATTTTGTCTGTAGAAAGCAGGCAGCCCTGGTTGCTTTTGTGGCTTGCACAGGCATGAGACACCCTATGCTTAGTATGAGAGGCACACACAGGCTTATTTTCCTCTGCAATTGGATCTAGGCAGAAGTCATAAATCATAGTGATTTCTGCACAGTGCAGTTGAATGGAGACTGACTACCCTATTTTATTAATATTGAAAGTTCACTCTGCTTACATCACTATTAATTCTTCCTCAGAAGGAATATGCTGTTTTTTTCCTTTGCCTTTTGCTCAGCTTCAGAGATGTGTTTTGCAAATGCCATCCTCTGGTACCTGAGGCTGGTTTGTTAGGGTATCTGTGGCAGAGCCTCTCCAGAGCGTTGACTGAGCAGATTTTGGACATGGGCTTCTTTGTTCAAGAACGTTTTGTGCTGTGCTCCAGCTATAGCATTGAAGCTGTGTGTTCTCATTGCTCTTGGATGTCTGTGTTGGCTGCAGCTGTGGCAGACTTCAGCAGATATTTTTCCTCCTACACTTGCCAGCCCGTTGCCTGCCTGCTCTTTTGTTCTTCCGACCCCTGTTTCAGGGCAGCGGTTCCCAAATGAGGGAATTCCAGCAACCATTTTGGGACAATACCTAAGATTTCCAGTTGCGCCACCAGTGTACTTTCCAGGTAACCTGGTGCGTCCTCTTTCCTCCCCAGTCTTTATTTTCTTAGTGTCAGGTAGGGAATTGGGTTGGGGCTGTTAGATGGTAGCACAGGGTTCCACCTCCCTCTGCTTTTCCTGAGGATGTCTTTTCCCTTTCTAGTAAGAGTGGTGGCTATGTCAGAATATGTTGTAGTATCTTCTCAGAGCACAGAGAAGCAGCCTCAGATGGAACCAATTTGTGTATCCTACAGACCCTGAAGATACCAGGGAACCTACCTGTTAGAAACTACTGCAGCATCACTTGGACTAGGACTGACCTGTGGCATCGTGGCAGTTTGGAGCTCAGTGTGGCTAATCTCTCCTCTTTTCAGCTGCTGGCCTAATAAATTGTTGATTTCCTAATTATAGGTCTTTCCATCTACTGCTGGCTCGTCCTCTCAGCAGGAATATGCCCTCAGTTACACTAATATGTGGCCACAGATTATTTTGAACAGTTTTCTGAACGAATTCAAGTATTTTTGCAGTATTAAATGTTGTGATTTCTTACACAGGGTATCATTAAACCCAAGTAGTAGCTTTGGAAATTGGGATCTGTGTTTATATCATGTTTTTCTGAAAAGAATTTCAGAGAAGATATTGACACTATTGTAGCCTTTCTACTCCTCTGTATTATATTGTGCTAACCGAAAGCCTTGACATCGAGTATTGCTAATTACTAGTGAGTCTATATATTTACATCGAACCAGGTCAGGTATCCGATGCCTAAGGAAAGGTTGAGGAGTAAGTGTGGTTCTGTGATCTCTCTTTTCAGTCATGCCAGGTGGGCTGCACTACCTGTAAAAGCCTGTGATGTGGAGTTGGAGGTAAACATCTTAAAATAACACTAAAAAATAGGAAAGATGTCTGGTGGTCTTCATATGCATCAGTGTCTTCCCCTTTCTCTTTGTTGATTATGAGGAGAACATTAAATGAGTCAGTGTGTTGGTTCTGGAGCTGTATGAGATGAATTCCTCTTCTTTCCCTTCTAATTGTGGAGAAGATTGACTTTTTTGTTCATTCAAAAATGGACCTTTACATGCCTTTATTTTATCCCAGTGATGACCTCACCCACATCAGAGAATCCACATTTTGTCAGGGGAATCCCACCTATGGGTCAGGTTAGTACTTACAGCTGGCTTTATCATTTGGAAACAAGTGCTCTTTTAGGAGCTGAAGTGGGCCAGTGCCAGTGGAGAAAAATAGAAGCAGCTTCGTCTGGTCATTGACTGAGATGATGAAGTGTGTGAAGGGAGCTCAAGAAGGCTCCTACAGAGATGTGGGCACAGGGGGCAAAGCTGTAGTTACTAAGAAGGAAAATTCCCGACAGTAAAAACAGTAACACACAGAGCAGGTCTTTCCCTCTGTTACACCACTGGGATGAGTTTGGTGTAGAATCTTGTCTGAGTGGCTAGTGAAAGCTGGTTGTTTTTTATAAACCCTCTTGTGTAGTTGTAATTATTTTGGGGATAATTCAGCTTTTTGTGACTAGTTGAGTACTAATACAAGAGCAGATTAAAGTCCATCAGGAAGGCTGTGTGAGTAAGCAAGCCATTTGGGACTTCCCAGAGCCCTCAGGAGAAGGATGGAAAGGAGAGGGGGACTGTGGAAAGACAAGGATTGTAATGGCAGGGCCCTCTGCCATAAATCTGTGATGAAGATGATATGCAGTGGAATCGAAAATACCCGGTTTTTATTCCCTCTGTTGGCATAGGGAAAGATACCTGTTCATGAGAGAAATTCCTTAGGTAATTAGAAGTATTTGTAAACTCCTGGATTTTAACACTGCATTTAACTTTCATACTGGATAAATCATCTTTGTTGTGAACTGTAACAGTTTGAGAGGTAATGATAAATACAAAAATTCCCAACCACTTTTGATCCCGTGATTCTAGCAGCAGTTTCAGTGCCTGCTCGATGTTTTGGGGCAAGGTATATAACAATTTGTCCTTTGAAAGAGTGCTTGAAACCTAAACTCCTCAGATTTCTAGTACCTAAAAAGATAACCCTTTTTTCTTAGCATGTTGGCCAAGGGCTAGCTTTCCTTTACTGTGAAGTAATTTGTACTGTTTGTATGGTATCCGACACAGCTTTACATTCAGCAGCAGGGTGGTTTTAAAGTGACTTCCAAGTCTGTAGGAGTAGTAAACCACAGTTTGCTTGATAAAAGCAAATTTCAGTTTCGCTGGCATGAATACCTGGGCTGCATGTCAAATGATGCTGGAATAACGTTCATGGTAACAAACTCGGTTCCCTCCTATCTGTGCTGTTCTTGAACGTGATGAAATAAACTGAGTCCAGCTCTGATAAAGTTGAAAGACTAAATTTCTCGGTATTTGTTTGGGAATGTAGGCTGCATTGAGTGTGTTATGGTTCTATAGTTTATTTATTTATTGATTTATTTTTCTGAAGGTAGCCTCATATTTTTAAAGATATTTCTAAATGTCGCTATTATTCTTTGCTATGCTTGAAATCAAGGTGTCTGCATATCGTATTGCAGTCTAGGGTTTCACTGATTTTTCCAAAATTTAAAACTAAAAGTGTGGTGTGGGGTGTTCTATTTAATTAATTAATTAATATATTGCACCTGTTGCTAGAGTTCAGCTTGTATTTACTGTGCTTTCTCCTTGTATATAGTGCTGCTGAACCAAATTTAGACTGAATGTATTCTCTCCAGGGCAAAACAGAGCCCTGCCTGAATTATTGGAGGACTGGTGTCCAGCAAGTTTCGATGATTGCTTGAAGATTCTCTACAATCATATCAAATGTGTGTTTTCATGCAAAGTTACTGGGGCATCCTCATTTTTGTATAACTTTGGCAAGACTTTTGGAATACGATGCTAATTCTTTTACTTCACTGACAGTACACCTAGACACTGAGTACTGATACCTTTTTATTCCTATCAGAAATTGGATCATTGTAGAGCTTTCTTCCAAATAATTTGCATTTTTTTTCTTTCTCTCCTTCCTTTTCCCCCAGTACATTCAAGTATGAAATATAATCAGCAGTAAAATGGTGCTCAAAAGAAAATTCTCTGCAGAAGGCTACTGTGCAGCAGTAACTTAGGTATGAAGGTATTTTGAGAAACGCAGACCTTGCATTTGAGCTTATGGACCAGAGTCTGGTTGGGACTCCTGTAGGTATGCACAAAGCTTATCAAAGCTGATTTATTTCCATCCGTACCTTTATTAGGAAGTCTCGTTTTTAAGTACTTCCCTGTGGTTAGAAATACCTGGAATTGTTGGCACTTGTAGCATGACATTCTTTTAGGATGTGTACTGTTAGGTCAGTAATAAAGCAGTGTAAATGCTACTCAAAGGGACAACTTCTTTCACCATGTCTGTTCCTAGCTGGAGGCCCTCTCTGCTTTTAACACTGGAAACAGTCTGAGTAATGTGGATGTTTTCTTCTCTGAAAAGCATTACTTGTTTGCAAAGGCAGTGTTTCTTCTTCATCTGGCTCTAGTGAAATGAAAGATCCATAAAGAAAATAACACCCTACTAGCCTCTACAACTGTAAGAGGAGTCTGGCTCCACACACAGGTATTCCCATGTGTCTTCAGGAGTAGCCGGATTCTTGTCTTGGGTGCATCACTGGCACTGCATCTTTAACTCTTTAAATCCTCGTGGCCTTTCCCAGTTTCCCCTGCATTACTAAATTCTCCATTTCCTTAATTAATAGCAAACACAAACAAAGTATTAACCTGTAAAATAGGGAAGCTTTTATGTGTATAAGGCAAATCAATTTTGTTGCTCAGAGCTCAGGCAGTTTGTTTCTATGTTATTACTTTCTTCTTCATTTCCATTTGTCTGTGCAATTGTTCTTTACTGACAGATGGGCTTTAGCAGAGGCGTGTTTAAAACAAATGAAGTTCACTGCTGTAGCTCAAAGAAATGTGTTGGGATTTTTTGTTTGTTTCTTTGAGAAAATATTTGTTTACGGACTAGGAAGTTGTTTTGTCTCTTTGTTAGAGCTCAAAAGCTCTGTGTAACTGCATTTGTAACCTAACTGGGGAAATACCAAATCAGCATAAATCAGTTCATGTTCTGAACTTCTGATGGTGCTTCCTTAAGATGTGTGAAGTCTGTTTACTTCACTTCTGTTCTTTAAAAGAAGCCACTCTAGAGACTGCAGGACTAATGAAGTGTTGCTTCCTGCTCCCTTCAGGTCTTGTGGCAGACTAGGCTTCAGGTCTGTAGGATGCGTTGCCTGCAATTACAGCTTTTTAGTAAACTCATTTTCTTCTGTGTTCCTTATAAGATGTGGGCTTGCAGTCCAACCAGATCTTCCACGTGGTTGCTTCCAAGATGAATGTCCTCTCCCCAGCTGGCACGCAGTCATCTCAGAGCCCGCTACTGTTCGTCAGGTCTGGCTGAGGGGAACTGCTGGCTGAAAGAGTTAAGGGGGAAGGGTTAGGAGGGATGCAGATGGTGCAATTGTGTAAGCCTATTTTCCTATTAAACAAAAGAATACGCTTTTGTTTGGGACCAAACTCGTTCTGTGCGCTCATCCCCTCCGTGTCTGTGCGCGCACAATGACTGCTGCCCTGCGGCCACAGCCCGGGCCTGACCGTGTTGTGGCTTCCCGAGGCCTCGCTCCCCACAGCCCGTCCGGCACCGCTGCGGGGGGCAATATCCACGGCTCTCGCCTGTTGTGCTTGGCCAGAGGCACAATATGTTTTTGTCACCAGAGTTTGGCAGCTCTGTTGGAAGCATTAAAGCCATCCAGGTCAGGCCAGGAGCAGCCGCTGACGGGCCGCTTCAGCTGGAGCCTCGGCCACGTTTGCCTCTGGGCCACCAGCATCTGACAGGTGTTGTTCATGTGCTGCTTCTGCAGCTCCTACCAGGATTAAGCAGCAAAAGGCTGCAAAACAAAACAAGCAGACAAAAGTAGTCTGGTCGTTCCAGGAGAATTGCAACTTTTAAGCCATCAGTGAATTTCTTTTAATGAGAGGCACAGAGACTAAGAACTTGGCTTGTCCAGTAACTACAAAACATATGTATAGGCATTGTGAGGCTGGAGAAATCTCTTTTAGAGTGCTAAGTCTACAGCAGCATTGGGATTAAAAGAGAAGAGCTGCTGTTAGTGGGTGTTCTTCCTTAGTCCCATCTTTATCGTGGTGCTGCCCCTCAAAAACCAGCTGTAGGCCTCGGCTTCATCCCAATTTACAGAGACTCACCAGGCTCGGGAAACATTGACACACACACTGACTGACTGGCCCTTGAGCTGAGGGGCTGGGTTTTCACTGGAGCACGTTGTTGTGCTTCCTGCAATTGCAATAAAGTTCTGGTGAAAAGTTGTATTGAGCTAGGGGAACTCTCGTTTGGCTGACTGTCACATTCTGCCATCCTTGGACCTCCCCTCAGTCTGCGTGGGGAGCAGTTTTGGCTCACCCCCTGTGATCTGTAGCCAGCTACACAACTGGGATGATGCTTTCCAGTGGCCTTCTTCTCATCTCTGACTTCCTAACTTTTCTTCCATTTTGAAGGCCAACTGATTGTACTGCACCTTACAGCGGCAGAAATGCAGGGAGTTGGAATGTATTCAGCCACATCCATGGTCATATTTTTTTCTGTTTTGAAACCAGAGCTCATAGGGGCATTGATCCTGTAAAAAGCTGTAGAGGTAACATGTAAAATAAATTGCCAAAAATGTGTTAGGATGGTTAAAAGTAGCAATGACTGGAAAGAAATTGAGATATTAAAACTTAATTATTCTTTGGGCTTTAAATCTCTTGTGTTCTGACACTTAATGGTATTACTTACTTACTTGGTGAAGCACAGCTGAGTAGATATGTAAAGTGGCAAATGATCCTGTATAATGCAAAATGGAGCAGAAAACATAATTCTCAATTTGGTGTTAAGCCTTATTCATGTGTTAATTTGCTTTTTTAATATAAGCCTGACACTTGAACGTTCAGAATGACTACTTCAGCCATTCAGGAGGGAGAGGAAGGTATTTACCATAATGGAAGGGTGGCTGCTGGATGAAAGATGCATGATTTCTTGTCAGGAGGGTGAGGGAGCTGAAAGCTCATGACTTGAATTTAGACGTAAAGTTCAGCTGTGCCCCTTGGGGCAGCTTGAAGTTACTGTGGAAATTCACTCTACTGTTTTGGGCTGCTGCTTAAATAAATGGTTCTGAATTTCAGATTTTTTTTTCCTCCCCCTTTTGCTATGCCAGAGCAAGTGTTTACGTGACTGTCTGATATGCCAGATCAGAGGGCTCATACACCTGAAAATAACCCAGCAATATGAAATAGTAGATTTTACCCACTTAAGCTTTCTGAGGCTGATCTATCTCAAGGGGCATTAGAATGCAGGTGGCTGCAAGACAAAAGGGAAGGAACAAATGGGTAGAAGTGGTGGAAAAGTGGCAGTTTGAACACAAGTGAGTTTATGGTAATCACGGAATCACATGTATTCCTGTTAAATACCCTGAAACAAAAGTACGTTTTCTTTCAGTAATTTTCCAGTGGAATGTTGCAGCTCTAAGTAGGACTTGCATAGCAAAAATAATAATAAAAAATTGCATTGTGTTACTGTATTTGTTTTACAAATTACATTGCTATATTCTGAGAAGTCATTATGCAAAAAACATTTACAGAATAGAACTGTTTTTGTCATCTTTAATGTTTCTTTGGAAAATTAATCTTTGTGTCTAAGACCAGCTTTCAGTACCAGAGAGGCGTGTTCCAGAAACCTGCAGAGATATGGAAGGCTTACAAACAAACCATAACTTCAAAACAGCTCGGCTCCAAAGTACAGTAGATGGAAGTATTTAAAAATATACATTCCACTGTATTCAGAGCTACTCAAGATTCCTTCTGAATTCTTCATGATCTTACTAAACTGCTTCTAACTCTGGCGGTACAGATGGTGTGGTATTTCAGATTATTCTAATTCCAAGCAGCTAAATGCACAGTCTATTTTAACAACAAGCTTATCTTGAGTTTTGAAACAATTACATTTTTGTAACATTACAAAACAAGTCACCCTTTATGGATGAATGTCCTTGGGATTTCCATGATCTGCATTCCTTTTAGGAATTGAAGTTATGACTTACTGCTGCAGTGTTCATCCCACATGTGAAATGTTTGGTAAGTGCGCATGCAGCGCAAAGTTTTATCCGTAGCACACGATTGTATAGGGTATCCAAGCATTTCTGGCTGGCTGCATTCTTGCTGTGTATTCCATTTGACAGAGAAAGCCAACATTGTTCAAGATACACAATAAATCAACAATGTTGGATACCGGGACCTATAGTTGAAACCAAGCTGGCCAATCTTTTTAGGGTGCCAGGAATGTGTTTAGTTCATTGTCGCCCTCAGAACAGTGTTGTCGTGATTTCGTGGCTGTTTGTGCGCTGCAAACATAGGCCCTAGACATTGGGCCTTGTGCCTTTACATTTTCTGTGTGGAGTTGAAAGTCCTTGTTCATAAACGTGTGAAATGCTTTTCACTGACTTGTCCAGCACAACATGGCCTGCATTTCTCTTCTTCCTATCCCTCCAGAAGAGAGGGCAGGACTAGGGTTCGATTCAGAGTGCTCGAACATTTCGGGTGTCTGTTCTGTTCAGGCATCTGGAGAATGAACAATTTTCCTGCCCATTGAGAAGAGGCTTCTGTGGCAACTCCTCCTTGCTGTTCAGGAGTCCTGGCTGGTAGCAAAGCCCATGCCAGCTGGGAAGGTGGCAGCAAGGCCTGGGTGCGTGAGAGGATAAAAAAAACATGACCAGAGTCGATAGCATAAAGCGTCAGAACTGTCTGTTTGGATTGCTCATAGACAGAGGGGTCACCTTCTTGGCTTTTTTGGATGGATGGGAATCACCTAGCTTCTTTTCACTTTTTGGTGGTGTCACTTTAGTAGTATTAGCACAAGCCTTAGCATGTTGTTCCTGTAGGTTTGAATTGTTTCTCTGGTATCATTTCTCATCTGTGTTTTTCAAGTTTTCTGCGTGTCTGGTTCCTAGTAATCCACAGGGAGACATAACCATGGATGCTGAAAGCTGACTTTGCAGAAAGCATGTTTCTTTTATCAGCAGTTATGTTCTACCGATGCCAACATACTGAATTGCTAAAAATGCACTGTATTTAATTACAATGAAGTGATATCCCAGCAAGCCTTTCTCTGGTAAGTATAATTTGTGTTTTTATTGTGAATAATTTCCCTAAATATTTTGGCAGTCTGCATGAGAACACAGCTAAGCGACGTTGACGCACTTTTCCTGTTTGGAGTTGGCTTGTTCTTGTACAGTACGCTTAATGTAATCATCATACCCTGACAGAGCGTGGCATGAATGTGAAACTGTGAGACAGAAATCATTTAGGTCACACAAATTAGCAGTCTTCTCAGCCAGGGCTTCCCAGTTGCTAAAGGACTGCACTAGTGCTGTTTGTTTTCTCATTCCATGAAAATAATACTTTTTTTCCACAATATCTTTTGTCACATGGCTGACTGATGAAATTTAGTGAAATTTAGTCTCTAAACAGATATGCTGAGAGGTTGTGTATATTATGCCAAACTGAAATATTTTCCTTTTTCCTAAGTGCTGTGGTGGTTTGAAAATGCTAGAGGAGTGAAGCTCTGGGAAAGCAGTGTTTTCAAAATCAAAATTGACATTTAATTTGCATTCAAAGCAAAACTATGCAATGAAAATGCATCTTCCTCTACTTTGAGAATACTTATGTCTGTGTATGTTGTTCCTGATACTGATTTTTAACTGCAAGAAGATGCAGGCAAGGACCTAAGTTTCTCTCAGTAAGGTAGTATGAGTGCCAGGAGTTGAATGATGGTGCTGTGCTTCAGCAAGATTTTGTCAGTTTGTGGGATGGTGAGAAGGCTTTATTTATTTATTTATTTTGACCAAGCATTTCTGTACATGTGTTGAGTACACCTTAATCTGAAAGGAATAATCTTCCATCCTACTGGTTCACCCACAATTTATACTAATCCTGTGTTGTCTAGCCATTCAGTCCTGCAGAGAAAAAGCCAATTTTGTGCTACCTCTGCCAGAAAAATTGTTAGTAAATCCTCTTCCCCTTTTGAGCTTTGTGCTTGGTTTCCCTAACAAGCTCTGGTGAGCAATAATTGTGTATCTCTGTGGGGAGATGCTGACGGCAGCAGTGAGTAGGGCATTTCCAGGGCTTCTGCACTGGAGGTGTGGAAGGGAAGTAGGGAGGGGATGTTTGTTGCTGGAGGGAGCAGCCAGGCATCCTCCCCGCGCTGGAGCACAGAAGGCTTCACTCCTCTGACAGCAGCTTCTGACAGGGATGAAGGACAAGGGGATGCTTCTGCTGCCGTTCTTGCTTCAGAGCTGGTCTCTGCCATCTGTTTGGTGTTAAACAGGCAGGATGCAGACAAGGAAAGGGATTAGACGGTCTTGGCTTTGAGACAGGATGGTCCTGCAAGCAACCAAAGGGCCCGTTGTGAGCTGCCAGGAGGACTGTCTGCACGAGTCGCTCCCTGCGGGGCTCAGGTTAATGGTGCATGGGTTGTGAGCAGAAGGCATGCACTGCAAGCCCTCGCTGCCACCTCATAGAAAGAAATTTTCCCATCAGCTCCCACTAAACACCAGTGATCAGAGCTGTCAGGGAACAGCTAGAATGGGGTTACACCTGTGCTGCTGTAGTAGTACAAAAGATTAAGTGTTGGCTTTGTTTTTGCGTGTTCTTGCTCAAGTCCTGTGATAGCTGAAGGACACAGCTGTGGTGGTAGTTGGCCTTCTGGCAGAAGCTGCGAGCAGCTACGCAGCATGCACAACTAGAGTGGGACAGAGTGTCATATGTTACAGTGGGCGGGAGAAGGTTTTTGATGAAAGGCAGCTTTTGAGCGCTAAGAAGCTGTCTTAGCTTTAATGCATCAGAAATGGTAAGATTTTACATTATTGTTCAATCCTGTGTCCGTACAAAGCTATTGGGCAAAATGTTGCAGGATGTAATTAAATTGTTTGGTAGTGTCTGTATACAAACAGGCATTCATCTCTCTGGACTATCATTGTAAGATACGGTTTCAAACCAAAATAATTACTGAGCACATCCCAGAGCAAAGACACAATTGTGCTTGTATCAAGGTGCTTATAATGATGCATTTTACTCTTCTGAATTACTGATCTAGTTATTAGCAACCTATTTCTGTTACAGCTTGGGGCATATTAGCAGCAGTGTTTGTCTGTGGCTTGCCAAGTCACTTCCTTTGGTGTTTATTAATCTCTTGGTAGTTTGCCAGGTAAATCTCAGTGCCAAGATCAGTTTCTTATGTGATCAGGAAGTGAAACATGAGGATGCTCTCAGGACTTCCCTGGCCATCTCCCCTCAGCACGCTAACAGGAATGTGGCGATTGTCTTGTACTTTAGAGATGAAATTTTCAGAGGCACATAGAGCTCAATCTCGTACAGGAATCACTGGGGTTCCCTTTGAACATCTGACATTTTTCCTCTTCATATTCTTCCTTCAAGCTCAAACAATCAAACATCTTTTTTACAAGGAACTACCCAGTTACTGATCATTGTCCTCCTAGGAAAATCTGATTATCTGATGGTATTTACTCCCTGTCACTTCCCTGTGTGTTTATTAGTGTCAGTATTTCGTTGCCGCCTGAATAATTAGCATGGAATAAAGTATTGACCTTGCTTCAGTGGGCCACATTTGCCATCATACCCTGTGAAATGACCTATGAGCGCTTCTGCAGTAGCACAGTGTGAATGTCAGGTTAGATGTAGTTACTGTTTGGACTTTCAGATTCTTTTTACTTGGTTTGGAAAGAAGGGAGGGGTCTTCCAAGCTAATTTCAGGTGGGGTAATTTTCAAGTTGTGGCCCTGTTTCAGTGAGAAGAAGCTCCTGGGAGACATCTGGAATCCTCCTGCAAGCAAGATATGAGGGGTTTGGGTGCTTATGTTCCATTTTGATTTCAAATTGTTGAAATAGTTTTTTTGATTACTATGTTAATTTGCTAAGTTCCTGTGTCTTTCAGGTGAGCGAATGAGTATGGCTGTAACACCAGCTTCACGTCTTCTGTGTCCAGTTTTAGTGGGCGGGGGGGAAGAGGCTGTATTTCAGCATGCTTTTCTCAGCGCCACAGCTTAGTTCTTAAGTAAACTTGATGTATGCCTACAAGTTAACACAATGTTACAGAAATGTTTACAGTTTTTGCAAGTTACATTGAAAGACTGTTATTTGTATGCCAGCCATGTATGAGAAGGTGCTTGTAGATATTTGTCAACCTTGAAGACTGTACCTTGGAATTTTTCAGTAAGATAATTTAGGTTTTTAATACATGAAGGAAACACTTTCTTTAGTATTAGCCATAGTAAATAATTAAGAGGCTTTGTTCAATTCTAAAACATGGCAGCATGGATGGTAAATTTTACAGGTGTTCTTTTCATAGGCATGTATTTTGTTTTCCTTCCACTGTGAGTACATGTTTCTTGCTTGTATTCTTTCAGCAATGATCTTCGCAGTGAGACAGTAAATCTGGGGTAGAATTTCTTAAAAGAAAACAAACAAAGCTCTGGACCTGTGGCTTACCAAGTACAGTCTTGCAGAACATTTTTTTGCAAGACACTCATACCCCTGCCTGGTTTTGGTGCTTCATGAAAAGCAGCTGTCACTGAGATTGTTCATGCTTTTGCGAATTTGGTGGGTTTTGCTGCTTCTTAAAACACTTCATCGCTCTGGCAGTGAAAAGCAACAGGGGGGCTGCTCAGCCATAGGTGGGCATCCCAGGGCTAGGCACTTCGAAGGCCTGGCTGCAAAGGGTTGTACACAGCTTCAGAAACATCTTTCCTAGGTGCTTTTGACAACTTCCAGCAGAATTACCATGTTGTCTGTGGAAGCACAGAAATTACACATTGCAAAATTATCTGTTCCCGCTAACGTGTCTTATTGTCTTCCAGTCCTTCTGATCAGCCTAATGCTGCAATATAGAAAATGTGGGTTAGCTTGCTCTCCAGTACTATGAGCAATCTGTGCTCTGGCAGCAGCTGCCCATTAGAAATGTCTGCCAGAGAACTGATATTGCCCTTCTTCATTTGTCCTTCCATGTCTCCTATTCTCTCATTTCCCCTCTTTTTTATCTCTATTATTAAAAAGAAATATATATATTTTAAATTACTTAAGGGCAGCGTACACTAAAATAAACGTTTTAGATGTTGCTGTTTTTGCCATTTGCTGTTGGCTGTGTTTCTTCTGCTGGCAGTGTGGACGCTGAAGCCCCGTGTTGCAAGGGTCTGGGGGAGAGAGCTGCTGGGAACAGAGGGAGACGGCTCCTGAGAGAGTGAAACAAAAGGTGGCAGTGAAAGTGAAGCTACAGCTGAACGTACAGTTTATTGCTGTTGCTGGGGAATACTGTACGCCTGTTTCAAGACTGCTGCAAACCTGGCCAGACAAAATGGGTGGAAGGGCAGAAGGTGGGGAATGTCTGTATCCGATTATGAATTGGAGGAAATGACTGTCTGTGCTCTGCGCGCTGGTGGGCTCGGAGCACGCCGCCGGCAGGCTGCTTAGCGTTGCAGGGTACCGAACAAAAAGCGGTGAATCGTCAGCTTTTGTGTTTAAAATAACTACCAGGCTTACAAGAAGTTGTTCCTTAAAAATATGTTGTGGGTTTTCTGTTGGCTTTCTTAAACTAACTGGAAACTTTCTGCTTTTTTTCAGGAACGTTTTTTCTCTGAAAACATTGCTGCTAAAAAGCTCCAAACAGGAGAAGTAAATCCAGTCAGCTTGTCAGGTCACTGGCTCAGTGTAAAAGCGCTTTCATGAGGTAACGTTGGGCCAAAGTCAACTTTTCTTTCTCCTTTGTAAATCTGCAGCCAAGCAATGGGCCAGAAAATCTCAGGGAGCATAAAGTCTGTGGATGTGAGGGAGCCCCCTTATAGACCTGTTAAACGAGAGCTGAGAGGCCCGGATTTTTGCAAGCCCGCCCGGCTGGACATGTTGTTGGATATGCCCCCTGCCAAGCTGGAGGTCCAGTACAAACACGCTTGGAACAATGAAGATCGCTCTTTAAATATATTTGTAAAGGAGGACGATAAACTGACTTTTCACAGACACCCAGTGGCCCAAAGCACAGATTGCATCCGGGGCAAAGTCGGCTACACGAGAGGCCTCCACGTCTGGCAGATCCACTGGCCCACGAGGCAGCGGGGCACTCACGCTGTGGTGGGCGTCTCCACGGCCGAAGCTCCACTGCACTCGGTGGGGTACACGTCGTTGGTCGGTAGCAATAGTGAATCGTGGGGCTGGGATTTGGGACGCAACAAACTCTATCACAACTGTAAAAACCAGCCTGGGGTCACGTATCCAGTCTTTTTGGAACCAGACGAGTCTTTTGTACTCCCAGACTCCTTACTGGTGGTGTTGGATATGGACGAAGGGACGCTCAGCTTCATGGTAGATGGACAGTATCTTGGAGTGGCCTTCAGAGGACTAAAAGGGAAAAAACTTTACCCCATAGTCAGTGCAGTTTGGGGGCACTGTGAAATTACAATGAGATACATCAACGGACTTGACCGTAAGTGTTAACGCGTTTCTTCATTGCGTTGTCTCTCAACTCTTCTCATGTAGGATTTATTTTCTTTATCTTTTCATTGTGAACCGAGTGTACTGGAGGAGGACTCTCCACCGTGAGTAAATTGCAACCTGTAGTTACTGCACACAGCTAACAACGGTATGGATTGTATCAAAATATTTTCTGTTGTGAGAATTTTCTGTTTCAGCCAGCAGAGTGGCAGGAAATCTGTGTGCAAAGAAAGCGAACAGACTGAGGGGAAAAAAAAAATCTTGAGAAATTTCCAGGGTATATTTAACAGTAAAACTCTCGTTTACTTGAGGATGTGTTTTAAATCTATGGTTTTCAAATAGGATTTGTGAATCCTATAAAACTTTATGGTGGTATTGGGAACTCTTGCATGGTGTGTGCAAACAGGCTTGAATTTAGACCAGTGGGCTTGCTTGTCTGCAGGACCCTCAGAAGCAGTGGTGGATCCTCAAGAATCTGGGAACTCAGGTCAGATACTGTTTTCAGCAGTTTTTCTGAAATTGAGCTCTTCTCCTTGGTTCATTTCAGAAGGTGATGTTCTTCAGAAACACGGTTCATTGGATAAGCTTTAGCTATTTTTGATATAAAGGGACAAATCAAATGCCTTTGGTAGTAAGGAGCAGCATGTTGCTGCTGTGTCCCTAAAGTAGCCCACCAGAAGATGCTCTGTGGAACTGGGTTTTGTGCAGCTCTTCTGCGTTTGGGAAAGAGCGTGCTCTGCCAGAGCCACTTCTGCAGCACACGTTGGGCTGTGCCCAGCTGCCCACACGCAGCTTCTCTGCTGCTGGGCACTGCGGGCTGCACGGCTGAACGAGGTAGCAGGGAGTGGGACCTTGTTAATGCTGGGTTATCTGATCCACAGGATGAACTGGGAATGGAAATACAGAGATTTAGCAAAAGCACATGGCTGGACTGAACTTTCTTTGGTTTTTGGACTTTATGAATGGAACTTGTTTGTATAAAAAGGGACTAATAGCAAGCGTGCAACACCTCTGCCTTTCAGTTAGTGATATTTAAAGGAATTTACAATTCCTTTCAATTAGGTTGGGATGGTCTATTTTTTTCCCCATCAAATTAATTCTCTGCTCATTAGCCTCGCGTCTGACATACAAAGTAGAAACATAATTAAAGAACTTGACCCTGTTAAAGATTGCTTTTTCATAAGCATCTGTAATAGGCACTGGGGGGAAGAATCTTTATCCACAGAAGCCCCGCAGGTTATTACAGTCAAATGCTAAATAGCTTCTTGAGTGCTTTCATACAAGGGAATATCAGAGGATCGTAAGTATTTTGCAATCACTCAGACGTTGCAGAGTTGTGTGCTGACTGCTTGCCTCAGACTTTTTTTGGAGGCTGGTGGGGGAGGGATGCTTTTGCAAACTGAGTATTTGTGTGCGAAAGCAGTTTTCATAATGCTGGGAATATCTGCCAAGCTAAGCAAAGTACTGCTCGGCTTGCTCCACCACGTCCTCAAAGGGAGGCGTTCTGCCTTCCTGCTGTACCCTCTGCAGGGCTGCTCGAGGGAGCCCCAGAAAGATGAAAAGAAGGGACGAGGATGTGAATGAGTTTGGTAGGAATTATAAAATAAAAGGGGCTAAGTGGGGAAGCATAGCTGTGGTCTGTGAGACGGCTGAGAGAAAAATTCCCATCCGGTCTCTTGTGGGATAGTTTTGCTGGAAAAGGCAGGATGGCTTCCTTAGATGATCCCAGAGGAAGGCAGAACAGTCGTGCTCAGGCATGAACCCATGGCTAGGAGTAAACGTGTAAACTAAGCTTTTATGTCGGCCTGAATGCTGACCTGATCATGTGAAGAGGAAGTGTAAAGGCACTTTGCCGTGAGGCACTTTGACATCCTGGAGTCACGTCATTTGTTATCACATGGTCACTGATCCCTTGCTGTCCTGCAACAAAAACAGCATTCAGGAAAGCAGAGTAGCTTGTCTCGCTGGTGCCCTGAAACAAACACCTTCTCTTCTCCGCCAAAAGCCTTTCTATCCAGCCCAGCATATGTGTGCTTGGAGGTTGTTGGTGGTGCTGCTTGCCCGCTTTTTAACCTTATGGATCCTCAATTTGTCCTGCAAGTATTTCGTGCTGCTGATTGCTGCTTTTGGTAGATCTGGCAGTCGCAAGTGAGCTGTTCCTGAAATTGTGCTGTCCAACAGTGACCGTAGCTGGCTGTTTAATGACTGACTGACACTGCTCAGGGCGCACATGGCAGCGTGCGGTGGCTCTGTGTGGTGTCTCACAGAGCACATGGACACCTCAGCTGCAGGGATTTCGAGCGTTTTCAGTGCTTACTAATTAAACAGAAGACCTCTCAATACTTAAAGGCCTCAAGGTTAATTCTTAAAGGCTTTACAGGGTTGTAAACTTTGCATTTCACCTTGTTTTCAGAAAGCAATTCAGTGAAAATGTAAGAGATGCTCTGTTTATATGTATTTTAGACTACAGAAGTCCAGAATACAGAATTTTGTCTCATACCTGTTGTGTAATTTTGAAGATCTTGATGCAGCATATTCTGATGGCTGACTGGTAAATAGAAAACGTACCTGAGATGCTGCTGCTTCTTGATCAGAGTTTTTCAAAATATTTTATCTAAAGTAAAATATTTCTAATGACTCTAAATCGCTTTTTTTTTTCCTTTTTTAAAAAAATTATTATTTATTTATTTTAGAAGCATAGCTGTAAGAAGTCCTTCATAGCATACCGTAGTGGTTATCGTAGGGTCTCTAGAGAGCTGGTGAGGAATTCTGCTTTTCTTTCTGAACAGTTTGCATGTGTCGGGCATAAGAAATTGTTCAGGAGGTGAGCGATATTACTTCTCCTTCAATAAACATGAAGTGAAAAGAGGTGTACCCAAATCTTATTCAGGATCTTCAGTTTTCAATTTGACCTTTATCCTGCTTTTCTGACAAATTTTGGAGGCAGCCTCCCTTTTTTTGTTGGCTGGCAAGAAGCGTTGGTACCTTCTGAGTGGTGTATGTCACAGGTGGAACAATATTTTTGTATCTGTATGCAACCACTTCTGTGGTAACTTAAATGGGTATCAGATAATATTTTTGTTTATTTTGACTGTCAGTACTGCTCCTGTGTGGTAAAACTGCTACTTTCATAAAGAGCATGCCTAGCTAAAGAACTGAACATCATTTTTTTTTGTTTATTTGTTTGTTCTAATGAGTGGACAAGTAGAAGTCTTTTATAGCCTGAATGTCTGTAATGTACCTGTTTCTGTGCAGAAACACACTTCCTAAGGAGTCTTACGGGTCTGTGGGGAATCATCCGAGCCTAAAATAGATTCAGGAGTGGCTTAGTGTTGCAATGAACTCCTTTCTTCAGGCAGTTTTGGGATGTAGAAGGGAGTGTTGGTTTTGTTTTTAAGATGTTGTGAGCCTGGAGCTGCAGTAAGGAGGCTGCCCCAGAGTAGTCGTCGATGTTGGCAGCGGCCTTGAGGTGGCCCTGGGACAGAGATGGCTGTGATGCATGGGTAGGGAACAGTGAACAGCAGATTGAGAATGGGTTAGGGGGTGGTGGAAAACTAACAGAGCTGCTGTTTGAGTGGCAGGGGTGGTTGGGCGGCTGTAAAACGCAGAAGGGAAACCAGAGAAGAGGAGAGGGTTAAGTGCTACGGAGCTAAGTGGTAATTTTTGTGTGCTTGGGGATTGTCTCCTTGATAGTTCCAGCAGTGAAGAATGAGGTCCTGCTGTTTTTTTTTTTTTTTTTAAATCTTCTCAAGGCTGAGGTTCAAGCCAAGAGTTGCACTTGATATGAAACAATAGTATTTGAAAGTCCATCTATATTACTGATGGGTTTGAACAATATGTGTCATTTAAAAAAGCAGCTTTAAAAGTTCTTATTTAAAGCCTCCCACAAGCTTCAGAAGCTACTTTGAGCATCACAAGGAGGCAAGCAGTGACCTTCACGAGACAGTCTTTCACTCCTGTTTGGGAGACCCGGCACTGCAAATGTGTGTCAGGGTTTGGGAGGAAAGGGAGCAGGGCAGGATGGAGAGCTCTCGGTATAACCATGTTCAGTTCTTCCCTGATCTTTTATCCTCTTTTAGCAAATGCTATCAGTATTTATCGTGCTGGTGTTTTCTCAGTATCAATTTTATATCAGATTTCTGACTCATTGCTTATTGCTATAATAAAAAAAGAAGCACAAATGCACAGCAAAGGCAGTCTATGTTGTTTTTCAGATGCTTTTTTCATCAGGGTATGTGTGTGGTTAAAAACCAGCTAGGCTATTTATGTCTGTTGTCTGATGAGGAATCCTGAAGACTATTTATAGCCTGGAACCCAGAAATAGAGAAGCGCTTTGTGCACTGCAGATCATGGCCGATACGCTGATACTTGTGTGTTTAATCAGTGGTGGGAGGACAACTGAACAGTGCTGTGCTGGGAAACCTGCTCATTGAGGAAATGAATTGAGCACAGTGGTTTGTTCTGATCCTTAAAACTACCCAACAGAGCAGTGTTTGAGTTCCAGCAGCACATGTTACGGGGCTGGCCCTGCCCTGTTCTGTGCTGGTGCGGAGGAACATGCAGAACGCAGCCCGTCTGCGCTGACAATGCAGGAGCCACACACACGGAATTGAATTATGCGACTAATAGGTACAAAATTGAGAACTGAATGTCTTCCTAGGCAGAGCGGATGCAGAGAGGCTGCAGGAAGGTTTTCCAGCCATAGCTGCACAATGCAGAACTGGTGGGAACAAAACTGTGTGATCCCTGGGGCTGAGAGCTGGCAGGGTGGGTGGGGGAGCAGCTCTGTGTGCCCACGGCAGCACAGCGTGCCCATGGATGCCGTGGAGAAACAGCTGTGGATGTGCATCAGTGCTGGCCTTCTGGCCACATCTCAAAAGACTTCCTGGTGTCACTTCCAGATTTCTTCCTCCTGCAGAGCGCGCTTCCCCTGGCTGCATGGTGCAGGCTGCTGCGGCTGCTGCTTTGGAGGGTGCTCGCTGCTTGGGATATGCCGTGGGATGTGTCCGAATTAGAGGCAGTTTCTCCACGTGATCCAGACAATTTTAAAGAAAGCTTCAGCATGTTTAAATGAGCTTCAAAAGTCTTGAAATTGCACATGGAAGGAAAGAATCCTGACATGTTTATTACAACATATTGAGTAAACTATAAGAGCTGAAGATCTGAATCCCCCCCCCCGTCCCCCCCCCAGTTTGTATATTTCTAATTATAAATCTTTAAACTATTTCTTGTGATTTGGCAAGATTTGGGGCTAATATGCCCAGCCAGCTGTCTGGTCGTAGTGTCTGATGTTCAGCAGAGCCAGGCTTTTGCTCCTAGAATTCTTCTGCCTTTTGAAGTTCCAGAAAGAATAACTCATGTTTAGATTGAAAAGAGACTGTAAGACTTTATAATAGAAACAACAGTATCCTAATAACTTATTTCTTCTCTTCTGTTCAGAATTTAGCCGTCTTGTCTTAAACTGATGTTTTCATAGATCCAAGAATTACATTTATGAGACATTTGGGATACTGGCTGCTTTTTATGCCTAAATCTCTTGCTTCTAAAATTAGGAGTTTTTATTTCAAAACAGTAACTTTGGCTTTCCCTTATATAATAGTATAATTGTTTTGAAGTATGTTACAGCAGACAGCTAATTTTCCTTTGTGTGGTATTTACGGTTCGTTGTGCTGTTTCGGCATGGAAGAATGCTTCTGAAGCTTGATGGCCCACTGCAGCTCTTGTGCTAGACCTCATGTAGCCCTTACACAATCCTGAAAACAAGCCTGATTATCTGGAGTTCAGAGAGATGGAAACATTTACAGCTCAGAAGAGAAGACAACTTGCCTATGAGTGTAATGACAAGTTACAGAAAACATCAGCGTGTACAAGTGCAGGCGTTGTTAACCTACACGTCCTTGTAGTGATCGGTGCCTGACAAAATGCCAAGGCTTTCTCTAAGCTGTTACTCTCCATTAGCCTGCAGCCTACTGCGTTGCTTTTTAAAAAATATCTCTACCTATTTACATCCCCAGATGAAGCAGAAGTATTATTAAAAGTACGTGCTTCAAACACCTGCATCAAAGAGGTGACTTTCTGGCTGCATTTAGTGTCGGTGCAGCCCCCCCTTGAATATCGTGGGCAGTTCTGGGCTCCACGACATAAAAAGGATGTTGCTGTTGCTGGTGAAGTTGCAGAGGTTTTAGGGCATGGGATTTGTTCAAACCTTGTGCTCCTAGCCTCACTGAAGACCATGACTTAACCCTTGAGTTTTTTCCAGACCTTGGCTTGTGTGTTTCCATTGTGCTTTGTGAAACAGGGGACTATGCATCTCAGCTGAAATAACAGTTTTGGAGCTCTGGGCTCTTCTTTCCTATTATTTTAACTCACACTGTTTTGTCTGTAACGGATGACAAATGGCAATTATAAATATGGACTCTTTGCCACAGAGGCCCTTTTATTACAAAGAAATCTAAGTCAGAACTGCAGAATTAACTATCAGGAGAAATATATAGTTTCTCATCAGATGTGCTGGGTTTTCCCCCAGATGGTTTTCAATTAAAAATTCTAAATGAATATGTTCTTTTGTTTAGATAAACCTGTTTGTTTTATATGTTATTTAAATAATTTATTACTCTGGAGGTTGCGGTGGAAATAATGCACTCTGAAGATGCAGTATTGCTAGATCTTAGGGAGAATTTTCCCTGCAGATATGCAATCAGAGGATGAAGTGGTAGTAATTAAGCAGCTAATGCTGTGAAGAAGGAATCTTTAGTTTTCAAGATAATTTAACAGGAAAAAGCATTTTCAGTTCCTGCTTTAGGAATCAGGAGCCTCATTGTTGGGGCTTTTTGTTTTCCTTGGCATACCTACCCCTTTCCCGGGGTTAAGCACGTTTCTTGTCCTCTAATCCTAATTTGTTGATGTTTTCTAATTGACTCTTAGCCTTTTCTCAGCAGCTTGAAACCACTGCATTGTCACTCGAATATGCCACTCTGTTAATTGGCTTTCTGCCCTGGTCGCCTCCTGCCCCGTCCATCTCTCTCTGAGCTCTTCTGGTGTTTTTTGGTCTTCCAGCTTCTTTTGTCCTTTCCCCAGATAAATTTGTTTCTTCTGTTGTTATTGTGCTCCTATTAAGAATTAATTCTTACCTAACTTTGCTGTTGTTCATAACTTCAGGCAGGCTGCTTTATTAATAACTGTGGGCAATCAGGTGCAGCATCACTCTTCCAAAGGATGGAAATGCCAGATCTAAGTGCCTGACTTCAGTTGTGATGGTGAATGGTCTGTGAAATGGTCTGTTGGGGTGAATGTTGAATATTTATATATATTTTTTTACTTGTATAAATTAATTGTAATTATGCAGAAAATCCCCAGATTACCTAAAGTTGGTAGTAAATAATTGATCAATGCATGTAGGTGCAAAGACTGTCTCACGCTCCTATTCTTGGAAGATTAGCTACGTCGTGTTTTATGCAGCTTTGGCCTAGTAAGACCTACAGTGATAGAGACTCCCCAGGCAATCTAAGGCACTTATTAGCTTTACAAGTAACAGGGTTTTCTGCTTTGAGGTCTAGTCCAGTCTATTTATTTAGCAGGGAATGCAGTTGTCATTGACCTGAAACATGTGAAGGTGTTGGCATAATTTTAAGTTCAGTAGCTCCCTGACTGCCTGTGCTGTTTCTTCCCATTGTCGCTCATAAATGTAGCATGGCAACTGTCAAATCTTCAAGTTTCAAGGAAAAAAGGAAAATTGTGCTGTATTCACATTTCTGCTGATTTCCCTGTGTATCTGGTTTTTAAGGAATAAGAACCTTGAAGAACAGCAACTGCATCTCTGTTCTCAAAACTGAAGTGAATGTTGTAATCTAAAGATACACTTTGAATATTGTATTTATTACTCTAAAATAGCAATTAAAATTTCAAAGCCTTGCTTAATCCTTTTCTGAATTTGCTGGAGCTGCGATGCTGGAATTGCTCAGCAATGTGAACTGATTCTCACAGGTTTGTACGAGAAGTCGAAAGGATGTTTATTTTCAGATTTGCTCTATCTGTATTGCTGTCAGGCACAGTACAGCATAAATCCAAGCTTCAGTACAAATAATTATGCTGGGCAGCAGATTATCCTTTGATATATTTATTTTGTTGCCAAAAATGTGTGTGCTTTATCAATGGTGACTATGATTTCATATGAATTTCCTCATGAACTATATTTCTCCTTAAAATATTACTTTGTGTATGTCTACAGCCTTGGGAGTTTCTTCCCCTCTCTCCTCACAAGCTCCATGTGCAGATGGCTTTATTTTTCTTCTCCTAAAGGCAGTGTAGATGAGGGGAGGCAGACAGCAACCTGGTTTCCATCCGGGGTGGTGTTTCACTCTGTGAATGGTGGTAAGGTCTGCTGCAAGTCATCGTTTTGTGTTCCATTTCTCCCAGTACTTTGGCCTTGGGTCTGTTCTCCCCAGTGCTCCGGGGCTGCAAGCAGAGGTGCATCTTGTGGTTTCCAGGGGACAGGCACCTGGCAAAGCCCTGGCAGAGCACGGGCCCTGTGTTCGGGTTCAGTTCGCTGTTGTCTTTTGAAGAAAGATGAAAAGCCCTGCTAGTGGTGACAGGACTGGATCAAAGCTCCCCCTTGCCTTGTTTGATTCGTGTATATGCAGAGAATGTAAATAACCTTAGCCTTTCACTTTCAACTGTTTGGGGCCGGGACTGGTTAATCAGATCTGTCTTCAGGCCTGTTACCAAAACAGTGTTCAATTTATTTGAAAAACCTCCAATACAGAAAGTTTGAAATGAGACATTTCAGTCATCAGCACTGAAATTCTGGGTTAAAGCAGGGGAGATGCGACTTCAGAAATTACTGACACAACTGCACTTCATCTACAGAACTGTGAGGGTTCTTTCAGCTTAAACATTATTTTTATATGTTAGTTGGTGGTGAAATAGAGAAGATAAAATGCTGATGCTCGTTCCAGGATTTTATATGATATTCTGAGTATTGGCCAGTATTCTGTAGGGCTGGTTTTGAGTTACAAATCTTCAGCGTTGGTACTGCAGGTTCTCTGTTGCAATGGGAGCATTATTCACTAGGAGCATTGGATAAAATGTTTTTGGTAATTCTCGTTCAGAGTGGATTTAATAACGAAGCAATTAAGTGAGGCGGGTGTGCAGTGTTACTTTATATCAGCTAGTCAAAGCTATACCTATACTTTCATGCAGACATGCCTAAAAAAACCCCACAAATTCCATAAATTTGTCAAACTCCTGTGATGAATAACGTAAGAATATTTCCATGCCTTATGTGAATATTACTTTCTAGAAGTAATGAATTTCCAGACCTGGCATATCTTCAGGGTGTCTCTTTTCTTAAAGAGGAGATTATTTATTAGCTCTGTGTCTGCCAATTTCTTTGCCTCACTGGATGATTTTCTTCATAGTTTTATGTTTGTTTTCTGAACAACACAAGTTGGTTTGATGTCCAAGGCTACAGATGCATTTCCAGTGTCAGCTTCCTGGAAACAGTTGTGCACGTCCTACCAGTGAATGAAAATATAACTGTGTCTCTAAGCAGCAACCTAGGAATGCTGTATGTATGACAACCTTATCTGTTGAGGGAAGTTAGTTTGCACACAGATTTTAATTTGACATTTTTTGTCCGTATCCCAACAGGCACAGCTCCCATTAAGCACATAATACAGCAGATTTTACCGAAGACTCTAATAAGACACTAATCCTATTCAGAAGGACTTGACTTGAGTAGTCCTGCAGCCTGGGCACTGATATTTTCAGGATCTAAATGCTCTGTAAGCAGTGTTACAGAGCAATTTCTCACTTGTTTGGCTGTATCATTGACTGGCAAACTAAATGATCTTGTTCTACAGAAACAATTTGTATGAAACCAAAATGTATTTCGAGCACAGAAATAGGTAACATTAAAAAAAGGATAATTTTTCTTTGAGGTTAACAGTTATCTTTTCTCAGAACAGGAAATTTTAGAGAAGAGCACAGTGCATCTCCTATCCGTATGGATGTTTGTCTGCATGTGTAGTGTGGGCATGAAATTTAAAGAGGATAGTTTCTCGTTTGCAATAAAAAACAACTGTAAATACTTAAAAATCATTACTGGGTATGTCACTGATTTTTCTTTAAAGCCTTCATACAGCATCTTGAAGATAAATTTTTTCCCCTCCTCTGGTTTCAGCAAACTTGACAGCTAAAGTGTATTTAACGAAGACAAGTTGATTAGTTTCTTTCAGATCCCGGTGCTTTTCCTTCTTTCTTGTAGTTATTACATTTTACTTCTTTTGGCTTTCCCTTAAGCAGAGAGCACGTAACTGCTCTCAAAAAATACATCCCTCTGTCCACTAAAACAAAACAAAGCATAGAGTTATATTAATACCCAGTTCACGCTTCTAAAATCGAAGGGCTTCATGTCCCTGAATTCCAAACCATGCCTGTTATGTGAAATATGCTACTTGAAGAGGCTTTTTAAAAGACCTTTCCCTATAGAGGTTTAAATAATTTGAAAGGCTTGGAAATGAAGGATTATTTAAAACAATTATTTTTTTAATAAATACATTTTAGATTTAAAGCTAGTGCAAATTACCGAGGAAATAATGCATTTTCATCGACCAAAGAACTTCTTTCTCAGTCTGCTGCCTCTGGTGAGATGCCTCATCCAGTCGTGGGCACCACAGCCCTGCCTGGTATTCAAACAAACACAGCCCACGGCGTGCCTGGAGAGCAGAGCGCCTCCCTTCAGCTGCTCCTTCAGCCTCGTTTTGTAAACTTGTATATTCCTTGCAGTATTAACTGTCATAGTGCTGAAGCTGCACTTAAAAATGTATAAAAACTTGACACTGATGATACCAAAGACTCCCAGTTTTTCTGAAAGAGCACCACTATTGTTGGCAAGTGCCTTGGGTTAGGCTGGTTGGAACATGTGTTTTGGCTTCTGAAGAAATGACAATTAATTCCTTGCTTCATCCTGATTTTCTCTGCACTGCAAGGTCTCCTGATCACATATGGACTCGCTGTATGTTTGTTATTTTAACTAAAGTAATTGCTTTAATGTGCTTTGTATGGTTGTAGCCTTGACTGCATTTCTGCTTGATGTGTGCTTGCCATATGTGTAAACAATTTGCTGATTTTAGTGGTATGACCTCTTGGCCTCTGCCTGTATAAACAAATGAAGGCCAAAGTTCAGAGAGATCAGAGGGGGAACTTTAAACATCCTGCAAAACCTGCAGTCCATTAAGTGTACATTAGTATTTGGTTACAGCCGTTCTTTTGTGCTTCCAAGTAATTTGTTCATAGCGCATTTGGGAAAGCAAGATAGCTTCGTCTGATGCATGGGTACTTCTGGGAACGTCTCCCCCTGCTTTGCTTAAAGGAGCTTCGTTGCCCGAGTGCTGTTCAGCAATAGTATTTCTGTTATATTCGGAAATGCTGTTTTGAGTGCAGGGAGCAGTATTTCTGTGGCTCCAGGAGCTGCGAAGTCTGTCCTCAGGCTGAGGATAAGAGGGCCGAAGCCCAAGCCTGGGACTCGCACGTGATTAGAGGCCTCACATAAATTTGCATTTCCATGTACATTTGGTTCTGGCCCTTTGTTTAATTCTGTCTTATTCTAATGATTTCTATACCTCTGAAGCCATGGACAGGCAACAATTAATAAAGCAGAAAAACCAGGGAGGTTAGCTTAGGTGGAGCGCTTGGCACTGCTGGTCTGCTGAGCTTTGTGTTGGTCTTCATCAAGTTGTTTCAGGTGGCAGCCCATCTTCAGGGCTGGTGAAGGCATTTCTAACTTGGTCTGCTCTCTTCAGACACCCAGCATGTAGCTCTGATGGCCTGGCATTTGTTGAACATGGTTGTGAGTATTAGAAGTAGTTGTGCAAAGGGCAAAAATAATCCAAAGCATTAACTATTTGTGAAATTTAGCTGTTCTGACACATGTTTTTGCCTGATGATGTTGTAATACACTTTGATTGCCTTTACTAGGAGGTTGCTTTGGATTATCCTTTTAAGGGACAGTAAAGAAGACTGCATTGCTGTGTCAGCATCAAAAGTCTTAAACTTCCCAGCTTGGGAAACTCTCAGATCCTGCTAGCAAATTGAAAATATTTTGCTAATGAGTCACAAAGTTCTTTCAGTTTCTTAATTTCCATTCGGTTTCTCTATCCTGGAGTTCCAAAGGTGGTTTTGGTTGATTTTCTTTCCTGTGCCTAACTTTACACTGTAGGTTTGTAGAATAAATAATGCTGTATGAATAAGTAGAATGGAAAGAGGGCTTTCAAAATCTAGGTGGTTTTTTTTTTTTTTTTTTTTTTTTTTTTTTTTTTTTTCTGAAGGTACTTTTGGGTGCTTCTGTAGCCTCTGGACAGCAGTGCTACCAGCTTAGTTAGAGATGTAAGTACAGATACTCCCTTTGATGTGGGACTTTACCATCTTTAGATTCCTTGAAAGATGTCAGCTTTGTCAAGTGATGCAACTTCATTGGTGTTACATTAAGAAACCAGCTTTCAGTGGCTTTTCCTGAGTCAGAAGTAATGCTAACATGCTTTGCTTTTCATTTAGAGGTTTGGATGTTAAAGCTGGGGAGACAGGCAGTTGGAAGAGGGCCTGTAGTGTGCAAAGAGTGAACAATAACACAAGACACAGATGAGCCACGTGCTTCAAAGAAATGTGTGTCAAGGTAGAGAAAGTGACAAGTGCCAGCAAGATCTAGGAAGAGATACTTGAACGAGGAAACGTGAAGCAGGCACTGGTGCTTGAAAGAAAGAGAGAAGATGGAAAAGTACGGCGTGGATAAAAAGAGCAAAGATGGCAAGATTTTGATGGAAGAAGTCAAAATGCAGCCTTGATGCAGCCAAACAGCACCCAGAAAAGAAAGTCAGACTAGGGCTATGCAGGTTCTGAACAGCCCTGCTTTACTTCACTTTCTTCGTCAGTTTTTCTGTCAGGAGCTCATATTGCAACCCCAGCTTTATGGGAGGGAGTGGAAATTCACCTGGGTTCTCCTGGTGTTAGCACAGGCTTGCTGGGCTTTCCTGACCACCGAGAGCTGCTTGGTTTTGTGAGTGGAACTAAGCCTGTAAAAGTCAAAGGACTGGACAAATGTTTGCCGTGGTTTTCAGTACACACTTCTCAGGAATCTCTGTGATGCTGTTGGCATGTAGCTGGGTCTTTTGTCATTCATGTCTTTACAACTCCATTTTTCAGTTAGAGTAGGAATGAATGAACTATTAATATCTCTGGATCTGAGAGGATGAATTAACCCTGCAGATTTTTCTGACTTGGAATATTCTTATTTTATGACAAGCTTTTATTTCTAAAGTTCTTTTTTATTAATTTTCTGAAGACTTACTAAAATTTAAGACCTGTTTTTTTCTGTGTAACACATTTTCTGTCCTCAAAAAGAATTTTATGAGTTTCCGTGTTCACCACGTTCACCAGTAAGAAGTTTAAGAGTTTTTATAATTTCATTGACAGAGAAGAATGCAGAAGCTAAACTGTCCATGACACAAACATTTCCAAAATCCAGCATGTAACTTGATGTACTTCAAACACAGGAGATAAGATGCCTCTTATCATCATCCAGGGCAGCACTTCTGAAATGAAACCCTTCTGAATTGTGATACGAACAATGCCTGCACATATGTGCAAACAGTTCCCTCAGAACACAATTTTTTTCTAAGTCACTTTTGCAAAGGAACGTTCAGGTTTCCTCTGGCCCATTTTTTCCCCAACAGCTTTACATGCTTAATATGGGTAAATATATGTGCTGTAATCGTAAAATGTTAACCAAAACAAGTTTGCTTTTAAAGCAGACTGGCGATGAAACACATGCAAACATTTGGCTTTGTACCAAGTAGGGCTGTGCCCTGTCGGAGTTTCTCTGGTTGGGAAGCAGCAGCAGTTGAGCCTTTCCTTGTCATCCATTTACTGCTTCTCTGGTGTTCGGACACACAGTGCGGTATGGAGATGCGAGATCTGAGAACTCACCTGGTTGTGAGGGTATGTTGGAGATGGTGCTCACATGAGCAGTTAGTGCCTGAATGAAAGCTCACAGCTAAAAGGAGTTGTAGGAGAAATGTCTAGAGACTGCCTGTTTCCAAAACAGCCTAAAAAAGCATGTCTGTTTTTGTTGGGGGGGAGGTTTTCTGCCTAGAGAGACCTCCCCTGCAACGTTTTGCTGCTGTCGCTAGAGCTTTGTTACTGGTGAGTACACAGGTGTGTCTGTGGGCCATCATTCTGCGTACAGGGCTGGTTTCTGAGCAGGAGAACCCCGACACTCGTGGAGGAGGAGTTTCTCAGCATCCCGCCTGAACGTGCTGACCATCGAATCCCAGAGCTGCCGGCAGCTTCTCATCGGAGGGGTGGCTGCAACCACTGCTGGTTTCTGTTCCCCAGATTGCCCTGTTCACAGAAACCTACTTCAAACGTCAACATCAGAAAGGAGTGCTTGAGTTATGAAACATGAAGGGACATAAAATCTAAATGTCACTTTTAACGTAGTTTACTAAATGACTTGTTCCCCATAACTCTGAATTACTGCAGTTTTTGTTTAACAGAAATTCATACTAAATGTACCAGTTCTAATTTATAAGTTGTCTTAATAAACTACTATATTAAGCATGTTACATTACGTAGGGAAAAGTTTTGCTTTTCCAGGTAGTAAGTAACAAAATACAGTCTCTGGTAAAGGGGGCAGTTTTCTTTCATACAATCTGAAGAGAACAGGTATTTGCTGGTCTGCCCTGTTGTATGTTTAGTCACCCTTATAAACAGAATAAGCTATAGATTCAATCCCCACTATTTTTTAATGTCTGGATACATTCTCTCTTCAGTACCCAACTGCCTTTTCGGTATTGAATTTTTGCAAAAGAGATCAGGCTTTTAAATTGGAGCTTTTGGGTAACTCTACATGGTTAATATTTGAAGAAATATAAGGACGTGGGTATTTGAGGCGAGCTGACCTGCTCATACAGCAGGTGAAAATGGCAATCAAAGGTTCTCTTTGGGAAGAGACAATACAGCCGATGATGAAGAAAACCATATACATTTCTATAACCAATACGAGAACACACATTAAGTGGATAAAAACTTTTTTTGCAAGCTTTTAGGATTAGGATTTCAAGCCAAAGAAGCAGATGGTACGTGCATTTCCCAATGCTAATCTGACAGTAATGTCCTGATCCTCTGTGGAGCTAGCTCAGTAGTGCTGCATGCTTGTCTGACGTCCACAGGCTGCTGGTAAAGGCTATCTCCCTGTGCAAAGGCTTCTCTGTTGTCCTGGCTTGTGCTGCACTAGCAGCCCCGCTAGCAAGCAGGTATGGCTAGTGCTGTCTCCCAGGTTTGTCTGTAGTGAGCATTATAGAGTACAGGGCTTGCTGGAGGAAGGGAGAGAGAGGGCTGTGTTGTCTGTTACTGAGTGGGGGGTTATGAGTCGATATCTGTGCTTTCATTTTTATTTTTATTTTTCTCCTTCGTCTGTGGATGGTACTATCTCTGTTCCTACCGATTTGAAAAATGGTCTCTGTTCAGCTGATTCAGCCAATTGTTTTGCAGAAGCACTGCTGAAAAATAGGCTTTGTGTGTATGTGAAAGAGAGACAGACTTTGAAGAATTTGGGGTAAGCCAAATGAGTCACAAAAACGCAGATATTTTTTGAATGCATTTAATTTTGAATTCATTCTGGGGATGGATAAGCTTTGTAATTTCTGTTTCTTACGAAAAGAGTTTTTTCTTTTTCTGTCAAGAAGTCATTACTTGTGTTTAGTGTTGAAAATCACAATAAAACCAATTTGGTTGTTAAGCACTCACTTAACTGTGCAGATGAAGAAGAAGCCAAAGAGGGAAGGATTTTCAGCCCAAAGGTGGGGGAGACGCTGACTGAATGCCCTGCTGGACCTTCCTCCTGCCAGCACTGAGAGGTGGCTGTTTGGCTTCCCTCTCACTGTCAAAGTTGGTCTCAGTCACAGGATTTCTTAAGGGCTCTTTGACTTTGTTTGGCAGAGCCTGCATAGCTTTCTTTTCTTCTGCTTTGCTCAGAGTGCAATAAATCAGCAAGGAAATGGAGCATTTTTATATAAGGCCTGATGTTTGCTGTTACACAATATTTTCAAAGAATGAGATGTTCTGGGTTAGGCAGGATCAGGTTTGTAATTTTTCTAGATCTTTACCTGTTATTTTTTTTTTTTTTTGGTTAGGTATTGACTTCCACATTTGGCTATATTATAATTTTACAAATAAACCTCTGCAAACAAAACCAAAGTGTCCATACCCCGTATGGGCCATCCATGACGAATGACTATATATGTATAAAATGAATTTTTACCCATTTTAGGGCTTATCATGAAATTTTCATAAAACACGTTCAACTCTTTGAGAAAGTAAGCAACTGCTTCACGAAGCACACAGCTGTGTGGTGCAGGCAGCAGGCTCTAAAGAGGTTACTATCCTTTTTGCTAGGTAATTGTAGTAGGGAATTCAGGGCCCTCTAGGGCACTTCTGCTATCTGTCTCCTGTTGTTTCCTGCCTCACAGGAAAAGAGACAAACAGTAAATGATTTCTGGTTTTAATTAGCTTGACAAAGATGCGTGCCCTGAAGTGCACTGGAAGGTGCACTCGTTAAGTGTGGTGTCCCTGCAGGCATTTCCTGGGTGTCCCTTACAGCTGCTTGTACCCAGAGATTTGCTGCTCAGCGGGCTGAGAGGGCATGCATGCCTCTTTTTTGACTCAGCCTTGCACTAAAATGACATCTCAGGGGTGGTCGGTGCTGCCTGCTGGGGGCTGTTGCTCTGTTTTTGAGCCGGGGCAGCCCTGCCAAAGCCCCTGGTGTGCTGCTGCAGGGGCTGGGGTCCCCTCGCTGCGCCCCTCGCTGCTCCGAGGCCACCAGCCCGAGCCCCCGACCTTGGTGCAGCTACAGGAAAGCAGCGAGAGTGCGGCCCAGAGCTCTAATCCGCTTTGCAGGGAGACAGCAGCTGGTTGGCCCTGAAAGCGGAGTTACATCGACCTTCTTCTGGCTCTTTGGAGACCCGGGGGTTATTTTTATGGTGTATTTACTGCTAAAATTTGTATTCAAATGATAGTTTTGAGCAAGAATAACTGACGGCCAGTTATTTAGGCTGGTCACACAGAGGGCCTTCTCAGCCACTGCGCATTTGGGAGCCCATAAAACTGGAACTTCATCGTGGAGTGGTGACTGCAGCACTTCTGCTGGGAGCTCTGTGCTTGGAGCACAGACATTTCCATGTTACTAACATTACGTTGAGGCCTCAGACCTACTTCTGCAATGCTTTTCAATTTATCTAGATGTTCCAGTTGAGAAAATAAGTATATTTTCAATTATCTAGTTAGCATTGTGAACAACAGATTCCATTACAGAGGACAGTTTACGTAGTTTTTGTCTCTCATTGAATCAGGCAGGAGATTTAGTGTTCAGATTAAGGTTAAATTAAAAATTTAAGGATTTGTGTTTCTGTTATTAGAAACTGTAATAAAGACTAGAATTATTAGGCAAGAGAATATATATGATGATAATTGCAGTCGTTTCATGGAGGAGAGTTAATGTGATGCTTTTCAGAGCTCTCTGAAGGTGGCGATGTGTGTGGGAATGGTGGCAGCCCTCTAAGGTTTGAACATCCAGATAATTCAGAGAACCTTATGAAAGGTTGCCTTCCAAACGACTTGTACACCATTAAAGTTGGGGAACTTTATTCTTTAGAAAATTGTTAAAAAGACAGGAAACAAAAGATAGAAGCAAATGGTTGGACTTTAAGATGGAAGATTATTAATAGGGTCTCTGCTGTGATCGTTCTGCTCACTACATTAATAATGAACTATAAAAGAATGTGAAGTAATAATTTATATAAAATTTTTCAAGGTAGACTAATCTAAATTTGACTCCAAGAAGAGTTGTAAGAGTCCTGCAGCACCTAGCAACTGGATAATAAAGTTATAGGTGAAATTAAGTCAGCGATGTTATGTGCCCAGCAATACCTAGTGAAGGAAATCAACGTGTTTGTACATCGTATGTACAAGAGCTCAGGAGCATAATGAACCACTGCCACCTGGGAAGAGATCTTGGGGGCACTGCACGTAATATTATGGAAATACCAGTAATGGGGAGTGATCCAAAGGGTGAACATGTTATCGTGAACTGGAACAAACCAGGAAGCTTGGTTATATTATTCTGGCCAGCTTATATCTTGAGTATTACCTGCTCTTGTGGCTCTTCCCTGTCCTTCTCTTCCCCTTCAATGCAACTGTAAAAATATTTAAATAAATTGTAAGCTAAATAAATACTAAAAACTTAATAGGCTGGATAAGAAGGAAAGAATGGCTTCTGCACAGGGAAAGAATAAATAAAAACCTGTAAAAGCATCTGTGTTGGGTCTGATCAAAGGTCTATGCATGCTCAATGTAAAGTAATTGCAATTAACAGTTGGCTAAGGGACAGTGTGAGAACTGGTGAGCATATGGGATATTGCAGCCCATAACCTCTAACCACGCTGATTTCAGTGACTTACTTAGCCACATATATATTTGTTTAGTAACTCTCGATAGTAAATTTCCTAAACTCCCCAGTCTCTTTTAGTGGAGCTGTGTAAGCTTTTTGCATCCAGAGCATGTTGTGGCAGTTTACAAACGTGTTATGTGACAAACCACCTCCTTTGGTTTGTCTTGGCTACACTCTTTAGTCTCTAAAAGAAATTCTTGCAGGGAATATCAAAAAAATAATAATAAAAAAAATCTATGCATTCATAAATGGTATAGGAAGAAAAGACTGTGGAAGATCTTTTGTCGAAATCTGAAAACCGAGGTGTTCAAATGCAATATCAGGTGCCTTATTTAAAAAGTAAATTTAATACATTGAAAAAGTCTGTCATATAAACCACTGCAATAAGATTACGTGAAAACAAAAGGTATAAATGGGTTTAAAAGGGGATTACTGGGGAGCCATTGGTGTTGGATGAGCATGTCTGTCCAGTTGCATCTTTAACAACAGGAAACCTTTACATTGCTGATGGTCAGAAAATGGAAAACAACATAATTTTAAGTGAACTGTAATAAAATTATCTGCTAATAAAAAGTTGAAATTTCATATGGTGCTTTCTTACACCACTTTAAAATAAATATGTGATTTAGCTACATTTACTAAAATTAAAATGCTGGAACGTAACGGAGGGAAGTTGTGGCTCAACACGTAATGATCTCTGATAGCAGCAAGCTCATATTTAGTACTGTACTTGTATTTACTAAAATGTCAAGTAATTTTAAAGAGCACTGAAGCTCTTCTGTGAGTTACAGAGGGGATTACAGGATTGGTTTGTCTGGTCATATCAGGTGAATTCCATTCCTATTTTGCCTCTATGAATAAGATTAAAGCAAAGTATGGGAATACTAATGTTAGAATTATTTGATATTTTGTTACTCACATGTGTTTCCCATTACCAACTAAATGCTTAAAATAGTTCCAGGAGACTAAAAACACATTTTTGTCAGTTTATAAAATACTTTCAGCAACTTGAAATGGAAATAGCTTAAAAATGGATTATTGTAGTTAAGCCTAAAAACTGCCCTCGTTAAAGATTAGACCATGACAAAGTTCCTGCTGTTGCTCGATAGTGGAGTTAATTCCACCTTTTTCTTGAGCTGAATATGGGTATCTATTCAAATGCAGATAACCTTTAAACCTAAAAGTAAGCTGCATGTGTTGTTTGCAGGTATCCTTAGAGCCAGTTAATGCTTCATTCAGAACTGTTCATCACAAATACAAATGTACTGTAAATACAAAACCTCCCTGTTGAGGAAAAACAGCAACTATTTTGCATTCTGTATCTCTACAGAAAGCAGATAGAGCCCAAGCTGAGAAGGAAATGTACCATTTAGAATGAAGTACCGTACTAGAGCTGACCTAAAATCCAGCTGTTACTCAAACCGACCGCCAGTGCATCAGAAAATACTTCCTCCTGACAGATTTTCTATCTGATTAAAGACAACTTTACGAAAGGTATGTTATCAGGTTAGCACTGATCAAGTAACTATTTGGTGCACTATCAAAAATAGAAGTTACATTCTCAAAATGGGTAAAAAAGTGAGTTTGCTGATATGTGCTCTTGAAATGGTTTCCTTTGTAAGTGGGTTTGTCCAAGCTCCCAGCAAACTTGCCCTTGTATTTATGTTGCCGTGTATTTATATCCTATACATTTGGTAAATGATAGTAGCCCGCTCTGTCATATTTCTTCATATATTTGGAGAACAGTGCTCTGTAATACATCCTTTTAACACTACGCAGTATGTGACAAAAGCTGCCTCTGACCTTGTGTTGTGCACTATGAGTGTGAGCACCAGTGCAAGTTTGGTGTTGGTGGGCTGGCTGTGGAATACAATTGCTGCAAGCAGGCAGGAAGGGATCAGGATACCTTTCTGGCAGTCAGTGAGGTTGATGCAAATCTGTTGCAAATATTCACTTCCCCCAGAACATCGATAAAAAATACATCACCAAGATAGTGGCCCAGATAAGCTGCCAATGAACAATACTGCTGCTTTATAAAGAGGTGGATTATAAGAAGAAAAAGGCATGCATTTTCTACTTTGTTTTCTTTCTAACCCCAAGGAGTTTATTGGAAAAGATAGTTATTAGAAAAAAAAAAAAATTAGTTACAGATACATTGAATCATTGAACAACCTTGGAGTAGTTCAATTGCAGATTGACTCATCTGCCAGCAAACTTAATCTATTTGACATGCATTGATCCAGTCCGTGGAAGAAGGTCACGTTCTTATTATTCCCTGACTTGGAGCGCAACATCACAGACTGCCCGGCTTTGGCAAGGTCTTACGTCAGGTAACCCAAGTTGTCTGCTAGCCCAGAATGCCACCACCACCACCTCCTGCCTTGTTTCTTCCATGGTGTATCCTTCAGTAGTGCCAGGTGGCCAACAAGCTGATGTTTTCTGCAAACCTCATGGGGCTATTTAGTGTAGGGCAATTGCACAGGAGTGGAGGGAAGGTCAGCAGTTGACCTATTTATAGAAAAAAAAGAAAAAAAAAAAAAAAGGCATTAAGGCATTTAATTTTCCTCTAAAATCGATTTCTTTTAGTGACACATGAAAGTTGTGTGCATTTTTAATGTTTAATTTTCTGTGAGAGAATAAGTGAACCAGGGCTGTTTTGTCGTTGGCAGGTAGCGGTAAGTTCTGAAACAAATCAAATTGGCTCTTAAATTCATTGCGTGGAAAAAACTGCTGTAGCTTCTGTGCAATGCTTTAAAACCATACTGGAAGGTTGCTATTTTTATTTTATTTTATTTTATTTTATTTTATTTTATTTTATTTTATTTTATTTTATTTTATTTTATTTTATTTTATTTTATTTTATTTTATTTTTTAAATACAGTATTCTGTTCACTTTCAGCTCTAGCACTTTTTCTGCTTCCAAGATGCAGATGCAGTGGGCAGCCCTCTTGATTGCTGTAAATCAGTGTGAGGCCTCTGAATCGAGTGTACTAAGCCAGCCTTTATGCTAGGTGAGAATTTGGCCAGCTGTCTGTCTGACTGGTTTTTCTGTTAGCTCACGTTCGTGTAGTGTTGCACAGGCTAGGGCATAAAGATAAATTCTGCTTGGTATCTGGTTCACCCTTGTGGCTTTTCCACTCCTTTAGTTAAGCTCATAAATCTTAGCTTTCACTATTAAGATCTATTTTGGAGCTAACTGTGTTCTTCTAAAGGGAATTACCTGAACTCAGTAGTTCTGTATTTTATTATCTTTGTCTCATAAATGCTCTTTTCTTTCAAGTGTTATTTAAAATACAGGACAGAACTTGACAATGCTGTTTGCACAGTCCTCCCGCTACGCTCCCAGCCCCTGCTTTATTAAGAGAAATCAACGTCTTCAAACTTTGCAGCTTAACAGCACCGTGGTGATGTTCCAGCTTTGAAATGTTTAATGTTCTTTTCTGACATCAAGGTCCCAGTAAGGTGCTAAAAAAACTGAGGAAGGGAATTTGTAACCTGTTGTGCATAGCAAAGGACTTGGATACAGAAAATGTTTTCCTTTTGGATGTTAATGTTTTGCATTTATTGTCTGTCTTTTTAGAAATCATGTCATTAGTAGTCTGGGTTGATTAGCCAAGGATTGATGAGGGTTGAATCTGACCAAGACAGTCACCTGCAGCCAGCCCAGGGCACCTTAGCACAGCAGAGGTGCGGTATGATGATATTGCTCTTTTTTCCTATTTGCCCCCTTTCAGCCCTCATTTGTGCGATGTGTACTTTGGGGTCACTTTTGGTATTCCAGCCATTCTAGTTTATGGTTTTTAGACTTCACGAGAGCACGTGAAACCTCACAGAATAGTTCTTATCTAGAAAGCTCTTGTCCTAAAGTCTGTAGGTGGTGTAATGTGGAATATTTTACTGAACTTGTTGTGAATCCTGGGCTGAAAAGAGAAGAGGGTAGCTTGATAGGATAAGCAGTATTGTGTATAGGATGGTTTGGAGGATAGGCTTATTAAATTTGATTTTATTAAGGAGAGATTATTTGATCTTTAGGTTGGGATTGACTTGTATTCAAATAAACATCAGCACATTTTTAAATGTTTTGTAAGAAAGATGGAAAAGGGCCGTGAGAGTTTGTTGTGTAGGAATTCATTTTATCAGATGTGTACATTCGTGTACTTTTAATTTCTGAAACGTTTGTTTGTTGCATAAGCTCTTAGTGCAAAGTTTTATTTGCTGTTAAGTTTTATTACAAAAATCTTTTTACTAGAGTACAACTGTATTAGGAACATACCCTCTATTATTTCACTTCCTCCTTGACATTGCTTTATTACAAAGGAACGTTTTGTGGGGAAAATGGTTCCGTCTGTCTTGCTTCAGGGAGCTGCGATTACTGCGGAGTTAAATGGCCATGTGCTGCTCTAAGGCTTCTAAGGCAAGGGGAAAAAGGTTGGCGCTTTTTTAAGCTGGAGAGCTTGTGTTGGGATGAGGCCAAACCAAACACCAGTACCTCTTTGGTTTATGATTTGCATCTTTTCAGCTGCTGGGTTCCTTGGTTGCAGTGATAGTTGGGCGTCTTGCTGCTCAGGGTCCGCCTGCAAGCAGAACTGCTCCCGTTATTGTGTACAGCAACGACGTGGGGCACATCTGGGGAGAGAGAAAATTTCTGGTCTTTGACTTTTTAAAGAGAAATTTTACTGTGTGTTCCTGGAGATGAGTGATTATCGTTTTCCATAAGAGGAAATTTTGTAAATACGTGGGTGTGCTGTCACATTTTCCCAGTACAGTTTAAATGTATGCTTTCAATATAAGATTTTACAACTGTGTTTGAATTCAGTATACCAATGCAATTGGTATACCGAAAGCCTCCTTTGAAACTTACTGAAACTTAGAGAAATGAGTATTTTTCTTAAAACCACTTTTTTATATTTGTTTGCTTGATTTTGTTTAGAAATGTTTAGAAACATTTTTAATCAGAAAATTCCACATCAACTCCTGAATCAGGCTTTCCTGTGTGTGTGTACATCTACCTGTCTGCATTGATTTAAATGAATAAACCAGGAAATTCTGAAGCTTGGAAGAGCGACCTTCTGTCTTGCCTGTCGGAGAGGAGGCTGCATGGTTCACTGCTCCTCGCTCCCTCAGCTAGGAACTGCACCACAGCTGGGAGCTGGTATTCAGGAGAAAGCTGACGATAAAGAGCTCTTTCAGTTAGCATGCACGGGCCCCAGAAGGATCCCCTGGTTAGAAGGAAAATATGAACTGGAGGTAAGTTGCAAGTTTTAATAGTGAGGGTAATTTATAATCCTTTGGAAGGCTTCACCAGGAGACATAAATTCCCTTAGCTGCAGGGCTTTTTTTCATTTGGGTTCAGCTGCTGTAATACAGATGTATTCCATTTATTGGATCTGATGGTGGGATTGCAGGGTGACATGGTATGGCTGTCACTCGGCAGGGTTACTGCTGGCTGGTTTTGATCCTGCTGGCTGAACGTGAGAAGCTGAGATTCATTCAGTCTTAACCAAAACGCTGGTTTAGTTTTGTGCCCCTACAATCAGGGGCTGCTCTGCTCCTGGTTTTCCAAAAGCACCACTGAGTGCCTTTGGAAATGCCACCCGTAGTCCCGTGTCTGGTTCTGTAGCTGGGGCAGCAGAGGGCATCACCGGTTGCCACTGGGAGCAGGCTTGTGGCTTTGACAGGCACCGTGCTCCCTCTCAGGGAAGGAAGAGGCTGGCTTTCCCTCTGCCCTCGGGAGCAGCGAGGCATCCTCTAGTCTTTCCCTTCACGTAAGATCTGGAAGCTGAATGTTTTCAGGAACCTGGATGACACAGTAACCTTTAGTACTTGGAGCTTTACATGGCCAACTGGATAACGCACAGATGTGACAGTTTCTTGGTCTGCATAGCCTCCGAGGTCCTTGAATAATGCATGGCTGGCTGGCTGGCAGCAGCTTAACAGACTCCTTGTCAAGACGAGGGGCTGGCTGCTCTGAGCAGGCTCCTCTCCGAGAGAGGCACCGCAGGGTTCTTTTCTTTTGGCCATTACATATCCTGTACTTATCAACATTTCTTTTAGACGGCAGCTAATGGGATTATGGATATTTTATGTCATCTCCACATCAATAATGCAGTATGGGCCACATGAGCAATTGATTCTTTTTGTTTGGGGAGGGAAGTGGAAAGGTATCTTAACTCTAGGCAGTAAGAGATTTCTTTTAGGAACTCCAGCTTTGATGTGAGTTCGAGTTGTGACCTTAAGTTGCACCTGGAAGCAAGGAGGCTAATAGCAAAATTTTGTAACTGCTTTGGGTTACTCCTAAATGATAGCCATGCAATGAAATCAGTATTCCCTGGAGCAAAAGCAAGTTGTGCTATGGCGGCAGGTTACTGCATAGGAGCATAGTGGTTGTATTGCTGAGCTCAGTATCAGAATTTTATTGTGTTCAAAAACACAATTTTTGTGTTTGCTTTTTCCTTTGTTGTTGTTTTTTCTCCATGGGGTAGCTTGTGATAAATGTTGATTCTTGCTTGTGCTATTTCTGTGCGTGTTCCCCTTCAGTCAGAGAAAATCAGCACTTTTGTTTGCTGGTGCCAAGTTTGCTGTGTCCTCAGAGAGGATCAGTGGAGTTGTCCCAGCTGCCTTCTGGAGGGAGGAGTCGTGTTCTGCCTGCCTGTGCACTGCAGGTGGCAAGGTAATACCCTGAGTTAGCAGGAGTGATCCAGGTCAGGAGCATCTTAAAGAGCGGCTGGTGGTTCCCCAGCGCTGCAGAAAGCTCTGGGAACATTTGCATGTTGCAGATAAGCAAGAAGAACCTGCTTGGTTTTGTTTACCCTGGGTGTTAAATGTTGAAATAACATTATTGACACGTTTATTTCTGTAATTGGATTTTTAAAAAAAAACACTATAAATGTATATTCAAGTATTTGTAGCAAACTTGTGTTTGGGGAGATGATGTATCAAGAACTATTTTTTTTTTTTTTTAAATGTAATTACAATTTTATTTATTTTTTTTAATGAGAAAAGGATCTTTAAATGAAGCTTTTGCTCATCTGTGCGGTACTGGAGGCTTTACATTTGACATGCAGTATTCCTCTGTAGCAAAATCTTCAAAAGTGTTATTACAGTTTTTGCTAATCCATAGTTTTAACAGAGAGTGCTTTGCATGTTGATATTCCTAACATAAATTGCATAGTCATCTTTATATAAAGGATAATGATTTATAGGCATGGTCTTCCCCTAAAATTGCTAAAGGGAAGCCTTTGGGCACTTGGTCTCTTCAATTTACGCAATATTAAAAGAAACACACCTTCATTTTCTTAAATCTCTTTTCTTAAGACTCGAGATTAAACCTTTTTTTTTTTTTTTCCTTGACACTTCAGTTCCTTACACTCTGAAGGAAAATAATGTTTGTGAAAGCTTCTTTTATTTTATGCTTCCAGGCTGACCCTGGCAATTTTTATTGTTCAGATCTGTACCAATCAGGCTGTAAGGTTCCCACAGCTGATGAGAGTTGAGTGTGGCTGTGCCCAGCAGAACACAAGGCCAAGGGATAATTAGTTGGAAAAAAAAATCAAGCATGTTGTTCCTACCCAGCAGGTCATTGTGGAGCATATAAAAAAGGAAAAGACAGCTAAATTTGTGTAAACTCCTGTTTTGTTGATGCAAGAGATGTTCCAGGTAGCGTTTCCTGATTAAATACTTTGCTTCTCTCTTTGTTGTATAAGGCAAGGTGATGAAGTTAGGAGAGAATTCTTTTACATGTTGTTTTCTAGTGGTTTCTGAGTAATTCCTTGAACTGTCAATTGAGGAACTAAGAAATGAGGAAAACCATTCTGGTGCTGAAAAAAACACACGTATATTATTCATTTCAAGAGAGGTTTTTTTGGTAGGCTAAATCTTTTGTCTTGATGGAATAGCTTAGCAGCTCTATTTTGACTTCAGACAAAGGCTTAAACCATAAGAAAGCGAACTTTATGACTGAAGAACAATGTGATCAATACTCATGCAGCGGATGCCTTTTATAGAGCACACAATACTGTATTTTCTTTTATTCCATCCGATAGATTCGAGTTCCATATTGGGCTTCAAACCACTCTGGTGCTTCCTCGTATTGCTCAAGAAGAATCATACAGAAACAGCTTCGGTGTTTACCCAGAAACTATTCATCCAGTTGTTACAGGCACTGGTACAGTACAGAAAGCAAACTTCAGTGTCCTTGTGTTCAGTTCGGCTAAGGCAAGTCTGGGTAAGTGAGAAAAGCTGAGAGTGGCGATGCCATGGTTGTGTGTTGAGCACCAGTCCTAGTTTAGTAAATCATTTCTATTTAGCAAATTTCCAAATGTGTGCCTAAGTTCCTTTGAAGTCAATGGCATGTAGGCAAATGCATAAATGTACTTGAGGGGCAGGCACCAGAAAGTCTCAATCTATACAAAAGAGAGCAATTTCCCAGTGGCAGAAATTGGTTATGTGCACATCTTACCAAGGCAGCTGATTCATTAGTACCGACTAAGCTTATGAAAGATTTACTCTTCTGTTAGTACACAGTACATTAAAATAATCAGCTGTGATTATAGAACAGCTCATTTGGTTTAAAAAACAAATAAACAAACAAAAGAAATCCCCCACAGACTCTTTTCAGTCTTTCATCAAATAGTATTTTGCTCATGTTGACAGAAATGAAAGGCAGGCGTGCTATGAATACACTTACTCTTTTAAATTTGTCATTGATAATAAAAGCTCACATCCTTCCCCACTGACACGAAGAGCACTGCAGACTAGCTGAGTTAGCAGTTTGGCTCTGTCACTGTCTGTGCTACCAGCCCATCAGTTTTTCACTTCATTCAGCTGGCAAATCTGCAGCATCCAGGTAGCTGATGTAAAAAGTCTGGTTTTGATAGTACTTTTGTTCCTACTGACACTTCATCCTGCTATGATATGTATATGTTTCTGATCATTGATTTTCAATTTCTTGTACTCTGTTTAACTTGGCTGACAAGGAGAAGTGTGCTTGTTACATTGGGTTATTTACCTTTTCAAGCACACTGTGGTATTATTACATTTACTTAAATACGTGTTTATTGATGGGCTTGCGTACACTAAAATCTTAAATGATCTGGGATTTTTTTTTTATCATCACATACACTGGTGTAGGGACTTATGTCCCGATGTATTTTAAACGCTGAGCACAGTCCTTGTAGGCTCACCTCTCCTTGTGAGTGGTTTTCTGCTGCAGAAGGGAGCAGGCGCAGGCTGGATGGCTACCCTGCTCCCTCGGACTGTCACCATGGCTCTGTGCTGCTTTTAGTGATTTCAGCTGAAGGGGAAAAAAGGATGAGTCATCCATCAGCTTATTCTAAGACAGTGTAGACAGTTGTAAATATATCCTGTCTGGAGATTTGGTTCCAGTAATCAGCACAAAATAACCATTGACATCACAAAGCGTAACTTGCAGCCCTTCTTGCTGAAAAAAAAACCTTGGGGGGAGAGAAGGGGATTAATGTTGCTGAAAGAGCAAAGCAAAACATTTGTTGTTTACAATGTGCATTTTTTTGTGGTGGTGTTCATTGCCTTCTGCATCAGTGGAAACAATTAACTCGCAGACTATTGCTCTGGGGCTAATATCTTCCAGTTTAATACAGCTTACTTAAAAATAATAATTTAAAAATCCTAAAACAGCACAAAATGTGAACAGAGTACAGACTCTCAGAGTACAGGCGCTTCTGTGCCTGGGGATAAACTTGTGGCATGGGAAACGAGTTTCTCACAACACATTTCATTGCTGTAGACAACTTGAGGTGAAATCTTGCATTTAGCTTGCAGACAAATTCGAGAAGAATGTGGCTGCAATGGATGCGTATTTAATTTTCCTGAGTATGGCCTTTGTATTTCTGTTGATAAATGCTTACAAATTACATGTCTCCATTTAAACTTTGAAATAAATGGAAGTGTGTGAAGTGAAACAGTTTGCCCTGCATATCTTGCGTTTGTTTATTTGTGCTGAAATCTTCAAAGGCGTTAAAGCAGTAAAGTTGCCTCCAAAAGCAGACCAGGAAACGTTACCAAAAGTAAGGAATAGCCTGAAGGTTTGATGTTGTTTTCTGCATGGTTGCACAACAGCCAACAAATGCATGTGGAAGGGTGAATGAGGAAGAGATGATAACACTGTCAGTATACCCATGGCCAGCTGTAGTTTTCCTTCAGAATAGGATTTTAGCACTTTGGGTGTTGACTAAAGCTCTTTTTTCTTTCTAAACCTGTTAGTATGGTTGGCCTCACTCCATAATAACCCTGTCCAAAACAGCAGTTAACAATGATATATTTTCTTTTATCCAATATTTTGAATTTCGTAATCTGTTTAATATGTTCACAGTGTAAATTAGAGATGTTGAATTTGAAAAAGGCTAATTTGTAATGCCTCATGCAAATCAACTCTTTAGCAAAAAGCCCCGGGGAGCACATGTATACTTTGTTTGCACGTCTTTATCAAATGAACCCGTAGGTTGGAAGCTTTCATGGTGCAGAACAGAAGAGGCAGGTTGCCTCTCTGCCTGGCATATGGAAATGAGATTTAAGAAATAATTCAAACAGTGATGTCTAGATTTGCTGCTTTGAAATGGAAATTGGTTGCAAAACAAAGATGTTGCTTTTACATGGGTCTGTGATAGTCTTGCTAGTGCTGCTGCAGGAGGCAGGGATGAAATGTGAGGCATTAAAATAACAAATCCGCCAGCCCCTTGTTTTTTCCTTTCAGCCTACTTGTACCTAGTCCATGCTCAAAGCGTAGTTAAGTCTGTCAAAAACTTCTCAAATAAACATGAAGTCTGCGACTCTGCTAAACAAATGTTTAAAACGTTCACAACAAACGCAGGCACAGCAGGACCCACGCATGCAGGTCCAGAGGTGGGTAGCTTAAAACCCCGCCTGATGTGTGGCTCACAAGGCTGCCATGCCTTTAAAAGCCCCTGAATGTGGTGAAAAGAGACAAATGGTTGGGGACTCTGGCTCAGGCCCCGCGTGCTGAACACGAGTCAAGGCAGGCAGGAAACTGAGGATCCTGGAGTGGGGTTTGGAGATGATGAATGCCACAGGAATAGTGGGTGTCTGTGTGGGAGCACATGTGAGTTAACTGGTGCTGCTGCACATACGGGTATGTGTTCCCATGTTCACTTCTAAATTTTTTGAACCTAGTGTTGTAAAAGGTAATTTTAGGTATTGTAGTGGTGTGGTGGGATGTGTGACACAGCCCTGCATGAAGCGGGAGCAGCTCTGGAGTGCCCCTGAGGGAAGTGCTGGTGCTGGGGATGCACGAGGGGTGACTGCAGCCAGCAGGACGAGTTACACAAGTAGTGCCATTAATAAAGAGCAGCAGGACTCGAACCTGCCAGAACATCAGTCCTCTGACATACAGAAAGTGCACATAATGAAAAGTTTCCTGCTTGGACTCGTAACAGTATTTTTCAGGCATTAAAATAGCAAGAGGAGGGTGCTGGCTGTGTGTGGTCTCAGGAAATAGAGTCGCAAGTTTAATCTTGAAAGATGTGGGTTAATTGCTGAATCATCCTCTCAAGGATCCCTTGCACTTGAATGTAGCTGAAAAGAAGTGAATGTACTCTTTGGTGCAGTATGCCATAAGCACGGTATCTTTCTCTAATAGCTGAGAATTTAACATGAATTTTGCTATTTGCCCCTTACAATTTATTTAGAAGTTTATAAAGAAGCAGCACTGACCAGTTGGTTGTTGGAATTAGCGTGTGAGTGAGAAATGAATGCCGTTTCCCAGAGGGGATTCTCGCCTGGCACGTTGAAGTTTATTCTCTCTGCAGCTACCTATTTTTTTTTCTGTCAACCTGAAAGGCTGCCAGCGTCTCTGCTGATTCAGAACAAGCTGACAGTGTTCTCACTCGCTGCTGCAGAGATAGCTGTGTCTTTGGTAACTGTCCTGAATGAATTAATGCAATGTTTATGGGTTGGAGTCAGTGAAGCCAGTGTAGAATAATTTTGGGAGAGCCATAGTCGCTTTTCATGTAAAAGGAGACATATGAAATGCCCGACCCCTGCTCGAAACAGCCAAGCAAGACTTCAGTGAATCTGTAGGCAACAGAAAGTGTATTTCATGTGCTTGTAATTAGGAAATTTCAGTGGGGCACGTGGCAAATGTTACTGCTGGGAAAGGTCATAACTGGATGGCGATCAAGAGCTCAGTGGTGTGTGTGTTTCCAGTAACCCGTGCATCAGCTGGAGCTGCGGGCACCGTGTTACCGTGGCCTGTGCGTTTCGCTTGGCTGCTGACAGCCAGTAGTCCTGTATCAATGCCCACTTCTATTCTGGAAACAGCTTTAATGTGCATGAGAATATGCAACAAGTTATTTCAAACAATTATATGAAATTTGAGATATTCCATTCTTCTTTTTCTGGACTGAGATGAGTGATTTACACTGCTGTGGTCTACTTGTTTTAAAAACCCATGTATGAGTTGCAGTCAGAAGCACAGCAAAACATGTGTGGTTTTGTTTCCCGGTGGTTTCATTCGGGAGGTAATCCTGCTCTCCTGGATGTCAGCAGGATGCAGAGCAATTGCCATAGATATGTTTCAAAGTTGCTTTCGTTAATTACTCCACCAGCTCTGGGCCTGGCATTTCTTCTTCCTTGGGAACACATTGCCCTTTTGCTTAACATTTGCAACCCCTGGATCTGTTAGGTTCAGCTAATGTGTTGTAGGTCGCCTTGTAGGAGTACCAGGGGCCAGGGATATCCTCTAGCTCCCCGGGGTGTTGCTGTAGCTGTGGATAGCCATCATCCTTCCAAAATCCCAGGAAATGCATTGAGAAACTTGGAATCGTATCACCTGCAAATGTGCAAATTTATCTTTTTTCAATTTATATCAATCCCTTAGAGTTAATGTAAATCTCATATATGGATTTACAAGATATTTCTTGAAACATGTTTCTTTCTGCTTTTTTTTTTTCTTCTTTATTAAAAACCAGGCTAACACTGCAACACTTTTATTGATACCTGTTTGCATTTAATTGTTGTGGGCTTTGAAATTTATGACTAGACAGTCTGTTTTAAACTGGTTGGTATTTAATTTGTGCTATCAGTGTGCAGTCATGTATACAACACAGCTGGTATGTATTTATGTTGGATTTGGATCTTCCAGTGTTGCGAAATGATGTTTGCTTCAGCAGCAGAGCTGTGCCCTACAAAGTGAGTTTGCACAGTCACATGCTATGGAGTGATAGACTTCCTGTAAAATTTGCATCTTGCTTTTTTCTATTCAAAAGTATCACACCAGATTTATCAATGTAGTCTGATAGCAATTCAGGATGCCTTTGTGGCAAGTTTGGAGAAACAAGCAAAGGCAGCAACATGCAACAGGTGAAGACGCGGGTGCAGTCTGTGCAGACAAGACTGGTTTGTGGGCAGCGATGTGCTTTGTAACTAGCTCCATCCAGAGTAGTTGCAATCTCAGGTGGTGGACGCCCACTGCTGCATGACTGCTTTTTTTGTCTTAAAGTCCTGGGAATAAGAGAGTGAGCAGCAGGAATCCAATCCAGGTCGCACTTGTATCTGTGGATGAACAGTCCTCAGCAAGATGGGCTCAGAGAATAAATCTGTGGCGTTTTTTTCCGAGTTAGCACCTGTTGCTGTTCCTGGAAGCGATAAGCCTGGGGCAGCTGCTGCTTAGGACCAGTGGTGTCAGCTCTCTGGGCCCTGCTGCTAGTGCCGCGTGTTTCAGACCCGGTGCGTGGACTCGCTGATCTGCTTCCCATGATAAACACAAGTGGCACTTGCGCTGCGTGGACTGACAAATGGCAGGGTACAGAAGGCTCCTTGGGGCAGCTCAGCAGAAGTTCCTGGGCCCTCTTCAAGAGGCAACATCGGCTGTCAGCAAGTGGCACCTACCCTTGGCCCAGGCGGCGTTTTCCTGGTCTGGGCTCTGCCTGCTTCTGCCTTTCCCTTCCGACCTCTCCAGAGGACCACAGATATGTGTTTTGGAGTGAATAAATGTATAGATTTCTTTCTTGAATTTGATTATTAAAACATCACAGAATAGAAAATGGCCAGCATGCAAAAGGCTGCCAGTTTGGCTGGGTTTCTCAGGAGCCAGAACTTTGCCACCTGCAGGAAGCTATACTTAGAGGATGCTACCTTTAAAGCCACAGATGACGTAAGGGGGGGGTCTGTGTTTTGCTTTGTTTTGTTTTGTTGTAAATGATACTTTCTCTGTGTTTTCTTTTTTTTTGGGGGGGGGGGAGGGTATTTTTTAAAAAATCTGGATATCCCTATAATATATGAGAAATCACATACTTTATCTACATTTATCAGAGTGTTTCTTGGAAGTTGGGAGGGAGAAAAGAGGAGAACAAACATGGACTGTTACATGATGATGAGCTGCAGCACACAACCGTCTCTTCAGATGAACAAGCATCTACCCATGCCTCTTTTTTTTTTTTTTTTTTTTTTTTTTTTTTTTCCTGTTTAAAATACAAAAGGCAATTCTTTAAATTCTTTTTGTTTCTGGCTTTTGGGGGGAGGGGAGGATGGATGACACTAAGATATTGTTTGTGAAGCTCAAGCGAGCGTGGAAAATCCCCTGGCAGGTGCTTGTATTGGACTGCAGGGCAGCGCCTGCAGAGCGCTTAGCTGCGGGGCCAGGCACTGAGCATTGCCAGCCCCAATGAGCTGATAAATCCTGGTAGCCCAGTGGAAGGTGGGTCAGCTTTCCGAGTTTGTGAAGACAATGAATATGTCTATGGCATAAAATGTAATTACAGTATTTTCAGGGATTTAATACCAGTTGTATGAGTTTTCTTATTACGCCTCATTTATTTGTTGGGTTTTATTTGGAAGCTGTCAAAAGAAATCTTGCTAGGTTGTGCAGCATGGCAAATTGTTTTTTCGGAGCACAACTTAAAATTGATGCATGTCTAAATTCCCTGCATTGCTTTGAAAATGGGATTATCTGCAATCTGTTCAGTGGTTTGGTTACCAAGTGTCAGGCACCTTAAATAAAAATGCATAAATGCTGTTTAGGTAGATAAGGAATACGCAGCTGCAACAGAAGTAAACACACTTCACCCATGATGTCAACTGTCCTTTTCTCCTGGTTATGTTTCTTGCGACGAGCTTGACGTGCAGATGTTGAAGGGCTCGGAGGAGGATCGTGTGTTTGCCAAGTTGGCCATCGAGGCGCTTTGCGTGCAGCAGAGCTGCCAGCTCGCTGGTGCTGAATCACCAGTTCCTGTACCTGGAGGGGAGCCGGGACATTTTTTGGAATTTTTACCCTGCGCTGAAAAAAACAGCGCAGGGTGAAGTGCCAGAAGCTCTCGGGTACTGTTGTTGCTGAAGCAACCGAGTGCGGGTCTCTTTCTTTCTCGGCTTCCCTTGGTGTGTCTGCGGGGCAGTCGGCGCTCGGGGCACTAGCTGGGGCTCTGTAGGGTCGGGCTCTCCGGATGCTTTGCGCACCAAGTGCTGGGGTTGTTGGTCATTACAGAAGCCAAAGGGGGAAAAATTCTTATTCTTCCCTTGTTGCCTTGACTGTCACAATGTGTGTCTTGTTAAGATGGAGCATGGCATGTGTGTTGATAATGGTATATACAATACTTCTCTTTTTAGCAGTACAAGTGGTTTTCTGCCATTATTTAGCAAAAGCTAATATTTATAACCAGACTTTGGGAATGAATGTTGTGATTATTCCACGCTGAACTATTTTCTTCCACACTGTAACTTCACTGAAGCCAGCTCAGATGACTCCTGTTTTTGTAAAACATGAGCCAAAATGTATCCCCGAAGATGTGTTGTGTCCTAACAGAGCAAAGTGCTCTACAATTTGTAATCATCTCTACCATTAATAATACTTCTTGAAGACTGTTTTCTGTGGGGGTTCTTTCATCCAACATCAGTGATTACTCTGAAGCATAAGCAGGATGTATACTGTTGAAATAAATACATATTTCTTCAGTCTAAATTGGATGGAAATCCTTGCGTGGAAGTTGGGTGAACCTCAGTGTTTCTGTAATTAGGGATGTAACATATTTGTCAGTTTTTCAGGATGAAGCATACATCACAGTGGCATCAGTCCTAAACAGTGATTGAAACAACAAACTTTGGAATGTGCATAGATGAGTAATTATAGGCAATGCTCAGATTACATCAGGAAAAAATAAGATTCATAGTTCAGAAAGTGGAGTACTTCTGGTCAGAACCAATAGGAAAGACTCTGTTGTTTCAGTGTGTGGAAAAAGATCTAGAATCACCTTCATCTTGAGACTTCCAAAAGAAATGGTTGTCTGTGAAAACCCTTTTGAAGAGTTGGCAATGCTGTGGGAGGAAGGAGAAACCTAATGTCCATTCTTATGTTATCAACATGTATATATATTTTTTAAAAGGAATAAGGGGACATTTCCAGTGTCTGTGTTGCTGTTGAAATTTTATTCAAGATTTCTAAATGCTCATGGAGGTGATACATAGACAAATGTACGAGACTTTCAAAAAACATCTTTGAACAGAAATTCAGTCTCTTGGGAGTGATCTGTGCATCTCACCCTGTGAGACGTGCCCAGCACACCCTGCCTTCAGCGTGGCCTTGACAGAGAGGACTTTTCTTGTTGGAAAGGTTAAGGGGGTGGGTGTACCTCCCTAGCCTGAGAAGCAATGGAAAGATGAGGCCACTTTTCATACAGCTGTTTTGTGGGTATCCTGGGTCTATGTTTGCAGAGGATAAGCCTTTTTCAGTGTCTGCTGTCAGGAAATTCAGGGGAGTTCTGCTGACTTCAGTAGCAGCAGATCGAGCCCCGCTGTGTTCCTAACAGCTGTGGCACCCATTGCTGCCTCGCTTCTCAGTCTGGCAGCATCTGGTGAGCATCTGCGTGCGTTGGGTTGGAGCCACAACAATGAGGCTTTTGTTGCAGTGAGTATTTTGGAAGAGGAGGATGCTGTGTGAAAGTTAGTTTTGGGTAATAGGTCATTACTGTTAGCATGCTTCCCATCATCCTTTGGTTGGTGCTGTTGATGCAGCGGTACGTTGCCTGGTGAGGAAAATGTGAGCAATTTTTTCAAAATGGAAATTAAAAGGTTTCCCGGAGCTGTTTGTGTTATTGAGTTCTCCTCTCTGAATTGGAGAAATACAGGTGATGCAGTGAAACTCTTTCTGCCTTTGATCTCTGGTAGCTTATGATTCAAATAATTGGTTTTGCATTCAGTTAGCTAACTTCGTCTGCTCCTGCAGCCAGGTTTGGAGATATTTGCTGATTAAATTATTTAGTAGTAATAGGTCTGAAGCACTCACATGAATTTACAAGAATAATAAGTCAAATGCTATTCCAGCTGGGAAATAATATGTGGAACTGATGATTTATAGTAACATGAGCTATTACAGCTTTCACAGAACTGGAGGAGGGGAGGTAGTCTGGAAATACAAAGTCTCCGTGCCAGGGTTATTGCTTGTTGTTGTTAATGTTTATATACTGGCGGTATTACCAGGTCCCGTAACTGTGCTGTGCAGTCAGATTAATTCCTTCTGCTTAGCCAGAAGAGTGGAGCATCTGTAGGTATCAGAAGGCAAGACACAAAAGAAATCCATTAGAAGCCTGCATGTGTTTGCTGCCAGCCGGTTGTTGATTGCAGACAGGACCCAAAACTGTGACCTGTGATGGTACCTGCTTTTTTGTTCTGTTAGGTGGGCAATTTATTTATTTATTTATTTCACCCAGATCTTACAGTGGAAGGCACGTACACTGTAAGGCATGCAAATAAACCATGAGGGCGATCAGGGAACATCTGCACCAGCAGGTCATGCTGCTGTCCCCTGTCCTCCGTCAGTGGTTCTGTGCCCACCTGATCCCCTAGTCCAGTGCTCAGTTACAGATGTTTTTGCATGCCTGTCAAAACTTACTCGACATGAATTCAGCTGCTAAGCAGTCAGTACAATTTCTCCATCTAAATGTGATTAACAAAGTTGGAAAAGACAAAGAAATAGTGTTTTTATGATGAAGGTTGAGCAAATTCTACCAGAAGTTGAGAAGGTATGATGAGTGATAACACTGCATAATGTATTTATTCACAATTTCCTGAATGTTAACAGATGTTTTTGTTTTGTTTTGCTTTTAAAAAAGGGAGTGACTGGGCAGGCACTGTGAGGACTATTTTGCTTGATCTTGGGGTTGCACCCTGCCATCACATGAGACCCTGGGGAGGAAAGGATTGATGATTCCTTCCTAGAAAGCAGCTCTGTGTGCTTGGCCAAGGGGGATTTTTTGGAAGGATTTTTCTAGGGAGAGACAAGGCCAGAAGCGAGCCTGAGCGCAGCAGGACTTGAACGGCTGTTGGGAGGAGCAGGAAGCTGACACACGGCCAAGGGTCTGCGTCCCTGAAGGGGTGGAAGAAAGTTTCTCCATGGATGTGCCGGGCTTAATTCGTCCTGACCCAGAGAATGGCTGAGTTGATGAGCTCAAAGCAAGCCAGAAGGAAAGGACCTGTGCTGCCAGGCCTTGGCAGGAGGGAAAGAAGCTTCTTTACAGGCCTTTTAACTTCAGTTCTGGGGAGTGCCTCACCCTCATAGTAAAGAATTTCTTCCTTTTACCTACTCTAAATCTACCCTCTTTTTAGTTTAAAGCCATTACCCCTCGTCTTATTACTACTCTCCCTGACACAGAGTCCCTCCCCAGCTCTCCTGCAGCCCCCTTTAGGCACTGGCAGGCCTTGGTGTCATTTTACCTATGAGCTGAATTCCTTTATTTATTATCATTTTGTTCCAGTTTGTTGTGATGAAACGAGGCGTTGAGATTTTCTGTGGTATTTTGGGGGTGCTTGCTTTAGGGAAAAGGTTCAGGAAGATTTTTCCCAGCATACTTGCTGAGTTGCACAGCCTCTTCTGGGGATGACAGCCCCTATTTGAATAACTGACCAAGGGTTTTGCCCACTTAGTTTTGCAATTAATGTTTCTAACAAAGCAAGTATTTCTGGGTTCTGTCTGAAAAATGCCTGGATGAAATTCTAATACTGTTAAGCTCCATGGGAGTTAACTTGGGACCACGAATTGTCCCCTTGTTTGGTCATTCATTTGTTTTTATAAAACTTTTTTCTTTTTCACACGCTGACTATTTTATTGTGTTCTCATGCTACCCAGGATTTTGGGTAGTGCAAATGCTTCTTTTTTTTTTTTTTTTTTTTTTTTTCTTTTTCCCTGTGATAAATTGAAGAACATTCCAGTATTTCTTTTTTTTCTAAATAGTAGTGTAAGATAAACTTTCTACATGAGCTAGTCCTTTATATTGCCACTCTGTTTAAAATCCACTCCTTTAATACTGCAGTGGTTTGGAGTAGAACAGGTGTCCAAGAGAAGAAAATAAAATCAGATTTCAACAGGAAAATATGAGAGCCACTAAGTTTTACCCCGAGGTAAAGATGACAGCAGCGGTTGATTTTACCTTCTTCTTTGTCTCCATTATCTACTCTCAAGGACCGTGCTAACACATTATTTATCATGTGATAGCAGTGTCACTTGTTGCAGCAAGGTTGATGGAGCATGCTTACCAGCTGGAGGGTTGCTGGGAGGAATCCCACGCTGCCCCTTTCCAAGCAATTGACACTGTACTTCCAGAAAAAAATAAATATATATATATAATAAAAAAGGTTTTAAAAGTATTTCGCAATAAGCAACAAACAAAATTTAGGAATGACTAGTGTTCACACTTCTGTTTTTATGACAATAGTGATTTTTTTGGGGAAAGCTGCTAATGAGGAACCAGTTACTGTTTTCAGTCCTCCAAAACTAGATAATTTTTCAAAGTTTCAAAATATTTGGGTATTAGGTATTACTCAGATAATATTCTTTCCTAACTGATCCTTAGTCTCCAAGTATTAAGGAATTTTTTAAAAGCTAGAATCCAATAGGGAAAATAATAGTTTTGTAAGTACCACCCACATCAGCAGCCTTTTGTTTCTTATTTAAACTCAGTTGGTTTCATACATTGAGTAATACATGAGAGATAAAGGATTTACTCCAGATTATGTGAGATCTGCAGAACAGGCGTTGTGTATGTAACAAATTGGTTGGCTTAGCTGGGCTATGGTTGACTATTGCAGAAGAAATTGCAAGTGTGGTGTTTGACTGAGGTCACACTCACTAATGAATTTGAAAGCTCAAAGTAGAGGTTTGTCATCGGATTTAGCATTTGTGTCCTCCAGAGAGGAGGGCAGGGATTTGTGAAGGCAAAGTAGGCTGCACAGGGAAATGGGAAGGAGATCTGAAAGGTCTGTGGCGGTGCCGTAGTGAGGCAGTAATTCATCCGTCTGGCCGTCAGCAACGAGAGGATTTGGGGGGAAAACTCTTGGCTGAAATGATGTATAGCAGCTGTTAAGTGCAGCTTTTCTGAACGTGTACAGAATAATAGAAACATTTTACTTGAGAACTAACTCTTTGCTTTTATATCTTGGTTAAACTTCTGCTCCAGCAGCTCTGTGTGGATCCACTAAGGGCATCAGTGGCGTCCTCTGGCCAGCCGCCGTGCTGTGCAGGCCCTTCACTACCTGCAGCACTGTCAGTTCAGTAAGGGAAAGGCCAGATAGATTGCTTGTGAACGGTGAAACTGCAAATCTCACTGGTTTTGCCATGAGGTTCTGGAGGCTAAAACCATGACCCAGCCTGGGATGCAGCACACTGGGGTGGCTGTGGGCTGCCTTATGCCTTGTTGGCTTGTAAGCGCAGTGTGGGGTGGCTGGTGGGACTGGAGCTGCTGGTACAGGCAGTGCCCTGGCAGCCTTCACAGGAAGGAGGACGGAGATGTTGCATGTAGAAAAACAAACAGGCAGAGGCTTGGGCAGTCTCAGGGAGGCTTAGGTATTTTCCTCATCTGGCTGAAAGGAATTGTGCTCATGGTTTGGAGATTTTAAGGAACGAGAGAAATCAGTCAGAATGTAGTTGCAGAGTACAATAAATACTACTGTTGACTAACAAACCAAGCAAGGGCTGAGAGCAGTTTTTCCCCTGCAACTATGTTGTGTAAATCTCAGAAAGCAGGGAGGTTCCTTTTGTGGTGGACTGTTGTAGGGGCAAGAAATACCCCGGGCTGTAGGATCACACCTAGTAGAGGGCAGGAGGGGACAGCAGTGCCAGCATGCAGGAGGTGCTGGGAGGGAGAATCGCATCCTTGGCAATGCTCTTTCCATTGCAGAATACAGATCAGTGCTGTATCCTGTTTTTCTGTCAGGTACCCACCATGGGGACAGACCAGCAGCTGTTTGGGTACAGAAGGGCATGGCTGAACTGGGGAGGAAGGGTGAGCTTGTGCCCTGCCTAAGGCTGTATAGACAGGGGTATTCAGAAAGTGGAGGAGGGGCATGCATAACCAAAGCAGAAAATGGGCACAGAAGGAAAGAATCAATAGTTCATTAGATTGGTAGAGTGGAAGAAGGAGAAAAAGGATCAATAGTTCATCAGATCTGGAGACTCAGCTTGTGAGATGTGGTGGTTTAACACACAAGCATTTTACTGGAGTCATTGTTCATGTTCCGTATTTCAACTAGTGCACATCATGTAACAGCTGATATCAGTATAAGGAATATAGGAATAAAAGTATAGTATAAAAGAATAAAGGAAAAGTAGAAATTGAGGGTAGAAAGCTTGCAAATCCTATTTTAGGGGAAGGCTACCTAGCCCTTAAAGAGATCCTGTGGACAAACATGAAATAATTCAGAGAGGTTCTCCTTCCCTCCCTCACCACTGGTGTCTTCCCCATGAATAGCATTGCTCAAAATTGTGAAGTTTTCAATTAGGATTTTAGTGAATGTGAGTTTTGTCTGCAAGATTTGGCTTTGTGGTTTTAATAGTTTACAACCCAGGTGAAAAGTAAATACTGTATTATAACAGACAGATTTCAGACCTGGGTGTGAAAGTTTCTGCAAAATGAGCTCACTTATTTAACACGTGTGGGCTAGAAGTAGTGCAGTCATGCAGTTTCCGTGATTACGCTGTAGAGAAATAATAGCTATTAGAAATAAATACACCATAAAGGTGTATTTTTAGAAAGAAGGTTGCAAACATGCAATATTAGTTTGGCCTAGCACTTCTTGGTAGACGTAAATAGTTTAATTGAAAGGGTCTACTTTTAATACAAAGTAGCTATTTTCTATGTTCTTATTAATTCAAAAGATCGTGTATTAGCCAACATTAAATGGTAAAGGTTTCATTAGGGTCCATGAAAGCATGCAGTACAGTATCTATAGCCATCTGATAGGAACACAAGAATTCTTTCTTCCATTCAGGAATATCAGTTGGCTTAAGTATTTCTCAGTGTTCCCCTGGGCGTGGGGGAGAGCAGCCCAGTGCTGTGTGTTAGCAGCAGCAGGAGCTCCCACGGTGTCCGCAAGAACTGTAAGCCACCCCTTTGCCTACGTAGGGCTCTGTGAGAAATGCAGCAGTTAACCTGCCAGTTGCTTTCAGATAAAATAGTGCAGCCTTCTTAATGGCTACAGATGGGGAGAGCTTCAGATGGGGAGTTCCCTGTAGCACTGAAAGCTGATGAGCGTGCTCCTGTCCTCCGTGCATGAATAATGCATGACCTTGCCAGCTTCAGCAAGATACCAGTTAATTCTTCTGACCTGCAAGGGTTTTTTTTTTTTTTTCCTTCTAATTATTACTTATCTGCCATCCTGTTTGAAGGGAAAGAGTTAACTGCAAGTCTACAAATGCCTGTGAATATAGGAGACAATTACATTGTATAGGTAAAGCTGGTGAGTGTAGTAGACAATTACATTATATAGGTAAAGCAGATCCACTTTTGAAATTCTTCTGCAGATTTGTCTTCCTAGACTTAATAGTCTCTCTTGTGCCATGGGCATTGTTGGTGTACTAATATTCCTAATATTTGGATAATTTTATCTTTAGAGCTACTGTGTGCCTCTCACACCCCCTGTATTCCCTGTCTTAGGAAGAGAGTTGCTATTTAGAGTGCTTTTTCTTTTTGTGTCTTTCCATGCCCCTTCTGAGGCTAAAGAAAAAAATAATAATTGCATGTTGTATATATGATATAATTTCTGAGTGGGTCCAAAGCTAGTGTTGAAACACTGATGTACCCTTCCTTGGATGGCAAAGGAACAAAGGCTTGCATTTCTGTCTTTGTTTTTCCTGATTGAATATCCTTTTGAATGTTTTAATTAAAGCTTAAATCTGTTCTTCTCCAGTTTATCCTGCACAGCTGTGGAGAGATTTTTGGCATGCTGTTAATTTTAGCAAGATATTCGCTTGACTTTGAGTAGGTAAGGCAAAATTTGAGAATGGCTGCGATTGACAGTGCACCTGCTTAAACAGACTGCTCTTTATAATCTGTAATTCAAATGTTTGTTTTAAAAGAAAATACTTTGCTTGGCAGGCTATATGAAGTGTGTGATGATAGCTGAGTAAGCCTAAGCCTATCTAGAAAGCAGGAGGTAGAACCGGGTCGTGACACCTTGTGCTTTTTCTCAAGGTGCTATATTCAACAATTTTTCAGCTAGTTAACTTGATTTGCTGACCCCCATAAAGAATAACTGAACCCTAACACAATGATTTTTGATTCATCATGACAAGCTGTCGCTGGACTGGAGAATCGGGAACATTAAAATTCTTTTGTAGTATCTAGTGACATTTACGTACAGTCTTAAAATAGTTGAGAATAGGTGAGATATATTGCTATGATAACATGCTAACAGCTCAGTGCTGGATCTTAGTTTTTATTCATTATATACTATATTGCAGCCATTTATCATTATTACTATTATTGGCAGGCACGAGATGAAGGGCTGGCTTCTCGTCTGGTGTGGAACAGTGTAACTTTGGCTTGATCATGCTGTTGCAACAAAAGCTTAGGCAATAAAACTAAGAATTTCACGCCAAGTAGTCAGACTCTCTCTCTTGCATCTAGTCTGTCTGAATAGTTCTCAGGCTAATAAATTGTTCTACTTGCATTGCTGCTGCCATCCCTTCTGCTGCCACGTTTGCACGTTTGTTACATCCAGGATCAAATCACTCTCTTCCACTGTTTGCTCTCAAGTCGAGAGATATTTATAGACATTGCTCATGCAGAAAGACCACGTAACATCAGGAGCACATGCTGGTTTTTAGTAAGAGCACCGGATGGGATGAATAGACATTAGGGATGCTGTACTAACAAACTGTCCCATGTATTAGATTCTAAATGTGATATTGCAGGTTGGCCATAATTCAGTCACTTTATAATATTCATCACTATTATGCTAAAAGCATGTAAATAGCAATAAATTACAGCATCAACTAATTTAATAGTTCATAGGTGGTCATTCCTTGGAAATTCCACTTTAGTAAGGCAATGTCGTAGGTGAAATCCGAAAGGGGTGCCATTTACGTTATTTTGTACTGCAGGAAGAACATCGGAGACAGACGTTTGGTGGTGGCAGAAGCAATAATTTAGGCTGACAAAATTATGTGTTGTTTGTTGTGCCTATGGTAATCAACATTTTTTCAAGGAAAGTAGTGTTGTTAGAAAAGATTAGAAATCCACAGGTGCTGCGTGCTATATGCTGTATATCTGGTTTAAATTTTTTATAGTTCTACCAATTGTTTAAAATTATTGTGCATAAATTACTTACATTTCTTGTTCTTCTCCCTGACAATGTTCCAATGAATTTTGTAAAGACTAATTACTGTGGTCCCGGCTAGAGATGCTTTTTTACATCAGTGTTCATTCACAACTTGCTAGATGCCTGCAGCTACAAATCAGTCATTTGAGCAACCCTGGGAAGTGTTTTGTCATTTATTTTTCACATTATACATCCCATCTGGTAATAGAAGAAGCTAATAGTTACAAGCACATTATCAACTTGAAATCAAGCCATTTCTGAACCACTGTAATTACCAGTTCCTTCAGCCACTACAGTTGACTCTGAGCATGCACACGTGTGTTGCTGTGTGCCTATACAAGACAGGGGCTTTTTCGTCTTCGTTCTTTGCTGCATAAAAGACTTCCAGACGGAGAAAAAGTCTAATAGTGGCCTTCCTACATCTGGGTAGCGCAGTGCCATTTTCTCATCCTGCCAGCTGCAGTCTGTAGATGCAGTCTTGTGTGCACTGCTGATGGTGCTGCTTGGTGGGATGGCAGCGTCACTTTGCAGTCCCAGAGAGCAGGCAAAAATGGTTTAAGCGTCCAGTTATTTAAATGGCCTTTGAGCAGAAGCCAACAAACAGCATACTGCAGAAATGCAGAGCAACTCTTTTCTGTAGGTGGGATAAAGCTTAGGCGGCTCATTCAGTTAATAATATGGCTCAAGCAGTCAAATTTCTATACTCTGATTTGGGAGGTTATTCCACAGCTCGTTTCTGATACTCATCCTAAACTACTTTTATTTCTGAAGTTGTGCGGCTTTCTAAGCAGTTGCTCTTTACACGGTTACTGCCTTTGATTATTACCTGGCCCATCCTCTCCCCGCTACTGCTTTCATTCTAACAAGTCCTGTAGTGTGAGTTCTTCTAATCTGTTCTTCCAAGCTAAATTCAGTCAATCTTAAATCAGGCTTAAATGTTGAATTAGTGCATCAGAGTGTTAGAAACATTAGAATTGCACTAATGCAGTCTGCTCAGTTACTATATAGTCTAACTGAATGATTCTGTAATAGGAAAATTGATTAAGTATTTAAATCGCATCAGATCTGAGAAATTGGGTGCTTTTTGTTAACTTTTGCTACAAACTGGAAGGAGCTGAAGGTGTGATTGAGCATTTGCCTTTGACACGTGCCCCTTAATTCGCTGCTGAAAGACACTTGCTGGGTCCATCCCCTTGTCGCGTTCTGCTGCCCATTTTCAGAATAAGCCATCTGTTGTGTTCTGAGTGTATTTCACAGTCAGTTTTGTTCAAGTGTGCTGAAAGCTGCTGAAGGAAGAGCTTTTTTTCAGGCTCGTAAGTATGACTAAATGGAATGACTGACGTCCAGGTCTCCTTGAGACCGAGGAGTTCAGTCATGGAACCAGGCTGGGCGCATCCTAGCTGGAGCTCCGATACCATTCCTGCCAAGAAGAGCCACTGTGATTCTTTCCAACTTGTCATGATAAACTAAACTGAGAAGAGAGTATTCATCATGAATAATTAATATGACAGGCATTTTTGCTACTAACTTAACACTACAAATTTTGCCAGCAATACTCAGGCTAACTCTTGGTGTTGGCAAGTGAGTAACCTCATCCCTGGGCTTATTTGCAGCAACTGCAGACACTGAGGTGAGCCTTCGTTATTTTAATCTAATCTACTTCAGAAAAATGTTCCCAAGTCCCCTTACTTTTTTCATTTTTTTTTTTTTTTCCCCACTTGTGATTCAAAGACAGGGATGCTGACAGAGCAATGAAGAATTGTTGGTATATAATTTAGGACAAGGTTCCACTGGCTCTTTAAAAGGCAAAATGTGAATAGGGTGAGCAGTGACTGGTAAGCAGGGTGAGTTGCCAAATAGTGCCCACACTCCGTCGGTGCATAGTGAGGCCGTTCGGCATCACGGTCACTGCGGTCATCGCACCTGTGGGCAGCAGCGTGTGTCGTATGCCATCCATCTGAGCAGCCTCACAGGGTGAACATCCTAAACTCTGCAGCTCTTCCAGAGGCAATCAGAGGTTCCAGTTCATTTGTCCAGCTTAGATATCCTAGCACATTCCTGTGTATTCTTGAAAAATAAAGAAGCATTTGGGTCTCAATCACTCATTTTTGTCTGTAAAAGAAATAAACAAGCGTGTGGTCTTAATGCATCAAGTGCCTCCCTCCCCTTTCCTCCCGAGTGGCACAGCTGGCTCCTTTTCAGAACTTCTTTCCCTGATGCTGTTTTTTAACTGCACAAACTTTGTTTCATGTTGAAGGCTCTGCAAATGCTCACTCTGTTAATACCTTCAGAGATTTTCTCACTGTGTGAAAGCTGCTGGAATGGAAGCCAGTCTGGCAGAAAGGTCACCTCCTCTTAATGAGTTGCTTTTTGCTTTCCTTTCTCAGTAATAGCAATAGGAAAACCTAAAATTCTTCGGATATTGGACTTTAATGTATGTGCTTTGGAAAGGAAATGATTTTTTTTTTTTTCCAGTGAGGAAGGCAGATAATGATGATGCATTTTCAAATGTTCCTAGCAGAGGTCTGCTCAGAGCTATACATTCTGCTGTCAGTATCTGTTAGACTATATTGCTGTACCGCAGTATGCATTTTCTGCAAAAATCCCCCTAAAATTGAAAGAACAAGATCTTTTTTTTTTTTTTCTTTTTAAATGTGTCTTTGTGAAGCAAAAATTGTATTAAAGCAAAAACATAGTGTGTGCGTGAGGGGGTTGGGGGGTATAAAGACCAGTGAAGCTTTCTTGTTGCCATTTCTCTGTCCTTCACTGTTGCAGTTTGGCACTAGAGGAGCCCTGCAGAGCCCCTGTGAGGCGGAGCAGCCTTGCTTCCTTTGCAAGCTGTGGTGACTTGCCTGTACCACACAGGTTGCCAGTGCCAGAGGGAAACGACGGCTCTGTCTGGACTGGAGTAGCCTCAGGAGCATGTGATGGGCAGATCAGCCAAGGTCCTTGCAGAGCTCTGTGAGGGTGCTGTGTTCAGGACACAACTCTGGACATACTTCCTATCTGTTGAGTTTATTATGGTAATACATAAACGTGGCCTTTCATCCGCATGGGGATTTCCCAGCTAATCAAACCCGTGTCGCAATACTTGGCTGGGGTCTACCAGGTTCTGTTGTGTCATGTCCAGCACTGTCCCTTCGTTCTCAGTGTGGGCCGTAGCAGGACGAACACTGCAGTCGTATCAGCCTTGTGAGATGGATCTCTGCTGCTTTAGCAGTGACACCTGCATCTAAATAGGTAAAATAAAATCATTTCAATTCCTGGGCCCTCCAAGATTCTCTTACATGAGACATGGCAAAGACATAGCGCAGCTGATGTAGGGCTCCTCCAAAATCCCGAACAGAGTGCCCTGAGGGACTTGTCAAATCTAAGTGCAAAACAAGTGTGCAGTTGAGACGTGGCTGCTTGTTGCCCTGCAGCGGGACGGACACGGGCTGGCTCGGTGTGTGCGTGGTGCTTGCACGGTTACGCTGACCTGAGCGATTTGATCAACATCGTGTAGGAAACACGTCAGAAGCAGCAGCGTGACCTTTGTGATTGCCATGTTTTCACATCTGCTGTGCTTCAGTATTCACAAAGCCTCCAGACTCCCAAAAAACACTGTGGTTCTTTTAATAGTGTTGATTTTTTTTTTTTATTATTTTTTTTAGTGTTTTGTAGGCACTGGCTAACCAATCCTGCTAAGTGTTTACACCAGTTTGTTGACTTTTTACCCCAGTGTTGAATTTATTAGTTAGATGCGTAGTTTTAAGTTGATGACACTTTATTTTGTTCTCCTTACAGATGTGAGCAATAACTTCTCAGTGCTCTTTCATTATCCATGTCATTTCCAAAGATAGGTATCTAAAAGTTTGCTGAAGTGTCAACAAAGCAGTCTCTGGATCAGAGTGAGCATGGCTCTGCCCTGTGCCTTTCATGTTATTTCCCTGATTTCTGTCACCACTTAGAGGAGACTGAAATGCCCCTGGATGTGTAAGTCACCCCTGGGTGGTACTGGAACCAGTCCATTCGTGGCTGTTGGCCGGAGCTGCTCTGTTTGAGTCTCGGCTGTAGTGGTTATGAACTTGGCATTATGAACTGGGCCTGTGTCCTGAGCTCAACCTCTGCAGAAACTTCCGCTAGCGATGCAGCCTTGCCATCGTGCTTAAATTGCTCCTTCGTTTCTATAACGTCTTTCTATAAATACTTCAAAGGCATTTTAATGCATTATTCTTAGCCTACAGTGACCTTCCTGGAACAAAAGGTTTGATTAAGAGTTGTTTATGCGGAAATATTCACAAACCAAAATTGGAGGATGCGTGCATAGGAGAAGCTCTTGAAGGACAATGAGCACGCTTGCTGTCTTGTACTGGCGCTCCAGCATTTTTAAAGGCACTGCCTGTTGTATGGCCATAGGTCAGCTCTTCTTATATTCAAATAAAAAAAAATAATTTTGATGTTATTTGACAAGCCATTTTGCAGCCAAGTGAAATAATCCTTGTATAGCATTTTGATGTATCCCACAAAGCTTGGTTCAGTCCTCGTGATATTTATTCTGTTTCAGATACAGCAGTTTTCCAAAATAAGGGCTAATTTAACTTCCTGTTACCATGGCCTTCAACCCCTCTAACAAATAATTAATATAGAAAAAGCAACATGTAATTTGCTTCTGCAGATAACCCACACCATTTAATTTTTAAAAGGCCAGTAATACTTGATGGTTCACCACTTAGGAACATATCTTAAATGTTCAGAGTCCATGGTATTTCCCCAGAGTGATTTATAATGCAGCAAGAAATGGAAAGCTTAAGAAAGGGGAGGAGGGTTTGGATGGGAACACTTAAAATTTCTTGGCAGAAGCTTACTGCTAGGGAAGCTTTGGTGTCTTGGTTTTTTGTTTGATTGTTTTGGTTTGTTTTGGTTTTGATTTGGTTTGTGTTTTTCCCCTTTCCTTTTGGGAATGAGAGATTTCAAGGAGGAAATGGCTGATCCGAGTTCCTGAGAGTGCTTTCTGAAGGCAAGTTGAGAGACCAACCGCATTTACATCACAGACCACATCCCTGTGAAAAATGTAGCATGCACTCTTAACCTGCTGGACTCAGCTGATGATCCTGGGAGCAGAGCCACAGCTGCTGAACAAAGGCAGCTGGCACCGCAGCCCGGCCACCGCTCCCTCATCCGCACTGCAGAAAGCTCCTAGCTGAGCCGTAATAAATTGCCTTTTTCCGCTGGAGAGAACGGAGTCACATAGGTGCAACCATAAACCTACCTTCTTCGTACTGAAAGCGAAGATTAAAGGCCTACATAAACTATAAAAGTATTCTGGCATGGCATGAACAAAGTGCTGTTTTGTTCTTATTGGATGAAAATTTTAGCAAATGGTAGATGCTAAGGTGGCATCATAGTTGTTACACTTCCCAAAAATGCCAAATTTCCAGCATAATGGGTGTTAGTTTCTTTTGAGGAGAGTTCCCAAAACCTTGTTTAATGCTGTGGCACATAGAGCTTTGCTGAGACTCCGCAGGATTAAGACCACACACTGCACTGTGCCTGCGGCGTGACCTGCACAAAGCAAGGGGTGGCTTTTGGGGATCCCCAAAAGAGTCAGAGGCATCGGAGAGTTTAGGTTTGCTTACTTTTTTGTATTCTGTGTCATTCCTTCAACTTCCCTTCTTTATGGGCTCTAGATTACTTCTTGTGTACACATGTAATTAGATTGGACATCAATGGTAACATTTTCAGTGATGGCCTGTAAATTTATTACAGATGCTTAATATGTATGGCAATGGATTTAGCTGTAGAGTAGCAGTGTGTTTGTAGCCCTTGTTGTAACTGTTGTGTGCCTTATGTGCCACTTTGCACAAGATGCATGCATAGAAAAATGGGAAAATCAATAGTGTGGCAGATATGGCTGACTTTGAACCCCAAATAAATTTGGTGTTGTTCTTTTGGGACTTTTTACGTGACAATCTTTGGCACTCAGCTTTTTCTAGGAGAGGCAGTGGAAAACAAATGCAGAAAGTGAGAACTTTGGCTTGAAGTGGGGTTTCAGGAATGAGGCAACCAGCAGCTACTGGGAAGGACAGCGCTGGGAGGCAGGGGTCTGTGGGGAGCTGGCTGCACCCACAGGCATTGGGAACTGACTGAGGACAGAAATGTGTGCGGGCTCATTCTCAAGTCCTTTTCTCTGATGGCTTGTTAAATGCCTTACTGCCCCTTTCCTTCCCCCTCCTGTGCATTTGTTTCAGGAGGAACCTTGAGCCCCTGGCTTGGTCGGAACTTCTGTGGGCAGCGGCGGGGTTTGGCTCGGGTAGCCCGGGGAGGAGCTGCGTCACTGCTGGCCGGGGGTACACCCAAACCTGAAACGAGGAAAACGCCCACACAGAGCTGTGTCTTCAGTGTGAACAATTGGGAGCATCCTGCTATTACAGAGCAGAGAACTTTAAAGGAAGATGAAGTGTTAGTCAAATAACTTTTAGAAATGGTACGTGCTGAAACAAATTTTCAGAGCAAGCTTTTAAAGAAGATGTGATAGACACCAGAAGATGGCAACTGTATGTGAAGACAACTTTGGTCTGTTCTATGTTTGTTGTTTCATGACTAACAGACAGCTGAACCTTTTCAATTTCCTGGATTTGTGTGGTGTTTTTTTTTTTTTTTTATTATTATTATTTTTATTATTTGGGAATGTGTTCTCATTTCAGGACTTCTTGGAAGCGGTTTTATAACTAATAAAATTCTGTAACCAGGGTATCTCCATAAAGCACTTCCCAAAAGGAAGCTATTTCATTGAAGAGAGATTTCCTTCAGGAATCCTAAATAGCGTTAATGCAAGGCAATTTTTGTGAGACATCCATCTTTGAATGGACCGAGCTGAATCTTTCATCGGAACTGGACAAAATCCCTGAGGAAAAATGCACATGAAATGAATTGAGCCCTACATATTTGAAAGCAAGGATTCGGTTCTGCTGTGACTGCTGAGCACAGAAGTGGAACAGACGGTTTTGGAACAGGCCAAATTGTGTGACCTTTGCTGTCAATAGTAATTGCTAAATCCATATGGATCATCCCAAGCATGAATGTGATGAAATAAGAAATACTATGCACAACTAGCTTTTTAAAGATGTGATGCATCTAAGAAACAAGTAGATGAAGCCTTTTTTTTTTTTTGTCTTCACATTGTGCTCTGTTATGAAGGTCTTCAAGCAATTATGCAAATTTCTTTCTGTGAAGTTTGCTTTTGCACAAGTGTACAGCTTCTTGTTCAAGGCTGCACGGTGGAGAGAGTTGTCCAAATGCTTTAAACAGTTGTCACTTGGCTTTGATGTTTTAAAGGGAGGAGTGTCCTGGAAGCCCAGTCTTAATTGGTGTTACCAAACAAGTAAAAGGCAGTGATGAATAATGGATAGTCCTGCTTTTGTCTTTAGAAGCAACATCAATAAGGCAAATCATACGGAAACATTGCCTGTTTTGATTCAGCTGGGAAGTTACCTCAGAGACTGTGACATGCATATTTCAATCCGTACCAGGATCCCAAACGGACAAACCCCAGAATTCTGATCGGGCAACAACACGTATCAGCACTTAGGGAGATGGTTATAAGTGGGTCAGGTTACCCTGTGCTCCTAAGTTGTCTTGCCTCTAGGTTTCTGTGGGCTTAGGGGTTTTGATTGTAGTTGAAAAGGACTGCAAACAAGCACAAGGTCTTGATCTCTCCTCCCGGAGAAGGGAATAGAAGCATAACCAATGTATGGTCACTCACCAGCATGGTGGGTTTAGAGAACAGGTTAAATTGAACACTTCCCAGGAAGTGTGGTCTGGGAGGCTGCACCTACTCCTGAAGAGAATGATTTTGGAAAGCTGTATGTAACTTTTTACTCAGTTTATGTGATTCACTTAATTAGTTTAGAAATATCTGTGACATCACAACGGCAAGGGCATATTCTTATGCCTGAGGGGGTCAGTGTTTATCTCAAAACTGTGAGGACCTAGGGGGAAAAAAGTATATGCATTTCATCTTACGGGAAGACTGACAGCAGAAAGGACTTGGCAACAGGGGAGAAGGCCAAATATCTGTGGATAGGGGACCCCATTTAGCAGTATTTACCCTGGCAAAATTCCCTCTGGCTTTGCTGACAATGCTGATGGAGTGAAAAAGGCTGAGTCGACACAAAGCAGCAGGAATTCAGTGGGAAGCATTCTTTTGGGCTGTGTGTAATTCTGAATGTGTTTTTAATATTTTGGGGTTTTGTACTCTGGATTAAGTACTGAGTTAAAGAATTTGTTTTGAGAATTTAGCATTTCATCTGTTGCACCATCATTGTACAGATTTTAGAACAAAAAAAAAAAAGCAAAATATACCACTATGCCTGATGTACCCGGAGGCATAAGGGTATTTCACTATTAAACCCCTGTTTCCTGAATGACACTGTTTGCTATGAGAACAGGAGCACAGAAGAAAGGGAAGGAGACGGCTGATAAGAGGAAAAAATAAGACAGAGTTAAATGGCTTCTTAGGTGAGGAAATTTGGTTGTAAAAACAGTTACGGTGGAATGAACATATACATTAATGAATGTATACCTAACCATATGTATATATGGTTAAACATGCAACAGGTGTAAATGAGACTGACATTTTTCTCACTTTTTTTTTTTAAATCACATGAAGAAAAAGGTGAAAATTAGTGTTCAGAATTTGAGGCTGGTAGTAAAGGGACCTATGTCCAGAACATAATGGGAAGTAAGCATAATAAAACATACCGGAAATTAAGCAGCAAAGTGATATTTCACTAATCAAACACACCCACCCACTCTTCCCATTTAGTTGCATGTGTGAAATTTTAGATCAAGTTGTGATTTTGAAATTTTTCTATCCCAAACTGTAAATAAATATTGAAGAAAAAGATGACCAGAAAACAACAACAATAAAATGCCATCCCTTCGTTTGGGCTGGAAATAGCTTTTTTGTCTTAACTTAGGTCTGCTCCTTGCCTGACAGTGTGATGAATGAAATCCTGCACTCAGGTATCCAAGCGTTGGCTTACACAAACAGACTTGCTCTTGAAAACCTTAACCTTCACATTTGCCAATTCCCAGATAAGAAAATGTATGCTCTTGTAGCTAAAACCATGGTGAAATTAGTTGATATTTTTGTACTGAGAAATTACAATACCGAATATTAGATTTTTTTTTTCCCATGCTGTTAAAGCACTTTCCTTAGCATATGTAGCTTAATTCCAGCACATAAAAAATAAATAAACAATATATGTAGGAAGGAGAGGGTTTTTCAGATGTTTCTCTGGTGTTCATCTCTGCTTATGTTCTTGGAAATGTATGTGTATACATGTATATGTCATACATATAAATATATATTGTATATATGCACATGCACACAGAGTGGTAAGCTGAGTGCCTCAAACTACTTCTTAAACCTCTTTTGGAAGCTGTGAAAACACCAACATAGAAATTATTTTAAGAATTCTAGTAGATGCGCTATTTCTTTCCTTCTATTTTTGTATTTGTTAGAGGGGTGATGGCATGCTCCTTCCCACAGAAATGAGAGGTGTGCAAGTACATAAAGAGGTGTGTGAATTGCTCACTTGGCTTTGTTGTTCCCAGATGCGAAGCTTTTCTTAATTGCCAGCCTTACAAATTGACTTTGGGATCTGAAAATCTAGATAAATCTTTGTTCATTATAGCTTCTCTGCAGGCCAAATGATGCTCTCACCTGTGCAACTGCATCAGCCAGATGGCAGCGAGGGGTGGAGGGAGCTGGAAAAGGCCGTTTGCAGATGAAGCGTATTTGGTGATGAATCAGTAAGAAGCACTAAAGTCAGGCCCTTTGTGCTGGTTTATAGTTGCTTCCAGAGTGCAGCCACGCCGCTCGGTCGGTCAGCAGTACTTGTTTTTCTCCTCATTTTGTCTGACATCAATTATGTCCTGTGCAGATGGTGATCATAAAACCATGGGTGGATAACAAAGCACGGGGACAGAAGGACAGGACCAAATGCGAAGCTGGGAGGTGTGTGTGGAGGAGATGACCCAAACAGAAGTCAGTGTTCACATTTTTGCTGTCCTTCTGTTTGCGTCTTAATTCTCTTGAACAGCAAGTCAACACTACCAGGGGAAGAGGCCTTATGTGGAGTTTGAGAGGTCCAAAGAAACTGTGTGAGCTGGACCTGGTGACCTGGAGGAGGATGGGAAAGGGAAAGGGGCTGTGGCTGGTATGCTGCTCACCCATCCCTTTACCCTCAGCACATTTTGTGCTGGTTCTTAAAAGGCTCCAGGTGTGATAACAACCTAGAGCAGTTGTAGGAATGCATAATATGGAAATCAGCTCTTCACACTCTTATTTCTTACAAAGTGACCATTTTTAATACTAGCGCTGTAGGCAGTGGCACAGCAGTGTGAAATTTCAGGCAGAGCTTTCCCAGGGTTGGAGCATGGTAACAGGACCTTGTCAGGAGGAGAGCTGAGCAACGGTGAGTAAAGGCAGCCCTGTGTGCTCCACCTGGTCTGTGAGAGCATGTTTGTCTTCAGGATGAATGCTTTAGAAATGTCTTCAGAGATCATCAGCTGTGTTTGCATACAAAGAACAATGTCAAATCCTAAATTTGGTATGAAAATCATTCAGATTGTCTCTAGTACCCATTTCGTGCCGAAGAAGATTATCGTACTTAAGGAAAAAAAATCAATTTCAAGAAATGGAAATATAAATGGTATTGAAATAACAGGATCAAATTGATATATTGAGCCTAATTTGCAACTTAATTAATCCAGATTTATTTTAATATAATTCTATTAATATCAAAACTAGTGTAACAAAGTGGCAAATCAGGTCTGTTGTTTGTGGATCTCTCCTAGAGATCATTAGCATGTATACAGCTGCATTAAAATTTAAACGATACACTGCTGATACAAATCCTTTTCACTTGGTTTGAGGAAACCTGCATATGTTCGAGCCTCTGGGTAACTGAAATTGAAGCAGTTGAGAAGATGTCACGTAACAATGGTACAAGGAGTGTAGTCAAATTTCATTGTCTCTGAACAGCTCAGCAGTGTGTGTAAATTTAAGCAGGATAGTCATCCATTCTGTCACCCTGTTAATTATGGCAGAACTGTGAAGAAAGTGGCAATGTAAAACTTAACAGTGTTGAATATTAGAATATTCTAATCAGTGTGATCAGGTTTCTCATCGAGAAATCTTGTCTTCTTCTGTAATACTGTTAGGGCAGGAATGTGCCAGTGAATTGAGGGATAGGCAAAGATTTGCTCAAAAACTGTCATATTTTTCCAAAAGCATTAAAACTTGTTCACAACCATAAAAGTTGCTATAGGAGGGTACTTGTGCAGGGGTATTTTATATGCTCATTTATGAATAACTTTTCATGAAGAGCTAAAAATGCAAGACGTTTTCAGAATGTTTCAGTCATTGCATTGTGTATTATTTGCACTGTGTGAATTCCTGTTGCAGGAGTTGTCTGCAGTGGTTCATCCTTGAAACCTGAACTTTCCTTCAACTTTCTCAGTTATTACTTTGCCTATAAATCTGTCCATAACCCCCTGAACAACATTGTCTTTGAACTCCAGTGCATCTACTCGGTGAAATTCTCATCCAAGCTTTAATCTTCTCGCACCTCGATATGTTTTAAGTTCCATCTTTATGGCCTGGCATACACAAGCTGAATTTAATGGTGATAAATGCGCTTCTTGAGAGTAAAAGCTATAAAGTGTGCATTAGAGATTAATCTAAGCCAAATCCTCATTCCCAATGTGCTAAACTCGTGTGAGCTTGAACTGGGAGGCGCTGAGGAGCCCATGCTTGTAGCTTAGGCTCATCTCTAGTATCAAGTGCTTCTATTTGCTGTTGTTGGTTTTAAAACAGAGCGTATTTATGTTAGATGTCTTCTCTACTAGAAAATATTTAGATCATCACTGGAGTTAACTGTCTCAATTTACTTTCATATTGTGTTTGGGAGCAAAGTGAAGGGTTGTTTTATGGAAGTATTTGAGAGCAGGAGAAGAACAAACAAATCAAGATCAGAAAGCAAATCTTTTCCATCCTTACTATTTATGTTTTCCTGATACCCACAGGGAATGAAATCATAGATGCGCTTCCTCTTTCAGAAGAGAAGTGGCTGTGGTGTTCTCTCTCTTTCTCTTTTTCTCAGAGCATGCAAATCTATCGAGCTGTAACAAAAACAGCTTATTATAGGGCTTTGCTCCATTCATTTGCTAGTAAAATTCATTATTATCTGGATCTATTTTGCAGCTTCTGAATAACAGTGCAGTGCTAATAATCCATAAGTTGGATGAATAGTGTGTTAAAATGTTTTCAAATACAAATCAGAGCTGTGATTTTTATTACTGTAAATGGAATTATTATAATGCACATGGGCATTTAAATTAGCTTCCCTAATTCAGAAAATTGAGCTTTTCAGGAGAGTTTCCACTTTGTTGTGACAGTGCATCTGTTTGTAGATTTGGTCCAGGTTTGGCCCCAGGGCCAGACTTGGTATTGCCCCATGCTGTCAGCGTGCTTCATCTAGAGCTTTTTTAAGGTGGATGGTAGGCCCACCTGGAGGTGAAGAACTGTGCTGAACTGCTGTTCAGACAGACGCTGAAGTCATGACGATGAGCTAAAAAGGCCCTCAAGGCATGGCTGAACACTTGTTTTTGAAGCAATGTAATAATACTGAAAATTCGGATGAAGATCCAGCAGCTCCATGGATGTGTCTGCTCCAGAAGAGCTCACAGAGCCCAGTGCTGCCAGTCTGGCGTCTCACCAGGTCGCGAGGGAGATGGCAGCAGCCCAGTTCTGCTGGAGCTGCTGTGGCCTGCCCTGGCAGCTAGTGCTGGTAACCCACAGGCTGTCTCGCACCTCTCTCCTTACATCTGCAAGGTGTTTGTGTTGGTGTAGAGTATTTTGGGTTGTCGCAGACCTGCCAGCATTGTTGTGTTGGAGCCGTCATTTTTACATCCACCAAGTGGGCAGCAAGCCTCTTGGGAGCAGTCCCACAGCAAATTGGTTTACCTCAGCTTGCTGTCCTGTCTTTAGCTCCCACTGCTCCCAGTTCAGGCTGAGAAGGAGATCAGTCCCTGGGACAAGGCATTTGTTCTTCTTTGTTGTAGGGGGAGGGAAAGGGAGCACCAGCTCTGATTAGGGAATTCCCTGTGGTGACGGACGGGTACGTGCCTGGGCCCTCTTGGCCTCGCAGGGCTCGCCTCAGGAGCTGCAGTGTAAAGTCCTGCTGCAAACTTCCTGTGGAATCTCTGGACAAGGCATTTACCCACTGTTCATCGCTGTCCTTTCATTAGTAAAATAAATATTGTGTTAACAGACTGCTTTCTACTTGCAGGGACCAACCCTAGGTTAGTTCTTGTAGAGTTCATTGAGCTCCCTAAAAGAGGGGTGCTGCAGAGCGTAGCTGTGCCTCTCAGCACACAGCCCTCCTACAACTGCTGACAGGCAAATTTCTTTCCTAGGGAAAGCACTCCTGTAAACTACATGCTTCAGGCATCTGTTTAAGACTACTGAATTGAAATCGTTACGAATAATTTTTGAGCTTGGATTTAGGCATGTGCTGTGGTGCTTTCTGAGGCGGGACCCATCGTCTCATCTTCCTCAAAGCAGATTACAAATAGCGAAACCTGAAAAAGAACTTGCAAGGAGGTTCACACTTGTGCTCAAATGACACATTCTTCATCAAACCTCGAAAAGCGGCCACTAGTTTGGGGGAATTTTGTTTGGTTCATTTTCATTATGTTCTGCTTTTCAACTCTTTTCCTCTCAAGAAAGCACAGCTGGAGAGGATTAACTGAAAACAAATGATACTGCAGAATATCTGCTTGTTCATTCCTGCTCTTTCAGCTTACTTCTGCTAATTGATGCCTGATTGAAACTCTAAGCAGTGTGCAACTGTGTCTTACGCTTCCATGCCAAAGGTATCTGTAAACCAATTCCCCCACCCCACATAAGACAAGGGGGGCAGAAGTGTAACCGCAAGTCATTTCTTTCTTCATACTTCTATACCTTCCTTGCCCCCTTCAATATACTGAATTTCAAGTGCCAGGTTTTTGGAGGTTAGCTGAGATACAGGGGTTGTTGATGTTATTTTTGTATATTTACTTCTTTTTGCCCAGTCTGCTAAAAGCAAGGTGCTGATGTGGTGCTACATAAGGCTTTATTTGTCCTAGAAGACAACTGCTGGAGATGCTGCTTATCAGCCTTGACTGATAACAAAATCTCACCATCTGCTGCCCGTTAGGCTGTCAAAGAAGGAGCGCGATAGCTTGCAGCTGTACGTGGGAGCGCTGCGGGGGGCGAGGTGCGGGCGGCGGGGCTCAGGAGGCTGTCACTGTCCCCAGCCGTCTGCTGGACCCCCTGCTCTTGGGCAGGCCCTTGGGGGAACATGAGAAAGGTGACAATGCTCCCTGGTGCTCCCTCTGCACCAGCAGAGCCCCGGGGAGGGGTTGTTGTCCCGGCCCACCTGCGCCATAAGGAAAAGGCGATGTTCCACGTGCACGGCTCGCAGGGGTAGGCTGCAGAGCTTATAGGCATCTGTGGGAAAAACTGATAAGTGATTTCTTCAATCCTGTTATGCTTTGACTGAATTTTCATTGCTGTTAGGAGATTTATTAGTATTTTTTATGACCGGTCACAGCCTGTGTTCTTTAAAATATTATTTGCAATTTCCTTTCTCTAGAATGTGCCATTTAAGGAACATAAGTCAAATTTTCCATCGGTTGCATCAGGGAAGTTATAAATATGTCAAAGGGGGTGTATTTATGTATCGTATTATGTGGGAGAAAGAATTTGGCCTGTACTGTGTAAAATTAAAACAATAATTAAGCTCTGGCAGGAAGGTTGGAAGGCAAAGTGCTGGCTTATATATATTTGTATGTTTATTGTACGTGATAATTAAAGAGTAGTTATAAATTCTCATATACTCTAATTCCCCCTAATGGAAATACTTAGGTCACGTTACCCCTTGGCAGGTGTTTTCGTATTTGGAGGAAGAGGGAAAAATCAAGAAAAAGATTAAAAAAGAGTGCTTTGTTCTAAAGTATGGTGGGCACGCCAGTGCCCTGATGGGGCAGAGGGTTGTCCCTCAGAACGGGCAGGCAGCAGGAAAGAACTTCAGGGCTGGGACCGGAGCGGTGCTCAATTCCTGGTGGAAAGAAGAGGGCAGGAGTGGGATGCCAGCAGCATCCACCAAGTACGTAAAACAGAATTTACAGAGAACATGATGCCTAAATTAAGGTATGAACGGAGGCATCCTGTATTTCCTTGGTTTCCAAGGTTCTTCTGTGGATCAGGCTTTCGCACAGAGGCTGTTTTCTTTCTCTGTCCGTGAGGTGGTGTGTCTGCACCTGGTTCCTCTTGCAAAGTGACGTGTATTTGGGAACTAGCACGATGATGCAGCGGTTGCCTCATTACTGAGAGTTGTTCACTCATGGCACTACCGCTAACACTGCAAAGTTAGGTCTAGGGAGATGCCATCTGCTCATTTCGTGATGTGTGATTGTGTCTGTCTTGTCACACTGCGCTTTTTCTTTCTTCTTAGCCTTTTAAAGCTGCCTATCAGAGTTCGAAACTAACGTGAATTGCTGAGTATAAATGCTTTTTATTAGTATTTTAAGACCAAAAATATCAAAATATAAGTAATTTAGTGTCATTGGTAGACATCAAAATAAGCTTTAAATAAATTATTTGTAATTCTTTCTAATTTGTTGTGGCAATGATTCTCAGCAAACCTTACTTCATTTTTCAACCGGCTTTATTTTTGCTTTTCTTAAGGCTATTTTTATTTTATAAAATAAAAGTGTTCTTCACAGATCAATGAAAGCCACGAACGTTACGGGTTGGCTTAGCTTTAAAAATTTGTTTCAAAAATAATTATTGTCATTTGGCAAATAACTGTCCTGTGCTAAAAGCTCCTCTCTTGTACAAGCATTATGTAATGTCACAGTTAATAGCATTTAACGTTATTGGATGCGAAATGACTTCAGTATCTCGGCTATAAAAGCCTGTTTACAGAGACGAGGCATTCTTGTTGGAGTGCCAGATTGTTAAGTAGCTACAAGTTGCCAAAACTCAATGAACTTCCAGCCGGTAATGATGTGCGAATTGCTATCAGGGCTGCGGATTTATTGGCAAAATGCTCGGGAGCGCTGCTGGTTCATAGCCCCAGCCGGGGCTTTACCCTTGTCCTTAAACCATCAGCGAGGCCACTGGGACGGTACGGCCAGGAGCAGCTGCACCTCGCACACGGCTCCTCGCAGCAGAGGGCTCAGGGGGATCGTGGCCCTGCCCGAGCAAATGTCCAGTTATTTATTGATTTATTTGTTTGTTTTAGATGGGCCTTCTTTGTAAGCTGGCGGTACAAAACAAGGAGGTACAGGAGCTAACCTCTGCCACGCGAACTGAGTGGTGTTACTTTCTCACCATTCTGTTTACCTGTTAAAAAAACAGTTTTCTGTGATGTCGCAGCCGTGAGAAGCTACCTTTGGGTAAAGAGGTTTCATAATAAACCTTAAAGGAGAAGATTCCTGCAAACCCGTTCAGAGACGTGACGGGAGCCTGGAAGGAGGCCGCGGCCCGGCCGTCCACAGCTGAGCTCTGCTGGAGCCCGAGAGGAAACATCGGGCTTCCTGTGCACGGCTCACGGCTGCGCTGCAATATCTCACTCCAAATTTCTTAGCCTGGTTGGGCATTCAGGACAAAGAGCCATTCTCGTGAATCCTGTTTTTTTTTTTTTTTGTGTTTTATTTTTTTTTTTCTTCGATTTTGTATTTCAGCTTAGTGATTGATTCCTTTTTTTCCTAATGGACAGAGTGTTACTGGAGTCCACATAACTTCAGTGAAATGAATGGGTGTGTGCTTTTCGGGGGATTGAGTCCCTCCGATTCCCTTCTGTTGTGGGCTATTCCGAAAATACAACATTTCTTTAGACAAAGGATGAAATATAATGAAAACTGGGTGTAGTAAATACTGTGATATTCTGATTTATTGTTTTCTGCTCTTGCTATGGACATCAACCAGTTAATATCCCTGTATTAATATATATATATATATCCTAGGTAAAAAGTTAGTGTTGTAGAAGAAATATGTCTTTTCAGTAGCCAAATTTACAGGTGGCAAGGTGGGTATTCTGAAGCCACATGGCTATCTTTTTCGTGTTACAATATCCTCTTCTCACTTTCTCTGCTGAGTGTTTGGGAGGCACAAGGTTCTCGGGTGTGCCTTAGGCGTGGTGTGCAGCAGGGCATGCTCAAGATGGTTGAATTTTTCCTTTCTAGAAGGATGGAGTTTCTCATGATGGTTTTTGTTCCTGACTGAATTTCCATGAAAACAAAAAGCATTTCTGGTATTTGCATGTGAGTGAAAGAGGCAGTTGCACGCTGGTGTGCCTTTGCCCTGCCAATTTCCAAGGTGGGGGACCTGGTGGCACCCTTCTAGCCCAGGGTGCTGGAGCAGGGTCCCCAGCTGTGAGCGGGCCCTCCCAGTGCCAGGCAGGGCTTCAGCCGGAGCTGGAAGGGGTCAAAGACAGCTGTGCACAGTCCTTACACACAGCTTCTCCTGCCCTCTCCCCATATTAATACAAATGGCACCACCTGGAACTTGCCCAGTTTTCAGAACCTAACTTGTGCTTCTTCAAACCCAAGCTTTCTTCCAAATGATCCTCATTTGTGAAATATGTAATAAAAATGTGAGATGGGAGAGTGCTTGCACTGAGGCACATAGCAAATGTTTAATGATCTTCTGTTGAGATAGGCTGCCTGAAAATTTTCAGTCTTTAATCTTAAAAAGCTTTATGGTTATATAAACTTTTTTAAAACCTAAGATTTCTTTTTCTGAATTTAATTTTTGATCATTTAAGACTATTCACAGCTGCAAGAAGTTTTTTATTTACAATATGATCGTTACAATTTTTTCTTGAGTTCTTACAGCCAGCACCCCAGAAAATTGAACATCTATTTAATATTGTAGGACAAGCCTGTAATAGTTTTTGTGTGTATGTGTGTGGGTATGTTTTTTATTTTTTTTTCCCAGTTTGGAGTGCTCTTGAATAGAAAGGAGAATAAAAGGAATAGAGTTAAATTTTCAGGCTGCAAAACCACATTCAGTGTTTGCAATTGAGCAGCTGTTGCAAACACTTCGGGACATTTTCTTTAGCATTTGAACATTCCCTGTAGAAGTGAGAAAAGAGACGTTCACTTAGCATTTCAAACATGAAAAATATTTTAACCTTTCCTTAAATTGTGCTTTAAAGTTTAGAATTAACTCTGTCTGGCTGCACAGATGGCTAAGTTTTGCATTTTCCTTTGTCTAGGAGAAAAGGAGACCATGTGATCAGTTAATGGCTTAAAACAGTTAGTCTTTATTTTATACATTCTTTATGAGACCTCAGGGATTCGGGGAAGATACTTGGAAAGTTGTTGTTTATGGTGTAAAACCTGTGATATGTGTTGTACTCTGTGTCCTGGAAATCATGAGCTATTTTTGCTCCTACTTATTAATCCCGGTTAATGAATTTTACAGCTTCATCCCTTAAGAATTAACATTCATCATTCTGGTATGTAAAAATTAAAACTCAGATCACCAGTGTATAGAAGTTTCTACTTTGTTACTGGAACGTGTGGACTCTTCATTTTTTATTTTTTTTTTTAACTTCTAGTAACCAAATTCTACATAAACTAGAAGTGGATTTTAAGGAGTGTTTTTAAAGATAAATACGCTTTTTAGTCTTTCAGCATACCACAGAATGCTTTGTAAGCTTTTTCCCTGGACAATTTTGGGAAACAGCTTAATGAACTGTGGACTCTACAAATCAAATGTGGTGCTGGCATAAGTGACAGAAAATCCATGAAGTTAGTGGTGTGTCAATTTTAGTATATAAAACCAAATCTGGTATTTTGTGCCTTGTAATGATTTTTTTTTTTCAAGTAGATTTTAAAATTATAACAGCTGAAGGATTGGTAGATTAACATATAGATGTGCAGATCTACATATGTGGCACATACAAGAACTCCTGACAAATCCCATGGGAGCTGAAGAATTTTGAGGGCTTGTTAAGAACAAGTTTATAGAATGCTCTTGCTGTAAATATAGGCACGTGATAGATTTTTTTTTTTCCTCCCATTTGGAAGTATTAATATGGTTTTAAAGGCTGCTACTGTTTTTATCCTATAAAGATAAAAAGTTTCCTGTAGTCTTTTCTTTTTAGCTCTTACCCTTGTAAAGCAACACGTGCAACCAGACGCATCTGGTTGAAGTTGCTTTGGAAGAGGGGCATAACTGGGTAGAAACGTTACAGCTTTATTCCCGTTCCTGCTGCAAAATGACTTCCATTGCAACCCCCACAATCAGAGAGGTCATTCATGTTACTGTCAGACGGAAATGCTGCCATGTCCCTGCAGTTCCACGAGATGTGCAGATCAGGAGAGGAGATCGGGGCTAGATGGATCGAGGTGCTGTGATCACTGTTCGGGCCTCCAAGCTGAAGTGCTATCTACCAGGCATTTCTGGCAGATACTTAACTCATTTCTATTAAATAAGAGCAGATACAGATGTTGGGTTTTGTGTTTTGGGAGTGTTTGTTTCTGTCTGAGAACACACACAAAGTGGCTTCCAGTCAGCTGAATCCTCCTCATTTATTCATGGGGTAAAGGTTGCATTTCCTCGAGTTTTTTTGATGGTGTTTCATTTATTTTTTTGCTTCCAATGACCTTCCTAGAAAGGAAGGCTAAGCGAGTGTCACAGGAAACCTAGTGTTTGCTGAGAAGTTTGGTTACCCTTGAGTACCATTGCCAGTTCCTAAGGCACAGAAGGAGCTGGTATGCAAGGTCGGGAGTTGCCAGCTTAGTTCATGTTAACACAACGTGAAGAATGGGCTGTTACTGTGTAGAAGCTCTTTGTCTTGTTACAAATCTGGAAATATAATAACTTGTTAAGCTGCAACCTTAGAAGTCTGAAGCGTGGTTCTGAGTTATTATTTTAAGCCTTACAGATAAGGAAGTTCTGATGGGTGAAACGGGTGAAATCCAAGCACAGAACTCAGTCTTTGCTTCTCCTGAGCATCTTAGTTGCCTCATGATTGTCAGGTTTTCCCAATGCTATTATCTTTTTGACTGCTTAATACAACACAGAATCTATGTTAATAAAACACTGAGTCTAATTGAAGATGCTGAAAAAATATTTTATTTTTTTTTCCTGCAGCGGAACCCCTGCCTTTAATGGACTTGTGCCGAAGATCAATTCGTTTTGCTCTTGGCAGAGACCGCCTGCATGACATAGAAATTCTACCTTTGCCTCTGTCTCTGAAAAATTATTTACAGTATCAATAAGATGTCTAGAACCCTCTGGCCTCACATTGGACTACATCAATGCAAATGGCAGAAAATTGTTTACAGCAAAATATAAATCTTCGTGATGGACACTCAAGTGTTATTTAATTTTTAATATATATATTTTTTCTGAATCAGTGGAAGCAGATCACTGCGGGGGACTACTAAAGAATGTGAAAACATTGATTTGATCAAGATTCATGTATTATCTGTTGCCTGTTATGTTTACAGTCATGAAAGCCATTATCTTCAGCTGTCATGTATTGGTTTTTCATTGATGTCTCTGATAAATGCCAAGAGAAAATCTGACCTGCAAGATCTCCTGTCATGCAGAACAGAGCATTCTTCAATAATATATATTTTTCTTTGTCTCTCCTAAACCCCAGCTATAATAAGTTAGCAAAGAAAAAAACAGTAACTTTTGGAAAATGCTTAAATCATACCTTAAATCCCCAGAGCTGTGAAGAGCTTTGAGTGCTCTGCACTCAATATAATCAGGCCTACAATATCTGAAAGTTCTGACATTCAACAACAAAAAAAAAATCTAGGCAGATTGTCTAGAAGAGTCTGTGATTTAAAAACATGAGAGGAAAAACTGGTATATGTGTCTGAAAGATCAGCTTTTGGACGTGGTAAGTGAAATGAAGTCTGTTGTTTTCAAAACCAAATCTAGTCCCTCCAAAGTTTTGCAGTTTCTAGCAAAGTGCTAACTAGCCCAAGAATTTAGGATATTTGTATTTTAGAAAGCTTGTCACTTTTTTATTTGAATAAATTTATAATTTTTATGTGGTATGAACTCTAAATACTTGGTTCTCTTTTTAATGTATGTGTGGCTATAATGTTTATTTATCTGTTTAGAGTCTGTGGAGTTCTCATTTAACTGTTACCCATCTTGGGGTTACTGATTTTTTTTTTTTTTTTTTTCCCCATCTCCACCTGAAATGTATTAATTTTTCAGGCTCATCCTGTTTTTAAGATGCTGCTTTCTATTTGCATTTCTTACATGTTTCAAGTTATCTGCCCGATCAGTTATCTAGTTTTTAAACTGGAAGTTGTTGTTATGGCAGGATGTCAAATGTTTAGACTGAGCTGCCTTCAGCATATTTTAATGTGAATTTACTGATGAACGAGGAGAAAATTTCTAATAAAGTCTACTGTCCAAAATAAAACTTGTCTCCTTTGATGAAGTGTTAAATAACATAAACTTCAACTCTGTATGCAGTGCTGGTTCCTCCTGCAGCTTTGTAAATGTTTCTGTCCAGCACAATTTTGGAATTGCTGTTTTGGGTTCACATGTGAGTGAAGACCATCACATCGCAGGCAGTGTTGTGTCCCACTCCCTCTGAGTACACTTGTACTGAAGACTTGTGCTTTTAACGCTTTTCTGGCCGGATTCCTCTAAGCAGCACCTCCGCTTAGTGCTAAATTGCACTTTGAGACTCCATGATTGAGGTAAGTTGACATTTGACCTGCACGCATGGGTGATGCAGGCACATACGCTGCCAGATGCCGATGGTTGTCCTTCTCTCAGTCACCTCAGTGAGCAGAATTAACAGATTCCATCAGAAAAGAGAAACGAGGTTAAAAAGCTAGAGCAACATAAGCAAGAGTGGGAGCAGCAAGGGCAAGGTAATGTAGGGATGTCAAGAAAGAAATAACAAGGATTTGCCTCTCTGGGCTTAATGATGCAAGTCGATGCATGTTTCAGCACCAACTTATTTTTGGAAATGTTTCATGTAGGGTGAGGGGTGCATGCTGTATTCCATACTTTAGTCTTACAAAGGGAAAGAAGTTACAGCTGTGGTCTAGATTTCTTACTTTTGCCATTTGCTTTGTTTAATTTGAACCTTTTGTCTTGCTAGGTACAGAGGAGGAAGGAGGTATAACAACGTACCCAAAATGAAAGGTAGAGCTGTATCAGGTGATCCTTCATAAACCAGGCAAGCAGCTGTTCAGGAATGGCTTTGTAGTCCTGGTATACCTTAATTTTTCTCCTCTGAAATCTATTTTAGGTAAGCATTTCCCAAAATTAGTGTCACGGTGTCTCTACCTAGACTTCATGTTCCTTTGAATAATAGCAGTGACACACACCGCTGTTGAAGTGTTGTCTTCCCCTTTGTTCTTTAATTGACCCAGGCTAACAGCTTTTTAATGTGACAGTGGGGTGGGAACTGATACCACGAGACACCGAATGGTGCCTCTCTATGTTAATTAACCCAGTTATTTTACAGTAGGATTGAAATTGCAGTTGGTGCCTGTGACGGTGACTCCTCTATACCACATGTCCTTATTTTAACTTCCAAATGTTTTTTTCCTAACATAACTGTCACACAGGAGTACTAGCTTCATTCTTTTCCTGTCCCCTGGACGTGCTGTTGTGATTCTGTGGATGGTAGGTACACCCTTTCACATAGGCTTAGGGCCCTGTTTTGAGGGGCCAAAGTCTTTTTGGTTTAGTCTTCTTGGTCAACAGAAAACTTCTGAAGGAGGATATACTATGGAAAATAATGACGACACTTCAGTGTTTGTGCTAAACACCCCTTTGCAAATACATTCTTTTCCAAGAAGGCTGTAGGGAAGCCAGAGTGCCTGTCTGCATTGCTAAGACTGAGCCAAGCAGAGAGGCTAAGCAAGCAGTTGGCATACCTGCCCACAGAAAGCACCAGGGAAGCACGTGCTCTCTGCCTCGCGGAATTCCAGCCTGGGTGGTGTGTTTCCACGCTCTATTCTTAAGGCTCACGTTACTGGAATGCAAACAGTGTTTACTGTCTGCTTCAGGTGTGACCTGAGCAATAATTTATAAGGTGATGATGCATTGGCTTTCACCCTGAACAGAGGTCATACACTAAATTACAATGCAGTTGGAACTTCTGTCTCTCTGTCCTGGAAGGCTGAGTGTGCCTACCGGGAAGTCCACCCTCCGGCATACCGAACAGAGAGGATGATTGCTTATTGTAATGCTGTGCTACTTCCAGATTTGCTGTAAGAGCTCTCTTGTAGCTGTGTATTTGGATTTCCAACTGCTTTTGGCTTCCATTACACAAAGAAACATAGGCAGTAGGTGCATGGTTTTTTAGCTTTTACGTCCTGTCTGTGCAAGAGGAATATAGCTTTCTGAGACATGATCTGGAAGTGTTCCCATGGCTGATATGCCAAGACTAACAGAAACTATTTAGAGCAAAGCACATGAATCTTTATTGTGGAATTTAAAGAAAAAGGGCATGTGTATGGGAGGTGTAACCAAATCGTGTCCTTTGTGATGGGTACGTGATAATTAGTGTGTTGTAATAGGAAGAATTTCACCTGCTGTTGGGCTTTGGGTCTTTTGTAGAGCCCCTTCATAGTTCTGAAGTATCGATAGTGAAGAATTCTTTACCTTAAAGCTGTGGTTGAGATTGTGGATACCTTCGTCAGCTTCTCTTCGTTATTTTCCAAGCATTGCCTTTCTTTATCAGTTTACAACCGTTGTGGGGAAGGGGAATGAAATTATCCACCTTGAGATGTTGCTTTTGTGATCGCGGTTCACAAGGGCTGTAATCTCAGTGATGTTTTGTAGCACTTGACTTTTAGATTTACGAAAGTTGTAACTTCATAATACCTGAATTTGGGGTGCAATTTGAGAAGCTGTTGTCCTTTCGTATAGCAACTGAATGTTGCTACCACTAGCCCGACAACGTCAGGACTGTGAAGGATTTATTTGTACTTCAGATTGGACCAAGCAGAATATACTGAAATGTCTGTGTTCTCATCCAGAGGTAATCTAATACCATCTGTAGAAAAATCATAAAGCTTAATTTAAGACTTTACATGTGGTGTTTCTAGTGTTCCACATTTTTATCTCAACGGATTGACTCAAACTGTTCCCGTTGAGGTAGGATCTGACTTTGCAATAGCTTCTCAGTGTTCACTTGAAGCTGGGAAAAACTGTTACAGAAGCAGATTTCTATGAATCATTTGGGTGTTTCTGTTAGTTATAAAAGAGCAGCGCGCCAGAAATGCTATAAAATTCCCTTCTCATCCCCTTTACAGTTGGTATTATTAAACTCTAACCATATGTTCTCACGTCACTCAGCGGCAATCACTGTGCAGCAAGCTCTGTATCAGATCCAGCAGCACTCAGTCAGGTACAGTTCCCACTGACATCGGCGGGGAGATCTGCCTGAGTCAGCACTGCTGATTTCGGTTCCCATGTAAAGATCTCCAAACATTTCCAATACATTGTATTGAGTGATACTTTATTATATGTAAGCAATGTCAAGCCAGATGGTTTCTGCAGAAGTTTTTCTAATTTGGCAAAACATGCTGGCAAGTGCAGTTAGGTGAATGTTGTGAGAAAGTTGAACAAAAAAATGTGTCTTATTGAGGCTGAGAGCGATACTCAAAGGGGAAGCTAGACTGTTTGGCTCCTTGATGGTGACTTTCAAAAGCATGTTAGTTTATAAACCTCACAGTGGTTTTAATTCTGCATGTTTAAAGGAATTTAGGGTCTTTATTCATTCTTGTTTATCTCATGTGGGAATGTCTGGTGATCACGAAGTGGAAATCCTACAAAAAACACAAACAAAACCTTCTTCCTTAGGAAATGTTCTTTATAGATATAGAGTCATGAGAAATATACAACACACATTGGCCAAAATGAACCCCCTCACATTTCCCTTTTTTCTTCAGGTTGCAATTTTCCTTCAGAGAAGTTCTTCAGAGAAGAACTGCAGCATTTTTTTGCAGGAATGTTTAAAATAAGCTGTTTTGAAGCTTCTACAAAGCAGAATGCCATCCAACTGAAGGTACATTAGAGCAAAGTTGAATGTACTATGGTATGCTAACTGCATATCATTCATGGGAATTAATAGGATATGGATCCTGCTGAGCTAAATATTCTATTAGGACTTGCTTAGAAATGGAACAAAGCAAAACCACGCTCCTCCATGTAATCAAGCTACCTGGGTAAAGCACAGCCTGGCATCAGATGCTGTGGCTATTAAAATGTTTGCCAAGTTCTGCTGCCTACTTGCACAAATAAACCCCCATTGGAAAAAGCCCTTTAAAAAAGGAAAGGATGTTTTGAGTATTAAATTGCCTTCCAGAACACCTAAGTTGAAATCCCAGTTCTGCCAGAAACTGTTATGTTGGTGACTTGCTGATTTTTTTTTTCATTGTTTCCTCATGTACATCCAAAACAGTTGTCATTTTTCTTCCAATTTTATAGCTCATGTCTCTGTAGTTACACATAAATACACAAGGGAACACTACCAGTACAAAATCTGCAATTTACACACCTTTTTACATGCCTGTTCAAGGCCAGGTTGGATGGGGCTTTGGGCAACCTGGTCCGGTGGGAGGTGTCCCTGCTCATGGCAGGCGGGTTGGAACTAGGTGATCTTTAAGGTTCCTTTAAGCCCAAACGATTCTATGATTCTATTAATTTCCTGCATTTTGTTTACCTGTTACATGCAACTTTTATTGGGTCTTTAACTTGGGTCTTCTACTTCACTCTGGGAGAACCATTATGGGTGCTTTCAATTCCAGTGAGCCTGGTTTAATTTGTCTTCTCAGAAGGATCAGCAGTGCTTCAAAAATAATTTGTTTTAGCTTGAAATTCTTTGCACTGTCACAAGAGTATTTCAGAATAAATATGAATTTTAATAATAATTGCTTATTGTTGTGTTTAAAATGATACTCTTTAGTACCTCTCACATCTTTAACTCTCCCCCATTAATGAATATTATTCAGAGCTTCATTGTCAGTGACCACTCTGACATTTAAAAAAAAAAAAAAAAAAAAAAAGGAAAGAAAAGAAAAACCTCCATAGTTGCAATTCAGAAATTTCCTCTTGTGTGAGATCCATGACCTCCAACTTCCTGCTGGAAAACAGAGGTCTGGAGAGCCTGATGTCTTACGTTACTTGGTATTCCCATCACCCACAGAAGTGGAAACAAGAGTTGTTAGTTGTCAAATAAGGGGTGATAGCCACCAGTGAGAGAAACCTTTCCTAGGATGTTGTGTCTTTTGTATTGGAAGCTGAAATGAGTGATGTTTTATTTTTTTTTTCCCCCAATAAAGCTTCTTCTCTTTGGAAGATCTCCTAAGTATGTATTTTGCAACCACGTGTGGCTCTTTGAGCATAAGAAGATGCTCCTAACCATTTCAAAATACTAGTCTTCTGGATCAAGGAACTTTTCAACTTGCAAAAAGGAAGGACACACAAGAGGCCTTGCCCTCTTCTTATTTCTTATTCCTTAATTGTTTTTTAATTAAGGATTTAAAAGTTTCTGTTTCCTTTCTACTTCTGGAATTTTCTTATTGAACCTATATGTTGTTGAATCCAGGGGAAGAAGTAATGTCTGTTATGAGATCTTGAATTGCAAAAGAACAGACAAACTTTCAGGTACTTTTTTCATGCTTCTTATTATCTACTGAAGTATAAACACCAGTTTTCAAAGTTAAATTCAGATAAAGAACTGTTTAAACTTGATTATACTCTTCATTACAGTGCAGGAAACAAGAAATGATTCTGCTACACAGCAATTTTAGGATCAATAAATATATTGTTTCTGTGCCATTTTATAATTTTTTGATATTTCTAAACCTTCAGCAGTTCCTCAGCTTTTGTGAGAAAACACACCATTCCCCTCTCTAATAGGAACTAATGACTTTGCAAGTTTCTACTTCTTCGCATTATTTGCCTCCCTCAGTTGCAGGCACAATCTTCTTTGATGGTGTATTTTGTTAACTTGCAAAAGTTAAGCTTGAATCACTAGTTTCAAGTTATGTTTTACTGTGAGGATCGAAGCTTCAGCCTGCATGTCCTGAAAGCTGGTCTGTTTTTTTTTTTTTTTTTTTTTTTAAGACTATAGCATTAGCCCCATTAAAGATACTATCTCTGCCTGTAAATCCACTCCTACTTATATCTTGCAGTGATCACGCCTACATTTACTAGGCAGATGTCATATATTTAATCAAGATCTTACCCTTTCATAATTTTCCTGTTGAAAGGAAACAAAGATAAATGAGTTCTGAGAATTTCACTTTTCTGTCATTTGCACAGGGCTCCTTTCTGAGTGTTGCCATAGAACTTCATATACTTTGCTCTCAGAGAAAAACATGGTAGGTGATTGCTATAAATTTCTATTCTAGAGTAAAAAAAGAAGAAAAAAGATGTCCAACACTTTTTTATTTTTTTTTAATAGGAAAATAAGTAGTCAAAGCATAATTGCTCTCATTCTGTTCTTACCAACGAGGAAGCTGATAGTGAAGTTACAGTTTGAGTGCAGTAGTTCTATTTTCCATTCTACCAGTCTTCCAAGGTGAATGCTTCTACATTACTTGTCACACAGCTCCCTGTCTTACCCACTGTTCGTGCTAAAGCACCATCTAAAGTCTTGGGCCTCACTTGACCTGCAATAGGCCAACACCATCCATGTTAGACTATGCTTCTTGGCTGAAATTAGTCTGCAATGGAACTGGGAGCCTTCTGCTTACAGGTCCTCATGGCTAAAGCTAATTTCTAACTCCCTGAACTCTCCGGAAACTGTTGCAGGATTTCACCTGAGAAGTACTTCTAGATTTATGGTTATTTCAGTAGAATATGCAGTACTGAAAGCAGCCTTTGCATGAGTTTTCTAAAAAAGTTGTTCCTTATTTTGGATAACACAAAAGAAGTAGAGAGATAGATAAAACAAACTAAAACCTAAGGGTATTTCTAGACCTTACTTTCCTTCCCAGCATAAGTCATAAACAGTTGTTTTTTTTATTTGTTGTTTTGTTTTATTTGTTTTCATTTGCTTGTTTTCAGTTTAAGCTGGAGTGTTTGAGTTGTCCTGATATCTGCATATCAAAGCTTTTATTTCAAACTGCAAAGCTTTTCTTTTAGTCAGCATCCAGCTTTTAGTCAGAAACTGTATCTCCTGGTTCAAAAACATGCCCTTATTGTTCCTCTCTCTTACACTGTCAGTTCCTGGAATTTAAACATTAATTCACATTTATTATTATTATTATTATTTTATTATTATTAATTCTTGAGAAACTCCCTTTGCTCTAATCCTCTTCTGCAAGAAATCAGGATAAAATTGTTGCCTCCAGGCTTACATGGAGGTGCTACTCCCTCTATTAGCTGAAGAGTTGTGGGATGGCAGGAAGAAAGCCAGGAGAATGCAAATAAGCCAGAATTTACAATTTATGGAGATGGGTTCTTCAAGTCAAAACCTTTGTATATCTTGGCAGGCTAAGTTGGATCAAAAGTCCAATTTCACCCTTAATAGGAATTGCTAAGCAATACTGAGAAACACAGCTCCAGCACACGTCTCTGAGTTCTGTCAAACTCGAAGCAGATTTTCAGATGTCATTGGTTCCTAATTCAAGAAATTCTAGGCAAATGAAGCAGCTCTTGGCCACCTGTGGCTCTCCCAAGGTCTCTGTGCCAGATGTTTGCTCTGTCTCTGGAGCACAAGCAGAGCAAGGAGGTCTCAGAGCATTGTTATCTGCAATACACATTAAGCAATGCAAAGAAAAAATGTGGGTTTTTGGCAAGCTGTTAAAAGCTGTGCTGCCTGCCCTTGCTGATGAAGGGAGGGATGTTGATGGAAGATTTTCTTGAGAACACTTTTTTTTTCCACAGTGCTCATATGGAAACAGGAAAAAAATAATCAGACGTTAAGTCTAGAAAACACTGTTAGCTCATTTAGTATAATAGTTTTTATAACAAAGGTCATAACATTGCACTTTAGCAACTCAAAACCCTTCCGTTTGACTATGATGCTTAGTTGGAAGACAATAAATGTTTTCTCATTCATCGTTTCTTATTATATGTTGTTCCAATTGCACATAACAACAACAATTACTGCTGAGAAATTAAGACTTCTTTTCCTCAACCTAAAATGATCTACCTTGAGCTGATAGCCACTGGTGGTTCTTGTAACTTCTTTGTTTGGAATTAAAGAACAAGGTAGCACTTGGTTTTGACTTTTCAAGTTTTGCAATGCACGTGCATTGTAAGCAAGTCACAACTCGATCATCTGTTGCTGAGCTAATCTCATTCGAAGGAAGTAACTCCATCTTCTAAGAAGGCACAGGCTCATCTCCTGCCTACATGCCAGACACTGCTTCCTCTTAAAGCTGGTTTTGCAGTCAGTGGTCTACAGACAGGTTAAAAATAATTAAAAAAAAAATAAATTATCTCACCCTGTTCCCCACTTCATTATTTATGTGAGGAACACAGTATCCTTGCTTTTTTTCCTTCTTTGTTTCCTTTTCTATGGCATTGCTTTGCAAACTGATATTTTAGCTGTATGTCTGTTGTGACCCTTATGTTGTAGCTGCTACTTCCTGAAATAGGCTCTCCCGTCTTAATTAAAACCTGATGTGTTGTTCTTTGATATCTGACTTTGTTTGGCTTTTACATCAGCATTGAGTTTGCACGTGTCTAATTCTTCAAGTGATCTAATTTTTTTCTGTGCAACTGACTGTTTCTCCCTTGTTATCTATCACCCCATCAGTCCTTTTGTAACCTAAAAATTTGACAAACTGTGATTTGATAGTTGCAATCAAATCACCAAGGATGCTTCAAATAACACCAAAATTGACTGGAAATACTTTTCCGTAATGGCCACCTGTGGACAGCCTCTTCAGGGGGCTGTCAGCCAGCTGGTGCTTAGCCACTCAATATGCACACTGCTGAGGGTGCCGCCATTTTCTAAAATAAGGCATCATGTATGAGGTAAAATGTTCATCAAATTATAAATAATGCCTTTGCTTTAGCAGCTTAAAACAAAGTGCGAACTTATATATGAGAGAGATTGGTAAGACTGGCAAAAAAGTGCTTGTTCATGAAGAAAACCAAAGGAGAGAAGGTGATGGGGGAAAGAAGAGCTTTCTTACTAAGTAGAAGTATAGAAAAATCTCCTGTTGACCCTGACCCAACGATCTAATGCAGCCATTAGGATGATCTCTGGAAAATATTGAGCTGCAAATGGTTCTTTGAGGCTAAGTGGCAGTTTTAAAATTTTGTTTTCCTAGCAGTTTGTTTTTCACAAATTTTCATTTCAGTCATGATCTTGCTGTCAATGTGCACTTTTCAGTGTTGTCTAGTACATTGATTTATTTCTATTGGAGTATGCGTTTTCTGACTGAAACAGTAAGGCATTGTCAATTCACATCCATTTGATGATATTCCATGAGTATCTTTACGAGTACTACACCAGAAAGCTACCTTGGCCAGTACTGCATTTAGAGATGTTTATATGCAGTCACTAATTGCCAGGAATTATGTGAAAAATAGCCTGCTGGAACCATCTGGGGCCTACTGCCTCCCAAACCCTGCCCAGGCCTTGTCTCAGGAAAGCCATACTTGGATGCTTCCTAACAAGTAACTAACAATCTTAGGAGGTGTTAGTGGGAGGGAGGCCCTGTAGTTATGGCCATAGGGCCAGTAAGTTTAACATTGTGGCAAGGGGAAAGCAGGTTATATAGAATCAATGTGTTGATACTCAAATTTAGGGAAGGGAATTTGATGAATTATGGGTGTTGTATGTACCATTTTCACCAGTGACCTGCAGAAGAGAGTTAACTAATGTGATCACCTGTGCTCAGATGCTATCAAGCTTTTTCAAAATATCTAAATACCTCTGTCCCCCCACAACACTGGGATAAAAGGCAGAAGGGAAGATTTGGCATGGGTAATCATAAAGAAATTGATCTATGCTAAACTGAAAAGGTTGGGAGGGCACATGGAGTTTCTGGGCCACTGACTACCAGGATGAGGCAACCTGAGGTGGCCTCTGTCAGTGCTGGGGAGCAGCGGGCTCTCCAGAGGCAGGAAAGCTGTCACTGTTGAACCGCAGGGAGGAAGGAAGGGCAGGATTTGCTCCAGGTGTGTCTGCATGTGGGGATGGGGAAAGCAGCCCAAACGGGGCCTGAATCTTCCAGAACACACTGAGGGGAGCTCCCTGAAGTGCCAGATGGCCAGGGAGGGAAATTTTCGCAGCTTTTAAGGTAGAAAAAAAATACAGATACTCCTGCAGATCGGCTGGGCTTTTTGTCAGGTCCTGTGAGGGAAAGGCTGCCCTTCAAGCTTGAAAGGCTGCTGCGGGGGGTTACAGATACCCCTGTAACTCTGTTGGAGACATTTGGCCTCCCCAGGTAAGTGTGTGAGTCCTCCCTGAACCCCAGGGAGGGTTTGGCTGAGCAGTGGATCACGCAGTATAAACCACATTCAGGTTTGGGGTATAATTTGTTCCCTTGGTCTGGTCACACTCCTCAGACATAAGTCAACTTCTCAGGACAAATTCAAAGGGCGATCTGTATCCCTCAGCACAGACCAGGCATAGTTTTCATCTGTCCTTTTCCACAGCTGTTTTAAATTTCTCTAATCAGCTTCTTATTGTCTTAATTGCATTATGAAGAAGTGGGAAACTGGATGATTGCTTTGGAATACTTCGTTTAATTGCCGTGTTTTTGTGGAGTGTCCATAGGATCCAACCCATATTGTGTCCAGTGGTATCGTCTTCAAAGTTTTTTTCCTGAGTGAGACCATGAATTCCTGTTAAATAATCCTAAATTTACTCAGAATGATCCATTTTAGTGTATAATACCTGAAGAGATCATGGACCGAGGTAGTGTGGCAGGAGGCCACGAGCCTCTCAGAGGGAGGCCGGCGCTGTTGGCGCGCAGCGCCAGCTGTCGGCCATTTTGGTAATCTGCCGGCGCCCCCTCAGGCTGACAAATGCTGGGGTTTTTCTTCTTATGGCGTACTTTTCTAATTTCCCTGCAGAGGCTGAGCTAAGATAATTGTGTGGTATTAATTTTTGCCTAAGTGCATTGATATTGTGTATTTGGCTTCATTTTTTACAACACACTGTACATAAATTACTGCGTCATGGTTCATGTCCTGTTATGTCTGTTGTATTCAGAGTAAATAACTCCAAAGAGGGACAGGCAGCATATATTCAACACTTTTTGCACAGAAAGTTTGTGAATGCAGAGCCGCTTGTCTTGGAAGACTGCCTTCTGGTGCTCGGTAGCTTGTGGCCTACTTGATTGCAACTTCTCTACCTGGGTGTTTCAGGCTTCTCATAATTCAGAATAGTAGGAAAGATTAGAAAAAATGTGGTTATTCAACGATTTTACTTTCCCAAGTTTTCTATCATAAATTATTCAAAGAGCCTGTAGCTGCTGCTGAAAAGGGCAATCCCATCTTTTCCTCATACCCAGGAATGATTGCGCACCGCTTTCCTTGGTGACTAGCAGTTGTGTGGCCATGCAGGCATCAGAAGGAAGAAAAAAAATAACTTTCAGCTGTATCAGCAACTTTATCTGGCTTGCCACGTACCAACAATTTCTAGTGGTGACACAAAAAAGGGCAGGGACATACAGATGTGAGTGTGGGTTCAGATGCGTTTAAGTTGCACATAAGCCCACATCTTAAGCAGCAGCATAAAAGGAGGAAGGATTACTCTTTCATGTAGAAATACTGTATCTTGAAAGAGACTTCTGTTTTGCTTTTGTCTTTCTAGCCTGTGGATTTTTGCACCCAGCCATTTGTTACCACTTTTCTGTGTACAATGTGCTGGAACTTCTTCCCTGCTTTCAGATTTTACTTTTTTTTTTTTTTTTTTAATTAGCTATTTGCAAACAAGACATATTTTCTGTTTCCACATTCAATTTTTAAAAGTTCCTGTTGTGCTGTTTTAGCCGATAATCCTCAATACAGTGTAGTATTTAATGAGCAGAGGGAAGTGTGCAAACTGAAGAACTGGGAGCTCGTATTTGAATTCCTTTTTGGTAACACTAATATTTCATCCCAATGTGTTTTTGTGTTCTTCCTGATTTCGGTTGATCACAGAAGGTGGGTGGATAGGTGTTACTAGATTATGAATGGTAGCCCATTATGTCTATTTTGGGCTCTCATTAGTGCAATTTATATTAGTTATAAAATTATATTATACTATGTCATAATTATATTAAATTAACATTATATACATAATCACATATTAACATATTAACATGTAACATATCAAACAAATTCATATAAATATATTAACATATCCATATTTGTACTAATAATATAAAATTAATATTAATATATAAATATCAACACATTACATTGATATTATATTAATATTAAAATATTTTTATATATTATATTATATCACCTTAGTGCAACTACTTAATCTGTTAGCTTTGAAGTTTGAAGGTTGAAGTTTTCACTTACTTTTTTGACTTGTGTATCTGAAGTTTGGTCTGTGTTTCTGGTATTTAATAGAGGTAATTAATAGTTCTCTATGTCGGGTTTTTTTGTCTGGTTTTGCTGCATTATTGGAAAGCTCAAAAAACCCCCACACTTAAGGTTACTATTTGGGGCAATTATTTTACTATAGCTGTATATAACAAACACAATATGTGTTGCTGATATTCCTCAGTTCCAGAGCTTTCTTCAAGAAGGTTTTATTTAGTTAGTTATTTTTATATATTCACTTGGTGTATTGAAAGCTGGTGGTGGTGGTGGTTTTTTTTTTTTTTTTTCCCCCCACAATATCCATCTTACTGACACATTGATTTATGGTCCTTCAGTTTTTCAGGCAAAGTCCTATATAATCTAACAGACAGCCACAAACTTTCTATGAATTTTCTTAAAGAAGCTAAAGGTTTTCTAACCTTCTCTTAAACGTGGTATGTATTTAAGATACAGATGCAGATTCCTTACTAAATCCTTTGTATATGAAATACTGTAAACAGCTAACATGGCCTGGACACAGAACGGTACCTCAGCACGTGTTCTCTGATAAAACATGTCTTTTGAAATGGGGATATTTGGTTGGAACGCTCATGTAGTTTCTGTGACATTATGAATTCAGCAAAAGACTGCATGGATTTTCACTTTGTTTTTGCCATTGTTTTCCTTACACTGCCACTCAGTGGTCAGTAATATGTCATCTGGAGATTCCAGCTTCTGATAGCTGAAAAATTGCTATCCCAAATGTTCAGCTCTTTGTTTTGGGAGTTCTTATTTCATGATAGGATCATACTAAAACTAAGTCTCAGTGTTCAGAGTAAGCCTTGCTCCATTGCCAGATAAAAGCTTGTTTAACCACAAAGCCTTCAAGCAATGTGACTGAATCTGGTGCCAAGAACTTGCTGTTCGGCCATAGGGAAACAAGACTGTATTCCCATTTAGAGAAATGAGAACTGTGAAAGAGCAAATAGGTTTGCTTCGTTTTTTAGTTCTCCTCTTATTAATGTTATGTATGAATCTTGAAATCTCATCCAAATTAGATAATTAGATTCATCTGCTCAAAGACCAAGTTAAAAATGGGAACATGTAGAGGACAATTCATCCTAGCCTTAAGTCATTGCAGTGAAATGAAATATAAAGGTTTCTGGGAGGTGTAAAATGAAACATTTTTCATATCCAAAAATTTAGTCATGCAGATTAGAATTGTGATGTTTTGAAATTTAAAAATTCTAATTACAGCTATATTACATCAATATTCTAATTAATCAAATACATTTGAATGCAAAATATTATTTTATAGATAATCTAAGTATTCCAATGTTAATATTTTCCTAATTATTTTAATTTTTGGATTAAATACATTGCAAAATGGTGAATGGTTTTGATCAGTAGCCATCCAGAATATTTTGGTCCGCTTTGTTTTCCAGAACTATTTCATCTTCCATATTCATTTGATATGTAGTGGAGACTTTACAGGATGTTGCAGAACAGAAGTAGCAATTGAGTTTTAAGGGAAAAATCACAGACGAGGCACTGTTCATCATATTTTTGGCGTGAGTGATGAGACTAGTGGGACCTGTCTGTGGTCCATTTTTGAGCTGAAGATACCTGTGCGTTCTCTAGTACTTTTCTATGAACATTTTTTCAGGCTCTAAAATCTTTGAAGCAGATGCATTTTGTCATTAAAATTCCCGTTCTTTGGTTATCTGCATCTCATGAAATCATTTTCCAGTCTCTGATCGAATAATAGTGGTCATGTTTTACAACATGTAAATCATTAGCTAGATAACTTGGAAGTCAAATGCATGCTGTTAAAAGATGTTTCTGCAATTAAGGTTGCTTGTGGAAATAATCTGCAGGAGACTTATCAGGCTGGCATAACAGTAGGGCATATAGCATGCATAGTCACCAATGAGTTGTGCCTGGATTTTCTCTGTGTCTTTCAATTAGGAAAGGTTATAGTTGCTTATATAAAGTTTATATACATGGTGGTAATGCAGAAATGTCAAAACTGTTCTCTCTGGAGCTAAAGGAGCAGTTTGAATGCTTCCATCTCACTAGACGTCTTTCACTGGCTACATATTACTGATGGAGTTTGGAAGCTAGGGATGCAGAAGGCTCAGTAAGCAGATATCCAGGGGTGAAAACAGGAGGTAGCCTTCTGACCGAGTCTCAGCAGCTAGATGCATCCGAGGCAAGAAAAGTAGCACAAAATTAAAGTGTATGTAAGAGGAGAGAGATGTTTGAGAAAGTAAAAGTGATGGACATTAAGCGATGCCTCCTAGAAGCACAAGATAAGGCAATTCCAAAATATCGCAAGTCAGGCAGGCGGGGCAGGAGGCCGGCGTGGCTGACCAGGAATGTTCTAATGGAGATTAGGCGGAAACAGAGAGTGTTTCGCTACTGGAAGGAGGGCCAGGCGTCATGGAAAGAATACAGGGATGCTGTTCGTGTTTGTAGGGAGAAAGTTCGAGTGGCCAAAGCACAGCTAGAGTTGAAGCTGGCTGTGTCTGTGAGAGAAAATAAAAAGGGTTTTTTTAGATATGTAAATGGAAAAAGGAGAACTAAAGAATACATAGGGCCGCTCCTTGATAGGGAAGGTCTCCTCACAGACGATGACGTAGGCAAAGCAGAGACGCTTAACGCCTTCTTTGCCTCTGTCTTCAATGCCGATGATGGGCTTCGGGACCCAGGGTGCCCTGAGCTGGAGGACCGGGACGGTGGGGATGACAAACTCCCAACTGACCCTGAACGTGTGCAGGATTTGCTACTCCACCTGGATCCCTACAAGTCCATGGGTCCGGATGGGATTCATCCCCGGGTGCTGAAAGAGCTGGCGGATGTCATCGCGGAACCTCTATCAATTATTTTTCAACGATCCTGGGAATTTGGAGAGGTCCCGGTAGACTGGAAGCTGGCAAATGTTGTGCCGATTTTCAAGAAGGGTCAGAAAGAAGACCCTAGCAATTACAGGCCTGTCAGTCTCACGTCAGTGCCTGGTAAAATCATGGAGAAGTTGGTTCTCGGACTTATTGAGGCGCACCTGGGGGACAAAGCAGTCATTGGTCCCAGCCAGCATGGGTTTGTGAAGGGTAGGTCCTGCCTAACTAACCTGATTTCCTTTTATGATAAGATCACCCGTATGGTGGACCAAGGGAAACCAGCTGATGTGATTTTTTTGGACTTCAGCAAAGCTTTTGACACGGTTTCCCATAGGATCCTACTGGACAAAATGTCCACCATACAGCTAAATAAAAACATCATACGATGGGTGAGCAATTGGCTAATGGGCAGAGCCCAAAGGGTTATGGTAAATGGGGCTGCGTCAGGCTGGCGGGCGGTCACCAATGGGGTCCCTCAAGGCTCCATTTTAGGGCCGGTACTTTTCAATATTTTTATAAACGATCTGGATGTAGGAATAGAGGGTATTTTGAGCAAGTTTGCTGATGACACCAAACTTGGAGGAGTTGTGGACTCGAATGAGGGTGTAAAGGCCTTACAGAGGGATCTGGACAGGTGGGAGAGCTGGGCGATCACCAACCGCATGAAGTTCAATAAGAGCAAGTGCCGGGTCCTGCACCTGGGACGGGGAAACCCTGGCTGCACGTACAGACTGGGCGATGAGACGCTGGAGAGCAGCCTAGAAGAGAGGGATCTGGGGGTCGTGGTAGACAGCAAGTTGAATATGAGCCAGCAGTGTGCCCCGGCAGCCAGGAGGGCCAACCGTGTCCTGGGGTGCATCAAGCACGGCATCGCTAGTAGGTCAAGGGAGGTGATTGTCCCGCTCTACTCTGCGCTGGTGCGGCCTCACCTCGAGTACTGTGTGCAGTTCTGGGCACCACAGTATAAAAAGGACATGAAACTGTTGGAAAGTGTCCAGAGGAGGGCTACGAAGATGGTGAAAGGCCTGGAGGGGAAGACGTACGAGGAACGGCTGAGGTCACTGGGCCTGTTCAGCCTGGAGAAGAGGAGGCTGAGGGGAGACCTCATCACAGTCTACAACTTCCTCGCAAGGGGGTGTCGAGAGGCAGGAGACCTTTTCTCCATTAACACCAGTGACAGGACCCGCGGGAACGGGGTTAAGCTGAGGCAGGGGAAATTTAGGCTGGACGTCAGGAGGGGGTTCTTCACAGAGAGGGTGGTTGCACACTGGAACAGGCTCCCCAGGGAAGTGGTCACTGCACCGAGCCTGTCTGAATTTAAGAAAAGATTGGACTGTGAACTTAGGCACATGGTCTGAACTTTTGGGTAGACCTGTGCGGTGTCAAGAGTTGGACTTGATGATCCTTAAGGGTCCCTTCCAACTCAGGATATTCTAAGGTTGTCCTTCTAAGGTTGACATGAAGACATGAAGAACAGCAATCAGTCTCTGACCTGGAAGAGAATGCAATTTGTTGTAGAAAAAAAAAAAAAAAAAAGAACGAGCATATTTGATTTGTTCACAGAACTATCAGTAGCAAGAGAGATAAAGGGAAGATGAGAATACAGTTTATTGAATTATACTGGTCAGAGATGCAGAGAAAGGACAGAGAAGGCAGCACTTTGCGGTGGTTTGTGCTTCTCAGAACTGCTTTTGGCTGCTTCATGACAGGAAGGACGCAATCTGTGGGAGGCTGCGTTGTTCAGCAGTTAGGATGAAATCCAGTCCCAAGACATCAAGTTAAAGGAATGTTTAAAAGAAATGCTACTTTTTTTTTTTTTATCTCCTGCTAGACAATATCCTTCAGGGATACACTGGACGTTTATGATATAGAAGGAGAGGATGAAGCAGGTGGAAGCAGATGGCTTGTGGTGGTTACCAATAGAAATGTGAGAGAAGAAATGTGAGAGCCAGAAATAAATTGGAAGCTTGGACTACGCATTTCTATGCTGAAATAGATGAACATAATAAGGCTGCAATTCAGCAAAGCTTTTCAAAACCATCTTCAAATCCAGCCTTGTTCAGCAACAGTGTAATTTTTCAAAAATGCCAACCTGCAAGTGAACAACATTTGGTCTGCTGAATTAATTTGAGTGCCCTTGAAAATCTCACACCGTAACATGGAAGTACTGACTGAGGAAGGCATCCTAGTGAGGGCCATCTTTCAACAAGGGGTTATGTCCATTTCTGAATTGGGGCTGTTAATGTTACCTCTGTGACAAATTGGTGTTCACAAAGCTTAACAACATGTTTAAATTTAAAAAAACAATTAAATGGTTGCTTGAATTAGGGCCTTGCTTAGCAAAAGGAAACAGCTGAAGCAAGTATGAATTCATTGAAAACATCTAGAGAGTGTTTTGGGAGCAATGACTGAAAATCAGGAAGATGAGCTTAAACTAAAAAGGATTGATTTAAAATCTTGAAAATGTGTGCTAATTCAGGCTTTTTCCTTTACCTTTTCTCTTGTGTCATGAGCAGCTATAGAAAAAAAAAAAAAAAAAAACAGAAAAATCAGCTGAGTTTTGCACCTATGAGATAGAAAATACACAGGTCCTGAGGACGGTGAGCGTTGTGCAGCTGTCCTTGGAAAACAAGCTTCTTGAGGCCAGAATAACCAACAGGGTAACAGAGTGGTGGTGTCAGTGTCTTAGAATCCTGGTGGTGCTCTTCATTTAAAGCTTTCTTGCCTATTAATCATCCAAATCAGTACAAGCTATCTTCTCTCAAAGTTTAAGCTTTCACAGTTCATGAAAATATGAAGTTAGTCAAGCAAAATAATTCTGTCACCACTCTGTAACAAATCTTTAAGGTTTATTGAATGCATTTGAAAATATTCCAGGAGAACAGCTGCATAGGATTAATCATTTTCAGGGCAAAAGCTGAATTTTCCAGACGTTTGCATGCACTTCGCAGTCTCTCGGAAGAAAATCCTGTTCCCATGAAAAAGCTGAAACAAACAAATCGGCAATTAATTTTAACAAATTTGTTGTCTCAACTAAGCAATCAACTAACAAGAGTCTTTGGCAATGAGCAGATGAGTTAGGAGCCTTTTGAGTATGGGCTTTTACTGAATTCCAGCCCCCAAACCATACCTTCTGATGGACGTTTGGTCCTGCTGTGAAGCCTGGCTGGGCTCGGTCCCTGTTCTTTGCATGGCAGTCAGCACCCCAGAGCCTACCCAGCTGGTTGGCTTTGTTGTACATGGTGGTGAAGTGGGTTGAGGACTGAAGGGCTCCCTGCAAGGGCCTGGAGCGTAGTTCTGTGGGGTTGTGGAAGGAGCATACGTTGTTACTGCTTACCTTACATCGACTGCATGAATTTAACAAATGTCTGCTGTCTCCAGGGTTACCAACTGCGTATTTCTAAGTTCATACACATGCCAAAAATAACAGAAGTAGTAATTTGTTTTTATTTCATCTGCTTTTGTTTTCTTTAAGCAAAGGGAAGCAAATAAAGAGTTTGTGACAGGAGGAAATAATCTGTTTGCAAAAATTCCATGGCCCAAATTGCCTTCTGGTTTACTACGTTCAGTCCAGGATGAGAGCTTCCTACTAGCCCCTTCCCCAGCTCTAGCTGTATCACTCTGGGACAATAGGGATGCTGAAGTCTGTGGGGCAACAGCTGCCATGCTCTTGCATGAAACAGCAACCTTGCTTTATGGAATTTTTTTTCAGCAAGTCAGTGATTTCTCTTCACGTATTAACATCAGTTATATTTTCCATTTAAAATCTAGAAAATTAATTACTTTTTCTCATTGTAAGAATTTTGATCTTGTGTTTGCCATTGTGAGCAACTCCAGAACTAAACAGGGTGAGACCTGAATGAGAACCCGAACTCTTCTGGTACCATAGGTCTGGAACGTTTTCGTGTAGACTTTTTTAGATAGCTGATTTCTGGAGATGCACAGAGGTCACCACCTGGCAAGCTAATCTACGGAATTTTGCAACAATAAAAGTGAACAGCTTCTGATTACCTGAGAAATAGAGATCACAAACGTAAATCAAACTTTTCTGACATTTGAGCTTTCTACCTACATGAATTATAATGTTTATTTCACAGAAGCCTATGGAATAGTATATATTTATAAAGGCTGTCTGGTGATGCACACTGATTTTTTAACAGGCATAAGCCAGCAGCTCGGAGAATGCCAGAAGGAACAAGCATTCAGCGGAACATACTTTACTTGCACCTTCTCTTTAGAAAGCTGAATTCCAAGTATCTGATAAACCCAAAAGCATGATGGCTCCCATTAAGAACCTTTACGAATTTTTAAGAACTTTTGATAGACAACCCCTTTTTGGTATTCGCAGTAAATAAGTAGCTAAGGTGCCTAAGAGGTAACACAAACCACTTTTGCCAATACATTTAGCCAGACAGTACAGTGCAAGTAAACTAGCAAGGACAAGACGCGGTGGTTAGCAGCTGGTGACCTGGTCTGTTATTCTGTACTGCAGCTTGGAGGATATTCAGACTGGAAATGGCATTTCTTGTGATGCAGGTCAAAACCCTTGAATTACATTCTGTATTCTTAATTATTAATAATCAGATGTGATGTACTCTTCCGGCTTATTTCAAACTTAAGGAAAAGGAAGGATCCTTGAGTAAGAAAGTAGCGTGTGAGCATTGCTCAAGCAAGCTGGCTAGACTTTTCCAACCGGAGTGAATCCAAGAACAGCAAGAGATCACATTAGAATAATTGAAGGTCCTGCGTGCCATTCGAGTGATTCTGGCATTCAGTAACCGTAGTGCACCTGGCGCCAGACAGTGTCTACATGTTCAGAGTATTTCTCTGGATAAGAATGATCCAGCTGTCAAATGATGAGTCTGGAGAACTAAAAGATGAGCATGATACAGATGTACAAAACTCTCCTGTCAGATTGTGTTTCTGAAAGAGCAAAGTTCAAAAGGAATTCATTAAAGGAAAAAAAAAAAAAAAAAAAAAAAAAGAGAGAGAAAAGAAAACCACTATTTTTTCATGACAAACATAAACAAAATCGTGGCAGGGGATAAGTCAAATACTAAGCAGGAGACAAAGGCATATCTTTAGGAGTGAAGAACTGAGCTAAAACAGGGTTGCATGGAACTGCACACAAACACGTAAATTATTAAAATCTGTTGCTGCTATTACTCAGATGCTCAGTAGGAAGAATTAAAACTTGCCTGCAAGGAACTAGGCTGGAATTCTTAACCCTACTGCTGCTGTTTTTAGGCTGTGCTCAGTGCTTATGCCTTATATGTCTGGAAAAGGAATAGTATTTTTGCTGTTACATGGAATTTACTTCTAAGGGAAGTGCGTTAAATCAGTGACAGCAATTATAACAATATAATTATATTTTTTTAAATAGTCATTCAATCCAGTGAAGAGCAATGTTCTGCTGTCCAGCATCATAGCCCTTTGTAGCCTGAATCTTGCATAATAGTATCCCACTATTTTATCCTCTGCAGCCCACCATCAAAATGGTGCCAACAGAGAGTAAGACTCTTTCCTTACTCTCCAAGGAGTGACAAATGCTAATGTTCATTTTGATGTAGTGGTTTTTCTTTGGTACAACTGAAAGTACTTTTCATGGTAGTTACATACGCGTTATGTGGTTGGGGATATTGTGGCTGGTTGGCTTCCCCAAGGCCAACGCAAGAATGAACAATCTCTTGATAGCTAGCTATTTCCATGCTGTACTTCTCGCTGAGTAGGGTGCACATCTCTGAGTATGACAGGGGTGTTTCAGGAAGAACTGAGCACACTGAAGTTCTAAAACAGTTTTACAGCAATAGCAAGAAGACAAGAGAAGGCCGAGGACTATAACAGAATGTATGTGATAGGCAGGTTCAAATTAATTTTCATTCCCTGCTTATCATTTATTCAAATAAAATCTTTGGCAACTAAAATAAGTGAGAGCTGGAGGCACTGCATTTAGAAAATGAGGTGAATTTCATCTAAAAGAGCACAGAACAAAATATTCTTTAAAGACTAATATATGTGGAAAGCAGATATGCAAACTTTGCATTGATTTTAAATTTTAATACATACTAATAAGTTTGAAATGTTCATGACTCACTGAGAGATTGCCTTAAATAATTTAGACTAGTGTTTGCTATGGCTGTGCCAACCAGAAAATAAATAGACACACAATTTGATGCAGATGTAGTAACCTTTGTCTGGCTATAAGTCTATTTACATTCACAATTTTGAGTTGTGTTGTTCATAGTATGCCTGTAGAATATTCAATACAAGGAGAGAAATAGTAGTGGCTGTATGAAATGCCAGATTTTTGTGTTAACCTTTCATAGGTGGAATATATATCTATATGAATTTTTATATAATGCATTATATATCAATATTTTCTTTATTTATCTCTTTATGTTATTCAGTTTCTTTACAAACCATACCTGGTTTTGCTTTGTTTGATTGTGGCGATGGTTCTTATTTATTTATTTATTTATTTATTTATTTGTGTGAAAACCTGCAGAAGCCATTTGCCTTGTGAGTTTGGAGTGCTACCTATTTGTGATAAATTGAAACTATGAATATCCCCACTGGTATGATCAACAAGAGCCTTGCTTTAATTCTTCTTAAATGAAGGCATCTACTCATACCAGACCTCTAGACTTCCCTTTAACCAATGGAAAGAGAAAGTTAGACCAAATTACGATTTCTCTCACATACCCTAGATAACTGTTTTAACGTGTGAATAGTAGATTATTTTGCATTACCTTACCCGTGCTATTGAGCCATGTAGCAAAATGGTAACTGGCTCTTACAACAGCCTGTAGCTGCCAATAGAAGACTGTCTGAGTAGGCCTGAGAGCCCACTTAGAACCACATTATTGGTTCTTTAACATGCTAAGAGGTATTTTCCCTGGTTTATTTCAGTTTGTCTGAAATCAATATACTTGGTTTACTCTTCTCTGATTATTGCAAATTAATTTAAAATGTCATTAAATAAATAAGTATGAGAGTTTCCATACAGAAAGTAACAGCTTCCATTTCTTTTTGCTATAGTATCCAAGTGATAGTACTGGGAGCTTTTGAATAACTGAGTTAAATGTCTGTCTTGTGTTAGGGGAGAATGTGTTGCCTATGCTTTTGTAATGTGTTTTCCTTTTTCTGTTCTCAAAAATACCTTTGTAGTTAAGTGAGTAATAAGATTAAAATACGCTGCAGGATAGTTCCACTGAGCAGTTCGTATATCTAGATCCTATGGTTAGCTGTGCACTTCTGACATCTGAATTATGCATTTAAATATTTGATTGCAGTCTAAGATTGAGCCTTTGCAATTTTAAGGATTTCTGCTCTGTCATTTAAGTTAACAGGAATTTCTTCCCATCTTGTGTGACACCTGGACGCGTGTTTAGAACACAGATGTTAGGAGCTAAATGTACTTACTTTGCTTGCTGCTGCAAATCTCTGGAATGACAAAGCAAGTTTCTAATACGGAATCCCTGTTTTCTGGAGGATTTTATTTTCAGAAAGATGACTGACTGTTGGAAGGTAAAGCTAGATTCATGATAGCCAGCTTCAATCTCTTGCTTTCCCAAAGGCCTTCAATGTGACCTTGAGTGAAGTGCGTCATCTCAGGTGTCCAAAGGTACATCTAAGCACGTGAACAAATTAGGATCGTGTCATGTTCTACTTTATTTCATTGCCTTTCCCATTTATTTCAAGGAAAAGTTACGAACATAAATCAAGTAAAGGTATTGTGGTGCTCAGATATTACTGGAAAGGGAGTTACGAAAGAAAGCAAAATTATAATTCCTTTCTTCACAGCCCTAGACACAATCCTCACCAATCTCCCTCACAGTGTCATTGTGTGTAGCTAGTCTCTAATGCAGAGCAGTCTGCTTTATTATTTAAAATTCAGGGACGCTTTTCAAATATAGCAGCATCACGAGCCATGCAAACTGTTATCAACATTAGCAAAATGCCACTTTCGTCAAACCCGCCCCCCCCCAAAAAAAAAAAAAAAAAGAAAAAAAAAAAAGGCCCCAAACCCAAGCGTTGGCTATTAGCAACAACCTGCCCACCTGCCAATGTATTTAGGGCATACTCTGCACAAATGGAGGTTTGTGCTCTATACGATGGAGACATCCTGGGAATACCTATAAAGGGCTCAGTACAAATGTCATCTCACTGCTTTTCAATGTGATGATAAACCACTGTAGAGATGACAATCCAAGAAAACGTTATCCTTTGCCAAAGCTGTCAAGTGGAAGCTAGGTATTTGTTATTGAATGAGAGGTGATGTGCTTATTTTTTTGTACCAAATTTCCAAGTAAATTCTATGAATGAATTTGAATGATGGCCCAGATGTTACCTCAGGCAAGTGAGCTAACTTCTATGTCAAAGAAAGTCATAAATCAAACAAGTGTAAAAGTGCAAGAGCTCCTGAGAAATGCTATGCAACTGGTACTGCCAGTACACAATGGAGTAGCTGTACAGTAGGCATTGTTCAGTATGAATATATTCTGATACTAGAAAATGAAAGTTTACTTCGAAGTGAATATTTAAATTTATAAAGTAAAACTCTCCCTGTTGAAATTTACAGTCAACAATCTGGTTGTTGGGTTCCATTTTATCCCTTTACAACCACATATAAAAACAGTTACCAGCCCCATCCTTCATAAAGCTGAGCATGAAACACTAATGAAAAACAAGGTAAAGAACTGTTTTCTACAGACCTGCTAATGACAAGGAATAAAGTAGTACAAGAAAAAAAAGGGAAACCAACAAGAGTTGGAGGAGGCAGAAAATACTGTTTTGTTTTTTAAATTATTGTTTCTCTTTCTTTATCTCTTCCATTTCCCTGTCATTACTGGTTCCACGTAACGTGGTAACTGGTTATCTGAGGGTATCTGAGAGTCATACTCATGACGTTTTGATAAAGTGTTAATTTCCATAGTAATGTCCTCCATTTTTCTTTCCATATTCCAGAATTAGCTTTGGCATTCTCTGGAGGTACTTCAGAAGTGTGAAGGTTGGAAATGAATCAGTCATGCATTAGTCACATTTTATACTTTTAAGTAAAGCAGTGGTGGACTGGGCTCCAGGTTCCAGTGCTACAGGTAATTCTCTTAACACATATAACTAAATCACAGTAGGGTAGTATGGTTGCATGAGAACAGAAAGTGAAGTCCCTTAAGTGCCTGAGATCTCCAGTGTATTTGCAGGAAATAACAAAAAAATTAGCTGGGCTAAAATTTTATTTTTTTTAATAAATGGAAGTGAGAAGTTAGTTAAAACATGATTTTTGTGTCTTATATTACATGATATACATTATATTTTTTCATATTCATAAATACGGACAAGTGAAAAGACTATAAATGCTGTTCTTTGATTAGTGTTATCTCATCATCTCTACCATCGGTATTGCTTCTTTGCTCATGCCAGTCTCTGCTGCTGTCGAAATAATAAGCTGCACATTTCAATCATTCTGGATCACACTGGTGTTGTGTAGGCTCAAGCTATTATGAAACAAAGTGGAATTCTTGTCTGTAATGGGCTTCCGTACAGCTGAACTTTCTCTGTCGAGTTCATCTTTCATCTGCTGCTCATATTTACAACCATTGCCTGAGAGGACTGAATTGCTTGCTGTCTGATTTGTTTTTGCCCTTTTATGACACAGATGAGTTCACAGCTGTGTGACTTACCTTTGATTTTCCAAATGGCAAGCATAACACTTCAATTTGTAATAAGGTATAATGGGTGTGAAGTTTGGTGAAAATGAATGCAATAGCAGCTGCTATTTGGTACAAATATTTAGTTTCAAAGCAATACACAGGTTTTGAACCACTTCTCTCTAGCATTATGTTCCAAATATACAATAGAGACATCCTGGGAATACCTATAAAGGGCTCAGTACAAATGTCATCTCACCACCCAAACTGCAGTGCCAATGGGGAAAAGGTGTTGTTGTATTTGTACACTTCAAGGTTGTGGTCATGAAGTTTCTATATGAGAATATATTCCATGACAGTCCTGGGTGAATAGCTAAAAACATGACTAAGGCTAGTTGTAATAGTAAATATTAAGCTCCTTTTGTATTCAATTGTAAGTTCTTGAGTCCTTTCTTCCTTTAAAACATTTATGCAACAAGTTGCTGTTGCCCTTACAAAACTTTTTTTTTTTTTTTTTTTTAATTAATCTTTCATATTTTATTTAAAAAGCCAAGGAACAGCTTTAGTACAGATGCATGCATCTTGTTAGAAACAAAATCAATACATCAGAGTAAATGATTTTACTGAGAAATTTAATCTACAAAATAATAATTTTGTCCAATTGTATTGTCTGATAGCGTGATGTATTTCTGTGAAAAGGAGGAAATGCTAATGAACAGGTATATTTTCTCATGAGAGTGAAGGAACACAGTGTAACTGTTGCCTTTTCAGAGCAGTATAGATAAAAAGAATGACTACCACAAACTCTTGTTTTTATCCTTCTGGAATGGACATGGTGGACTATCCTACTCCATAGCATGGTTAACATCGAGTTATGCTTTGAGGTTTCAGAATCTGGGAAAGTGTGAATACTGGAGATATGTCTTAAAGCCAGAAGAAGCAAATTCCACGAATCTCTTCCATAACAGATCTCAGAATCCAGGAACCCTCTCAGACTTTCCATATTCCCAGTCTGCATTTGTTGTGTATTTTCAGATGTGATACCTTTAACAGCTACAAATTCTTAGCATTAAAAAAAAAAAAAATCAAAAAAAAGTAAAAAAAAAAAATCAAAAAAAATCTAGTAAATAGTGAGAATATTGTTTCATAAGGATTGGTTTTCGTGCCTTGATTGTCTTAAGATAGGGCGGTTAAGTTGTGGAGATCCCTGCCCATCTCAGCTGGTATGGAAAGATGTGATTTACCCCGTGTTGTTCCCTTGGTCATTCCCCATCACTACCGTGTTTTGTGTCATCATATATGTATGATTTCTTGGACTTTGTTGTCCAAAGAAGGACTTTTCACAGCCAGCTGAGGTTGTACTTCATTGAAAGGAGATTCTTTTGTCAAGCTTTGCTGGGGATAGTACTTTCCTCTACTTACCTCAGGTGCAGACCATGGATTCAGCAGTTTCCAAAGAGATGTTCTTTTTATTTCAGTGCTTGAATGTAATTTCTTCTCATTTTTCTTTAATGTTGTAGCCTAAAAGAGCTCTCTAACAAGAGTTGGTGAAATTCTCCTTGATTCCTATTGCTTTAATAATCTAATGTGCCACTGTGATTTCCAGTGTTATTCCTTTGGGCTTGCTACCATATTAGCCAAATTCTCCGCCATGAAGCTTTCTTTAAACTATGCTTTTAACTATATGTTGTTTTGAGTTCATTTTAAAAATATTTAGTCATTACAGTGGCCACTGTGGCTCGTTGACTCCAGCTTGTTTCAGGATTAGAAAGCCCTCATTTGAAGATAAGAAATACCCTTTCAAGAAGATGAAAATTAAATCCAACTGCACAAAAGAGATTAGAAAAGCAGTAAAATGTGCATACTCATGCTACCTTGATTTAGCTAAATCTAAGAATAATAGGTTTCTGGCTGGTTTAACTTCCCCTTAACTAATAAAACAAAGACAATAAAAGATAACAGAATAACATCTGTCTTGAACTTGGCTGCTCTGTAGCAAAAGCTTGCGGTGAACTACAGAGAAGGAAGAGATATGTGTGAACTGCTGACCTAGATAATTGTTTTTAAAAACTAATAATGTTTGGAGATAGAATAACTAAATAAGGGGAGAGGGAGAAATTGTGTAACTCCCTTGACGTGATAATGTAAAGATTTCCTAATGGTTTCCACCACAACTCAAAATTCCAGACAGCTGGAATTTTGCCATATTCCATATTGCCATATTCCATTTTTCCCTGTCAAACTGCAAAGCCTCCATTTAGGATGCTTCCAAAGTAACTTTTCAGGTTTATAGAAGGGTAGAAGAGATTGTGCTGTAAAGCCACCAATTTCCCTTTCTTAACTCTCAGTGGTAATTCCACCTCTCCTAGGGGGATGCACTCAATCTTAGATAGTATTTCTTTAGTGTTTCTACTTCCACGCAGATTTTTAACAGATGTCTAGAAGTTCAACTACTCTGAAGGGTAAATAAGACTATGACTTTGTTAGCTGGTTGGACTTGTTATGCATTCCATACAGAAGTGGAAAAAACAAACAAACAAACAAAAAAAAAAAAAACACCAACCAACCCAACCAAACAAAAATTTAAACAATTTTTTAATGCTGACAACCATGTCAAGAAGAGCTTAGCTAGCAACAAGAGAAGGCATGGTGTATATGAACTCCTTGGAGGCCTGTAAGGAAACAAACAGAAAAATTTTGAAGAAAAATAACTTTGCTATGTTGTTTGTCAGTTCTGTTGTGCAACGTCGAAGAATGTGAGGGAGTGGGGAGATGTTGGATTAAGATAGGCTTCTGAGGTAAGTAGCAGAGTTGACTATAGTCTTCCGTTAATCCCTCCATATGGGCCATTGTCACTGGGAAGGTCATATCCCTGACATCTTGTACCCCTCTTACCTCAAGCAGGCAGCAAGACATCCAATTTGGGAAAGAGTACTGGACAGCAGAAGCAATGGGATGAGTTTTCTGTACAACTCATAAGGTTGGAAAAAGAAGAAAAAAATCAGAGAACATGGCTAACAAAATTGTTTATTCCAACACTAAAGTTTTATTGCAGTCTTTACAAGTCAAGCAAACACCCAATTACAGTCATAGTTGAATTAGTATTTTAGAAGCTACTCTGATAGTTCATCTGAATCATTGAGAACCACTGTTAGTTCATGTGGGTGTTTGGTAAAAGTGAAATGATCTTTCAGACTCACTGATGCTTAAAGGAATCATTACTTATCAAGATTTATATTTATTTATATTTCTAGATCATAGTGTCCATAATGTTTCTCTGGCTGGTTTGATCTATTGACCTAGGATGGAAGGAGAAAGCATTATTCTGGGTTGTTTCTATGCAACATTATTTTCTCCTGTCTTTGAGTTGACTAGTTCTAGGACTGCACTGTTTTATTCTGAAGCTGTTGTAAATTACACATTTCACAGTTTGTTCTAAAGTCCCTGCATCATTTCCTAGATTTATCACCACTTCTGATTTATACCGGTATAAATGAAATGAGAGTCAAGCTTCTGACCACATCTTTTCCTTTTCATTTGAAGAAAGTGCTGCTGGGAAAACCGTACTCTTTCCAGAGTTCTCAAATGTTCTGAATCCAATCAGTTTACCTTCATGCATAAAAGTTCTCTCTACCCTTTACATGCACACTTTTAGTACTGTCAAATAAAGTATTAAAACATCAGAGGAAGGCAAAAACTGGTTTTTAGAGCAGTTCTGTATCTGTGGTCCTTGCTTGACTTTGTCTTCCTACGAAAGAGGTCAAAACAAATTAAATAGGATTGCATGTTCTGTGTTACTTTAGCACTTTCTTTATATATATATATATATATATATATTATTTTTCTACTGGTTTAATTAAAAAAAAAAAAAAGAAAGAAAGAAAAGAAAAGATCTCAGAGTGCTCAGAGTGTAATTCAATGTTTATCCTAAGTCAAGTTGTTAAAATAAATAATCAGCATTTTCCTAAAATTAACATGTATTATTAAATTCTTGTATGAATAATGTGGCCTACAGGGGATTATCAGCATTGCAAAAACATTTTGTAACAGCTGTGTTTGACATCATACTGTCTTGATACGGGCTACTGCAATGTTATTTTGAAGCTTTGTCTCCACATTTACTTTTGTGGGTAGGGTCACAGGGTGGCAGCAGGGATTCTGTCTGGAACTCATTTGGAAAATGAATTCTATGATCAATCCTGAGACATGTAATCTGGTCAGGAAGCTATGATGCAGGGGAGGGTGGAAAGGAAAAATATTCTGATGCCTTTGGTAAATACTGGCTATTGTTGAAAGGATCCAAAATGAACTTCAAATAGAATGCAACAAGTAAAGATTTTTCAGAACAGGTTCACGTGACCTGAAAACAATCACTGTATTTTCATCAGGGGAAAAATAAGAAATAAATAAAACTAAACTAATATGTGTATATATATATATATATATATATATATAAAATTCACTATAAAAAAAATGTCAGTTTTACAGAAATAGCAATGAAACTCAGAAGTACTGTATTCTGGAAAGGTTCTTCTTCTGCAGCCTTCTATTACAGAAAACTCCCATAATTTACACAGCTTGAGTTCGGTGATTAAAAACTGATCCTCTTTTTCTGTCATTCTTTAGAAAGGTGAAGGAGCTTTTTCCATATGGCGAATGGGAAGCAGGTCTGACTGGGATATAACATGCCATCTTCTAAAGTAACAAGCATTTTATCCCCCTAGAGTCTCCCTGGAGGTACTTTGTTGCATCAACATTAGTCCATACAATTTCTCATCCAAGGTATAATGGGAGAATATAATATGTAATTAACTAATAAAATATAATTAATCAGCAAAATCACTTTTGTAGTCTTGAGAAGGAGATTTCCTTCCCACTACCTCATGGTTCAGTTTTCCAACCTCTATTTATTTAGCAAAATGCCCTACCACCTGGGAATTTCGGTGAAGGAACAGGTTGCATATGTCTAAGAGAGCGAGTTCACTCCAGTCACAACCAATTAATCCCTGTTAAATAAATTAGTGCCTTCAGAGGGAATTTAGTGCCTTCAGAGGGAATAAGAAATTCTGTGGGAGAAGAAGCTCTTTCAGCAGTGCCTCAGTTCTTGCAGGGAGCAGAATTTAATGTTTTCTGTGGGAAGGTCACCTGCTCTATTTCCCCAAGTGCATACATCAGCTGGTTTTGAAGATCACACATTACTAATTGCTAGTGATTGTCCTCCTTGCAGAAGTAGGTATTAGATAGAGCTTGTTCTTCAGTTTGATCTAATTACTCTATGTTCATTCTATGTCCTACTTACCAGTATGTTAACTTGCAGCACTGATTCATTAAAGGCATAATTGATCATTATATTTATTTAACTACTAAGTTATTTTCCATAGTGAATGAATATACTTAGCAGGTGTTGGCAAAAAAAATTGTTAATCTGATTAAAAACAACACACATTTGAGGCTTACAGGCTTATTAGGAATGCATAACGGTTTGAGAAATAAGCTTTTTTAAAGCATCATATTGTTAACATTGACCATGCAGTATTTTTCCTGCAGTGTAACTTCCTCTTTATCAAATGGAAATGTGAGAAATGAACATATCCACGGATCAGGGGCTACTGATCCAGGCAAGCTACAACTGACTTCTTTATAGCAAAGATAAGAAAAAAATGTTTTATTATTTTATTTAAGCATTTCATGTAGACTATTTACTCCTGTGTTTAAATTATAGGAATTGCATTTTCCCTTTTTGTTTCTCATGGAGTATCAGATTTTACATTCACTCGCCATGAAAAAAGGGTTGTTTAATAATATTTAGTACTTTATACAGACCTATAATATTTATACTTAGTTAAATTAGCCTTAAATACCTGTATCTGTAGGAATAGAATATGCATACCGTGTATGACTACAGTCACTATTTTGATGTTTAATATGAAAAAAATGTGGTAACTTCATAACACTGGAGCTTCATACAATAAAAAAAAAAAAAAAGGAAGTAAGGAACTTAATTTTGTCCTGCAGCTTACACTTTAATGACCGTGTAGTGAGTTTCTTTTACTGAGGAAAAAAAAAGCAAGGACTGAGAATCGGGTGCCATTGTTCCTCAAGGCCTGCAACACTCATTTTATCTGGTTCCAGTGCTGCAGCGATAGTATGTTTTAAAGAAAAATTTGCCTAGGGTTTTCTCATCAGAAAGCACCATCTAGTGTTAGCTATTAAAAAAAAAAAAAAAAAAAGCTGAAAATATAATATAAAGAATGAAAAAAAAAGCCAACAAACAAACACAAAACACTCTGGATTTCACTGTAAAATAAATGAAAATAATGACACTGGCTAAATGAGTTGCAGTGTTGCTTCATGGGACTAGATAACATCAAGATTTTATTGGCACTCAAGAGTAATAAGTTCACTCTAGGGTCATCCCAAAATGTTTTGAATCACATCTCACCCACATGTATTTTTGATGTCCTGCATTCCAACATTGATTGGGTTGTTGGGTAGAAATATTTACTTGTTACCTAGAAGCTTGTAGAATGGTTTATTCATTTAGTAAAATGGAGTAGTTCATATGGAGTATGAGTTAAATGACTTCATTCACCAGACAGGATTCTTTAGTAAAATCTGGATTTTGTTTTCTAAGTATGCTTGTTATTGTGATGGTCACAGCCGTTTTATTTATTTATTTATTTATTTTATTTCTAGTTTATGTGTTTTATTGTTTAGACTTGAATCTAAACCCACTCACCTGTCTGCGGCAGTCAGCAGTGACTGTGTTTGCACCAAGCCTCTAGGGTAGCTTGGCTTCTTTGGCAACAGCAAACCTCAGCTGATTAATCTCCCTAGCTTGTGTGATTCAGATGCAAGTTTAGGTTTAGACAAAAATGAACAGTAGGGACATAGAAAGGGGATGCTTCCTTCTCTTCAGCTCCTTGTCTTCAGCCTAGGACTCTGCAGAACAGGATGCCTGGTCTCTCTCCTGCCCCGGGGAGCATTTTGTATGTATCCCCATAAAGTATCTCATGCAGGATGTAAGAGTTTCAGCAAACACTGTTGAGAAAGAGTTGCCATCGTGTTCCATCTAGCCCTGGGGGTGAAAGCTTGTCAGCATGTTTTAGCTAGTAGGGAAACCAGACAACTTTCTGCTGAAAGGACCACAAATTGGGTGAATGTTTCTCAAAGGCACAAAGAACCCAGACTTATCTTACTAGAAGCTCTAAATTGCTAATATAAAAAAACATGTATTGTGACTGCTGTAAGGAAAATGTCTTAGACATGCTATAGCAAACATGACATAAAGTTATCTGCTTTGGAAAAATTATAGAGTTAAATTTGAGGTTTAGCTGGAAGAAGAATGGAGGAGTATTTAACCTGCCAGACATGTTTTGAATGTGTAATGTTTAATATGAAGTGGAATTTTAATTTTTAGGCCCCGGAGACTAAACACATACATAGTAATAGTTATCAATAATCTAATCTAAAGCCCATTGGAGTCTAGGAAACTTTTTCAGTGACTCTGCTGAGAATTTTATATCTGCCCAAAATTAATCTGATTAATAAACCGTGTTCTGAAGAAATCAAAGGCTCATAAATAAAGCGCTGCCTAATAGCTAGGGCAGCCTTAGCAGAATTCCTCAGCAGATTTTTTATCTTTTAAAGTTAAAATTAAGTCTAAAATTTTAGAGAACCAAAGAGTTGTTTTTCATATGTGGAAAGATTTCGGCTCCAGAGAAAAAGGATGAAACAAACTGATTGATGCCCTATGGAATCTAAACAAAATAAAAGAATCCCAACAGAACAAACAAGGGCTAGAAAGAAATGAAATATAATGGTTTGACAACCAGAGGCAAGAGAGATGATGTAGAAAATATTTGAATCATGGGGAAAACTCTGTATAATGACATAAGTTTGGAATTTAATGAGTACAGAGAAATTCAAATTTACTGGAGACACTAGTGCTAGATTAATTGCTATTGTTAACTTTACTGTGATAGTTATTGCTTTTATAACATATTTTTTACTCTGGAGCTGAAAAACTTCAGATTCATTTAGCATGTAATAAACTGGTTGAAAAAATATGTGAAAGCAAGTTGTATTGGTTTAGACCAAAACAAAATTGAACTATAACATTGAAATGTAATGGTTTAGATTTTTTATTTTTATTTTTGAACATGAAATATTATCTTTTAGGGAAGAGGAGAAAATGGAACATCTTGTTATTTATCCAGATAAGGGCATCTATTACTAACACATGGTTTATTAAATTGAAAGATTCCTTAACTATCTAGTTTTTGGGGCAGTCCCTGAAACATTAAACTTGAGCAATACAACATGACCATGTTTTTAAACTTGGTGAGTTGACCCCATATCTCCCAATACAAAATAGCTTTCTTAACCCTACATGTTCATGAATCAAAAGGTTGTATCAGGATCATAGATGTGTTTTTAATTTTGTTTGTTTTCAAGGTAGCAGAAAGTCCTTCAAAAATATGAGCTTCATGTATTTAGAACTCAGAAGATACCTGAAATGCCTGCTCCCCAAACTGTTAATATATTTAAGACAACTTCGTGATCTTTGTAGCTGGATTTGTTATTGGAATATTGTGAGTAAGTAATGTGTGCAAGGGGAAAAAGAAAAAAGAGTCTATTACACCATGTTTTCTGCTTGCTTGCAAGCCCATTCTTATTTTTTATTGCAAGGCTGCAGTTGAATTTTATATATGTATACATGCACGTACGTACACTGCTCTACTACATATGTATATATATATACACACACATACATACACATATATTTGTGTATATATATAGGTATATAATGATTATCAGTATTCTTTGATGTTTTGACCCGTTAAATTTTCCAAGAGAAATTGAATACTGAGTTTAGGATCTAGGACTATTGAGAGTGACTATATTTTTTTCCTGACATTTCTCAGTCCTCCTAGAGATAGTTCATGGACCCACAGACACTTGGGATCCCGATTGTGACCTCCTGGTTTAAATACAAATGCAGGTGGTTCCGTGGTATGATCACCAGATGGCAATAGAATGACGCTGGAAACTTTTCCCTCCGTGTGCTCTTCTGCTTTTAATTCGGTATACTGAAAAAGTGAAAGTCAATAAGACTGCTTTGTCCATGTTGTCTGAAATGTTGGTTCGTAGGAATAGCTATTCCACACAACGAAGTATGATTTTTCTATTGAGGAAGGCCAGAGATTTCATAGATAATAGGTTTTGAGAGTTGAATTAGAAATTGTCTCAGGTGACTCTTTGTTTAAACCTGAAGATGCAAAAATAAAATTCGTAAAGCATCAGTAGCTGCATTAATATTAGTGGGAGACTGCAGACCTTTGCTGCTAGCCACAGTGTCAGGAAAACATGAAACCATGTCAGCAAGTCCACTCTGCTCATGGGAGCGCAGTGAAGATATGCCTGGTCTGGTACTGTCCTGGCCACGCGAGGTAAATAGCACAGCATGCACAAGGACACCTGAGCAGCTGTGAAAGCAGCAGATGTTAGTCTAGGAGTGTCACTAATGTCACTAGAACATTTCTGGTTTCAGCATTAGCTAAGCAGATTGGGTTCATCTCACAGGTCCTGCTGCATAGTATGCATGGATTTTTTTTTTGTGTGTGTGTGTGCGCTTATGCTAGGGGAGCCTGGTGACTCTAGCAGCTTTCTGAAAGAATTAGATTCATCTTCAGTCAACAAGATGCTTTCTGCCAGTGAAAGTCTGAAAAAGCCAAAGTGACACTTGCTAAATTCTTCTCACCATCCAGTTGAAAAATAATTTTCTTTTTTAGTGCTGGTCTTCTAATTTTTGTCTTGCAAGAGATATTTCCTGGTTGTGTTACTTAAAGAAATGCAGGAGAGTTTGGCAACCTCATTTAATTTTTGCTACAGCTAAAATGATTTTTCCCCCACAAATCTCATGCTGAAAGTGAAGAAATATGTTTTTCAATGTATCAAAATATATTGCAGCTGCAAGCTTTAATCAAAACTAGGGTAAAGATTAGCCTATTATTGTATTTAATATTGAAAAAGTAATCAGAGAGCTCCAAGGTGCATGAGCTAAAAGAGCAGAATGAAGGTTTCAACCATGCTGAACTTCAACCATGAATTAATACAATAGTTTTTGACACATGTAATCATACATTGATGTGTGTGTTTGTATACATAGAAATAGATGCACTGGTACACATCTCAATGTAGAGAGAAGTGATATATTAATAACTTATGTGAAAAAGCCTGCAAGGTGTTCATATAAAACTAGTAGCAACTGTTAATTGATAACATCTTTTCAAAGGAGACATCTGGGTGCAGTAGAAAGTTACCTTGAGTCTATAACAGCATTTAAGATCTCTGATTTGTTTAACAGATGGCAGACAGAAAGCTATGTGAATAAGAGTGAATCAAAATGCCTAGTATCCCATTTGTTTCCTCTAATAATCTGGAAGACCTCGGTAGAGGTCTGAAAGCTCATTTGATTGCAGTGAGGCTAGGTGATATATTCCCTAATGTACAATAGAGAAGACATTTTTCAGCCTGCCACAACAGTAACATTAAGAAGGAAATAACTAGGCAAACTCTGAATCTGGACACTGGTGTATATTTGATGTACAAAACTCTGCTTTCCTGAAAGATCTGGCCTAAACTCAAGCTGTAGGGACTTGAATCTCTCATGCTAGGTATACTGCTTCTTATCTGCATGGTGAGATAGGGAGAAAGTGAAATTCTTTTCCTTTCTTTCCATTTATACTAATTTTTTTATGCAGAGGATGGAAGCACCTGATTTACAGTGAAGCATTCCTTTTTGAAGTTTTAGTTTTCATGCTAAACAGTCACTTTTAGTGCAAAAGGAATGAGAAGAACTAAAGGAAGAGAATCCCTTACCTTTTTATAAATCAAGTGTTCCTTGCTAATTCTGCATGGAAACTAATTACATTCATTGTTTTTTATTTCATTTTTTTCCATTTGGCCATAATGGATTTGACATCGAGGCACTTAGACTGAATAGGGAGAAGAAGGAGGGTCAGATTTGCTGCTCAGTTCTCTATTTCCATTTTGATTTCTCTCTGTTTTTACTCTTTCTAGTACAGGCAATTCTTGGTCTGTGGATTGATTATTGTCAAAGGCCTAATGTTTTCTGAACCCACTGTTACTAGACACATCTATTATCCTTGTGGCAGTCTGAGAAATGTATGTTCTGGATTGTTGGTAATCTTTATTAAATGTGATAAACTGACTTCAATTTGAGAGCAGAAAGGGAATCCCATTTTTATGGAGTCATTCCATGGCTAGTGCTACTGTGTGAACAATTAGAAAAGTTTTGCAGAGGTTTAGGAAACTCCTTTTAACTTTAAAAATGAGGAGGTAAATCTTCACTTTTGCCACAGAAGGGCTATTCTCTCCATGCTCTCCTCAACAGATTTCCAGATTCAGGGCTCTCATCAATGCCTCCTCTCATCTTCCTTCATCTTCATTGTATATAGTCTGAATGCAGAGAGTTATTTTTGACCTCATCTTTATTTTTATTCTCTGTTTCTTATTCTGACCATTATTCTTATTAATGCTTATTCTGCATTAACTTATCCACAGTTCCGGGCGATCTCATGGACTTGCTAGGTGACAATAAAGGACACTGGAACAGAAGAGTCATAGCAAATAAGACAATTCAATATAAAACCTAACATAAAGAAATAGAGGTGGACATCATTTCATGTAACAGCTTTACATACAGTGTTCCTTCAGATCTACCTTCTCTCTGGTCTACTTTTGAATTTGTTTGACCCGTGCTGTATCAATACAGTCTGATAGAGATGTACAAGCTAACATGCCTAGAAAAGCAAGCTACCCAAAGCATTCTAGATCAGACGACTCTAATTTTGACTTTGTCAAATGAAGTCCTTAAAATCTGAATTTGCAAGGTCCTCTTTTCATTTAGAAAGCTACAATGGCATTATTCTGTCAATATGAAGATCTGAAAAACTTCTGTAGGCATTTGCTGCTCAGGTCGTGGTCATCTTCAAAAAATAAGTATTACTTTCATTTTACAAATGGTAGTGTGAAACAGCTTTCCTAAGGTTGCATTATTAACTGCAAAGCTGGGCCAGAATGTTACATACCTAATGCAAATAGCTTTTCATTTGCATAATAGCTGTTCATTTCTCACAGCATGTCTGCTATTTTAAGCATTTCCAATGATACCAGGAACTTGACATTAGAATTAAGAAGGTATTTAAGTACCCAAAAAATCAGTTTGCCATGTTTGCTTGTTTTTCTCTGCCATTCTGTGTAGCTCTATGTTTTGGCACAAAAAGTCTTTATTTTATAACAACTGAACCCCAGATCATGATGACTCAGTATTTCTAAACTACCACAACACAGGTCTCTGTGATCCGCTCAGCCTCGTTATTTCAAGTAAAATAGTTTTAAGTAAAAATTTCTTTGCATATCTGTTTTTTTTTTTTTTTTTTTTTTTAATAAAGTATCTAAAAGGAAATGTTTTAAATTATATAAAACATTCAGAATATTTTTTACTTAGTCTTCAATGAAAAAAAATCCAAAAAATAAACCATATTTCTTTTCTCAAAGTCCTTGAAGAGAGCATTATTACTGCTTATCCAGTTAACAAAAATAATATATACATATATATATATAAATATATATGTACATATATAAGTTTAAGGGAATTATATTGCCTGAGCATATGTTTAGAGTAGGTAATGACAGATACATAAAAAATGTGAAAATTCTAATTACTTGTCTCTAAAGTAGCACAGTTTACCAGACAAATAAGTGAAAGGAGATTAACCTTTTTCTAGGTTTTCCTCAACATTTTTCTTGTTGATTCCTGTATTTGCACTTAGAATACGTTAGTTAACAGTCCAGGGTTGGACTGCTCAAAATAAATGTGTTTCCTTATACAACAGCAAAGTAATATCTTCACTGGGAAAAAAAATACAATTAACATTTCCTTCAAGGAGCCACCTTGATGAGTGGCTTTAAGAGCCTTAACTAAGTCAAGGCAGGAGCATTCACCTGTGCAGGAGTGTTACAGTAACACAGACACTGTGAGTGTTGGCCTCAGTTGAGACTGAAGAAGCAAGAAGCCTTTCTGTTGTTGATGAGGAAGGTGAATTGTGGTGAAAGTTATGAATTTAGGCTGCACTGCTTTCTTAGATGTAGAAAAAAAAGTAGAGCAAGGTGGGCAGGTGCCTTTCAGTGGGGCGTAAGGTGTTTGTTAGCCCCCTGCAAAGTTGGGTGTGATAAGACGTGCAACAGAGCTTTTATAGGGGATTTCCCCTTAAGGAGCATGGGCCAATGTCTCCCATGCAAGGAGGGATGGCTGAGGATGTACCCTTTGATCCTCAGCAGTGCCTGAAGTGTCACTGTGAAATGCAGCCTTATGTTAGCTCTGCACTTCAGAGACACACTTTGAATTTTCTGCTAGAGGCGAAAGTCACAGCAGATATTCCTTGTGGAACTGTATATTTCTCTTTTTATCTTGTTTTCACGTCTTAGCATGCCAAGGAGCTCCAATTGTTTAGTTCTTTAAAAATCAGCCATTAGAGCTTTTACGTGTCATCCCTCCCGCTCCCCAAGCTGTTAGTCACAAACACGTTGATTTCCCAACACTAAGTCTGAGCTACTTTACACATTTCTGCCAAACTCAGCTAAAAATGGAGCATATTTAGAGCCTTGTGCAGGGAAATAGGCATCATTACCAACTAGAACAGATCAAAAAAGGCCTGAGAAGATCTCTTTGCATGTGTTTGCACTAAAATCTGAAGATGTTAGAATTATGCATGATCACCACCATAGAATCACATGGAGTGTGCATGTGTATCTTAACCGTGTTAAGGAGATCAACATAACCAAACACTTCTGGATGACTGAAGGTAGAAGGGCTACTCAAGCTGTTGTGACTTGCATGTTTTAAGCTTTCAGCCCTGAGTTTTCTAAGTGTCTCTGTTATCCCAAAGTATTTTTGATAAATGAAGTACACATGGACTGGATGTTTTCATTGGGACTGATTTTTATTTTTGTCAGGTGTTGTTCCTTCCGGAGGCTTAGTGGTCCATTATCTACCATCTCTTGGGAACTCTAAGGCATTTTGAAAGCAAATAAAAAATGCTTCAATTTTTGAGTCAAACATTTTTATGGAGAATGTTAAATTTCTGATAACCTGCAACATTATCAGTTTTCAGGTGTTGTTATTATGATGATCATTCTTATTGCCTGACATGATCAGTGGCATCACACCACACATAACAATTTGCAGTTTTCGTTGATGAAATATTTGCTTGTTAGCTTTTTGTTGTTGTTGTTGACCAGGATTACTGCGGAGGAGAAGAAAAAAATCCCATAATGAATTCTATACTTTGTAGCCAATACCTTTTATGTGTACCAAAGGATTTATTGTGCAGTTAGATGAAAACTAGTTGGAAAGAATGAGTGAGAAGAGTATATTAAGGAATAGAGGGTAAGGATATTGTATCCCAGAGCTAAATTTACAATGTAAACCCAATACTGTACATTGATAGCACCTATGAGTAATGCACGTGCCAGAGAAAATTATATTGCAATATGCCTTGATTACCATCTGCTCGATTTTAATTAATTTCCTTAATTGGAGAACAATGCATTTTCTAATTACACATGAAAACACTGCTAGCAATAGCAGAGTCTTTATCTACTGCACAAACTCTCCTGGTAGACCCACTCCCTGCCTAATTTATACAGGCCTCGTCTCAGTGAACACGGGCTGTTCAGCAGACTCTTGACAATTACTCAAACTAATCACATGTGAAGCAACATTCCAAACTTGTAATTTAGGTGCAATAAAATTCTAACTGTGAATAACTCATCTCATACAGATACCGGGGTGAAATGTCCACCGGAAATGTAATTAGAAAGCAATACAGTGGGAGCTGGAATCAAATTTAAAGTGAAACGTACCATCTGAATAAATGCATTGGAGATAATGGCTTTGACCACAAGGATGAAAATTAGTTAGCTTACTTTAGACAAAAAAAGGTAATGTAATATAAAATTAACTTAGCAGGTAAATAATCAAATACTTAAGCCACAAAATCAAGACATCAGTCCTAGGGGACAAATTTATTCTGTTTATAGTTCTATTGCGATCTAGCTTAGTTACATCCCAAATAAAATTGGCTCAGTGATTTAAACTAGAATTTCTTCACATTACTGTCCCTCTCTTCTGCAGTCTAATGAAATAAATCCATCAAGGTATGTCTATCTTGCAGCTTAATCTTCTCTGGGATATAGTCCATCGCAGTTCAGTAAGGTACCCTTTCATAGATTTCCATTTCTCTGGCTGAGGTTCAAGAGAGTCCTAAATAAGATCAAGGAGGCTTGGTTCTTATCTGACTTATCACCTGCTTCATTTCTGCAAGATTAATTCTATGCCAGCTATTTGCCTTTTCATAAAATGGGATCACATTTAGCTTTATTACTCGAACCTGTCTTCAAGGGCAAACTGTAAAAAATGGACAGTGCCTGGTCTGGTTAGAGGAGGCAGTGGTTCAAAGACAAAGAATTGCAAGGGTTTCCTTTTTACCTTGGAGGAAAGTACTTTGCAAAATACTGCCCTTATGAAGATATGCTATCTAGTTACTCGTTCTGACACATCCTCTATATGGTCTTTGAGATCAAATTTGTTAACAGACACATTTCCGGAATTCTGAAAATAAAGGGGAGGGAGGGAGGGGGGAAAGGAGGGAGCAGATACATTCTTCTTACTTTGCAGATTAGGGTCTCTCTTGATACATGATTAAAAAGTTCAGAGTCTCACCCAGAACCCAGCCCTACTTTTTCAGTGTGTTTGACCAGTACTTTACTGGACATCAGATAAAGTTTCCATGCATGATTTTGATGAACCAATGTCTTTGACAAAATACAAGGTGTGATCTTTACATCCATGACAGGCACTGTCAATCTTTGAATTAAGCTGAACAATATCTGTATTTTTACATCAGGCTTTGCCTCAAGTCAAAAGAGTTGTACTGCTAGGGGTCATGGAGTCTTTCTGCTTTAATACTGTGATGAGATCAACAAAACTTGCACAGGGTAGGGTTAACTTAGGTAAGAAATAGGGGAAAATAAGTCTAGTTGCAGCATATGCAAGTGCTGAAAGAAGTATCAGACGAGATAAGTCAGGAAAATAGGCAGAGGGCAACTAAAAAGGGCTTACTTTCTAAGGAGAGTCTGAACAAGGGATGTGGGAGGAACATTTAAAGACCAAACCTGGTGAATGATTACCACACACCAAGAGCAGAGGAGAGGGAAAGACTGAATGACTTTGTTCTGCAGTTGTGTCCCTGGCTGAGGTGGGAGTTGGGAAAGCTGACCTGTTGTAAACTATGTAAAGTTTAAACAGCAAAGCAGATACTTAAGTGTCTGTCTTTCTTTCTTTCTTTCTTTCTTTCTTTCTTTCTTTCTTTCTTTCTTTCTTTCTTTCTTTCTTTCTTTCTTTCTTTCTTCCTACGTATGTTATTTAAAGAAAAAAAAAAAAGAAGAAAGAAAGAAACAACACAACAATAGAAAGCATAACAAAAAATCCAGAGCAGTCTTAAGATCATGATCTACTGTGCTTGGGTACAATGTGTTTGGAGGCCTTCCATATAATTCCTGTGCAAGTTTAAATTTCTCCACAAGTATTCTCTTGTCTCCATTTCATGAGATCTGTTCATGTGTTTTTAAGTTTGACCAAAGTTTTGCCAAAGAAAAGTAATGCCTGCTTTGACTCTTGATGTGCTTTCTGTATTACTTTCAAACTATAAAACATTTCATTAATCTGCTCAGCATCTGCTTGCCAATGACACCAATCACCTGAGTGCCACTCATTTTAGAAACTTAAATGGAGGTCTTTGAATGTGTCAAAATGTTTTCAGTAGCTCAGTATCAGGAAATCTACAACAGTATATGCAATTGATCATCAGAAAAAAATATGCTGAAGGTAAAAAACATCTTGTGGTCTATTCTTTCAAGTCTCAGGTCAATACCATAGTCACAGCCAAACCTTTTGTGTGATAGGATACCCACCCTTCTGCTAGTACACAGACTAGGCGATAGTAATGTCTTATTTATATAGCTGTACCTAATTTTGGCATTTTAAGGGAGATATAAATGCTTTGGCACATATGGTAGCACTTCCCAGTAGAGAAATTTCAGTCAACATAAATATCTTACTTGAATATGCAAATATGAAAATGAGGCTATTGGAAAACTATATAGCTTTGATATATTTCACACTTCTGAGAAGACAGTAGCTAGTTAATTAACGTGCAATAACTTTCAGTAAATATGTAATAGTACATCTAGTTGCAGTGTTTATTGCACATCATTAAAATCAAATAGATCAACAGGCAAGTTTTTCAGTTTCTTAGCTGCATAGCAAGCTATGAATCTGAAATGTGGCATCCCTAAATGTGTTTCATCAGTCATTAACGTGTTTATTTTAAAATCCTAATCACCTTCCAAACTTCGGAATAAATCCTTTTTAAAGACACTAGACTGGGTTTACTTCATATTTCTGCTGGTTTCATTACTCAGAACAATGAAGTTGTGTAAAGTCACTTTGAATATTATACTACAGCTGCGTAGTAAAGTATGGCCAGGGTTCTCTTTGGGGGTGCTTGCAAAGGGTGTACTTTAAGGCTTACTGACAAATAATCACACCTTTTTATGTGAACTTTTTCATTTTTAGTTAGTGACTAGAAACTGCAGGTTTCTGACAGCTGTTACCCAGCCTCCGTATTCTCATTCTATCCCGTAAGTGTTCTGTTTTGACTCTGTTCACGTAAATAATGGCGACAATTTTCTGAAGTCTGAGACCTAATTCCACATTAGAAATACTCATAATGGTCAAGCAACAATAACCCCTTTAGGTAATTCTTCTGTTTCTGAAGTACAGAAACAGCTCAGGATACAGAATGTTATTATCCTAGTTGTGATCATGTGCCTCAAGCACCACTGAGAACTAGGAAGATACTCCAACTCTCTCCTCTCCTCTATTGACTGTGAAGATTGCTGTTCAAATGTGTCACAGTTTTCAGGAAGGCTTCACTGGGACACTGTTAGCTGGTACAAATGTTTCAGTCAGAAAATATCACACTTCATTTGACTGCTACTGATAATGTAACTTCCAATTAATGGATAACATTTAAACGCAAACTCCCTGCAACCGTCTGCATCGCTCTGTCCCTGCCCGAGCACACGCTCTCGCAGACTCATGCCTTCTGTACTGGGGCATCGCAGCAGGTGCAGGCTGTGCGTGGGATTCCTGCCTCCCATGCTGCCTGTGCTTTGCCACTCTCTTGGTCTGTACATGAACACTGAGGTTTCACCAGGTCTGTTGTGAGAAAGAGTGTCGAAGTTCTGTTACTCTTTCTCCCTTATGGGCTCTGCACATCCCGAACCTACATGGCACAGCTGAGTGAGTGCCGGGTGAGAGGTGACATGGTGTCTGGCACACCAGGAGTCAGAGACTCGCTTTCTCCTTCATTGGTGTAATATCCTATACTTGTAGGAACATTGGTATAATATGCTATACTTGTAGGAACAGGAGGAAAGTATTTAACCTGTCTAGCTTGCTTAGCCTACATTTCTCAGCAGAATCCTTTCTGCTTACTACTGAGGCAATTCTACGCTATTGAGAAGTGCCAAGCCTGAATATCCACATCTGGAAAGCAGCTTTTATGAGAATGCAGGTGAAACTCAATGGATGATTTACGCAGTCCATGATCAGAGTGCTATTCTGAGACACTCTTAAACTTGTTATCAGTGTATTGCAAAGGCTTATTTGATAATACTTTCAAATTAAAGCATTCTGTACCAAACTATAAATTAAACTGGGGCAGAAGGCTACGTTTTTTATACACTTACACTTCTTAATTACACTTTTTATAGCAGTAGCAGTATTCTTCAGAAAAATAGGAATAATTGATCTTAAAGGAATAGAAGTGTGTTTAAGGTGGTCCAAGTTAACACACTGGATGTTGGCATTATCTCTGCTTCCATTCCACTATTTTTTTTTAATTTAGAAATGTGACCAGTGATCATGCTGTATCTGACAAATGGTCAAGTTCTTGCTATACCATGAATAAATACTCAAACTGAGATTGGACACCTTTTTTTTGAGCTGAAGAAAGAGGTAGACAACACCATCCAACAATGCTGCTGTGTATCATATAGAAAATTGTTTTAGTTTCTTCCCAGAAAAATGACATAGATATGCTTGGGGTACCAATGCAATGTAACATCAGGGAAATAATTTATTTAACAGCTGTGCCTATGATTAAATCCCTGTGAGAACATTTGAGGGCTGTCCTTTCCCTTAGGATGTTTTTGACAGCGTTTGATGGAGTATACAATTTTCTTCCCTTCAGGTGACGATTGTCTTGATGCATTTTTGACAAGATCCTGCTACTCTTTTGCTAATGACTTGCAGGAATACAGTTAGGTGGTATTACAGCAGGAGGTTATTGCTAACTGACTTAGCTGGGTGGTCCTGAAGCAACAGTCTGTAAGTAAGAGCACTGTTGTTTAGAACCATAATACCTTTGATGATCTGTGGGCTTTGGTGAGAGATTTTTTATTTTGTCAGATGGACTTGTGCAATTACCAATGCCATGCTAACTTTCACAGCAAAATTATAAGTAAATATCTCTACACTTTTTTTTTTTTTTTGGATACATGCATATAAAGCCTGCCAGTAATGATGACATACCAGTGCATCTTCAGGAGAACTGGTCTCATGAGATTTAAACTGAAGACAATAATTACAGAGTAGCTATATTTTAAATAGGATAATTCTAAATCACTTTCTAGCAGATTTTCAAGAGTGGTTTTGCAACGTTGAGAATACTGTCTATTCGCTTTTTTCTCTGATACTGCCTTGGGTTTCGTTTCTAAGGTCAGTGTCTTTCAAAGCTTTGCTGCCAAACTATTAAACTTTCTGACTCATTTCTCTCTGAAGGAACAAAAGATAAAATTCAAGGGTAGACTGTAGAAGGGCTAAATTTCCAGAGAGCAAAGAGTAATGATGAATTGCCTGTAAAATGACACTTGTACTCCTGCACCCTTCCCTCAGCAATTTCACTCAACTGTCTGGAGGTTACTTCAGTTTCCTGAAACTATCCTAATATCAAAAAAGAGGAAACTTTTCCAGCCTGGAGGCGTATGATATTTCATGAAAACAACAGAAGAAAATGGATTGACATGATTAGCTACTTTTTATATCCAGCAAGAATTTGCCAAGAAGATTCAGAATGTTATTGATGATCAATTAATCTTTTATTTTTGAAAGCCTAGGATGGGAAAAATCTCTTTAGGGTTGATTTGCAGGAACATATAGGCAGTAAATCCTCTTTTAGATGCCAGTATTTAGATGTCACTAGCATTCACAAAAATCTCTACTCAGCTCTTAACTGACGATGGAGGCAGCTCTCTCAGCAGTGAAGCTTTAGCTTGTGAAGGCCTTATAAATATTATTCTGCTGAATGTGTGTGAAATTAATTGATGATGCTGCCATAGTCCGTACCTGAGTCCTGGCAGTATTCACCAACAATATGTTGTATCTGTATCCAGAGACTCTTTATCCTGGTGGTGCAATTTCTGCCTCATGCACAGTAACTCATCTGGAAAACAGATGAGAGCAGTCCTGCCTGTGAAGTGGGGATTTACACGTGGATCTTCTGCTTCTGACAATTTCTAATTTCTGATGCAGTGTGTTGTGGAAATAAACCCAGTTCTCTGTCCTTCCCCTGCCTCTTCTTCTAGTTTATGTATAAATTTAAACATTCCTTAGAGCCTGCTTCCAGCTGAATTAATCACCAAATGTAAAGTTGTTCTCACTTTGCCACTAGCCTCAAACATGTTTAAGAAAGACAGATATAATTTGGGTGGGACAAACCTGTCACATCTCTGCTTTTGACAAAGAAATTTAGAGATGCAGATAATCATTTGCTGTCCATCTTCTATTGAGCCAATTTAGTTGGACTTGGATTTAAGGGCTCATTGGGTTTTGTTAGAAGAAGACAGATTATCCCTTAAAAGCAAAGCTTCATGAAAACAGAAGTACGTTGTAATTGCATGGCAAAACATGGAAGATGTTTCCAATTCACTTATCTTGAACAAGCCCATTTTTAATGTTTTTGACAACATTTTGTGGAAGTCTTGCATTATGAAAATCATTTAATAACAAGGATTTCAATACTAAAAACTTTCTAAATGATTTACAGAAAGTTGTATAATATTGTGGAAAGTGTAGTAAATCTTTTAAAATTATGCAATTTTCATCTTGAGAAAAATCTGAATTTATATATAAAATATTTTGGTTAGGTCTAAGGAACTGATACTAACAATGTATGTCCATGGGTTATGATGGGGCATCCTTGTGCTTTCAGAGTATGGCAAGGATTCATCAGCTACTCAAAATAATACAGTGGCTAGGATATGAACCTCATATCCATAATTCAGGGAAAGAGTCCTAAGACTTGTATCTGGTATTAGGGCTGGGAGTCAAATACTTTTGCAGCTATAAACTAATTATATTTTTCATGTATGGAAGTTGCAATGCTGTGAAGGAGAAGGTAAGGATGTCTAACCTGAAGGCTAACACTGTTGGTAAAATATTTTACTCAATGTAAATTTAAGCCAAATATTTGGCTTTATGTATCTCTTTAATGTTTCATGTTTTATTACAAAAATTATGCATTTCCTTTATGAGAAGTGCAGATGGCAGTGTTGAATAAATTACTGAGACTGTGTCTTTGCAGAAAAAGTGACAATTTTAGCTTATTTGAAGGATACTGTAAAGCTGAGAGACTGTCTCTCTTATTATTCAACCAGGTCAGTGACCACCTCATGGTATTACCTTAAATGATTAAGAGGGCGAAGCTTCTGCTAATACTAAAGAACAGCAAGGATTTTATACTTTGTGTAAATTGAGTACGACTGAAGTGTTTGCCAAGTTGTTAATCAAAGTAAAAGGCTGTGTTTTGAATCTAGCTTTTTAGTTAATCTAGAATGGTGTCGTTCTGTGGAATACATTGAAATTACGCAAATTACCTCCACTGGGAATTTGTTTATTGGATTTCTTCCTAGAATGGAAATCTCTTTTAAACAGAATTATTTTGTAATAGTTATTACTTGACCTTAAAACCATTAAAGGAACTGGGTAGCTTCCCGTATATTTAAAAGCAGGGGCTGATACTGCAGCCCTGGGTGCTATGGATGCGAGGCTGGAGTAAACTGCATATAAAAGTACCAGTCCCTCTATATGATGGTCTCACTAGCTGTGGCTGCCAAGGGCCCTGCACAATTATAGGATGAATCCTGCTGAGTTCGTGCTCTGAGTTCAAAGGTTGTTATCAGTGCTGTCAAGGAACTGGATGATTTTTTTGAGCTATGAATTAGGGGGCCTGGTTTCTTCTGGATTTGTGCATTGTAGCTGACTGTCTTAAAGAAACCCTGACTGAAGTCTATACCAAAGTAAAGATAGACATGAAGAGCTTTATTTTGTGTGGGTTCTCTGGCATATAGCATGGTATATTTTTATCTTCTATCATGTGGTTGAATTTCGGGGAAATCAGCCAATGGCTGACGCAGGCTGACAGGTTTTTGTGCACACAGTAGGAAAGACCCAATTTCCAAAGAAGGAAACGGTGTGTGTGGGTGAGGAGAAATGTCTGGAGTATGAGAGGGATCAAAACTGAAACACCTCTGGTACACTGAGCGGCTTTTGCTACAGGGGTAACTTTCAGAGTTATGAGAAGTCTGGATAAGACAGACCATGATTACAACAAGCATCCCCACAGAAGCGATGGCTTCCCTTCAGCTGGTTTAGGATTCCCATCTCTATCACCACCAGATACAGTTTCTAATTCTGTGGAAGATCCTCTTTGTGTGTTTTGTTGCCATATCACAGGCATGCAGGCAAGAGGCAGGTAAACTAGTCAGTAGGGAATGCCACGTCTGTTACCATCACCTCTCTTCTGATCTCTAAGCACCTTCTTCTGTATGACTGAGATGCCCGAGATAATAGAAAATTGAAAGAATTGAATAACTTTTTCAACATAAACAAAACAATATATTTTCCTTTAATTTTATTTTCAAAGTTGGCTGAAACAATTATGCTAAGGTGTTCCCAAAATATTAATTTTGAAGTGGAGCCAGAAATTATCTGTCAAATTAATGAAGGAAAGTACTGTTCAACTTTTAACATAAACAACATCATTTGCATGTTTAAGAAACGAGTCTAAGCATTTGCAAAAGAAAAACTATCAGTTAAAGGAAAACACGCATATACTTCAGAGACATCACATCCTAAACATCCTAAACTGCCATAGATCAAGGGTTTTACCCTGTGAAATCCACAGTTAAACTGGAAGTATGTTAATGCTAGCAGAAGTACAGTACTCTAGATTCTGTTCTTCATTTCATTTATCTTTCTCACTTCTGAGCCTATTATTCTTATCTGAAGAATCTGAGTTGTGCTAGAGTGCCTTATCCTCAGATGAAGTCAAGGAAAAGCACATAATTCCACCTCTTTGTCAGGATGTGCTAAGTTCAGCACAGTCACTTCACACTCCCAAGGAAAAGACAAAGAAAACAAGAAGAAACAGTGAAAATGTCTTTCAGTTATGAAAATGAGAGTTTTGTGTTTAGTTGTATAATGAAAGGTGAGCAGACAGGACAAGAAAAGGACGAATGTTTTCTGTTTACATGAGGCACTACTGGTAAAACATAAGCCTTTGGATTATTTACCTGTGTCCTGTGGAGCACCTGTCTGGGGAGGTATGCACAGATCAAAGCACTGTGATTTTTGCATGCAATGTTTTCTCAGAAAAAGTTTTTTGTTTTCCTTTATAATTGCATATGTTGAATAACACAGTCGTTAACATGCTGGGTCACCAGCAAACGCCATCACTGTCACTATCACAGTTAGATAAAAAGCAAAAGGCTTTATTCAAGTCTACAGAAAAGCTTCTTTACTCTGCTCTGGTGTTTTAAAGTTGCAGTAAATATTCTTCAAGTTTCTTGACACCAGTGGGATGGAATAACAAGACCTTACTGTATATGAGAATCTGGCATATAGCATCCCCTAAAATACTTACACCTAGGGACAAGTCACATTATGCAGAGCAAGAAAATAGAATCTAATAGGGGTCAGTATTTTTTGTTTGTCTCTATAACGATGACCTTTACCTTCATCTTTAATCTAGATGACTCCTTGTTCTCTCAACTCCTCAGAGTCATTTTTGGCTTTTTTTTTTCTTTTTTCTTTTTTTTTTTTTCTTCTTCCCCAAGGCATAGTAATAGAAAGAAAGCTGTAGGCTGGCTGTGAAAAATCAGTCAGTTCAGAGGTTGCTCGCTGTGTAAGTGGGAGCTTGTCTGAGGGAAGGGTATGCATGCATAAGCTGACAAATGGGCAGATGAAACTGGCAGCTATGCCCTTAAAAGTATGCTAGAAAAGTTGCACATGTTCAAGGAGATACTCTGGGAACTATGAGTGTGTACTGCTTTGTTCATTCCTGGAAATTAAAATGGAGAAGAAGATGCTATGAGCAGCTTGATATGGTTATGATTTGTGATATGCTGCAGGACTTAAAATCACTTGTGACTGTGACCTTAAGTACTAATGAGTAAATGCTTCCCTTGGTTACACCTGTGCTGCTCCACGGACTCCATGGACCTGTTACCCAAACTGGAACAAAGCAGTTAAAATTCATTGCTGTCACTGAACCACTGATCACACAGTAATTGTTTTTGGAGGAAAAAATGCAAGATAAAGGTACTTTTGTGTTGTTTGTAATGTTGTTTTACTCTCTACTTTTCTTCTTTTTAAATGAAATAAAAGATAGGCTTAGATTAGATATAAGGAAGAAATTCTTTCCTATGAGGGCAGTGAGGCCCTGGCCCAGGCTGCCCAGAGCAGCTCTGGCAGTGCCCAAGCCCAGGCTGGATGGGGCTGGGGGCAGCCTGGGCTGGTGGGAGGGGGCCCTGATTACACAGGTGAATTCACCCTTGGGCATAGCTGAAGTTGGCTGACATTGCTGCTTGGTCTCTGCAAAACGAATAAAATGGTTTCTGGTGCTAAATGTCCAAAACTCTTGGTCCATTTCTGGCATTATTTGTAACCACTCTGGTAGCAGTAAGGTTGTTGTAATACGTTAGTAAGTAACAAGGTAGTAATGAGACTGTCATATTTAATTAGATATGAATTAGTATGGTGAGTGAAAAGCTATTCCTGGCACTGGAAGCAGCTGCTCCAGAGCTGGACAGAAGCACAGCAGTAGGCAGGAGCTGCTGTTGCTCTTTGCTGTTCTGCTGATAAAAGAGGAACTTGGATCCCAATATTGCCAGTCTGGCACTTTTTGCAGGAATGAACAAAACAAACTTGGCACAGGGAACATGCCATATTGAAAGGAGTTTGTTGCATTATGCATTTTACAGAGCTGGGGTTGTGGCTGATAAGGAAGTCACTTGCTGAGTTAGTGCACTGTGTACCTGTGCTATTACCGCTCAGTCCACTTGATCTGCTATATCCCCTTATCAGATAATTCCCCACTGAATCGAGTATATTTTCTGTCAACTCCTGGCTTTAAGATAATAAATCAAAGTTGCTTACAGTTAAAGTAATCATGATGAAATCAAATGGTTTGATGGGCTGTGTAATTTTTTGATAGATGTATTATTTATAAAGTAAAATGCTCCTGTTTGGGGCACCCTGGCTGATTCCATCATGTGGGTGCCAAGGGGACTCTCATTTTCCCCAGGCAGCGCAAAACTGAGCTGCCTGAAGATACGGACTCCCATCTACTCTGGACATTGCTATCCATTTATATTTGTGTGTTACTCTTTGATTAATGCTGCAGGACTTGAAGCCATTTCTGAGAAAAAACAAACAAACAAACACACAAAAAAAGTATGTGGAAAGAGAAATTCTAGGACTGCATTGCTGACAACAGTGTGTTCAAATTTTGATAAAGAAGCAGTGCTGTATTTCCTGACTCTAGCAGCTTCACTGCCTTTGCAGTTCTAGCTAAAGCAGTCTTAGCATAGGAAAATTTTAACCACAAGTGTGTCTGACAAGCAGAGTGCTGCAACAGAAATGTCCCGAGGTTTATTTCAATACGGAATTCTGCAGCTGTAATAGCATCGAGTGCAGGTGCAGAGCATGTAACAGCTGTATTCATGTGTGCTAGTGCACAGATGCTGTAAGCACATTGCGTGAGCCAGAGTATGAATTCTCCTGAGTGCTGGAAGCAGCAGCAGTGTCTCTTATGCAGCTTCCTTTATAAGATCTTGTTAGCAAAGGGTTTGTTCAGGTGCAGAAATCTTCCAAGGGCACAGTCAAAGGAAAGAATACAAAGAGAGTCAGTCGGGTAGCATGGGATAAGTCACTGCGATCGAAACCCCTGATCCCCAGGCAATGGCACAAAGGTGAACTTCAGAGGCAAGATAGGCTTTCTACAGGAAAGATGGAATGTATCAATTTTGTACATCCCCAAAAAGACAGCTAAAGGAATTCAGCTCATTTCTCTCAAGAAAAGCTCTTACAAATTGTGAAATGCTAAATGAATACTACTCATAAGAACCTTAGGGGACTCTGCTGTTAAGCTACTTTTGGAGGTGTCTTCTTGCTAGTAGCACTAATGTTTTGATAGTAGTATTGGAAATCTCATGCCCCCTTGGGTTCCCAATTAAGTTTTTAATATTTCTGATCTGAACTCTTGCATTTTAGAAAGTACTTGAAGTTTTCTTTCTTGTTAGCTTGGAAAGTCCTTAAATTGTGCTTTAGAAGTCAAGGTGGATCTTTACATACAGAAAAGTGCCAGTCCTCAAGGATTTGTCTCTAGAAACACAGGACAACAGAGAGGCTGACATAACTTTGAAAATCTGTGCAAATACTGAGAGTCTTTTAATGATATACAGTGGATTGAATGGGACTAATTAATAGTTATAATAATAATAGTTATAAATTATTATTAACTATTAATTCAAAGTTCTTTTTAGTTCTCTATGTTTCTAAAAGTTCTTTCAAAATGTAGTTAGCAGATGGGATTCTCAAAGCTGCTCCAGAATGCTCAGTGCTCAGTTTTCATTAGCAAAAAAATTCTCACATCTGCAGTCTGCTTTTCAGATATATATATATATATTTTTTTTCCCACAGCTGGAGATTGAAAAATAATTTTTCAGAAAATACACTAGAAAGCTACGAAAACTCTCATAAGATTTTACAATGCTAGACCAAAGATTATGATAACTGACCAGAAATATTAAAGACTAAGGCATTAGAACAAAATGAACAAGATTTTTGGTATGTCTTGAAGTTTTTATAGTAATATTTGCTCATTGACATGGATTGTTACGAAGAGTAAAATACAGACCCACCTTCCCTTCCATGCTTATTTGACTTCTATTTCCATCTCACTTTGGGAGATGGTGCATTTCAACTGGTTTCACATATAATTTTGAGTTTAGATGACAGAAGGATACATATTTTACAAGTAAGAGTAATAGAGACATTCAGATGCTCTGAATGAGCAGTAGTGCTGAAAACTTGACAATACAAAAATCTCATCTTTTTAAACTCTTAGGGAAGAAATAATCCTGGTCACTTTCTATTCCTTGCAATAACCGCTCTTCTCTCATTTTTTATTTCAACGTGATTTCCATGTTGAAGAATCATGTATTTGGATCAGTGTCTGACACAAAAGACTACTGCAGTTGGAAGTTTTAGAAGATTGTAAATTTCGTTGAGTAACTATTTGTCTTCCCAAGGAAAAAATATCCTGTTTGAAACTGATTTAAAAATTTAGCTTCAGACTTATTTTTACTCTGTCTGCAGAATAAGAATACTGTTTTTCTTTCAGTCATGAAATAAGTTTCCCATAGATGAATTACTAGATCGGTATTGCCTAGAAATGATCAGATATCATCCTTACAAAGTTCTTGTTGAGTAGAAGTTGATTACTTTTGAATTGAATCCATTTCATTTTATAGCTAGAACATTTTGAATACATGTTAATTGGGATATATCAAATGAGCCATTGGTTTCTGTGAATGTGTTAAAATAAAAATGTATTCAAGAAACAAAATGCCTTATGTCTCCCTTTCTCTGTCATAATGTCTGCAATTTCCTAATATTTTATCCTTTTTTTTTTTTTTTCCCCCCCCAGCATTTTTTCCAAAGCTACTACAGATAATGCTGGTAATAAAGGCCAGCATCTTTTAGTACCTCTAAGTGCCTCTGATGTTAGTTTCACATACTAAAACTGTGTAATTTAGGTTCAGAGTGAACTAAGTTACCTTTCCACATTCCTATCACTTAAACATTTTCCTGACTAAAAGATAAATTAATCTGGTAATTAGTGCCTAGTTTAATACAATTGCTTCTGGTATTTGGACTAAAATATTAAATTGATCTCAACTGGAAACCACAGCAGACATGAAGCTGAAATTAGTGCCAGTACACAGAAGTTGATACAAGGACAGATGAGCTCCTTGCAAAGAACTACTACTAGGACCAGTCTGCAGATGCAGTGAAAGTACTCTGTCCCTAGCAGGTGTGGTGGTAAAAGTAGCATGACTTTAGGGAATGAGGACAGTGTGTAGTTACACAGAAGTAGTTCAGCTGTTTCAGTTGTTCTTTTCAATTTTTCAGAAAGGAGGCAGTGTGTGCCTAGTTTGCTAGATGGGTAGTCCTGGAGACAAAATCTTTGGTATGTTTTGTGACATGATTGATACTAGGATTATTATTATTATTATTATTTTGTCATTGTTACATTGTACGTACCACCAGTTTTCTGATGGCATCTAGAGAAGGTAAATACTTCAGTGGTAGTATGTTCTTTCATTTGTTTTTTGAAACTTTTGCTGATGATCTCTCTCTATATAAATGGGAGCGAAGAAGGAGGAGAAAGTACATTTGTTTTTGTTTCTAATATCTGCTAGAAGTTTCATGAAAGTAGGTAACTGCTTCTGGAGTCCTCACTCTTGCATTGCTCTGTGTTTCAGTGGTCTTATAACGTGTCTTGTTATCTCAGTTGTGAAATATTCCATTTTCTGCTGTCAAACAGTGCAGGGGAGAGGGAGCATGGGGCTGTGGTCAGCTCATAGTGCTTCAAGTCTGCCACTCCTTCCTCCTTTCCCCTGCTCCAGGACTGGTCCTTCCCACACATTGCAGTCTTTCAGGACAACCCATCTCCTGCGTGGGCTCTCCCTGTGGGTACTTGCAACCTCTGCCAGACCTGGTTCAGCCCCTCAACGACCTCCCGGGGGCTGCCTCTGTGTTTTGCAATTGATGACCGGCACAGCACCCTGCAGTTTGGAGGTGCAGTGCATTGTGCTACTTTATTCTGTCTGGTTTCCCGGAAATTAAATCCTTTGACCACCTACTGAAGTTTAGGCTTGTGAGATGTCCTCCTGCACCCACGGTTGTTTTCCAACCCACTGCAGACAGGATGGAAGCAGACTTTATCTCCTCAGAAGATAGCTGAACAGCCAGTCAGCCCCAGTAACAGAAATGGCAACATTCCCCTCTGGAAGAAGAATTTTCCCTCTTTTGGGGGAGAAGTCTTAAAGTGTTGACTTGGTGCTTGGAGCACAGGGGAAGCACCCAGAACAGACACTCCGGTTCTTCGGTGCCTGCTGTGAGGCTTTAAGGGTTATTGGGTCCCACTTGCTAAGAAGAATGATGTGCTACAAATCATGGACACATAACCCAGCAAGCTGAAGAGAGAATGCAGTACAACTGAAAACCTGTAACTCAGCATATAAAATACCTTTTTTTATCCTGAGTTCTGGATTAATTTATATGTTCACAGGACAGTACAGGGTAAGGAAAAGGAGTTCTCTAAGCCTTTTGCAAAAAGTAAGGAGTTGTCCTTACTAAATAAGGAGTTAATGTCAGTTATGCATTAAGTTAATTTTTACAGTATACTAGACATTCACTTTTGGCACAGTAATGTTAGAAACACCAGTGTTGCTTACACATCGAAAAGGAAATAACAATTTCCTTGAAATTAAGTTTTAGCATATTTTTTTACGATCAATAAAGTAATGCAATGAGATTTCCTGTATATGCTTAAGCTTTATACCTTTTTAACATACGACGGCCCTCTTTAGATTTTAATTATCTTTGTCTTCAATGCAATTAGTCACAGTGGTGGTTTACTACAAGAGATAGGATGGACTGTTTGGTAGAGTGCATAATTACATTATTTCCAGGTGGAAAATATAAAGCAAACATTTTATATGTTCAAAAATCTAAGACTGACAAAATTTAGGCAGGGAATTTAGTGCATATTGATCAAATTTGTAAGAAATACTTAGAAAGAGAGAGTGGCAATACAGTTGATGTTTGATCTTATGATATAAAGCTGAACAGAGAATTGCTGTATTTAGAAGTATAATTGTTTTTTGGGGAATAGTTCAGCCAAAGAGATACCTGAGGGATTCTGTGGAATAAGAAGAAAAAATGCTGAGAAAGAAGAACTACTGTACCCTGTTTTTATGTTGTCATTATATCTAGTATTTCACATTCTTTGGCATTTTTGCTGATGGAGTTGGGATAGAAGAGGTACGTATACCAGGTAGACTACTGATTAGGATGGTGGACCATTTTGTCAGGGTATTAGAGCAGCTCAGGGTCTCTTGTCACAAACATTTATAATGACGAGACACAAAGAGAACAATTGCCGTTTACTAGGCAGTAAGCTGGCAACATTTAGAAAGTGGTAAACAGAAGTGAGTGGAGTAATATATGAACTGGGGCAACATCCGCAAAACCGATCAACGCTAATTAAAGACTTGGTGCACTGGGTGATCATTCAGCAATTATTTGCAACTCCTGTGCTTATTCTTTTTTTTTTTTTTCCCCTCTGTCTGTGAGAATGCAACCATCAGTATGGGACCACAGTTGTTCCCTTATGTTCTCCTACACTGTGCTTGCACTACTTCCTTTTGCTCAAAGATGTGTCTTGAAATGACAAAATACATGAAAACACATGAGAACTGTCTGGTCTTGCAGTAAGCCAGTTGCACCTCATCAGGTTTCCTGCAAGGATGAAAATGGCTCTATTAATAATTGATATACATGCTTGTGTTTCTAATAGGGACAATAAGAAACGGTTTTAATAGGGAATTATACACAGGAAACTTGAGATTGATTCTTAGCTCTGCCAGATTTTGTGTCAATATTGGATAGCCTGTTCATTCTTACATATCCCGCTTCTAAAGGGGATGAATATTGCTATGTGAAGGTAGTGAATGTGCTTCTGATTGAAGCCAAAGACCTCATTTATAAGGTACATATAAATAACAGGAATAGATGTGACATTTTCAGACCATCCTGGTCAGGCTTCTGCTTAAAGCCTGGCTTATTTGTAAAAACCAATGTATTACAATACATAAATAAATGCATACATTCTTAATAACTGTTTAAAAAAATAACAAAACAATTTTCAAGTATGATATTGAGTATGGCAGTCATCCTATTAGACCTCTGAAGCAAAACATTTCCAGAGAACTGAGCACTTCCACTTTTAACTGTTTGTTTGCATTCTCTCCCATGCAGAAAAACTCCCATGAGCTGTGCATAGGGAAGTTTGAGCACATCAGTAGTCCCACTGAAATCAGAGATCTGCATCTCTTCATCCACACAGACTAGAGCTGTTAGGAAGAGGGGACACAATTTGTAGAACTCCTGGGGTGTGTGTGTGTGGTTTTTTTCCTTTGTTTTGTTTTTCTCTAGTTTTCTGGCATTTTTGCAACGTTTTTTACATGGCATTCACTCCCCTATAAAATGGGGAGGATGGTGGCAGTATTGTAACTGTTTCAGATTTGTACTCTTGTATGTGATTTAAACAAACTCGTTGTTCAAGAGGAGCATTCACAGGGTGAAAGAAGTATAGTTCAAGCTGGATATTATTTATTTTATTTTATTTTTTTATTTGGTGATTTATTTTCAGAAGTATTTCTCTTTAATGACTGCAGTACTGTAAATTATTTCTGAAGGTGAGCTTAATGTTCTCATACTTTAGTACATTTTTTCCAAATTATAGATGTAATGATGCTAGTGAGAATGCTTTATCTTGAAGGATATCAAGTAATACTCTGGTACGTTTCACTTCAAGTCTCATAAAAAAACTGCATGGTGGTTTGAGCTCTGCCTAATAATAGTCATTGCATAATGCTTCCCTTCTTTTGTAGTCCAAAACCAGCCTTTCTCCCTAATAAATGCAACAGAGGCTTGCTTTCAGATGTTCCCCTCATCCTTGGCTTTTGTACCTCACTGGAATCTCTCTGTAAGACCATGATCTAATGTATGGCATGTGATGTGATTTGGCCAGTTTCATTACCTTTATTATTAAGCCTAATCCTGGACATCAGCACCTGTAGCACTTACCTGCACAATTTACTGAGGAAGCTGGTGCTGCTGAAGAGCTGAAGTATACTCCTAAAAAGAATGGCCTAGAGGAAAGGAAAGAGGAAACCTGTTTTTTTTTTTTTAGAAAAGAAAGTGAGAGTGTGAAAGGAAAGGAGAAAGTGCAGCAGTGAGGAACACTAGAGTCTTGTAGGACCTCTTTAAACAGAAGCTCAGAAATTTTCTTCTGCTATATTTAGCAAATTTTGTTATGTTTGCATTGTAATTTGTAGGCTTCCCCCACAAAGCCTTGGTGCTGCTGTGTTAATTGCAGTTGTAGCCATCCAGCAGATTAGTCCTGCGTACACCTTGAAAATTGCATGTCATGTCATTAGACTGGAGTATATGCTGGGCAGTTTGTTGCAGAAAGTTAATCATCTCAGCCTTCTCCAGATCCTTGGGGAGCCATGAGGCAAATTATACTCCTTTACCTGTTTTTCAGACTGTCAACTGTATTTTATTTTTCTGGTGCTGGTAAACGTGCATTAAATTCTCATGGTGTTACCTTTTTGCTTTTTATATTCCGTGACCATCACAAAATATGCAGCATCAAAATCCATCAAGAACCAAAGCTGCTAGATTCTGCAAGAGCCATATTTTGTATCCATAAAAATTTGCTATTAACATTTCATGAACAGATTAATAAACCATCACACAATTAAATATTTCATATTACCAATTGCAGCTGATTAGCAAGCTCATGAATAGTGTGGAAAAATATGATTGGCTTAACAAACTTCAGTATTATAAGTGACATTGGAAGGGCAAACCTATTGCTTTTCTAATTCATGGTCAATGTACTGCAAATCACACATTTATTTTACAAGTTTATTCTTTAACCAAGCCAATCATAAATAACTGTAATGCCACTACTTGTCAGTAAGCTTCTAATTAACTTAGTTTGATGTGCAGCAAGTTTAAATTCACAATGGGTTTATTCCTGTGTTATTTATTTAGATAACTTTCATTAAGTAATTCTGCCAAACGAGGGGATTTGCTTGCAGGAAGATAGTATTTACTACATGTGAAAACATTTTATTTATATATTCTCTCTTCAGAAGACCTATTCAGAATAAGCCTAACTTTTAGAAGTATTTATGTGTCTTTTAGATGGCATTCATTTATGCCCTTATGCTCCAAAATAAGGCCAGTCTGTAGATGTGTAGCCCAGGCTGGTGAGGAATGCCTGCGAGGAGTGGTCTCAGCAAAGACAATCTGACACTGTTAATGTCACTTCCAAAACTTCTCCTGTCCCGCAGTGCTAGAGATTTTTTTCCCCTTTGTCTCCATTTATAAGGCTGTATTTTGGCACTGGGAAGTGTCTAGTAATAAAGAGTTGTACTAATTAAAGCACAAAATACCCGAAGGTAGTTCTTTGAAAAGCAATCATCTGGGAATATCTAAATGGAAAGACCTGTTTGAAAGGGAGGATAAGCAAACATTTACATATGAAATAATCACACTGACTAACAGCACAGTAAGAGGGCTCATCTGCATTTAGGAGATTGCAAGAAAAGAGAAAAAATTTTTTTACATAGGAAAACTGGGGTAAGTGCAAACAGAAAGGGACAGAATTTACTGAATTTGGATGTCAGAAATGGAGTGAGGGAAAAAAATCAACATTTTTTGAGTGATGCTATTACAGTCAAGACTTTCTGTGCACGTACAAAACCATGTTTGTATGTGCACATACAACAATTCATATTTACATAAATACAATGTGTAAGTATGTGTTTGTATATGAAGATGTCTGCAAACGGAGGAGACCATTTGAAGGAAGGTTTAGAAATTAACAAATTTAGATTTAGGCCTAAAATAAAAATCAGTGAAGATGTACATTCTTTGGTTCTCTGGGGTTTCCAGTCCTACGTAAACTATTTGGATGCTGAGGTAATACTGTCTAGGTGTTTCTTTTGTCTGTTGCCCTCTCGGGAAATCAAATATATGCTGAACTTCCAAGAACTTCAGTGTGACTTCGCTTGCACTCAAGCATGTACATGTGCTTCAGTGTTTTTCTGCAATAATCATAGTTGGTTTTGTCAGGATTTCTGAATGTTTATTGCTCTCTGATTTACAAAGATAACTTTTTAAATATCCATTTGAACAAGTAATAGCAAACAGTGAAGTACCTATAAAGAAACCTTGTCGGATGTTAGAACATCCATGTTAATTCAAAATATAAGGCTTTTTTTTTTTAATTTATTTAAAATTGTGGAAATATTTCAGTGATTAACAAGATTTTGAAGCTAATCACTAATGTTTGTTTCTCTTCTCAAATATATTTGTTAACTGGGATTTCGTTAATTTAAAGCAATCTTGTCAAATACACATTTCTGTTTTGTATCAAAAGGCACTTTTTAGAGCTGGTTAGAATTTTCTAGCACTTAAATTCTCTACCACCCTTTTATATTCAGTACTGTGCTTAAACCTTCTTTGTTTCATTCTTATCAGAACTAGAGAAAGGCTTTCATATAGCTATCAAGCATTAATCATTTCTTGACGCTGGCAGCCTCGTTCAGATTTGTACTACTGACCTACCGCTGAATGACACCATATCCAGTAGAGCTGGCTAAATGCCTGCAAAAATATTAATCATATAAATGATTGATGAATTTTGCTATTCTTCACTGAATAATTTATTTTCATGACTGGTATTCAATAAACTCTACATCTAGCCTTATACCTGCTTTAATAACTAGATATCATCTATCACCTGCCAATGAGCCATGCAGCCCCTATGCCATTCAGATTCAATAATTCTCCATTTTAAGAGGAAAAAAATGGTAAGTATGGCTGCTTTTTCTCAAAGTCTTTAAAATATTTTTAGAAGGATGTTTGTGTTAACCCTTCTGACAGTTTCTTAGTCTTTGCAATCCAGGTTTCACAATTCTGCTTCAATAGAGACATGGCAGTTAACGCTGCTTGACAGTATAGTTTATCACCAGCTGTCAGGAGGTGGTGCTTTTTTGAGACTGACAGTATTAAAGATGTTTTGATTCAGCCCATTTGGAAGCTGATCTTTGGCAGCAAGACTGTACACCTAGTTACCCTCCCCGGAAAGCTGTATCCTGATGTGGATTTTGCCACTTACTGTATACCAAAATGGAATCCTACTCTTGTATGTCGTCTTTCTTCCCAGTCCTGTGTCTGACAAAGTAGAGGTGATCTGAAATTCTGCTATCTGACTTCCAATATAAATTTGGTTTGTTTGTGTGTTTTCAAATGTCAGTGATAACCCTCATGTAGGCATTCTTTTCAGTATCTGAAACAATGTGTTGTTGAGACTCAAGTTCTCCTATGAAAATTCAGGAAGAACCAGTCTGGGATGCATGTGTGGTAGTTTTTACCCAAATTCATGATGGTGTATCACTTTGTGCTAATTATAGATTCAAAGAATGTTATCTTGCCAAAATATTCTGAATGATTTCGTGTAGCTTGTTTTGTTTAATTTATAAGCAAAAAGTTGAGTTCAGTTATAGTCTTTAATTTTGGTTCTCTCACATAATCATCTCAAACAGCTGATGAGCTGGTACTTTCCTTTACTTGAAGAGTTCCAGCTGTTAAAGATATGCAGGTAGGTTTTCCATGCTATGTGCTAAGTCATCATCTGGACACAATCTTATGTGATGTACTTTCTTCTCTACTTTGAAATCTCTTTTCTTCTTTATGCCTTCATATAACTTTTGGACATTCAGACCTGGACAGCTAATGTCTTCTTTATAACATGGTGCACATCCTGAACTGAGAGGTGGAAGATAGGATATAATGTCCAAGAGAGTCATGGTACATTTGTATGCTTTTTGCTTCTATTTATATAACTTATTTTAACTTATTGGCTTGTCATTTTTAATGTGTTAGTATATGTTGTTCAATTGATAGGAAGAATCTTGACATTCAGACTAAAATGATTGATAAGAATATCAGTTTTAGTATTTGAATTCATGTTTACTTTTTTTTTTTTTTTTTTTTTTTTTTTTTGTAACTGGCATTTTTTAGTTAAAAGTATGTTCCTAGAAATACAACAAGAAAGTTTACAAGAAAGATATGTATATATCAAGGATAGAAGAGTGGTTATATAACAAGGTAACATCGTACTAAGACATGTCATTTCTTGTTAAACTGTATGGATTGGATAGTTCTATAATGCTGTAAACAAACAATTTAAAAGCAAGAAGTGACTGAGGGTTACTAGCAAAGAAACCTTTTGAATGACTTTGAGATGCAAGCAAGTATCTGAAAGGATAGTTGGATAGTTTTTTTTCTGTTGCTCTTTTTCATGGCAAGAGAGGATATAAGGGCAGTAACAAAGCCATCACAGTACCACTGCACAGGTGGAGATGGGAATACATTTGATTGCATAGTTTACTAATCCTGGTAGTAATGACTGTCAGAGAATTGTTCCCAGAATGTGAAGTGCTGTTGCAAGTCCACGTGTACTTTTTATGATCATGCAGAGCCTGCATTAGATCAAAAAAGGGAGCTGTATAAGAGACTGAACCAAAGTTCAGTGTCTATCTCAGAATCTGTATAGAGTGTAGATCTATGTTCATTGAAATAGTTAACTGTGAGTTATTTCATTTTCTGCAATTTTTCTTCTTGTAAACATTCATTAGAGTTTATGCTTTCTGTTTTCTATGAGCAAAGTATTCATCAATTTCCAAATGTAATTTCCTCAAATGGAATTTAAGAATGCAGTCCTTTTCAACATATAGTAGCCATTCTAATTTGTGACCCAGTTCATACCTCTTGCACATCTTTATACAGGTGTTTTTGATGAATCTCTGCCATCTTCCTAAGAAAATGTGCCAAAAAAAAAAAAAAAAAAAAAAAAAAAAAGCTTTATGTAACTAAAAATCTTTAACAGTTTATTATTAATTGCTGCTGGACTGCCTCTGTACCTTCGAGCTGTATCTTAGATTTATAGTTTCACTGCTTTTCCACTTAGTGCAATTTCCTGCTATCTGATCTTTCAAATGTATTAAAAACAGAAAATATTTCTATTAATGCAAATGCCACTGTTGTAGTTACTACTGGTTTGAAAAGCTGAAGTATGTTGCTGCTGTTCTGAAACCTTTTATAATGAATTCTGGTTCAAACTTCTTGATTTTAAGAATTTTCACTTGACTTAGAAGGAACACCTTGTTAGACCTTGAGGTGCCATATTTACATGATCTCCCCATAGCTTTTGACCCTTGGCCATGTTTCATTTTCAGCGTAGCTTCCATGTTTTCCACTGATGCATTGTCCTGACTTGAAGTGATGGATTCTGTTTCAGATCTGCCTTTAGCTTATTCACCCAGCTTCAGAACTATCTTTAATGCAAAGCAGGCTATATTGTCATCTCAATTATAGTAGGGCCAATCCAGTGTAATTTCAGTAGATTTTATGTTGCCTTGAAATGTTTTTCATTAGTTATATATCAAATTGACTATCTGGAATGTGTTTATCGTTTTTATTGCTATTGCATTTGTATATTGATTTGTTTGTATAAAGAGATGTGTTTGTCATGAAATGTGCAATATCCTCCATACTGTGGAAGGCCATAAACATTTGTTAACTGCTTAGACCAAATGTAGGTAGTCTTGGAGTAGATCATGGTCCTTTTTTTCGTTACAAAACCAATTTTGTTTCCTTCTGCCCAACTGAGTTTTGTAAAGGCCATGAAATGTTGGTAGTACACAAGCTCTTCCTCTTGATCTGGGGACAGCTGGCTTGCTAACATGGGGCTGGCTCTCTTCAGCAATAGCCTGCTGAATGTCCATGAAACACCTAAGGGTATCTGGAACATCGCTCATATCATTTTGCCATGGGAATGTATGACTTTTATTCATAGATGAAAATGGAGGTAATTCTCGTGATTGCAAAAGCTCCATGAAGGATGGTTCTTCCATGATACTTCCATGCTTGAAATAATTAGCAGTGTTGCTTAGATGGATTGTGATGCTTATTAGCATTAATTGAAAGGCCCAAAACAGAAATTTGATTTCATTCCCAGGAGAGAGAGAGGAGGAAAAAAAAAAAAAAAAGTAAAACTAAAAATATCAGCAACTCTTCATTCCCTAGCTTTCTGAGAAGTCAAATGAGTTCTTTCTTTTTTAAATAAAAAACAAATGTTCTTTTGTGCATTCAGGTGTTTTTGTTTGTTTTTCTCAGATAAGGACAACAGGAATTCGGCAGGTCAATAGGCAGATAAAATCCCTATCAAACAGATATGAGGAGTCTAGATGAGACTCCTGGCCTGCCCAGTACCTGTGTGAGCCATTAACTGAGTGAGAGGAAAGGGCTAATGGGCCTGCTGCCCTTCCCTCTTAAATATTGTCTTGTTCTGCCATATCATGCAATGCTAAAGTGATTGTGTGTCTCACACAGCTAGAGCAGAGCTGGATCTGACCTCCAGGAACTTTAAGCTACTTTTAACAATAGTTGGCCCTGACAGCTCATTTCTAAGAAGAAATTTGATGCAGCATTGTCATTAATGTTAAAATGAACTGAAATGACAGGACACGGGACAAAATATGGAAAAGATGCAGCATTGCTCTGAAATATGTTTACATACTCTTTATTATTCACAATATTCAAATGTGACTTATGAAAAACTTCATCAAAAGTAATTCTGTATTTAACTTGGGCTTTGCAGAATTCAGCAGTGATGTCATGCCATGTAATACACAATCATATTTAACACTACCTAGTTGGTTTTTTTTTTTTTGTGTGTGTGTGTGCTTACCATTCACCAAATTGAGGGAAAATGCTGTTTTCTATAAATAGAATATGTTTGTTATATTTTCTCATGTTCTGGACAAAGCTGAAGAAAAAAACAAACACCACTTAAATGGAATATTGACTGCTTTCAAAGGCTTTAATGACTACTCAAATTTACTTTCCAGGATTGTGTGAAACAACAAAGGATGCTTACCACAATTACTTATCCTAATATTCATCGATATCCCATGCAGTGATTTCATATTACTCTCACAAGCCTGACACTTTGAATGTGAGTCTTCATTCATAGTTAGAATACTTTTCCTGGTTTTACTAATAAGGTATTACTTTTCTCATTCTTTCTGTACAAGAACCATATGGTTTATCTCTATCCACTTCAAGAGATTTCCAAGGCAATGACCAGTTTCAGCTAGAGAAGGGTCAAAGCCTCAAAGATAATTAAATTTTACAGATGCCATAGATACAGTTGGATAGACAGAGATAATAGTCAGTTCTGTAACTGCAGAAGTGATAGCATGGATATATCCTTTCAACATCAAAAAAAATCTTCAGAAACATTACTGTGCATTCATACTTAAACAAGTATTCATATATCAACTGTTGGAAGTACCTCAGGGAGAGCTTGTACTTTGTTAGGAGAAAAGAATCACAACTTGACATCAATAGTGATCAGATTTTCAAAGAGATGTCTTGGATTTTTTTATCCCTAATTTCTTTTAACACTCTAAATTAGGGGCAAAATGTTAATAGAATAATTTAAGTTGGAAGGCATGTCTTAAGGCTATTTGGTCCGACCTCTCTCAGAGCAGGGTCAATTTTGAAGTCTAGTAAGTGATAACAGACATAGAAAAGTGATTAGAAAAGTAATTCTAATGTGATTGTGTAGTAACAGGGTTAATGCAGATTAGAGAAGGTGCTTTTGTTTGTAAGATCTTTTTGGATGGTCATGGCATTGGCTTCTCTGCATGACTGAGGATTATTAGAATCATACAGATGATCCTTTGCATTTGGTCATATTATGACAGAGTTCTGTAAAACCATGAAGGTTGGGAGCAGATTAATAGAGATTGAGTATTCACTGTTCTTAATTAGTTTAGACCTAAGGGACACCTGATAAAAAGGATAAAGGGTGAGTTTAGAGACTTTTGAATCTGTTAAGGTGGTCAAAATGCAAGTTAGGCATTTGGAAGAGACAACGTTATTCTGAATGATTACATTAGAAAAGGGAAGTCCCAAATGCCCAGTGGCAGACAGCAATGATGCAGGCACTAAGTCACTTCAGGTTGTCAGACAGTGAAAAATTTACCATTTCCATTACCTAATCTTCTAAATCCTTTTCTGATGATGCTATAGTCTACAATTCTAAAAAAGAGCTGAAGGAAAAAAATGTTGATCTTTGAACGTAACCTTATTCAAAGAATTTCATTTGAAACAATCTGTGTATCCTTTGTTTGGTTATACCTGTATTGGAAGCCAGCTGGCATTGTACCCAAGCATACATAGATCTGCCATATCAGCTTTGTTTGGTGAATAAGCTTAGTTGATACCCACTAACTCCTTACACACCTAAGTGTGATCACAGCTGTTTGTAGCATAATAGTCTATGTTATCATGCAGATGCTTTTTGTTTGAAATGTATTTTATAGCTTGTAAATGAGAAGAATGTATACAATAAAAGTGCTGGAAAAACTTTGTATTCAGGTATCAAATGGATGAAGATCACAAAAACCATGGTGACACACCCAGCTTGGCTTCACAGGCTCTAAGTGTCAAATACAATATAAAGTTTTCCCTGATTTATCTGTTTTTAATGGCTTCATCTTGTGGCTTCATACTGTATAATCATATCACATTCCAAACATGATGTAATGAAATTCACTTTTTAATTTTTTTTCTGCCTCTGACTAAATTAACGATGAAGAAGAGGTATGGAAAATGCTCTACAGAATAGCTTAACCACTTTCACCTTCTCCTTTCTTTATTTTTTAAACTTTTGCAAGATTACTTTTGGCTTTCCTTATACCTAAACAGCTTGCTCCCTTGAGCCATTTCCTCAGGGATTTTCTCTCTTTTTGCCTGTGCGTTTATCATTATTAATCTCTTCATTTGCAATTTCTCTTGCAATTTCTTTTTCTGTTCCATTTGTTCTTTATATCTTCGGTTTAGGGTTTTTCTTTTCATTTTCAATTTATTCTTAGTTAGAGTTACCCTTTGTAGATTTAATTATCTTTGCCAGACATGGCAATATTTTATGATAATCACTCTTCTTTTCTTCTTGGAGATCATTCATGGTAATTCCCATAGCTCCAATCTCAACTGACTAACTAATGTTTTGATCACTTATTCATTACTTTTTTTTTTTCTTTATATTTCACTGTATTGTTCTGTTCTGATTAGTTTCTGTGTATATCTTTGTTTTGTTTTCCATTACCGCCTCCTGTGACCGTATAGTCTACCCTCCCTCTTGCATGCTCTGTCATTTCTTAAAATTTCACAAAGTAGAATTACTGACCTGTAGCCTTTTAAAAATATATATATCCCAGATGGTAGCCAATTATAAATTCTGAAGTTGGCAGCTGTTAATATGACCACAGTGCCTTCTGCTGTTGTCTGCAGTTTGACACTTCTAACTGCAGATTGATTTGCCATACAGGTCACTCAGCCACACATGCAGGCAAACTCACAGTGAAAATACTGATTACAGATAGACACATAAAAACTTTCTGGAGATTTGAGGGACAAATTTTGTAATGTTTAATAAAATAACTTCTGTTATAAAGAACTTTATTGGTGCTAACACATTTGTTATTAAATTCATATCAACAAGGACCTTCAAATATGCAAGAGCTAGTCAAGTACTTGATGAGACTTAATGAGTTTTGTAGCCTTCTGCTAAACTGGTGCTGTAGTACTTGTGCAAGTATTGGTAGGTGCACTATATATTTATGAACTGTTTAGGTGGTGGAGTAGCTTATTTTATTTTATGTTACTTTATTTTATCTGTCTGGTTGGTTGGAAACTGAATCATTTAGAAGTTTTTGGGTTAACTTACCCAGGTAAGTGATTCTGAAAGAATACAGATTTTATGTTCATTTATTCCAACATAATTTAGATTCCCTTGATTTTGCTGATAGAGCTCATAGAACTTACCCCCTCTTTTCTCTCTGAGTTCTGCACTTCCTCTTAGTTTCAAATCACACATAAATAGTCATCTTTATTGTTTTTACTTCTAGCCAAACCTGATAATATTACAGTCAACATAGTTTTATGTTCTCCCTCTGCTTTAACAGTATTTCACTATTGCATTAGAAGCAGAGATCTAGCACATCTGAAAATATTTCTGTGAATTTTCTCCCTGACTGATTGAAGATCCTCTTTTCAGCTTGATTAGAAAAATCGATAAATGGGGAAAAATGGAGCTGGGTTTAAGAATTTAATGAAATATGACCATTAGGTTATTTTAATTTTCTTTACATGACGGTAAGGTGACAAATCATTTTTATTTGTACAGAATACCCTGTTACTTTATTCCATACTTGTCTGTGATGAGTTTTTAAGATATCTGAAATACTAAGAAGCGTTATATTGTGGTGGAAACTCCAGTTGTAGACATGCATTTGACGTATTCTGAAGAAGTTACTAAACTGTAAAGGTAATTCTTTATACAGTACCATGATTATTAATTACATCAATGCTCCCTAGTATGAAACAATATTGTCAAAAATTTTCAGTCCATACTGACATTGCTGAATGAATAATCTGAGACATAGACAGTCTTTTCCACTTGTTCATTCAAGGTCATTACCATTTTTAACTTTAAGCATGTGAATGCTGTTGACTTCAGTACTCTTCTAAGACGGTAGGAACTATTCATGAGCTTCAGTTTCTTGCTTAACAAGGGCCATATCTTTAGATTCTCAAGAATGAATTTCAATATATACAACTGGATGTCTACACCTGAGACACCTGGTCTACATTTACTTATCATTATAGATTTATTTCAGTTGATTATAATCACTAGAAATAATCTTTTTCAGATTAAGTGTCAAATAATTGTAAAGAATAATTCCCTTCTTTGGCTATCTGTTTTACAGCACAGGTGAAAACGGGAACATGAATTCATGCAGACACCTCAGTTCACATTGCTGGGCATATTTACAAGTGTTCAGTGGCACAAAAGCTCTAAAATTGAACAGACATAATAGTAAAAGTAGATTGTTGATCAAAAATGTAGTTTAATGTACAGTCTTTGTGACAATTCTGCTAAACTCCACGATGTCTCATTGCAGAGCTTAGTTACTTGAACCAAGGAAAAATAATGAATCCATTTCCATTTTCTTTGGTGGCTTCAATTTCTTTTGTAGCAGGTTTCCTGTTTTGTCTTGGTTTTAAGAAGGAAACGGATGATCATTTTCACACAACTGCTTACCATATCTAACTACCCAACTGCTCTAAATAATCCTGGTTTGTTTTTAGGACACTTGTTGTGAAAAAAAGGTTCGGGAATATCATATGCAAATGAATAGAGAAAATGATTCCTTACCATTTCCCTTGGACAGTTATACCTTGAACAGCAAGTGTAGGATTTCTGGTTGCTCATCTAGCTGTAATGCCCGTACAAGCACTTTCGTAATGCAAAATTTCTAAAGCTGTAAGATTTCGATACAGCTATCTGAGGTTAGGACAGCCTTCTCTATAAGATTGCTTTTGAAAACTTAGATGTCTTCCTTGGCCTGAAGAATGTTGCTAAAGTCACTTTGAAAAAGTAATCTGTTGCTTATGACTCCTTATTTTCTTTTTAGAAATAATGGATTACTGACTATTTTCGATTACTTTAACATCATACACTCTTTGAAATACAGCTGACAGAACTAGTGCTTCAAGTTTTCATTTAATGTAGCCTCCAACCTTTAGAGAGAACTTGGCGGTCCTTCTTTAAACTAGTCTGTGTTGCTTTGGCACAGTTCCCAAACTGCAAGCTGCACTCCCACTGTGCAGTGGGATTTTTCAATAGATGTTAAAGGAAATAGATGTCTTCTTCCTCCTTCCATAGAATTACAGTGAGTGTTAAGTATCTTAAGCTTTTTTGAAAATAAATTTATGATGATACTAATTTTTGTAACATTGTTTTTCATCCTTGAGGCATATGTGACCGTGACCACTTTGTTCCTGACATAGATCCTGGCTGAGTGACAATGTCTAGTCCCATGGATAATTGGTTTAAATCTTTCTGTGCAAATGATGAATTCTTCAAGATGACAAAAAGATTTGGACTTTAAAAAGAGGATCTTTAGGAATATTTCAGAGAATGCTTTGATCATACCAATATAAAATTCAGATAACTTGAGGCATTCTTATGGTTGGCTTGATACAATGAGGAAACTATTAACAATAAAACCAAGGGTGAGAAGAATCATGACAGTGGAAATATAAAACTACTGGGAAATACTGAAAACCGTGTTTGTAATCAGGTTACTTTCCTGGATGTGAAAACAGAAAGAAATTCAGTATGATCAGAACAGAATAAAAAACATAACCCAATTTTCAAATAATTATTTTCAGCTCAGAGTACAGTATTGTGCACCCTTGAACCTCAGTAACTTCCAGAAGCTGCTTATAAAAAAACGTAGTAAGAGAAATTCTTTGCTTGTAGCAATTTTGCAAAACCCTCTCAGATTTAATGTGTCTGGGCCTTTTTACATTGGTAGTTTTGTCCATTTGCAGTCCAAGTATTTGCAGTAACTGATGCATGACGTCTATCCTAGATAGTGTGACGGAAACTTTAGCTCTGGGATTTGGCATGAGCACAGAACAGAAGTTATTACTGACGACCTGCTTTTAGCAATTAAAGCTACCCCCCTTGCAATTACCATGAAGTGCTTATTCCCTGCCTCTCCCGCCTCCCAAATATAGCGATAATGAACAACTTCTTTCTTTAGCTGTCTTCAGAAGCAGAGGGACAAGTGCTTTGATTTTTGTTTGTTTGTTTTCCTGGTTAGCTAAAACATAGGACTTTACTGAAAAACCTAGTTGAATGAATATTCATTGATCTTTGTTTTGTAGCTTTTGCTTATATGTAGATGTTAAAAGTCCCATATCAGTTCCAGTGAACAGTGGTAGAAACTTTTCTATCTACATGTTTTTTAAATTGAAGGGTTTTTTTTGTTTGTTTGTTTTTGTGTGTGTTTGTGTTTTTAAGGTAAATGAAATAATGAAATAGAGTATTTTGATTGTGCATCCAAATATTTCACTTCAAACTGGTACAAGAATGTGTTGCAAGATTTCAATGTGCTTTCCCAGGGCTAGGCTGCCTGGACAAGGCTTGTCCTTCCCCAGCAATTAGTGCTGCCCAGTGAGGGGCACCTGTGGCATCAGACACACCTGGGAGCTGAGAGCTCCACACCAAGGAGAAGGGCAGGGGAAAGGCACCATAGCAGGGAGCTGCTTAGAAATAAAGTAAGTTGGGATAATTCAACAAAATATATTTTGCTGGGTACGGTCCAGATGCTTTGTTTAAAGTGTGATAATGGTTTAGAATATAGATTTATTTTTCTACAAATAATGGTGATTATGATGACTGCAAGAAAACTGATGGCAGCTTTAATGATGTAGGAGTACCTGGAAGAGGAAGATTTATGTTTTTTACATGGTCAGATGGCACTGATGTTTTCCCCAGAAATACACCATTTGCTTGTGGTGTTTGTGAAGCATTTGTGTTCATTTCCACATTTTGCTGTTGCCATAATATGTGAGAAATAACAGAAATTTTTTACCCTATTAGTTAGAAGAGGTGGGAATGTGGTGGTTTTACCGTGCTGGGCAGCTAAACCCCACAACCGCTCTCTCACTCCCCCTCCTTTAGATAAGGAGGGGGAGAAGTAAAGCAAAGAACAACTCACGGGTTGAGATAAGGATAATTTAATTAAAGGGAAATAATTATAATAATTAAATAAAGACTACCATGAACTAAACAATTTAACTAAGGGGAAATAAAAGGGAAAGGGGAAAAAGGGAGGAAAACAAACAAACAAAATAAACAAAATAAATGAAAGCTATATGGAAGTGCAGAGGAAAGAAATTACTCTCTACTTCCCACAAATGAGCGATGATTGACCACGTCCTTGAAGCAAGGCCTCAACGCACACAGCCGGTGTTCGAGAGGAGGACCGACGTCTTCTCAACAAGAGCCCACCCCTCCCCTCTTCTTCCTGTTTCCACCTTTTATTGCTGAGTGTGACACCACATGGTATGGAATATCCCTTTGATTGGTTTAGGTCAGCTGCCCTAGTGATGTTTCTCTCCTCACTTTTTTGCCCACCCCCTAGGAGGGTTAGAGAAAGGCCCAATGCTGTTCCACTGCTGCTCAGCAGTAGACACAACACTGGTGTGATAACACTGCTGTTCCAGCTACAAGTACAGAGTACGGCACTGAATGGGCTGCTGCCGGGAAAGTTAACATTCCCGCCAGACCCAGTACAGGGAAATAAAACCAGGATATCTTAATAGGAACTGTCCTATTCTAACTTGCTTTCCAGAATATTGTGTTACTGACTCAGTTTTATACTTTGTAAATCATGTAACTGATTTATAAATCAATGATATCAGTTATGAAATTGCTGGATAATATATATTTTGTGTATGACTAAGAAGTTAATTATCTGGTCAATAAATTACTATCTTGATTTATATTCAGTCATGTATTATAAAAATAACTTCTGTGTTGTATGTGCTAAAAATTTATAGCTTATAAATCAGAGCATGATAAACTGGGGCACATAAAAAGAGGAAACCATTGCATTTAAGTCATTCTCTGTCCTTTTGTATATTTGTTCAGTACTGTAAGGAAATGTAGAAATGAAAGACGAAGACAGTTACTAATTCAGTAATAGTGTTATGCTCAAGGTAGAACAAAAAAAGTTAGTGGCTTCTATAAGCTGATTAATGGTACGTATTTCAGTGCTTGTTGAGCTGGGTGGTACAGAAATGGCATATTGTCACTTATTTGCCATTCCCCTTCCCCTCAATTTGTCCAATCTTTTTCCTATAAGTCTGCCTACATTAAGTCTTAGGAAATGTCTTTCTTTTTCTGATAACGCTTATTCCTTGCAATGCCTTATTAACACAATTACTTCCTGTTCTTCTTGTTCCTTGAGTTTTTCTGTGACACTTTCCACTAAAAAGCATTTTATCAGCCTCACCCATATCACAGATTTCATATTAAAATATTCAGTCTTCCCAGTGCCCAAGGCTCTGGTAGCAGCACAGAGGTTTCTGAGTTCCTGACACATGGTGCATGCTCAGCTCTATTATGCAAAATAGATTCAAATGGCTCTTTGTAAACTGTAACTGTAAAAGAAAACATGAAAACACGTTGATTAGTGCCATGGTGGCATAGCAGTAGCAGACTAGTATTAAGTGAGAAGAAAAGGAATCCTTAAAGAAAGGGTTGAGGCATGGAACATCTCACTAGCTAGCCCATGAACAGTTTATCCTGGTTGATCTGCAGAAGGACTTGAACCTGCCTACCTTTAGACATGCAGTTTCAGGCATGTGTAATTGGGGTTACTCTCATTTGTAATGTTGCTACGTGTTCTCTGAGCTGTGTAGCTGTGTTTATGCTCATAGCTTGTACAAATGAGGAGAAGGAGGGAAAAGCTGTGAGTTTAAGCAGCTTCAACAAGATTTACGTTCATCCTATGCACGTTTCATACTGATTTAGGTGAAAGTATTTCATTTGACAATTACATGTATAAGATGACAATTTACTGAAAATAATAGAAACTGATCTGAAGTATTTCCTGGCTCCTGGTACGGGTGGAATCTACTTTACATAAATTAGGTTAAAATTAAAAAATTTTGAGAATTAAGTTAGTTATCTGTACTCAGTGGTGAAGGACATTTGGGTTCTATTAGCACCTGTGGTAGACATCTTCCATTGGATGACATTGGATCATCTTCCAAAAGCACTATTGCATGCAGAGGCAGCCAAGATGAATATCTTTGAGTAGATCCTGACTTTTAGACAACTGATGTATGTGAGAGGACTTCAATTCTAGAGCGACGGGTGTTGTAGGAACGTCTGAACATGCCAGCTGTAAGTAACATTTTTCTTTTCAAATAACTTATTCAGCCTACTCATCTGAAAGAATGCAAACCAGTAAAATACCCTATAAAGAGATCAAGTTCTGGGAGGAAGTCCCACAATTTCTGTTTGCCCCTCTTCCCCTGCCCAAAAAAAAAAAAAAAAAAAAAAAAAAAAAAAAGCAGCTCTTAAATGACAGATATGGAAAAAGGTTAAAATCAAACTTCTATAGAAGTTGTGACTGGCTGAATTGTACAAAAACTCTGAAACTTTTGATCCAAGTATAAGACTCTTACAGAAATGGATTTCAAGCAACATTTTTTATGTTCTAAGTGTATGTGAGGTGCTATACACTGTGATGTTACTCTATCCCCAGCACATTTTCAGGGGTAGGGTGTATTTCAAAGAGTGTATTTTAAAAGTGTTCCAATGAAGAAGGTAGCATTGGTAGATTCTGTTAGAAAAGCCAGTTCATTAGATTATTAATCAGAAGTGCAATTGGTCTCTTAAGCTTCTAATTGCACATGGAATCACAGAAATTAATTTTACACGAGTTAATAATAGGAAATGTGTATGTCATTAAACATCCAGAGGAGTCTGCCCAAGGATTTTGACTGATACAAACACTTATAGATGGGACAGTAGGCATCAGGGTATCAATACCCTTCAAATGTTCTTCCAATCACCACTAGCCATTTATATAATACAGAATATCCATTGTGCCTTAATATGTGTATGTGTAATGTGTATGCATTTTTTAAAAAAAGATACAATTCAATGCGTTTCTTCCTACTGTGTTAATGAAATATTTATCAGAACTCTTACAAGGTAAGCAAATTATATAGATACTATTTGAAGTAGCTGTCATCAACTGCATATTGAGGCACATTATAGAATTTGGGGGTGATTTTTAAGTGTGCAGGTGACTATTTGCTCTTCAGTATGTACAATAAACACAAGCCTCTAAAAATAAGGAACATTCCATGGAAAGAAAAAGCAACTTCTTTTCCTCGGACATAATGGTCAAAAATGGGTAGCAACAAGCAGACAATATGTCAATATGTTGGGTCATATGGAGATGTGATCCATTCCTTCTGTAATAGAGCTTGCAAGGAACAGCAGCGAACTTCTGTGTAAGTTAAACTTTGCTTGTAATGACAAACTATTATACGCTCTGCTGGTGTAGAAAATGGCATTTTTCTTTGAGCTGAGTTACTTCTGAAATTATTTAAATAATGGTATACTTGTACATCCAAATCAATTTCTTATTAGAATAACCCTATGCTTTTGAAACAAAGTTGTCTTGTATAAACATGTTTAGTCATGATTGAATTTTATTCTCCCATTTAATAAATGCTGTTCAGTCATAGCGTTCTATAGCTAAATTAATTAACGTGTCTTTAGCTCTAATTGTGTACATGTCAATCAAAATCAAAGGAAAAATATGAAAATGAATCTGCCTGGCAAAAAAAAATAGACTTATTAGAGGAAGTGAAAATAAATTGAAAAATGAAACAGGATTTTTATCCACAGAAGAAGGGAGTTCTGTTTCTATTTTTTTTTTCCCTGTGTTTCAATTAATTTTTTTAAATGAAATGTGCAGTTTCTTAAATATTACAGGAACTCTTCAATGCTTACATTGACTGGTCTATTGGTCAATCTGTGTCTGATACTATGTTCATAATTCAACATTCTCTACCCCCTGATTTCTGTTACATCAGGGACATAGTCCTATGTTTTAGAAACTGAGGTAATTCTAAATTCCCAGAGATGAGATTTCTTCTCCAACATTGTGTGATGTAATTTTACTTATTTATGTATATATCATGGGCAGGGAGAGAACTATAAACAAAAATCTTTCCTCATAAATCCAAAAAAAATTACTTAATGAGGGTTTTCATCAGACTCTCCTAAATCTTTTTTAAATCTTCTTGCATCTCAGTTGAATTTGCTATTTCATATAATTATTTTTTTTACCCTCTTCTCCTGTCTTGTCTGTACTTTAAGGGTGTACTGACAACATGATGCCTATCTTAATAGCATGTCTCAGAGACAACCCCAGAACCAGTCATGAAATAAATCCTTATATGGATTTGAGTCCCTTTCGAATATACTGCAGTGGGTTCAAAAAATTAACAATCACATCATTACATTCTATTCACTTTGCTCAGGCTGAAAATCTTCCTCCACAAATAGTTTTACAGAAGTAAGCAAGACAGTTTGGTGTGAAGGATTTGCAAAGCGAGAGGATGAGTAAAACACCTAGCAGCAAAATTAATTTGCACTGTAAATTATTTAAATGCCTCTGAAAGTTGCCTCACTGTATTACTGTATTTTCATGTGGCCTATGCTAGATCAAATGAAATATCTCAATATAGCACAACAACACCCCCCCACCCCACCCCCTATGGTATTGGAACCTGTACTCTTGGTCTTTTCATCATTGTTGATACATGACAGATCTGGGAAGAAATAAGCCAGAAGCATGGGCAAGAAAGCAAGCAGTTCTGCAGAACATCATATTTTATTACTGGTAAATACAGCACTATATTTTAATTTTCACATTTTGCAATTGAGTCTAAGTTATTTATCGGGCCTGACTACTGTAAGCAAATAGTATTTTTATTTTTTAAATGAGTGTCTGTGAACAGCGTCTCCACCATGCAGAAGAGCTGTGGAGATAATTGTAATTCCATTGAATGTGGCTGAAATCACTGAATGACTGGCATTCTCAGTTATGGTGACCTCTGTCCCTTGCATAACACTGGAACGTCTGCAAAGCTGCAATAGAGCCATTACAATGTAAATTAGAATATTTCATGAAATGCTCCACATAACCTTTATAAAGTCATTGGCAATAACCCATACAATTTATACCACATACAGCCTAATATCCCATATCATTTTAGTGTGAAGTTACCCCAAAAGATGTTCTAAAATAAATTAAGATTACAAACTAAGTAGACAGAAGTAAAGAACCAAGAGGCATGTGGATCACTCAATATTCAGATGTCTTTCACAGAGACAGTGTGCATACTTTGGGTTCTCTAGAGGGATGGAACTTAGTTAATGCCTAAAAAGTATCACAGAAGTTTGAATTGAACTGCAGTGTATAGTGAAGCTTTGCTTGTGAAACTCCATCTTCTTTGGGGCTGATGCTGTTCCATCCACAGGTTAGACTGCTGTTCTGCAACTGCAGCTCTCCAACTGTGTGACAGCTCTCAAGTTCCTCCTGTATCTCACATGGAGCGTGTAGGCACTTCTGTAGTGTCACCATGTGTACAAACTTCATGGGTATTTCTCTTTTGTATGGGCTTTACCCATGTATTATTTTTTTTAAGGAAATTCAGATTCAACAGCAATCTTAACTATAGCCCCCTAAATCAAATAACTCTGGATTACCCACTACTGTAGTTGCTTCTATGGAAATATTTGTTAGGAGTATGATAGGATAATGCTACGGAAATATTGGTTGGGAATATTCTAACTGTTTTTGTTTGTTTTGGTATTTCAAATAAACACCACAAAAGCTAAGATTTAAACAGACTGCTGTGAGGAGATCTGCTATTTTATTAGTGATCTGTTGTAAATGTGAGCTGTGATACTGAAAACAAACAGATATTTGACTCCAGTGTCTTAATTTCACATGTATTCTTGGATCCGTGTTGTAACAAGATGATATTTCTACAACAAAGGAAAGTCATTTGAGCATGAGTATAGACCGCCTCAAAATACCATACCTGAGCTGAGGGATTTTTCTTCTGAATTAGTCAATCCTGTGATGAGAAATTACTCATTACCACCTACCAGTTTCCAACTTCTCCAAGAATCAAAAAGTAAAAATCATCTTTAAGTGAACAAGAGCTAAAATGTTTCATTACCATGGAACAGCATGCATGTAGACAGCTTAGTGAGAGTACTTTAGCCCTGCTGGTTTTAGAATCACAGGTAATATCAACAAAGTCATTCTGTATATTTGAAAATGTCTTCAGCATTTCTATAGTTCTTGATTTTAATTTAGTTCAGCAACTCCGCCATTCAAGCATTGTAAAGTCAGGAACAGAAACCAAGCAAAAAGTATTTACTTCTATGTGTTGCTGGATTTACTTCAAACTTTGCTGGATCATAACCTCACAACTGCAAGAATGAGGATAGTTGAGAATAATGGCATTTTACTTGCTCTATTTGCGGTTTCATTTATTCTGTGGTATGTTTCATAATTTTCAGGGATTTAATATATTCCATTAGTGTTAATGCACTACTTTCATCTGCCATTGGACAAACCTTTGAGAACTGTATTGTAGATACCAATCTGTTTGTTTTGTGAACTTCCAGGGTCTTTCAACAAGATAAGCACAATAAAGGGGAGCAGAACTAGGTAATGAGCGTACTGGACTTCCTTGAGACTGGAAGAAAAATAAGATTGAATGAGTATTTAGAAAGTGATAAGCATGTATATAACAATCACTAGGGGAAATGAAATTGCTATTTATGTGAGGAATTGTATTTGCACTTACCAACGTTACTGCTCTATTAAGTAGCTTCTGGTGCAGCCTAGGACAAAAATTCATTTAGTGTCAACCTCTCATTTGGTGACGTTAATACATTAGATCCTCAGTTCGTGCATTTTTGGAGTACACTGATATTCAGTATAACTCTTAGTTGAAAACTGTGGAACAAACCTGTGTAGCATATACACATGATGTATTTATGACACAGGGTGAAACAAAAATCTGGTCGAAACTTTGCATATTAGGAAGTTCTGGTTCAGTTTTATATTTTGACCACTTGTACATAGTATAAAACTATTTTGACAGAGCTAGTCAAATAAGTTACAAACAAGATGGCCTTGGTAATAAAATCTACATGGGCAAGGTATTCCACTGGTCTAATATTCCCTGCTTTTCTGCACTGTGCCACGTAGACCTCCTTTGTGTCTGGGTTTGTATTCATTGCCAAAACTTTATTTAAGAAATGGAAGCTGAGATAGCATTTGTCCTGTGTCTATTACTCATAACAGACCAAATATGGATGGTGACTGACTTGAATTTGAAGTGTAATAGTATTTATTCTTCCTAATCATAAAACAGATAATTGCAGTAAATAAAAGATTGTATTCTTTCCCTCTGTGCTCTTACAAGAGCAAATAAAAGTTTAAAAGGTGCTGGCAAGTCCATAAGATGAATACATAAAATGAATAATGTTTAAGCTTACATGCATATCTAACCAGGGCTGCCAGATTGTGAACTATCAGAACTTGATATGACGACCACATGTCTGCAGCTTTATATGAATGAAAGACTGAGTCTGCATGAAAGACTTACCACATTTGCTTTGATATATTTTTATTACTAATTAATATTTATTTCAACATACTTTTGAAATGAAGTGGTATTTACATCTCAGCTGTGTAAATGCTAATGTTTTCATCTTTTCTTTGTCATCAAACAACCTCATTGTCAGACCTGCAAAGATGGCATAGTTATTTTCCTTGCTTGAAAGACAGGATATTTTCAGTTGTGACAAATAATTTAACTGTGCAATTTCAAAAATAATAGTGTAACTGTTCATTCAAGGTCCCCCATATTCCAGAATATGAGTGAAGTCTCATTATATATTCTAAGGATTTCTTTATTCCTCTCTGTTTTCCAGAACCGGATTCTTTCTCTGTATTGCCGCTATCAGTTCTTGCCCTCTGGCAATGAGATCAAAATGGAAGTGGAATAAAAGGGAGTGGAATAAGAATAGAGAATGTTAGAACGCAGAATAAAAAGAGACTGGGAGAAGGGTAGATGAAATGATTAAAGAAGGGGAAAAGTATGTGACAGATGTGAAGCTGATACATAACCAAGTTATGAATATTTTCACAGGATTTAAAGGATGTAACCAAATAAGTTTATTTTGTCTTCCTTGAAATTGTGTGCATACATTGATTCAACATATTGAGAGTAGTGAAATGCTCATTATTTTTCAATAAAGCTCACATTTATTGAATTCTATGCAGGAAAGTCACAAAATAGCTTCTCAAGGAGGAATATACACATCCATTGCTGAAAAGTAACAGGTTTCAAGGAGCTTCTCTCTAACCGTCTGACTGTCCTGGATCTCAAATGTTTAAAAGATGAATGGGTTTCTTTGGAGGACAGGACAGCATGGAAAAGATATTAAAAATTTTTTGCAAATCTTGGTTGCTGCAGTGAGTGTCACAGATGATCCCTGCTCCTTCCCCAGAGTGAGCAGACTGGGGGGGCTCAGACACAGCCCAGCCCCAGGGCTGTGACTCACGCATCCCTGGAGATGCAGATGCAGTGCACAGCACAGAGCCTGGGCTCTGTCAGTGTCACACGGTCTGAGTTGAAGTGGGTGTTTCCTGAAGCTGGAGATGGAGAGAGCACTGTCTGGATAGCTAAGGATGTTGCAGAAATTAAGGCAGTGCAGTAGCTATTCCTGTTAGGAGCACTCTGAATTAACAGGGATACTGTTTTATTGGAGTGCTTTCTTTGGGTGACATAGTTAATGAATTTTTCACTGTATCAGATTAGTTATATTAATCTGAAAGTGGAATTGGAGATGTGTTTCTGTGGGAAGGTTTAGACTCTTCTTTAAGACAGCTCATCCTCAGTGCACCACAGAAAAACAGAGAACTCTTCAGAGAGCCTTTCTGGAGATGCAAAGTCTGAATACCAGATGTGTACTTTCAGAAACTTGTAGTTAAGTCATTCACAATTTTTTTTTTTTCTTTTTTGCCTGTTTTTTAAAAGATTGGTCCCAGTCTAATGTGAAGTAATAGTTCCTGTATTTTGAGGAATATCACTTAAAGAGTCTGTGGGAGATGACTTCATTACCAGTGCATATTATATTCTCTCTCTCTTGTGTGTGTGTGTGTGCTGCTGTTCATTAGGTTCAACCTCTGACAGGCAGCTCTGTGCTGCTACTGAGTCTGCTCATAGGTAACTATCTCTGGTGAAAGAAATTTCAGGTAAAGCCAGGAGCAGCCATGAAGGATGAGCATAACTGTGTTGGCAACAGAGATAAAATGACATGACTCTTGTCTTATCTTCACGTAGAAAACAGATTTCATCTTTAGGCACTCATTCCTGGTTTAGTAACAGTAATGGCCATTGCAGTGCCTCTTACTGCCACTTCTGGCTGATGTTTTGTAAACTTTGTCCATTGGCAGCTCCTTTGTTCAAGAGGGAGCAAAAGAATAGGATATTTTTGGTGTTTTAGATTCTGATGTGCACAGGCAAACCAGTGTGCTGAAATCTGAACAGCTTTCACATGTGACCTGCAATCCTAGAAATTAAGAAACTCTATTTTCCAGCTCTGTTTTACAGACAAAACAAGAACAAATGTATTGGTAACAACATTACAGCAGCAGCTGAATACAAGATGAAAATAGAAGATGATTTATAAGTTTGCAAGAAGCTTGTTAACCCTTATGGATAGCATCTTTTTTTCTTTTTCCTTAAGAGGGGGCTGGTGAGAACAAAAATCAATCAGGCTCATTTTTAAGCCGGTTTACCAAAAAAGAAGAAAGGGGTGCAGATTTGAACGTTTGTTAGCTGCACCTGTAAGCTCAGTACTTGAACATGCAGAAAGCAGTTAATTTATGTTAATGTACAAGTGAGTGTTTATTAAAGTATGCACCCTAGATGTTAGTGGTAGAAACAGCATGATGGACTTTGTTTTGTATTGTGGATTCCCTAGGAGAAGAACTTATTTTAATATTAATTGAGTTATTTTTCTTTTATGTTGTTGTTTCTTTCAGTATACCGTGCAGATTTAAAACTCAGATTTAAATATCCATAGGTACTACCTGAACTGTGAGTCACCAACCTTTAATTCTTTTCTTGCTTATTTGGACTCTTAAATTCTGCTTAGCTTAATTTCTTGAGTCGAATGGGAAAAAGTCTTTTGATGGCAGAAGTTAACTTCTACTATCACAACCCATCAGCAACTTCACACATTTCAGTGTTTGCAAGAACTTGTTGTTCTCTTATGCTAGTCTCCAGCAGCAGTGCTTTCTCTCTGCTGTAAGGCTGATTCCCTCTGCATCTGCAGCTATTTGTAGTGTTTTGTGGGAAGTAAATCCAGGCACACAGGAGCAAATCCAACAGTTTCACTGGCAGAGCCCCAGTAAGCCTGAACAACCATGTGTAACAGCTGCATGCCTATTACCAATTTTAGTCAAAATGCTGGGTCCTGAGCTTTACCTTCATGACCTTACAGCAGTGTTATACCAACTTGCCTGTCATTATGTTCTAACGAAGAAACGGCACAATAACAACTGCAGAGAGATTATAAGAGGAAGAAGGATCAGTTATGTCCAGCTCTTCCCTCTGTCACCTTGGGAACAGGGAATTGATAGCTACAGTTAATCAGAGACGTGGCTCACACCTCTGTAATGATGACCTATTAGCGATAGTCCGTGTTTTTATCACACTGAGATAGGATTACTGTAATTTCCTTTCCTGGGGATAATGGTTAAGGGTGCTTGGACTCTAAGGTACATTGCTGATTTCTAGGATGGTAGGAAAGATCTTGTTTCTTATTTTTAATTTTCTGTGTTTCTAATGTCAGTGTTGTGCAGATATTTTGGCAACTATAACCTTGTAGATAACATATCTAAATAAGTAGGCAATTAGTGATATGAACTCTGAAATATGAATCCCTGAGGTGTTTGAGCACCTGACAAATGGTGTAGCTTCTGATACAGCAGGATGGTGTCTGTTTCGACACTGAAGCAGTCTTCATTATCTCACATTCTGGCTGGTTTGTTCTGGTGACTACAAGCCCTCTGCAGGAGCCTGTTGTGCTCACCTGCATCACCTTTTACCTACAGCAGTGGAAAATGTGCTGTTCTTTTTCTGAGTTGATACAATTGGAAAATACAGAACATTACTTTTCTGTTTGTTTTTCACACAGCTTGGCAAATACACTGTTTACCAACCAATGCTTCATTTTCCATTCAAGATTGCTTTAGATGGAAATTAGTCAAGCAGTTCTGAGATGTTGCTTTTTACAACTTGAATTGATAAAGCGGGAACTGAAAATGGTGTGGCAAATTAAAATTATTTCTATTACTTCTTAAACAGTTACCCACCCCCCCGGAAATAACCCATTTCCTGTGTCCATATGACTTCAAAGAGAAACTCTCTAGGGCTTTGTCAAGATAATTGCATTCTTACAAGAGAAGTCTAGCCCACAGTTTTCTGTACTGTACATTATTTGAGAGAGATTTTTCAAGATTTTTCCTTAGTAATACAGAAAACGGTTCATTTTTTTAATGTTTCTCCAGTCCAGCAAATCAAGGTACAGAATGTACTAACTTCTCACCAGTTATATATATCAAGGATATAGTACCTGTGTCCAGCTCTTATGTCACTTGCAGTTATATCAGTGAGGATGAGTGACGTTTGAGTACTTGATAGCCAGCACAATGCTATTTGGATTGTATCTTACGAAGGTAATTTGGTTTGTTATCTGCTCCTGATTTTACTGAGAACAGCAAAGCCTGGCTCTGACAGCTTAATACATTAATCTGTTACTCATCAGCTAATAAGAAGCTGAACGTGATTTCCAGAACTGCTGAACTCTTGCAACTGCAGTTCAGGTAATTTATATCCGAGGCACTTAGTGCCTGTGGAGAAATTAGCATTCAGCTTTTTAATGTTGCTTTGAGGAGGTCTTTAAAAGTTTGACTAGTTAGATTGGAGCAGACCAGTCAGATCAATGGTTCAGTGCAAGCACCAGAACTGCTTGCAGAAGCACTTGTGGGGGTGAGGTGGCTGCTATGGCTGGCCCTTGCAAAGCAGCATCCATTTCTTAGAAGAGAAATGAGATGACCTGATGTTATTTGGTCTGAATAGAGTAAGTGGGCAGCAGAGGTGCCTAAATAGCGCAGAGCACAGCAGGTATAAAATATAGGATAGCATTTATTGTAATTTAAGCACATTTTACTTAAGTCTTAGTATAGCATTCAAACGGTTCTTAAAAAGAAGTATTGTTCTTCAGGGGAGCTGCAAAATATTTGTCAGAGAAGCATACTGCAATTCTAGGCAGAAGATCATCCCTGCTAGTCTGCATCTAGAGGGAAAACCACTTCGCTGTATGGCCACCTGACTGGTATTCTGTTTAGCAACTATAACGTCACAACAGGATGGTCAGCAGGCCCCATTGGTGTAAAAGACCTCACTATCTCAAGAGAAAATTAACAGTGGAAAAAATGAGTGAGCATAGGGAAGTATAAAGTCCTACCAAGACCACCTGCAGTAAGTGCAGGGTACTGTGCTGATTACTTGAAGGAGAGGGCTGGTTCTAGAAAACAAGGTCCCGCTGCAGTTGGCAGCAAGAGTTTTCTTGGCTCCTGACAGAGAGTCAGGATCCTCACTTTGCATTACCTAGTAAGAATGAGTATGAACACTGAGACACTGACCAGTTAACAGCATAAACCTGGAAAGGCTCTTATTGTTTTTTTAGCCAGTTAATGCAGTGCAACTGAGTGACAGCTGTTCGCAGTCATTCTGTGTCTTGGGTAATGTGTGGACATGCTACAAAGAGTCAGCACAAACGGATCCCTCCTGTGCCAGATCCCACTTGCCAGCAGAGCCGATCCCTGGTGCTTCACAGAGTGGGCAGCAGGAGGCCAGCTTTTTTTTTTTTTTTTTTTTTTTTTTAACTGTTCACTCTCTAAGCTTATTTCTCCTTTCCTATTTCATCATTCATTCTTTTTATTGATTTTATTTTCATGCTTTCATTAATCTTTATTTGGTAAGGAAATATATCTTCCAGGGACTCTGCCTTTGTGTATTTTTTCACTCTCTTCCTATGGTTTTCTTCACACACATTCTGGGAAGTCTCCCATTTTCTTTTTCTCCTGACCAATGTTTTCTTCTTTCTCCCTCTCCACCTTCTCTCTCCCTCCCTCCCTCTGTAACACAAAAGAAAAATAAATTCATTTTCAATCCCTTTTAAAATCTTTGTTGTTCACTTCATTTCTGATCTTTTTTTTTTTTTTTAATCTGTTTAGTACTCATGATCTCTTTGTCTCTCCTCCTCCTGCTATGTGCAGGGATGTACATTTATTTAAAATACAGATAAGTGTATTTAATGTTATGTTCATCTGAAGCCTTGTCACTTACCTCCTTCATACTGAAAGTGTGATATATGAAAGCATCAGTCCTATTCATTATGCCCTTAAACAGTGAAGCAGATTTTTCTTCAGTAAAGTAGATTTCTTCATTAGCACAAGTGGAATCTTTTCTCTTTCCACAAAATGCACATAGGGAGCCAGATTTCAAAGGCTGTTATATTGCTGCATAGCAGTAGTCATGAAGAGAGTTCATCCATCTCCACTTCTCTTTATGGTCAGGATCACTCTCGGGGCCCTTTCTAGGAGATACATGACTTAGGTGTAATTTCCTGAATGAAAAAAAAGATAAGATGTTTCAATTAACACTAAGTATTGCTTTGAAATAATAATGAAACAAGGTTAATAGAGTCCTTGAATGATCTTACTATGTAGTATCAGTATGATTATGTAAAATCCTTGTTATCACTGAAATCAATTTTCTAAAATAATAGCATAAATTTTGCTTTAGTGGAATAGCAGCTGTGCTCTAGGCAGCTGTATGAGCTGCCTGTGGGATGGCCTGCAGTAGTCCATAATAATAAAAGCCATGCAGGAACTAACACCTAAGCCATATTTGGAGAAATTCTGTAAGAGCTGGCACATTTTGAAGAACTTTAGGCAAATGTTAAAAATAAGTAAGTAAATAAATAAAAGCTGTGAACAAACATGAAAAACACTTTGCCAAATGGAAGAAATTGAGCTGCCTTTCTCTGACCTTATTTACCACAGCTTCATTAAGCCTATGAATCTGACAGCTCCAAGAGCCCTCTTTTTTTTTTCTTGTTTCTTTTTTTCTTTTTTTCTTTTTTTTTCTTTTTTTTTTTTTTTTCTGTTGGGCACCTTTACAAAAACTTATAAGTAGTTCTAATAATTCTTGAAGTATCCTTGTTAAAAATAAATACTAATATTGCATAAGCAAGGAACTATACACGTGCCAGGCAAACTGTATCTCTAGCAAACACTGGTCATCTTACTGTGTTAAGTAACCCAGGAAAATTACTGTAAGCCACATATTTTCTGGGAGTTCAAAGACTTGTTTCACTGTTGAAAATTAAAACAGATGCTTCCCATTTCTTCTTTGCATCTTTGTGCAATGATGATTATGGTATGACTATAAAATATAGTAATTTGGCCAGTAGAGAGAATGCAGCGATACATTTAAGGTTGAATATAAGGTTTGCAATGCATCACATCATTTTCAGATTATCTGTTTTCTGCTTATGAATAAATATCTCAGCTTGGTTGGTTTTGGGAGTGTCATCCTTCCCTTGTTTTACCCTGCTCATCTCATCACTCCTTTCTGCCTTCCAGGAAGAGGCCACTGACTTCCTATCTCAAGGGAACTTTACCATCATCTGTTTTATCTTCAGAACACTTGTGTACTTTGTCCTGTACAAAGACACACTGATTGTACATTTAGAGTTGAGAGAGAGGCTGTAAAGTCATACCAAATGTAAATGATACAAGGGAATGAAAACAAGGTCTAATGACTTATTTGGTGTGTTTCATGGAAAGGCTGAACGTTCTTTAATAACTATGTCTTTCAGTGATCCACAGCTTATACCCTTCCTTACTCCCTAAACAGTGAATGTATTGAGCCTTTCTCTAAAGGTAAAATAGAAGGTGCTGAACTGCTTTTGTTCATATTAATATTTCTAAATGATAATGTACTCAATCAAACAGCTGGTGTTTACAGAGCAATGCTGTCTTAGATTTTGTGCCTTTTATCTTAAACAGAAAAATTCTTAAAAAACAAACAAACAAAAACAAACAAACAAACAACAACAACAACAAAACACAACAACAAATTTGGGTAGCTGCTGTGGTTTATAGAATGAAGGAATATTTTTGCATTTAGCTTTATAAGAAATTGCATACTTCTACAGCTATATTAATGTTATGAACTTTTTAGAGAATGGCAAAGATGGTTAATAATGTGTTTAAAGGTGAAAAGTTAAATGAATATATTCAATGGAAAAAAAAAGGCAAAGCTGATACTTCTGCAATAAAAAATGTTTTTAAGAAATCTTTTGTGATTTTATAAGGGTTTTGATGTGTCTTTTGTGACTTAATTCACAAAGTAGAGATCTGTACTCTTGCATATTTGAGTTCTTTAATATTCATAAATAGATGCATTTAGACAGTGGTCATGACTTTTTTTTAATTATGACAAAGCATCTCTCCTATCCTATTAATATAAATTCCACTACTCTGAAAAATAAATTAGTCAGTACTATGGACAGAGTCCATTTTGAGTCATCTGAACTAAGGAAAGCACCTAAGCATAAAAAGAGACAAAGTGAAGACATTACAACATTTTACTATTGTAGCTGAAATGGGCTAGATGTGTTTCAGATGCCATTGTTATTACAAGTCTTGTCAGGTGAATAGATTGACCTGGTATGAAGTCCTTTGTTCATCGTTAACTTCAATGCAGGGATGAAGCATCAGAATTTCAAAATAGGGTTCCCATTATGACGTATAGTGATTTTTTTATTTATTTTTTTAGTTCTTTGAAATTTAATTTTAAATTTCTGTTTGGTTTGACTGGTTGGCTGTTGTTGTCTATGTTACCTGCAGTTTAGTGAGCATGAGGCATAAGAGAAGAACCTAAATAGCTATGGCAGCAAATGGAATTACAGCATACTGAAAAGGTCAAAGCAATGCAGCTCACAACGATAATTTACAAAATGTATAAGGCATTCAATTTCAAATCCATCACTTTTCTGACAGAAATTGCAAAGAGCACAGAAAATGACAAGAAATGAATCTACAACTGTTGGAATGAAACTGGGTAAAAGTTCAGACTTAACAAGTTCCAGATTAAAAAAAAAAAATAAAAATAAATAACCGTTTGAGTATTATCCTCAACAGCTGCACTTGAATTACAGGGAGAGTTAGTTCCCCACAGTAGAGCTATATATTTGTCCTCTTTTCAGCGCTAACAGCCTTCCTCCTATCTTGTCGTGTTATACTTGAGTAACCGCAGAATGTGTGTGCAGCAAGGGTATTTTAAAGGTGGAGGAAATTGCTCCAGAAGCATAGATAGTGTTCACATTGGAACTTGATTAATCAGGGAAAACAGTGGTAAACCATTTATTGCTATAGAAAGAGAAGAAACTGAGCTCTAAATCCAAGGCTGATAACCAGAAGCAGATCTCGCAGACCATGCTGTAATGCTGACTGATCCTGTCATTTCAGTGGCCTACCTGTCCCAAGTAATCTTTGGTATTCATGCTATTTTCCTGCACGGCTCATCTTTGCATGACTGGTGAAAACACATGAAGTGGAAAATGTCTTTTCCTTTTGGGGATACTTAACTGCTACAAACAGGAAGCGATAAGGTCAAGGAAATACCATGAGCCAAATTGTTACAGGGAGAGAACTGAGAAGCAATGCCAAGTTGGTCTGTCACGAGCCATTATGCTTCTATAGCATATAACACCTCCTGAGGCAGTGAACTAAAGGCTGTTGGCCAGTAGGGACTTTTAAAATATGTAGTGAGGGCTATGTGCAAGCAGAAGTCTCCTTTCAATGTTGTCTAATGCAGAAGGACAGAGTGTTTCAAGGAGCGATAATTGGCAATCCCTTGCGCTCCTAGTGCTTAAAATGAAATGGTGCCTTCGAAGTGAAGCACATCAAAGCATCTCTTTGCATTTAATTCACCTCATCTGTCTTGACTGCAGTTGTCAAAACTTTTGCTATCAATGGCGTATGATTATCAGCTTACTAGTGATATAAAGAAGGCAGGGATAGGTGATGTTTTCTCATCCTTGTCTTTTGCTAATTCTTTATCAGATGGACAGCTTTTTTTTTTTCCCGGGAATACATAAGCACTAAGCATCTGTGCAAAGGTATTAAGTGTGCACTAATATTGCTCATCTTCAGTGTATGATGATGCTATGCTTGACCTGCTCAGCAGCCAATGAACTGATTTTTCAATGTAGGCACCCAGAGATTGATAGGATGTGGTGGCTGTTGGGTCAGACTGATTTCTCAGGGAAACTTTTCCAGGTTGCTTATTTTCCTAATAAAAACTTTATCTGTTCTGTATTAAAACTTCAAGACTGCTTGTAAGCCAGACTCATTCTGCTAAGGTATTCCTAGATTAATTCCTGTTACTAAAACTGTTGTGCTTGTGTTTGTTAACTTGTCAGATTGCTTTTATATGCCAATGACTTACACCTGAATCCATGCTGTGATTTACTATTTGAGTTCTGCTTCCAAATAATGTGTCTTGGAAATGCAGCTAAATGGCATAAGTTTGAAAGGTGCATTCTGTATACACATTTTTTGTATTGCTTTTCAGTGTTAAAAGTGGTTTATAGAGGTGTAATTTTAGATATCAGTTACTTCATCAAACTTGCACTGCTATTGCTTCTATTGGAAAGACTCCTTCTCCATTCTCCAATTACTCAACCACAGGGGATGAGCTGATACTAAATTGTTGTGTTAAACTGAACACAAAGGATCACCACCTGGAATACCGTAAATTGCTCAATACATCTCTCATTATTATTAAAATTATTGACAATATGTAGATAACATTGTATAGTCCTCACTGTTTACTTTTAAAAATATATATTGCAGTCTTTACAGCTGAGGTATTAAAATTTGAAAAGATAACTCAGATGCTTATTTTACTTAAAAATAAATAAATAAATAAAATAATAATAACGTAAGCTTATCATTTTAAAGAATAAAAGAAGCAAAAGCTTTACATTCAATAGCTGGAGGTTAACTATACTTATTAGCATTTTAAGTAGCTTTTCCTAACAAAGATCAAGACAGTACAAAATGCTGTTGCTGTTTTTTTCTAAAGATAAGGAACTGTGGTCTTACGGTGTTTGAAAACAGAGGGAATTTTCGTGGCTAGATATCCTAATATGTAGAAAAGTCAATGAGGTTTTCCATTACTGTCCCTAAAGAAAAGAATCTTGCATGAGACATTCAGCACTGATTCTGGAAAAAGAAAATGCTGAACCCTGAGATATTTCCATTCTGTCTTCATTATCACGAAAAAATAATAGGTCTCCATGACCACTATCTTCTTCAGCTTGTCATATATATAAATACCTCTGAACCTGTTGAATTTACCATCACAGAGAGAGCAACAGCTCATCATAGCCCACCTTTCTGCCTGCAGGCAGGTTAACCTATACCCAGAATACCTTCTTAAATGATGTTTAGCTAACCATTTTACAAAAATCTGTAGCAATGGAGATGTAGCAACCAAGGTCAATGCTTAAGCTAAAAGTTTTTTGGGGTATTTAAACCAAGACTTTTCCTCCATAAACCTATTACATATTGTCCTTTCCCCTATGGACAGAGGAGAACATTTTATTTTCCATGTTCTTGTAGCTTCTTCTCTCTTTCTTCCTCCTCTCTTCCTCTCTCTCTTCCTTTTCTTCCTTTTTTTTTTTTTTTTTTTTTTTTTTTTTTTTCCCTTCAGGCAAACAGTTAGGAAAAGGAAAATGGGAAAATGTAAGTAGATGCTGTCCAATGCATTGTGCTTTAAATTTTTTGTTTGAACCTTGTTGGAACTCTTGTTTGAAGCTTGAAATCAAAGCGGATCTTTGTGGTTTTACATCAATATCAGAAGGCTACAGGGTTGTTTGAAAGTACACTCTGAAGGGTGGAAAACTTTCCAGAAATAACTTGGGTGGAAGGTGTATTAACACTCAAAATTGTCCTAACAGAATTCTCAGATCCAAACCGCCTTCAAACACCTGTCTCTGGGACTAGAATTTAAATGTCATGAAAGGAAGGGGGCAGACCTTGCTTTTTTGTGTCTGTCTAGAGAATAAAAGAAAATTTGTTTGAGTTCTGAAGAAAAAAAAATAATGTTATGTTGGCAGCTTTTTCATTAGTATACACAACAGAATTTATTCTAGAGTTACCTAGGGGACCTATATTTTGAAATCTGTCCTAGTCTATCACTATGAGGTAGCACATGATGAACTTTTAAAATAGTTCGTATTACAATGAATGTAATGGTGAGCAGAGGCCATTTCTACATTATGTATGGCAGTGCCTCTGGAACACCATCATGGAATAAAGACAGAAAGGAGTGCAGAGAAACTGAGAAATTGTCGTGCCCACAAGTTAGGATCAGGTCTGATTTGGTTTCCTTAGTTCAGTATCAGAAGATTGTTCTGATCTCTTCAGCTGAGCCAGTACAAACACAGTATGGCCCTCATTCTGAAGATACCTTTGGCAAATAATAGAGAACTATGTATTTCAGTTCAAGGCAATCATCTGACCTTGAATATGGATTTCAAACGTGATTCATAGGCCTCCTTTTTAATTGGAAGCATCTTTCACTAACATTTATCAGTGGCTTTTTTAGCCTGTCAATTTCCACTTTTTTGTACATAGGTTAGTAGGAAAAGTGAATAAATTATTTGTAACCAAATTGTCTGTTTGTGGACCTTTATTTAAAGGTGATCAGTACATGATTCTGATCCATATACTGCAAAATCTGTCTTTAGCAACTAATTTGTGTCTATATTTTAGGACTACTTAAATAGCATTAGTATCAATTAAAGGTAACGGTGAGATGGAACGCCCATTTACTGATGTATACTTACATCTAAAACTTTGCTAAATGTGTTAATAGGAAAACATTCTTCACTCTGTCTTTAAGTTCAGGTGTTTGGGTTCACTCTAGAAATAGAGCAATGAATAGGAATGGCAATCAACCTTTATTGATTTTTCTCCTGTTTAATAAAAGGGAAAACAGTCTCATCTAAATGATTTCATTAGAGAGAGACTTGATGCGAGTAATTTTGTTCTCTTCGCTCAGTACTGCCAGCTCTCTGTTGAAGAGAGGGCAGCTTTCCTCATAATTCTGCCAGCCAATATCTCTTCTGCTTAGGGAAGTATATGGTCCAAGCAGTTAATAAGCCGAGGGAGCTTACATTGCAGTATCTGAGGATGATGGGGAGCCAAGAGAGTTCAGCTTCATCTAATAAAAAAAAAGAAGGGTGACATTCCCAGTATATTTAGCAATCAAGGGAGAAGCTGTGCTTTTCCCCATTCCTCCTCACATTACTAACCATGGATCAACTTTGATTTTCTGTGTTTTTGCTGTGCAGATTTGGGCCCTTGTTTACTGTCTATGAAGTCTTGTCAGTTCAGGACTGACACACAAAAATAGTGAAATTATCTCTCTCATTTGCTTTGCCCATCTTATCTGAGTTTAGGAAGCCCATTATGGAGGAATATATTATTTTTATATTATGTTTAATTTCTAAGAGTTCTATGAAAATATCTCATCAGTGCTGGTTCAGGTTCATCTGTCAAGCTGAATTTTATGCAGTCAGTGCAGTGTTCCGTGCAGTGGATGGTCTAAGCTAAAGATACTGCATTACCTTGGAAGGATTACAAAATATTTCATAACCTACATAGACAAAATTCCAAGATAATATATGTTGTTCCCTCTGAGGCAATATTAAGTTTCCTCTTTTAACTGTGGAATGATGGCAGTGGTGACCCTTCACTTAATCCTTTGATGGACAAATAAATGGAGGTAGTTTAAAGTTGAAGAGGCAGGCAACAATGGCAATGGCTTTTTTTTTTTTTTTTTTTTTTTTTGTGGCAAGTGTGGCAGTTTAGAAAGTATGCAAAGCATCAATAGGTCTCTATGGGCATACAGTGATGGCAGAGTACTCCAAACTCCACGAGGACCATTCCAGTCATTATATCTATAATGCACATTTTAATAGCTGCTAAATTATACATTTATTCATTTCGGTGAGTATTTAATTGTCTATTGAGTGATTAACTATTTGCTTGAGAGATCATAATGCTTCTGCTAATGGGGTAAATAGGTGATATGGGAGCTTTTGAAAGTATATGTTAGAGGTTATATACATAAATACACACACATTTCTGTGTGTATATATTGGGAATTAAGCAGGAAGGAGGCTTGGCTGCAGAATGCTCTAGGAAATGTTTGTGGTGCTGGGCTCTGACTTGTTACCTGATAAAGGAACTTCAACACAGAAGCATTGCTAGCAGCCTTCAGGTGCTGTGCAGTTGGATGCTCAAGTCCCTGGAGATGGCTGAAGGCCACTGACTTGTGATAGGGGCTCAGAGAAGCTAGGGTTTCTCTTGGCTGACAGATTTCCATGCCTTTCCTGCTCTTTGGACAGTACAAATGCATCTGTCTCTTGTGGGTCAGTTGCCTCTGTTCTTCATCAGTGCTGTCCTGTAGCCGCAGTAGATAACAGTCCTAAAAGTTACTGGCAGGAATGGCTGAGATTCAGGTGCTTCTGAGTCTCTTTCCTTTAAATGATAAATAGGACACAGCCACCTTTTCCCTAACATTTGGAGTACAGAAGCAAATGTTTACATTAAGCAGCAGATACTGGCCTTTGAAGTGGAAAATTATTTCAATATGCTTTGAATGTGATATTTCAGTGTGCCACAGAAAAGCTCCCTCTTCCTTTTTTGCAGCTTGTTTTGCAGAAATGTCCTCCTTAATATTCAGCAAAAAGTCGATTATTTCAGCAGGGAGTTCCATTTTCCTTGTTCTCAAAAGGCTTCATCATGCTCCTAAAATTGTGCAAATTATCACTGTTGTGGCTAAATTACAGAATAAGAAACTACAAAGAAAAAATCAAGCATTTATTAAACCAGAGCATGACCAAGTTTATGCAACTGTAATAAAAGAGTTTTGTTTAGAACTTTCTTTTAATATATTTAATCCCCTATGGTAAACTTTCTAATGTATATATTATCACCTGTTGTAATGTTTTCACAAGGTTGAATTTGCACCCTTTCTGGGAAAAATCAATGTTTGTTAACAGATGCTATTGTTTGTTGATACTTCAGTCAGCTAAACAACCTGCATGGAAGCTGGAGCAGTTGAATTTTTTATTTTTATTTTTTAATTTTTCTTCAGTCTATGCATAAGTAATAGTTTATCTAAACTATTTATCTAAACTATGGGAGATCATAAAAGGAAATGAACACAATAATATCAAGTAATGGGCAGCAAAAATTAAAAACAATTTTGAATTCTGTTAGCAATGTGAGACATGCAACATTTTTTGTTTGTTTGATTCATGAAAGGAAGCTCTGAAGCAGTGGTAGAACAGGACAGCCGGCTATAGCATAGCATGCTGAACCTACCTTTTGAAATGCTGGCTGACCAAAGCAATGTTCCTCTCCTCCTCCTTCCTGGGAGAGATGTGAGGAAGATTACTAAAGGCACTTCTTGGTGCTGATAAACTAGGCAGGGACTTGTCACAGTTAGTTTCCATGGCTTATTTCCTGATTGTAATTCTCTGCTGCTGCACATCCTATCTAGTCTTTGCCAAGAAAGACTGCTATTGTCAGAGTCATTTTGATGGTTGTCTTTAACTGGTCCAGCACTGTGGTTTCCTTGAATTTTCTGTTTTCATATTTATTGTTAAATATTTTATGCTGTCAAAACACTCCATGTATTGGATGATAACTTTTAGAGTAATGGTTATCGGCGTGTAGTCTGGAACAAAATTCCTGTTGAGGACACAGCTCAAATGGGCTGCCAATTGCTTTTCACTTTGGACTCCCTTAGGCTCCAAACATGGCTTTTGGCTGCCTCTTCTCCACTCTGCTACTTGATGTATTTGACAGACTATTGTCCTACATTCTCCCCTCACTCTTCTGTTTTTGAGTCCTGTGTGTATATTTAACTTTGTACCTGTTCTGTGGTGCTTTCTTGAACTGGTTGCTAAACACTTCTGAATTTCGTATTCTTTTTCATTTAATGATTTTTTTTTTTCTTAAGAAAGAGAGAGAGGCTAGGGAACATGCTGCCACTTGGTTTCTTTCACTTTTGTTTACTATTTTTGCTACAAAAATGAATGTGAGTTGACTAATGCTTGAGATTGATGTCTATAGCTAATTAATAGGACAAACTGTAGCAACTCATTAGCTGAACTGTTAACTGCCTTTGTGTGTACTACTTCTGCGGTTCCTTTAGTAGTTGCTGTGTTAGTAGTGATGGTCAACAAATGAGTCTTAGCAGGTGTTGGTGTAAATTCACATACATGCTTATAGATTTGGGATGTACTAGGAAGGATGTACTTTTGTGCACTATTTTCCTCATCTCCATCACCAGTAAATGTGATAGTATCTGCTTAAATGATTCCTTCATTTGGTAAAAAATTCCTGTGCATCCAAGAATACAGGAATGTTTCCGTGCTTTATCTCACTTAATAGCACTGTGGTGCACGTAGCCTACATACTAACTTGGTGTTGTATTTCATTCTAAAAAGAACATTCATTACTGAAATGCCAAAGTTTTCACTGCAGTAGCTCCAATGAAAGGCATTTCAAGCTGTTTTACGGAGAGAAAATATGAAATGAAGAAAGATGATAGACCTCAGCATTATCTTTATTTCACTGACAAGGAAACCTTTCAGCTACAGTCATAAATGGGATGTGAAAGATGCTTCATGAATAAAAGATACATAAATATTCACTTGAATTTGGACATTAGTTTTTTTAAACATTGCTGCATGCTTTGCATTTAATGGAGACTATTATGCAATTATTATAATACAGCTCTGACATCACATTAAAAATACAGTTCAGTAGTAAATGGGGAATGAAAGGAAAGCTGCAGCCTTTAGCCATAGTTTAAAGTTCAGACAGTTGATATTTCTATTTTTTAAGTCATTTCATTACACAAGAAATATATTTTTCTCTGATGTTGGTCACAGAGAATGCTCAACAGCAGTAAACAGGTTGGGGCATTTTGCCAAACAGTACTTCTGAAATAATTAACCAAAATTTTGCCACATTAACACGTGTAATCTTTGAGATGTATTTTCACAGTACAGTACAGTGCACTTCAGTGTATTTCCATAGCACAGTACAGTGCCACATAGAACTATTTACTGGATGCTGGAAGTATTTTGTTGTTGTGGTGCTGCAGCTAAAGTTAAAACTCTGATGTATTTTTGCTGATGATGTAATTTTAGTACATCTGATCCCACAACCACAAAGCAAACCTCCATCCAATGTTCCAGGGAATATTGTAGATATGCCTTCAGGCAGAGGTTACCTTTTTTTTTTTCTTTTTTTTTTTTTTTTTTTTTCCCAGAGATTTCAGGGAATCCACTGATGTAGCAAAGCTCCTGGTAGATTTAAAAACAAAACAAAACAAAACAAAAAGCTGAAGCAATTTATGTAAGCAACAAAGTTTTTCCCAGGAACACTCAGCTTTGACAATCACTTAAGTGAAACAAAACCATCCTGCACAATGTAGAGGTGTTAGCACAGAGAGGAACTTGCACACTATGAGAGCTTTCTGAAGGGACTGGGATAGTTATAATGAAATGATCATGTGGGATAAATATGTGCACATGTCATGTTTCTTAAAGGTACTGACTTTTAAGTCCAAGTGATATCAGTACACTAAAAGGGATAAAGCCCTTTGAGTTAGTCTGAGTAAAATGGCTGAAAAAATACAGAAGCTCTGTGTGAAAGCTGCCTTGGTATATTTAGTGATTGAAGAGAAAGAGCCCCTGGATCTAAGGCTGGATATATTTATGTGGTGGTGATAGGTAGATAACGCTGCTAATGGGACATTTCTTTCTAATGGCATGCTTAAAAAAATATGTAATATGCACTTATAATGACACTCAGCAGCCAAAGAGTTGAAACTCCACAGTAGCCAACTTCTGGAAGAACAAGGAAACAGAAATTCTTAGACAACAGGAAATTACATAATTAGATTTGTCTGCCAAGACTCATCACCGCTTCTGCCTGTGTGTATGTTATAGTGAAGATTTTTATTCCATTTCTCTTCACACTTCTGCTTGCTCTTAGAGTCCTACAGGTCAACAGTAACATCCTCCATGCAAAACTAAGGTAAAAGGTACACAGTATCATATAGTCTATTGAGTATCCGCAGTATATTTTTCCCCCTAAAATCAATTTGAAACATAAATGTTGAGTCCGTGCCACAGAGCTTCTTATGGAGTGTGTTATTGCCAAAGACAATTCCAAAAATAAAATTGGACATATGGAATTTGGTAATAATGGATGAGCATCCAGCATTTCAATTTGGTTTCTGTAAGTGCTCAGAAATCTGTGTGTTTGTCCAAAAGAGAATTAGGAAGACAGAAAATGGGCTGTAAATTTTCCCTTGGTGAATTGTATCAGAGATCAGAGATTTTTAATCTTTTCTTAGGCTTGCTAGGAAGGGAGTCTTTTATTTGGAGATCTTAAATAATAATCAGCTTGTGTTTTGATTTTCACTTCCTCTTATTGAACTTTGAGCAAGTTACTCTTCTGTTATCTTCACCTCATCTATTTTTAAATAGCTAATGTATGCTTCACTTCATGGGATCATTATTAAAGACAAATCTAAAATCTAAGAGCAGCAAAATATAATACATTTCTGTAGAAGAGGGTGGACATTTCATCTCTAATTTGATACGAATTGTTTTGAGAACATTAGTTTTATATTATAGTATTAGCACAGGTTTCCAAATTCTAGTTTTTCAAAGACTCACACTTTCTAGAGTGAAGTGAAAGAAATTAAGATAAAATAAATCAAGCCACTTCTGTTAAACCTTTTAAGAACCTGTGGCTTATTCATGGCTGACACTTATTTAATCCAAACTAGCTTTTCTTTCTGAAATGTTAGGTGAATACCAATCGAGTGATTTTAAAATGTTTTGTTAGCTTCTTATACCATACCCTGTACTTGATGTGGTTATTTATCCAGGAAATCCTAATATGCACCCGCATGTTTCCAAAACAGTATTTTAAATTTGATCAGGGATTTTCCCATTATAATGTTCAAAATTATACATATATGATATGCTACATCTGCGTGTATGTATATATATACATATGCAGAAACACATTTGGGAGCATGAGTAAAGGGAGAAAGAACATATAAGGTCAGCATCACTTTAGGTTTTCATTCTATATGAAAGGAATTGATAAAAAATAAAACCAAAGCATGTTCAAGGAGTTTTACATAAATGCATTATATTACTGAGTTGAAAAAAAAAATAAGATTACTAACAACTTGAAGTTAGCAGCTGGTCTACTGTATATAGCAAAATATAGCCAATGAATGAGGTGATGAAGATAAGCAAATATGGATTCTAATTCTCACTCTAATGTATCTCTAGAAAATAGAATGGTAATATCATTAATAACCACTATTGTTTCTTTCTGTCTTTGAAGGATTTAGTTGGCCTGATAGCATCAACTAGCTTGCAGTTCATCACAAGGAAAGATCCATTCGTTACTGAAACTAGAATCAAGTCCTTAGAGAGCTGTGTTAGCTTTTATAGTCTGAACCAAAATAACCAATGCGATGAATGTGGGGTCTGATGGGAAAAATAAGATATTAATGTCATAAAAGGAATTTTAGAGAGTAATTAAATTCTGACATTAAGAAAATGCTGTTAAGAGCTTGTGACTTTTTTCTTTATGCTAGCAGTGATTTTCAATGTAGGGGTCAGTTGTGGTATTTCGGATTTAGTTTATATATATATATATATATTTAAATTGAACTGTTGGAGATTTTTCATTTTGCTAAGCTAGAGATGTGCAACGCCCAATTATTATGTGGAAATTAGATCCTGCTCACATCTAAGGTCACAAAACCATGTGAATAATTGTAAATGTTATTTATCATTAAAAAAAAAAAAAAAGTCACTGTCTTGTTATTTTCCTAGTTACATTTAAGTGTTAATTTATAGAAGCTGTTGAAGGTATTTAATTAGAATATGACTCAAAGTAATGTCAGTTTAAATTGTTAGTGTTTATCAGAAAATCTTATTGCATAACAATCTATTAGGCTAATTTAGAAAATAAAATTTATAATCATCTGTTGTGGCCCTTGGAAGTAGAAATAACCAATAAATGATCCTTCTCAAACCTCCTGCTTAGTTTAAAATGTACATCAGTTGTAACTGTATTGGCTAACAAGGCATTACTTCACAAACACTTAATTCATTGAAAATAGGTGAAATTATGTCGCTTTTTGAAGTGTAATTACGTTTATTCTCATTGTTTTTCTCTGTTTCTTATTAGTCTGTGATACAGAAAAAACACAAAATCTTTGAGGGACAAATGAAAATACAGTTGGCATTCAAAACAGTAATGCATGACTTTTCATTTATCCTAGCTTAAATTCATATCGGAAAGCAATACAAAAATAGAACATAGCATATCTTTGTCGGATAGATAGTGTTTCTGTGCCCCCTGGGTAATTCATTTACTGTCACACGTCAACAAGCATCTGATACTATTCTCAGTAGGGTTTTTTAACCTTTCTAGAGGAACATGACTAGAGACTTTAATGTATAATATTAATCCTTAGGCTTCCCTACAATATGTTGCATTTACCTGTTAACAGATGAGCTTTTCTGCTGTTAGCTTACAGTTTCCTTAAACAAATTTGTCTTGACTTTAGCAATAAAATTCAATGGTGAGAGAAGATTCAAAATCGTAGCACACATTTCATATTATCAGGCATCTTGGAGGACCTGCTTGAAGCTCATGTATTTCATTGTTAAGAATAAAAACAAAATGAAACAAAAATGTGGAACTTCTCCAGTATTAAGTTATAGCGGCATTTTTGATAAGAGACTTTGTGTTTGTTTGTTTCTGAACAACAGTATAGACAACCTTCTAGAAGACAGTGACAGAAACCTTTTTTTTTTTTTTTTTTTTAATGTTTATTATCAATCATACCAAACTGCAAACACTGACAAAAGAAGTCAGGGCTTCACCAGGTAGATCAAACACTTTTCCATCCCATTAGACAGTGGTTTTCTTACCCTCTCCCCTGCCAGCCTCCTTCAGTGCTAGAGGAAACATGCTATGGAAAGGTTCCAAAAGGCTTCAAGACTAATGCTTTGGGCTATGAGCGTTAAGTGAAATATCTTCGGGAATTATATTTCCAAATGCTTCTTTCCAAATAAATTGCATTGAAACTGACCTTTTAAATCCTCGTTTACATTAATTGCTGCAAAAAAAATCTGTCAGTTTGCACAGGTCTGTTTTTAGTGAGATACATGACAAAGCCTGTTTTGTATATATGAGCAATGTGTCAATGTGTTTGAATGTCTTAATATTTATCAATTCCTCAATAATTATTGCACTTTTTGGGGGGGGGCGGGGGGGGGGGGGGGGGAGCAGGGACAGCTATGTTAAGAGAAACTGTGCCTTTATTCTCTGTAACAGGACAAATAGCCTATTATCAGTAAACCACCAAAAAGCTGTAAAAGAAGCTGTCTTAAAAGCCAACAACCATGATAAGATGAAACGCCAGGGGATTTACAGACATAGTTCAGTCAGACGTTTTTAGAGTTACAATCATAAGAAATTCCTGAAAAGCAATTATTTATTAAGTTGGACAGTGATTAATGTATGTGACATATGCTATGTAAAGCGAAATTAATTAGAAATGTATTCACATCTCATTTCTCAGCTATGAGTCAATGTTATTAGCTTATATAGCAACATAAACTTTGTGTTTTTTTAAGTACTAATTTGCTATTTGAATTAATTGAATAGAACCAGAATGTAGCAGCCCAAGATAGGTGAAAGCTGAATATCACTGCAGTCAGTGGGTGCTTCTTAATTTGTATGTGTATATACAAAAATTCACTCTCTTCTTTTAGCATGAGCATCCATTGTAAGCATACTATGTACCCAATTAGTAAATAGTAGATGGGTACAATGCTATGCATACAAAAACAGGCCCACTCTCTTGGTACTGAAACAGAATGGAGCAGGTACTTCACTCTTGGGTGTGCAGTCATATACTTCTACTACAGGCACAGAGTATTGTGACAAGCTCTGTGGCTTGCACAGTTGCCTGGTGTGTAGAGGATACTTCAACATTTCTGTTACTTCTGATATCTGATTATTAAAAACAAGCAAAAAAAAATGGAGTGGGAATGGAATGCAGTGAAATCAGAAGACAAAAATAGAAGCTCCTTAGATGTAGAGCGTGTTTCAAGCAGTGGAGATCTTATTCCAGTTACAGAATAGTAGTTTCTGCTGCACTAACTCCATCAATTAGAGGCTTAGCTTTAATTTTTTGTATCAGTAGCCATTAAACTAAATTTGGATGGTTGTGCAAACATGCTCTCATTGAGGAAATTACTCTAAAGCAGCAAATAGATGACTTGAATGATTTCTGTAACCAAGACAGTTGAATTCTCAGTTTCTGTGTGCAAGCAGATCTCTGGTATCAGCCTTTGGCTAACAAGATTTATTGCCTTTCTTTTTTTTTTTCTTTTTTTTTTTTTTCTTTTTTTCTCCCCATGATTACACAGATCAAATAGTTTGCTTGGGAATGGGTTTGTAAAGGAGAACAAAAGCTGTCAGTGTCATAAACTAATGGCCAGCACTGCAACAGAACTCTGTTGCAGTAAACGCTAGGTGGGTGTTTACCATCATGAATGGATATATCCTTTCGATCTGCTTTTGAAAGCAACCAGTGGAAAGGAAAAGATTAAGGCAAGAACTGGCTTATTAAATCTAACTCCTTCCACCTCATTCTTTGCAATCCACTTAGAGATGAATGCTTTGTTTGCCTTTTTTATTTATTTTTTTCTTCCTACTGAGAAAAGCCACATTTTAGAATACATTCTATGATTCTAGGACACAACCACACTGGGTAAATAGCTGACAATTTTTTAGGGTGTATTTCAACACTCATAACTCTTTGTAGTAGTGTCTGTCTTTATTTTGTGAATCAATATCTTAGAAACACCACTCCTTTCCATAGCTCCCAAATATCCTTTTACCAAAGCCTTATTTCAATTACTCAAAAAAAAAAAAAAAAAAAATGCAATGAACACATGGGGTTGGGATGGAATACAGGATTACTCACTGGAGTATGTGAATGCACTGAGGGTGTTTTATTTTTTCAGACTCCTACATAAGGGATCTCTTCCAATTTCAGATCTGGAATCTAAGTCAAAATGAGCATCTCAGTTCACAAGTATTATGAAATTTGCAGAGGCTTCTGAGATTTGTAACAAAAAAGAAACAACAGCAACAGCAACAACAACAAAAAAAAACCACAACAACAAAAAACTGAATTTCCTTGTAATCTGTTATATAAAGGTTAAAACAAGGGAGAAAATTAAATCACACTCTGAAGACAGCCATTAATTTGGGAGAATACAGGACTCTGCTCAGAAAGTCTTGAGCTGGGGCTTTCTGTTTTGTGGCATTTTTCTGCCACTTGCTGTTCTGAGCTCTGATCAAATAATTGTGTAGTCCGCTGTTGAAATCTGCACTGCTTCTTTCCAGTGTGGTCAACAGTAATGAAGAAATATCAGCTAGAAAGCTGATCTTATCTGTAAGTAATAGTAGCAGAACGTGCAAAATGCAGCATTTAGACACTCCTTGAAATTTTTGATTTTGCAAAATGCTTACTAGGCTTATTATTTGCAAATCTCCTCATGCTTCTAGGAGTAATAAAGGAAAGAATGACATAGCTGTACTATGTGCAAGAATCCAATTTTCTATTTTTCTATTCAGGTTTATAAACTTCATCAACAATGTACTGTGATATTTAATAAATACTTATTCAGAAAAATTTATGGAAACTAGGTATGGAACTTTGCCTATTTTTGAAAACTATCACACTGTTAACCTGAGGTAATTCAAGTTAACAGTTAAATTTATGTGCTATTTGCCTACTCCTCCTTACATAGTAGTCTGATGACTTTCTCAGCTATAAGATCACCTTTTCTACTTACTGAAACTTTAGCATGGGGGAATTCTGTTGAGAAACAGCTTTCTGCTCCACTCATGTAATACCTGTCAAAATTGTACCTTGTCACATTGAAAAGGCATTGCCAAAAGTTATGCCCCTTTCACATAGCAAACTGTTGCAACTCAAAGAAAGGGTTTCAGCTCTTGGATATGAGAAAACACACTGTTTCACTGACTAATGGATGGCAATGCAGCAGAGCTTTGTTAAGGCAAATAGTTGCTGTTCTGTTAGTGTTACTGTAGACAGTACACCATTGTCTACCAGACACAGGATGTTGTGGGAAAAAGATAAAACTAAAAATAGAAAAAAAAAAAATCAATGTGCAATAATAAAGACATTGACTTCTAAGACATGATGCATTTTTTTCTTAAAAAAAATCAAATAAGATATAATTGTGCATAATAAGAAACAATACACAGCAATAGAGACAGTACAGAAACCATAGGTTAATAAAAGGTAAAGGCAGAATCTTAGGGACGAGTGTCAGGACAATCATCTAAATGGCTGAGAAAGGTAAGATTATTCAGGTAATTCTGCTTTTTCTTATTGATTTTAAAATGCTGTTTTTTTCTTAACAAGCTTCATATTAATATCATCTCCACCTCTCATTTTCCAAATGCTTCCTCTGCCTATCATCCGTATGCTGCTGAGAAGGGTCTCTTGCTACTTAAAAGTACCTACAGCTTGAAAAGTTTGTGTTGACCAGACAGTTACTGGGGAGAATTAGTTAGTGTATTAACTTGCTGATCATTATCATCAGCTGATTGCTAGCATTTCCTGATACCTGTAAAACAGAGGAAAGATATCCTCCCTGATTTGTCTTGTTTCTCACATTAAATGGATGATGAAACCGCAAGATAGTGGTTACTGTTGTCCTACAGAATTATCAAGCCATTTTCTGTTCATGACCTGCTCTTCCCTTTAGTTGTGAAGTATGTGTTTGCTTATCCTTAATGTCCCCACACTTCTGCCATTCTCATCTCTTGTCATGTAGCTTTTTTTTTTTTCCTAACAGCTTGAGAATTAATGATAGTCAGAAGGTAATTAATGCCATTGCTAAGATTTGTGACTTTCTGCTCCTAAAGCAGCTAACAACACCTTTACTGACTGACTGAGAGAAGAGGAAAAGTAAAAATTTGGGGATATTTAAACTCATTAAGTTTTAAAGACAGTTTTAAAATGAGTTCAACCGTTCTTTTACTGAAGGAAGCTCCTTTTGGTCAATACCGGTACAGTGAGAAATTACTACTAAATACAGCTCTGTGATAGTTTAGTAGGTTTATGGCAGGTTCACCTTGGCTGGCTGCTGGGTGCCCACCCAGCTGCTCTGTTGCTCTCACTCCTCAACAGCACAGGTGGCAAAAATGAGAGGAAAAACTCATGGGCTGCCATGGAGACATGCTTACCAATTACTATCAGGTGAAATAGGCTCACATTGGGGAAAATTAATTTATTGCTAATTAAAATAGATTTTGATAGTGAGGAAAAAAGACAAGAGAAAACAACACCAACCACCCTCAGCTCTTCTTCCCCCATGCTTATCCTGAGGCTCAATTTTGTGCCCTCCCAGCTGGGCCATTTTGGCTTTTTCTTGTGTTCATTTTCCTTGAGGCCTGGAACCAGCCAGAATGTTCTGGAACCGGCTGGAAGTGGCCTCTCCTCGCTGACACCCCACAGCCCCTGCTGCAAAGTTGATGCCACAGACATCGTGCATAGCTGAAAGTCACTTGACAAAATCAATTTTTGGTGTTTTAGCAGTGTTTGTGAGGCCCTGGCATGCAGATTAATGGCATGGTGCCAGGTGCCATGCAGGTGAACCTCACCTCAACACCTCACGGTGAATGTGAGGAGATGGTGGGCTCGGCTCAGCTCACCTGGTGATTTCTTCAGGACTCACCTGCAGCCTGAGCAGTTGCTGCCTCAGGATTTATAGCAGTGAAGTGTCTCCTACCCATTCTTAGAAATGAAGTTAAATGCTATTGACACATTGGTAAGTAATGCAACTCAACATTTCTTTTGTCTGTGTTATCTGGTAATTCGTAGCATCGTTTTAAGTATCAGAGGAGAAGCAAGGACTGTGTGCTCGAAGGGTTATGAAGCAGTTGGAAAGCACTAGAAAGCTTTTAGGCTTATCTTTCTAGCCACAGGGTGCCACCATTGCTCCAGCAGATCAAAACTGTTAGAGCAACAGAAAATATCACCTGGAAATTAATATAAATATGAACTACTTCAGTCTAGTTTTCAAGCTAATGTTTATGCATTGATATATTAAAATCACCCACTACTAATCTTCTACCTTGGAGAAACTCTAAAAGATTTGCAATCTACTTCATTTAGGGGAAGCAGTCCCCAGAGGGTTTAATAATTCTCAGAAACCCGTCTCTATACTTCCTAGCACCTCCTAGCACTGAACTGTGGCTGTGTCAACCATAAGAGCCACAAGATTTTTCACACAAATAAACAGGAGTTTAAGTGCGTATGTTCTGTTAAGTCACTGTGGTGAAGGAGTAGGTGCATCTCTGCACTTGTTCACATTCCATAGGCAATAATAGCTGCTAGACTTGCAGGAATTCGTTTGAAATTTGTTTGGAAACTCATCAGTGAGGTAAGCTGTAAACAGAAGATAAATATTGCTTCAATAAAAGTAGATCTTCACTGTAGCTGGTGGTATTCTGAAGAACTAAGCATTGTTTTCAGTGTACTGAGGGCTGAGTCATTTTCCCTCTCTGTTTTAGTAATGTTAATCATGAATGAAGCTAATGGATCGTTCTAAGATTAGCCTAAAAGGAAAAATTGTTCTATAAGACAACTAAAATTGGAAAAGTGGATGGTAACAGTGTTGACAGCCATGCAGCTGAAAGAGTAAGGGAATGGAGGAGTTTTTTCTGGATTTCAGAGACTATGCTTAAACGTTTTTTGCTTCAAGTTCATTGGATTGCATGCTAAAACAGCATAGGCAGCCAAAGTTGGAGCTCAGAACAATTCCAGGGAAGTCTGCTGGAATACAGAGTTAAGCATTTTATAGTTTATTTGGGTTTAGGCCCCTTGAGCCTTCTAATTTCTGGTCTAGCTTCATTTAAAAATAATTTGCTGATAAAGATATTTGGTATTCATTCTATAAAAAGCAAAACTGATGCTTGTTTTTTAGGGTAATACATCTGAGAACAAGGTAAAGAAGCACACATAGGTTGGATGTTCAGACAGTGAAAATGGTGAAAAACCTTAGGTTTGTTGCTTCAGATTTTATCGCGTGGTTCATTTTCTTTTCTAATTCCTGATACTTACATTGGAGGATAGTTTTCTAGGAAATATTCCATACGTTTTAGATAGCTTACAAGTTTAAGTCTGCAAGAAGCTTATGTTTTTTTTTGTTTGTTTTTTTTTTGTTTTTTTTTTTTGATGTTAGTATGTGTAGGGTATAAAGTATGGCAAAGTAAACTGATTAGATGCAAAATAAAACAAATGAAACTATTGTTTAAGGTGTAACATAATGCCAGAAATCTTAAAGGCAGAGAGGTCATTGTACCTGCAATTTCAGGTCTGGGATTCTGGGTTCTGTTTAGTTTGCAGTGGTTTGTGAGGTAAATGATTTGCACAGGCATAAGACTGGCAGAATTGACCAATGAAGCACAAAGATGTAGCAGACTGGTGATAAATTATTACTGGAGAGAAAACTTAGATGACACTTTAACCAGAAACACTGTAGTGCTCTGACCAATCAAATAGCCCCGTATAGCCTGTGAAGGCGCAGTTCAGTCCTTAGCAAAGCTCTCCTCTTAGGTAGAATTCAGCCTTAAAATCCTTAACATTACTGCTGTGCTTCAGGAAGAATTTCTATTTGATTTTGTTCAATCTAAATTAGTTTCTCTGCTGGAGGCAGGAATCGCCCTGCAGGCAACCTAAAAATTAGAAGTTTCATAGCACTCATTTACCTCATACTCAGAAAAGACAGCACTGATGTCAATATTATTATTATTATTTGCTGTTTTGAAAGAATATTTAAGTGCCTTTTCTGCCACACTAGACCACATGTTGGATGGCCTTAAGTTTATGTTTGGACAAATCATGCATAGAAAAAATGTATTCAAGAAATATTGCATATTCTGACTTTTTTTTTTCCCTAAAATTTATGATGTCTGAAGTAACTGTATGTGCTGTGTGAGTCTGAAGGAGGAAGTCTTCAGCTCTCTGGTTTGGTCCCACAAATCGTAGTAAGGTTCTGTGTGGATGGGAGAGAGGCTTGGTATGAACATTACGTGCTGAACCTGAGTCTGGCTTTAGAATCCTCAGCTCTGTATCTGTCCCACAAAACTGTCACAAAGACCAGTAAGGGTAAACAAAACAACAACAAAAAAAAAAAAACACAACGAAAGTGTGGGAAGTGTCATCCCAAGTTTCTGTTTAGTCTGGTGTTCCTTCAGGCTTACTGTAAAATTTCAGGTTGTTTCAGAAGAAATGTGAAGTGTCTGCAGCAGACTGTTGTGGTCCACCCTGCTGGTGTCTACTATTTGAAGGCAGGTCTGGGATCAAGGAAGTGTTTATGCATTTGAAAGTTTTAAAATGCAGTTATTTTTGGTTGCAGGATTGGTAGATGTGCAATGAAATTTATATATATATATATATATATATATATTTTTCTTTTTCCCAAAACATCTTTTTTTCAATTGTATGGCTGTGAAAATGAGATTTTGTGTCAGGCTTATAAGCACTGTATTTTCTGAGTCCAGAGTTGTGTTTGCATAATTGTGTGTGTAAATTTCAGATGAAGTGAGAGCGATTCTAGAAAAACAACACACTAACAATTTCATTGGTTGCCTGTCTGCTGCAACTGATTTTGTTACTGAATTTCAGTTGAGAAATATATATTTTTTTCCTTGTAATTTCTACTAATCTTCTTAATGTCTGAACCAGATTTCAGACTGGCAGAGAGAGCCTGAGTTTAAGTTAAGCCTCCACAGTAAAAATTCAGCCTGAAGGAATTTTTCATGGCCAAATTATAAAGTGCTAGAAAATAAATTTCATATTAAAACTGTGGATTCAGCCTTCAGTGCCACAGTACTTTGCTTTTCCCTTTAATAATGTAATGACCTATATGTGCAAAGTTTCTTAAAGTGTTTCTTGAGGCAAATTTTTTTTTCTCCTCTGGGTATGATGGGATTTATTATTTTATATAACTGACTTGCCTTCAGTAAACTTTTTATTTAAAGACTTTCGTAGTAGTAGTTGATGTTCAGGAAATAGAGTTGATAAAACCAGGTAGCTCTAGAATTTCATGAAGTTTAAGCAGATGTTTAATCAATTCTGGTGTGCATCCATGTTAACTTCCATTATCGTTTGTTTCTGTATTTTTAAATGGCTCTAAAGGGAGTAATGTGTTTTCTGTAGGAGGAAAAAAAAAAGTAATCTCTGAATTATGTAGAATGTAAACTTCTTTGAGACTTGCAGTGAAGATATAAATCACTCAGTGATGGGATTCACCCCATGGGAATGGGCCAGGTCAGAATAACTGTTTCCACATTATATGAAAACAAAAGTTAAATTGTTCATTGTTTTGTTCAAGTTCATATGGACTACAGGAAAGCTAAAAATTTCCATACTCCTTTATATGTGTTCATTTAGCACCTTACATATGTAGCTCATTGACATCAATAAGAATTTCCTAACTGATTCAACCTGTTATGTTTAAAATAGATGTATCTATTTCCTTTAAGGCAACTCCAAAAGAGTAGGGTGCATGCTGTAAATACAGGGTGATAATGTGTAATGAATTGTTGCAGCTACAGGCTTTTGCCTGTGGAGTTAGTAAGTTCATCCTGGAAATGATGAATCAAAATGGAGAAGTAATTTCATTGCTTAAAAATGAAAAGAAAATCTGTTTTTAAAATGTCAAGTTCATGATTTATGAGCAGGATTGTCATAATCAGTCATTCAGAATGAATTGGATTATTTAGGATCTATTTACAGGCAGACAAGCTGAAAATATTTTTGCGTACAATGCTGAGGAAGTTTACACTCTCTCTCACATCTAAATTGCTTTTCCACCCTACGCAGATAGAAACACAACACAGATTGTTAGTGCTGAGTTCCCTTATGAATTAGTTATAAACTATGACAACAGTGCAAAATACCAAGAAGAGGGAGTGTCGTGTCTCTCCCCCCTCCCCCCCCATGGTATCATCAGTGGTTGCAGCCCTACTGAAGATAATGGGATAAAAAAAAAACTTTTATAGAATTGCCCTAGACAACATTTTCCAGCAGCATTTATCACTAATAATAGGCACTAACAAATTGTCTTATGAGTCTTATTCTTCAATTATTTAGGAATATGGGAATTTTGACATTGACTTCTGTGAGAGTGGGGGAAGAGAAGGAGGTGGGCAAAACTCAACCAGAAGGATGCATCTCTTCAGGTATGCTGAATTAACTTTTGATGTTTTGTGGAAGGGATTTTTCTTAATTCTGTCTTCTGCGTGCAGCAGTCAGTGGGGCCCACAATGGGGATTCCTATGTGCTACTGTAGTGTGGTATAGCAATTAAAATGCATGTAATGAAGTAAATACGTAAGTAACAACTAAAAGTGTTGTAAACTGTAAAAAAAAAAAAATAAATAAAATAAAAAAAAAACAACAGTCTCAAGCTGCTAAACATCTACAGCTTCATTGTCTTTCAAAGCATTCTTATAAGAGAGTTTTTCCTTATCTTTTTATTATTTATTTTGACCTTTGGCATGGAATTTTTTTGTGAGCTGTGTCCCCAACTCTCTCTTCCCAGTCAGAGGTTCCCAACACTGAGGTTTCTGCACCTTAGTAGGATAGGAATTACTACAGGCCAACACAAGGCAGGGAAACGGAATGACAGCTCCATCTATGTTTGTCAAAAATCTGTTTCAGCTTGTGTATCTCACCAACTGATAATTCAGAGATTAAATTAATATCTACACGCATTTTCTGTGTAAAGAAATTAATGGCACAGGAATATGAAGGAGGCCTGAGACAGCAGGGTTGTGATGGTGTTATAACTTCCCAGGGAAGTCTATGTGAGGACACTTTTTGAGCACAAATTTCTGGCTTGTGTAAGTGGACACTAAATACAAGTTCCAAATCATGTGAAAGGTGAGCCCAAGAAGGGGTGTACATGAATTTGACCTTAATATAAGGCAGGAGATATAAGAGACGAGAAAGCAGGGAGGATGGAGGCTGAATTTGGGAACGTCATGTTCTTGTCTGCTTTTTAGATTTAATACTCTTATGTTTAAAGGGCTTCACTCTTTCCTTCTGGAGGAAGTCTGTTATATTCTGATGAAGTGCTCTGTGGCCTGTTTTCTGTTAATGGTTCTTCTGTCACGTGTTTGATCACCCTCATTCCTGAGGCAGTTTGATCCCTTCTCTTTCACTCAGTGATAGTTATCCTAGTGTAAGGACCTTCTGAAGTCCTTCTTAGTTTTTCTTCAACTTAAGGAGACTAAGAATATCATTGTTGAACTGTCTCTTACACCTTATCAAAAAAAGTCTGAGTTCCCACTGTTTGCTTCTATTAGAGGGATGCATTGGACTAATGATGTTAAGAAAAAAACAGAATAGCTAAAATGATCCTGCTTCTACTTTTACTATCCTGTGGGACATCACAGACAGTGGGCAATCAGGAGAAATTGTTTAGATTTTAGACTTAAAATAATTTGAATTATTCACTCAAGCTATAGTAAAACTGCTCCTTAGTAACAAACTGGGCTGATGCACAAGGCCATCTGAAAGTTGGTGAATGAATTGCAAGGGCTCAGGTAAGCTAATATTTCAACAACAGGAATCACCAATCTTGCTACAGGTTTGAAGGAAACTGTAAAAACAAAACCAAATAGAACTCAGCAGATAAAGGAAAAGTGGGGGGATGGAATCTTGGAGTATCACAGCAGACCTCAAGGTGCTGTCTCCCCTATGAATAGGAGGCTGTGAAAATTGGGAAGGAGAGAGATCTGTCTGAAGTGAATGAACTCATGCTGAGGATACACCAATTCTAAGCTCAAACTATGAGTAGATCCATATAGTAGTCCCTGTCCTGAAGTGACAAAATTCCAGGGCAAATGCTACCACTTCTCTCTTTCTGAAATGGGATCCTGCACAGAAGAAAGGTAAGTTATGTGGCAATGAGAAATAAATTTATTTCCCTCTGTATCATTCAGCACAGCTGTGGACCACTATGCACACTCTGTTTCTTTACCTGCAGCCTGTGAGTGTGCTGCAAGTTAGGTTAGCTGTTTTGGCACGTTGAGTTGCTCCCTTTCTTCCTACTACAAGTGACCCTTGCTTTCCTTCCCCCTGCACCCACAAAACAACAACAAAAAGTGGGTGAGTATTTTTTTTTTGTCACAGAAATGTATCTAATGGTTGAATTTTTTTTATTTTATATATATATGTATATATATATATATATATACACACACACACATATATTCTTTCCTTCAAAAATAGGCAAACTGATTTTCATTTGTGTACAGCTATGGGCTTGCATACATGCCTAAACATCTTCAGAATAAGCCTGCTGAGCAGTCCTTAGAATAACTACCTACTTAAGGCTCCTTTGCACATCTATTATGATATTGACTTTTAAGTTCAAGCTCTTTTAGCCAGGTACTCAAATTTTCACATTAATTTTATACTATTATCCCTTTTAAATTAGTCAATAGTGCTTGTGTGGATCTTGTTGTGCTGGATTGTTAAAATACTTGCATTCTTCTACATGGAAGTAGGACTGTTATAATATTCCAAAGTTTACTGTAAAACCTGGGTTGTGTTTGAAGCTAACAAGCCAGAACTGCAGTCTTGTTGGTTTCATTCTTTGTGAAGAACAGCAGTCAACAATTCTGCATGAATGATGCTATCTAAGACAGATAGTATGTGAAGCTCTAGAGCATCTTATGTTTGTTGCCAAGACACTGACATTAGAAAACAACTGGCAAGTCAGATGCAGTTTATTTAGGAGCCTGGAAGTATGAGCCCATGACAGCAGCATGATGTAGGAGCTCAGTTTGGGTTCATTTGTACTGAGGAACAAAAGACAAAACAGCAGCACCTTGATAGAGCCTTCAGCTGAGTATAGGAGAGAGAGGCAGCAATCAAGTATAGGGTGGGCAGAGGGAAGGAATCACTGGCTTTCAAAAGCCTTTTAACCTCTGACTTCAGAAAATAATGTGTGTCAAATCTAATGAAACAAGGAGACAGATCTGGAAGAGCCTAATGGTGACACTTTTACAAGACAGCAACTAAAGAAGCTGCCTTTGCTGGATGGAAGCTGACAGTAATTTTTCTTCTTTCATGAAAATGGCAACTTGCAGCAGAAAAAAAAAAAAAGGTAATGTGTAGATGTATATACATCCCCGACTCCTAAAGCAGAATACTAGAAAATGCTAACGCTGGTGGCTTCCCATCATTTAGTAAGTCTGTCCACACTTGTTTCTTTCTTTCTTTTTTTTTTTTTCTTTTTTTTTTTCCCAGCTAAGTGATCCCTTTTATGCAGTACTTCCTTGTCATAAACCAGCTGAGCAACTCCTCAGAGGAGAGGAGCTAATGTTACAGAATATGTTGCTTGTTTTAAGCCAATAGAGATATAAGTTGGTCATTTAACCTACAAAAGGCGGTCTCTTTACCTATCCTTCACCAGTTGGGCTTTTTCTTCTCAAAAAACAGTTTTGAAACTATGAGCCTTAATACTCAACTATTTTTGCTGCTCAGCTTGTTATAACCCAATTTAGTTGTGTAGCTGGAAGGTAATATGTTTAGGGAAAATGTTTTCAGTTTGAAGTGGTAGAAATTTTCTCAATCAAACAAAAAAATCACCAGAAAACACTGTAAAACCTGAAATGTTTTAGTTGAAACATATCTCAGTGACATGAATCTAAGGCAAAGTTTTATGGGAACTCTGCATTTGTAGCTTATTGATTTGCCTTAAAATTCCCTGCAGATATCAGCAACATCAATTTATCTGAACAACTTCATGCTCTCAATAGCTTTGTGTTTACGTCAGCTTTATTTTTATTGATAAACTGCACTAGATTATAGAATAACAACAACATTCCTTCTGAACTCAGTTGAGCATCACTTGTTTTTACCTCCTCTGTTCTAGGGAGATGGGCTAACAAAGTCCCATGTAGAAATTAGAAGGAAATAGCATGTGAATAATTATAATTCAGACTTCAGATTTTTGTGTGTGTTGCATATTTTCTAAATAAAATAAAGTGAGATAAGAAGTGAGCAAGGGATATGGTCCTTTGTGATACAACTAAAATACTTTGAGTGTAGAAATGATTGAGCCAAGTTTAATTGGGAAAGGAGGAAGCATCTGGGTATTAAAAGAATGTAGGTAACACTGCTATAAGGTGTACATGTAAATCCACATCCTCAGCTTTTATTTCACTTAGCAAAAATAACAATATATTGCAACACAAAATATGTGTGGTAACAGAAGAATACACTGAACCAATCCAAAAGTGCTAGACTTCAAAGGAGGGATTTACCCAGAACTAGAATAATGTCTCTTGTTACTGTATTAGAATAATCCAAGTGCTTTAGAGTATGACATGCTGGTATTCTTTACTTTTTGTTGCTGACTGAACTGTAGAGAAATCAGGCCTCTCCCTCTGGGAGTGTGCGAAACAAGTGGAGAAGCTCCTCTTACTGAGATTTATAAGGAGTTAATATTAATTTGGATACTGTGGCTCTCGTACCTTCTTGATTACAGCTTCTGGGCTGTATTAGAAGAAGCTTAACCAAAGCCAAACAAGAAGAGGCAAGTGTTATTGATACAGGGATGCTATCAAATTATGAGGACTGAGCTGAGGTATCCACATTCTCAGAAACAGAAATTGGAAAGGGACCACAAGACAATAAAGTGTGTATCTCATGCAAGTCTTCTGGTAGTAGCCTTGATTATTTTCTCCCTTATAAAAGTGAGCTGCAATGTTACTGGGATTAATCAAATGATGCTATTGTTCATTTACAGTATCTTGTTTCTTGTGTGCCTGTTTTAGATCCTGGGGTAAATATTGTTGCTTATGATGTATTTTTATTATTGATAGGTTTTGCTGTAACATGCTTTTTTTAATCATAAAATGTGGGTCATAAGGTACATCCAGATGTCTTCTAGTACATTCCCCTGCTCAAGCAGGTCTAATGAGATCAGGTTGTTCGAGTACTTGTCCAGTTTAGTCTTGAAACCTCCAGGGATGACATTATGAAATTCCATAGCCTTTCTGGGCAGCCTGCTCCAATATTTGACTATTCTCATAGCAAATAATGATAATAAAAGTCTGTGTGTCTAAATGGAATTTTGTCGTTGGAATTTCCCACTTCTGTCCATTGTTGCTTCTTGTTCTGTTGTGCACCACCAGGTGTCTGGCACTCTCAATGCCATACAACCAAACCCTTTCAGCAAGTCCCTGGTAAACATGGGCACTCTGAGTTGCTAAGAGGATTAGCTCCATCTAACACAGTTAACGGTTACTTTTTCTCACTTTATCAATATTTAGATGCTAGTGTTGTTGCTTTCATCTTGTTTTTTACTTTCTGTCATTTATCCTGGGACTGGTTTCCTCTCTTGACCTTTGGTTTCTGTTTTGAGTTCTGTTCTTGCACTGATGCCCTGGTACGTATGATGGTTCCAGATCTTAGAAATTGCTGGTCTGTCTCCCTTGCATGTGAGGTAAACAAATATGATATTGAAAAAGTGAATTCAGAGTTGAATGTAATGCTTACTGTAAACAAAAGACAGGCAAAGCCTCCATTAACATCTGAAGAATCGAAACACTCTTATTCCCCCTTAACTAAACACATGACACTCTAATCAGAAGTGTATTTATCTTAAAAAAACACTCAAGATTTAAGAAGAAATTCTGAAGAGAGATTAAGTATTCACCACAATCCTGAGATTTATAAACTACATGAAGTCACAAAGTGTTTTTTTTTTTTTTTTTTTTAAGTGCTGGAAAAAGGTGTTAAGAGAGTTGAGAGGACAAGTTGTCCTCAATTATATGTACACCTGCCTGCAATCATTTCTCAGTAGACCTTTCTGTAAGTGCATAACGTGCTTAAGAGAATGTAGCCTTTTAACTGGCAGCATGAATAAGAAGAAAAGTATCAGATATCCTGTCAATCGGCAGATAGTTTGAAATCCTGCATCCTTTGATCCTCAAGAAGAGAGATTTTTAACTTTTTCGTATTTTAATCTCTCAAATCTCTGTATGCAGATTGGCAATGTAGATGGCAGAATTATCTGATGACAGGATGGTAGGGGTGAAAGATTCTTGGGTATTTATGGATAGAGACACAATACGACATGTATTCATACAATAGCATAACTCTTAGAGGGCTATCTCTATCATGAAATATCCAGGATTTGTAGAGCTATGAAATAGTACATTGAGCATATGGAATAACAATGAGGTTTTGAAAGCAAGAGAGACTATTGCATTGACTAAGGATCTAAGAATGTAGCTTGAAATGAGAAACAACTCCCTGAATGTACCCAGTTAATTGCTGTTGATGTCCCTATCTGCTGCCATTTGGATATGCTGAAAGTTTTGGAAAACACTATCAGTATTTGTTAGTGACAAGTGTAAGTGGGGATTCTTGTCCTGACTCTTGACAATATGCTTTTGTAAAAACTATTTAAGCTTCGAAGAGTATTGTGCTTGAGGAGAGAACAATGATAATAGAAGCAAAGTGAGGGACGTTGCTCCATGAAAGATAAAACAAGGAAAGAGTTTTTCAATAATGCTAGTTAGTCTGCTCCTAAATCTCTTTGCTTTTGTGATTTATGCTCCTAAATCTAAACTTCTGAAAATCTCCCCTTCTCTTATATTGCATCTATCATTTGATACATTACCAACTGTGAAGGAAATGAAAGGGAAAATCCTGTTCTGTCAAATGAGTGATTATCTGCTGAGGCAGATAAAAGTGTGGGTTTGACTGTTACTGCATAATATGACTCTTGACTCCTAGCCTCAGTTGCAGGCTATCTGAACTCTCATACTGTGTATTCAGACATCCTTTCCAATTTTATTTTTTTAATATGTATTAACTCTCTTAAATATTTTGTCTATATAAAAGCTTGTTGCTGCTTCTGGTTGTAAAGGTCAGGAAATCCCTACAGTGATCAGTTACACTAATTACACATTCTACTAAAAAATATTTGATCATTTTTTTTTTCTATCCTTTTTATTGCATGTTCATTTATTTCTTGCTTTATGAACATACAGAAGAAAGTTTTCTAACACAGCACCTATGCAATACCCTTCCTGTTTGATTAAGCAGATGTTGTGCCTGCCAGCATTGCAGGGAGTGGAAAAGAAAGATGGAATGACTTTTTTTTTTGTATTTTCAAGGTGCCATGGAACAGGGGTATTCTAATTTGCCACAGCCATTCTACAGCAACAGGAAAAAGAGTGAGGAGTGGAGTCTCTCTTTTCTGCTATCTTAGGCATTAGTATTCATGGCACTTTATGATTTGTGATTATTATGTACTTTCCTGCAAATGAGTAAACAATAGTTTAAACAAAAGACTATAATTACTACTTTTTGATACTTTTTCATTGCCTTTTTTTCTAGTTACACAGGGCAGATTTGACATGTTGCTGGTTATTGTTGCACTGGCACTATACTAGTAAAAGCTGCTATTTAAGGAAAATAAAAAATGTGTGTAAAAAATCATATAACTCATGAATTCTTCATGAAAATAACTTCCACTGTGAAATAATAAAATGTCTCAACACAAGTCTTTTCTGTCCTCATAGACACCCCTATTCACTTCCAGTTGACCTCTGTTGTGTGTTTTGTGTATTCAGTATCACAAGTAATCTCTTTTCAGCAGTCCCTCTCTTTATTACAAGATTAGCTTCTAGCAAAACTAAGCTGAGAAAATAAAGGCAAATTTAGAAGTTGGAAAGAGTGCAGTTGACTGTGGCAATATTGTTATTCTTTTAGGCTATACAGATATACTCCTTCAGTCAAGCACTGTTCCAGTAAGGAGCTCCACGTTCTCCTATCTCAAAGGACCTCATTGTACGATGTCTTACAAGCTCTATTTTAATCCCAACTCTTACTGCAATTTGCATGTGCATTACCACTTAATTTATCTTTTAAAAGAATATTTCACCTAAGAAAGTAGTTTGGTCTGATACTTGGAAAATACCCTGTGCTTTTTTGATTGATACTAGAACCCAATAAGAATGTCCTTGATGGATAGACTAAACTCCTGTTGTCCACACCATGTCCTTCACACTCCTTAACAATGTTCTCCAGCACATGCCCTACATTTTGTTCAATACTTTCCGCTCCTTCTTGCGACCCACATTGTTTTATGGGCAGGATACAGCTGTACTCTGTTAGAGTTATGCATGTGCTGACAGGCCAGCAAGTAGAACAAATTGAACAGTTGATCTTACATTTCACATTTCTTCCTTTTATCCATCTGGAGGATTTAATAAATTCCACCTACCCCACCCTGCCCACAAAAATAATTATTTTTGTCTGAGATCTCTTTCAAAGTTTGTGATTTGGCCATTAAACAAAGAATGCATAATTGTGTGGCAGATGAACAGATGATGTGGTTTGTACGAGTCTGCTTTCGTTAAGAAAACGGGGCTGAAAAGTTCTGGTGGAGACTTCCATATAGCTGACGTGCTGCCTGAAACTTCTCTTCCACAGCCTGGCTTGGTCTAACAGACTCCAAAGGCTCTTTCAGGCCTCTGACTCTGAGACAGCCAGTTGACCTTTTGTACAGAACATGGAAAAGTATTGAATTTTTATTTTAAATTAGAGCAAAACAATTTTCAAAATTCTCTTTGGAGCCTGGAATCTTATTCTGCATGTTTTCTGAAATTTTGTTTTTTGAAAAATCTTTGTTTATTGTCACAGAAAGCAAAGAGATGGGGTACAAATGAAATTCTGCCAGTTTATAATTTTGAGAAAACTGTGCTGAGTTCAAGGTTCTCTAAGGAAATCCAAATACTGTGTCTGAAATCTCAAAAGAACAACAAATATCCATAACTAATATAATTTAAATGACTTTTTTCATTTCAGAGGAGAATTAGTAAAGTTTAATTTTTTCCTTAATTTTTGTTAAGCGCTTTCTTTTATGCTAGTAAAACTCAAGATAATTATCAATCAAGTAACTCAAGATAATTATAAGAAATCTAGAAGGAATATTTTTAGTTTTACTTCTAAGCTTTTATCAGTATTACAGTATTTTAAGACAGGTCCTGTTACTTGCAGTAGTAATGTCCTAAAAAGAGGTCACGCAAATTCAATCTCATCAAACTTGAGCATAACACTTTTTCATAGATAGTCTGTGAATGGTATCTGGGAGCCTTAATTTACCTACTGGGCCAGATACCATCATTGTGGCCCATCTCTTTTGGGCCTTCTCACTGTTGATATATGTACATGTATTTCATTTTTCGTGATGTGATCAAAAAAATTACAATAGGATGTGTAATCTTTACTCCTTGCCCTCTAACACAAATTGCCTTCCATTTTCATGCTTGTACCTCTGAAAGGTCATAGCATCTAAAAGGAGGTGAGCACAATCATTCATACTTACCCTGGTGTTTGTAATGGAAGAGAAGATTGTGATTTTATTATTATACATATAGACAATTCTATAGTGCCTGAAAGTGCTTCATACAGGTCGTCCTTATTGTCTCACCCTGCAGTAGTTACCTAGCACAAAAAAAAAAAAACAGCAAAGAAACAACCTAAGATGTCTGTGTGTCGCATCTTACATAATTTGTGATATGTATGGAGTAACTCTGTCATTTCTTCTGCGGCAAATATTATTCATATCTCAGCATCTTAATTTAAAGTAGCTTGCAAAGAGAGCAAAAAATCTTCAACACAGCTAAAAAGCTTTTTATCTCCCCATAGCTTTATTTTTATTAGTTTTTTATCTCTTCTCCTTATGTTTCTATATGTCAGCAGTATTGAATAATAATGGTAAATAACATAGACCCAGCCAGCACTGTGTTAGGAATGTAGATGGTAAGCTCCTGAACAGTAGTGCTGTGTATGTGCATGCACGCAGGTGTGCACATGGGTGTCTAGGAGACCAAGGTACTTTTTTCTAATTATTTACAGGCCTGTTCTACTTCTTGCAGCTATGAAAGTTAAGTCGGTTGTGTCTGATTCTTGGTAGCTGGCTGGTAAAGTCAGCTCTGCTGGTTGGCAAAAACACAGGAAATTAAGATTTTATGGTAGTGGAAATGACTGGGTTTCAATGTGAACTTTATATTTATCTGTATGATTGCTCTGATTTGGTAATAACCCGCATGTGTCATGTTAATAGAAGCATAGATAATTAAATGGGGATTCATTTAGACAGTGGAAATTGCCATGTTAACTTCATAAAAGATCTTTATTTTCTGATGTATTTTCTCCCCCTGTAAAAGTCTTTGCAGATGGTGCCTACGAATCACCAAGAGATGATTCTGCAGCAATGGATTTAAATTTTCTTTTGAGAAAACAAAATTCAGCACATGAGGGAAAGCAAGGAATGTTAAAGTCTTTGCCCTCAGTGCTGTTATTGACATCTTCTGTTTATGGACAAGGCATTGGCATTTTCTCACATGATAGCTCATTCAATGACCAGCTCGTGAAACTGGACTTAGTTGAGCAAATACTGCTAATGATTGCAGTTAAATTTTGCAAATAGGAGAGGAATTTAGCATTGTATTTGCAGAGCACTTAACAGAACACAAGGAGATACATGTATGTGTTACTTTGATTATTTTTGTGTTAGAGAGGTTATACATGGCCACTGCAATTCCTTCTAGTAGTAAGATTTGGATAATTAAGTCAGAACTGTGGGAAGTATTTGGAAAAGAAAGTCAGGCAAGTGTGGGGTAACATTTTTGTTTCCCTATTAAACTTTAGATTGTATTGACTAAGCTCTGATTAAATAACACAGTTGCTCAGTGCATGATTACATTTCATTGTATCTTAGCCTCCCAGAATTTGTTAGCATATTTAGCAATAGATTCCTTCAATTGCAGATGGGGGGGAAAGTCACAATAGCTGCACTATGTAAGGATGTCTGAATTCAACATCAGGCAGTAATGAAATGACAATATTCTTTGAGATTAGCACATCCCCAAACAGTACTAGGACCTCCTAAAGCATGTAGAAATAATAGTGATTATAAGAAAATTTGGAGACAAGTATGTGCAGTGCTTCTTTTTCACAAATGATTTCTGTTTGGTGTCAAAAGTATTCACGAGGAAAGTAGAGAAGACAGATGGCCTGAACTGCTTACAGTTCTAAGTATGTTGGCTTACACTAAAAACAATATGGATTTTTTTTCCTCTTTGTTCTGTGATCTTGACTGTACACTATCTATGGGAATTAAACTAGAAGAATTTCCATAAGGAGTTTAGGATGCTAGTCTAGCTGTTTGGTGAACTAAGATAGGGATTTTTGTCTGCATATGCTATGAAGATTGCTGGAGTATTCATTATGGATAATGGAGTCACTATATCCAAATTGCTCCTCAACAAAACTTGTATGATCTCCTTTGAAGGAAAGCTTCCCCGTGCAGGAGAGAATCCTGCAGTTAATGTAACACAGGTCCAAGCCACACTTGCCTTTTTTTTTCCCCCCTCTCCATTCTGGAAAGAAGAATTTGTCCTTTGATGCTCCATTCACCTGGCCCCTTTCCAGGCATGATGCCCTCCCCAGGCATTAAATTATTCCCCTCTGCCAAAAGTGCAGTGCCAGGGTAGGACAAGGATAGCCTGTGAGTGGGTCACTGTATGGATGAGAAAAAAACATGAATAACTGTATTGATGTTCAGTCCTTATTTACACTCCTTGAAGGTCAATACATTTGCTCGTGGTATTGGATTTTTTATTAAAACTTGGAGCTCTGGAAGTGCTCAAGAAGATCTTTGATGTGGTCACTGACATTGCCAAAACTGAAAGGCAGATGCAAAAATTTGTTTGGATGTATTACAAATACTCATCAGAAGCTATCCATGGGTTTTCGTCTGGCTTAGAAATGCATCTGATAAGCTACAGCTATAAAATTGGGGGGAAAAAAAATCACTATCAGTGTGAACTCACAGCTTTGTGATTTAAAAAAAAAAAAACAAAAAACAAACAAAAAAAAAAAAAAACAAAAAAAAAAAACAACCAATTCTTTCAGGATTATTCTCTGAAGTGAAGGTGTTCATTATTGGTCATAAGAGCAGCAGCAAACTGGACCCAGCATTTTCAAACTGACTCTAGTGATATTACAGATTTTGTGCATATACATGTGTGTATATATGTATGTGTATAGAGAGAAATTGCAAGTCAGGTATAGACATTTAGTGAAGGATGTTTCAGGTATGCATATCTGAGAAAGGGCAAGAAGTAGAAGGTGAAGGGCTGCAGCTGTTTGAAATAAGAACTGTAAATTCACGGGTGCTTATTGTTCATTCCTCTGGTCACCCTTTTGGCTAGGTATTCAGGAGTTTAAAACTCAGCACCCTCACTTTTGGTGATGCTTGCATTTGCTTCTATTAGGGCTGTGTGGTATATGTGAATCTGGGTTTAATTTGGATCAGGATTCATGCTGCTGAAGAGAATGCCCCAATTATCTCCCTTGCTTTTGTTTCAGAGCAGGGCAGCTGGTTTGCTCTCAGGTAAACTGAACTAGAAGTTTTGCTCAAAGGTCTCCCCTAATGAGCCCCAACCATTAATGAGCATTCAGTCCATGGACTCAGGTTAGAAATATTAAAAAGTAAAATCCCTAGAACACCCATTATCTGGACACTGCATTCTCAAGGCCAACTAGTGAACTCTGCAGGCCTTCTGCAGTGATCTGAACTGATATGGACATAGACTAATTGATGGAGTACAGGCAGTGAAATTTAAGTGTTCCAGTATGTGAGGATGCAATATGGGGGAAGTGAATCTTTTACTTTTTTTTTTTTTTTAAGTAGTGTTTTTCCTTGCAGAGGGTTCCTGTTTTCTCGGATGTGAAAGACATTCATCCCCACCAATTAAAAGAGTGTGGGTTGAATGGAAGTATTTGAAAAACAGGAACTTTATTTCTGTCCAGTTAATGTTTGGCTGAATTATGCAGCATGGTTTCTGTGTATTAATTGGATTATGGAGGCTTTTAGATTTTTGAGGAATTGCACTCGGTTATCTCTTTCTTCCACCAATGAATGCAGAGGGTCAAAGTGTTTGAATATTTCTCCTATTTCCTGCCTAATTTAAGCTGCCTAAATGTGTCACCTTTTCAAAAAATTCTTTAAGTTTAATTACAAATGAGAGCTGTGGGGTCATGTTTTGATAAGTCTGAGTCTGTCTTACAGGCAAGTCTTGAAATTCATGATTGCTAAAGTCCACAAAGTTTTGAAATAATCTTTAAACATATCCACACTTATTCAAATTTATTACATTTTAGTGATAATAATGAAAAAAAAAAAAACACAAACGCAACTTCTTCAAATTTAAAGACTTGTTACAAGATTTTCTCTTGATATTTGGCAAAACAGGATTGCCATCATAGCAGTCAATGAAATTTTTCCACTAAATGAAGGGTATATCATGAACAAAAAGAATTTTTTTTTCCTCCCAAATCTTAAAGAAAAGGCCCAAATTCAGAATTGACTAGTCATCCAAACTAGTCATCTAAAAATACTTTTTTTATTTTTTTTTTTATTTTTTTTTTAAACAAAAGAAAGCAGCTCCTGCTTTCTTTTCTACTTCCTTACAAATCTATTCTGGATTAAACCTCTTTAACAAAATGCCAATTACAGTTTATCAGAATTGCTGAGTGATTGCAAAGTCAACTAATACCACCAGTAAATATTCAAATGAAATAATAAATGAATTATAGTACATCCCTCCTATTATGCTTTCTTATTAGAGCTGTAACCTTGAATTTTGCTGGCCTATCTGTAACAGTACTGAGAAGGTAATGTGCTAGAGATAGATGCAGTGTACTCTCTCTCCTTGCCAGGCTTAACTGTTGCTTTTTGATTTTCCATATCCTGAAGTAATGTGAGAGGTTCTTGCAGAACACATTGTCAGCATGTCCTAAATTGCTGAATGCTGCAGTTGGTTATCCTTCTCTGGTGGTGGTATTATTGCCATTTAGGAGACTGGAAGAAGTCAGCGCATGAAGGGTGAGCTCTCTGGAGATTTTTGTCATTTCCAAATCATTTCCAAGTGCCCATGAAGCAAATCTGTAAGCAAATTCAAGTAGGCAGCTGCAGAGAGAGGTCTAAAACACTCTGAGACTTAGCCCATAATATTCACTCATCCTTTGATAGGTAGTGACTGTTACTTTTCACGCATCCCATCAACAGACAGCATGTAACAGAAGTAGAATCTGAAGGTGGGGAGCAGCCATATTCCAATAAACACCTTGTGCAGCTTTTTACTGCTATCAATAAATTAATTGCCAAATCATCATTTTATTTATGTTATAAACATAAATAAATTCTCTGGTTCATCAGTAAAAAAATTTATTCTGTCCTTTAATAATTATTTTACATTACCATAACTCCAGATTAATTTTATGAATGATTGCAGAGAGAGATCAATACTAATATTGCAAACCAGACATAAATGAATCACCCAGGTCATTGTTTGTGAACTGAAATTTTTGATGAAGGTCATAACAAAGATAGTCAGCCTCTTATTTTTATTTCTTACTCACTTCAGTATGCAACCTGGTCTGGCAAGGAAAAATTAAATGTGTAGGGAAACCAAAATTACCATATAGATCTTTTATCAGTCTGGCACCTCTCTGATAAATTGGATAAATCCAAAATACCATATCTATTCCCCTCACTACTGAAAACAAGCACAAGGTAGGCTGGTTGAAAACAATCATATGAATTATAAGTGAAAAACCTGCACAGGGATATTCTTGAGGCACTTGAAAACTATAGCAATGAAGTAGAAAGTAATATTCTCAGTATACAGCAAGAATGAAGTTAGGCATTCCCATTTCACAGAATCATAGAATATCCTGAGTTGGAAGGGACCCACAAGGATTATCAAGTCCAACTCCTGGCTCCACACAGGTCTACCCAAAAATTCAGACCATATGACTGAGAACATAGTCCAAATGCATCTCAAACTCCTACAGGCTTGGTGCTGTGACTATGTCCCTGGGGAGCCTGTTCCAGTGCACAACCACCCTCTCAGAGAGGAACCTTTTCCTGATGTCCAACCTGAATCTTCCCTGTCACAACCTGGCTCTGTTCCCTTGGGTCCTATTGCTGGTCACCAGGGAGAGGAGATCAGCACCTGCTCCCCCTCATGAGGAAGATGTAGACCATGATGAGGTCTCCCCTTAGCCACCTCTTTTCCAGGCTGAACAAACCAAGTGACCTCAACCACTCCTCATATGTCTTCCCCTCTAGGCCCTTCATCATCTTAGTAGCCCATAAAGATTACAGCAAACAGTTCTAAGGATCACAAAAGACAATTCAGGCTCCTTACCTATTTGCTGTAATAGCACCACAAGTAGAAATACCCTATACTGTTTATCAGGACATGTAGTCTACAGATAACACTATCACAAGCGACAGCAGAGATGTATTCAGGCACTGGGATGTTTCTGTATTACATGATCCTGCTATAATACAGGACAACAATCCCTTTAGACTATGCGTGGTAAGTTTGTGTAGGAATATACTGATTTGCAGGAATTTAGAGCTTTTAGTCCCTCACCCCATATGAATACTAAACCAAATGCCATGCCTTGAATCAATCAGCTTGTTTACTGAGGTATCGTTGCATTGAAGTATTATTCCATGGGTCAGCCAGGATGGATGTGTTCCACTTCTAGGTCAGCTGCATTCCCCTATTTAGAAGCTACTCTTTGAATTGCAGAATCGAACATGATCATGTCCTTGGGTACAAGCTGGGCTCTCAAATTCAGACTCTAGATTTAGGCTGCCCGCTGAACTACTAAAGAACAGATCAATTGCCCAGAACTAAGGTGAGACACTATTGTGTGGGTGGGAGCATGTTTGCTTTCTGTGGAATGTCAGCATCTCTTTGAAAGGAGCTGTCATGTCTACTCTTTGTGTTTGTAGAACCCCAGATACATGTGACAGGATGCACCTCCCAGAATTAACAGGGTAAATAAATACATTGGTGGTGGTGTTAAATAGCTTAAGCAGTCATTAAAATCGTAAGTGCTGTAAGATTCCAGGCACTTTTCAAATCATAAAGATGCAGCTCAGTGAAAAGGAAACTACCACAAAGTTTCCATGCAATAAAATATCTCCACAGGACAGAACCTCCAAGAAATAAAGCAAAGAAAATAGTTTAGCCACCTGTTTTTGGTCCCTCTTTCCTGGCAGTTTTTGCCCTGTTGCCTTCCATTGCAAATACTGAAATCCTTCCTTTCCAGTGTTTATCACATCTGTCACTCAGAGAGGAATTGTGAATACAGTGCTGAGACAAGAGAATAAATCCTTGAAAGGGCTGGAAGTCAAGATGCAGCTGGGTTTTCACTATTCCTTAATGTCAGTTTGAGGCTTAGTGTAATATTAGACAAATGTTTGCCACTACTGGGCCCATGCATTCAGCTGCTAAGACCTGAGCACTGCAGCATCCAACATGTTGCTGACTAATTTTCATGCTTTTTTATTGTAAAAGATTTCATGCTTTTGCTTTAGTTGCTAGTACATTATGGATACTTGAGCAAAATACCAAGTATAATCTAAGAACAAACTTGAATGAAGACATTGCAGCATCATGCTGTTCTTCAGCACGGCCAAGTCTACTGAAGACTAAAAGAAAATATTCATCTGGATATGTGGCAGAAAACAATTAATTTAATGTGCTTCTGAGCTCACGTCAGCTTGCTGTAGTTGAGCAAATTCCTCAATCATTTGCATAGAAGTTCCAAAGAACAGTGACTTAGGTATAGAAAGGGTGAGTAATGTGCCACACCTCTATAAAAGGGACAGTATTCAATGCCTCTCAGTGGGAGTCTGATAATCAACTTTAGACTACTTCCACTGTAGTGTAAATCAGATTATCTGTTATCAGAAAAATGCTGTGAGGGTACAACCTTCCAAGGACGCTAAAAATGTGTGCTACATGTATATCATTCAAGGGAGAACCTTCAATCATTCATGGCCTGGAAATTTGTACCAGTAAAAAGTTTTCATCAAGGAAACCTCAAAAGCTACAGAATGTTACTGCAACTGCTGCACACACTGAGGGGGTTATTTCACCCTCCTGCTCCCTTGATGATCAGCTATTCAGATAGTGTGCTGCTGCCAGCTCCTGCATGCGATCGCTTGTCTGCTTTCTCACTCTTAAGTATTTACTATGTATTCCACTTCCCCAGCGCCATCCATTCAGCAGTGCTGACAAGAAAAATGCTCTACCACAGCAGACATCAGTGCCTTAGGAAATATCCTTTCAATTAACCCGCGTCATGGTCTGATTGTGTTTATTCTAGGTATAAGTAATCTACTGTTGAAAAATGGCTTTTAAACAAGAATTCACAGTAAGAAATGACTGGGTGTGGTATTTTGCCTTTAAGCCAGTATCATATAAATAAAAAGGGACATCTGTCCTGAAAAGGTAGGCTAGGCTTCTGGAGAAGAATTTCCTTTCCTCTGTGCTGTTCTGTTGATGAGTTTGAGCAATTACACAACCAAAGAAGGGTGAGCCTACTCAGAATGTAGTAGGACTGTCCTCTAATACTATGTATAGTGAATGCTAGATTTAATTTTCTGTAATACATTTGCCTTAAAGGACAAAACCACTTTGAGTTACAGTACTTACTGAGAAGAATCCACCCTGTGGCCAACAGCTGTGGCAGCTTAGGGAATGGGAAGTGGAGGTCAGCTGCTTATAGCCACAGGTGTTCTGCAGATAGAATGGAAATAAAAATAAATAGAAGAGCATTGGATGAATGATAGACTGGATATGAAGGATCGCAATTAGTTGGGAACAGTCCTGGAAGAACTAAGATATCAAGCACTGATATGCACTGTAACTGATTTGTTCCTTGATCTTTCATCAGTCTCTGGGTCTGTTTTCAGAGAGGGGGACATAACACTCAGTTGCATAAATTTTGCTGGCTGTTTTGATGATCACATAGTTCTGGGGTCCATAATACGGACACTTTCTGACTTTCTAATGAAAATCAGCAGAGGGGCGTCAGTTTCTTTTGCTCTAAGTTTGCACTCACTATCTCTTAAAATATAGCATATTTGCTATTGCCTAACATTTGCATTAGTAATAATAACCACAACAAACAATCTCAGGCTATAAACCAATTAGAGGAACATCTGCCAGAAATGCTTCCTGTGTGTTCCGTTCTTGTAGTATCGGTAATAAGCACTCCATGGTAACACTGGCTCACAGCAGACACGCTGGGTAACTTGTGATGCACTGTTACAAAAATTCTCAATAGAGCTTTATTTCATAGAGTTTAAAGCATAATATCCTTAGCTTTATTAAGTATGTTTCTCCCTTTAAAATTTTTATTTATTTTTAAATGGAGCACTTCCCAACTTGTAGCTCTTTTTCTACAGGACTTCTTTAGATAATCCAGCAGGTTATTTAATGTAAAGATTAATTTACAAGGCATGCTGAAAAATCTAGATCTTGCTTCTTTGCTCTGTCTCATGTGGTCCTTGTAGTCTTATACTCTCTCCCTAGCTTCACTGGTCAGCATTTTTCACCTACGTTTTACCATATTTCTTAAAACAAAATAAATAAATTACTGTGTCTTTGCAACAATTTCTTTCTATACTTTCTGTGTTGAACTCAGAAATGTTTCAACTATGAAATCATTGAACTGAAAACTATTTCTTATGAGATTAGTGTTCCTTCAGATTGTAAAACAATATTTTATAGCTTGTAGAAGTTATTCAAACAGCATGAGTTGTGCATTTAAAAATTAGTTTCTTCGTGTCTATTGTCACACAAATGGTAGCACTGTTTTCACTGATTTGCATCTGAAAACATCCTAAGAAAGGTAGCGATGATGCTTCTGTTTTTGAAGACGTAGGCCAACTAGTAAAGATGAAGTGCTGGCTATCAGCTTTCTACATCTACAGCATGTCAAGGCAGTGACAGGTAGTGCACGTCTTCTACTGTAACCACAAGAAAAAGTAGATGAGATTCATGCTTTTTCTTTGGGTAAAAGCATGATACAAAAAAACTTATACTGATATTTCTTCATGCAAAAGTATTAACTTTTAGATGATATCTGACAGTGATTTTTCTTGTATTCATATGAGTGGAGAGGGTAGTGTCTTAATACTATTTTGCCTTTAACTGCAATATATAACATTTCAGTATTTGGAATTTTGAACATTGTAATTTCCTGATATTTCAAAAGGAACATATCAGCAATATGCTTCCCAATGACTTCATAGTAAGGTTGATGATTACTTGTCTGTAATTCCAACCATAGCTTAGAAAGGATTGTGTGTATCTCTCTAATATGAAATACTTGATGAATTACTGTATGTATCTTTAAAATCTTAGTACCCTTTTCTCACACGTGATTTTAAGCAGATACAATGTTAAAAAAAAAAAAAAAAAAAAAAAAAAAAAAAGACCAAGAAGTTTACATAGGGTATGATATCTATTAGAGATAAATTGGTGCTAAAATATGAATTCATGAATTCTGTGCTTTATTGATGACTTTTTTCCCAGTTTCTGCAATGAGTTACTGTGAAGCGTCATTATCAGTTTTCCTGAATCCAGCTAGAGTGACATTTCGCGTTCTGAAGGCTGCATCATACATTAAGGCTGCATAGTTAAAAGTAGCACATTCAGAGCAGCTGGCTGAGTACGGCAATGTATTCTGATCAGTTCATGTGGCTGGGTTTCTACAGGAATCGGAAGCATTTTATATATATATATATGTATATGAGATTTAGTTGCGTATTCATATTTAGGCAAACAGTGCTCTTGCTTTATGACCACGAATGTGCTGCACCTGATCTTTGAATTTCCAGAGCTCCAATTGGAGTATCCAGGTACTGTACAAGAATCAATGCAGCATGTTTAGGATAAAGAAAGTTGAGATACAGCAACATAAAGACAAAAGGTGGAATCTAAAAAACAAAAGGCAAACACACTTCAGTCTTTCTTTAAAACAACCAGCAGTTTCTGCAACTTTAAATTGTAAGATTGTTTATATATTTCACAAAAAAAAAAGATGTTCTTAATTGCAGGTTTCTTACAGTCTACAAAAATCTGTTTGATTTAAAGGACTAAAATTATTTAAATGCAATAAAAATGTAACAATAAATGCAATAAATACTTATTTTAAATATCTAATAACCAATTCCACCAAGTACCATGTAAAGTATGGTAGAATATTAGGATTTCGCACCTTTATATTATTCTTATGCTTGTATAAATTTATTCAAAATGTAGAATTAATGGAAAGAATTACTTGCTGACAGCTCTGACATATAATTTGTCTTGCACATTATGGAAAATAAGTGTTCTTTTATCTTTTTTAAATGGATTTTATGTCCTTTAAAGAAAGAAAAACTTAACACAGAAGGTGCTTTTTTAATTTATTATCAAAATAACATGACTTTCCAAGGAGGAATCTCAGAGTGAACAGTTCTGCCAAACGAATGACATTTTTCAACAGTCACTGTATAGGAGACACATTTTTTGATGTACTTTATTTTCAGCTTGGGAAAACCAGCATGGTTGAAAAGAAAGAATGTGACTTCTTTTGTTTACCAAATTTATCTCCATCTGACAATGCTTCTGTCATGACTCCTGGCAATGATAGCCTTTTAAATTCACCTCAGTTCTTCTTGGACAGCAGTCCAATCTCTCTGTGATTGAAGAAACAAGAAAAGAGAACTGATCTTCTTAAAGGTTTCTTGAAGACATGCTATATTTAAAGGTTCTGTGCTTGTTAGTTGCAAAGATTACTGACTATAAGGCTACAAGGAGGAAGAGAAAGAAGAAATGTGTGTGGGGGGGTGGGGGTGGGGAACAAAGACAGAAGAGGAAGAATATTACAAAAATATCCTGAAAATAGAAAACTTGATTAGTGTAAAAGCTTCTTCCTGCTCTGTGATCCCTGAATCTCATGGGTATTTTCTTCTTATTGGAGAAGAATATTACAGCAAGGTATCCACCACAGCAGGGTGCCACTCCAGCAGACGTCTCTCTCTGAATTTAGTGTTCTGGGTAGGCAGGCATTTTTTATTTTTTTTTTTTACTTTTTAAAATTTCATCCATTTACTGCTTACTGCAGTAATGTTACAAAAAGAGTATGAAACTGATGATAGCAATAAATTGTCCTGTCTTCTCAGCAGAATCTGATTCAAAATTTCTCTCTAACTTACAAGAAAAATGGTTCTTATGTAGTATATGCTCTTTAGTCAAATTCATCAATAACTGTTTGAATCAAACAGTGGTAGGAGCTCTCTGTTGAATTCCCATCTGGGATTTTTCCTCAGGCACGGATTATTTCATGGTATTGTAATTTTTGTTGGTAGAACTACTCCTTCTATTAGTAGAATGAAAACAAAGCTGTTCATATTTTTTTATTTGTAATTAAATCTTTTGTATACCTTTTGTGCATACAAAGTTGAATCGCCTTGAGTCACATTCACTGGAATCTTATCTGAAAGATAACAAAGCTCTTTGTTCTTGTTTTTAAAGAACTTTGGAAATTTGAAGTATACAAATAATAGTTTTAACTTCTGGAATAGGAGATCTGTTATCCTCTTGCTTAGAGACATAAAAATAACTCATTGAAGTTAGCAAAAGGCAAAGAGTTCTCAAAGAGTTCATTTTCTGTTTGTTTTAATTGTCAAATTTTGGTTTTGCAGTTTTTCTTTTTAGATGTTGACAATTTCAGATCCCAGTTATGTCACTGGGCTTTGGCATACATACTTTGAGTGGCAGAATAAGCACATTCTAAATATTTTACTGGATAAAAAAGCCCTCCTTTAGGAACAAGAAACCTGTTGCACTAGACATTGACAAACTTGAACCAAAAAGTGGTCCATTCCACCCTCCCTCCCACAATTATTCAATGAAAGGTAGGATTTGCCTAATACCCTTTATTCATATTTCCTCAGTGAACTAATACTACCTGTCTGCATGCCTACTGCTTAAGTTAGAATAAATAAAGCTTAATTCTAAGGTGTTATTGTAGAAAACAGAAACTCCTTGTTTGAAAGGAATTTAAACTCCGTAAATATAGCTAATCTGTCTTCTAACTCTGCCTCCTTGTTCCTAGTCATTCCTAGTCTATCTCTTGTGAGGACTTCTGTTTTGTTTTGTTTTCTTGTCTTGTAATTCCACCTCTGCCCTCCTTCCCCCCCCAGTATAACTGCAAAACAGAATTTTACCATCTGGTCCAGCGCAGCAGATCTATCTGTAGCACAGCATGCTGCCACTTGCAGGAACTTTGTTTGAGCCAAATTTAGTGGTGTCATAAATGGTGTAAATTATATGCCAGTAAATCAGTGCAAGTGGGCATTATGGTAATTTGGATACTAGAAAGTGTAGGGTATAATAGAAAAGAATCCAGTTTAGATATATAATAGAAGGGAATGTTGTGTAACTGATGACTTTTTAAAGATATATGTTTAGGCTCTAAAACTAGTGTTTGGAAGGCTGTGTCCAATGACATTCAACATTACAAAAGATTTTCCCTACAAAGTCCCTTAAAGGTCCACAGTAGGAAAAAACAGTGACTTTTTCTGAATTATGACTACAATGACAAGCACAAAACAAGGGAATGCAAAGGGAGCTGAATGCTCAGTGTGTGAGAGAGTTGGGAAATATTGTTACATATGTTATTTTTAAAATTCAGCAGATGGTTTGACAAAGCTAATCTGCTGATAAGTTATGCTTTTCATTTCTGTTTGGGAACTGTGTCTCAGGATAATGCTTTATGCTCTTAACTCCCCCAATTAAACACATCGCTTTGGTGTATTACATGTAAATTAAAAAGTTTTTAAAAAAAGTGTGTGTGTATATTTATAGAAATATATAGGTTCAGTTGGTCAAACTAGGGACACAATGTTAGGATTCAACAGTCCACAGTTCAGATTCTGCAAAAGGTGGATTAATTTCACTGGAATTTAGTTGTCTATTCTTTCTGTCAACCCTGGTGGGAAACACGTGCTTCCTGAGGGTGATGTATCCCTTCCTACTGTAGTTTTCTGAAGCAGCCCTTCATGTGACTGAACCCAGCATTCTCTCTCTATTAGCTAGAAAAGAAGGTGTGATTGCTCCTTAAAATGTGTGCCTGACTGTTTGAGGGGGCTTTGTTGTTGCCAGCCTGGAACAGCCTATGCTCATTTAGTTTATGATAATCTATTCCACAGCTAATCTTGAAGTACTGGTAGATAACTATGCATTAGGAAGTTGTTAGGCTTGAATTTACTTCATTCAGCCAGGGCTCAGAAGGATGGCAGAGGCTGTGTTCAGCATAAATGTGACAAAGTATGAGCAGATCTGTTGAGTGAAGCTGCTGGTACTGAGGACCCAACGATCACAGCATATGCCTTTTGTAAGCCTTTCTCTGGCAGCTATTGTGAACCTCAAACACAGTTGGTGAGGGCTGTGCAGATGATAAGGCAGCTTAACAAGAGCAGGTGATGCTGTGATTTGGTAGGTTACACTTAAGATCAAGCAAGTGCATCATCAATGAGTATTTCAGTAGGGCTAGGACTGAAGCTATGTTGTAAATGTCTTCTAATGCAGTGGGGAGCTTGTATAATCCTCTTGATGAAGAAAAGTTATTGAAATTTCCTTCTTCTTTGAATGGTTCTCACTTTGATAAGGTGAATACTTTGTAAAACAACATTGCCTCCTACTTGTACTCATGATCAGTGCTGTTCTTCTAAGTGTGGGTAGCAGATACTACCTCCATTTTGTTTTGTGTCTCTGTTTCAGATGCTATTTGATTTTTACAAACACAAACTTTGCTTCTCAAGTATGTGATTTAGTACTTAGAAATAAAGATAAAAGCCTGCCCTTTCAGGTAGCCAGCTGTGAAGGGATTATCCCAGACAACAGTTTGGGAATTACTAACATATAGAAACAGTATTTATTTTCCCATAGTAAATTTTAATGTCACTTATTCTCAACACAATTGTATAGCAGCATAACAGCCCAACTTCAAGGAATTTATGTTAAGTTTTAAATATTCAGCAACTTTTCAAATTCCTTCTAAGTGGTATCTTGAGCAAATTGCTAGGCAGGTACTCTGTTTATGACAAGATGATGGAAGAGGAACATGGTTAAAGCCAAATGACAGCAGGCATCCACTTCGGGTGTCATTGTTGTATGTCTGCCCAGCTGCCTAGTCGAAAAGCCCCATTCACTTCTGGCAGTTAGCTCTTCTCTGTGAAAAGTCTGTCTGAGCATTCATGATAAATGAGGCTGAGGTTTAACAAATGTTCACAAGGGAAAACACAATCTTGTGAGTCAGGTGAAGGTCAAGGAGGAAACGTGCTTTGTTCTGAGAGCTTTCATGGGTTGACTCAAAAGCTGTATGGTCTGCAGCAGTTAAACTTCATGATCTCTTGTGTCTTCCCCTGTTCTGTCTTCACATTGTGTCTGAGGGTGCTCTAATTCTAATGTGATTTAGGAGAGAAATATGGGGTTATTATACAGCAGAGACAGCACTGCTGCTTAGGAAAACAAACAAACAAAACCCCCACAAAGGAATAGAGAGATAAGCATGGTTTCTGTAGCACCAGATTGCTTTCTGTGATTCAAAATGAGACAAAAACAGAAGACGACAGCCCTGGACAGAGGTATGGTCAAGGTGCTACTGCAGGGAGAGTAACACTGGCTTTAACCTCTTGGCCCCATTACTTCTAACTTTACAGAATCACTGAAAAGATCTTGTTTCCTTCTGCGGTACACGTGGGCCTGTGATATCTATGAATAGCTATATTCACTTCTTCAGTGTAGCTGCCTCTTAGATAAAAACAAAACATCCAGGACATAGGGAAAAGATAGATGGGGTATTCTGGACAAAGGTAAGAGCAGCTAGGGTTAATACTGCTTTCTCCCCAAACCGAGTTTTTGTGTAAAACTGTTTCAAAGGTCCTTGGCAAAATGGTTATATTTTCTTCCGCTGTACCAATTTTTCACCTGCTTTTGGTATCTTTTTGATACTGTTTTCCATACTTTTTTCTTTAACTTGGGATGAAAATCATAATATCATCCGGAAAACTATTTTAGATTATACTGACAGCTTTCTTCTGGGCAACTCAAAATGTATCTTATCAGCTTATTAATATGGAAAATTGGATTTCAGTTATATTTTCAGTCTTTTTTTTTTTTTTTTGTATTTATAAATATGAACAGTAATTTTTGAATGATTCAAAACAGACAAACATTTTAAACCAATACTACTGTGCTATTTATATCACTGAGTGCTAATTCTGATGTCCTAACTTGTATGTTTATCCAGCTATGTGCCATTCATTATTTCAATAGAAATGAGGTTTGGCTTGAAAAAGATTGTTTAAGTTAGTGGAAGATGCATTTTCAGTGCAATCACAGGAAAAATGGATGCTTTTATAATTTGACAACAAAATTATCACTTCTCTCCCAAAATATGGAAAAACAGAATGGAGACTTTGACCAGGGTCTTTCCTTGCTTACCAGACTGCCGCAACTATTAAAACTTCTGTTTTGAATGTCTTTCTGTTCCAGTGAAAAGTCTGTCAAAACTGATAATACTTCCTTGAAATACTTGAAGTTCAATAAAATGGCATATTTTGGTAATGAAATGTATTGTTCAAAAAGCCATCTATTAATGCAGCAGAAAAATACCCATGATTGTCAGAACTACAGTTGTATTTACAATCTGTATTTTTTCACACTTTCAAATTTGTATACCACATGTTAAGAAGTTGGTGAGGATTGAGCTGAATTTTCCTCTGTTCCATTTCTGATTTCACAAGTCAAGGGTTTAACTGATTTAAATAAATAGAAGGATTAGCTGAAGGCCTCATATTGTTCTGTAACTTCTCAGAGTTGCTTGTGATTAATTCCTGAAATCATCTCAAATAGGTCGCACTGGCCTTTATCTTCCTCCTTGTGCTGCATCTGTTGATTAGAAAGAACTTATTTGGGGATTTTTATAAAGGAAGTCATAGTGTCCTGCATTTTAAATGTCATTTCTAGATCTGACAGTCAGTCTTTCAATTGCTGATCAATATTTGTAGGTATGACCCGGACTGAAAAAATTTATTGCCTAATAGAAATTACGTGACTGTCTCAAGGAGAAATTTTGTTTTTCAACTGTGTCAGTTCCTGTATCTCATTTTCCGGTGAGGTTTGCTGGAAGATGTTACACTCTATTTATGCATGATTAAAAGCCTAAACCTGTTGCCCATTTTCTTCTTATGCTGGAAGAATGCGGGTTGCTACTGCTCAGATCTTGTGTGTCCAAAGAATTTTACTCCTGAGTGCTGCATAAATGTTGTGAACAATCTGCGTTGTTTAAAGGTCATGGTCCAGGGTTACAGTGCTGAATGCTATCTATTGTGGCACCATTTAATTTACATTGATTTAAATGGTTTATTATTTATGGTTTATTGAACACTCCTTACACATTTAGCATTTGCTTTTTGGCTTATTATTAATTTTTAGCCACTGTGCTGAAAAGCCCTGAAAGGCCCTGTAATTGGTTCAGTCACATGCTGCCAGTTACAGAACTGAAGTAAGTATGCAGGACTGTCATGAATAAACAAGCTTATTAGCTTTAGCATAGAATCAAAAGAATATTTTTTCCTATAAGAAGCCTAAAATCCTCTTTTTTGTTTGTTTGTTTGAGAATCAAGCAAAACAAAACAAAGTTTACTAAAAATGTAGCTACGAATACATGAGTTCTTCAAGCACAAGTTAAACAGTATCGGTTAGGAATGACAGATTTTGTTAATCCTTTGATGAAAATCATGAAGTAGGTGAACTCTGAGATCTTTCTTAGGAAGCTACTTATGTTTGATACATATATTTGTGGGTGGGGCATTACATTGATGTTTTAATATTTCTAAAGGTAGTATTTCTGGAGTCTGAAAAATAAGATTTTTGATCCTATTCTATTAAGAAATATAGAACTCTTTAACACACTCAGAAATGAATTTAAAATGAATGAGCTGAGAGAATTAATCTCTTGTAAGTCCTGTCACAAAATCTAAATATGAGTACAATGGATGCTTTTTTTTTTCTTTGGATAAGAAGATGCAGAAATCAACCCAATGAAATGATCTATATCAGATACTGCTGTCTTATGTATCTCTAGTTGCATAATTGACTTTCTCATTTCTAAATATTTTAGCAGAAAAGCAAACGCCTAAAGTGATTGAACAGAAAGTAACCCTAACAGATTAAGTGTGTGTTGGAAAACAAAATTTTGAATAGATGATTCTCCCAAACATGTAGAGCACCAGGACAGAGAAAAAAAGTTAGAGTTAAGAACAAATTTAAGAACCATTCTTAAATTTATTTCTGCAATTGCAACACAATGAAGTGATAATAAGAGTTTGCACAACTCTAAAAATTTGCAAGGGGTTTAGCCATAAATGATGTATTCTTCAGACAGTACTTGCCTGTGTACAAATAGTGTTTCAACCAAATTAACTCCTTTAATATGGTTACTGCTCACAAAGCCAGATATGCCTTTGGTTTTTATAATGTGAATGCTTATCCAGTAAGGGCTAGGCTGAGGTTGTTAGCTAATCATATACAATAATTACAGAACTCTGAGACAGTAACAGCCGCTACTTTTGATTTTATCAGACTCTCCACAGATACATAGTGAAAACAGTTTTATTCCACAAAGAAACTAGACGTTTTGTTTTGTTTTGTTTTGCCACAGTGTATAGGAAACTTGAGGAATGTTGAAGTTTTAATTATTTTTCAGTGAGCGTGATACCCAGTACTTTCCAAAAAAACAGCACTCTGCAAGTCTTGATGATAAGTAAAATTGCTGGCTTAAATTTTGATGTGGTACTACATGTCCAGACAGGTATGTCATTTAAAAACCATAAATGCAGCAGCATATATTTCATGTGTTTGTTCATGGTCAATTGGGTAGTCATCATAGTTTACCCTCTTGGTCTCTTGCTCTCTGGATATGCATGGTTTACTTCTGCTTGCAGTTTTTCGTCAGTGACAACAGCTGTTATATTATGGTGCAGAATAACTTTGTTAGTTCATTTTGCTTTTCCCAAGGTCTATTAGAACATCAGTAGTCTGTGTGTTTGATACTTCAGTAATGAATCCTTTTCCTGGGAGGAATTTGTAACAGTATCATTGTTATGTAAGAAATGGGTTAGCTTTGCTTGTTGAATACCTCAGTGAAGTCAGATGCTGAGTTCTGGCATCATATTGAAGTGAACTGAGATAAAACAAAAAATCTGACTGTGCTTCTAAGAGAAAAGAAGGTGAAAGTAATAGTATTCTACCAACTGAAATATTGAAAGGTCTAAAGTTATAAAAGCTTTGGGGTTGGTACTGGCAATGTGTCACTCTGTGAAGTATTCCAGAGATGCTGGAAATGATATTCCTGGAAATAACCATAATGTAATGTTAAAATTTTCTTCTGTTTTCACATTTTAGCTCCTTGGGTGCCATTGCAGTAGGAGATCTGAGTGGTTAAAGAACGAAGTAACAAAATGTGCACTGCAACTTCATGTTGTAATGATTTTCTTTGAAAGACTTAGTGGTGTTCATGTTATTATTATTATCAGGGTTACTCTGGGCAACTGAAATGCACCGACAGCTCAATACCTGAGTAGGACACCTTGCAGTTGATTATGCCTCCTGTCACTAGTCTCAGATGCACTGGTTTTGCAGAGAAAGAATACCAGTCTTAGCAGTGGAATTTCTTCTGGTTTTCTGCAGTATGGATGCGAGTCAAGTTTAACACCCTTGATTACCAATTAGTGGTTGAAATACCTTGCTAGGAAGTTGTCAGTGGCTTCTGTTTTGAAGGTGATTTCATTATCTACAAAATAACTTTTAAAACTGGAGACATGGTGGCCATTTGGATAGAGAACCTTTATTCTTCCTCTGAGGGTCTGTTTTGCAGACATCCTGTTTCTGCTGCCTGTTGTAAGAGCTGCTGTCTGCCTGAGCAGCAATCAGATTAGGAAATGGAATACTGTTTTGCTGAGGCCCAATGAGGGTATTTTGTGGAAGTTCCCAGAAGAATCAAAATTCAGCAAACCAGCAAGTTACACAGCTCAAATCACAAATGAACATATTCTCAAGTGCTCAAAGATGCTGCTGCCTGGCTTCCCACTGAACAGTGTATTACTCACTGAAATTCTACTTTCACATCACACTTTGATATGCTTCCCTTTTCATGTCTGAATAGTGTTTGCTGTTCCCTGTTTTCTCAGCTGAGCCTAACCTCTGAAATCTTTTATGCAGTAGTTCTCGCCTTTCTCAGGAAATATGCCTCCTAGGTGTTAACTGTTAATTCACACAAAGCCCTGGAACCTATCTGTGCTCTCACCTCAGTTGTGTGAATTTTTCTGCCACTGTAAGTCTGCAAGTGCCACACCAGCACGGCCATGTCTGAAGTTGCAAATTTACCAGACCTCCTATTTACCAGGTAGTTTGTTTAATTAATAATAATTTATTTTACCAGAGTCCTATAACACCAGGCCACTCCAGCATCTTCTAGAAAACTACTATAACTGGCTGTGGAACTCCCATCAGATTTGATGGTGTGACACAAACAGCTGCATTCCTTGCTAATACTGCCCGCAGTAGTTATTTTTTTCCTTAGGGCTACAGTAAGAACAGTGTTACACCATACACAGCTACAAGAACAATTAACTGCTCACCAGATTCTAGTTCGCATGGTCTGTGAAAACCTTATTCTCTCATCTGCTTTTTTAAAACTTACAGCTTCTCTATCATTTATTATCTGGTAGACGAGTTTTGCATATCAGTCTGAAAATATATTTTACAAGGAAAGCTAATAAGCACACGAATGGGCTCATTTATACTGCCATGCATGAAGCAGAGCAAAGCCATGAATTATCTCCTGAGGACTGTGCAAAAACAATTTATAGTTCAATGTGCTGGGCCTTATAAATAGTTTCAGTTTTACTAGTTATAAATGACTTAGACAAGACACGCCATACAGATCCATTATAAAGTGTGAACAAACATCTTCCTAAAAACCCAGCAAAGTTCAGCAGAATATGTTGTTGGTGTGTACTGATGCACGGCTCTGCCACTGCAAATGAAGTCTCCTTCAAAGTATTCAGTCAGCATTCCCTCAGCAAGTTACAGCTTTGAGTTTACACCCTACAGCACTTGAAGAAAGTGAATATTTAGACAAAGACAGAACAGCAGATTCACATAAGCAATTTCATCTAAGGTACCAGATTTGCTGATTTGTTAATACCAGTTGCCCATAGCAATTCCATTCTTGGGTTGTCGAGCACATTTGTTACGTATGTTCAAGAAAAGACTGTATTAATGAAAAATACCTTATCCTGCAAGTTTTTCCATCTCTTCAATTCTGCACTTAGAGCTGGAGCTTTCACATACCACCAGTAATCGTTGCCTTGCTTTTAGCATTTTTCACTTGTAGATATTCGAGATTCACAACAAAGGATAGCAATGTTACTAAAGGAAGGAGAAACTAAAGTTGTGAGACAATGGTTACAGGAAAAGGCAGTGAAGGAGGGAAAAATACAAATCTAGGAAAGGGGAAAGCAAAGAGGAATAGCTTCTCAAGTTGGCATAAAGGTTGTGGAGGACATGGGTGTCCCAGTTCATAGGAGTGCTATATAAATTTATAAGAGAAAAATATAATCAAATTCCAATGGCAAGAGTTAAGAGTTTGGAAAATTCCAGATTTTGTGTTGATCATGAAATCCTAATGATGTCCATCCTTGTATTCAAAATGAAATGCATAAGTTAAGGATCCAATGGAGAAGAAGCAGACTTTTAAGCTAAATTTCATATGGAATTGTATCTAAACATTGGCCATTTTGAATGTAATGATACATGAGCTAAGCCTTCATTGATGTCTGAGAATAGGTAGGAAAGAAATCTGTAGAGTTGTGTTTAGGCCATCTATTGATGCAGCAGAAACAAGCCAAGATTGTTAGTAATACATTTATATTTGCAATCTGCATTTTTTTCACATTTTCAAATTTGTATGCTGGATGTTAAGAGCTTGAAGAGGGTTGAGATGAATTTTCCTGTGTTCCATTTCTGATTTTGCAAGTTAACATTGGTGCGATATCAACATTCTTCTAGCTACAAGTGCAGAGCATAAGACTGTATGGGCTGCTGTGGGAAAAGCTAACTCCATCCCAGCTGGACCCAGTACAGCCTTTCATCTCCTTTACTGGTACATTCCCAGGGTGCTGCCCTCACAGAAAGTGAGGGGCTTCTGTGGTCATTGTGAGCCAGAGCTGTGCAAGGAACTCTACCTATTCCTGTCCTGGCAGTAGCCAGGAGACATTTGTAGAAACACGTCTTCTTTTTATTTTTTTCCAGGTTGGAAGAAGGCTTTGTGGGATAGTTTGTTCACACACTGATAGAATTTTTCTAAAACTTGACTTATCCTGTCTAACCTGGTTAATACAGACCATATGTATTTTTTAAAGATTTTTTTTTTTTTTTTTTTTTTTTAATGTCTAGCTGCTAAGTATGGACCTAGAGATAGGTTGAAATGAGTTGAACTAAAACAAACCTGTTCCATTTAGTTCTACATTATAAACACTGAAAATGAAACAATACGTATATATATTTAAAACAGACTCACTACTGGATAAATAGATTCAAGATTCAGGAGAAATTATTTCAGCTCCTTTAGCTCAGTTAATTGCTTCTGTTTTTTCTGTCTCTTCTGCAGAAGTCTTGAGGTTCTTACTATGTCAGGAGTGCAAACTGCCTCCAGTATTCAGCTCTGAGGTACTTTTACCTTTCAGAAACTAGTATGTGCAAGTAAAAGCTTGCTTTGAAAGCAGATATTGTTACTGACTGATGTTAGTAGTTTTAAACTTGTAGTTTTTGCTTTAAATGGCACAACAATAGTGCCACATCTGCAGCAAAGCAGCAAACCAACGTCTTGAGAATCAATGAAATACTATAGTCAGTACATTTTTGATGCACTGTTTATTTATTTATTTATTTATTTAGACGAAAATAGCCATTTGAAAAAAATGTTGGACCCAATTCTCAGCTGGTGTTTTTAAGCCCTGTTTCATTGATTTTAAGCTCTCAAAGGGAATGGAAGCTCTGAGATACTGACAATACAGATCACGGTGTACAAAGAATACTTCAGATGTAACAGGCTGTAAAACAGCTATATTAAATCTTACATACAGTGGTTAATGATTCTGTTTGAAAATTGCATTGTATCTTAATGTGCTCTCTCCTTTGCTTCTTCCTTTTGAACCACCCAACAGCCAAAATAAGCCACCTGTGATTGCAGTCTCATAGAGTCAGGATAATTGCCTAGATCAATAGTTACGGTCAACCTACAGACAAATAAGAAAGGAAGGTGAAAATGTCTGACAAGTGATTTAATGGTTCACCTTTTCATAACTCTTTGCTGTCTGCTTCGTGTGGCACTGGGAGACTGCAGCAGCTTAGAGCAAACTCTGAGGAAGGGGATGGAGAATGGAGGGTGAGGAGCTCTCTCTCTTAGCCTTTGATCTATGGAAGAACATTAAGGCATGCCACAGGAGACAATTGTATAACTGCCTTTTTCTGGTACCGTTTAACTAGTCAGGAGGGTAAGATAAAATATTTGTTCAATGCATCTCTAGCACTGCTCCATATGCTGTCTTTGAAGGAGACACTTTTTTTTTTTTTTAGATCCACCTACTTTGACAGTTAATATTAAAAAACATAATCTGGAATCTATCAAATGAAGTGTAAAGATATCTGACATTTCAGCATGTATTCAAATGAGACCCAAACGCAGCTGCCTGAGCATTCACTGGCATGATCAACTGCCATTTTTCAAAGAAATTTGGAAAGCGTTAGAAAATTCTTTCTTTCAGTATGACTAACCATGTAAATATTCTCATCTACAAATGTAACAGGAAGGGGGTTTAAAAATCACAACCCAAGCAATACTGTTTTCTAATATGGCATTAGTGATATTTTAGAATATGAGATAAATGTTGCATTGATCAAGCAATCATCCAATCTGCAACCTCATCATTTTTGGTGTGATGAACCATTTGTTTCTGGGTGTAGGACCTACATCAAATGCAATTATCACTTAATCAATCTTGAACAATATAAATACATGAAGGTTTACTGGATCAATTAAGAAGTTAGATCACTTCATCGGTAAAATAGTACAAGATTATTTTAAAAACTGATCTCTCTTGTTTTATACAATCAGTTTTGTATATCTGAGGGAAAGATGAGGGCAGACCTAAATTACACATGTAACTATTTTATTATCAAAACAGCAGTCCTAAGATTGAAATCAGGTTATTACTGAGTCAGTTAAATAAACTAAAAACAATATAAATAAATTCCTGGGGACAGTGCCATTCTTTATGCAGTATTTACATCAAACATTTGTTTGTTCTAATTCATAAATAAATTCTAGGTAATTGCCTGGTACTGAAATTCACCTTTCTTATCTAGAGTTTCACCCCTTAATTTGCATAAATGCAGTTTATCAAAGGGTGCTAAAGCAGTCCATTGCTATGGAAACTAAGCATCAATTCTTGGTGAATTAATTGAAAGAAGATATCTACAATTACAGAACATATTATGGAAATATTCAAGTGAATATAATGTTGGGTGGAAGAAGAGTAAATCATTTTGGAAAGGGAGAAATTTTAAATTAATGTTTTTGGTGGCCTTTGAGATTTCTACAAATAAGTTCTTGAATGGCTTCTGGAATTATTGGCAAGACATGGTGTGTTTTTATGTGATGTGTTAACTGTAGTAACTACTCTTATTTTAAAATCCCCGGATAACTTTTCTGATGGTTCTCACTTTGAAGTAACTGCAATGACACTTTTTTTTAATGATAAAACATTTAATTAAATGCAGTGAAATGCACACCATATATAACTGAACACATGCACAAATGAACCTGGGGGAAAACATGACAACTTTGACATAAGCTAGTAAAAGCTGGGGTAAAGAATCAGTTGAGCCATCAGCAGCTGTTTTCTTGACAAGTAGCATGGAATGAAATAGTCAAAAAGCAGTCTTAGTACCTAAGGTGCTATTCAATGAATGTGATTGAAATTCTATTTATAAGACAATGGGAATCTTTCCATAGACTTCCAGCTGGCTATGAATCCGATCCAGTAAGTTTTGTTATGTTTTTCATCGATTGAAGTGTTCTCTCCTGTGCCATTTTATCTCATTTAACAATTTTTCTGCAATATAAAATACATCTACAATATAAAATATAATTCCTATCTAAATATAATTAGGCCTGTAACAAGTGTAACACATTTTTGTGTTAGAAAAACCTCACAGAACAAAAAAATTAATAGTAGTAGTATTACAGATAACCATCCCAAATTATTTTAAGATTTACATGAATTCTAGCATGAGTTTCACATATGACCTCTGTAGTCCTCGTTTTATTTCAACATATAAGTGAAGTAGACAGTAAGAAAATACTTCCGGTTTTTGGATTTCTCACAAAATTTTGTTCTTTCATATGAGTATGTAAGGGCTTTTAGTAACTATATGCTTAAAAATAGAAAGTTTACAAAGAGGGTTGCTTGATTTATCTCTTTTTTTTTTTTTTTTTAATTTACAGTAATGTTATCTTTCAGTAAATATGGCAAATATAGGTGCTTGATCTCAGAATCATCTTGAAAGCCACTCTTTTGGGTGCAATTCCATTCAAAATCTTTGGCAAATAATCATTTGCCTGCTCAATCCTGATGACTTTCTCCAAATTTCTACTTTTTTTTTTTTTAAGCTTTGAATTTAAATCATTATTTGATCCTCAGAAAACATTTTTTTTTTCCTTCTCCAAAAACAGCTGCAGTGGATGAAAGCTTTCTTCTCTCTTGATTGCTAGGTAGCAAGCAGCTGTTAAGTTCTGCAGCAGGAGGGCAGGGGAATTCATTTAGAAAGAATTCACATATTTGAGTCTTCTTGTAAAGTATAGATTTTTATCACAACTGTTGCTAATAACATAACATCACAGGCACTGCACAGTAAGAACTTGGGAGATTTGCCAAAAGGGGTAAGAAAAGTTGGTTTAGTATGCTACATACCAGTATACAAAGGAGATGGCCAGTGTAAGCAACTATATTAATAACTTGTATTTAGTAAGACCTGTTTGTTGTCAGGATGAGCAAGACAAGTAGAAAATTAATTTTATGGTATATGCACTCCCAGGAGAGTGAAGAGATAGTTTATAGTTTCTGTATTTCCTCCACAATTCTGTCTGAAGTGGACAGAAGAAATTTCCTTTATATATGTTGTTGCAGCATATAATGGTCTTTGTATTTAAAAATATGTCTTAGAAGAAAGGAAAAATGGACACAAGTTAGGGGATCATTTGAAAGGTCAGGTGAGTCAAGCAGCTCTTCTCAGGCAATATGTGATGCTAAGTGATTTCTGCCTGAGGTATACTTGAAGAAGGTAGAAATGAGCCCTGCTGTCAGGTTGAGATGGGAATGATATTTCATATACTCTGTAAAGCAATCAAGTTGTTTTTTCAGTTTTATACCCAAAAACGTAACTTTGAAGCTTGCTAAGTAAATCTCATCTCTGTTTTAGTACTACACCTTTCTGTCACTGAGCTACTCTGTTGGATGAGGGAAGCTGGCAAATTTGTGCAATTCAGAGGTGTGAATTCAGCACATACACGTGCAGCCACTTCCAGAGCAGAGAGAGCCGGGACTGGGGCATGTGGAGGGAAACTGGGGGTTGATGGTCTTCCTCGTGCAAGCTCAGTAAGCTTATGCAAGGTAGTATAGGTACTCTTTGCTTCCTGGGGAGCCCCAAAACATTGTGGCCCCAATAAAAATATTAGTAATTATTGAACAAGAGGAAGTTGTTGCAAATGTTGGTACATACAATGAGAGCCAGAATTACTGAAAACTTCAATGTGAAAAAAGGTAAATATGTGAAAACGTGAAAAAAGGTGAATGTGGCACGTAAGGTGCTATGTAACCATAGTTTGTAGTTGGTCGTATGCGCTTTTTATGTGAACAGAATGTTAAAGAAGCTAGGCATATTTGATAAGGAAAAGTGGCATGGCTTTTCTGACAAGGAAACCAAAAGGAGTATATGTAAATAACCACTGATATTAAATAGAAACAGAATTAATTTAGAATAATCTCATGTGTCTGTAATAAAGATATAGTTATCCAGCAGCATAATGCTTCAGAAAAATTGGTATTTCTAGACTGCAGAAAAAAAAGCCAGTTGAGTTCAAGGTTTAATTAATTTTATATGCCGATTTATGCTTACAGAAATATATTCACAAAAATGCAAAACCCTTTTCTTTCTAGATTGCAGAGAAATGAAAGTATGACCTGTCAATTGATTTGGAAAATTACTGAAGGAGTAGAATATTGAAAGTATTTGTATTTCAGAATAAAATATTTCTCTAAAGATTTAAAATGACAGTAGCTTCATTTTTGAATCATATGCTATCACTGCCAATATGAGTCGATTTATCTATAGATTCACTATTATCAGGAACATTTCAAAGATAAATACTTGGAAGAAAAAAACACCCTGAATCTTAAAATGAGGAATGCTATGTATTACATTTAGTTTATCAAGGAAATGATAATATATCTTTTTTAGCTCAAAGCAGTAAAGTGATTAAGTGATTTGAACAAGTAGTAACAATATCCATCCTAATTACTTTCCTTTTGATTACATAGTATTTTCTGAAATCATAGCCTTGCTCATAGCAAAATACAAATGTCATCATCAACATTTTGGATGCAGGACAGCAGTTACCTAGGCAAATGGCCTGGTTCCTAAAGGCTGCATTAGAGGTTTTGTGCACGTGTATCTGTTCTTAAAGCATTGCTTAGGAAATATATCTTCTCTCTACTTAGAAGAGTCAAATTTGTCACTAGGAGGGATGATTTTTAGAGGTGAGTTCTATAGTCACAGGCAGCTTTTGAAAAATCTTTCTTTTCTCTTTTTCTCTAACAGAACAGTGGAAAAAGGGATCAGTAAGGGGATTAGTAGCTTCATGTTTGAAAGTGACATTTGCTAAGCCAAAAAATAGAGGTAGGGGGTTCCACTTTTTTTTTTCTTCCCCTATAAAAACTTCAGGAATAAATGCTGTGAAGGTTGAAGAGCAATTTAAGAAGATTAAAGATGCTGGCATAAAAAAAAAAAATGAGTATACACTGCCTGTGAATAACTTTATGGTGGAAATTAAGGAGAACTATGCATGGAATGATATTCTGGAGCAGCCATCCCCAGGAGCAGAGGGGACATGAGCCCATTTGTTGCTAGGATGAAGTTCATTATAGTCAGAAGGAGTTGCTTGATGTGCTTGTCTGCAATAACTGATTGGATGACTCTGCTATGTCTGATGTGCCTTAGCCTATCCATTCAGTTTCATTCTGCCCAAAGAAAGTAGGTGCCTTGGGAGATGTAAGACGGGAGATGGCAGCAATTTTTTAGCTAGTTTGAACTTAATGATCACCACTGTGATGAAACTTTGGATTTAATCTAATATATGATAGGTAAAGTATGACATGATTTAAGCATCAAAGCCATGCATGCATTCTGTGACAAGTATTTGTTGATGGGTATGTTAGGATATCAGTCATGGGAAAGATGATGACTTTGATCTCTCTCCATAAAATTCGCAACATTTTGTATCTAAGCATTGAAACTTTATCAAGCTTGCTGTCAGTAGTAAATGTAATTAAACACTGAAAATGTTTAGCAATTGAAGGATACCACAGAAATATTAAAAAATAAAAACTGGTTCCTAAGAAAATTTTGGTGCATTTTTACAGACTTTGTACAGAGAAGGTCAGATGAGACAGTTATAGTAATCACTAGCTCCTATGAGTCTTTAATGTTGCAGTGTTTGTGAATGTTTCTTGGTACAATACATTGCTAAAATAGGCATTTTAGTAGAATTTCTAGAATTTTATCTGGTACTGAGATAGTTATATCCTAATTATGTGAAAGTTTTAAGTTTGGAGATTTGTTTTTCCCTGAGCATTTTATTACCTATTCTTTTCACAAAATTCAATAAAAATATTGCTGGATGTGTATAGACATTTTAGTATTTTGACAATCTACAGCTGTATTCATGATATAATTCCATAACTTAAAATAATAGTGGAATACCTGAAGCAGATTAATTGAATTTACTGATGTCTGGTTTCTTTAAACATTTATAGTGCTATACTCTCCATTTGATTCAGAAGTATTATAGAGAGCCTCAAGGTAGTATACAGCAGAGAAAAAAGCACTAGTCTAAAAAGTATATGGATTTCAAAAATGCAAATAGGGTGCAGTGAAAAAGTTATTCTATTTGGTAAGTCAAGATAGTACTGGCTTCTGTGAGGTTTTGATGTCTTTCTGTAGACCCTGTATAGAAGCAAATATCAGGAGATTATATAGCTTCTACATACTTTCTTTTATTTGAAGCAAGGTTTTCACTGAAGGGTGACTTTTCTTATAGCTGTATTACTCTAGGTCTAGTGGATTAATCCAAACTACCTCGGTACATTCATAAATGTCATTTGAATTGTGATGAAATTAATTAGTATTGCGTGTCAGACTGTAATGAATTGTTGTGTTTATCTAAAACTGCAGAATTTCTTTAACATATAAGCTTATAGTAAATATAGGAGTTTGCTTAAACTAGAATTTCCATTGAATTCTTACCATAATTCAGGGAAGTACTCACTGAGGGACCTTCTTTTATGGTAATAGATGGATCCATTGATTTTCATTCAGTGTTATAACCCACTGCCCATGCTTGGTCTATAGTTACTGCAGCTACCCTCTTTTACAAGTTTTTCTTCCTATTATTCATGGAAGACTTTAACAAAATTGAGGTCACACACCAAGATTCACCTGGACTTCTGAGAGATCTCATGGGATAGTGCTGGTGGCAGTGAAGAGAGCAAGAAGATCAATTTAGAAGCTGCAAAGTAGTTTATGCAATATAATTAATTTACATACTGGAGATACTGCTATTAAAAAAGATACAGCTGGACTATGAGAACATTTGGGAGTATTTTGGTTGCGTTTTTATTTGCAGGAATTTGGATTTTTTTTTATATAATCTATTTAAATATGAGACAGGTAAAGTAGAATAATAATAAAAAAAAAAAAAAAAGTGGTTACTTCGTACTGTGTCAATTGCATATACATGTTGCCATGCATGAAATAATGTAGAATTTGAGATGAGCTATATGACTGGGTGATTTAATCTATATTCAATAAATTCTCCAAACTCAATTTCAACAAAGAAAGTCTATCTTAACAGGACTTCTATTTGAGAAAAAGGGTAGCAAAGTTGTTCCTTTTTATATATGCTATTTAAAAATTGTTGTTTACAACATACTGGCTGTTAAAGTAGACAGCCCACTATAAAAGTAATGCAGTATGTGAAATAAACTGAGGCAACTTGTAGGTGATACTTCTAAAGGCAAGGTGAAGTTACTAGTTGAGGTTGTATAATTCTAGTTTAAGACAAAGTAAATAAAGAAGGATTAATATGAGGTTATGTGGAATGCTACCAAAATCCACAGTGGCTGGAAGTCATGCAATTTTCCTTTTTACTTCAGCAATGCTTTCTAAGGACTAAGATACTAAATTCAGTTAATTTGTAACAGAACCATGTGTGTAGGCTGTAAAATTAATTATGAAAGCCAGTTCTATGAAATTTACTACAGAAATGCATAAATTCACAGATGATTTTTTTTTTTCTTGAATGAGTTTCTAGAATGAGTTTCTAAAGTTAACGGTTCAAGTCCTTATTTGGCAGCAACCCACAGACAGAACTAAATGAGATATTGCTAGATCTTTAGGAAGAACTGATGTGTTGCTGAGACATATGCAAGCCTTGGAAGGTCTCAGGGATCAATTTGTTGATATAGGTATCATTGTAAGAGTGGGATAGCCTACTCATCTTAATAACCTAACAAATTACCTAACTGTAAGTTCATTTAGAGACTGCAGCTTATGGTGCCTGTATAACATCAACAAGCCTTTCCTCCAGCATGTTTGCTCCCAACCTGTCGTGCAACAAGATGTGTCCTTGCTCAGATCATGTTTCCTGTGTGATTGAATAGCTACACATTAAGTGGTATTTTGTTACGGATGGAGAGAATTAACCCTTAGTCTAAAGAAGAAGAGAAACTGTATCTCCAGCTAATTGGTAGCGTTCCTGTGTGGCATGATCTATGTGTTCCTGCTCCAGCAGGGGGATTGGACTAGATGACCTTTTAAGGTCCCTTCTACTCCCTAAAATTCTGTGATTCTGTGGAACTGGGTGACTGGTTGGTCTGTTCATTGATGTTTGGTGTCCAATTGCTTTCATGTAATATACTTCATAAATCCAGGTCCTGCCACCTTCTCCATTGCTGACTGCTAGAGAGTAGTTTTTCTACCCCTCTCTTTGTATGCTGGTGTGTGCGATCAGTCCATTGCATCAGAGTCATCTGGCTCTTTGTTGCAAAACAGCTCAAGTATCCAATTCAGTGGTTGTTGCTTCAGCCTTATTTGCTGCTGGGAGTGGCTCAGAGAGGGGCACGTATGGAGCAGTAAGTGGAGCTGGAACTGATTGGGTATCTGGTCAGTATTCTGAATTGTACAGGCACTGCACTGAGCTGAACTCTGTAGTCTAAAGAGGACCTGTTATTATATGTTTATAATCTCTAACCTGTGAAAAATTTGCTTGGCAACAGAGCTATTGCTGTCTCTGTAAGACCAGTCGATGGCATTACTAGTCAAGGGATAAACCTGATTCAAAAATTTAGCTTTTTGTTCCTATTTTGTTCCTTAAGTTTGAAACACAAAGAATTTCAGCTGTTGCAACTGGCAAGTCCTTCTTTGCCCTCCCACACAGTGGAATTAAAAGCTCTGAATAATATTCTAGTTTGTCTTTTTAAAACTGTTAAAACTAAATGCTTAGGGTTTGTTTCTCAGAGCAGTAGATACTTAAGTTAGCCAGTAGCAAATGGGAAGGAGGTGGATGATCCTGCCAGCCATGCAAAGAATAAAGTGCCTGATACTGATGAAAAGATTGCAAGTTTGGCTTCTGCCTGGCTTGAATACTTTGTACCTAGGAGTAACTTGGCACCTCAACTCAGAGCTTTTGAAAAGAAAGTCTCTTCAGATGTGCATCTCTGGCAAAGCATCCTTTTCCCTTTAATCAATAAAAAGAACAATTTCATTACATTAGTCGCATCTGTTTTGAGATACTTTTTCTGACTGATTTTGATTAAGAATTTGAAACTCAATAATATGGTATTCTTCATAGAATGGCTCAGGTTGGAAGGGGCCTCAAAAATCATCCAATTCTAACCCCCCCCCCATCCCCCCCCCCCCACAGGCAGGGATGCCACCCACTAGATCAAGTTGCCCAGGGCCTCATCTAACCTGGTCTTGAACATCTCCAGGGATGGGGCATCCACAACCTCTCTGGGCAACCTGCTCCAGGGCCTCACTACCCTCTGAGTGAAGAATTTCTTCCTAATCTCCTGACCTAGAAATTGATCTACCTTACTTATGCAAAGTATCTGGTTCTTAACTGTATCTAATTAAACTGATGTTTAACCTCATACAAGAATCTTTTTTATGTGGTTATGAGAAGTATGGCTGTCAAACCGTATGTAGTGATGTAGTTCAGTATCTGGAAATTCCTTCACCTGGGCCTTGAATATTGTTTTTTGTTATTATTTTTTAATTTATTATCATTATTATTTTATTAATATTATTCTATTTATTATTATTATTATTTATTGGTTTTTATTTTTTATTTATTTTTTTTAATGCAGTGGAATTAAGAGCAGATGTCATGTTAATAGGGTTGGTTTTATGTCTCTGTAGGAAATGCCTCATTCTTGAGAGGCACACAAAACACCGCCTCTCGGAGGATAACTACTGTTTTGTTGGAAGAAAGGGTAAAATTCAATGCTGGTTAAACTGAGGTTTGTTTTTTTTTTTTTTTTTTAAAAAAAAAAAAAAAAAAGTAAGATTGAGGGTAAAGGTGAGCTGCTAGTCCCTTGAAATGCTTGTTAAGGGAGCCCTAAGTGCATGGAAAGTTTTGTTTCTTCATGCTTCATCTCCTTCCACTGGGTGTCCCTGATGCTGCAAAATTAATTTGGTTTTAATTTAAAGACTAATATTGAGGTTGAAATGCATTGTGAGCTCTCAGAATTATTTTCCTCCTTGAAGTTATGGTCATTTGCCTTCTAGAAAGGAGTGATATAATTTGAATTCCAATGCATGTCACCCTGAAATAATGTTGCATGGTAGATTACTCCTATATGCATTTAACAAAGTTGTCACATATCACACAACCTAGGAAAGAGACTATAATGGGAAGGTTGCAGATGGTAGCTTATTAAAACATATTCTGTAGCAAGCCTGGCTAGTCAATGAAACTGAGTCAAGCAGCGCTCTTTTAGATTTTTTAGCTGAAGTTATTTACCTTTGAAAGTACAAAGTTATGGAAGCAAGTAGGTTATGACTACCTCTGGAAAAGAAAGCCACGCGATGCTTTTTTTTTTTCCTTTTTTTTTCTTTTTTTTTTCCCTTCAAAAAAAGATAAAAAATATTTATTTTAAAACCCGGATGTTTTATAGAAGTGGTGCAGGTATTGCAAGATCTGCTTTTTAGTTACCCCACGCCCAGCAGTGTATATTCCCCTATGCAACCTATAGACAGGAATTAAGAGCTTGAGGTCAAGAGGAATTTGTGAAATAGCCAGGAGGTATACATTATATAATAATATATAATAATATATATATTATGCTTTCATCAGGTTTTATGTGATATAGAAAACAAAGGTCTGCTATCCTATCTCTTTTTAAATGAAACATTCAATATAATGTGATCACTTGCTAGACAAATATAATTAGTTATCAATTACCATTAAATTGTCATTCATCTCCTTTCCAAATCTCTGGTACTTTGAGTTCCTTCAATGAGAATTGTGCTGACTAATCTCACATTGGCAGTAGGTGATAAAACACCCCTTGAAATAAGAATTATTCTTACTTGCTGAACACCAAGGTTGGCATTTGAAATTGGACTAATGATACAGTATCAGGTGGCTAGAAATTGTTTGTTGGTGATGAACTGAATGCTATATACATTATTTTCAACTCTTTCCAGCTCTCTGCACGTTGCAGGTTTTGTAACAGATATGTTGTCCTTAGGTTTGCTCAAGATCTATCTTGAAAATGCTTTTCACTGAAAAATGCTGGGCTTTGCAAAATGTCCTTAGCTTTCCAGTTGCATTTCTGTCTCTCCAGGAAAGGAAATTGAAACAAGGGAAATGTGACTAACATGCATAAAATATTTTTATTTCCTTTCTGTATAAAAAGGAAACCAGTAGGTCTCAGTGGAACTTACCAGTAGGTCTCAGTGGAAATTTGTAAACGCACAAGTTGTATGGACTTACCTGAGGTAAGGTGGCTATTCCATAATTTTACAGGGTCATATTTGCTCTGCTCTCTGTGGAGATAATGATAAGGAAGGATGTAGAGATCCTACTCTTCCTCGGTTCCTCAGTAATTGTTTCCAGTATAAAGTCTAGCAATGTTTCTCTACTTTTGAAGTCTTGAAATGTGAGACTTTCTGGAATGTGTTTCTTTCTTTGTTATGATGAGAAGGAGTAGCATTGTAGAAGTTAAAGCATCCTGAAATAATCAGAAAAAAATGGTATTGTAGTACCTATAATTGTCTGGTTTCTCTCTCTCTCTTTTTCTTTTTTTTTTTTTTTTTTTTTTTTTTTTTTTCCCAGCTCAGGTCTGGGCAACAAGAAATTAGTAAACTCTTGTGTTTTTGTACTATGTATATTTTTCTTGTCTCCATGCTCAAATACGTCACAAGAGGCTTGAGAGAGACACAAGGTCTGAGCAGACACAACCAAATTCTGCCATTTTCCATATTAACAAAATGTTGTATGATTGCATTGGCATAATACAGACTCTAGAAAATCCAGTTCACTAGGCTGGTTTGTAAGACAAATCTTAGTCTTGTATTAACAGAGTGGCTCCAAGAACAGTAAGAATAAATACACTTCTGCCCCAGTTACACACGATGATCAAATTCTGCTCTCTTCTTAAATATCCCTTACAGAACCTTGGAAAGGTGCTATCCTATAGCTGTGTTTTGGCAAGCCCTTAAACCTGCAGTGCCTCGGACAGAAAAACCTTATACTGTAGTCCTCAGCTGACCATTTTGAACTGCCACATTAAATACCATGGATGCCTGTGTTTGTCAAATACATTTGCCAGTAGGGAACAGAAAGTGATTTTAGTTTGAGAAAGGGCAAACATTTGCAGCCTTTGGATATATATATTAAAAACTTTTTGGAGTTTTTAAATCAGTCTCTTTCACACCCAAGAGCTCATTTTTTGCCTTTGGGGAAAAAGATTCAGAAGAGGCTAAAGAGGGGAAAAAAAAAAAAAAAAAAAAGACAGTAGGTGAATTTTCTTTCTCTGACCATCTAAAGAAACCCCATGTGGAAACATAAAGCTATGCATTTCTGTTGCTGGACAAAACTTGTGGATTTCTGAATGATATGCAGTAATCTAATCCGGAAGCTTCTGTAGCCCCAGAAAGATTCCTGCAGTGTGTAGCACAGTTGCTCTGTTGTGGTTAATTAAGAATAAACTCAGCTGAGACACACACCCACCTATCTTCCTTTCACCTTCTGCCCTCCACCCCCAACCCCCTGCCCCATTTTGTATTGTTTTACCTAGTTTTAATGTGTTTAACTAACTTATATTGAACTAACTTGTTATTGACAAATACATGTTTGTTTGTTTGGCTGGATAAGCTTGTGTTGTGTTTTCTAGTTTTATAACAACACTAGGAATTGAACTGTGAGACCATTTGAGCTTTGTTCCTCAGTGATAAATTCACTAGGAAAAGGTTTGATGAGAAAAGAGCACTGCAAGGGAAAATTGTCTTCATCTGCTTCTAATCTCCTAACACAAAGCACCCTTAGGAGCAAATGACTTTACAGAGCTTAGCTAGGCATTGGTGTGAAACCATCACAAACTGCAGGATATCCGTACTTGGTCCAGCTCAACTCCCTGATGCTGCTCTATATTTTGTCCTCCAGGCAGAATATTACTTCATTTTTTCCTGGTGACTAAAATGGATGATGAATATCATTCACTAAAATAAAACTTTTTAAATTTAACAGGTAGAGATAATTTGTTTTGCAAAGTTCTAAAACAAAACATTTGCCTAAAACATTTTCTTTTTCACAAACCTAGTTCAGAATAAACCTTGGGAAGGTATAACTGCCCAAAAGAAAGCTAGGCATATGCTAATATTTAAAATATTTTAATATCACACATGCAAGTGTGCATGGACACCAACACAGGCAAATAATGGAAAAGCCTAACTCCTAAAAACAGTGTTATTTTCCCTTCAGGTTTCCAAATATTATCCCTTACAAGTTTTTAATAAGAGTTTCATGTAGATTCACTTGGTGCTTCTGGTAGAAATTCTCTTCATAGATGTCTACAGTATTGTGTGAGTTATCTTTTGCAAACATATATAGATATATATTTTTACCTGACTGTAGACATTGATAGAGATGTTAGGCAATATTATATACTTTCTCTGATGTAATGAAATTTTAAACACAGCTGACATGATGAAGTTCTAAAGTCAGGTTTGATTTTACTACTGAAGAGGGTGAAACTCCTTGCCCTGGAGGAATGTAATGCAGGCAAGAAGTTGAAAGGGTCTCAAGCTGGGAGTGGCCAAATCCAAAGGAAGAAATAACTGTGAGCTATTGGAGACTACTCGTGATTGAATTAACTCTTATCCCACACTTTATGAAGGCCTGCAGAATGTCACAGTTCTTATACTCTTCTATTTGCTGCTGGTCACTGTTAGAGACAGTGGGTAACAGCCTGAGCAGAGCTTTTATCTAACCTGACTATTCTTGGGTAGATCACTTTGTGAACTGTAATACATGTAGGAGACCATTCAGCACGCCTACTGCAATGGGGTCTCTTCTACTGCTTCTTTAGCTTGAGTTCTTGGACTGCATCGTTAGTTTGTATCATCTCATGAGGTTCAAAAATTACTTGGAAAGATTGATTTCTGGATGGTTAGGTTTTCTTGTGACCCCCATTTTGACTTCTAACCTTCATAAAAACAATCCTGGGAGAATAAGAGCTAGCCCGTTCAGAGCTGTCTGTGCACATCAAGAATATATTCAGTAACATTAAAACAAAGAAATAATACTTTCTGTGCAGGCTTTCTGATGAAAAGCTGAACATTTCTAAGGGTGAAATTGCCAGCAAATGCAATGTCATTTCTGCTCAAAGTGTTTGTTGGAAAAAGAAAAAATAAATAAATAAAACCAGGGAAATCACAGTGTAAATGTCTGAGGGGTTGTCCAGTCTAGCGAGTAGAAGGCTCTGGGAAGAACTTACAGCAGCCTTCCAGTACCTAAAGGGGGCTGCAGGAAAAGGGGAGGGACTCTTTGTCAGGGAGTGCAGTGATAGGATGGGGAGTAACAAATTTAAGCTATAAAAGGGTAGGTTGGATTAGACATTAGGAAGAAATTCTTTACTATGTGGGTGGTGAGGCCCTGGCCCAGGCTGCCCAGAGCAGCTGTGGCTGCCCCATCCCTGGCAGTGCCCAAAGCCAGGCTGTATGGGGCCGGGGGCAGCCTGGGCTGGTGGGAGGGGGCCCTGCTCATGGCACAGGGCTGGAGCCAGGGGGTCTTTGAGGTCTGTAATGCTCTATTCAGTAGGGTTGCTAAGAGGCATTCCAAGAGACAAAGAGTGGTACAATGAAGTAATGACACATCTAATATTCAATTACATATGTCTTTTATTTGTTTACCTTTGTACCCTGCCCAGCACAAATAGAGGCTTATTGTTCCTTAAATTACACAGGTTCTAAAGGCAGGGATACTCCCACTGCTTTGACTCACAGCAGTACAATTAGTTACTTGATCTAGGTTCACTAAGATTTGTTTCCCACCATGAGCAGGTTAAAACAAGTAATGCAAAAATACCATTGTAATGAACACATTTATAAATGCAAGGGCACATCCAGGAGATTTTTATTTGTATATTGAAATCTCAGAATTTATAGAGTCTGTCTTAGTTACTATTGTGGAGAGGGAGGGAAAAAAAAACACAACAGTGAACTCTATTAAAAAGATTGATGCATGGCTGGGAAAGCTCTTGACAATCACGATTTCTCTCGGAAGGGTTGTTTAACATAGGTATGGCAAAAGAAAAGCTGGGGAAGGATGCAAATTTTCTTATAAATTTTTGAAGTACTTTGTACCTAGGAAAACAATGAAATGATTGAAACAAATTCTATGCAGCAACAAAAACATCCATGTTTAAAAGGTAGAATTCATTCTGGGAAGCAGAAGTAAAATATTTCCTAGGTTTTTCAGCTATAGGTAGTCTGTACCACCATGATAGGCTGCATTTTCTGTGGCCTGAACATACCAGTAAATGTCCTTTGGAAGAAGTCCCTTCTCTCTTCCATAAGCTGAAATGTACTTTACTGGATGAGAAACTTTACTACATGAGAAAGTATTCCTCTTAGTTGTTTATACCTTTCAGGTAGGCTGCTATATTCTTCCTTTGCTGCAATGTAGCTTGATATTGAATGCATTGTTCTCTTACATACATTAACATTCCTGATAATATTACTTCTGATTCTGTTTTCCTGTGGCAGGATCAAATACCCAAGACCTTACATTTATGGAGATCTCTCTCTGTCATGCATTTATTAACATCTACCCTGTCTTTTATTATACAAATATTATTTAGCTCTACTGATATTTTTGAATTTTCCTTTGTCCAGATAATTTTAACTTCAGAAGTGGGTGACTAAAAGTTGTGCATTTGGGTTTATGAGATATAGAAAGGGCTTGGTTCAAACCATTCTGATTTTTTTTTATTTTTTTTTATTTTTTTTTTTTCATTTTTGTTCCTTCTTCTAATTTCAATCGGCAGCCTCGTAACTTTCAGGATGCATTTCTCAGCAGCACTACATTACAGTTTTACAGTCCAAAACAGAATAATTGTAACAGGCTACTTTTACATTTGCTTATATTTTGTTATTCTGTTTTATTTGCTTAAAATCGTGCAACTTAAAATAATACATGTAGTTGTGTATTTCAGAGTTTTATATCAGCTATGAAGTAACTTTTATGTGTTGTAAAGAGATGCAATGTGAGTCTGCTTGCATTAGGAACGGTAACAATGTCAAGAAACATTGGGAATACTTCCAGTCAGAAGTGTCCGGTCAGCGTCTAGGCCTCCAAAGGCCTCTGGGACTTGCTGTGCAGCAGTCGTGTCTGACACTGAGACCAATGTTCTCCACAGTTCTGTGATCATCTTGGAATTATTCTTGAAGACACCACAGACCAAAACTCCTTTGAATTATATTGATGCTAATTACTTCCTGAGAGTTTATACTATACTGTGGATGGTAAAAGTTTGAAATACCTTGACTTACTTGTAGATGCCTCATATCTAGGGGCTTTGCTCTGCAGGGTGGGTTGGCTAGTTGGTTTGTGGCAACAAGGGCTAGACAGCTACTCCTCCAACATATCTCCTGTCTGCCAGCCTCTCTACCATCCAGGAAGACAGAGATGCCACTGGCTCAGTCTGTATTTTAGACTGAAACTGATCTTGATTTTGTCACTTAAAGCGAGTAGCCACCATCCCAGAATGTTTGCTTTCAAATTGTCATTATTTTCTTCAGGCCTGCTGTTTGTTTTGGTAAATGTATGGTTTTAGAGGAGGTGATCTGACAGCCACCTTTGTTTTGTGATGTTTTTTTCAGCGGGGTTGCTTAGAGATATTCCAAGAGACAAATGGTGGAGAAATGAAATGATGGCTCATCTAATATTCAATTACATATATGTCTTTCATTTGTTCACCCTGGCAACCTGCCCAGCACAAATAGATGCTTATTGTTCCTTAAATAAATTACCCTGGTTCCAAACTGCTCTGCAGTTAGGTACTTAAAAGAGTTCTGGGTTTATTTGCTGGCACAGGCTGCTCTAAAGATACTCAGCCTTCTGTCTTTTGGCTTCTGTTACACTCATTACCTTGAAAAGTAATTATGCACATATCACACAGCGTTAAGTTCAGGCAGGCTTTTATTTATTTATAAACACCTCAAAATTTCAATTTAAGGGCATGCAACTGAAAAATGTCTGCACAGGGTGAGAGATGGTGCTGCCTCCCCACCAATTGCTGCAATTCAGCAGCAAGCAGTAGATAAGCAATGCTGTCCCATTCTTTGCTTTGCCTGCTTATTGAAAGAAGAAGTGCAGTAAATTGGGCTGTAGACATCTAGTCATCATGGGATTTGGCTGTGCTTATAACAGGCAGGCACTGAACTGTATGTGAAGAACTTAATGCATTTTTTTTTTCTCTTGAAAATAAAAAGGCAACCCTGGAGAAAAATGAGCTAAGATAGAGATGTCTGAAAGGTAACGTGTTTGAGAAGAAACAAAGGTTTCCAGCAGCCCCACAATAATTAATAAAAACCTTAAAGCTTGCAGGGTGGGACTGATTCTGATCTCTTGGTGATATTGATAAGATGTTGCCCTATACAAGTGATCAGAGTCGCTGTTTACTTGAAATGGGAATTGAAGTTTTGCTTAGATGTTGCAGAGAAATGTGTACTGCAAATTGCATCTCTTAAGAACTGCTGGGTACAGAAGGCTGCTGTTACCAATGGGTAGCCAATGTGTGCAAAGGGATTTTATACAGTTGATCCAAACTGCATTCTTATTCATCTACAGAGAAATGTACCAAGAGGAATGCCAGATGGGTGAGCTTCTGGGGATCTATAGACCATCAGTAAAAACTCACATGTCCTTGAAATAGGTGTAAAATCTCACTGTCTGGGGAAGAGTTCTAAAGAGCCATGAGTATTGAAGGAATAATTAGGTTTTACTATCAGGAGAGCTCAAATGTTTAGATTTCTGCAAAAATCAAGCAGAATTTTTTAGACTGTGAGTGCTATGCATGTATGAAGATAAGGCCTCTTTTAAAGTGTTCAGAATAAGCTTCTTAAAATCAGGTACTCCTATTATTGTTTGAAATATATTTGAAAACTATTTCATAATATGTTTGAAAATGCAGTCCTCTTTTACCTTCAATGGCTTTTGCCCTTATGTAGTGACTTCATCCAAAGAAAAGTATGCTGTCAAGGAAAGACTGCGCAGGGATCCTGGCAAGAACATGCGTGTCACTTGAAGCATCACTAACAGCTCAGTGGCTAGCACAAGACAGAGAACTAGGTGCTCTCAGAGTTCAGATTTTGGCTATGTAGCTGATGTTGTTCCTTTTTTGTTTAATCTCTTCCTTTAGCATGTTATCCATCTATAAAGTGGATAGACTGTTCCTACATTGCAGGAATTATGTGAAGCTGAAACAGAGCTTCAGAAATGAGAGGTGCCATAAAAATATACATTAATAATAAATATACCTAAGTTTTCTTATTTGCCTTAAGGAAAGAACCAGAAAATTCTGGATAGTACCCATGACGTGTAATTATCCATAAACGGTTTCATTCCATGCTGAAGATAAGACACAAACATGGATGCACAGCAAGGGCTTAAAAGAGCTAGTAATGGCCCTAATCCTATTTACTATCCCAAGTAAATGCCTTCCTTGAAGGGACTGGAAAGGTAGTTATAAATGTGCTTAAATACTTATGTGTATGTGTGTATAAAAGTATATATGGAGTGAAATGTGTGTAGATACACATACCTGGGTGGTATGGCTGAAGTTAAACGGACCATGGAAGATCATACCTGCACAAATTAGGACATTGAGTATTACTCTTGATCATCCGAACACAGGGATTTGCTGTGGATCCAGTAACTCCTGCTCAGTGGACTCCTGCTGTGACTTCTAATTTTACATGCAGTTACTTTAAATAAATTAATACTCTGTGTCTCACGCAGGGTAACCTTCACAGCAGTCAGGTAAACCTGGCTATCATTTAGTAAGTGCATAATGTTATAAAGTTCTGTCTGTCCTCATTTTTGTGTTTGTCCTGCCTGTTGCATGCTTCATTATTTGCATGTATGCATATTCTACTTCAGCTGAGTAAGGCTGAGACCAAAAATGTGTACATACAGAGTAACTAGTTTTGCACTTTAAAAATATGCAAAACCCGATACAGGCTCCTGCAGCTCTCTGTTAACTGGTATTTGAGTGGTCTCAGAGGTAATAATGATTCTAATGTTACCTTACAATGCAAATATCTCATTTATTTCCTCTGAAGCTGTGAAAGTCCCCCAAGTAGACTAATGGGTTTTATACTATATTTTTATGCATGGTATAGCTTTTTTCTTAGGCCTCGCTGCTACATCTGGAAAAAGAAAACATAATGAAAAGGCTGTATTTTATTTTTTTTTATTATTATTTGCCAGAAAGCAATAATAGTCTGAACAGTTCACTCTTAGATCTCTGGCTGCTGACTTGAGTGGGAAAGGGGGCATTACATAAGAAAGCATTCACATTTTCCAGTTCAACAACAATAGCAACAGAAAGAATCCTGCCTTCATTCGTTGTCTATCATTTCGGTGTATGCAGAGCACCCTGCATACTCTTCTGAATTCCCCATCTGTCTTGAATTATTCTGTGTTCATCTGAAGTGGTTATCTGCAAGTAAAATGCATTAAAGTACAGATTTTGTTATTTTGAGAATCAGATTTAATTAGTGTCTGTTTTCAAAAGAACTTGCCACTTACACATATATTTTCAAAGTGGCCAAGAGCCCATTTTATCTATGTTAAGCTTTGGAAAGTCTAAATACTTTTGGAGGAAAAATAGAAATTGAACTCTTCTAAAAATCTTATATCAAAAATGAGCAATTATCTAATGGCTTGCATTGTAACTAATACAAATACAGCAGTACGGTGATTAATACAAAATATTAGGTTTTGGCAAGCTTTTCATTTAGGGAAAGTGTTTCAGATATGACCGCAGGGTTTAGAAGCCCACATCCTATTGAAAGTAATTTTTTATTTGGCTTCCAAAGTGGTTTTGAAAAAGTCTCCTTCTAACAGTTTCATTGACAAGAATCTGATGAAGATTTTAAAATGCCTAAGTAACATCAATATTATCTCAGTTTATGTGGTTGGCAGTCCCAAGAGACAAGTTAAGGAATGTGAATTCTATCAGCATTCATGTCAGGTTACGGGGCAGCTGCGGGCTTCTGCTGTCATTGAGAAGGAGGGGTGGGTACATAGAGGAGCTCTTCCAAGAGCAGCAATACTGGCAGCAGCAGAAGCATCAGTTGAAGAGTTCCAGCATTTACCCTTCATGATTTTCTAACTGCCTCCTTTGTGCTCTTAATTTGTTCTCCCGTGGCAAGAGCAGCCAAATTCTTCATCACTGAAACAACAAATTTTTTCCTACTCTGTTGAGACATCTCCAGGGAGCCATGGATTTCATCATTTGCTTTGTGGTGCAGATCTGCATGGTTTGCTAGGGCAGTTAATGCAGCAGTTCGGTTCACAAGTAAATCATCAGTTCCTGTCATTCATCTTCCCCAACCTTAACACATACTCAGAAATCAGAGAATCATAGAATATCCCAAGTTGGAAGGGACGCATAAGGATCATTGAGTCCTACTCCTGAAAAAAAAAATAATCCACTATATTGTTCATTGCCTTATCCAGGGAGGTATAGTGGAATTCCACTCATTGACTTCTAAACTAGGATCCAGTTGCCCAAATAATGAACATCTTTTGCCAGTTCAAGGGTGACCTGCCTTCCTAGCTGCTACCTCTGAAGTGCGTCTTCCAAGATGCATGCCATCTGTCAGCCGCATGCAGTTGTTATATACCTTTAGACACTTTCTGTGGCATTATGAGTTATGTTGAATCAACTGTATTGAACTTTTCTTAGGGAAAAGGGTTGTGTCTTATAAATTCATACAGGTATATATAGCGTTCTCAGTGTTTTGAGTATAGGAGTGGAGCAGTCCAGGAAGGTATTATTTATCATTAGAACTTGGCAAATGAGTAGGATGTCTGAACACTATTTCGAAGTTGATATTTTATTCTCTAAATGTGACAAAGAACAAGAGGCCTAGAAGGTGCAATGCACTTAGTGCAATGAATATAAGGAAAAGTCTGTGAAACATGTTTGGAACCTAAGAATGGCACCTACCCTTCTCAGGAAATACATCTGCATTTTATGCACTACCGCTTGGCAGTACACCCTTTTACTGAAAGTTTATCAAGGAAAAAGCATGAATTATGTATTTTTTTTCTGCAATCTATGAAAACACTAAAGATGACTGCAGCAAGAGACTTGGGATGCCCAAAGGGTGTTAAATTTAGTTCATTAAATGTCTCAACATTTGACACCTTTTTTGAAAACCTTCCTATTCCTTTTAACTTTTATCTTTTCAACACTTTTCTTCCTCTTCTAAAACCACAATAAAGGAGACTTATGGCCAAAGGTGTCAAAGAATATTCTTAAATTTGTTTGCTTCCTCTCTCATTTAATTACTGCCTTTTTGTTCTAGCATGAAAGTTTTTGTGATCTGACTCTTCATATTCTTACTCTGTGTGTTCAGAGAGATTAGTACAAAGGCTGTCTCAGGCCTAAAGTAATATGAATATTACAGTGACTTGGCTGATATAATCTTAACATAGAATTCCTGCTAGGAAAAATAAAAAAGAGAGAGAGAGAGAAACGTTCTACATAGGACAAGCAATTGCAAACTGAGGTAGAAAGAATATGTGGAAAAATCCAGTGTAACTTATTAGCACCACTTACCTAAATAAGTGAATAGTAACCTTCTATTTAAGTAGTCTTCCTCATAAATAGATGGGGGAGAAGACAAGTACCAAGGCAAGAAAGTTAACACGACTCTCTAAAAATATGTGAAGAATATACAGTACCTTACAGATTTCACTCCATTCTCCTTCACCACTTTTATTGACAGCACGGACTTTAAAAAGGTATTCTGTATTTGGATCGAGATTACGTATCTCAAGGTTCTGCTGTTGTATTTTGCTTAGCTGTCCATCTAGTTGTGTCTGGACAATATTATCAGAACCAATGCCAACAACTTCATAAAACTCTACCTCAAAGAAATCTACATCTTCTATTGGACAAGTCCAGTAAATCTGTGAAGAGAAAAAAGAAATCTGTAGTGCACAATTATATACTCTCTATTTTTGCTCGTTTTCATTTTTCCTTGTTTGGAAGGCTCCAGTTTGGCAAATTTTAATTTTTAAATGCCAAAAAAGCTGAAATACCAACCACATCATGAAATATATAAGAAAGATATGCAATTTAGAGTCTTGGAAAATGCTAAGCTTCTTGCCATGAATTTCAGAGTACTCTCTTTTAACATGCTAAGGGTAATGCAAGCTGATAACAGTCAGTGCTTTTCAACGTGCACTTTGGATCTTATGCAATTGGCATCCTATTCTTGTTAACATCTCTGAAATGTATAATGAGGAAAATTACACAGACATGATGTTGTCACATTGAAGACCAAGACTAGGATCAAATGATTTGATCTGATGTATAGATATTTAAATACAAACATAGTACACCTGTTTCCTTCTGCATTGGACCTTTCCATATAATATATTTCTGACATAAATAATAATATAACTTACTGAATATGATAGGAAAGTGCGAATCAATTTATGCTTCAATTTATCTAAAAAGCAAGTTTGAAAAGCATTGCCTGCTACAGATAACGTATCTGAACTGATATTGTAGTCAGACTCCTTAGGTACGGACTCTGAATGAGTGTGAAAACATAATGGTAATAGTTAATCTTTTGCATATATTTAGAATTTGTTAGTGTCTTACTTTGGCAGACCTTGGGTAGACAACAGTCTGGTATATAACAACATGTCCTGGCACTGGGACTAATAATTTTTCTATAGGTTCTGGACTTGGAAGGTTAACAAACTGATATTTTCTTTCTTTTGTTGGAGTTTCACACGCTGCATCCCAAAATGCACACATGTTATTGCTCTGTGTAGAATGATGGGGAGGCATAGAGCTTGGTTGTCTTCCAGGAGTGTTCTTAATCATCGTGCCTGATTCAAACACAGAATTTAAAGATGTGCTTCGGAGCAATGTTGCTTGTTTGTCTTCGTGAGTGCTTGAAACATGCATTGGAAGCATTATTTCTGGGTTAAAAAGATAGGGATTCTTTTCTGCCTTACTGTCTGATCGGTTTATTTCACGAAGGGATGGGACAAGTCCCTGTAAAATGGCAAAAAGTTCATCAAAGTTGAGTTGAAGTTTTCTTAAAGGATCTTCCCTGAGAAGTGGACTAGGATGGAAAATGGAAAGAATTGCGTCTTCTATTTCTTTCACCAAGCAGTGTGCAGATTGTAGAAACACAATTTGACTTTCCTCTTTAAGAGCCTCTTCAGCATACTGAATAAGGCCATCCATATATGATAGCTGTTTGGATGTGTAGTTTACATATTCTGAAATTTCTTTCTGTTTTTTAAGTTCAATGTTCTCAAGCAACTCCATCATCTCTTTTTCTTGTTCATGAAGAACCATACGTAATTTTAAGAATCCATTTCTGATCTCCTTCCTTTTGGCATCCTTGTAGGTCTGGAAATTATTTTTTAACAGGATAACTTCCATTAGATTATTATCAACCCCTTGGCGTGCTGTAAAAAAACAACTCAGGTCAGTAGTTCCAACTTCGTATTAAAATGTACAGGTTACTAGAGGCAGAATGATAGGTTGTAGTTTAAAAAAATTTCAGGTTTGGTAGAACATGTCACAAGTGAGAATTTTAATAGTTTGCTGTCATCTCTGTTGCTAGTGAGTCCTGAGGGAACTTGTTTGGGTTAAAATGTTCACATTTGAGTGTATAAAGTTAGGCAGCTCATTGCTACTTTATTATTATTCCCTCATTTATTCAAATTTATCTCCCCCCAAATGGAATTGATGATTTTACCTCATTACATGGGAGATCATGAAACTGGTAGCTCTATATTATTTTTGGAAATCTATTATGTCAGTATCAAGTTACAATAATGGTAGCAAATGCACCTGTATAGACCTGGTTATGACTGTGACTGACAGTACTTTTCTCTGATGGCCATTATGTGAAGGTGTCATTCATTCTTCTGTCACAAAAATTGAGAATTATGAAGGAACAGAATCAAAAATACCAGAGGCTGATAGTAAATTTTGTTAGAATGCAGTAACATTTTGAAATAATGTCACATTACAAAGTCCTGTGCAAATATTTTCTTTTATTTTCTCTGTTTTGAAATTGAGAATATCACACTTCAAGCTGTTTCTCTCATTGCATGAGGTTTACTTCTACTTTTCTGAACATTATTTTCCATGCAATTTCATTTTGTCCCCAACATTTGTGATGTTATATGCAAAGATCAAAATAACTAAAAGAAAACCCTAAATTCCTAAAACCCCAGTCTCTGTTCAGCTACTTAGTTGCTATGGATGAAGTGTTAGACGAAAGTGACACTGCTGGGCTACCTGAGACAAATGTGGCCATCTTGCCTTTTAGTCTACGTAGATATAAGCATAAAACTGACTGAAGAGAGACAATTCATAATTTGTCTGCAGGGAAAGAAGTTCCTCTTCAAACATGTGAAACTCAGAACATTTAATATTTAAAAATAATTTGCAGATATGTTTGGTGTTTATTTTACTCTGGATCCCGCAGCATGGAATGGAGTTTCCCATAGCTAGATGCACATTTCTGCTCCTGTCTCACACAGATCCTTCATTCCCTAGTAGCTAAGAGTTTTCTCACAGTGCCACGCAATTACGGGCTTGTTCCTTTTGTGTTTCTGCAGTGGGAACACACCACCTTTCTGACTCTTGTGCTGTGTGGAGAATCAGTGGGGCTTATCAAGCATATGTGCAAGTTGCCTTCCTGAGGGAGCATGGGGAAGTGTGAGAAGCAGCATGAATACAAACCTTGTTTAAATTTTACAATTGTGCTGGAGAGGGAAGTGGCCTCTTTTGAACATGCAGCTGCCAAGGGAATAGTCTCGTGATCGTTGTGCAGTGAGTTCTTGCAGAACCTGCAGATCAGTTTGTGGTCATCCAGACAGTATTCAGAGAGGTGTGAGTTGCAGTGTAGCAGGCAGGGCCACTGTTCATTATCTTGGTCTGCTTTGGTGAAGATGTGGTCTTGAGCACCATTCTCGCTATGGTATAAATGCAGACATTCATTGCACATGTTAATTCCGCATGTTTTACATCTTTTGGTTGCCATTCTTCTTCCCTCCCTGCAGATATCACAGTGGACTGGTCTTTCACTGTGGTCAAATCTCCACCTCAGAATGCCGTGTCTACGCATGTATTTCTTGGCTAGTTTTGCTCTGAGGTAATTCTTCCTCAGCTGAATTTTATTTGTGTAGGGGAGACAATGTGCTTTACTACATACTGGGCATACGATAATATAAAAGTTGTCTGTTGCTTCAGCTTTGGTCTTGCTTTTAGTTATGCACTTCTCACAAATGCAGTGGTTGCATGGCAGCATAAATGGCTGGAGAAACAACTGCTTGCACAGCGGACAGGCAAGCTGGTCACGGAAGGCATGGTTAGAGGCATTCCTTTCTGGTGTCTTGACAAATGCATTATTCCTAGTTCTGAATATTGACATGACATCTTTTGACCTAAATAAAATCAAAGAAAAAACAAAGCAACAAAAATATGACATCCGAATGTTAGGGTACCATCTAAGAAACAAAATGGTTAGCATAAGTAGTTCTGCTTTGCATGCCAACAGTCCTATTCTGACCAGATATTTTATTTAAACAATTGGGTAAACATTTAAGAATACATTTTCTTTTCATCTTCATAACTATTTCACTATATTTTGAATGCTGTCACCAACAATGGTGAAAAGCAGACATTTTAGTCACTGCAGGTCTGTCTAAATTTGAGTGGTGGACTATTTGTATATATATATAGCTTTACTATAAACTGAAAAGTATTTTGTCTCCTTTTCTTGTCTGATTAATTTTAAAAATGAAAACAACAAATACGTAGAATGAAGAAAAAAATTTTCTGCAATTCATATGAAACCCTTTGTTTTGTTTCAGAGGGTGTTGGTTTCTTTTACAATGACTTTTGTAAGATTTTTAGAATGTTTTATTTTTAATGAAAACTGTAGACAATAAATGTCAAAATGTTTCAAATGGAATATTTCATCAAGAAAGTAGCACGACTAAGCATTTTGCCACTTCTAAAATAATATTAAGGCCATTTCTGCTTAGCATAGCAACCCACATCTACATACGATCATCCTAATTTTCAGGCATTTAAAAATCACTCATTTATGACTTATTTTTGATTTTTAGAATGAATTAACATTTTTCTTAGTTTTAGTAGCAGCCTTATCATTGATTCTTTTATATTAATTGCCAAAACTTTCAGATGTGGATAATTTTATTTAAATGATTGTAATTATTTTAGAAACGGACCGATTTTTCAGGACATGCTAATCGCTTTTCTCTTCAAATCTTGGTTGTCCTAACCTGCCTCTCAGCCTGTGGACATTATTGTAAAAATACAGCATTACTTTTATGACGGCTTTACCATTTTCTAGATCTTTGGTGTGAGCTCCGTTATTTAGGATGGACCCCTGGTTCTAGGGCACTACGCTCTGGCTTTCTGCTGTGCCTCAGTGTAGCATATGTGTTGCTATTACTTTCCTTCTGACCTTTTCTTTCCAGGTGTTCAACCATGCTATCTGTTCTTCTTGGCACTCTAACAACAACAGGGAGAGGGAGAAAAAAAATGGTAGTAAACTAAAGAGAATAGAATTTCCTTTTGATATGAGGATTCCTTCTGATCTCTCTGAAGTTTACAGTTTACTTAGGTAGGAATGCACTGTGCATTTCCTGAGGTCATTTCTTCTCTGTCTGCTATTCCTCTAATCCAGTGTTCTTTTGCCAATTGTTCTCCCCCTTTCACCCCCCCCCCCCCCCCGAATACCTTTATACCTTTTTTGTTGAGTGCTCTCTAGTTTAGCATTTCTGTATTTAATAATCAGTCCCTCCCTTCCAATTTTATCTTCTAATATTACTATGCTCTATTTCCATTCTGTGCAACATTTCTTGAACTTTTACAATTGTCTTTTTTTGTGTGTGTGTGTGTCTTGCTTTGATTAGAACTGCTTCCTTTCATTGCCAGTTAACTGCAGTTTTATTACTGTTTGTTTTAATCCATTTTTCCTGCATCCTTGTGTTGAAGCCCCATGCTGCAAATATATTCCCTTTTTCCTCCTTGTTTTAGGGTTCCCTGTATATCCTCCTCCTTGTCCCTACATAGATTTTCACTCTGTGGGAAGTATAGTGATGTTCTGGAGTAGTCTTTGCCCCAGTTAAAGGCAAGCATAACATTTCACTAATATCAAGATAAAACTACATTTTCTGATTGTAAGTAGAAAGATATCCTGTGGTTTTTTTTGGAATTGCTCCAATGAACCAATGCGTCGTATGTTCCTAAATGGAAACTAGAAAAACAAAACCCCAGGAAATTAAGACCCCATGACTCCACTTACTGAGCAGTTGCTGATGATCTTGACTGTTCTTGACTGATGGGATTTCTGCAGCATTTGCTTGCATAGTACTGACATGCTGAATTCTCTCCACTGCAGCAGCAGCATTTGCAGTCTGGGTCATTTGAACAAGAGCAACAGCACCACCAGCAATTTGCATGCTCTGCAGATGAGCAGTGGCAGCACTGATAAGGTTTGTCTTCTTCATATGGACATGGGAAACAGGTGCAGTTCTGCTCACTGGTAAATAGGAAGCGCCAACATAAGCAGCATTCTTTCTTTCTGCTGTGGCAAGTCAGGTAAAAGCAATTTGAGAAGCATGGGCAAATTGAAAAGGAATATCCATTTTCATCCATCCCTTTATCAGACACCTGGAAAAAAATCCATTGACACTTTAAGCTTCTCTGCAAACTACAGCAATAGAGCTCCAAAAAGGCATGAGCTCTGACCGGTGGGTCAGGGTCTGTGCTGTGGCAACACACGTTGTTCTATATGGAAGCTGACGTCACAGCAACATTCAAATAAGGGCACAAGCAGAATTCTATACACATGTACCTGATATGCCATATGTAGTTATCTAATAGTTTTTCTGAAATTTAGCAATTCAATTTGTGTTAATAGGTTAATCTATAATTGGGGCTTACTAAGATGGTCCTGGCATAGTTTACTGTAACAGCTCCTTTAAGCCTTTTGCTCAAAGTCTGTTCTAAACGTTAATTAATTGAGAGCCCTACAGACCACAACATCTGTGTCATTTTATGCAACCAACTGCATGATGAGCTGTAATGGGTTCTTTGAAATGGTTGAGTCTATTGTGTCAATCAAGTTTTCATTCAGAAGCTCTAGACCTGTGTGCTGAACACCTTTCCACAGTATAACTTGGACCTTTACTGGATGGTATTTATGCCACTTGTCTTTCTAGTTTAATCAACTGTAATGCTTTTTTATTGTGCATAGTTAATTTTGGGAGATCAAAAGACTTTCGCATCAATAAGTAGAATAAATGTTTATCTGCTTTTCTTTTGCAAAATGTTCATGATGGCCAGGTGTGCAGTAAGGAGAGAAAAAAGTATTAGGCCTGTGTACCATGTGCTAATACCTCGACAGACTTTTCATTTTTGACATAATGTAGAAGTTAAATAGCAACTTGTACACATTTTTAGCAACACAACTTTTTCAAGGATTCTCTGAGTTGTGCTTTTCTATTGAGTACTTGGACTTAGTCTGGACAGCCCCATGTAATTCCCCTAAACAGTCTTTATTGCTCCAGTTTTTGCTTTACCGAAACTACTTGCATTGACAGCCTCATTCCTGTGCTGCTCTGAGTATAGGTGGCTCTCTTTAACTCCATGTGGACATGCAGCCAGTTCTAAGGGGGTCCCATTTCATGAATATGTTTATTCTCCTCTAACAGATATTGAAAGATCAAATCAGACTGGCAGCTAGAGAAACCAAATTAGATGCAGTAGCTGCAACCAGACTTCTAATAGCGTTTGCAGACATGTTTCTCCAAGCCCACGCCTATGTTGTGGTTTGATCTGATTGTCATTTTCATAATAGTTCTCATGATAACCACTGTGTGATGTGTTTGACTTCATCAAAATAAGCCTGACCCTGAAAGCTTTGAGGATTTTTGGACATTTATGATGTGTGGCTATCACCCTAGGAGAAAAAAAAGGGACGCTCATTCTCCCAGCCTGATGTCCAGCTGAGCACTGTGTGTTAATATATACATAGAAAGGTATCTAAATAAAAATGTGTTCATAAGTTGGCTATGATTAAAAGGAAAAACAACAACAGAATTCAATCTATCACACTGCTTAAGGGAAGAGGAAAAATGCAAGTGAGGCAGGTCAAGATAGGAAAAAACTCTATGGATTTAGGCATAGTGAACTAAAGGTGTCCTAAGCAGAACTTCCCCACAGGTGGGGAAAGAGTGAAGTTTCTCCTTCACTCCTAAGAAACCATCTGACAAGGTTTACAATAAATGTAAAAGAAAAATAAAATAGGTGCTTTTTAAAGAACTTGTGAGGAGGAAAATAAATAAATAAAATAAAAATAATTAAAAAAAAAAAAAAACTTCCTTGCAAGGAAAACTACAAGTGTAAACAATCTTTAAGTGAAATCTGATGACAGTGTTTGCTGCTTATATGCCTCTGTAGAGAAAATGGGGAATATGCATACCCACATGTACTGCAGAGGTGAAAAATCTTCTTGAGCAAATTTGCTTCCTCTGTGTCTGGTCTTGTACTTGAATGAGTGCTTTTTATCAAAACTGGAACTATTGCATCACCGACTGCTAACTTTCACTTCTACTTTCAAGTTTTCGGTTGTTTACTTTTTATTTTTCTTGAGGTCTCCACACTTAAAACATGCTTACCTCTTCTATGAGACTGCCAAAGAAATATTTGTGTCAGGATATGGGACTCATCTTTACCAGTTTTCTCATAAGTTGGACGGTTCAGGATGCATAAGTCCAATGAAAAGTACTTAACACTGGAAATCGTACTTTTTGTAGCCTAACAGACGGTTCCTTATGTTGTTTCTTCTTTCCCCAATTTAGTTTTTAGATATTTTTCTGGCATTGTGGAGATGCATAGGACTCCTTTATAAAGAGTCTTCTCCTATCTTACATAACAAGAGAGAATAAAGTTTTCTATTGTTAAAGGTTTTCATTCAATTATTTAAGAGAGAGTGAGAGAAAAAGAATTCTTCTGCCTAAATTCTTAGGTTTCTATACCAACTATTTAAATTATTTCTTCCCTAAAGGTTTTTTTATTATTGTATTACAGCGGGGGACCTACATGCATCAGTGCTGTTGCTAAGTGAAAAGTGATACATCGTTTGCAGTCAGGCTTATGGTTTGAGGTAATTGTAAAGAAATTAACTGGAACTGCTGTCTCATTGTTGGCTGCAGAAAATCCCATGTAGTTAGTAGCTAGTGGGCTCCATCTCTGCCTCAATGCTTGATCCACAGATGATGCAGACCTTTCAGTTTTGTGGTTGCTGTTGATTCTTGATGATTTCACCTATAAATAGATCAAATGTATAAGATGATGTAAGTCATTCTATGTACTAATAGGGGTTCATATATTGAGATCTAAAAGCTGAACTTCTATCCCTTGGAAAATTACTTTGCTTGGAAGTAAACATCAATGAATTGAGCGTGTTTTCTGAAAGACATTTTACTAGTTTGCTTACATAAAAGTAGTGCTCTTTCTTAGAAGTAATGGAAGGAATCCACTTTTCTTTAAATTAATTTGTAAGAATTTGCCTAAAGGCCTACACAGTGAACTTCAGTCTATACTATATCCTCGAACTTGTAGCAGGCACTACTTGAGATAACATATAAGAGTCACTGAAATCATAGTTTGTTATTTTCTCCTCTCTTGTCTGTCTGAACAATTAAATTTTTAAAGTAGAAAAAAGAATTTGCCATTTTCTAAATAAATGAATGATCAGTAGCATAAAGTCTGGCTTAAACAGGAACCTGTTCTGGTGCAAAAGGAGGTATTTCTGGAACATCAGGTAAATCACAAACACTGCATTGAATGATAATCGTGCATAAAACAAATTTACATTTTGTTTTTTTCCATTTGATTTATACATTGCAAAACCTCCTAGGACAGTTTTTCTGGACTGCCACCATATTCTCACTGAAATGGCAATGTTGATGGATATGGCTTCTTAGATGTGTTGACTCATTAAGATTACAACAATAGGAAGAACCTGGGTTTAATTTGATCTCAGTACCATCTACAATATTTTACTAGGAGTACAGTGACACTGAGATGGAACAACTGAGGAAAATGAATAACAGGAGACTAGTCTTCTGTAAAGCTTTGTGAGTACAAAGAACAGTGTATAGCTGAAGCATTTAAAGAAAAGGTACTGGAATAACAGCTGGATTATAAATGAAAAAATATGAAACAATGATCTATCCTCTTATGGTTAACTGCTCAGAAGTGCAAAATGAGCAATTGAAAACTACAGATCGATCCATCATTCCTTCTTCCTATATCTTCATATTCTACATAAATCCCATTAATTGGTAAGAAAAAATAACACAAAAACAAGCAAACAAACAAAAAAATCCACAACCCCACAGGTTTGGGACCAAGCTGAAACTGTCATGTGAGTTAAAGGGCTAAGTTGCATTCAGTGATATGTAGCACATATCCCAGTTCCTTTCCATGACCTCTAGACCCTTTCTTTTTAGCAGTGATGATCCTCCCTTTGTTTTCCACTTTTCTTTGTTCATCTGTCTTTTCTTGCAAACAATTGTAAATTATTGGTATACAATTCTTATAAAGAATGTGGCTGATGACAGGAATTCCAAAGGAGCAGAGGATGGAAGACAGTATACTTTTGTTGCTAATAAGGAAAAAAATGTCTCCATGTTCCCTGCTACTACTGAACCTGCAGCTTTGTTCTTACAGGAAAAGTAGCTCTCGGCCAAACTTTTTCATGTTCACTGACTGATGTGAAAAAATCCATCAACCAGTAATAAATGAGTGGAGATTAAGCAGAAGAGGATAAATAGCATGAAGTTCCCATATGTTGTAGAGTTTTAAAGGGGGGGGGGGGGAAGAAAAAAAAAAGAAGAAATTAAACTGACAAAAACAACAAAACTTTGGGTAAGATGTTCTGAGCTAAGGGGTTTTTCTGCATTCTAGATTTAGCAATGGTTTGTCACCAAATGAAAAAATACAGTGGTGTTTAGGATGAATATAATTTCTGAACAACAGAAACTTTACAGTTCTGACACAAGTGCAACGCTGAATAACATAGGCTAAAACTGTGGAGATAGCTGGGCAGCCACTAGTAAATTCTAGTGTATTTGTGTAGTGCGTGAAACATAAAACAGTCCTTGTGCTAGTGTATTTTCTTAGGCATTGAGAGTATCCATAGATTTAACTACAAATCTCTTACAACAATGTATGTATTATGCAGGGAAGGCAGAATGTTTTTTCTTTTTTTTTTTTTTCCCCCCTCGAAACTGTATAGAGATGTGCTGCTGATTTCTGTGGACTTACAATTTTGTATACCACTTCACCACTTCAGAAAGGTGAACATTTTAACACACTAACCTATGACAAGTCTGTGATAAAGCCTAACACTTGTTTTTCAGCTTTCTGTTAGACAAAAAAAAAAAAAAAAAAAAATGGTAGTGAAATTAGGGGGGCAAGGTCACCAACTACTTGCAAAAAAAAAAAAAAAAAAAAAAAAAAGCTAATATTTTATTAATTGAAAACAACAACAGAAAATCTTTTTCTAGATTCCCTAAAAAGAAGGTGCCCTTAGGCTATTGGTAAAGCAGCATTTAAAATAAGGATCTGACATCCCCAAGATGTTTCTTTCATTTGATCTCTCTTCAAGCTTTCAGACCAAGGAAGCAAAATGACTTTTTTGGGCCTGAAATATCTTTTTGAAAATGTATATTTCAGAATTAAGCAATATACATTAGTTCATAAAGAACTGTGATGTTTGTATTGATACAAATGTTTAATCTTACACTGGGTTTAGTATTTTATTGTTGACCCATTTTTGCAAATAATTTTTACACATTCCATTCATTAAAAGCATTTTGTCACCAGAATAGAAGATCAGGTGGGGGGGGGGGGAACTAAAGTTGAATCAAACCATATGGCTTCGTTTTATGTCACATGAGAATACTGGTATGCATAAGAGCTATGTGCCAGAAACACCAATGAATTGTGATTTGATGAAAGTGAATCCATTTGACAGTGGCTGATCTGCACAAAAAAGTTTTTATGAACTTGCTGTGATCAGCCCACAGCTTAGAAGAAAAATGTTATCTTTATAGGACCTTGCGTCTTAAAAGCTCGACAGGAACAACAAACCCATGCTATTTCACATACTGCTGTCAGACACCTTTAGGAGATTGAAGACTATGAAGGAAACAACTAGGGAGGAATGAAGCCTGATTTTCCTGAAGCCAATTTAGAAGCATCCCAAAGCCAAAATTAATATCAGGGAAGTGATTACCACTAATTATTACTGGATGTGGTTGCAGGAAGCAGGAAATTAACAGATGGTTTGTGTATTTAGAGGTGGTGGCTTTTATTTTGTTTTGCTCTGCAGTTAAAGCCCAGTGTTGGGTTACTGGTCTTTCCATGAACTTGCCTTGGGTATTGATGAAAGGTGAATTCCCAGTTACTGTGATCACAGGTATTTCTAGGGCAAGGTTTGGCATAAGCTTTTAAATGAAATGTATTCCAACCCTCTAAGATGAAAATTGCCATGTGCTTGTAACGAAGGAACTCCCTTGCCTGTGATGTTTGCTGGCTTGTCCAGCAATGCCTGGGAGCTCACATTTGCACCTGCTGTAACAATTGGCATGTTTTGTAAATGTCTACCCAGGGTGACAGCCAATATGAAGAGTCAATATAACCTTTTGGTGGCTTAAGCCAGGACCAAGGACAGGGTGCACGTTCTGCTCATTAACTTTTAATGCCTCATTTATTTATTTACCTCCAGCCCCCTATTAGTGTGGTTAAACTGATGTACATCTGGCTGAAGGTGAGAAAGAATCTGCTTCATTTTCAGATTTAGTCTTTTATGTTCCACTTCTGACTGAAAAAGAAATTGAGATACTGCACAGAGTATTAATTATTTAACTTCCGGAAAATCTTTTCCTCTGGCAACACCTGAAGATCAAAGAACATCCAAGGGTCAAATAAATCTTCAACAATATTTGTTCCAGTGTTTGAGGCTTAGATAAGTAAGATCTGTATAGGACCAACACCACCTGCCCCTCCCAAACCAGCTCTCAGTCTTAAGTGATGTGGCTGGGGTGAAGGAAAGGTAACAGTATTTTCCCTGTTTTGTAACAAAGTCGAATGAGATTTTGTACATAACTTGTACAAGGTTATGTAAGCAGTCTGCAGCAGATCCTGGAATTTAAACCACCTTTACTCAGTGTCAGCCTAAAACCATAAACATAAGCTCTGGAGACCTACTACAAACCACAGTGTTTTATCAAGCAGAAGAGTAGGTGGGAGATTTTTATTTTATTTTTTTATTTTTTAATTTCTTAATAACAGCTAAGGAGAAATAGTTATCAGATCTTAGACGTTAACAGAAGACTTTGGCTTCCTTCTCTCACTTGATCAGTCTAGTACCTTAAGGGGAATGGAAGAAACTGAAGCTATAACTATGAACATTTTTTTTCCCCAAACTTTTACAAGTGGAGGTCCAATATTTCTGCAAGTAAAGTCTTCTGTTTTCCTTTGTTTTTCTTTTTTTTTTCTTTTTTTTTTTTTTTGGTAGACATAACTTTAAAATAACATTAGCTCATTTGTAAATATGCTATAGTAACATGTTGTTTTTTGTAATGTGTTGTTTTTTGAAATAGAGATGATATGAGCAATACTGGAACCATGTACTACTTAGATGTCTTCAACAACTGACATTTTCAAGGAACCTCATACCCAAGACTTCTTTTGCATTATGATGCCTTGATTTATTTTATTGTAAGGATTTTGCAAAGATTTACATATCAAGAATGAAAAGCCTCCTTCTCTCCCTCCTTCTTTCTTTTCATATGTGGCATAACAGGCTCTACAGTACTTGGGAAGGAAAAGCTTAGAAGATTTATTGTTTAGAATACAATTGGTAGGGAATATTTTATTGTGGTTCAAGTTCCAGTGAAAATCATGATAATGAAATAAATACTGCTTTTGTCTGGATCCTACACTTCCACATACAGTATTCTTACATGTACATGTTTGCTCATTTTGTAATTGTATAACCATGAATCATTATGTTTAATGAATAAGTTTCAGGACCCTCCTGCTCTCTCAGCTTCTGTCTGCAGTTTTGTTTCCCTGTTCTTAATTCCTCTTCTCTGCTACAATACTTCCATTTAATACATTATGACAAATTCTGATATTACTTTATTCCAATTAAGAGCAAAAAGATTAACTTTCTTCTGAAGCCACCAGCTACTGCTTGTGTCAGACATCTTGGCACTTACATCCTACCATAGAGAGGGACTATCCTCTAAGGAAGTGCAAGTAACTGTGAGGCGTAAACCACTTTGTTTTGCAAATGTATCTGTTACACGTAATCATTTGTATAGCAAGAAAGTGTAGGGAGCCCAGACATAGACTAGAATATTGTATGGACCTAGACTTAATTCAAAACTAAAAGTGAGTAAATGAAATTTGGATTGATTGAGAATTAACAAAAAAACAAAGTTCTGAAGATCTTGCCAGTGGAGAGGGTAGTAGTGGACTAGTGGTGGTAGTGTCGTATTTCATATTTGCTCATGATGAAGCAGTGCAATCTTTTTCCATTCAGAAGTAATGCTAAGTTCAAAGACTTCAGTAATAGGTCATCTGACTGATAAATCCTTGCTGATGTAAAAAAAAAAAAAAAAAAAAAAAAAAAAAACCTACAAAAAATACTGTCCCCAAAACACTATCTGCACACTTTTAATATTACAGTGCAAATAAGTGAGATTACAAGTCAAGTTTTCTTTGTTTTCAGTAATATTATGACTTTTTATTTATTTTTCTCAGCTTTATTTAGGAAGATGCTTAGAAAATTATGAAGCCTTTTTAGATCAGGAAACAAGCTTAAAAAGTCTCTTTATTTGTATCAAGGCTGGACCAATTTTGCCAGGTGTTTAAAAATGAGAAGACTGACTTTCTTTCCAAAGGATTTGTAATCTAAATATAACTGAATAAAATTAGTACAGGTGGTAGGCAGATACAGTAGGCCTTGAGTAAGCTATTTCTTTGCTTCAGCAATGAGGCAGTTTCATATTTCTGACAGCTTTGATTTCTTGCCCACTGAATATGATATAAAGGGGTAGGTGACCTGCAGTGTGTTTCAGAACAGTTCATAAAATACAAGCACAGACCCAGCCTCCATTATATCTAGAGTGACATGGACTCTTCATCTTGACTGCGTTTAGATACTAAGTTGTCTGGGTAGACTGAAGCCTGTTCTAGTAACTTTAAGGAAAGGAAGGAGGCCTAAATAACTGCTCTGCTCTTACCGACACTGTTGGGTCTACTTTTTGACTACAGTATTTGCTTTGTCACATACTTTAACTGGAAAGTTCCCACTTTATGAGCACATTTTCTTCTAATGAATTCTTGTTTTGTATTTTATGTTAATATCCTTTTATTTTTATGAACATCAATAACTGTACACTGAACTTCTCATCTTGTCACAATATTTTAATTAGTTTTACTTCTAGGCTTGAACAGCTGCTACCCAACCACCAGAGGGTAGAGCTGTCTGTTGCTGAACCAGATCACGTACCATCACTTCTCCTCATCCCTCTTTTATATTGTCTCAGATAGCATCTAGTACTGAACAGTGAGCCTGGGCATCAGCATCTTACTGATTGCCATCTTGATGTTGCTCATTAAAGCAAATGAAGAATCTCTTTTTGTTTATAGGCGTCATTTTGAAACGCCAGCTAACACACACCTCTTTCTAGGAGCAAAACTGATAATTTCCAAATTCACTCTTTTGTTATCCTTAATATCTTCTGAAAGACTAGACTGTGATTAGCAGTGAATACCCAATCTCTATATCCAGGATGAATGCTGGTCATCAAAGTAGTGCAAAATCGGAGTAATTCTGTTCAGAAATAGGAACCTGGCAATGAAATATCTGAAAAGACTGCAAGGAAGAAACTGTGTGAGCTTTCTACTATCTCATTCATCTGACTTGAAAGATCTGTAGGGAACCAGAATCAAAGAAACTGAAATACTGTATTGTGTGCCTTTTCATAACAACAATCAAGAGGGGAAGCTTGCAAATTACTTTTTATTTTTTATTTTTTTAAGTGAAATACAGTTTTTAGCCTTAAAATTAGTTAATTGCGTGTGTATGCACACACATGCATGCATATACGCATATCTGTATAGTGGAAATACATTTTTAACGGTCCACTTAGTTCCAAAAATGTTAGGGTACATTATGAGGGAAGAGAAAAAAAAAAGAATCCATGAATAGAAGATTTCAATATTCAGAGTTATTAGTGTGACAAACTTCCTAAATAACAGAAGTCTTAGGAAGGCGTAACAGAACTTATAAAGCATTTGTGGAATTCAGTGGCAGTGAAAACTGTAACTGCTGATATTTCAGGCAGAAGCAATTGCAGTCTGTAAACATTGAAACATTGTTTTGTAAAAAAAAAAAAAAAAAAAAAAAAAAAAAAAAGCATATATATCTATAAGAAAAGTGTAAGTCTTCATGTATACACTAGAAGATACAAAGCATTATTTTTATCTTACATACTATGCATACATATATATGTCGATGTAGGTAAGGTATAAAATAAAGAATGGTCTAAATCAGGTTCATTTTAAACTTAAAGTGTGAAATGTTCACATTGTCCTGTTCAGTTGTTCAGAAGTTTTCCTGGTACAAAAAAAGAAGTTTGCAGTACAAAAAAGATGGGGATCTCCTGGAAAGAGTCCAGCAGAAGGCCACAAAGATGATATGGACCCTGGAGCACCTTCCCTATGAGAAAAGGCTGAGAGACCTGGATCTGTTCAGCCTGGAGAAAAGAAGACTGAGAGGGGATCTTATCAATGTTTATAAATACCTGTGGTGTGGGAGACACAGGGATTTGACCAACCTCTTTTCAATGGTTTGTGGGGACAGGACAAGGGGTAATGGCCACAAATCAGAGCACAGGAAGTTCCACACCAAAACATGAAAGAACTTCTTCATGGTGAGGGTGACGGAGCACTGGGACAGGCTGCCCAGGGAGGTTTGGAGTCTCCTTCTCTGGAGATATTCAAGGCCCGTCTGGATGCCTACCTGGGCAACCTGCTCTAAGGAACCTGCTTTGGCAGGGGGGTGGACCCAATGATCTCTCACGGTCCCTTCCAACCCTACAATTTTGTGATTCTGTGAGTTGAGAAACAGTTTAGAAGAGCTTTTTCTGAGTAGTCAAACAATATTTGTTGATATGCATCATTAAGTGATTTTTCACTATAGTACTCTACACTATAGATTGTTCCTGAAAAATAGCCTCTCTCTTAATTCTATTTCTTACTCATTTTTTTTGGTAGAAAATGTGTATATCAGTGACAAAAGTCCTCTAAATCATTAAATTATTTCCTGCAAATCCATATATAACTTGCTCACTGTTGCACATGAACTTAGATACAACCATGAGTGACTACAATGGCTAATTGCTAATAACTTGGAAACAGCAACAGTCCTCCAGCCTGTTCCACGTGGAAATTATTAGTGCCTTGTGTGAATCCTGTTCCACCCATGTAGAAAACATTTCAGGAGATGGTGTCAAGATTCAGATAACAGGTCCCTTTCCCAAGCTCAGGTGAGGATGGCTATGTACAGTTTGTCAGATTGCTGCTGCTGAATGTGTAATGCATTAAATGGCCTGACCCACACAACACTTGCTTTGAGTAAGCCAATACTGAGATAAGTGTAGAGGACTGAGTTTCTTGCAGAAGTCTGTTAGCCTGATAATTAAAGAAATATTCATACCCTTCAGGAGAACTCATAAGAAATAGGAAGAGGTGAAGGAGAAACAGTTTGGGTAATGTCAAAGATACCAGTATTTGAAACACAGTTCAGGAATTGGCAGATCATCGTCACCATCCTGAAACAGCTCCCTGACTTTTGTCTTAAGCCTTTTTTCTCTTCTATTGCTTCTCAGTTCATCTCATTTCCTTGCTGTGTAAGTTTGCAAGGCTTGTCATTTATTTTGTATTTTCACAACGCCTTATACCATAAAACCTTCACCAGGGGTGGGATCACAGTGTACTTCTTAATTTTGTTTTGGCACACAGTAAATATGGCTTTTTTACTGAACAGTACCAGCATGCACCAGAGGAGTAGAAATACAGGGTTGCAAAAACATGCTGATTAAAAACAGTGGACTTTCTTTCCAAGTGCTCTTTTTTCAGGCTTAACAAGAACATTCAAGTCCTTCTACCTCATTGAAAGGAATAGCACAGATTTGGACATAGAAGGTAAATGGCAAAAGTAGAACCAGGAGAAAGTAAAGGCAAATAGGTTACCTAGAGTTGTAGTACTTGGCCTGAGATACTTTGTGAAGACTGTGTGGACTGCATAGTTAAAGAAACAAAGTCCGCATGCTCATTTGAGGAAATAAACTGTTAGTTCCTATTTTCCCTATTCCTCTCTCTTCCTTTTTTTTTTTTTTGTTTGTTTGTTTGTTTTTGTTTCTTCCTATAAAAAGTAGTAAGAACAATGTAGAAAAGTGGAAGTGCTGACTCTTCTAGGGACACATTACACAGCCTTTGGCTGCCTTCATTGTATTCTTATGTGCCTACTCCTTGCTTCTCTCAGCAGGAAATTCACTACAGCATTTGTACAACAGAGTAATGACACAAGTTTTTTGTTTCTTTGTTTTTCTTTCCCTACATTAGAACTAATAAATAATAGCTATTATTTTTAACAGTAAAAGGAATGAAAGAAGGTTGGTAACATCTTTCAATAGTCGGTACTCTACATCTAGCTGCAACAAAGCCTTGAGGTGAAAACTAGGTTATTTGCTCCCTAATCCAAATGCTGTTTTATTTGGTTTAGAAAATATTCCTACTGTTTTGATTTGCCTTTGGTAGCTAATCTATCAGTGGGAGACATGCAGGCAGAAGAAAGGATAACATTGACCTAACCAGGGCGTATGCACAATGAAAAGAAAGCACAGAGGTCAGCTTGTGGTGACAGCAGGGGGAAATGATAGATCACACAGAGATGTGCCTTTTATTCTCTAAGAAAATTGTGTCCTTTTAGCTCTTGCCTTCTATTCCTAACCCTCTTGCCCTGTTCTGCTCCCTTGTGCTCCTACTTGTTTCTTACAGTGGCAGTGCAACAATATGGATTTTATTAACAGTAATGTTAATATTACCGGGTTCTACAGCTACAGAGTTGTGTGAACCGGAGGGCAAAATAGATCTGGTAATCTGTTTTCTTGCCTTGCAAGGTGAAGGGATACAAGATCTAAATGCAAAATATGCAAAAGAAACTCAAAATATAGTTGAATAAAGCACAGAACACCAAAAAAAACACTTTCTCTAAGTGCCTAAGAATTCCAGCATAGAAATGCAAAATGTTTTGAGTTGAGCACTAATGTTGTAGAACCCATGATGCAGGAGTTCCATAAACTCCATGATTTCTTGGGGGAAAAGTATGGAGGAAAAAAAAAGCAAAGAAAGAAAAGAAATCACTCTGATTTCTAACATATTCTTTCATGACTAGTTTAAACTAAGATGCACGATCTTGCATCTCAAAGATATAGTTAAACAGAAATCAATCATACCCATTGATGAATTTTCTGAGACTTTCACTATATTTTGATTTATATCAACGTAGCATAACTTGATTTCTTGTCTGTGTAAAAAAGATCAATGTAAAGTCACTATTACAAAGATTTATTCATGTCTTCACAATAGTTTCTGTCTCCTTAATTAAATCTATTGTATAAAAAAAACAAATTCAATTGGTGCAAAGTCTGTGCACAAACTAGCTAGAAAGTGCTGTATCTGCAGTACTATTGAGTTATAAGCATCTATCAGTGGCATTCCTAAATGAGGTGATTTTGTAAACACACTTCTGAGATTTCCTTAGCAATGATGATGTCATTTCAGATGTCCTTAATGGTGTAATCATTATTATTTTTGTTTGTGTGCTGATTTCCTTCTTTCCCAGCCCTCTTCTGGGAGTTTTCAAAATAATACAAAGCTGAAAAAAGTCACACGCTTTTCTTCCTCACAGCATCATAGTCTAAAGAAGAACTTTGAAAATAAATAGGATTTGCCTAAAGAAAACTAAAAGGTATGCAAAGTTGTCTATGTAAATCCTTGATAATGAAACAAAGATGAAAGCTTTCAATTTCAATGATTTCTATTCACTTTCTAAAGTCACTATGATTACATGAGTATGTATTACTATGTAGTGAATAATTTTGCAGGTAAGAGGAAAGATGGGTTAGAGACAGTAGGTGTCATAGTTCCCTGCAACAAGAATTAAAGTAAAATGTGCTAAACTTTATTCTTCTTGTGTGTTTGTGTTCCGTTGTGTTCAAATAAATTAATGGTTTTGTGTCCAGTTCAATCATTTTCTTGAAGGGAAACAAATGTAGCTAACAGCTGTATACATAACAGACATATATCTATTTTTTTTTCTTTTATTCTTTTAAGAGTATTTTTCAAAGCCCTATTTCTATCTACTTTTTCACTAATCCTGAAGAACATTACGGTGGTTGCTACCCCTATTCTTCAAAAGGATCAATGTGCATCTTCATATATTTGATCAATGACTGAGCAGTGAAAGTACAAGGGTATAGCATTTTTAGCAAAATGTAATGCTGCTGCAATTGAAGCGGAAGAAAATTATTGCCTATGGTATATGCAGTATATTTATATTTGTGTATCTCAATATACTCTCCATTGAGTGTGAATTTTACATATATAAATATTTTCTAGGAGTCTTGTAAAGCTTAATACATTTCTTTCTGTTTGGGAAAACAAAACTTACACAAAAGTAACTTCTTCAGAATTCTTTATGTATGTATGTGTGTCTTCATTTCCATTATCTGTCTGAAACAATAAATTAGTACAAAAGATCATTTTGGCCAATACACATGCTTAGGTATTCATGTACCCTGCCCACTCATAAGAAGTTAGAATATCCTCACAAGTAGACCCTATCTCCCTGTTTTTTTTTTTCTTCACGTTGTTATAACAGTAAAGATTCTCCTTTTCATTCTCAAAAGTCAGTAATTACACTTTCTGCTGCTAGTGTATTCAAAGGGGAGTCTCAAATAATTGATTTAAAATGTTCCATTTCAATTAAGTTAGATGTATGAGTATTTAGACACTTTGCATGGTTGCTGCTCCCAAAATCATGAGAAGATGACAAACTCTATAAACGTGCAGCCCGGACCACTCATTTAGGAGTTTATAATCTAAGCAAGAAGTGAAGGGAAGAAATGTTTATTACTCAATGAAAATGAGTGGAAAAACTGTTTAATAGCTACATAGCTTTGAGAAATCTTATGTTACAGGAATACATGGCTTGCCAGTCACCTGAAGGAAGTTAGTGATGTTTTTGTCCCTTACGTTAGAGGTGTCTGGGACTAATTGCAAAATTTTAGCTATGCTACAAATCTCTCTTTCAAAATGATAGCATTGCCTAAAACATAGATTACTTATCCTTTGCATTTTTATTCTTCAAAAAGGAAAATGAAACTTCTATTTGATTTCCTGTCCAGAATGTAGAAAACCAAACTCTTGCCAACACTATCTGTAGTTAAGTATCCACTCCAATTCTAGCCATTAGGCAAAATCCTTCCAGACTACATACCTGCAGGATTTTTTGGTTTGAGTAAGTTCTATTTTGTTTTACACAATGCACAGTCAAACACAGGACTATACTGTTTTGGAAACCAATCTGAGCTTCCTAATTTAAGGATACTTTGGCTTAATTGCAGTGACCACTGGGATGGAATTAACATTTTACAGCTGTAGCAGAGCAGCACAGTAGAGTATCATGTTTCTCCTTTGCTTTTCAAGCTAAACTATCTTGCATCTAGAGATCAATTGCTCCTTAGCCTTTCTATGTGTTTTCCTGGCTTATCCATTGTCCTTCTCACTAATTTCTTCAGGTTTGAAGCAAGGATATATTTTTGGATCTTGATGAAGCACTGTCATGCATGATGGAAGCTGACCTTATGACAATCTAAAGCAGAGTGATTGTGCACAGTCAGTAATTTGTGTAACACAAGTTAGTAACTTGTGTACTGCTACTACAGCAGTGTGAGAAACAAAGGTTGGTGGGTTGTTTTTTTTTTTCTTTTTCTTTTTTTTTTTCTTTTCAGTAGAATGTTTTTGCAGTGGAAAATTCTACTAACCTTGCATATTCAAATGTGATTGTGCAGGATGACAGTGGCATAGCAGTGGGGAGTACACTAAGCAGATAAGGGGAAGGTTCCACTGTCCCGAAATAGGGAGGATAGCTAAGAAAAACAGGATGAGAAGTGCGAAATCGGTAAAAACAAAAAATCACGGGCCCTCTAGTCATGATAGAAGAAGGAGGAAAAAAAAAGGAAAATAAGAAATTAATGGTTGGTCAAATAAAATTTTACACATATGGTATAGTAATAAGTGTTGAGCAGCTTGCAAACCTGCAGTACTCAGCCAATGAGGAAATGGAAGGAATCAAGCATAGGTAAAAGGGAATATAAGGTTATGATATACTTTTGCTGGGTGCTCCTGTTTGCAGGATGCTTGCCATTGCAATTGTGAATAAAATAGCTTCACAGAAGACCCTATCTGAGAAAATTATTGAGGTATTTCTCACAGCAGGAGACATGATGAATATCCCTGTAGCAGTAGTTAAAACGTTGCAGCAGCAGTATTGAGCAGGATCTCCTGCATACAGCTACTGTGAGACAGAAGCTTTCTGCACTGAACCTGAGTGAGGCTAGAGAATTGAGGAGATGAAGCAGTTTCTTTGTGGGCCCAACTGAAATACTTTGTTTTCCTTGTGTCAGCTGCAGCACATTCTGTGGGCTGGAATGTGGTCATTGGCATAGCAGAGAAATACATTCCAAGTATGTTCATCCCTTTTCTCAAACATAAATATTTGTTAATTTAAGGAGAGGCACACAGCTCTTTTTAAAATCATCTATTACAATTGAAGCTTTGTGATATGAAAGGAATTATTAATCTCCATAAATGTGTCAAGTTTCAGTGTAGGTTAAGGAGTTGTTTTTTTTTTTGTTTGTTTGTTTGTTTGTTTGTTTGTTTTTTTAGCACTGAATAGTTGGCAGTAGGAAAAAATTGAATTTTTTATTTGAGTAAAATCCTATTTGTGAGTGCAAGAGCTCCTGCCCTTTTCTTGACTACATCACTTGGGATCATAGGAACTGCCATATCGCATCAAACCAGTCATTTGTCTGCTGCAGCACCCTCTTGCCAGCAGTGACCAACACCACATGCTTTAGAAGAAGGTGAGGGAAACCTGCAAGGAGGTCAGACTGAGAAACACTGATCTTGAAAAAAGCATTTTTTTTCTTTCTGGTTTTGTTTTGTTTTGTCTTCAACTCAACAGGAAAGGTTGAAGTAAAGACCATAACTACTTGTTTGTGATGAGATTTTAAGTTTTCCCTTTTGAAAATTCATAGCAAGACAACAAAGCCTAAATAAACTGCTTAAATAAGAAAGCAGAGAGAAAAAAAAAAGTTCAGCTGCATTATTATGGGTATCTAATGCCATGTAAAAGAACCTAGTCTTGTTTACGCTAAAAAGAAAATGTGTTTTGCTGCCTCTACTTCCTGCTGTGTAGCTTACACTCATCCAGCTGACTTCTTCCACCATTTGGAAATTTGCGAATTTTTCACTGTTCTTTAAAGATACACCAAGATTCTGCTTCCCCTAATTCCCAAAGGGAGATATTTCCAGGAATGCAGTAATCTAGGGATTTTATGTTGCCATAAGTACTAAACATATCTTGTGATGAAGAGCCAGCAGAGAAGGTCAGAAATTTTCCATCAGCAGTGCTGAACTATTTGTTGAAAGGTGATGATGACAAAATACTTGGCCAAAAAAACAAACAAACCATAATTCTCTTACAAAACTTTTTTCTTCCATTCACTCTGAGTTTTTATTATCAGATTTCCAAGTTTTTATGGGACTAAGCAAACCATTGATTAAAATCTCTGAATAGAACCTAAATGACAAAACAGGAACAAACAGCACATTTTTTCCCGGAACAAGTTTCATAAAACTGATTTATAGATATGGAAGACAGGAACAAAAAGTGGCTAATAAATCCCTTTGGAAAAGGAATGGGGTCTTTGCAGTTTTGATCACTATTATTTCTGCTCTCTCATCCATTACCTGTGGAGCAAACTTTTTTTTTTTAATTTATTTTATTATTATTTTTTTTTTAACAGCAACTAGTTTCAGGTTAGCTTTTAAAAGATGATATTCAGTTGCCTGGAAAACTTTAGACGAAAACCATTTTTTAAAATGTGGTTTGTTTCCCTGGGTGGTGACTGTGTAGATGGCATCCCAGTTCTGTATGCATTACACTGGCATATTTTACGGTTCTTTGTTGCACCCAGTCTCTGTATTTTACATATTGGGAAACAGTAAAGGGTTTTCTATTGTAGACCATATTTTAAGAGTTGTCCTCGTTACTGTCAGTTAAAATCTCGATGTAACACAGTGGAGTTTTAAGTACGAAATGAGCAGTGGAAGGGTCGATTGATTGACTAGATTGCCAGCTAAAGACAAGAAGAGAGACATGACTAAAAGAAGGGGTTACACATGCAAACAGCTGGGAAAACAAACAAACAAACAAAACAAAACAAAATACAAGAATGAAAAACAAAACAATATATTCAGGCTAAAGCACCATAATACAGAGAAATACAGTACTGGTAATGACTTGCATTTCTGCAGCATCTTTCATCCAGAGTTGTCTTCAGACATTACAGAGATCTCATCATTCATCCCTCTAAAAGCCATCATCTTGCAGGTCAAGGTGAGAAAAAGAGATTAGAAAGATATTGAGAAGAAAGCTAGAATCTAGGAAAAGAGAGGCAGAATAGGCAAACCAACTTTTCAAGAAAGTTTTACAAAGAATGCTACTCAAAATCAAGTCATGGCTCTCCACTGCAGACATGGATATTACTTGATAATATTTTATTCCTTGATGTTACCTTGGGACAAACATGTTGCGCTCTGAGCTACATTTAAACTGGAAGACCTAGCCTGCTCTCAGCTATATTTTGGGGCTCTTAACTGCCGCTTGCAGGCATCATCCCCTGATCATGCCCTGGTTTCTCCAGAGAGGACCATGAGGGATCTTTGATAACTAGCTAGTCCTTGTTTTGGACTAGGGTTATAACATACCACAAAGGAAATTCACAGGTTGCTTCAAATAAAAATATCATTTCAGATATAGTTGAGGACTTAAAGCATTGTGGTACTCTCTTTTAAAACCGGAAAATATATTAGGGCAGCACCAAATTCTACCAATTGTTTCCAACTTGATAAGAAATTTGGCAGACTTCTGGGTTGGGAGATTTAAAGTTGGTTCTTCATGCTGGAAGTTCAAGGTCTTTCCAGTCCATCTGCAGCCTGAAAATGCAGCGAGGGAATTGCAGATATAAGCAGTCCTGTTTTGAAAATGGTGTGTTTATCTCATTGTATGTACAGTCATACCCACAATTCCTAAACACAAGCACTAGGACCCTTATTTTCTCTCCTCTTCATATATTTCATGTTCCTAAAGCATATAAATTTATTTTGCAATTGGGAAGTCAAAGTCATCTTAGACTGTATGAAAGAGAGACACTTCTAGCTCAGGGAATAGCATTTCTCTACATGTCATTGAATTTGATAATTTAATTAGGAGCACTGGCAACTTAATACATATTCAACTGGGTAGTGTTGTATGCAGCTGTGCTGTGCCACATGGTGGCAAAAGAAGGGGCAAGAATTTGATCTTCAGCTTTGCTGATTTTTGTATTCATCATGTGCAGTGTGCTGGGTGTGCGTGGGCAGCTGGAGAAAATTCTATCCGAGTTGTTGCATGGCTGTGTCTGGATGCTGACTGATTGCACCTGCCACATTTCATTTTTAGACAGGTTGATATTAACCTTCTATACTTCCAAACGTAGTCCTCTTTCACAGTGCCTCAGAGTTCCTAAGAAGACACCTTGTGTTCCCACCCTTAAAAAAAGAATAAAAATAAAAAGAGAAAAGGACATTTCATAGCAAAGCAATGCCAGAGGATTTGAATCTTCTCCATGTCTCCTTGTTGTCTCCTCGAGCTAGCATTCTTTTATCATTGAGATGTTCTGGTGTGTAATTTAGTTTTGAGTAGAAGCTGCGTAGTTCTCCTATATCCCTATCTATCGGTGCATGAAATAAAGATCCATGTACAACCCAGGAGACACAGGCATAGTCCTTTGCACCTGAGAAAAGCAAGTAACTGATGCCCATGGAATGATTTAAAAATCCTTACTCTTTCTCCCAAATTTCGTTTCACTCAATGCATTCAGATTGAAATTCTCCCTTCTTGTTGATTCTGTTTGCATAACTACACACTTGGCTTAGGTCATCCGGGATGTTTTTTGGCTGTGGAGGGGGAAAAACACTTTGTTTTCACTTTGCCTTCTGATTCTGAGATTTATTCTATTATCTCTGTGCCTTTGGTTTGATAATTGATACTCTACATCATCTAAGCTGGTATTCAATTTCTTTATAGTATCACGTTTTACTGATCATTCTCACCCATGTGTTTAAGTTCCTAACTTAGAGTTTCTATGACAAAATTAAACCGTAACATTTTTTTCTTAGTTATAAGAAAAGGCGACATCAAAATGTGAGATGCAGGTCATCAACACCTGACCAAAGTAATATACATATGTCTGATGATGGATGCAGGTTCCCAGATGGGAACTACAGTACGGAAAATCTGTAAGAAACTGAAACAGTTATTCCTTGTTTGTGTTTGTCTTGTGAGGCTTCTGTAAAAACAGCAGAATTCTTGTTTTTCCCATGCCATGCACCAAGTCTCTCACTCAAAGATATAGCTTTTGGCTATTTTTGTCAGTGAGGCCAGTTCCAAAGGAGAAATCAGCTTGTCATTTTACTTTTACCCAAACGCAAATCATTTTCTGTACCATTTATATCTTCTTAAGTGCAGCCATTACTTGAAATGTAAAGCCACTCTATGACGCAACAGCTATAATCTAAGTCTTTATCCATCAGTTCTGCACAGAATACTGAATGATCTTGTATTCATCTTTGTACTGGGTCTGGCTGGGATGTTAACTTTCCCTGCAGCAGCCCATACAGTGCTGTGCTCTGCACTTGTAGCTAGAACAGCAGTGGTTTCACACCAGGGCTGTGTCCGCTGCTGAGCAGTGCTGGCACAGCATCAATACTCTCTCTAACCCTCCTAGGAGGTGGCCAAAAAAGCAAGAAAAGAAACATCACCAGGGCAGCTGACCTAAACCAACCAAAGGGTATTCCATACCATATGGTGTCACACTCAGCACTAAAAGGTGGAAACAGGAAGAAGAGGGGAGGGGTGGGCTCTCATTGTGAAAACGTCGGTCCTCCTCCCAAACCCCAGCTACATGCGTTGAGGCCCTGCTTCAATGACATGGTCAAGCATCGCTCATTTGTGGGAAGTAGAGAGTAATTTCTTTCCTCTGCACTTCCACATAGCCTTTATTTGTTTTGGTTTGGTTAGGTTTTTCCTTTTTTCCTTTCCCCCCTCCCTTTTCCCCTTTCCCTTTTTTACTCCTTTAGTTAAATTGTTTAGTTAATAATAATCTTTCCTTAATAATAATAATAATAATTATTTCCCTTTAATTAAATTATCCTTATCTCAACCTGTGAGTTGTTCTTTACTTTACTTCTTCCCCTCCTCATCTAAGGAGGGGGAGTGAGAGAGCGGTTGTGGTGTTTAGCTGCCTAGCATGGTAAAACCACCACAATCTCACAGAACAACTTGTTGCTATCCTTAGTTCTCCAATTATTACAGTTTTGATTTTTCCTCCTCTCTTTCTTTTAAGTATATTCTAAAGCATATAAGAGTCTGTCCTTTAGAACAGTAAAGCTTTATCTTTATTCTTTACTTACAAACAATTTTGTTCATTCAAATGCTTACCAGGGCTCTTTTTTAACAAGGTGAAGAAAATGACTGGATGAAGTTCTCCAGATGTCAGTGAAATGACAATGTTGCTGTGGCAGGAAGAGAAATGATCTCTCTCTACTACTGGTGCCTTGAACTAAAATGTATATATATTATATATTTCTGTAGGAAGCAAGTTTTAATTATCTTTTATTATCTTTGAGTATAATTTTGTAATCATAAGCTGCTGGATCAGAGGTAGCAGTGAACATCAAGTTGCCAGCCTTGTCAATGGACTTAATTTATTAAAGGCAAATAATTAACATTTATCAGGGCGGATGGAAAAAGCAGGTGAATGTGGTGACAGTAGTAATAATGAAAAGTCAAAAGGAAGGATTGCTTCTAGTGTATCTCGGAATATAACAGGAATGATATTGTCTTACAGTAGTGCAAGAGACTTGGTTTAAAAAAAAAAAAAAAATAGAGGGGAAAGGTATTTTGTTTTTTTGTCTGGTTTTTGTTTGTTTTTGACAGTCATCTGTCCACTACTCTGTGAATGTGAATTGAGAAAAATCTGATATTTTCAGTGTACAGACAGGGCTTGCTAAATCTGCATAACGATCAAGAATCAACAAATTGTCCTGGGGCAATAAATATTACACCTGAAGAGTAGTTTGTTTTAATTCCTGAAAATCAAGCTGTTTTGTTACAATGCTTCTAGAAAAATTCAAAAATATATCCATCAGGGGCTTGCTCCTCTAGCCTATCAAGTCTTATTTGGGCCTTACGGTGATCTTTGCTGGGTCAGTCGTGTGTCCCAGCAAAGATCAGTCAGCTTGGCATGTAAAGCTGGCACAATGATTGATATGGGGGCAGAGATGGTATTTTTTACCAGTGCTTATCTGCAAAAGTGCTGTTCTGGGGATCCATGTAGTGGGAAGAAAAGTAATTTGGTTTGAAGCTGCATTGTGTTTTACCAGACCTGATACTTATCATGGGGAAAACCTGCTCAATTCACATGGTTTTAATCAAATCAGGTTCAAAGCAGTTGATTGATTTATTAATGAGAATAATTAACCAGCAATCAATGAATTATGCATTCAGGATCAGCAATACACCATAATAAAACAATACTAGAAGCTTACAAAATGTTAATAAATAGATTTCTCCATACCCTTCTATATCTAATCAAAGTGATAAGGGAGATGGGAATGCCAGCAGAGCAAATTCTGGTGGTGTCAGTCCAAATTTTGATGCTGCTCTTTTCCCTCTTCTCTGTCCCCACTGTTAAAGATTTTCTTCTTTCACATTTCTTTCCAGGCTGACTCCTCATTTGTTTCAAAAGTATCTTCATTGCTGTTTAACATGGATGATCACTGTCTTTCTCAGTGTTGACAGTTTTAGGGCAAAATGACCTCTCAGACAGTTTAGGCTCTGTTTTCAGACAAACTGATTACACTCGAGCTTGAGATTTACCTGTTTTACCAGCCATTTTTCCAAAAGGGAGGTTCTGTGAATTTGCCTTCAGTGTGCTGTAAGACTGGGTGATACCAGTCCCAGAATCAGGATTCAATTCTACTTTCTGACCCCAGAATAGAGAAGGGACATAGAGAAAGGCTAAGGAACCAGACTGGGACTTTAGTTATTTGTATAGAAGCCTTTCTTTTTCCTCTTTTTTTTTTTTTTTTTTTTTTTTTTTTTTTTCCCTAAATGCATTTTCACTGTTTTGTCTAATTTATTCTGTGTCAGTGGAAAGTATTAAATATTTTTTTTCTCTTTATGATGTGAACCTTAAAAATTATAGATGATTCTATTTCCTGGATAGATATTATTGAAGACTAACAAAGCTCAAACTCATCACTCTTGTGTAAATGTTCTCAGGGATATGGCCATGAATGATGAGTCTTTGTTGATGACCCATAAAATTTCTGAAAACTAGGGACTAGAGATTTATATTCCATTCTTGTGCACATTGTCTAATTCACTTTTGCCTATAATTCTCTATTACTGTGTATGTGCTCAAATATCAATGTATCTAAAAGCTTTTCCTTCTAAAGCAGTCTTAGTTCATTCCTTCTTTAAAAGGCAATTTAATCTAAAGAGCTTCCTCATATTATCAGATTATGAGAAGTTCTCTGAACATGTGTGTGTGCTCAGTGTAGAAAAAGTAATGTTCATGTTCAGGATTTGATTAATTATTAATTAGTTACTTGCAATATTTATCCATATTTTTGAACCATCCTGTATCTGATATTTACCCCTATGTGTAATAAACTCTGGTGTGTTATTGTGTAACAGGATTTGGAGATTTTCTTTTTCTGCCTGAAAAAGGAAAACAAAGTTTTTAGAACAAACACACAAGCCCAATTTTTAACATTTGATTGTTGATTTCAGGTATCCTACTTAAGCATCCAATACAGATCTGGTCTGCTGGGAGTACTGAACAGCTACCCTGTAAAAATGGATTACTTTTGTAGTGACTATGTCTTTTTTTTTAAAATCCCTAGCTCATTATTTCATGATTTCTTTACCTTTCAGTAAGAAATACAAATGCTGGGATGACTTTTAAAGTCTGTCTCCTTCTTTACTTTTTATTTTTATTGCTTACCTCTCAGTAATATACTGTCACCCTATTCAATTCTTGAAGCTGGAAATAACCAAAATGAAACAGAAAGTAAATAATAAAAATTCTCTCTGGCCAAACTTTTTCAAAAGGGACGTGTCATTTCTTATCCATTCATTTATCAATGTTTTCACTACCTAAGCTGCAATTCTGTGTTTTGAAATGTTAACAAGGTAAAGGAAAATCCTGTTTCCATTATTCTTAAAGAAGATAGGCTGTTGTGGATCCAGATATTAAATATCATGCACAGACAAAAATGTAAATATGCCTCTGTAGTTGTGGGCAATTTGTATTTTAGGTAACATAACTATATATAAGATGAAAATCACACTCTGGTCCCCATACACATGTAAGTCACGAACTGTACCCAAAATCACCCCAAATATGTACAGTTCTGTTTTTTGTTGTTGTTGTTGTTTGTTTGTTCTAATTAGGCAAAGAAAAGCTTTTTCTTTTCTTTTTTTTTTCTTTTTGTTTTTTTTTTTCTTCCTGTGTTACAGCCAGCCAGACACATCATACGTTAGTCTCCACTGCTGTCTCCATCTTCTTTAGCCAGAGCCTGGATTTTACGGAGACTTTTATAGAGAAATGTGTCTGCAATGTTTCTCAGGTTATTCCATGTACACCATCATGTTGATGTGAAACTTTTCAAACATTTTTTTCTGATATATATTTTGGAAAGAAATATATATTTTGCAAATGCATCCTTATGCATCACTGGAGTTCTGACCAACTCTAAAATATAATAAAGCTTGGGAAACACTTCTCTGCTAAGACCATATGTTTATCTATTGATCTGTTAATGTATTTATCTATTAAATCTATGCAAGTGGCTTTGCAAATGGCATGGGATATGGCTTGGTCCTGAAGATTGCACTTAGAACAAGAGAAAGCTCTAAAAGTAATAGAGTTGCTTCTTGTTGAAGAATAATTTTGGTGAAAAATCCCTAGAAAAACAGACAGTCTTAACAAGGAGGTGACATGAAGTCTAAAACAGGTGACAGCAGAGCACTATCTATACAATGTCTGTCCCAAGAAACTTGTGAAAAGTCATCAGTGTAGTGGTAGAGTATAATAGCATAACTGATTTTGTTGCTTTTAATCAGGGTGATGACTGGAAGAAAGATTCAGATGTTCCTCTCTTATAAAGACTTCTTTTTACTGGCAGGGTTGAAAAGGACTCACGTTTCATCTGGATACCTTGGCAATTTGTGTGGATATACTAGCTATGTGCAAAGTAAAAACTTCCTATGAATAAGGCAAGAAACAGTCGTGGTTTGGGAATTTTCATTAGCATTTGCAGGACCAGAAGATTTTAATATAGTAAGTGTTCATCTGATAAAAGTGTTTAAAGAAAAAGAGTAGGTGTTTTGTGAGTGAACGGCAGAATCAATCTTTCTATAGCGCATATGGAAATATTACAGTTTTGGATGTTGTAACTATTTGCAGTGCTGTCAAATTGCCACGAAAAAAGGTCATAAGTCACATTACAACAAAAATATATTCCTAGTATACATTCCTTGTAGCTAAGGCAAAAAATAAGTTCTGAAGCACGTCATACATTTTGTCAGCTTTGGCTGTATACTCAGTGTGAGAGATTTCAGTCAGGAAAAAATTCCTGATTTCTGCCTTGCCTCTGCATTCACTGTGACAGGAGAATATGAGCACTGAACTGAACAGAGAATCAGAAGAGGAGTTTAGCAAATGGACAGTTGGACAGAGAGGAACTTCATGAGTTTCAATGAGGGCAAGTGCAGGGTCCTTCGTCTGGGGAGGAATAACCCCAGACACCAATACAGGTTGGGGGCTGAGCTGCTGGAGAGCAGCTCTGTGGAGAGGGACCTGGGGGTTGTGGTGGACAAGTTAAACATGAGCCAGCAGTATATGCCCTTGTGGCCAAGAAGGTCAATGGGATCCTAGCCTGCATCAGGAGGAGTTGGAAAGCAGGTCCAGAGAGGTGATTCTGCCCCTCTGCTCAGCTCTGGTGAGGCCACACCTGTTGTGTACAGTTCTGGGCTCCCCAGTACAGGAAGGATGCAGAACTCCTAGAAAGGGTCCAGCATAGAGCCACAAAGATAATTCAGGGATTGGAGCATCTGTCCTATGAGGAAGCTGGGCCTGTTTAGCCTAGAGAAGAGAAGATTTAGAGGGGATCTCATCAATCTCTACAAATACTTGAGGGGACCATGTAAAGCAGATGGGGCCAAACTCTTCTCAGTGGTGGCCAGCGATAGGACAAGTGGTAATTGGGTATAAATTGGACCACGGGAGGTTTCATTAACATATGAAGGAGAACTTCTTTATGGTTCGGGTGACAGAGCACTGGAACAGGCTGACCAGAGAGGTTGTGGAGTCTCCTTTGGAGATACTCAAAACCTGCCTGGATATGATCCTGTGTAACATTCTCTAGGTGACCCTGCCTGAGCAGAGGCTTTAGACTGGATGATCACTGGAGGTCCCTTCCAGCCTCAACCACTCTGTGATTCTGTGAAATGATCACATATACTGAGGTCTCATGGTTGCAAAGAAAACATATTGAAATCGTATGTTGGTGTCAATTTGTTTAATGCTTTTAAATACCTTTATTGTTAAGCAGTTGTGGGAAATTTGTCTGTTAGAAGTAAACAAATGAAAAATGCACTGATTTCATTTACAGTAGGGGGTGATGTCTTAGGCCATTTACTGTTGCACCAGGGTGTGTAGAAACCTTCTAGATGATTTGGGTTCTGCCTCTGCAAGCTGCTGTGCATTCATGTAATAGAAATGGTTCATCACCCATTGCATGACAAATATAAACAAATGAGACTGCAGTCCAGCAGGATGAACTGGGACTTTTCGCATCCTACAGCAAGTTATTGGTAGTGTATTGTAGAGATCTAGGCTGTTTGTTCTGGCCCTATCTGCTTAGATTAATAACATCAGCATAACTGATTGGTTCTGTGTTGCTAGCTGGCTGGCTTTCTGATAGTACAACTGTGAAGTATAATACTTGCTAGCTTTGAAGTAACTACTACTTAACTAGTTGCTAGCAGCAACTACCTTAAATACTGCTAATAATAGTGGAGCACTTACGTATAGATTTCCAAACACAGCATTTGAAAGATATGTTCCTGAAACCTGACCTCAGTTCTATTTATGTAAACCTAGACAAGTCTTTCACTGATACAAAGCAGTTATCAATTATAATTTATAGAAATATGATTTATATTATATATGATTTATGTAATATATAGGATTTATAGAAAAGTCAAAAAATGAAGTATTTTTTCCAAGTTGTAGGAGATGTGCTTGACTTTTTGTCCTTGGACAGTAGTGCACCTGGGAGAAGTTAGTCTATTACTGCAGGAAATAAAATTGCAAGCAGAAGTACAGGTCCTAAACACACCAATTATTAAAGTAAAATATTAACAGAAAAGTCTCATAGTTACTGATGATCCCTCTTCTTGAGTATAAACAGATTTCTGTAGAATGACTGATTTTGCCTTTCATTTAAACTGCTGTTTATCACAGCACCATTTTCATTATCAGCACATCTCCTGGGTATTTCTTGGCCATGTATTCAAACAAAGCATATTTCCTAACTTAGCTGCTTTTACATCAGCTGAGGTGTCATTCTTTAGAGCTGTATTCTAGGTTGCAAGTTGAGTAGAGAAAGGTTTCAGCAGATGCAGAGCAACATAGCTACCTTGACTTTGGCTTCTAGGATAAGGTATTGACTTGAAACCAGTCAAAACAGCAGCAGTGTTCTCACTGGGCCTTGTCACTCCATTTTGTGTGTAATTTCTTAACCAAATACCTCCCAGCTGAGGGGAAATCCTGAAATGGAAAGTTTGAAAACAATGTAAGACTGAGTTCACTGCCTACACAGATCCTAATGAAAATTTACTTTATGGTAATTTTACTGATCATAAGTTCTCTTTCAATTGCATTTACTTTCTAAGGTTTACAGACTTAATTGCTGTCCTCATTTAGTAAAGTGTGTACACATTTAAAGCACTGAAGTAGCTCTATATAAAATAAAACTGTCACAAAAATGTTGACTTCCTTTTGCATTGTATCCACATTCATTACAGTTTACAACTCAAGTAGGAAAGCAGAAATGAAATAATTAAATAAATAAATAAGACTATTAAACTAAACATTATCTAAAAGTTTGCAGTCCAGCAGAATCATACATGCTGCAAACATATATGCCAGAAAATAAATGCTCCAAAACACTGGCAATATTTGTGTGCTGATGAAGATATGACAGGAAGTTCTTATGCATACCTTTGGGGAGAAAAGTGTAGTTCAAACCACCCTATACACAGTAGAAATTTGAAGTAATTGAGCCTATAGTTTCTGTATAATGACATATTGTGACTATCCAGAAGAGATTTCCTTGTCTGTTTCATAAAACACTATCATAAAGATAACACATAATAAACTACATGGAGTATTATGAAGATAAACCTCCTCATAGAACATTCAGTCTGAGCATAAAGCAGGTAGTAAAGGGTGTTTTATATAATATTTGCTTGACATAGTAGACTTTCAAAGGCTTAAATTCAAAGAGGAAAAAAAGTGAAGGAAGGAGAGGAGGGAATTGGTTCTTCATAGAATGATTAGATATTATAATTTGTCTTAAAAGATCTTTCCATCAGTTATATCCTATTCATGTTTTTCAGTGAGGATGGCTTGTTTTTGTTATTTTTTTTGAGGTAATTTTGGTCAGAATCTTTGTTTCCATCTGTTCTTGTTTTCAGATCTTTGTACATGCCTCATATTCGTCTGCCTCATACATGGCTTCTCTGCTTACTCTCATGGAAACATGGATGTGAGAAGCTGGATGACATGCTTTCTATGACCTTGTGTTGCTCTTCTTTAAGTGGAGGAAAGATGGTATTCTTACCCCACATCTGATTCTCTCTGTTCTTGTTATCATCTTCTACCGCTCAGGTTCTCAGTCTGTACAATGAAACTGGTTTCATGGAGCCTTAGTATTGGCACATAGATATTTCCTACAAAAGACCAGAAAGTTTGGCTTGGTTGCCATCTACTCTCCCTGATCTGGAATCTGCTCTGTAGTAGAAGGTAACCCTCAGAGATGTGAATGAGTTTTTTACAATTTTTTGAAGATATCAGGATGTTGTACAATTGTTATTGAAACAAAACCAATATATTTACCAGTCTCATTAACTGTGACAAGTATTAAGCCTTGCAAATTACAGAGAACACCTGCAGATGTCCTCAAAATATAATCTGTCAGCTTTTTATTGTTAAAGGAAATTGCAACAAATCCTGAATTGTGTGAGAACCTGCCTGAATCAAAACCAATGAAAATATTTGCTCATGCCCTTGGGAATCAAAACTGCCAGATTTTATGCAGATCCAATTAAAATACTATCACACAACAGATGCTCAGGTTCAAAAAAAAAAAAAAAAGTTAGTTTCAGTACTGGTTTAACACAGTATTCATCCTTCAGTGCTGGTGAATTCATGAATCATGGATGTTTTACTTTTCATTTAGATAAACAATGTTGTGTCTGCACCATGTTGTCCTGCTGTTGGTAGAGATTGCGAGATGCCACACATACTACATAAAGTTAAAAAATAATCCAAGTTACCAAGGAATTCTGACATCTGTAAGAATGAATAGGAAAGCTAATGTAGGGAGAGCTTCTGAGGTACATCTGCTTCCAGTCTTTGGGGTTAGCAGCAGCTTTGGTATCATGTAAATATATTCAACACTTTCTTCTCATCTAGAATCCAGAATTCAAATAGAGTTGCAGAGGAAATTTCCCTCAGTTTTCTCTTTGGTTTTGAAGAAAACGGTGCCTACCACCTTCTGTCTGTCTTCTGTTAAGCTTATGCATACACTCTTTGCCTGCATGCTTTCAAGCTAGAAGTAGCATGTTAAAATGGATCTTAGAAGTTCTCTCCTTTTCTCATTGCTCTTTCCATAAAAATGTTAGTGAAGTTGTGTACATTGTTATCAAGCCACTTATGAACTTGGAACAAAAAACTTTTCCAGAAACATCTCAAACTTTATTGAATTAGGATTATTGCATGTGGTAAAGTCTACTGTAGAAGCAGAGATGAGCTGTTTGTTTTCCCAGGGTTTAACAGTATTTTTATCAATGTATTTTTAACTGTTTTTGCAAGTGAGAAAGAAATGCACTTGTACTGTTTCTACAGGCTTCTGAAAACCTGGATTTTGCAGAGGATATGTCTGCAAAGCAAAATGTAGGCATGACTGGAGAATGAAACCTAGCCAGAATTGGTAGTAGTATCAGCATAGATGTAAAGGTGAGAATCCTAATGTGTTAGCAATTTTGTTGAGAGCGCTGAAGTACAGAGACCATGGTTGCCAATACATCTTGACTCTCTGTTCATTTATCTTCATTGATTGTGTCATATATACATATACATATACAGAGAAGTACAGAGTAAGTAGCATGTGTTACTGTCCATCTTCAGGTTGTTGTGTAGACATGCTTCTGACTGAAATTTTAGGTTTCCTGAAAAGTTTAACTAGTTTTGAGTGCAGAATTCCCAGAAGTTTGACTCAACAATCCTTTGGGCCTTAGTTCTGTGAAACAGGATTAATTACAGCATTTTTTAAACCTAAATTTGTCATTAGTCTTTGTGTCAGGGAATATCTTTAACTGAGTTGTGGTGTTAGTGAAAATATTGAGATGCCACTTAGATAGCTATAATGAGTAATAATAATAAACACAAATTTCTCTTGCAACTTTCTTTTCAGTTCAGCAAGGAAGGCATTCTCTCCCACGTTTCACTATCATTGTTGTGGAAGAGATTATGTTTTCATTTCTGTAAAAAGGGGATTTCATTTCTGTAATAAGGGCTTCACCACAAGATTTTTTCTGTTACAGTTTTGTTGACACTATTACTCTAGTATATTCCAAACTGCTTATAATTTTCTTTTTCCTTCAGAGAGAAACAAAATCAAGTTTACATGTAGTAAGTCAGAGCAAATTGACTGGAAAATATCAGTTGCTGCTCTAGTTAAAAGTAATACTATGTTGTTAGAGCAGTAAAAGGTAGAAAAAATATTCATATAACTGAAAATCATGTCCCATAAAGAGCTGCATGAAGTTATGCAAATGGTATTCCAAATATAAGTCTGATATCTTTCTTCAAATGTACATCTGATTTTCAAAACTATTTTTTTATTAAAATGATAAGTAATGCCGTGACATACTAATTAAAAAGTGATTTGTTTTCCTAAGAAGCTTGAAATTAATTTTATAGGACATTATTATTGGTTTTGGTCTGATACAAACAGGGTGATTCTAGCTTTATACTTTCGTTATACGGAACAGAATGTAGCTCTATAGCAACCAAACATCTTGTGTTCTAATGGAATCGAACAAATATATACCAGAAACATTCTTTTTTGTTATTGCTTTTTTTCAGCAGTAGTTGTCATATGCAGACATAATTTTTATTTGTTTTTCTCTCTGAAAATTTCCGATCTCCATCTCTGGGGAAATAAGAAATACGGTAAAACAATATCTTCACATTTTAGAAGCTTGGGTCTGTGAGAAAGAGGGAAATACAGATTTTCTTCTACTGGCTTAGCCAGCAAATCTACTTCTTCTGTCATTTTTAATTTTTTTTTTTTTTCTGATTCTCTGAAGTCCTCTGTTTGCCTGCTGTTCCCTTGGTTTTCTGGCATGGAACACCCACAAAATCCATCATTGCAATATGGAGGGATCATCTCCATATCCATTTTCTCATGGTGAAAGAGCACAATGAGATGTTCAGGGAGCAGACAGCATGTTTCTCATTCCAGAAGCCTCACTCTTTTAGTGAGAAGCATTGGCTTCCTCATTCCAAGGGCACACAAGTAGTTAAGCCAGCAGAAGATGGCTGCAACTTACCCTGTTGGACATAATTAAGTCAAATGGTACCTTAACTCTTGCTTGATTTGATGAATGCGTATAGATTATTTCTAGGGCAAAACTATGCATGTACAAGTTTAAATTTTGGATTCTGTAAGTATTCATACCGGTGACATTTCATTCTGTTTGACTGCTGGGAAATCCTGTTTTGATTACAAAGGACGTATAAGAAAAGACCAGTAGAGAATTCATTTAAAATCTGACATGAATATTAATGGTGAAGTCCTTAATCCACCTGCAGTTGTACAGCACTGCCTTTACATATTGGGGTTTTACACTTTTGCATTAATGAAAGGATAACTGGCAATTCTGTTTCTAATATACACATTTTAAATACTAAGTTCTACTTGCCAGCTATGAATTTACAGCTGCACAAGTCCACCTGTGATTATATTTTTCTGGCAACAGAAAAATAGAATAGGAAGAGAAAAAATGGAAAAGGAAGCAAAATATAATCCAGATCTTTGAGCACAAACTTTTTCCACAGCTGCAGTACCTGAAGGGAAGATGAAACTAGCTGCATGTCCTCCATCTTCCATTCTTCTAGTCCAGAATTGGCACTTTGCAAAATATTTTGAATCTTTAAATGATTCAAGGAAGCATTACTTGACTAAAAAGTAAAAATAAAATAAAATAAAATAAAATAAAATAAAATAAAATAAATAAAATGGAATTGAGTCTGCTTGACTCTGTCAACTTTAGATTGCATTAATAAAGCAGTTTGCTAGGAATAGTTGGTTATACTAACAGCACTACAGAACACTCCTGGTGCTACCTATAAACAAGATCCAAGGGGAAGCAATCGAAAAGTTTTTCAGTGCAAACTGTTTAAATCCTAAGTTCCTTTCTAAAATAAAATATAATAAGGTAGCCTAATGTAGTGCATAATAGGTGAATAGTGCTAGTGACAAAAATCCTTACAGTTAGGCTACTGTATATTAGACTCCAAATTTCCTGATTTTAAGACAGTTATATAGCTGAAAATCAAGGAGGTACAAAATTGGTAGGGAGTTTTCCTCCAGCCAGGGTGAAATTAATCAGGTTACTTTGAGAGCTGTTTGAAACCATAGGTTTAATTAATTAATGGCTTAGAGCACAAGACTTCTGATAAAGCAGACTCTTTGTGAAAAATATAAAGAACAATGATAAAATGAATTTTTATTTTCCAAAGAGAATTAATCAAATACTGGTTGCTTTTAATGGGTTTTCCCCCTGCTCCCTTGCCCACCCTTACCCGATTTGCTAATTAGACTACATGTCATCAAGACATGATCAAGTCTGCATGTAAAAGGTGTCCCTGCAGAGACTGTCTGACTGCCTTAAGCTGGAATTTTTCAAAAACAGTTAGGGAGAGTGAAGCAAAACAAAAAGAACAGATCTGAGGAGAAATGAATGAGCACAAAAAGGACATAGATTTTCAAGCAGTTCAAGTACTAAGATGTATCTATAAATGTAATGTTTTTTTAACCTCCTTACTCCATAGTGTATTTTCTTTTTCCTCCTCTTTAAAGACACCAGTGTGTTCACCGAAGTCAGTGGATTAACTTTCATGGGCCAAATTTGTAAAGGTGTTTTTATGGATAGGTTCCTGTGGTCATTAAGCTCCTTGATGCTATTGAAAACCTCACTAGGTGCTAATCTACATCCCTAAGCAGTTTTAAAAGTCACGACATAATCATTTTTTTTAGGTCTGTGGTCAGGTCTTGGTCATCCAGATGAAGGAGAAGAAAATTTGGAGTTGGATAAAGCACAGAACCTATGCAATTTAGACAGTAAGAACACACAGTGAGAGCAAAATGGAGAAAATAAGAATCCATCACAATAATGCAAAAATCCTTGAGCTCCCAAACCCCCAATGCATTCTGGTTCAAGAAGTCAGCTGTAGTGTTTAGTTGGATGATACGTACCAAGATTCTTTGAAACATCAAAATAATTCCATTTCTAAAATCATTCAAGTTTGTTTACCTGCACTAGTGAAGAACTGACTTAAACCCGATCCATAGAAATTTAGCACCCACTGTGGCTGCCAAATAGGCTTCCATCTGCAGCAGATTCTTGTGGGCAGAGCATTGGGTGGGAGCAAAGGAAGGCTGAATGCTGTTTGTGCTCCGTCACTCAGTCAGTAGGAACTGAGTATTCAAGTAATTGCTTCCCATAAGATCATAAAGAAATGTCATGTGTGAGCAACGTACTATCTGGTTGTGTGTATTCTGTCTTAGATATTAGCCACCACTATAGGCTTAGGGAAGAATATAGGAACAGTGCAAATGCATGGTTTCTCCTGAATAACCTTCAGCCTGGGGAAATTTACAAACTAAAGAATTCCTGAACTGAAGAGAGTATTTTTCTAATTAATGGCTCTTGATGAATATTTTTCTATCTACGGTTTGTTGAGTTTCTTTTTGAGATCAGAGTTTTTCTGTGTCTTTGAAAATCTCTGCCGTGGAATTACCACTGACATAAGCTTTTGCTCTGATAGTAGGAAGACAAAACACAGTGTTACAGCCATCACATGAGTGACCAGGGAGAATAGGAAGGGGCTGAAACATCTGCTTCACATAGGGTACTTGTGTTCTGCAATCTCACAGCAGCACTCTTTGCCACAGACTTCTACTGCCTACAGTTTTCTTTTACTTGGATGCACACTGCACATCCCTCTGTACCACAGTAGAGTCAGAGAGACAGGTCAGGATATAATCTCCAGCAGCCTGATCTTTGTGACTGCTACTAAAAAGAGATATTCTATAGAAGTAGTGCTGGACTTGATCACCTCCTAGACAAATGAAATTAAAACTTTATTGAACCTCCCTGGAAGGTGAGATTAAACTTTTTCTATTAAATTAAATTCCTTGGTCAGAGAAATGGAAGACTTGAAGCAGACACTGTATCAGTGGTTAGAGAAGATAATTATCCTTGCAGTAGTGAGAGAAAAATCATAGCAATTGAAAATTGGTACCCAAGAGGACAAACTTTTCCTATTAGAAAATCTTTTAGTAGGCCCCTAGAGATTAGAAAAATCAAGTTCAAATACTGAATAAAGATAGTCATCCATTCCTCTGCAGTGTTTTATTGAAACTTTACTGTGTGATAGTTTGGTACCTTAACTCTTTTTTCTTGTGGGAAAAGTGGTGTATGCTGGTCTGTGACCTGTCATTGAAAGGGCCAAAGAAAATATCAGGCATACAGTTTTAGTGTTCTATGTTCACATAAAAATGTCTGTCCCTCTTTCCTGTAAATCAAATTTCAAACTAGTGCTAATATAACTGACTTCTCATTACACATATACAGTGGTGCTTACTGCTCTGAAGCACATATACAAGAGGAATATCAGAGAAATGCAGCCAGTTTTGTCCATGTAATAAAGTCTGCTACCTTTACTTTGGTTAAGCTGTTTTTCCCACTAGAGGTGATCACATTCAGATATGGTTTGAATATACTGGTCCCGACTCTCTGCCTCTTTGTTCTAATTTTATACTGGCAATAACAAAGTGATGCTGCCACACTGCTGGCAAGCTTCCAAGTAAACATTCTTGACCCCGTGTTAACCTCCCATTATTGATGAGGAACTTTTACTTTTGTTTCTATTTAAGTTTCTTTGCTGATGACATCATCATGTCAAGTAGTGTCATATGCATTGAAATGCTATTCCTGGTCAAGTCAGTCTGTCAGTTGGTTTCAGTTGTTTCACAGGGCACTTCCATTATTGATCAGTCTGTGGACTGGATAGGCAATTCAATTACTGTAGCTTAAAAAGCTGGCTAAGGCACATGAACATATATCCATATGCATGTTTTTAGCATTTAGCATTCTGGTTATTTTACTCTGCAGCTGACGGCTGGCAATTTGATGGTTGTTCTGTCACTTTGTATCGTGTGACTTAATGCCTAAAGAAAGAAGCAGGAATCAGGTATCTTGGAAATTAATATTTGCAGTTCTGTCAAGATCTTCCTCGACAGGCGGCATTATTATCCTATGAAATGCAAATTTATACCTCTTACTTCCTTTTGGTATGTCTTTATGCCAGGACTTAACAAAGGAATAACAAAGCTGACATCTGGTCTTCCTGGATATTTTATTTGGATCCAGAACTTCAGAGTCCTTTTAGGCAAGTCTGGCCTTTTATGGACTCAAACGTTACAAATGGAAGTATAGATCAGACTAAGTTTCAGGGATCTGCTAACCGGGAGGGTGTCTGCCATGTGAGTTAAACTGCGGACTGGTTGCAGTTTCTGCAGGTAGCCACTGGACAAACTTGGTGTTTGGTTGTCATGAGAAAATAGGAAAAATGATAGTTATTTAATTTTCAGACCAAATTGAGGGAAGTAGGAAGGAAAAAAAGTGATCTTGGTACTTAGTATAAAAGGGGGAGGTGTCTGAAAGATGCAATTTTCCCTCTCAAAGTAAGTAGTTCCAAGCAAGCATGATAAAAATGAGTGTGAGCTATGGAAATGATGAGATCACTGTTGAATTAATAAGGAGACTCTTTGCCTGTAAATTTCTTTTTCTTTCACTTACAAATCTTAGGATGCTTGTTACATATTCCCTCACTTCAAGCACAAGGAGCTTATCAGATACCATGTATAAGATACTTATGAGCTTCTTGTGGTCTTTTCTCCATCTGAGGCTTAGCATAAGAAATGTCAAAAGAAAAAATGCTTTACATTAGACTTAGAGCTAGAAATGTAACAGGTTTTCAGTAATGATGGGTGATCAGACTTATGCAAACATGATGAAAAGATCTCAGTGGAATTTTACTCAAAAAAAAAAAATTTCCCTTATGGGAATATCCTATGAAACCAATTAAAAATAAAAACCAGAGGATTCCATTCAATTTGTTCCAAACAGCTACTGTATGTAATAAAGCACAATTGCTTTTTTATTTTTTCAGATTTTTTTTTTTATATCATTCTTCATAAGACCATGCATAATTATATCTCAGCTAGAAAATCTCAGAGGCTAGTTTTAAAAATCTGCACAAAAGTTCCTGAGAGGAATTAATTGCTGTCCATTTGTTCATTATGAATGTATTGTTTAGGGCAGTTTACTCATTTCTGCGTGATACATTCAAGAATTAAGTATTTTCACATGGGCTAGCCAAACTTTGATGTAACAGAGCCACATGCTTTCAAAATTTGGTTTCTTCATGCCTATAATTGAAAAAGTCCCCTCTACTATATTGCACACCAAAAAAATTGCCTAGATTAAATCTAAGAAGATGATGGGCTAACATTGTTTTTAATTATCTAGAAATTTCTAGTATATCTGAAAAATTGTTTGTATTCATCCCTCTTAGATATTTCATATAACTTGTGTGCTGTGTCTGTTCTCTTATTAGAATTTTGCACAGAACAGTTCAGATCTATGCATAACATAGAGATTTGTTAATTAGCCCTGTGATGGAGGTTTTGTGTAGGCAAGCTAATTTGTTCAGGATGGTTCAAGTAGCTCCCCACAGCACTCCATTGTGTCATGTAAACATAGCTAAAGAGCTGAGTCGTGGATTGACTTCCATGGGCTGTCACTTGTGGGCAGCAAAGCAGTTTTGACCAGCACAGCAGAACTTGAAAGGTCATTAGTAGCAGCACCTTGTTCTGAAACAGTTGAATGTGTAGAGTGATACTTGTGTTTTATAGCATACAGAAAGATGTCCCTGTGCTGTGCCTAAACATTTCAAAATCTATGTGCTTCATCATACAGAAGTTTCATGGGGCAAAAGGGTTAGACGTTTCTCTTATGGTTAATAGCTCTTATTTGGAAGTTCAGTAGGAGGAAGGAAATATTTAAGAAGCAGTAGCTCCTTGTGCAAGAGAGTTGGTGGTCTATCCTGAAGGGCTAATTTTTTTCTCCTGACATCATTTCCTGCATGTTTTTCCCAACTGGTTCTGTTCTGCTCCTTGAAAGTTGCACAGAACTTTCAATATTTGTAGCTTATTACTTCTCTCTGCTGAGTTAAGGATAATTTTAATGTCTCTAATAAAACTTGTTCTTTATACAGCCTGATGTGGATAAAATGCACTATGAGGGGACTCCTGTCTAGCTTTGCTGCAGGGCAACTGGGGTTTTGCACATCATATACAATCACGTTTTGAATCAGAGTACTTCTTTGGAAAATTTAGGTAGCTGTAGAGTTAACATTGGAGGTTGAGAACAAGCTGAATAGAAGACTTAGTAACATGAGGGGCTTGTGGAATGAGTAGCATACTATCATCACAAGACCATCACAAAGATCATAGAGAATTGAAATATTCCTGGACTATCTGCCTCATTCCTGTACAGTGAGGGATGAAGACAGCTGTGTCTTAGAGCATTTACGTAGCTGAGGAGCATGACTGGAGGTACAGGTGACATTTGCCTAACATGAGAGAGGACTAAATCAAACAGGCACAATCAGAACAAATGCATGACACAAGGAAGACAAAAATAATTTTGTTACAATTTGGTACACGATAATGAAGCTATTTGGAGTCTATGTATCTACAGAGTAGATCAGATGATATTGGTCTTTTAGCCACTAAGGGTCAAGAAAACAAAGTAAGAGTGCTTTCAGTTAAGTAAAGTTAGAAGAAATCTTTCTTTCCCTGGCTTGGAGAAAAAAAAAAAAAAAAAAAAAAAAAAAGACGTATCTCATAGGAGTCTCATTGTTTTACACACATTTGCAAAATGTCTTGGCATTTGGATAACCTCTTTATGTAAGTCCCTAAAATAAGTTACAATTCCTGCATGCCAGAGTTGCACAAAATGAGTGCATTTAAACAAGTGTCTGGTGCCTGCCATCCCCCATCAGGCAGCATGGATCAGAGTCTTACACCGCACAGCACTGGTTCCCATGCTGGTGCAGCCAGTTCAGATGAGTTCATATGCAGACCCAGTCATATGGAAGTTGCACCTGGAAGTGCAAGGCAAGTTAGAAGGACTGTCTTTAACTAGCCATTTATATGCTATGGACTTATAAGAAAAAAATCATGAGCCTGAGAATAGGTGTGTATTTCAGGACAGTATTCATTGTCCTCTTACCTAAGACTGGAACAAGATAAGTTTATTTAAAGAAAAATAAAAATCAATCTGTGAGGATATTATCATTCTAAAAGAGCCACCTCATTCTGAGGTGGACAAATGCTCTTTTCCATCCTGCTGACACTTCTAGGAATAAAAATAGTTGTTCTGTTTGTCCTTCAGCACTTTATTGAACCAGGACTTCAGAGCCTGGTTCACTTCGAATTCATGCTTAATGAAGCATAAGTTGTATTAATAGCAGCTATTAAATCTAGATAGTGTAATAGATATTTCAACTCAATACAGAGGATCTGACAGTGGCTCAAGTAGCAGAGACTGGCAACGCTGAGCTTGTGATGCACTCCAGGGTTTTCAATTCAGTTCCTAATGACACTGTCCATGAATCACTGCCCACATAAGCAGAAGCCTGTTTCTGGATAAGAAAACCCCTTTACAAGAGACAAAGGAGGTTTCAACAACAGTATCAGGGAGGCACAATGCTTTCAGAGAAGCATGGTACAGATCGTGGAAGAAAAATTTCCAGCTAGTGTTAGAGGCCAGCCTGCCATCTAGGAGAATATTTTTAATAGCCTGAGAATGTCAGTACTCCAGGGGCTTGCATTGCCGGGGAGAGCAATGCAAAAGCATACAGAGAGGGGTAATGAAAAGGACTCTGAGAAGAGCCAATCCTCTCTGACTGCAGACAGCACTGAGCCTGAGCTAATATGCTGTGTGAAACACAAGGTAGCGTGGGGAATGCTGTGTGGAGATACCCAGCCTGGCTTTATACCTAAACCAGCTCAGGCACAGCAGCCTTGAGTAGCCTGAATTCTGCATTCTGCAGACACATCTGCTCTACTTCTTTGCAGACCAGGGAGTTACATTTGTTTGGCATTGTGCCTGTGTTTTTAAGCCCTGTGCAGTCCAACTGCCTTTGCCTCAAGCCATCATGGGAGCTTCTTCACCTATGGCACTGTTTATTCACAGATAAACTGCTAATAGATAATCTGTGTTGAATGTACTTGCCAAGTCAGAAAGGCTAATGGGTGTCTGACAGTCCCATCTCATTCTCTGTACCAGAAGATCCAAAATACTTTATGGAATTAACTAATCAATATATAAAGTACATTACACAAGCAACATGTGTAGTTTCATCTGGTTATTGATCTTTGCTTGTTGACCAAATGAGAGCCTGTGTTTAACTTTAGATATTTAATAACTATGGGAGAAGGGAGGAGTACTATACAGATAGACCAAAATGCTACTGATGTAGGTAAGCAGCATCTGCTCCGTCCAGCTGATACACTTAGTTTGTTTTTTCATTTTTTTTTTTTTAAGTCCAGAAATCCAGTAGAGAAAAATAAAATTCTGTAATGAACATAATGCTTTTCTGTACCTGTGTATAGATGTCACATAAATGCAAAGTGGTCTCAGTTGTCACACATAATTTATAGTGTTGCCAGTCACCCCTATACTAATGTGTACCAGCCACCTGTCTTGCTCTATGTATAGACTAATATACGCCAAGTGCAAATAATCCCAAGGTGAACAATTGCTTTCTGTGACTGTGCATAGGAGTAAAGCCTGATTACTTGAACATTGCAAGTGGCTGTGACTTGGTGCTGAATAATTGCATTTTCAATTGTAGAAAACTTTCAGTTAATGTAACTTCATATCACCAAAAATAAGTACAAAAGAAGACAGCAGTCTTCATATTTAAGACACTTTTTTTTTCTCTGTGATTCCAGAAGGTCCTGAGAAAGCGGAGCCCAACTAGCAAAGCTTATTTTTAACCTGTTATTGTTATTAACACTTGCATTAATCGTCATGCCCAGCATCAAAAGCAAGTCTAACTCTTGTTCCTTAGCTCTCCAGTGAGTCATTCCTTCCCTTTCGCCCTAAAGACTCTCAGTAACTTATTTTTTTGTTTCTTTCCTTAATGCCCCCTCATCCATCTCCACAATACAGCCATGTATTCAGCAGTGTTCCCTCTGACAGTCTGGATGAAGGGTTTGTAAAATCTGGTCACTGGTCCTGAGTCTTCCTCCAAAGTTCATAGTGCTGCAAGCGGTGAGATAGCAGTGTTGGGGCTGTCTCAGTGTTTATTCTGTATGTTTTCCTCCAGAGTTATCAGGTTTTCTGAGAAAGTCTGTGTGTGTGTGCCTGGGTAGTAGGTACTGGTTTCCATCAGACAGGTTTTCTGAAGCAGCTATTGAACAAAGGCTGACGTTTCTGGAGGAGACAGGAAAATGAACCTATTTTTTGGAGAGTGGTCGTTCAATATCTTTTGAAAGCCAAACCACATGGAAGTGCACTAAAATGCAACCCCTTCCAGCATGGCTAAGCAGATGTATTTTGAAATCCTAACTACTTCTTGCTGTCATCCTTAAATGAGAATGGTATTTTGGGTGAATTCTCCCCTTAGTAGTTATTCCACTCAAAAGGGAGGTATTCATGAGATACTACAACAAACATGTCTTGACTTCACTAAAAGCTAGCAAACAAAATAAATTCTGTGTACTCTAGACTTTGATAGCATAAATAATATTGATGCTTGCATCTTTAATAGACTTTATCTTAACATTTATTTTGGCTAATTCCTCAGCTTTTCCTTGGTATTTACCTAAGCAATAGAGAACTAATACTTTGCATCCTATTATTCTAGACCTCTTAATTATTGTTCTAAATGGAACTGAAACCAGCCATTCAGGACAGATAGCATTTATTTATTGTGAAAAGAAACCTAAAAATGACAATGCTGCCATTAAACTGGAGAAACATATAGGATACATCCCTTGAACTCAGCTCATGGTAATGTCAGGAACTTCTACGCTGCTTTCCTACTTCCCAGTCTCTCACCAGCTATGTGGTTATTGTTGTCTCCTGAACACATGTATGATAGGAATGTAATGCTGATGGCTGACAGTTTTATTCTTAGATGGAAGCTCTGGTTCTTGTGTTTTAACTGTCTCTGGTACTACTGTAGGTCTAATTGAAAAAAAAAAATCTCATTCACTGGAATAATGAGGTCTTGTTTGTAAAGAGAATCACCTTGTCAGAGTGAAAGCTTTAGTTAGGATTTAGACTTTTAAAAACATAATGTGATACAAGAAGAAGCTATGAGAATTGTGCGCTTCAAAACTGATTGTTTTTCTGCATGGATCTCACTGCTTGTTACACCGCTTGATTTTGTCACCCTAGGAGGTACCTCTCCACTAATATTATATTATTTTGAATTCTTGTTTGTGTAGAACTGGAACCTCTGCTATTTATAATGGAATTTAGAACCATAAAGTTAATTAATATAAGTAATGTGGTAGAAATAATTTCTAGTTTGTTAAATATTCTGGGGGAAGTTTGTTGTGACACTTTATAGAAAAGTGGACCTATCATCAGCTGAAATGCTTTATTAATATGCTGGTCAATATTTGGCAAATGTAGAGCAGTGTATTCTATCTAATTTCTACTGCTGTCTTACACCGCTGTAGACCTGGGCATAAAGTTTATGAGATCAGAGATTTCTATAGCCTTGCAGAATCAATGTTTTTTCATATTAAGCTTTAAAATGTAGGGATTGCCATATTCTTATTTGTCATCTGCTTAACAGAAAAAAATAATCAGTATAAATAATGAATTTCATTAAGATTTGACTGTCACTACTACAATTATCGTCTTTCCCTTAGGCAGCTGGATGTCACAGTCAGATTCAGCTTGCAAACAAGCACTGGTAGAACAAGATTCACTTACAACAGCAGTATTTATGATTGGTGGTAATCATATTAGGATAGTCACTTTTCTATGTAAGCTTTTATGTGGGACTTAACACCAGCAGGGTTTACCATACATTAGAAAAGATAACTAGAAAAGTTATGTTAACTCCATTTTACAGGTGGGGAAAGTGAAGTAGAAAGGAAGTTAATGTGTATTTTGAAGATGGTGAGCAAAAAGGGTAGGAAAATAGTCTAGGCTCACTAACTAGACTTTAGGCCTGTCCCTTTATCTAGTCTACCATGTCACATTCCAAGTAGAATTTAAAATAATAATTATTGTTACCCATCCCATGTCGTACCATTCCTGAGATTACATCCAAGAATCATCCATGCTACAGGGTACAAAACATACAGTAAAAAAAGTCTTGCAAGCAAAGTATTAAACAGGGGACAACAGGCATCTGCGCACCAGACAGACAATGGAGGGTGAGACAAAGATAAGGAACTATCCTAAAGCAGAAATTATCTAATTAACCTTCTGCAATTTCTGTGAAACTGTGGAACACACAGTATTTCTGTAAAGAGCATATGCTCTGAAATGGTTATCTGTATCCTAATCCACTAAACCATTAGGGATATGGTTTAGTGGGGACTGTTAGTGTTAGGTCAGAGGTTGGACTCTATGATCTTGAGGTCTCTTCCAACCTAGAAATTCTGTGATTCTGTGATTCTGTGATCCTGGAAGAGTCAGGGCAGGAACATTCCACAGTGTGGCTCAGACTTCTGAGACTGCAGATTAAGAGCAAAATTTTGTTTAAGATCTATATAGAAAGGCATTGCAAAATAAATTGCAATAAAAATAAAATCCAAGTCACCCATGGTTATTGGCTTTTTGATGTCTTGAGTACTTCCTGGAAACCTGAAGACACGTTTTTCTTCCTCCCCACTCCAATGACTGTATGTGATCAAGTAAAGACCTCACCACCACACTTTAGTGGGAAGGATATTGTATCCACATGGCCATATAACCTGTGCATTTTCATGGAGGGGTCTGTAAAGTAGATGGACAGGTATGGTGAGAAAATACCTGTCATTTTCTTAATGTCAGACTTGAAGGCGTAGATAGAGATAAATGTGTGCTTTGTGCACACACACCTAAATGGTGTTTGTTTGTTTGTTTTAAGATGTGTTTATCTTTGAAGATAAGATTATCTTTCTTCCCTATGTCTTCTGTCCCAATCTGTCCCACTTGGATGAAAAACATTGGGCTGTAACTTCTTACTTGGAGAAAGTGGGAGAATAGGCAGGAAGACTGTGAGTACCGCAGGTCTGGTCACATAACACTGCTGGAGCTAGGAGAAAATATTTGGCCATTGCTGTAGTATGGCTGCCACAGTGAGTGCATGTTGTAGAAGGCAGCAAACCAGGAAGACTCTGGATTCTGCTGCTGGTCAAAGTTCAGCGAGCTTGTTGCAGTTGAACCTGAATAACAGTAAATCACTAGACTACTAAGGCTTTTGTTGGCTCCTGTATTCTGCAGAGTAAACTTCATCATGACATGAATGGAAATACAAATCTGCTGGTCCTAAATCTGTTCTGCTTACTTTTTTGTCTCATAATTCTCTGTGCAACAGCAGATCATTTGACCAACTACGTCTTTTAAAATGCATTGAAATATGAGTTCTTGACTATACATGAGCCATCAATATGTGCCACATAAGAGCTAACCATTAACCTCTGTTGCTATTCTGTTTTAGCTAACTTTTAATTTCAAATTTTTCATGCTGGTGTATCTTGATCATAGAGCTAAGAAATAAAATGCTGGGTTTTTTTGTGCCTGTCTTAAGAGATTTTCAACTTCCTGGATTGGGAAAGCTTCATTTGCATTATTTGACTACTTGCGATGTCTTTTTGGACTGACTAAACCCGTAAGCTCTACTGAAGGTTATTCAAAGCCTTTCTAGAAGGAAGGTCACAGATGCCATAAGAGTTTCCACAGAGACAACAAAGATTTTGAATTATGTATAGAGTAAAATAGAAAATATTGCCTATTATATCATACGATAAAAGAGTTTCTTTTCATAGAGTTACAGAAACCATAAAGCTACACTAGCAGATATTCACATTGATTTTTCAGAAGCTCTTCAAGAAATCTCTCAATGAAACACAACAACATCATAATTTATTTGTTAGGAGACAATGTTTTCTAATATTTATTTTGGAATACTCACATATGGTGAGAAGTTACAGTTTTTTTTCTGGAGTGTCCATAACTAATTTTGTTTTCTTTCTCTAAATCACTGCAATTTCATTGTGGTTGATTAGGTCTAGACTCAGAACTTTGGAAAGGCCCATCCTGAATTATTGGTAGGTGTTACAACCCTTTAAATTGCTAGAAAGAAAACGTGTGGTCAAAATCATCAGTTATTTGCATATCTTTTTAGCTCATTGCATAGTAGACCTATATCATAAATTAAGAGAGAATGCCAGCAGTTAGTGGTTAGTGTGATTGGAACTGGTGTGTGATATAGGTTTTTGTGTTTTTTCTTTAAAAAAATAATGATAGAAAAAAGTTTAAAAGCAGGTTGCTTTCAAGGATGAGGGGAAGAGAAAGACGGGCAGGAATTGCTCTCTACGGAGGGAAGGATAATTAGTTTTTAAAAACTATTATTATTTTTTTCTATTAAGAAAACAGGCCTTGGAGCTTTGCAAACTGATGAAGGCCTGGCCTTCCCTGGGTGGTGCAGTCAGCACAGCAACTCCTAAGTAATATCTCAGACCCTCAGGAAGCTTTATTATTAAAAAGTGGAAATGATCATATTTAATTGCATGTTGTGCTAGAGGGAATAATCTTTCAGGAGTGCAGGAAGGATTATTTAAATATATCTTGTTGGCTCTCTTTAGGTAAAGAGCGAAATGGAACTTTATCCCAAATGGAACTTTATACCAAAGCCAAGTGGATGTGAATTAGTGTGTGAAGGATTTACGAAGCCCTGGCTACTGTAAAACTTGCTCCTCCTGTAGACTGGTAACAGTGAGGATTTAATTGTGGACCAGTAGACTTTAAAAAGTAGGTGTGAATACTGCTTAAAGTAAAGGAATGAGGCATTTCATCAACCAGAATAACTGCAGTAAGCCTTGTAAACTATTACCAGCACAGAATCAGAGAAAGTTAGGTTGGGACTGACCCCTGCAGGTTGTGTGGTCCCACCCTTATCATCTCCCTGCTTCTAAGCAGGCCAAGCTTCAAAGTTAGACCCAACTTAAAAGTTAGGTTGGGCTGCTCAGGGCCTCAACTTTTTGAGTTTTGAATATCTCTGTGGATGGAAATTCCCTAGCCTCTTTGTGTCCCTCTCCCAGTGTTTGGCTGGCCTCATTGTGAATTTCTAATTGCAATTACACTTGTTGCAACATCCATCTGTTGCCTCTTGTCATTTTGGTAGTATCTCTAAGAAAAAACTGCTGAAGACACCAATTAGAACCTTCCTCAGTTTCCTCCAGACTGAGCAAATACAGCTCTCAGCTTTTCTTGATACATTTGGTACTCCAGATCCCTTACAATCCTGGTGGGCCTCCACTAGATTACCTAGTTTGTCAATGTCTTGTACTGGGGAACCCAAAACTGGACACAGAGTTTCAGATACAACCTCAGTAATGCCAGATACAGGGAATAATCACTTCTCTTAGCCTGCTAGTATGTTCTTACTAATGTGGCCAGTAAGTGGTTGTGTTCACCAACAAAAGAGTGCACTGCTTACTCCTGCCCACCTTGACCACCTCGCCCCTCCCTCCCCACAAGTCGTATGCCAAAAAGCTGCTTTCTACCTCTTCAGCCTCCAACCTGTACTGTCGCAGGGTCTTATTCTGTCCCAGGTGTCTTCATGTTTGCCATTTCTAAAGTTTTGTCAGGCTGTTTCTGCAGCATGGTGACGTCCCTCAGAATGGTAGCTTAGTCCTCAGCTGCTTGCCCCATCGCTTTGCTGTCACTCCTGTACGATGTCCCTGCAGAGTGAGGCAGACTGACCGCATACACCTGCTTGCAAGGTTCCTTCTATGTGACAAAGGAAGACACAATTAGGACAGGATGGGATGTTAATGAGATTTGGCAGGTTAGGTTTTAGTTTTTCCTTAAGTCAGAAAACACTGGCTGGCAAACCCCTTAAGCTAACATGACTGGTGACTGCATTTAGCTCAACTTTTGCAAAAACACAGCTATGCTTTTTTGTAAACTCAGAAATTGTGAGGAAGCAAAAGAGGACTAAGTCTAAGTTACTATATGTGTCTCCTCTTATGTGTAAGATGAATTTTATTATGCAGCCTAAATAAGAATAGATCAATAAATGCTAAAAATGAATATCTATCAACTGTTAATACGCAGTTGCTCTGAACAAACATTACATATTTTAACTCAGAAAAAGGCCACATTTATTAGGTCCTGCAGGCTATTGCACTTATTTACAGATAAATATGATAATGTTTTATGGTATTATATGACATTGACCTCATAAATGCAGGCATCATTGATATATATCTTAATTGTATAAGCAAAGCCATTTTCACAGTAAATACTGTATCCATTCTATATACTATATTAAATAGCATTCATAGAAAATTATTTACTTACTAGTTTTTTGTTTTGTTCTAGTTCTATATGTCTAAATTGTCTGATGTTTAGCCTTCTCAGTATTGCTGCTTAGGTATACCAGATCTGGCTAAACAGTGTGAATGGATTTCTAAGGCTACGGTGACAGGCTCCATTGTCTGGATGTGAGATGCAGAAAGCAGGGACTACCTGCTGCTTGAAATCTGTACATCTGTAATGCTGCTCTGCAGCCATGACAAACAGGGTTAGGCTCACTGCCTCTTGTTCGTGGTATATAGGCAACATTTTCCCTGAGAGATTTTTCCAAAGCTGAGGGATGCTGTTCCACTGAAACCAAAAGTGCAACATCTTTCAGCCTGACTTGAGGTTCCAAGCTGGGGATGCTCCATCCCTGGAAGTGTTCAAGGGCAGGCTGGACGGGGCTTTGGCCAACCTGATCTAGTGGGTAGCATCCCTGCCCGTGGCAGGGGGGCTGGAGTTGGATGATCTTCAAGATCCCTTCCACCCCAAGCCGTTCTGTGATTTTATGTTGATGACTTCTCATGCCCAGCATGACCCAGCTAAGACTGGGGAGAGTGATTAGTGGTTCAGGTTAGGCTTTTACCTTCGCTGAGGCTTCAGAGGTGGGACTTAGACTCTTCTGAAAATTCAACCGAGATGAATTGTGTCTTAGTTTTCAGATGTTGGGTACTTAACTGAGAGCTGCTAATTAAATACATATGTTGAGTTTCTATTGTATTGTGATGCAATTAGTATATCATCTCATTAAAGAATAAGATTCGGTCCGACGAACCAGTGGTGAGGAAAGCTCCAGGCAGAGCACAAGGCAAAAAGGAGTCAGGCATATTCCTGCACTCCTGATCAGCACACATGTATCACCTGTGTGAATGTAATTTTTACTCAGATGACTCCAAGTTATATTTTTCACATTTTGCTATTTGACATACTGTGTAAAATATTGTATAACCAGTTTTTTCTTTAATATTTTATCATATTTTGTCAGACTGAAATGCAGCATGAAAATAGATGACTTTAAATGTAGATACTAACAAATTTTCAAAAGGTTCCCTTCCCATATTCTCAGAAGAAGGATGAAAAGTTATTTAAATGTTTTAAAACTGCATTGAGTCTTTTGGCACATGACTTATTACTCCCCAGGAATCAGAAAATTTGTGGACAGTTACCAGGTATTTAACCTCTGCCACCAGAGGTGTTAGTGTTTAAGAGATCTTGTTCAGGAAATGGGAAAATCTCAATAGGTGGTGAAATAAAGATTACAGAACATTATCTTTTATGTGAAATTCTAAAATTATATTTATTGGCCAATTCACAGAAAGTGCCATAGTGACCACAAAAATGAATCTGTTTTTATACACGTACAGATGTACAGGCCAACTTTTAAAATAACAGATCTATTTCCATTATGCATTTTGTAAATCATGTGGAAAACATCAGGATATTAACAATCTCAAATGCATAAAAAACTGCAAAGTGACATGTTTGTTTTTTTAATGAAATACACCACTATGCCATGGGGGGACAGATCGGAGGAGGGTTGCGCACAACTTATTCCCACTATATGTAAAGGTAACTTTCATGTACGTTACTACGTGTCAACATTTACTGTACATCTTCATAAAGAAAAAATTTCTTTTTAAAAAAGCAGATTTTTTTTTTCTGTGTTCAAAAATCATTTTAAGTTCATATTCTTATTTTTCATTGCATATAGTCATTTAACTCATCATCCTGCATAAATTGTATATATTCACACTTTCTTAAATGTATTTAGCATCTGCAACAAGACATTTCAAGATGTGTTTTATGATTGTTTCACATACACATTAAGGTATTTTATATAATGAGTATCTCTCCTGGACTGAAGAGATTGTTGGTTTGAGACACAGTCACAACCATAGAGCTGGTCATCCTCTACGGTCATAACCATAGAGTATGTGTTCATTTGAATCCCATCTGGCATATTTTTTATTGTCAATAGAAGTGGCCACAATTACACAGAGATCAGACTGTCTGCTAGGAAACGATCCCAAGCTACAAAAGAGACACTACCAAATGCAGTTACTGCTTCTCAACAAGAACTAATGCACCGATACAGAAGCAAATCTGGGAAATGATGAACTACATGTGAAAAGTTCTACATTTTTGCAATTAGATGAAGTAACACTTTTACTGTCAAGCTACAATTAAATGAGAGGCTGAATTGCCCCAGCCAATTAGAGCCCAGAGCTGTTACACTCTGTATGAGATTATTTTTCAGCTCTTCAAATTCTGCAGCTTGAATAACATGTAAGCTATTTCATAGCTATCTGGACAATTCTAACCAGAAACAACCCCTTTTACCAAGCTCCAACAACATTGGGGTGAATTTCTGATTCCTGCTCTGCTGCTCATCACATGATAAGCCACGTTTCATAGTTCCTTGCTCAGGAAGTCTTTTGTCTCCCTCTGTGTTGCAACCTCAACTTGCAAGACTTAATTGTCTCCCCATGTAATCTATTAGACTTAATTTATTGAATTATTCATTCCATGGCTCATTTTTGGAAACGTGGTCTGAGGATTGATGGGCATCTGTAGTGACACAGGTTTTTTAGAGAATGGAAAGACATTTCTGCTAACTTTTCTCATGCCTTGTATTAGCCAACTCCAAGGAAGTCATCTGTTTGATTAGGTGATGGCAATTAACATTCCATATAATATCGTCTGTATAGTGCTAGATGATGAGGCACAGAGATGTGCCGAGGGAAGTCAACCCTGGAAGCGAAGTGTGCCTGCTCGCCTGTTTGCGCTACTTCTTTTAAACAGAGCAAATGAGGAAGATAGTTTAACTTCACTCAGGTCATAGTGAGATGGTGATGCAAGAATCCCCACAGCCTTTGAGCACGAGGACCTCAGTTGTTTTGGCTTTCAGGTACAGTCAGGTGGAGTAGAAGAAGGAAAAATACCAAATAAAAGAGCCAAGCTGACTGTGTATACATCCTAGGTGGCTGCCTGGGTAATCAGGCTTCTGAGCCAGAGAACAGAGATTTGCTTGGGGCATGCTTGAAATATAGTCATCGTGACAGTCAGAGACCATATGTGCATTGCAAATCTGAAACATAATGTTAGGCACAGCAGTGCTGAGAAAGGTTGGCACGACTCTGTTTCACTGCAGCAGTTAACGTGAGGCTAGAAATCGTTTTAGAAAGTAGGAGCATTCTACCAGTCAGATCTGAGGACAAACAACATACACCGGTCTGTCATAAAGAAACGTATTGGTAATGATTACCATTTAATGCACTGAAAAGGATGGGCACATGAAAATTTCTGTTTTCATACTAGTAACAACCATTTAAATTTTAACAAATTTCTACTTTGTTAAGTAGGTACTGTTTGTTTGGCTCTAGTGCTTATTGGTTGGCTTCGTTAAATCATACTGACATAAAAGACACTGCCACAGTCATGCTGCATCTGAACTCTTCCACACATTACTGAAAAATGTGTTTAAAATCAGGCCTCGACATAAATTTTAGGAAATAGGATTTTTATTTATTTATTTATTTTGTAATAGATGGAATTCCCTGAAAAGTGAACAGAAGATGAGACTGAAGAAATGAATTGGGGGTGTTGGTGAGGTGATTCATAGCCTCTGTAACAAATGAGCAAAGGCAATTAACTTGATCACTATTTAAAAGTATTGAAAGGATATACATCATAGTTAGAAGAATTATTTTGGGTGGTGCAAAAGGGTGTAACTGGGACTAATGAGATAAAAATTAGAAAAAGGGTTATTTAAATTAATTATCAAGAAAAGCTTTCTATGCTGATTTTTAGTAGACTCTAGAATACTCTCCCATGAGAAGCAGTAGAAGCCCCAGGCTTAGAAACCTATAAGAAGCTGAAACACCCCTCTCCCCACCCCTAACACTAGAAAATATATTGTAGGGAACAATTCTGCACTCTTAACCTAATATGCTACCTATACTACTTTTTCTTTACATCTAATCTTTATTTCTAAGATTTAGTGAGTCTAGCAGCAGCTTGCACACACACTGAAATTTAAATGAAACAATTATCAGTGGGAACGTGAACCCCAGTGTTTACTAACCTGCAAGCAATAACCCAGCCTGGTACATTTATCCCTGCTGTGAGGACTGTTCGAACAGAACTGCCTGTTGACCATAATCAAGCATTTATTTGAGATTCTACCGGTGCAGTATTTACAATGATATAAAAAAAATATTTTGAGATATCCTCCTCATGTTTTGGATTACCTTGTGGAGAATCTAACAATAAACATGCCAGTGTTTGATTCTGAGAACGGAGATAACAGCTTCAGCTCTCAGAATTGGACAGGGATTACTGTTATCCTTGATTTTTTTATTTTTTTTTCATTTTGTGTCTCTTCAAAATCAAGGTTCCTAACTATATGTACAGTTAAGAAATTGGATTGTGACAATACATTTACCTAAGGACCTTTACAACGTGGAGTACAGTCTTTGTTGGGTGTTCCCAGATCCTCCAAATTATCTATGGAGTATGTTGGTTGCACAAACTCTCTAAAACTTAGCAACACAGTTGTTGTGCAAAAGTTCCATTTCACACTTCAAATTAGAACGTGTGATAACTACTATTATATTTGAGTCACTGCAGACCAAATGCTTTGGCTCAAATCACCATTGGTCAGCCTTAGCCATACAGCATTTCCTACTTAATGCAGGCATGGTGCAGTAATATTTGTCATGGTCTTGCTCCCTTCCCAGCTCTGCTGGAGGTGCTGTAACTAATGAACCAGCTATGGGCAGCAACAACCATTTCAGAATACTTCGGGTTCTAGTTCATTACCACAACAACTACCTCCATGCTGGGAATGATGAAGTAGTATTAGGCATTTTTTAAATATATATATATACACATACACACACCCCATCATCTCAGGAACCTGTCAACATCTTGTATTCAGTTCTTCTTGTCGACTGCTGATAACTGTCAGTTCTGGACATGCAGATGGCATGTTTCCATTTTATTACTGTTTGACACTCAAGCTTTTAGTCCCTCTAGTAAATTCCAGGGTTGGTTTGTTTGTTTGTTTTACATCAACTTCAAACCTTAACTCTTTCTGTTCATTATTCATGGATTATTCTTTCTTCCCTCTTTTGTTCACTCTTGTCCAAATATAATTCAGTTTTTAAAAGGAACTGACTGCAATTAATCCAATCCACATTCCAAAGAACATGCCCAGTTAAAAACCATCCACCTCCTCATGTCAGTATGTGCACGTTAACAGACCATAGGCAAAATCTGCTGCCAGTTTCAATACTGATTTGAAATAGCATATAGTAGCAGACTTGGTCAGGGTTATCTGGTCTAATCTTTTACAGTCATTTATACATTTAAGGGAGAAAGAAATAGAAAGAAAAGAAGATGTAATTTTAACAATTTGTATAGCTTTTTTTCTTTTCTTCATATATACTGAAAAATTAAGCTAGAAAATAGTTTATTTGTTAATAAACCTAAAGGAACCTGAAAGAACTTTATGTCTAGCAAAGAAGTTAAACTCTGAAAATGCAAAACTGTATCCAGAGTTATAGAAAGTAGGGCAGCAGAAAGCCTTTACTCCCACAAATTTTCTGGGTTTCGGTAGTATACGGATGTAGTGTTATAGTACTATTGTAAAACTTTTGTCCTACATTTGGAAGCAATTTTTCTTTGCCTTTGGCAGGCTTTATGCACCTTGCCTAGTGAAAGCTGCTCTCTTTTATCAAACAATGTACTTAGCTCTGAAAAAATTTCTTTTGCTTCTTTGCTCTCAGCAGAGGCATAAATACTGACAGTACGTGGCCCTGTAGCTTCTACAGCTGATGAATGCAGAATTTCCACGAGTTACAGAACTGAAAATAGGAATGAGAGCTTTTTCTGAACGCTCTTTTAAATGCTGGTAATGTTTCAAACTGCTGTGGCTGTTTCCTCCTAAGCAATAACCAAGGAAACAGGTGTCTCAAATTTTTGACTGTAACCATCCCCATTCATTTTGTGCGTCTAGGGTGCTCTGCAATGGAGGTCTGTAAGTAGTGCTGCAACAAAATTATTGGATTGTAATGCCAGCAAGCTCTTTGGCAGTGCTTTTCAACTATGGGGCTCTCAGCGCTTTGCAAAGTATTTCGCTATCATTATTCCTATTTACAAGGAGAGAATGGAAACTGTAACTCTATTGAATCACTGTCAATAACTACTCAGAAGGCAGCAAAATAACCCTTGGGAAACAAGAAACCTGATCTAGAGATATTCATCACCAGGAATGAAGTTAGTTATGAACATATATCACCTCCTGGCTTCATTGTCCTGTGTCAACTTTCAGTTGTGTAGGTGTAAGAATATATATATATATATGTATATATAAATCCTATATTAGACATAAGTTTGTGTAGAAAAAGTCCATGTCCATGCACCCCTTTCCCTTTTGCTTAGTTTGAGCATTCCAAATTTCTGTTTTATAAATCTCTTCTTTAGGGGAAAAAATAAAATAAAATAAAAGAAGTCCCTAAAACATACCAGGCTTGTACCCTGTTACATACAAAAGGCAATGAAGTTTAGTTACCTGCTGAGACATCTGTGGAGTAATCTTCCTGATATATTTTGCAGAAATATTTTGTGGTTTTGGGTACATTAACAGACTACTTGGTTTACCCTGCTGTAGCATTAGTGCTCATCCTTCAAATGTGTCTTTATTCTCTAATAAAAAAGAATCTGGCTCCCAGGAGAAACTAATCTAAAAAAATATGCCAAACTGCAACAAAAAAGACCCTAGTGCTAAAGCAAACAGTCTGATCTGATCACAGGATACACTTGAATTCATCTGTTGATTCATCTGAGACTCTCATCATCTCTTTTACCAGGAAGCCGAACACATTCAGTGACCTGAAGTTTTTCAGCTTAAAACACACCCAGCACTGGTTGTTATGTTCTCCTTTCGTCTCTTCTCCTTTTTCTTCTCATTTCTTCTGTTTTCTTATGTTTTTCTAATTCTCAAAGATTGTGCAGGATCACTGTTTGCTTTTGGGTGCTGTAAAAAGTGTAATATCTTATGAAGTATAGCTTAGCCAAAAGGACTGAGGTGTTTTGTTGGCAACACCTGCATCACTTTTGACCCTATGAGGTCTAAAGAATCTGGGCTTTGATGATGTGGCCTGAACAAAGCCTGCCGTCTTGTTTAGGTTAGCATGAGGAGGCAGAAACCCAGTATTATAATATGGTTGTTGATACTGGCTGAACCATGAGGCAAATCATATTTATGTAACAAGCATTACATACAATTAGTATTTTCAGAGGTGTTTTTACTTTTGATCTATTTAACTGTCTCGCTCTTTTTTTTTTTTTTTTTTTTAAATTATTTCTCTGTTTGCCTTAGCTTTGCGTGACTGGTGTCTGCAAACCTCCTGAATCAGATACTAAGGAAAGGTTAGCGGTGACAGAGATCATGCAGGGGTGCACAGTCCCAAGGCTTACCATCAAAAGCGAGTGACACATCAAGCTGAGGCTGCTTTACTACACATTCAGCCCTCCCCCCACCCTCCCGTAGCCAGTATTTCCACTTTTTTGTTAGTAATTTTACCAGGGCAGAAACAGAGCTCATTGGTTATTTGTCTCTGATTTTCAACTTTCCAGAAGTTGACTAGTATGAGACTGGAATCCTCAAAAATACCAAACTGGCATATTGTAAGGGCACAGACTCTATGTACTTTGATTCCAGCATTTTCAGCTATTCTTCATCTCTAGATGTGCTGCTTGAATCTATACAGCTTCACAGAAAACCCTGGAGAAAACAAGATGTGTATTTCCAATCTAGGTATTATATTTCTATACAAATAGGTTAAATATTTTAAGTCACATATATATGCATGCAATATAGTATCAGTTTGTGTGTGTTTTTCAAACTTCTACTTGTATCACTATGGTTTCTTGCTCTGAAAAACTGTCAGTATTTGTCAAAAAAATTACTTCATGACTTTTTTTTCAACACTGGGATTTTATCAAGAAACAAAAGACAAATAGCTAACTATATTGAAAATACCTTTGTATAAATTATGATACCTTCATTTTTTGTCAAATGAGGTGTTCTGTTACTGTTGCTGTTGAATCTGTGGGGACTTTTTTAGGAGTAGTGCAGAAATAGTATACATCCAGGAAACAACTACAAAGGTGAAACAAATTTACTGATAAATAAATAAAATTAAGGTGTTAATCATGCTAGGGTGTTAATCATGATAGTATCTGGCTCCTTTGCTACCAGCTATATTCCTGGAAATATTTCACATGGACGTTGTATTATGCTAAGAGGTGTTTATTGTCGTTTTCACTACGCATACAAAACCTGGTAGTGCTATACTGGTATGGGTATACTTAATCTAGTCAGCATTGGGAATTAAGGAAAGAAGAGATGTTTTCAAGCCCTGGAGATGTCCTCACAGTTTAATTTCTTCTCCCTAAATAAGTGAATACTAAATAAATACTCACATGCTCCTACAAACCTCCTTAATTTTGGTATATTGTATATTCCAGAATACCAGCAGCAGCTTGTTGGGGCCACCTCATTGGACTTTTACCTGCTGTCACCTCCGTAAAGCATGACAGTTTCCTCATCAGCTAAGCGTGGATGGCAGTGGAGATGATGGGGGTGGTGCACATGCTGGCACCAAAACTTCCATTAGAGGCAGCATTATCTCACAGCCTGATGGGATCCCCACCAGGTAAAAGCATTAGAGTTGCCTCTTGGGTTAGGGAAAGAGACACAATCAGTACGCACAGGATTCAGAAAGTTTGCTGAAGTAAAGTTAGGGCTGCTACTTGAATTATCTTCTGGCCAGTCCTTATCCTGGGGCTGCTAATGTCCTATGGCATCATGTTCACCTTTGCAGAAGGGGCAGCTTGTGTGATGGGAACAGTGGATTCCATTCCTACCACATAACCTTTATCACCCTCTGACCCTTTCTGAGTCTTATTTTCCTCCTGAATGAAGCACAGATGGTGCACGTTCAGAGCAAGCCCAGCACAACACACCAAGAAGGGAACCAGATTGCACCTGTACAGTAGCCCTTGGAAGGGGAGGTTCTCAGCAGTTTGAAAGCAGCTGAGCCACCAATGCAGGACACTACTGCTTTTTTGAATGACCAAATATTTCAGCACAAACAATGTTTTATTTTAATTAGCATTAAAGATGTCACAAACCCTATGTCTATTTCTAATTTGAACTGGTGTCAGCCAATGCAGTACAGATTGAGACTGATCTCAACAACTGTGCATCTTTAGGTCTGCTTCTGTTTGCAGAGATAGAATACCCATGGAGGGGAAGGAAGTGAAGAAGAAATATGAGCTAGTCATCACAAAAAAGCAATTTAGACTGTTACATTAATGCAGATAACAGTGTATCACCATCTTAACGTTTGTAGGTTTGTTTTTTGTTTGTTTTTCTTTTTTCTCCCAGCCTTGAGTTAATTTTGTATAATTTTGTAATTTTAATCCTGTAATTTAAAAGCATTCCTTCATCTGATGTCATTTTAAATCTCTGGAGTCACAGATGCCATTTATTACAGGTACCTTTTCAGGGATGCTTTTTGGATGCACTTGTTTATTGCTACTGTAAAAAAAAGAGCCACCTTTCTGTGTGTGTGTGTGTGTGTGTTGATAGTACAACCTTGCAACTGGGGTAAGGATGAACATTACAACTTGACGCGTCAGACACTGCAGTTGCCCTTTCAGAGTTTGCAGCGTAAACACTTTTTTTTCTTTTAATGAAAGTAGAGTATTTTTGTCTTTTAAGGGAGATCTGTGCATGTCCATGCATGCCTATATAGATGTATGCGTTCTTGCTTGGTTTCTAAGCACCTAGTTTATGTCCAAAAAATTAATGGAGAGGAGACAATATTGTTAAAATTAGTTCCAAGTTCCATATTTATATGTTATTCTACTAGTAGGCGTTTGCTAATAAAGCTATTCTTGTCAAATTCTACACAAATATGCTAAGGTCCATTTCGTGAAGAAATAGCTTATTCTCACCAACATTTTGGGAAAAGGATTTTTCTGTTCACCTGAATGAAAAATGCTGTATAAGCTACCCTAACTAGCAATCTAAGATATGTACAGTGATACGTTCTGAATATTTTGTTGCAAACCAAATTCTAGTGATAACACACATTCCTGTATTACCATGCTTAGGTCTAAAAAGGTAGGTTTATTTACAGTAGAGAAAATACTTCATGTTTGCGTCTTTTGTAATGTACCAGCATGACCTGAAAAGATTTGCTTTCAGTAATAAAAAGACAAAAAAAAAACCAACAACACACTAGATGAACAAATACACCTATATAGAAACAAATTTATAAAAGAATTAAAGGCAGATGTCAGATTCTAAATTGCTGTTTTTAAGTTGCCCTAATGTTTGCTGTGATAACAACAATGATAATAACTAGGAACAACAGAGACTTTAAAAATAATTTAAGTCCAGTTTTAAAACTGAAATTGACATTTACATATCTACTTTTAATTTTAGATCTCTCTTTTTTTTTTTTTTTTTCCTGAACAGAAAGATTTGCTAACAAATGTGCTGATAGCAAGCATCATGAAGGGCCTGCTTCTTGTCATTAACAAAAAAATTAACACCAGGAAATGATGTAGGGTACTAGGATGCTAGGAAATGATCTAACATAAATCTTTCTGTTCTGGTTAGATGGTACATAAACAGAAATTTTAGTTCATTTTATATGATCTTTATTCCTGCAGATAAATTTTTATGTATCTGGGCTCAATTCTGCAAATATTCTTTTAATTCATGTAAGAGACCAGTACAAAAATCAAATAGGACTACACATATAAGAAAACTTGTGTATTGCCAGTCTTAACAACAACAATAAAGAGCATAAGGATCTCAAATTTTAAAATATATTTAGGGTTTTTTCATTTACTTTCCAGTTATTAAACAACAGTGACCAGTTGAGGTCCATCTTTCCTTACAGCTATCAGATGCTGAAGCTGTAATTAAAAAACAAACAAACAAAACCAAACCAAAACAAAACACTGATGATAAATTAAAAACAAAACAAAACAAAACAACAACAAAAAAAAAACAATACATTTTCTATATTCTAAGACCAGTTTCTAATAAACAGAAACTATTGAGGGAGGTAGATACCCTCAAAATCGCTTAGGTTATTCTTTGTGGGATCAGCTACCATTCATGAGTGCTCAAGAACATCCTATTGTGACACGACTGATTGCTTGTTTCTTTGGGAGAGAAGAAAAGAGTAAGTAACTCATTTGAAGTAGCAAATTACAAATGCTAAAGTCAGCGATGAAGTAATAAAGAAAAGGAACTACTTGGGAAAGGAGCAGAAAAGCCACTAGGCAGCATTCACTTCCATGCCATTTGTTGTTTTTTTTTTTTTTTTTTATATGCATTAGAACAGTTATCCTAGCTAGTGCTGCATCATTTGGTATGCAGAGCATTTGAAGATACAAAGACTATTAAGGAAAGGGGACAGAAAACACACCACACAGACTTACCAACACATTTTACGTAGCCTTTTTTTTTTCCTTTAAACAGTGTATAAGAAAAATATGCTGTGTTACCATAACAAACTAAAATACTCTCTCAACCTCTTAGGATTTTTTTTTTCTCTTCTCTTCTTTTGGTTCCAGGTAGGTTTTATTTGTTCTTGTTCTACTCTATAAAACCTTTTGTCAACAAAAATGGCTTCAGGAAGAAGAAATGCAGGCGAATTATGAGCACAAGAGGGCTGACAGATGTATGTTTCTCTTGTGCCACTCATGGGTGGTAAGTGTACAGAAGAAACAGGGCATAATGTTTTACAGAATTAAGCCATACAGGAATTCCAGCTGGCATTCAATAAAGCAAAAGGGAACTTTTTCTTCATGTAAAAATCATTGTTTAAATCCCAACTGTACATACCTGTGGAATAATGGGGTCACTTATTTTCCTCTACTTCAGTAAGATACTGCAGCAAGCTAATGATTTTACAAGACAGACAGTTAAAGTATTGATTTGCTGCAAATTGTTCAATCCATAACTAATGAGCAACTCTACAGGTTTTCAGTATATCAATTCCATTAGAATTTACAGTTTCTGTAAGATCATATTAATTTGTGGATATACAATGGTTTATTTTATTTTTTGTAACCTTCAGCATCCCCTTGTTGCTGGTTTGTTGCTTTTTTTTTTTTTTTTTTTAAACTTTCTTAAGCCTCTATGGGCAAATTGGATAAAGTCCCTGTCTTCAGGGTTCTGACAGCATTCCTGAAAAATACACTGTCCATTTTTACATAGGTGCACATGCATCCCAGGTCAAGTCCTAAATATTCCCTTGTAGAAGACAGTTAATATCCAAGACGGCAGGAAGAGACGACAAATGGAGTACAGTCTCTGTCACCTGTAGCACTAAAACTGTCCTAATTTGAAATAGAATTATATTTTTACACCTGTAAAAGTGTGAAGCCAAATGGCTGCTGTGTTATTTGGACCCATATAGATAAATCTTCATAACAAGCTGAAATCTCTCCTGTATGAAAAAAATAGCAAAGGCAAAAACCGCTATGGATTGAGTGACAGGACTTTCGTCAGAGGCCTGTGGTACAGAAACAAGAAATTGAAGCCTATACTTGCTAACAGATCACGTTCTACATTACTCTATTACTGGTGATGCCAGTATTTTTGCACCATGCGTTCTCCAAGCTTTGTAGGAAAAGGGTCAGTTCTATCACCAATTACTACAACATCATTTTAGGCAAAACAACAGTTATAGGCAAGCAGAAGTTCAAATCCTGTCAATGAATTCATAGACTCTGAAAAGCATTGTATTGGTGGTTACAAAAGGAGCAATGTGGCCAGAGTATGTACGTTAGTATGGCAGTGTTGAATCATCCCACTCCAACTGCTCTTGCCTGGTGGCATTCTGTTTGTCTCCCTTTTGAACAATCACTTCTTCCTCTTCCTCCTCCTCCTCCTCTTCACTTTCATCGGATTCAGCACTGGTCGTGTCTTCCTCTTCATCTTCTATGTCTTCTTCCTCCTCACTCTCCTCTTCTGCCTGGTGAGGCTTTTCATATTTCTATAACATATTCAAAGAAATGGAAGAGACAGTAGAAGAAAAGAGCTATTCTTGCTAGCCAGTGGCTACAAGAATGTGAACCCTTACTCCATATCATTTAGAAATGTTTGCATGCTGGGAAAATCTGTTTTCCACCATTTGTGGGTATTAGACATCAAATGAATACCATTCAGTAGCAAATACTCAAAACCTATTGTAACAGGAATGGAATATTAATAAGTGATACCTTTGGCAGTCAAGTGATAATAATCACTTAATAATAATAATAATCACTTAACAATCACTTATAATAATAATAATACTATAATAATAATCACTTACAATAATAATAATCACTTAATAATCAAAAGGGATACCTTTGGCAGTCAAGCTGCCAAAATTTAACCCGTCAGTGTCAGTTTCTTTGACTTGATGATCATTTCTCCTTCTTTAAGTGTATTAGTGTTTACAGTTAAAAAGGTTAAAAACAATTTAACTCCATCATCTTGGGTGCCTGGTGTGCAAAGGTGGATGGCGAAGTGGTGGTGTACCCAGGAATTCTGCACAATCCTATTTAGCAATTACTTATGAAAACAAATATTACCATGGTGTGCAGAGTTCAAAACTAAGCTGGGATCCTCAGTGTGTGTACACACAACTATTCTGCCAAGCCTAAATAAATGTCCTCTGAAGTAGGCTTTAAACTTACTGCTAAGCAAGCTACCGGTCCAGACAGTATCTCCTGGTATTATCATAATATAATAATATGCTTCAGTGATGTACCTCCATGGGGTTGACAGTAATAGTCAGAGCAGAATCATCCCAATCCATTTCATTTTCTTTACTTCCTTCATTGTCTGTAGAGCTGTGCTGATGAGCTGTCCGAATTCTATAGATCCCCAAGGCTATGATGACAATAAGTATGCTCACACAGATCACAATAACAACAGTAGCCACACTTGGAATAACTGGAACAAAAAGTGGAAAAGCAATAGGCTTATATCTATGGACCAAATTGCCTGCAAAACACTAAAGACATTGTCTATTTTTTTTTCCTTCTCAGCACCTGTTCCTTTGGCTTGAGACTCTGTCCATCTTTCTGACATCTGCTTAGGACTACAGAAAGTAGTGACATATGCCCACCTCCTAGGGGATAGCATACATGAACAGCATTTGCAGACACCTACTAATAAGTATTACAAACCTTTACTAAAAAGTGATCATGCCTAATGTTTACTTTTTGAGCCACTTCATTATAGATGACAAGCAGTCAATCAGTTCAGTATCAGTTTCAGAACAAGTGTCTTTGCAGTTGGGGTCAATTAACTCTACGTTGTCTCCTTCTGATTATAGGTAACTGAAGCATTAACATCACTTGTGAGAAAAAGTGTATCTCCAAGTTTTTATTTTAGAAGGTTTCAATCACTTCAATCACTTCAAGACACTTCAATCCCCCCAAACTAAAATAAAGCATTGCCACTCTGTTTCCATGCATTACAGCCTTGCTGGGAGACTCTTGAGGATTCAAGATGTTTTTCCTCACTGTTCTGTTGCATTCTGAGAAGCCTGTGTCTTCAGCTAGACACAGGAAGGCATCTCTCTGAACTATTCTTATGTTATCAGCTTCATAACTGTATGTGTTAGTGGAGAAGTGCTGCCACTTTTATGTACCTTTGCTACCTAGGCACTGAAGTTCCAGGAGCTACAGTAATTCTGTACCCCATTTTGGTGCCTTGCCTGTAGGAATGCTGAAATCAAAACAAGTAAAAAAAGAACTAGTTTGCAAAATTCATTTTGCAATAGCAGAATATCCATACAAGTTTACAGAAAAAATCAGTAATTTTCTAACCATAACTATCTGTAAGTACTTATGATTACCTGCCCTTTACATCAGCTTTACTTCCTTACACATGTATCATTAAGCTAAAAGTATGTCAGAATCCAGCATTGAAACAGATAGCTTTGGCCTGGGTTTAACTTCACTGAAAAGGTAGGGCAGATATTTTAACTTAGACAGCCCAAAAATTCAGTTCAAATTCTATATTTAGTGTATACTAATGCTCCCTGTGCATGCCTAGGAGCAATTCTGCATAGAGCTCCAGACCAAGGCCTGGACAGCAGCTAGCAGAAGCACTGCACCAGTTATTGCTTATATATATGTATATTTAGTTATATTTATACTTATATTTATATATAAATTACTTCTATTTGCCTAGGAACAGATGGACAAAAATTAATATGCCATAGAAATACAGATGTATAAGGACAATATAAGCATAAATGTTACCTGTCATACCATTCAATACTAGAAACAAGACACTTTGTTAACTAGGTGGGTCAGACTACATAACCTTCAACGTAGACTTAAAAATGGAAAACAGTTTTTAATTCCAAAGCACCTCCTTAGGAGGAGAGACTTCAATGTTGCCATCTGTCATAGCTGTGCAATAATCAGGGTGAGGTTTCACAAAGTGTAACTATGGACTTCAGAGCTTAATTTGTTGACTAGTTTGAATCACAAGGGAAATACTGATGTACCAGCATCATTATGAGCAGACTGAAAAGGCATCACATACCTGAGTTGTGAACAGTACTTATGCTTCCCTCTGGATGGTGGACAGACTGGAGAAACTGCGGCTGTACTATCATATGGTTTACATGATCCATAAAGTTGGAGTTTGAGCTGTGTAGAATATTAACCTGGCACAAGTGAAGAATAAGTGATCAGATACTAAAAGGAAGAGCTCTGTATTCCAAGACAGCTGGCTCCATAATACATTATATTGTACTAAGAGATTCATCAGCAGATAGGAACATTATTATATATCCCTTAAAGGTCAAATTTATTCTTTTAAACCAGAGAAAAATACTCAGGTTAGCATATTTCTGATTTCTAGCATTAGTGGTCCTTCAGTTGGAGACTTTGAAGTGGCACGGAAAAGGAATCTCTTTTTTGATTTTCCTGTATGGATAAGTAGTTGGTTTTTTTGTTTGTTTGTTTGTTTTTGTCTGTGTTGATCACCTTTTAGATGTTCCCTGAAAGTTAGTGGGAGATTTGTCACTAAGGATACTGACAGACAATATATCAAACCTGTTGAGATTAAAACCAAAGACAGAACTAAAAGAGGTTTCAGCTATTCCTGCGTCCCTACTTTCAGAGAGTAACTTTCTTTGAAGGTACCGTCCATTCTCCTCTGTCCTACTCATTGTTACATTATAAGCACAAACCCTGAAGTCATCGTCAGGGCTGCAGAATGCTAAAGTAAGAAGAGATTTCACTAGGACTTAAGTATGCACAGACCTTCAAAACCAATTGTTAAATTTTAGGTTGCTTGGTACCTGGGTTACAGGCTAGGTAACAGATTTATTCAGGCTAGGTACATGATTCCTGCTAAGATGCATCAGCAGCAACTCTCTGTCACTGGAGCCATTGTGACGCACTGGACTTAGTATCAGCAAAAAATAAGCTCAAAAGTGCTAGTCAAATTTTCCTTTGGCAACTGACCATGTCTAGGTAGTACGAACGACGAAGTCTATCCTAAGCATTCATTACCTGTATATTGACTTTCCTTCTCAAAGGAACCTGAAATCATGTAAGTTACCAGGAATAATCTCCATCTAATGAAGAACAAATTATAAAGCTAATTATAAAGAGGTAGTGCTTGGCAAAAATGAAAAGGGTGAATACTTCAGGAAAGACAAGTGTAATGGGTTAAGTTAAAAAATAACTAATGTAAGAAAAATTATGAGGCTGTGATGATTTACTTCTAAGCAGGTGTACATATCTTCAAAACAAACACCCCCACCCCAAACAAAAAAACACCTGTAGGAGATTTCATGTGACAGTTAGGTTATGGAGAACCAATGATGATGACCTTATCCTCCATTCCAATTGAGAACAAGTAATTCTCTCTTAGTGGATTTCAAGAGACGCATCATCTTCTTCTCAAATATGCAGCTAACTAGACAAACCCACACTGAGGAGTGCTGACAAATGTCAACATCCTCTTTGTACAGAACTTAAAATGTTTCCTCTATATGATTATTGATAACAGAACATGTCACTCATTCTACAGATTTTAGAGAAACATCAGTGTCATTGACGATGAGGCTAGTGCTCAGCCGCAGAGATAGAAAAGAAAGGCTTAACTCAGTTATTGCTTACCTCCAAGTTGAATTCATTGCTGGTATAACGCCCATTTAGCTCAGAGCACTTTACTCTGAACTTTCTGTCAAAGGTGGCAGAAGTGTACCAGTTACGATATCGAATCTGCCGAAGAACCAGCTCATAGTTGTGCATGGAGTCCACACCTGAAATGGTGGCAGTGAAGAAATATTCACAAAATGCTGTGCAACAAATGCTCTGTGCAGTACAGGAGAAATCAAAAAGCCACAAAAAATACAAAATGGTCTGAAAATGGCAGTGAATCAAATATTCCCTAACAGCGAAACTGCTTTTGGAAAAGAATGTAGGTCCATAATGGAGAAGAACAAATGTATCCATAAAGAATTAGAATAAATTACTAAATACCTGAAATAAATAAATAAATAAATAAAAGGCCAGTGAGTTACCAGCACTGAGTGGAGGAGCACTGAGGAATTCCCTTATCCATACATTCCACTGTTATGGTACACCAGAACCCTCATACTTTTTTTTTTTCTTTTTTTTTTTTTTTTTTCTTCTGTTTTTCTTTTTAGGGGAGTAACAGGAGGAGTGAAGAGATTAGGCAAAGCTGTGCTGTATTCATGGAGGACAATGGATAAACACACCAGACCCAGAGAGCAAGAAGTAACTATGCTTTTTGAGACACAATCTTTCCTGGAGTATTTTAAAGGTAGCACACCTCAGCTTTCTTTCAGATTAGTCCTTTCATTCCAAAGATTTACCTGTGGTGGGAAGAAATAAGGGAAGGCAAAGTCCAGGAACATACCATAGATCGAATATCCTGCTGTGGAATTTGTAGCATCTAGATGTTTTCCTTGAAGCGCCACATGATCTAGTTCTAAACACTCTTGTTCAGGATCTAGTTCTGCACCACTGACCAAAATATCACAGAAATCCAAGTTGTGGAGCACTTCCTCTAATTCCACTGGCTTCTTGGCTGTGAACACATAGCATATACCAAGAAAAAAAAAAAAAGAAAAAAAAAAAAGGAAACGAAGAAACTAAGAGAAATGCTCACAGAATCCCAGAACAGCTCATTCATTTTATGTGCTTTGCATTGGGGCTTTCAGTTTTTGCAAAGATGGCTGAATTTTCTTTACTCAAATTAAAAACAGTGTACTTGAAGCAAATCAAAAGAGAAGTGTTGTGACTGTTGAAATGCTGTCATGATGAAGGCCTACAAATAAATACTGAGATAAAAGATAAATTGCTCTTATAATAAAAGGCATTCAAGAACCGTACTGTAAGCAGAAAACTGGTATTTGACCCTGGAAATAAATTCATGTTAACAATTCTGATTTTTCGGTACAGTATTGATCCCAGATTGGTACTATACATTCCTTCTTTTTTTTTTTTTTTTTTTTTTCAAGGAAAGTTGGACTGGAAAAATATGTCACAAATACATCAATGTTTTGACGACTTGCTCAGTTATTCTATGACCCATAAAAAATTTGCACTGTAGCAAGAACACTATGCCATCAATCCAAGAACATGGTATTATCATAAATTGCAAGAGCCTGTGTGGTGTGACTTAGTGAACTTGAGTTCTGCACTGACTACTTCAGTAAGTATGACTTTAAAAAAAAAAAAAAAAGTCTGCCCAAAAGAAAAGTACAATATCAATTTATTATTTTTATTCTGTGGTAAATGTAGCCCAAAGGGTCTGACAAGACTGTTTAACCAAGCTCTCTGAGGATACCATAGGCACAGAGACTGCAGTCTTGGAAATTAACACCCATTTTGTGACTTTCATTTTGGGGGAGGGTATGGGGAAGCAACGCATAGCCAGAGAAGTCTTAGGCCCTGGATTCCCAACTCCTGATACAATGAATTTGGATATCTGAAATCTAGGTACAGCTGGAAACAGCTTTAACTTATGCCAAAAATGCAGAGCCATCTCAAATTTGCAGGATAGGCAAATCTGAATATTGCTAAGCCTGATGAGTTGGACTATTTCTTGAGACGTTACGACAGGCAAGAGCTGGGTTGCAGAGCAGCTTTGCTGCTCCTGCTACCACTGGGCAAACAGGAAAGGGAGGGATGGCACTTCTGGCTGCTGGCAGGTCATACTGATTTCTCTGCTGAGGCAGGACAAGCAGCAACACTTTGGCATTGCAGGGGTCCCCTGCAGGTAAAGAAGGCCTCAGAGCCATAGTCATGCTGCTGCCTGTGGCAACTGCCTGCTCTGCTTTTGATGAGCAACAAACCTAACTTGTCCTGCAACTGGGGAATACATGGTGACTAAATCAGCCTCCTCAGCCTTGCCATGTCATGTGCATCTCTCCTACGGTTATAATGATCAAGTTATGTAACTTCCCAGTAAGTGGAAAAATAGGCACAGCTAGATACAGGTGAAGATTTATGGCTGTCTTTGTTTTGTACTTTGGTCTGTCAGATAATATCGGGGCTGAGAAAAATAGGTCAAGCTGTATAATGCAGGAATGGAGAAGCAGAATTCAATAATCTTTTGCAAAACACAATTACTCCCCTAACCAATTATTATCTGTCCATTTTAACTACTCGTAGTGGATATAAACAAGAGGTGGCACATTAGGAGGTACCTGACTTCTAGGCAATTAAACAGTAGTTTAAGAAATGCTGCTATGTTCCATCTGAATGTGAGACTCAGGCTTTTTAGATTGCAAGGTAATTGCAACAGTAATTATAGCAAAAAATTTATTAGGAAAAATTGTGATATACAAGATTTAAAAACTATACTGAAGGGCAGTAGCTCCTAATTCACTGAGCAGTTTTGGAGCTGTCATAATATTTAAGGACATAGAGCATCATAAATGCAGTGCCTCTAAAGTGAAGGACAATGATCGCTCTTTTCTACAAAAGAACTAATTTTATATACCTTAATTGTATGCAGTTGATATTGTGATATAATGCACTTTCCAGCCTTCAGAGGACAGATGTATTTTAAGGCAAGCGATAAGCAGCATTATTACAGAGAATACCTTCAGGGAATCCATGCCCCTTCACTTGCACATCATTAATGATTTTATCTTTTCAAGAGATGTATATCTAGTAGCTCCTTATACTAGTCCAAGAAATACTGTTTAGAATGATGCCTCAGATTACTAAGCTTTTCATTTACTTTGCACAGAAACATCCAAAAGAACAATTCCTTTAGACAGATAAACCTTATTTATATATTTGAGTATTCACCTAGTGTCAAATAATACTACACACAATCTTCAACTATTAGAATAAACTGTCATCACAACATCTTTGCAAGTAATTACATTTCCATTATATAGGTGGGAAACTGAGGCACAAGATGACTACATTACTTAAGTATCACCCAAAAGTCAGCAGAAGGTCTGGAAATGTAAGAACAGACTAAAACAACAACCATAGTCAATTGCTGCTTTGCTCTGTATTAGTACAATTAATAAAATTCTATCACAAAATCTAATAAAAACACATTATTAAGCAGAGTATGTACAGAAGAGCAGAAACAAAGTAGTCCAAAGTACGTGACACTAAATGGGAAAGCTGACCTTTTTGAAGCACACCTTGATCTATCAAGCAAATAGGGATTTATTCACTTTTAAATCTAAGTGAATGTCTTCAGTACAGTGTTAATGTTGCCTAACATGGAATAACTTAATTTGTCTGAAAAGACTTTGTGGTACTTTTTTGCACTACTTTTTCAAAAAAGGAGGGGTTATGTTACACAGCAAATAATAACATTTAAAATGAATCCACAAACCTCCATCATTTTCTTTTAAGTCCACTGGATGCTCCATTTTAGTGACTGTGCTGACAATCCTTATGTCAGGTAACAGAGTAACACCTCTTTCACTTTCAAATTGTGCAGCTGGTCTAGCAAAGTGGTCCATCCCACTTATTGTAATCTTGGGCTCATTGGCCTGAAACACCATTACATACGCATCGATATCTGGGATACTAATGCAGATATCTTCACCAAAACATCTGAAAAATACATTATTCATTAACTGCATGTAACACATTACATATCAAAGGTGTGTGACACTTCCACTGTCCAAAGCCCACTTGATGCATCTGATTCTTTTTTATTTTCTCACTTCAGTTTGTTCCATATTTTGACAATGCCACACATAAGGACATGCATCTGTATGACCACACACACAGGCTAGCAGTGACAGTAACAGCTCTATTCCTCTCATCCCCTCCTACATTCACAACTACTGAATTTATGTAGGGATAGCATAACAATTAGCATCGTGTCAAACTTGATCTTTAGTAAGGTCACTATGAGAATAGTATTTTGATATTTAACTGACATTTTACAATACTTTGTGCATGGATAAAATAATAATAGTTAGAGGATGACAACTAAGTGTAGTAAACCTAATATTCAATTCTTACAGTCATATCTAATGAACGTGATGGGGTTATCTTGTCACAAGTGAGTAAAAGGGCCTAACTATCCATTTAAATCGGACCCATCATGAATTATTTCTGGCATTCCCTAGTATTTAGAGGGGCCTACATTAACATTTCTATTTGAATCAGCACTGTGCTTTTGAAGTCGACCTCCTGACACTCTACCTTACAGCAAGCATCTTGGCACATACCATGGAACAGCCTTGGAGTGTGCAAACTGATCTCCTTCCAGTGAGACTAAATTGGAAGATGCTCTCCAAGTGTGGTCAACCCACAGCACTAAACTAAACCTAGTACTGTACACAGGGTGGATGAGGGATCCTAGCACTAACCTTTTTACTCTCAAAATCTGCTCTCACTGCTCTGCACAACTTGCTGTAACAGAGAGGTACCCCTTAAGATGCTCAGGAGTGGCAGATGGTTCTTTCTTTATACAGAACTGTAAACATTATAGTGTAGAATCTTTCAATATTATTGCACAACAATGGAAGGAAACAGATTTCTATTTAACACCAGTACCTTGGTAATGACAGCCATATAAGAATATAAACAAAGACGATTTCAAGCATACTTCAGAATGTAACTGTTCTTGCAGCCATATAGTCTGTTAGAAGTAATAAGCCTCATTTAAAAAGCCATGGCTGTAAGTGTATCAGAAGACACTATAACTTTTTAAATGAACATTAAAATAAGAATGCAATAAATGCATATGCTGTCCAGTCAAGTCCAGACTGTGTGTTCCAGACTATAAACAGAATGCAAGTAAACTGCAGTCACAAGAGAAGTTTCTTGAAAGGAGAATAGCAATGTGAAACTACAAAACAAATAAACCTAAAAATAATGAAATTCATACTTTTTGTTCAATAACATAAAAGAATGATTTGGCAGTATAATTTAATCAAAATTATTCTTTTTACTTCCCCAAAGAAAAAAAAATAATTAAAATTATTCCTAATCTAATCAGTTTAGCTGAAGTACAACTTACTGGACTGTAGATGAGACTTTGAGACGTCGTACGCCTGCAGTAGGAAACTGTCTAGAGTTGATGTATGAGACCTTTCGGAGAGCTTGATTTATATTCTCAATGTCATCTCCTTCCATGACGAGGACTGACTGGGAAGGGTTGAAGTGATACTGGGGGAAATGCATACAATTAGTATTTAAGGTACCAGGTACAGAGTACAAAATAAGACATTTTAAAGTAATGTTGCACAGACATAAGTTTAAAATCTAATGATTTAAGAAAAAAAAATCTTAGTGGCTATTGTTGGCTGAATCCATATGTTGTTCCTTCCAAAATGTCTCATGTCGGTCATCTATTTCATATCTTAATAATTACTGTTATAATTACTTTTATAGTAAATTAATCCAGATATTGTAATTTTTCCCAGTCTTATCAACTTTGGTGATACTATTTCTGCAAATGTAAAGTTCAAAACTTTTACTGCCATCATTATTATTACTGGTTATTTTTTTGTTCACATTCCTCATATAAAAATATTCACTTCAACAAGAGTAGTATGCAGAAACATGTTTTTCCTGCTTTCTGTTTGTTTTTACTCTGGACTATCTTTCTGAGATATATTTCCACACAAATGAACAAAACAATTATGACATTATCCTCTTTGGTCTTCATTAATGTCAGACAGAATAAAGGGGATTCTCCTGTCTTTTTCTCATGATCAATGAGTGTCATGATATAAGATGTAACTGCTGCTTGCACAAAGCCAGCTGCTCCTCTAAGCCAACAACCCTTGCAAAGACGGTGGCTGTTCTTGTAGCCCTGACTGTCCCCTGTCCATTGCACTGAACATAAAACAGTCTTGCTGATGAAGAAAGTTTGCTACTATATCTGCATGGCAAATGTTTGATTTTATCTTCACCATAATTCATCTTGATTTCTTTTTATTTTTTTGTCTTTTAATTGGTTCAGCAAAGTATCTGCATTGCAGAGAAAAGCAGATTAGCCCCCTTGATTTTGTACCATACTACTGATAGCACAGAACATAAAGAAATGCACAGAACACAAATAAATCCACCCTTCTCTCACACTGAAAAGCTGGATATTGATTATATGAGCATATTCTCTAATATACAGACAATGTCTCTCTACGTTTCCTTAAAATGAGAGGTTAAAAAGCAAAAGAGCAAATAAATAAACTGTGAAGAACAAAATGAAACATGGGGTTCTCTGCTGAGAACACTGGGGACTGGATTGAAAGCTTGTGCAGAAAGGTCTGATGCACTGAAGGGTATTTTTTAACAAAGAGGACTAACATGAGTCACAGCCTGCATACACTTCTCTTTTCCATCTGTAAGCTAGCAATAGTACAAAATAAAATTAGCAGAAGGGGACTCTAGCTAGCTAGTTAACTTAATAGCTCAGCTGCCAGAACAGCTGGAATGCTGCCAAAGGGACTGGAGAAAACCCTAGTCTGAGCCATTTTTGTCTTTCTCATTAAAAAAGGCTAAAAATAGTGACGGTTTAGACAGTGTCTCTGAGAGCTGTTACAGATCTCTAAAAGTTAGCCTGCAGACAGAAAAAGCCCAACACTGCTGTGTCAGGAACTGTATTACAGCTACATTGCTCTTTCCTAGGTGGCTGAAAGGTGAAGCTTCATGTGTCCGAAGTGTCCAGCAGAAATGTCTCCCAGCATCAGTTTGCCAACATTTAATCAGGTAAGTGCCATGTAAATGGTCACACAGAAACTATCAGCTGTGCAACTGTGACACATGTCTGTGTGAGATCAGTTATTTTATTTTTGTCATGAGAAACTCTTTATTAATTTTCAGTTGAAGGTCAGGTGCTAACTGTTCCACTTTCATCTGAGCTTCTTTTTGTAAGCCCCAATAAGAAACCCTGCCATTATCCATCTCTGACTGCTCCTTTTGTTTTTGCCTCCTGCTGTTACACAGACTGTTGATCTGTCTGAGAAGGTAGAAATGAAAGCAACTTTAAAGAATGATGTAACTTTAAAGAAATATTAATAAAATGAAAATGTTTTGAAGTTTGGTGGAAAACAGAAAAGGAGGGGGGGGGGGGAACAATCCCTCATCTTAGTTTTTGCCACCCCATTGCTAGTACAGTAAGAAAACTGATCACCTGTGCTAGAGCAGCAGTGGGGGAGGTATAAAGGGTTTTTCCAAGCCCATGAAAAAAACAGATTACTCAAATACTGTCAAATTTCATCATGTGACAATAGGAGAGGTATTATGATGTTTTTAAATACCAAGCACCAATTATGCACTTCTTTAATTCAAGTAAGACCCAGCAAAGAACTTACTGGTATTAATATACAAATTCCTAAAAACCCTAGCCACTCATTGTATGCATCATCCTTTTAAAACAGCTTTTACTCATAAGTGTGTAATTTTTCTAGGAGTGGCAACCATGTGAAGTTCGTAATAATGTCCTAGGTACGATAAAGATAAAGAAATAATTCAGGGGTATATGTAAAGGCTGGAGCTAATAAAGCCCCATAACTTTTCACTTTCAGTTTACATTTTTACCCTTGTTTTCAGAAACACCAGTTATACTATACCACAGTAATTTATCACCTAGACAAGTATCGAGTGTGTGTTAGGTCAGTCTCCTAAATGGTACAATGAAAAGGTTCAGCTAATAAAATGTAGTACGTGGCCCTTCCACTGCATAATCTAGCTCAAGTGCTGTAGCACCAACCTCCTCTCCCCTGAAAAACGTAACACGAAATATCCTGTGTTGTTTCGCAGACTACATAGTCTGCATACAAAGTATCTTCCCACTTATTTGAATCTGAAGATCAACTCATTTGGAAGATGGTATTGTAATTTGTGTACTAGGAAATAGCTTAACTGTGTGTTTACACTTAGGGCAGAAGAATACCTGTCATCTAATAAAAGTATCAGTGCAGAACAAGTTAAAATGCACTTCATGTAAGCATTCTAGAAGTTATACTGAAGATTCTACAAGTGTATCCAAAAGAACAGAAGTTGTCTTTATGAATGCAAAGCAATCTGGTCACCCACTGTGTCTACTGAAACGGCATTTCCCTCTACATGTTGTTCTCCAGTCTTAGAAAAAGTGTTACAATAAAGATAGTCACATACATAACGTGGATGGATAATATTTGTAAGCAAATGTAAAATTTGAAGTTCTTGACTTTTTGTTGTCCAGTTTTCATGTCTCAAAACATTGTTTTCCTCTTGGAATACACTCAGAATTTTTCAGTCCTTCTGCATTGGGACTTCTTTCTGAGCTGCCTCTAGATGAAAGATACTCTACTCACATTTTCCATTGCTTTAAAGCAATTCAAAATTCAGTAATTCTTTGAAACAATGTCTGTTTCTGTAAAACTACCAAAATGAGCATGAGAATATGATCTGGCAATTCTTACAGACTGTGAAATATCAGCAGCAGCCTACGTTCTGAGCGTCTACCTTTGCAATATCAGAAACATTTTTCTTTGCAATGTCACAGCTCTTCTACCATTCCCCTTTTTCTTTGCATGACTTTATGGGAAATTACATTGCTTTTGGGAGCACATTTGTACTGTGTGTACTCTACCTTGGGCTCTCCACTTCATAAATCAGCTCTACATTTTTATCAAAGATGATGTCAGTTCATCCCTTACCTTTATTCCTTGGCCAAGACTCTCAAGTGAATTAATATCCAGACCTTCCTTGCAGGCCTGCAAACAGGAAATCACTTTCTGGCTCTCAATTTTGCCTGGGCGGATAGTTAGACTGGCTAGGCTGCCGTGGAAATACTGAGCAAACCTGGGCTTGGTGACTTCACCTCCTGCAAGAAAGAGAATATAAAATGATTATTGATACCAATACACAAAACATGCACCTAATAATTCACTTTGTTTTAATGTATGTTTAAAGAGTTGAAACCCATTTTAGCCAAGTACTTTTGAAATTCCATTTATTGTAGTAAGTAGAATCACTTTGTGGGTTGTTGGATAGTAGCTAGTAGCAGCCTGCCTTTAAGATGATCGTCAGTGTTTTCCCAGTATTGTATTCATGTATTTACAAAGTTGTGATAAAATACTCTGAGATGAAGGATGAATTCCCAAATCTGTGTCCAAGGAAGCATTTACAAAAATGAATTGATGAGATTATTGGAGTGATCAAACATGATTAAAAAAAAAAAAAAGTTTAAGGTCTAATGTTTATGCAGAAACTGCACTTCCAAGTTTTCTACTGCAAAATTTCTTACACAGCTTTTTAATTTCTCCTCCAAAAACATACTACCTGACACTTAGATGTGCTAAGAGTCATGTAAGCAAACTGTCAGACTCTCTGCAAACTATTGTCTCTAAGGATATGGTATAAATTCATAGCAGTGACTCCACACCAAGACATACCTTGATGCTAAAAGGCGTATAGTACCTTACCCAAACCAGCTTACTAGGTGCTAGATCAGGTCCCATCAGTGTATGTTGCATTAGTCCCTATAGCTGTATTCTATTCAGCCTCACCCTATGCAGATTCAAAGGAAGATTGATCTTTAGGAGTTGTCAATAAAATGTGATTATATACTGCCTGCACCAGTGATCATAACATCTAAATTACTCTTGGGATATTTAGTGATTTACTCATCCTCCTCTAGGAGAATTTTTTAGAGCTTGTCTTTCCTGCAAGTGCTAGCTGAATCAGTACGTGTGAATTACTGCCTGCCTTGCGTGAGAGGACCAAGAAAGCCACGCAACAGTGAAGCCAGGCAGACTAATGGGATTAGTAGCTGATAAGATGCTATAATTGGTAGATAACTCATCTCTACAGTGTTTGTAGCTTTAGTGTCAAATAACCTATGCATGTGGATACCATGCAAAACAGCTCAACCTTGAACTTTAACTTGGGAATGTGTGTGGAATGGGGTTAGGAGTAGGGGATAAAATGTCAAGTTCACTTTAGGTTGATGTTGCTACCTAAAAGCCTGAAAACCATCTCTTTTAGTCTGTATATTATAAGCACAATGACGAAGGCTCAAGTTATGTTATAGAGTAAGGAAAATCTGCACTGGTGTACTGAGAGAAAAGTAGATGTCTAGGCTTCTGTCCTTTTATGTTAACATTGCAGCACAAACTGCCTCTCTTTTTACCCCAAAGAAAGATCCTCAAAGAGAGATTATTCTTTTCTACTTTTTCATTCGTCCATTAATTATACAAAAAAAACTTTCTCGGGGCAGAATTTTGTAGAACTTTCATAGAAGCGTTCATGTCTGCAACAGCTGAAGTGCAGGATATGTTCATACTGTAATTTAGGCCTTTCTGATACTTACCCAAGACAATTATTTGGTAAATAGGTAGTGTACTACAGGGACATTAGATGTTGTTATATTTATGTATTTGCATTGACTTTAAAAGTATATATTGCTACTAATACAACAGCAATTTTTCTGAACTGAAAAAGGTAAGACAAATCGGTTTTTTTTGTTTGTTTGTTTGTTTGTTTTTGTTTTTTGTTTCTTGTTTTTTTTTTTTGTTTGTTTTGTTTTTTAAAAAAGGAAGAAAAAAAAAAAAGCCACCCTCTCCCTGAGAAGGAGACAAAAACAGATGAGACCTTACAGAAGAAGGGAATCACATTGTGCTTTGAAGCTTCGTATTCTCATCTCCCTAACAGAATTCTGAAGACAGAAAATTCCAAGGCTAAAACACCAACACTAATCCTGGAGCTTTGAAATTCAGAAACCTGCAGTAAGTCTGCCAGCAGATCTTAATAGTTCTGACGAGACACAAAATGAGAATCAGTCTCAGATAAGCTAATGTATTTAAACATGAAACTAGCTCATTAAAATGTATGAAGGTATATACAAGAAGCTAGAACAAAGAATTAGGTGCTGTGGCTACGCTTGACAGTAGCAAGCAGTGTAAAACAGCTGAAGTGAGCCTATAGAGCAGCATGATTGGTACTTACAGCCATGTATAGAAATTTCATAGAGTCATAGAATAGCCCAAATTGGAAGGGACCCATAAGGATCATCAAGTCCAACTCCTGGCACTGCACAGGTCTACCCAAAAGTTCAGGTTTGGAATTTTTGGAAGTTGTTTCTTTACTGTAGACTAACTCTTCTCAGGTGCCATCAACAAAACATTTACTTGCCATTCAAACGTAATAGATGCATGGCTGGAGCACAAAGCCAGTTTAGCTTCATCTAGAAGGAATTCAGTTCATGTGCTCTGACACTGGTCCGCAGTGTGGACAACAGCAGCAGAGTGGGGATGACCAGGAGATTGTTAGAAGTGCAGTCCTGGTCCAAGCTGACACACTGATGTGGATGCACAAACACAGCAGCTCTGTAAGTGACTATCTTCAGTAGAAAAATAGCTGAGAGTAGCTACTGTCTTGTGTCAGTCAAGAAAATCTACAAAACTATGCCCACAGTTACAGCAGGGTGATTCAGGATGGAACAACTGCACCGTAACAACTGATAGCAGGGTCTGAAGACACACTGGGGGATGATGATACAGGCTGTCCCCTAGACCCAAGACAAGAGCAGCTGTAGTTACCCATTTTTGAAAGTTGCCGTAGATATTCTAACCTCTTCTGAAGACAGAGGCTCCTCAAGCAATCCTCTCCATTGATCACAGCTCTTTATAGAGTTGAAAGTTTATTCCTAATAAGGAATGTGAGCTGTCAAAATATTACCCTTTTCCTTTGCCGGGCTAACCAAAACCTTTATGTCTTTCTACCTAAGACTGTAGACTCTGATCATCCTTATTGCTGTCCCTGGAACTCCTGATATTATCTGAAGTACAAATTACAGCCCTAGAGGTCTTCTGAATGTTATGTGTGTCTTACATAGGACATCCCTGCTAATTCAGGACAGCATGAATACTAGCTTTCTCCACATGAATAAACAAGAGCAATTTTATATGCACACTTACTATCTGACACTTTATTAGAAAGAATAGACTGACAAATAAGTGTTCCATAAGCACCTTTTGCCAGAGTTAAAGACAAAATGATATACCTGCCAATTTTATCCTCTAAGGTGAACAGAAGTCATATCTGATTCTTATCACAGTGCTTGCAATTGTAGTGTGTAGACAATTGCATATACTTCTGCCTCAGCATTTCAGAATCTTCTCAGATCAATGGGTATGTTAGCTTGTTGATGTATTTCAATAGCCAGTAATTACTGGATTGTAAATGGACAAAGTCTGATGCCATAAAAGTGGGAAACAAAAAAACGAAACTGTCAGTAAAACTGAAGAGATAGCCTAAAGCCAATCTGCTTCATTCCTGTACACCAGCTTTGATAAAAGGGATTATGGGGACAATAGTTCTCCATTCTCAAAAAAGATTGAGGAACAAAAAAAATGTTAGAATAAATTGAAAATCCTCAGCAACTGACTGACTTACTTCTGTCTGTATCAGTGTTTTATTCATGCTTGGTTCTCCTACATTACCAAGTTTGCATGCCATTTTTCATTCTGCTTCAGCAGCCTAATATTCTTCATGTATGTGGCCTCAGCTTCTCAGTATGTTCAAATTTAGCCCAGGATGGCAAATCTCCAAGTCCTAGCCCCTCTAAAATTCTTATTTCCCAAAATTACAAGTGTGTAAGGATGTTTAATCTGGTATGAGAATGATAATTCTGTAGCACATTAAAGGACAGCGTACTTACAGCTAGTGCTAGAAGTAGCAACTTTTTTTACAGAATATTATCCAAATCCTTCTAAATACTGATGTTTTCAAGTATCATCCCTTGATCCTGAGCATGATACACTTCATGCCTATGCGGCTCCACAGGCAGCTGACAGGCAGCACAGATGCACTGCCCTCACTGGGCAGGAGGAAGGCTGAGCTGCGCTCAGAGAACAAAGTGGTGCTCTGGTAATGGTGATCCTGAGGTAATCCAAGTGTCCTAAATTTGTTTCTCTTTCCTAATGTTCTGGTGCAGTAAAAGCTACAGTGTTTTGCAACACAGCATCTACAAGTTTCTACCCAGAGGTCAGCCCATCCTGTTAACCTAGATTGTCTCAGCAAGTTTTATGGGATTTTTTTGCTCTCAGAGTCTTTTTGTCATTTCTTATCAGTCCCATACAGCTCAATCAAACAAAAACACCATAAAGATGTTACAGTAGTATCAAGACCTTCATCATAAGAGAATATAAAACTTTACTCCTCAACTCCATTACATGTTGTGTTTCACTCAGCTCTATGTTTATTGATTATTATGGATTAATATGCTGTGAGTATTAATTCTTGGGGGGATAACTTAAGTAAGTTAAGACTTACTTAAGTGAATAATGCGAAAGATAAAGGAAAACGTAACCTTCCTTACAGTCAGCTGGGGGTTAGGTTGATGTCTGCAACACATGAAAGGCTAAAATAACCTTTTAGAGCAACATTACTTATTCTCATTATAGCCACTGAATTACAAATCTCAGCTGCTGTTTTTTCCCCTTCCTTCAATCACCATTACAGCTGTGATGAAACACAGGCCACAGTGTTATTCAAATCTGAGTGATAAAACTGTGCATTACTTTTTCACCTGACCGAGCACTCCCAAAGTTTGGCAGATCCAGATGGATGAATGTTGGCTTTTTGGCGTTAATTCAGTCCTCATAATGGGAAGATGGTGTCAACAGACTGTGGGAGGCATCCAGAGGAACTGTCAATGTATATAATTATTCACTATAATGCTGCTCACTGCTTAGTCACTGTCAAAGTGGTTTGCATCACATTTCTCAGTTGCTAAAATAATAGCTATCTTCTAGAATGGGATTCTTCTTGTTCTGTGCTGGATGAAATCTCTTCCGCCTTTAATTAAATTAATGCAGGGAAAGCAGGGCAGCTCTGGCACTGGGGCAGAGGAATCCATCCCACCAGAACTTTGCTTGGGGTCACCCTGACAGAGTCTGAGTTAGTTTCCTTTTCTGCTAAGTGTGACTGTGGGGGTGACCAGGGAGAGCACACAATGACACCAGGACACACAGTAGAAGAAGGTCAGAGAAGTAGAGAAGGGTCTTCTGGTCTCCCCACTAGACAAAACCATTATAGAAGCCGATTGGGTTATGGTTCCAAGAAAGAGACAGCTTAGACATAAACCAGGCACTGGGCTTAGAACAGGCTGGAACAGGACATACAAGTCAGAGGAGGACACATGCAGCAGAAAAGGCTGTGCCTACACGGTAGCCCTCAGTGGGGAGTGATCAAGCTGCCAATGAAAGCAAGACTTCACAGTGTTACTGTATTTTGCATATTCCTTAACAGTCACAAGCACAGGTACAACTGGTGCTTGAAATTTCAAACATAAATAGACCAAATGTAGAAATAACCCACTAAATTTCAGATGAATATGTTGTAGATGCCTGTCCTACCTGTGTGCTGATCAGTTGGGATGATGCCCTTACACATGGAGCAAAACAAATGCTTCCAACATACACTTCACCTTGTCCTTAAAATCTCTCAGTAAGTCATAATTCTGGGGGTTCCTGTCATCTAGCAAACACTTTCTGATCCCAGCCACAAGGATGTTCTATTATATATGACACTGGAGAGTTCAGGAGAAACTGAAGAACTTGAAGAACTCCCAGGGTTCCAGGCTTCAGATTTCAGCATTAAGGTACAATCATTAATGAAGTACAGGTTATTTTCATTAATCTTTTTTTTTTTTTTTTTTTTAATTTAATTTTGTGTTGATAAAAAGTGGGACTGAATTTGATTACCATTGAATTTCACAGTGATGTTGCTTTGCCACTGGAGATGAAAAGGGCTGTTTTCATTCACATAACAATCTCCAATACACAGTCATGCCTTTCAATCAAAAATGAGTCACTTTATTAAGCTCACAGATCTTCTTTTAGGCCTTTCTGCCCTACCTTAATAATGAGCAAGTAATTACCAAGGCAGTCTAAGCACATGAGGTTTTCACTGGAAACGATGAATCAAGAGAATTTCCAACTGCAATGTGATTCTTCTAAGATATTATAGACTCTGGTTATACTGAGCCAGATAATTAAGGAATGATTGATTATTCAGGGTCCCAACAGAAAGACTGAAGTGAATCAGGGAGCTGCTGCAAGACAGTCTGGCTCTGAATGCCTCAGGTCCAAGTCCCAGAATTTATCCCATCTCCTTATTAACAACAGTTTAGGGAGCTGGATTTAACTCTCTGTCAAGCAGATTTGCTGTTAAACAGGAGAAACCTAACATAGATTTCAGGCAAGACATAGTTACAGACTCAAGTTTTTATACTCCCTGAGCTTCTTAGTACAAACACACACACATATTGTAGGTTTTTTGGTTTGTTTCTTTTGCTTTTTAATAAAATTCAGCTAGAAATTACCCAGAAGATTATTGATCAAACCTGGCCCTATTTGTCTGCCTCTGCTCTTGGTAGACATCATAACCTGATGACCTTAAACAGACAGCTTTAGGCTTTAAAGCATTATGTGAAATAGGACAAGTACAGAGAATGCTAAAGGCTACCTGCTCTTAAGTATGCATATGCTAATTTTCTATATCCAATATGTCTATAGATCAAAAGCTTTGTTTAACTTGTGCTATTTAAGATAATTTCTCTGAAGATAAGAAAAGCAATCCACCCTTCTAAAATAACCTTTCACATATGTTTGTAGTTCTGCAATAGCCAAAGTCCCAGTGAAGTTTTTGATGAGAAGAAGAGCAATAGAGAGAAAGAATATTGCTGTACTAACAAGCAGTAGTATACAGACATTCAGTCACATTATGTTGAAATCTACCTAGATGGTCTTGCATTAATTTGTCTGCTTGTCTCATTCCAGTGATGCCCTGGTTTGGTGCAGCCTACGCCAACCCCCAAGGCAGCATCCACCGGGATTATGCTATGCAGTAGGGAGTAATCTCTATCTGCAGAACATCTTAATTCTGGGGGACGTGCAACACTGAGTGACACAGACTGCTGCTGCAGTGCCCACAGCGTGGCCCTCAGTGTTCTGATCCCTCTCCAACTTCGAATTCTTACCACACCTCTCGTCTTTAATAGTAAGTAGGTTCTCTGACTGCAACTTCGTGATTGGTATGTCAACAGAGTGTTTAGAAGATAAGGTTATTCCACAGGAGTATTTAATAAAAATTTGGTTTCCAGCATAGATTAAGGAAAGAGGAAAATGAGAATACAAAACAAAAACAAACAAACAAAAAACAAACCAGAAATTGCTTAGAAACCAGAAGATGCAATAGCTTTCTGCTACATTCATGATAACAGAGTTTGCCTGTTAACAGGCTTCTTCTAAAGATCTTCCCCTGCACATTGTGGCTGGCGTAAATTAATTGCAGTGTGAAGCCCTCCAGCACTCCACAATGGCTGGCATTATTAGAAATAATGACTTAACATGACTTACAGTCACGGTAAGCTACAGTATAACCTTCTGACAAGTCATTAACTTGTGTCACAGCTTTCCTGACAGGATTTTGGGAATGCTACATTTAAAAACAAACAAACAAACAAACAAAACAAAACAAAACAAAAAAAACACACTGTGGGAGGGAAAAGGTATGAACTTAAGACCTTATCTTTTCAAAGAATCTTAGAAGAAATCTGTTTGCAGTAGGTGGTACAAAAAAAGATTAGACTACCAAATCATGTAATTTGCTGCCTTTTTCTGACTGCCTTTGCCACTGAATGATTAGTAACAAAAGGATCAGAGTGAGACCATATAAACCTTGGTTTAGTGGAGTTTTCTTACTCTCTAAAAGGGTTCATTTACTATGTTCTCAGATAAACTGAATCAAAAATAATGAACTTAGAGGCGAAGTTACTAGAGTAAGATCCTGGAAAGTGCAGTTTGAGGAAAAGCTAACCTTAAACTGTTTGTTCGCATTGCTTAGAAGAATGAAACAGAATTGCAAATGCTAAAAGGGTGAATAAGAACAATTTGGTGGTCAGTGACCAAGTCTGATTCTGTTCTTGATCTGATGTGGATTTGTTTTGGGTGACCTGAGGAAAATTCTCCTACCCACTTGATGCAGCATTTCATTCTTGTATAGTAAGAATAACTATAATTCCTTGCTCCAGAACTGTTACCTCTTCACTGTTTGGAAAGTTGTCAAGAATCTAGAGCTAGAAGACCTGATTTATGGGCAAAGCATTATTTTTTATTGCTACAGTAGAAGAGTTTTATGTGGACAGGGCTTCTCTGTCATGGAAAGTACATTCTGATGGCCAGATTAACAATTAATTAATCAAACGTATTGTCTCTAATATGTACATCCAATACGTGTGTCACAACGTCACAGTTGTCCCAGTCATCACAGGCCATACATGACACCCTAGTCTCAGCAGCCCGGAAGGACTCATCAGCCACAGACCTTGGTGCAGTAGCATAGTATGGGCAGCAGAACTAAATTCCTATTTTAACATAACAACAACACCCGTCCAAACCCTCACACAACTCTAATTACATTAAAAAAAAAAAAAAAGAAGATAGAAATCTCATGTATTTTGCTATACTTTTCATACAACATTGTACAATAGTAACTGCTGTACTATTGCTACAACTGCTAATATATTTTTTGTCTTCCTCCAGACACCACAGCATATAATGCATATAGAATCTGTTCAGAAAGGCCAGCAATTTCACATGCATCAAGTTTGGTTGTATGATTTTTTAAGCTGTTAAAATTGGATACTAATTTTTATGTTGGCCTTGGTATGTTTTGACATTTCAGTGGTTTATTTGTCTGTCTGTTTAAGGATTCTCTTAATTCATTGTTATTTAAATATGGCTAAGTGAAGAAATACAGGTGCCAACTGTTTATTTTGAAAGCTCTCTTTGAGTGCATTTGCTGAAGTGCCATACTCTGCCCTTCTGAGGCGCCCTGAAACAAGAGCAGAAGGTGAGCCTTGAGGAGGTTTCTGTGATCCAGATTGACCATGTCTGCTTCAATATCCCTTCAGGGAGGTAGTTATGAGAAGCAGGGCTGGGTTCAGAGTCACTGCCAGGGTCGCACACTTCCCTCATGTTCCCTTCCGTGTCTCTTTTGTTCTTGGAAGCACACTTAAAAGAAGTCAATTTTGTCCTTTAAATACCCTTGAGAAGAGAGTAATTTTACCTCAAGTTTTATTTTACCATTAGAAACAGAAGAGCACTTTGGACCTAAATAACCCCATCTACTTCAAAGTTGCACCCTTGACAATCATCTGTGAGACCACTGATCTGAACAAGAAAGTCCTTTTAAAGAAGATAAAATTAAGTCAAATCCTCAGCCTTTGGTATCTGCAGCAGAAGCTGTTAAGATCTATCAGGATACAAAAAGGCCTAACCTAAGTAACAGGTGTACCAGCAGTCCACAGCACTCGTCCCCACACTCAGTTCACTAAGAGCCCAGTTTGCTTAGCTCTGTAGCAGTATTATTTTTTTTCCCATCCTAGTATCACTGAAATTACAGCTCAGAAGTCTCCAGCTTGGGTCACACATACTATGTATTAAATGGACAGAAGCCACACCATTTAGCCTAAAGATAACCCTTTAACTCCCACCCCCAAATTAACTACCCCCACAAACGTAGAACAGTATCAAGCATGAACTACACAAGATTAAAAACAGGGAGATTTTTGCTAGACGTTGTAACAGAACCCTAAATTAGTGTGGTAGCTCTGCCTAGATCTTCCCCTGTAAATTAACTCAAAAAAAAAAAAAAAAAGAAGAAAAAAGCAAAGTCTTTTAAATTATGAAAAAGGAAGATTTGGTGAGAATAACATTTAGAATACCTAATTTTAAGGAGAGAAAAATTCATATTGATAATGTCAAAACAAAATGCAAAAAGATTTTTGTACCGCTTTCCTCTTGCCCGCTGTGTCATTAAAGCTGGAATCTAGCCACCAGGGCTGCTTTTAGTTAAGTCAGTGACTTTCTGGGTTGCATTAGACTTTAGCCAGTTCCTGACAGATCCCAGGAAAGTTCTATTCTATCTTCTTTAAAGTCCTGTTCTCAGATTTTTCAGCCAAAAAGAAACTTCATGTAAATTGTGTTGGTGTCTGTCAACTATTTGTCCCAGTTAACTGTTGTCTAAAACCAAGTTCTGTTTTGTGAACTGTTTGGTAGGTGTTTCACCCCGTATTTCTAGCTAAAAAATGGAGTAAAACTGCCTTAGCACCTTGGAATAAAATGTATTCTGTTACATATTCAACATTAATGGAACATTCCAATAGACAAAGTTCATCCTTCAGAGATGGAAGCCTGCAAATACCAGTTAGGCAAGATCAGTGGATCAGTGTATATTTGTACAAATGTATAGGATTGGTGTCATGCTGATTAGCTAGCTATCATAATACTTATCTGAGTGATCAATATTTATCAAATCTTGGTTTTAGGACTAGTGTAGCTTTATTCTGCACATTGTCATTGAAGTAAAGACTGGATCTTTACCCCCAGGGTTTTCATAATCCAACAGCTGAACTTGCTTCTAATATTATTTACACTGAATAGCTCTGTCATAGATAAAATCTCCAAATTTTGCTAATAAAACATTGTAAGTGAGCAGAGATCAAACTAGCAATCAAGGTAACAAGATGAGAGAATGAGAACCAACATTAAAGAGTGGGGAAGAAATCTATACGAAAGCATTTTTTCCTAATTGTAGCTTGCTTCACTTCATAATTTGCTGTTGTCTTAAGTGAAAACAAGACAGCATAAACAGAGATCAACATGGAAGGGTAAGGAAGAGAACTCCATGTGAGCAGATGAGCAGAAAGAGGACTGCTTCATGTATAAAGCAGAGAACACAAAACAAACATACAAACAAAAAAACAAAAAAAACAGCTGCCAGTCAGATAAAGACAAGACAAAAGAATGAGAAGAGAGGTATTACAAACGCAGAAAACAGGGAAAATTAATACTTAAGTTAAGGCCCATACAAGTATGGCTTTGGGGATGTGACTTCTGGCTTTACTTGAAAGGAGGAGATAGGTGGAGTTGTAGGAGGAGATTAAGTTCTTTAGAGTAATATTTAGATAGTTTGCTTAAAGTTGAAGACCAAGGGAAGTAATTAAAAATAGTGAAGAGAAAGATAAAGAAAATAGTCTTTCACATTAAATATACAAAATGGATTCAATACTTCTTTAGAAGATGGAAATGCAAAGCCTGCTAATGTCCTATCCATTTTATCCTTGGACTTGATTAGTTATTAACTCTGAATTTACTTCTGTTTTCATACCACAAGCCTTTTAGTAACTGATTTACTATACAAGCAGTGAGACAAACTAAGCTCATTGTTCTTAATTCAAAATTATACTATCTGCTATCTGCTGACACGTTACCTTGCCAACAAGCACCAATTGTCAGCTGCATGGCTATGTGTGAAGGGTGGATGGGCCAATCGTTGGTCACAAGATAAGGCTCATATGTTGTTCCATCCATATATAACGTAACAACGGGAAACTCAACATTGACAACATAGTAATGCCATTCTTTATCACAAATCTGAAAGACAGAATGCAAGAGAAAAGATTACTTAGCACTTACTGTCTGGTGACTAATGTCATATCCCATACTCTTAAAATTGCATTGTTTCCAAATTTCACTCATGGGAAAAAAAAGCTATTGCAATTTATATATCATTAAAATTAATGAAAGTGTGAAACAATGGTGATACTTACGTTATACATGAACAATATATTTGATAAATAGAGGCATTTTAACACACATTTCTCAAGAACAAGGCATGGATGAAACAGAAAAATCAGACAATTCAGTACTTGTTCTGTATTTTCACATTTATTAATACATAAAATTAGTTTCCCAGTGTCTTTATTGACATTTAAGAACACAAAATTGCAGGTACTTGGGATGTTTTAGCAGTTACTGGGGATCCTTGTTAGCTTCAAATTAAGGAAATACATAGAACTTAGACATTATATTGTATTATCAATGGTTTGATTCAATTGCCATTATTAAGTATTAGTATTTAGAAAGTCCTGTTCAGTGCATCAGGACCTTCACTGTACTAGCAGGATTTCTGTTGTGCTCTGTACACACATACACATGAACTTAGTTCAAGTAGTCTGTCTTCTTGATTTGGGCAGACAACCCAAATCTTCTCCATGGTTCCTGTTTTATTTAGTCTGAAGCTTTTCCCCAGGTATTCTGCAAAATGAGGACCTATATGGTTTCGCTTATCTACATCAGTATTGAAAAGCAACATTCACAGTTACACTGTATTTTCAAGGTGAGAGTATCAGTGTCAAATTCACATGATTTTCTGAGCTAGATAACCAGAGATTACTGTGAGATTGTCAAATTCTGTTTTAGTTCAAAAATGTAGCTAGCTGAATCAGTGTCTCTGAAGACAGAAGTCTAGTGTGTAAATACCACTTCCTGCCCAATTCTTTTTTTCCTTTCTTGTATCTTTCAGATTTAAAAGTTCAAAGAAGTAAATCACAGCAAATTGGTAGGATGGGGAATGTTTTTAAAAATAAGGCAATAGATACATACAGTCATCCTACTTTCAATTCTGCAGAGATACTTGTTTTGATGTATTAAGAAACTGAAGTGCTTGAATGCAGATATCCTTGCTGTTTCATAAAGGCAAGCAGAAAAGTGACGTTTAAGCATAACACTGTCCTTGGCCAGGTTAAGTGCTATCTGCTGCAATATCTGCCCTTTGAAATCAAAAGCTAATGTTTTGTTCCAGAAGACATTTCAACAAGAACTTAATCACTTTTATTTCAAACGGATACATTTATTACTGCAGACATCACAGCTCCACAGCAAGAGATAAATGCAGTAAAGGGGCTGCTAGAGTCTTCCTGTTGTAAGCAGTAGACAGCACAAATGTTTTCTGAAGGTTAAATGAACTGAAACCAAAATTGAAAGTAAATAAATTGGAAGACTGAAAACTTTATTGAACAAACAGCAATCACGAATACTATTATGCAGTCCTCCCTTCCAAGGAAAAACAGCTTGCCAAGTTTCCTGACCTGATCATTAGACTGTGATGCGTCATAGCCCCATGTGTCAGACATTTTATATAAAACAAAATGAATGATGTGCCTGAGTTTGAGAGAACTTGTGTGATAAAAACTACAGGGGTTGATATTTCACATTTTTCAGACAACTGTCTCAGAGCATTTCTTTTTGCAACCCTTAACTGCATCAGTTGGAATGTCCCAACTGTTACATGACAGTGAGCAATCCTCACATTTAACCAAAGCAATAGCACTACTGTGGCATCAACAAACATTCTGGGGCATCATATACATGGACGCGTGGTAACATGTAGCTAGTTTGATTGCTCTAGTGACTGACCAATACGGCAGTAACATTTTTCTGAAGAAAATGCTGTCTGGAAACACAAGATTACATAATCACCACAATTCAAGAGTTCAGCAACTGGTCTCCAGTGCTTCCAGGAAAAATGCAGGTGTCCAGCTGCAGATTTCCACAGCTGACAAACTACTAACTGACTTTATTTTTTCTGGTACATCCTAAAACGTAAGATACATCAATTCTAAACAGTTTGTTAAAGTCCTCAAAGTATCGCTTGTATGTTTTTCCTTAAATTTCAACACATAGATACAGCATTTTTAGGGGAATTTAGGCACTTAAAATCTCAGCTTGGTAAGATCTCAGCTTACTGAGATTTCAAAAGCACACAAACCCTTTAGGTTCTTAATTCTATCAAGAATTAAGCTGTCTCTTGAGACAGCTTAGGTACTCTGACACAAGTACATACCAACAGACTGCCTTTAAGAATCTGTACAGAGTCCTGGTGTAAAATCAAATATTCTACAAGGTGGCAATAGAATTATTTAAAAACTCTGGAATACTTCCCAGCCACTCAGTAGGAGTATTTCATGCCTGGCCATTTCACAGGCAACAAAATAATGAAATAAATAATTGCAGAGTGGAATTTTTTTAGCTGTCATTTCAGACACCTTCTTCACCTTGTTAACATAGGAAGCCAATTTGTCCCTTGCCTACATGCATTCCACGCTGGCAACAGAATGTAATTATTGTGGTGAAACCATGAAAATAAAAAGATAAAATATACTAGTTTGGCAAATACATAAATTGTAATCATGTAAAGTAAGAACTTTATTAAAAAATCTAATTTATAAAGCTATCTTAATGGGATAAAATTGCTGATGAGCAAGCTTAGCTTTCAAAGATTGCTGGATCACTAAGCTGGTATAATCACTTTATCATGTCAGTCTACCTCTGAAATATATTAATCAAATCACAGTGAATTAACCAGTTTGAAGTCTCAGTGATCACTACAAGTCATTACATGGGAATATGTTTTCAGGAAATAGATGCAATATAGTCTATGAAGTAAGTTTCTCTAGACATGAAAGCTCTTATCTTCTGAAGAAGAATTTTCTGGTTTAGATTGGAATGGTTAGGAATTGATTGAAATCAGTGTTTTGGTTTGAGAAGCATACAGGAATTAGAAAGAGGCTTCCTTGATCTGCAAAACATCTTTTATGGCTTTGTACATAAGGGCCAGACATGCACACATGAGAACATGTCCTGTACAGCTTGCGGTCCTGGGCTGTCCTCATTGACCTGTTTGGCTAGATACACAGACAACCCACACTTCAAGAGGTGCCCCAGTGCTTCAGTTCAGCAGCAAACAGCCATTCATATTTGCAAACCTCTGATTAACTTCCTAAATGATCCTTACATTTTAGCCAGTTACGTTCAGCAGACAACTGAGTTGGCCTCACAAACAGCTCTGCACGTCTTGTCAGTGCTACTCAGTGCATATTTTGGGTCTATCCCTTCAGAGCTGAGAAAGCAGTTATTAATTCCATTACTTCCATCAAATGCATACGTCTTTTTCAAGTTTATACTACTTTCAATCCTTTTTTAACAAAAATATGTTTTATATTTATACCAGCTTTGATAAGGAGAATACAGGAATTTGTGCATTTATTTCAGACTGGCTACTCCCACAGACTTCACAAAATGGAATTTCTAGTATGGAGGTAATTGTAACTATACAACATTATTGCAAATACTCTTCCAAACTAGCTTTATGTTTTTGGAGAAGCTAGATGGAGGTAGAGGCAGAACAAACTTTGGATAAGCAAGGCCTCTTGGAAAACTTGCTATCCCCTACCGCACAGTGTTATTTCCTTTATTCCACTCTCACTTACCTAGTGCCAGCTTCCAAATACTTTTCTGTTTATTGCTAAATACTAACGTGAGCTGGGAGGGAAACAGAACTGTTTAGCAAAACAGATTTTTAAAAATCTTTACTAGAAATAAACCATCCAAAATCATAAATTCTCTGTGGAGAAAAATCCTAAATTACTTGTTTACATCAATTATGATATTTCACTGTAAACGTGCTTTAGACTTAAATGAGAAATGTAAAACAAACACACGCACACACACAAAAGGTGAAGGGACTAACTAACACTTTCATTTAAAAATGCAGAAATACTTTGAACCTAGCAGGAGCACTATCCCATCTTTTCTTTCATTGTGATCAGCATAGTTGTAAACTCTTTGAGTTTGACTAAGTTTAACTAATTTGTGTTCTCTGAAAGAATTTTCCCTTTCAAGTATTTGCAAACAGCAATGGAGGAATTTAACCTCTAGGTAACTTCCTCATTCTTAGGTGTCTGTGACACTGTCCTCCGATCTGGCTTTCAATTATTTTTCTTTCCCCTTACTCTTACTTTCAGTATTTTATCTTTTCACCTACTGCCTTGAGTCTATTATATAGTGCCTTAAATATTGATATCAAAACAAAACAAAATCAATACCTTTGGAGTTTTTTGATTTTGCCGTATATTCCCCCTTTGTTTTGTTTTTGCTAAAATATGTTGCTAAAAACCGGTCAGCTAACTGGTTCAGGCTCTTTCACCTACTCTCATGCAAATTGTGCTTAATTCCAGTCTTAATAACCAATTCAAATGTAAATAGTTGCACACCAGAAGAACCTATCTAGTATATTCTGCAAAAGCAAATCCTAAACTAGGTCGAACTATTGGCAGTGTTGTGATGGTGCCCATGCCCAAGGGTGGAATGCCAATGGAAATGGTAATGGCGCTAGTGCATCTCCTCAGAGGAGCACTCAGCTGTACAGCTGGGATGAAATAGAGACTGACCGCTGACAGTATTTCTGTGCTAAAAACTTGAAAATAAGGTGGTTAGTTAAGAACAGTGTAGTAGTCATTGCAAACAGCTGGGCTGGTGAGATCAGTTTGAGATCTGCTTTTATTTCCATCAAAAACTGGAGATGTTTTAAATGTGCAGCACAGAGCTTAACTTCTCAAAAGTGAATAAAAGATACACACAGAAATTGAAAAGGTGCTAAATTCTCCTCCTCACTTTTCCTTATTATGGATAAATTCTACAGATGATTTCCATTAAATTTTGGATGCATTAATTCACTTCTACAACTGTATTTTTATCAACAGAGATGACTTATATTGAAAGAAGAATGTGCATTGTTGTTTCTTCAACCTATCTTTATATAATATAAATTATCCTGCCTGAATCAATGCACATCTGCTGGAGTGTCACTCCAGGAGTTACTGGCCTTTTAGGACTGTAAATGTCTCTAAGACCATGGAAGACTTCACTAGCAGACTGTTCTTCATCACAGATAAATTCTGTGTCCTTTCAATAAAACTATTTTCTGTAGTAGATTTCAGTTAGTAAAACATTTTATTTAGGCCACTCTATAATCAAGAATATAGTGGAGAAGGCTTATTATATTCATTTATAGCAAAAACCTTAACACTGGAATTGTTTCCTTATTTGCAAGCATGTCACTATAGATTCATTGCAGGTCATCATTGTGAAAATTTGTAAACATGCAGAGACAACTGAGGCTCTGCATTTTTATCTCATTTCACTTGAAGAGACAACAAATGCAGGGAACCTCCCTTTGATCTCATGCTTAAAGGCTTTAGCAATATCCACTCAGTTACAGCACCCAGATCAAACCCTCTGCCCTGTTCTGAAAGCAGCCCCACGCTTTGTGAATCTGCTTCAAAGCAGGGCACCCCTTACAATGGTTCAGAATACAGAACACAGATGATATCTGAATGGGGATATATGGTTATTATTTTGTGTTTAAAAAGAAATACCACACTTTTCTTTCAATCTCCAAAATAATCCTAAGACTGCTTTTTAAAATTACAAATTTTGCCTTTCATCTTTTTTGTTGGTGACACAAAATAGACATTTAAATGGTTCCAATCTATTTAGATAGAAACAAGATCACATTTTTATAGTACTGAGCAGAAAGCACTGTACTGAATACAAACAGGGAGCTCGAAGCACCTCTCGCAAGGATTTAGGAGTACTGCTATTATAAGAAAGAAAGCCTGAAAGCGAAAAATAAGCTATTAATTTGGAAATGTTGCAGTGGAATTCCAGTAAAAGCTAAAATGTTACATGCATTTTAATGTTGTTCCCTCCTCCCCCCCCCCAAAAAAAAAAAAAAAACAAAAAAACCCACAACAACAACAACAAAACAAACAAAAAACACACCGTTGTACATTAACATCATTAACATTTGCCAATGAAAATAAAATTTTGTAAGAACTATAAGCAGTTATGCACAAGGTTAGTGAGTTTTGCATGAAGGCAGGCCAAAGGCGAGCTTTCTCCTGTCTCACTCTGGGGTTTATAGCTTTGTCTCTGATGAATGGGAATTTAAAAGACGTTGTTGAATGTGCTTTTAACTGTTACTTTAGAAACTCATCTAGAATCTTAATTGGTTTGCTATTATGAGTTCTCATCCAGAAATTTCTACTATTAAGGCATGCTTGTTATATAATACATATATTTTGGGGCATTGCTTTTCTATTATTCTGCTGCTGTCTTGATACGTCTTTGCCTTAAATTCAATAGCAGAGCTACCTGCAAAAGCTGATTAAGTAATATGGGGAAATAAGTTACACAGTCAACTTATCTCTTTTCTATTGCCTATAAGAACCTTATGATTTCTTTGTGTGCTTGTTGTTGTTGTTACTGTTTGTTCTATTATTCCACCACCACCACCAAAGGATACACTGCTAAAAACATCCTGTTGCAGATTGTAAGTATGCAGTTCAGTATGCAGATATTCAGTATTCAGGATGTGCTTACTTCACTGAATACCTGGGTTACACAGTGCATTTTTGCTTTGTAATATAATGAGCTGTCGTGGTTTAACCCGGCTGGCAGCTAAACACCACGCAGCCGTTCGCTCACCCTCCCCCCTCCCTCTCTGGGACGGGGGAGAGAAATGGAAAGTGAAGCTCGTGAGTTGAGATAAAGACAGTTTAATAAGACAGGACAGGAAAATAATAATAACAAAATAATAATAACAATAATAACAATAATGTTACAATGGTGATAATAGGAAAGTAATAATAATATGTACAAACAAGTGATGCACAATGCAATTGCTCACCACCCGCTGACCGATGCCCAGCTTAACCCCGAGCAGTCCGGCCCCCTCCCCCCGGCTAGCCACCCCTATATATTGTTTAGCATGACTTCAGATGGTATGGAATACCCCTTTGGCTAGTTTGGGTCACCTGTCCTGGGTCTGTCCCCTCCCAGCTCTTACTGCACCCCCAGCCTGCCTGTTGGCAGGACAGAGCAAGAAGCTGAGACGTCCTTGGCCTGGTGTAAGCACTGCTCTGCAACAATTAAAACATCGGGGTGTTATCAACACTCTTCTCATCCTAAGCCAAAACACAGCATTCCACCAGCTACTAGGAAGAAAATTAATTCTGTTCTAACTGAAACCAGGACATGAGCAAAATATATTTCTGCTGTGAATATGCAGGCTTTATAGTCAAAATTTACTTTTGTGAGAATCAACAGATACGCACTTCAAGTTGGCTTTGTCCTACAGTATAATCTGCCAGTTTATTCATTTTGGGGAAGAGCTATTGAAAATGAACAAAAGCTAAGTGCAAACACAGATTAATCAAATTCATCCAGTAATATAAATTGTTATGTCTTGTAGTATTATTTATTCTATCCCAGTAATAGGCTCTTTGCATTAGCACTTATCTGCCTGTTCTCCCTCTGCCTTTACATTTTAATATCCAGATATTTGCCACGTGTTGGCTTTATTTAATCTAAGAACTGCTGAACTGAAAAGGATTTATGCATTTGAGGAAATGGGTCAGCATATTCTTGACCACTAAGTGGAGCTGTTCAGATTGCAAATCTGTCCCTAATAAATCCACAACTTCTTCAGGAATTTTTAAATAAAACTCTACAATATTATTATGGGCTGGATTTTTTTATTATTATTATTATTTTACTTATTTATTTTGATCATCTCTTTGGGTTTCCCATTCTCCATTAATTTTTTAGCAGGTCTTTCACATTACACTTCTTTCAGTCTGCCAAATCAATATGCCCTGCCTCTGAGCTGGCAATAGCTACAGTAGTTAAGGCACAATAGAAGTAAAGTACACTGTATGTGGGAAAAGAAGGAATCAATATACTCCCATGAGTTAAATTAACGGGTGATAGATTGCAAAGCAGCATCCCAATTGACGAAGTCAGTGTTTGTTTTTTTTTTTTTTTTTTTTTTGTGTGTGTGTGTTTTTTTTTTAATAAACAATAATAATAATTATTATTATTTTCCATAAGAATACTGTTGTAGACTTATCCTCCACATAAAACTTGCAGTTTGAATCCTGGCTTGTATAGCACTGCTCCACTTTGATCACAGTATCACTGAGTAAGTTGCGAGACTCTGACAGCTGGTGGCAGGCAGTGAAGGAAAATCAACAACAACAACAACAAAACAGGTTGCTTTGCTCTGGACCAGTGCTTTTATGCCTATGAGACTAGAGCATCTCTACCAGTTGTTAGCAGTGCTGGTTGGTACATGGAGTAATTTGTACTCTGTGAGGAAGCTTTTCTATAGCTATTATCTGTATTGGAAGTTGGATTTCTCTAATACATAAACTGATCTTATGTAAGCTTCAAATATGAGCGAACATGGAAAATGAAATAAACTTTCTTCTATATGTGTTTTAAATGTATGGCTTAAAACTAGCTTTCAGAGACCTTAATACAACATATCTCCTGATATTTGTATTTTAGTGCCATGTAATTCTGAAATTGTAAAGTAATACATACAACCAGTCCTAGAATAAGGACTGAACATTGTACAATTTAATCCCTTCTTTCTGGAACCTCAACTAAGTGTAAGAGGAATACTAGTGACAGAAAGCAGCCAAAGAGAGACTACTCTGCTCCTAATAACTCTTAAGCAAGTTATTGCTTCATCACAGGACTTTCAGTGAGGAAATGGGAATTCAGCTTGTATTCCCTACCTTGGTTGCATGTGTAAAAGGAAGAGAAACCTCCTGAAGTTATATTAAGGTGAGCATGAGCCACAGGAATTCTAAAGGCTCTGTTGACAGCAGAGCAAGTCTGAGCTCCTACATGTCACCAAAGCCACATGCCCATAGAGAGACAATCTGAAAACCTAACCACAATGGCCCTAAAATTTTCTCATATGTCACTACTAATTGACATCTTATTTAGGAAGCTAAGCAAAGCAGAAAACATCTTCCATGATCGCATATTTTGAAAAAAGAGGAACTAAAGGTGAAGGGGAAGCACTTTGCCCTTATCATCTCACTAATTGGAAAGATAATGTGGTTTAATGTTGATTGTAAAAAATGAAATTTTGCATAGCTTATGAAACAATTATTTCAATATAAACTATTCAGTGCAAAGTACTGAGTATAAAACTAATGGACTTTCTGATGTACCTAGTTCAAGTAAATGCTATATGCACATAAGTACCTATCTAATCACTCACTTTCCAGACTGGTATTTTAAACTGTTTACTCACTGTCTGGCACATGCTTTTTCTTCTGCTTAATGTTTATAAAATGTAGACATTTACTTTCTCTTAAAACAAGTTTTCACAGATGGTGTAGGAAACAACCCTAAGTTTTGTCTGCTATCCTTAAGAAAATATTAGTAGATCATGTTATTAGAATACCTTGAGTTCTGGTATTTATTATGCAGTGTGATTTGACATGCCAAACAGTAAAGTCTGGATGCCCATTATATCATTTAGAAAATATGGTACCATCTTTTAACATTTTTTTCTTCTTGAGAACTACCTTAGGAATTGCTAACTCAAAACTAAATTCCAAAGCAATTTGAGATGAAACTTTTTCATGGTGAGGGTGACAGAGCACTGGAACAGGCTGCCCAGGGGGGTTGTAGAGTTTCCTTCTCTGGAGACACTCAAAACCCACCTGGACACATTCCTGTGTGACCTGATCTAGGTGTTCCTGCTCTGGCAGAGGGATTGGACTAGATGATCTTTCAAGGTCCCTTCCAATCCCTAACATTCTGTGATTGTGTGAAAGCCAATTCTCAAAAATACAGTTATGTAACATGCTTGTCAAGTATTCCTCTTTATAGTTACTGTTGTTCACATCGGAAATGCCTTGTTGCATATTATCTGAAATGCCTGTAGTGACAAATAAAAGTAAGACCTTTTTCTTGGCTCTTTTCCCTCCATGTACGTTCGAATGAATGGAGAAGGAAGAGCATGCACTTAAAAGGTGAGTCTGTATTTAGTACCAGACTTACAGCTGTAAGACGTGTTTTGATCTTTGATTTTCCTGAGATAAAAAGCTGAATCTACCAGAACTTCGAAGTGTAGTTTATTTTGAGGTTGACTGAAACAGCAAATATCTTTCATCTCAAAGAAGGGGATGAATAAAAACACTGCAGACACTCTGTGGCAACTGAGGCAAGTGTTTTATTACTGTGATTAAGTTTTAATCTGAATTGTGTATCATCCTCAATTTAAAAGAGCCAAGCATGTAGATCTGACTCCGAGTTTCCCAACATTTATTATTTGGTCTTGTCTAAACTACCTGCCCTGTGTGCTAAAGAGGGGATGTTAATTGTAACATTGACCTCTTTGCTAGATAGATTCTCGGAGTCTCTATTGTGCTGCTGGTGTTCTGCCAGGCTAAGTAGATCACTGTCTTTCATCACTGTATTCTGTGCCCTCTTCAGTAATCAAAATATCCACTGTTACTGCACTGTTTAATGAAGCCAACTTATTCCAACTATATATGACACTTGAGTCATCTGGAAACAAACCTTCAGGGTATAAAAACTGAGGAATTAAAATGGAATTAAAAGATTGAATGGTAAGACTTAATTTACTGAAGAATAAGAAAATAAAAGGCATCTCACAGCTTCTCATTTTACAGTCTGCTGATAGAATCTCATATGATATCATTGCTGGCCCTTTCCCATGAGAAAGCATTCCATTTTGAAATAGATCTGATTATTTACTTGGATAGGTCCTTCTCCTGTCTTACTCTCAAGAGACTAGAGTACTCTGTACCATACCTAAAGACTTCTACATTAATGTAAGCTGAGAGGTGAATGGTTGGAAAGGATAAGTTAAAAACTGTTCAGTAGTTCCATACTTCCAATAATAATATAGGAAAATTATAAATACGTATGTATGTGTAATATATATATAAATATGCTAAGGTATACATACACACAGACTTTTTATTATTACTATTATTACAACCAAGAGTCAAATAAATTTAAAAACAAGCTTGCAGAACAGTTATGGATTTCCAGTATTTTCAAATAAGAAGATAATATTATTGCTGTAATGTCAACATGGTATAATCACTGAGATGAATAAACCCTGAACAGCTCATAAAATCAATGAGAATATTTCCTTAGACCCCTTTGCAGCATCCTACCAGTAATCAGTATCATTCTAGTTATAAAGACTTCAGGGTACTTTCACAGCATGTATCAGAACAGATCAATTTCAAAACTGTTAAAATAATTTAAAAAATAATAAATAAATAAAAAAATAAAAATAATCCAAGGATATACAAAAAAAGAAGTGATCCACTGTGCATCTGAAGATACACAAAAAGCTTTCTCAAAATAATATTATTAACAACTGAGTTACACTGAAATTGAAAATTATTGCAGTGAAACATAACTAACAGAACTCTCAATTGTCAACTATAATATTAAATATAATTATTATTGATATTTTTTCAGTTACATAATAACAAAGTCTTGGTAGTTAACATAAAGTGAAGTAATTTGTGTAAGTAGATCCCATAAGAAATAATCACAGGATTATGAAATAACTTACTATTTCTCACTGATAACTAACTTTTCCTGGTCATTAAACATCGTCTCTCTAAGCCCCCTGCCCTCAAGAAAGTAAACATTGGGAATTGTATTGAAACCTAGTGTTTTGAATCAGGCCACCCCTCGTTCCGGTCAGTCTAGGCTGGTGGGGTCTTTGAATGAGAGGACGTAGTGAGTGCAGCTGAAGTGGCACCCTGTTTCAGAAGCGATACTCCCTACTTGTTGGGCTGTCAGAAATCATTTCCCGGTGAAGGAGGCAAGACTGATTTCAACAGAAGTTATTAAGCCACAATGTGAGTAGATCAATTAAATAAGCATTTAGCAACTTCTCTGGTGTTTAAATAAATTTTAAAAAGGATTTCATGTTGGTTGGTCTTTGTTCTTCTAATACCCATTACTTTTGATAGCTTCACTGAATACTAACTCAGACTGGTAGAGTTATTTTCCTTCTTTCCTTTTTATTTTATTTCCATTTTTTCTAATAATCTAATTTTTTAATAATCAATGAACAAAAGGCAGAAGAGTACCTGAATGTAAGTGGGCTGTGAGGTCAAACAGCACTCAGCAGTCCAGCTGTTTGTCTCTGCCAGACATTTGTGCATTTCTGTGTTCATTCTACATGGAAAAAGTTTCCACATCAAAATAAAACATAAAATGGTAGGAAATTAAAACAAAAGAATCTACGGTAAATACCCCAAATTCACTCTGCACATCAGTATCACAACAAGCTCTGAGTTCAAAGTCAACTTTGTAGCTGATTTATGCATGCTGGCTTTTCCTTCAAAATAGTTTTCCAAATATTATACAGCAAATATTTGAGATTTAGAATATAGTTGAGGTTTTATGTCTGATGCTCCTATTATCACAAAACTGTAAATCTCAAAAGAACTACTCAAAATTTGTCAATAAATCACTAGCTGAATGATTCCGTACCTCTTACAATCCCGTGTCCTTAATAAACCATTTTTTTTTCATTTTTTTTTTAGGAATACTCGTGAATATTTTTGAATTGTATATTCATTCATCAACAAAGCGGGAAACTAAAAGGTGAGTACACTGTATGTCTACTGGTGTATACTGGAAGTAGATAAACTGTTGTCCACACCTAAAGTAGATAATTTCTTTACATACTCAACTATAGTTGAGCTTTATATGCTAAACGATGCCATGACTGATTATGACCAGTTATGTTTTTATTTTTTTTATCAGGATGGTATTTTTGACCTAGATACTTTATAATTCGTTCTCTCCAGTTTTTATGGATCATAAAAATAAGTACACAAGCTACAAGCTACTTGGGGCTAGAGGAAATGACAATGATTTAATTTACCTAATCTAGGTGTTAAATTTGGGTGTGAATTTTAACTGTCTTCACTTCATAAAACAGCTATCTGCTTCCAAAACATTTTCTAATTTAAAGGGAGACAGTTACACTGACAAACTTTTTAAGGTGCTCCGAGATATAGCAGTGAATAAGATGTTTACTGATATTTACTTCCAGACCATACCAACATTCTACACAAGATACTTTCACATATAAAACAATAAATAAAACTTTCAGGTATGATGCAAAGAACTTTGCTTCTGAAATGCAACATGGTCACCATCAGCATGGATTTGTCCTTTGAAATCTACTGCTGCAGAGAGCAGGAAAAGAATGGGAAGAAAGAGGCATTATACCCCCACCATGAAATGCTGCAGATTGTCGGGCTCAATTAAATACTTCTTTGGTCCTATCACGGTTGGAAACTGTTTCTTTCCAAATGGAAAGAGCAATCAATATTCTGAGATGAATGCACTTCCTACCTAATAATGAAACATGGCAACATTTTGTTTTTTAAAGATCAAGTTGAATCAAAACCTTATTTAACTGAATATGAAGAATGATAATAACAATCACCATCACCACCCTGACAAAACAAACACAACAATAACAAAAAAGCAAGCAAACAGAACAAAAAAAAAAAAAAAAAAAAAAAAAAAAAAAAAAAAAAGAAGAGCCTATCCAGAATAAATATTGCAAGCTTAATTTTCTTTCTCTAACTTTTAAGGGCTTTTATAGTATTTTAATTTATTTATATCCCAGATATAACATTATGATTTGTCGGAATGAATTTTCTGTTAAACATCTCTTAAATTCAAATTATAGAAAATACTATAAATGTTACACATTCTACATACATTTATGTGTGTCTATATATATGATCAGAGATAGAAGAAATGCAAAGATTTAGGGAAATAATGTATTTGAGAATTATTCACAAATTTCACATGTTACAACTTAACACATAAGAGTAATGTTAAGGAAAAAAAATGAAAACCAGCAGATCCTTTGACCTCCTACTTAACTGAAAAAGCCCAAATCTCTCATTTGTTTCCTAGTCTGAAATCTGGACTCTGACTGAAGTTATTTGATTGAAGCTTTCAAATTATTTTTTTAATTCTAATTCCTTTACAAAGCATGAAGCTGTTTTGTTTCCAAAAGGCACACATTGTGATCATGAATACATCAATGAGAAGTGACCAAATAGATTTGGGATAACTTATTTGTGTACATGGAGGCCCAAAATGTGCTAGACTTGCATTCTTGCATTATTAATGTGTTCTTTTAAAACCTGATGTATAAGCAAAATCAAACACAAGCTTGGGACTTTTGAGCAAACTGTCTTTCAAGATAGTTGAAACAAGCCTTTGCTCTTTGAGTTTATTCCAACCTGAAGGCAGCACATGTCAATTCTGCTGTTTCACTTGTGAGGCCCTATCTTCGAATCTGCCTGGAATGTAAACCTTCCATGATCCCTGGGATCTGCCTTCCTCTCAGCTGATACATGCAGGGATTCTGCCTGCTAGATATTTCTATTAATAGATTTATAGTGAACTTTTTTTTTATTTTTTTAATCTTTTTTGGGGGTTCAGTAATATGTATGGTCCACAAAAGGGATTTTGCTCATAATCTAAATTAAATACATAATTTACTCCTAAAAGGTGCATTGCAGAACCAAGGAAATACTTCTCTATTTGTTAATAATAATTAAATACTAAAGTAATTAAAAAAAAAAAGATAATAAATATAATAATACATCTTTAAAGATACATAAAACAAGTCCCCCTACTCTTTGCAATTACCATTCAGATATTAATATACTGGCTTTTGCTTTTTTTTTTTTTTTTTAAACACTGTTTGTTTTCTAAAAACCTGACTGAAATACTGATACTCAAATGCTAAAGGTTAAGTCAGGCATCTTGACGGCCTGCTGCTCCAAGGCCTGAGATTTCAGGCAGCTGAGAATTCTGGCCTTACTCCTGAAGGGTATTCAATAACTTAGTATTTCTTTCTCACTGAGCAGGAGGAGGCTGCACTGAGTAAAAGGAGTTAGGCTGTCACGTTTCAGAATAGGATGATATATTCTTCCCTTGCTGTTGGTATGTGAACAAATACAATGCTTGTTTCAGTCAGTTATGCAGAGACATTTTGAAGGTGCAGAGTGTGATTAATGCAAACTGCACTCTAGAGACAAAGCAAACAGGCGAGTCATGGCTTGTTTTCTTTTGAGGGGAAACACCAGGGTTCAGCTCCAAAAACTGTTCTGAAGAGACCTCTTTTCTCTCCCCCCTCCTCCCTATCACACATTCCCATGTACATGCATCACTCACTCTTGTAAGACCAACGCACTGACTGCCCATATCTATTCAGACCCAACACGAAGTACTACGTGTTATTTTTAATTTACGTAATGAATGCCTTGATATCTCAGTTCTCAGCCACCAAGTGTAAAATACTAGGACTCACAGGTTGGGTTGTCTGCTCACGAAAGAAGGCCCACCAGAATACTCCCCCAGGCTACTGACCTCTCTTTTGCTGGAAATGGTGTTGCTGGCTCTCTGAAGATTTTCCATCATCTGGCAAATCCCTCTTCAAAGGCTTGCTATCTCTGAAGGAAGTATTGACACTACTTGCAATCTTGCAAGGGTTGCTTTAAAGGTGCTCACCAAAGGAAGATAGAGCTGACACAGGTACTGAACACTCTTTTACAGTTTCCAAGTTTTGGGAAAGGTGATTTACTTGAAAGATAGTTACTCTATTGAAGGTGCGCAGTGTGATTCAGAGATAAAGGAATTCCTGCTCTAACACAACTCTTACATTACACTGATAGGAAATCTTCAGAGAATCACTTAGGGGTATTCATATGGGAGCCCACTGCTATAATTTTGAATATTGATGCAGTCTGAGATGGAGGCAGCTATAACTGCAGAAAGACATGTAAGAAATACACAGTCCTTCCCCATACAGATTAGTGTTGTATTTTCTTCAGTTCCAGCAGATAATTAGGACATAATGCAAAGAAAAGCAGATGCTATTCTGTTTTTATTGCAGATGAACGGTGGCAATGAGATGTACTTTGCTACCTTCATAATTTCTATAAAGTGAAGAATGGTTGTTTCTCTATTTATACTCAAAGCTGAGTGAGGAAATTATACAACCAAAATATTATGTATAGTATCTTTACTTAAATGGTAACCACTGGGCCTTTAATTACATAGCTGACATTTTGTAGCAAGACTGATTATATGGTATATACCATAAAGAGGTAATTAGGTATCAGCTAAATTTGTGGCTTTGCCAGGGAATATTATTTAGTCAGTAGACAGTTTTCGTTTAGTACTAATAACAATCATGGTCGTAGTGCTTTTATGGGAGGAAGCAAGTTAGCACTGAGGGTCGGCATTCCAGAATACTTCTGGGTTGACATTAGGGACATGAAACAAATATACTGTGAGAATGAATTTTCAATATCAGTGTTGCACAAGCCCTAAAAATTTTATGGATATCATTAAAGTAATTATCCAAAAGTTTGAACATTTATTCACAGTTGAGCTGGCTGAAGTTTTCCCTTTGAAACACTGTTTTACTGATGGAAAGATGGCTGTTGGATTAAAGACATATTCCTGAAATAAAGTTACTCTTGCAGGAAATGGGAGAATTGGTTCTTCATGAAAATAAATAAATAAATAAAATACAAACAAACAAAAACAGACAAACAAACAAAATCAGTAGAACAGTGAGAAGTGTTCCTTTTTACTTTTCATAAAATAATTGAATGACTTGGGTTGGATGGGACCTCAAAGACCCCCAGGATCTAGCCCTGTGCCATGGGCAGGGATCTCTCCCACCAGCCCAGGCTGCCACCAGCCCCATCCAGCCTGTCCTTGGGCACTACCAGGGATGGGGCAGCCTGGGCCAGGGCCTCACCACTCTCGGAGTGAAGAATCTGTTCCCAATGTGAAATCTAAATCTACTGTCTTTTAGTTTAAAACTACCCACCCAGAATTTCTTTTTTAATTTCTTCAACACCAGTAAGAAACCTGGGTTTATTTATCTGCAGTTTTGTTGTTTCACACTTTGCTGTGATTCTGCTGATGGCAATTAAGAGAAGCAATGGTGGATACTAAGTGATTCAGTTTTCCTTAGGTGTCTCAGCAGTACAGTTTGCCTTCCCTAAATGATATCATGTGATTCTTCTGCAAAAATGTGTTCTCGAAACAAAACACAGACTTTGTATGGCAGCTACTGCCTCTCTCTTCTCTGCTTTCTGCACTTTTTCTCCTTTTTCCTCTCATCTCTTCACCATCATCCCCCTGTTACCTTCCATTAGTTCTTTCATTATTTTCAAGTTTTCACAGCAAGAACTAAAGCTCTCTATATTTATCTCTTGTATGAGTTTTATCTCTTACACAAGATCCTCATATTTAACATATCTGTTGTTGCTCTGCTACTTTACTCCCTTCCAACAGTCTCAGTTAGACCCAGGAGTCAGCTTCAGGCTTTTTGAAAGATACTGCTCCTCCAGGAGGGGATTAGATTGAATTTGTAGTGGGTTCTTTTGTGAAGTACTCATCAATTCAGGATCAACAACACCATTTTAGTGTTTGCTGCTACATTCCATTCAGGGACTGGAAATCACTTGTGACCTATTCAAATACAGTGTGCTAAATAAAAATTAATTTATAAAACAGATTAAGCATGCACAGGGATAAGGAAAAAAAAAAAAAAGAGGCTATGAAGCGATCATGCACCAGAAAGCATTTTTCAGATTAGATATTAAAAAGTAATTATGACCAAACATAGTTAAATCAAATAAATAGTAAAATTAACTCTGGCCAGTATTTTTTTCTGTGTACCATAAAGTGAACATATATTCTGATTGTATCAATTACTATCAAGGCTGTAAGTCCAATGTAACGTTATAAACGTGGATAACTTTAAAAGATAAGTGCTAACATACATAGGCTGACACAGATACAGAATTTTTATGCATACCCTATATACTCCATGAACTGTGCACATGACACATACATTTTCAGTTGTATGACCTTCTCCTTCTGAACAATGAGATAAGAAGTGTGTTTATGTATATATAGCATGACATATAGGTAGACTACACTCAACAAATGAAGAATATTTGAAATATTAATTAATGATACCTGTGTGTTATCATAGCAGTATCTCAGGATTTGCTTTATTTCCCCAAATAAGTGATTGTTTTGTTTGGTTTGTTATTGATGTCCACTGTAGAACCTTACACCACTGAGATACTTTACACCATTGTAAAGGGAAAAAAAATGGGCTTGTGTTCTTTGCTCAACTCTAGCTTTTATGCTGTGATCAAAAATAATGTAAGATAGATTAGTTGTTGTTTTTACTCTGCACAGAAAACTTCATGTAAATGAAATTCATGTCAAAATGCCTCCCTTTCCCTCTAACTTTGATAATAGAATAGATTTATGGATATTAATGGGAGATAAGATAAAACATTGCTATAAAAGTTGTTTTGAGGGGGAATATTTTCACATGTCTTTTATAAAAAAATATATATATATTGAAAAATTGCAAGAATATATTCCAAATACATATTTTGATATGTAACTATGCATCTCTTCTTTATCTGTACCTGGAGATCTATATAGAAGATATGTATCTCCTACTGATATTTCTCCTGTATTTAATCTTACTTTTTAAGAATGACAAAACCTCTCCTGAATCATAACCTTTAAGTACTATTTTTTTTTTTTATTTAACACTTTTTATCCTCTCACATTTTAGCTCTACAGGAAAAGATTATGAAGCCCTTGTAAAGTTTGTATATCCAGTGTTTCCCAGTGATGGCTATATGTTTCTGAATGGTGTGAAGACAGGATGCACTTAGTGCAATAAATCATTTTACTCTGTAACTGTCATGACAAAATCATAGCTATGTATAGCTAATTTATTATCATAGAAAAAGCAATATATCTGGGGCAGACAACTATCAAAATGAACCTATGAGAGGTCAACAGGGTGGGACTGTGTGCTCCCCTCAAGTGTACAACATGCATATACCCATCTTTTGGAGCACAGGGGTTGCTCTTTTTTAGGTAGCATTGCAACTACTGGTTAGGTTAAGAGGACAGCATCACTGGCAGTACAAATTAATAATGTAATTTTAATTAGAGTAAAGCATAATAAAAAAAAATACAGAAAAGAAACATTGGCTTTTTTTACTCTACAGTAAAACTCTACCTAAGCATGTTTCCATAAAACTAAACAACTGTTATGTGTGACACACAACTGAAAGATATGTGAGAAAGGCATGGTTATAGTTTAATTAGCCAGTGATTAATGTATGTGCAGATTTATTTTCTGGGCTGACCCTGGATGCCTAAATTCCTAAACAAAACAAACTGCATTACATGGATGGAAACAACACCTAAAACTTCAAATTAGAATGGTTGTAATACATAAGTGCGTTGACAATGAAAAGCACTGTAACCGCTTAAATATCTATAGGTAAATGGTATGTCAGCTTAGGGCCAAGTATTTCTGAAATTAAAATGATTGGTCCTCTTGAGCTAGAAGGTGACAGTCAAGGAAGAACACTAACGTAAAGAATCCAAGCATGAAATTCAGAAAGATCTCTAACAGCAGTTATCTGAGGGAAACTGGACATTTTCTGTTATCTCTACATACCAAGTTGTATGGTCTTCTATTGCATACACACTGGAGTTAGATTAATGAAATCATTTTGTTTCAATTGCAATACACTTTTAACTGTGATCCCAACTCTTCTATTTACTTTAGCTGAGCACTGGGAGCTAAGTTACTGCAAGAATATGCATTAAATCAGCTGTGTTCAGTTAAATATTCAGCATGCTCAGAAGAGTGAAATTGAAATTTGGGTCTCTGTGACAGCCATGAAGCATTACAGCGTGCCCTCACTCATGAGTGCATCCAAATCCAATATCTAAACAGAGATATTGCAGTGAGAGTGTGAGGCCACTTACTCAAAGAATAAAAAAAAATGTCATGCAGGATATAAATCCAATTATAACAACAACAATAAATTGCTCTGGAACAAATCTGAGTCCACAGGTTAATTGGTGTAAAGAAAATGAAAGGGAAAAGGCTGTATTTGCAATAAAACAATTGTCGTAAGATTGGAAAATAAGTAAGCAAGATCCAGGATGATGTCGAAATGCTTGAAAATATGCAGTAAAATTTTTCAGTGTCTTGCATACCATTAATTGTCCATTGGGAAGGATATTAGCTTAGGGCTGGAAAGAACTGTGCACTATCAGCCTCCAGCTTTTTGTGTATTTTTAATAATGAGTGAATAAATTGGGGTTGATAAGATCTTAACTGGCTGCTGTGAGGATACTTTAAAAACCATACAGTATGCAATAATATGATAATGAATCTTTGTGCAACAGATATGTCATAGTGATGGCATTTTTGGTCCTTGCTAATGTAGGATTTTTATGGCTAATATGTAAAGACACAAAAAAATATTAAAGCTACCAATAATAGTAATACTAAACCATGCCTGTAATTTCCCTGCAATTATAATTCAAAAAAGTTGCAATTTTCTATTTTAAAGTTGCCCTAGAAACTTTCAGTTTAATTGGAAAACAACTTCTGATAATGGAACTTCTCTCTGCTCTCTTGAGACCCCAGCTGCAGGGCTACGCTCAGCTCTGGGGCCCCCAGCATAAGGAGGACATGGACCTGTTGGAGCGGGTCCAGAGGAGGCCACGAGGATGATCAGAGGGCTGGGGCACCTCTCCCATGGAGACAGGCTTCAGCCTGGAGAAGAGAAGGCTCCAGGGAGGCTAAAGGGTGACTACAGAAAGGCTGGGGAGGGACTCCTGTCAGGGAGTGAGGCAAGGGGGAATGGTGTTGAACTGAAAAAGGACAGATTTAGATTAGATATTAGGAAGAAATTCTTTACTATGTGGGTGGTGAGGCCTGGCCCAGGCTGCCCAGAGCAGCTGTGGCTGCCCCATCCCTGGCAGTGCCCAAGGCCAGGCTGGATGGGGCTGGTGGGAGGGGGCCCTGGCCAGGGCAGGGGGCTGAAGCCAGGGGGTCTTTGAGGCCACTTCCAACCAAAGCCATTCAATGATTTTATGATTCCAAAATCCAAGTGAGGCTATTGCTTTTGAATGCCTAAAAAGCTTCTGTAGGCTTCATTTCCTGCTTATAATGAATATGCGTATCTAAAGTAAAAAATGTTTTTAAGAAATGAAATTATTCATGAGAAAGGTTTCCATTTTCTACTACTACTAAAATATAAATGGATTCACAATTATGTGTAACATAATTAGAGCTGAGATTCTGTTTAATGTTAACTTTTGCAGTAATCCTGGCTCTGTCATGCTCTGGCAATGCTCACAGATCCAAGCACATTTTGAAGACTTCATTTCTAATCGGTGGCATTGAACTGACAAACTGCACAGTTATTCTGATCTTATTTAAAAGCTGCTGGCATCCCGTTTACCCTTACAGAGCACATGGTTCTGCAGGAAAGCCGAGGTATAGATTCTCAGCAGTAGTCACACTGAGAAGCACATGGCAGGTTTACTTGAGCAGAGGTACTGGATTATAAACCTTAAAAATGTTTCATGTAGCTCTCAGGAGTTTTTTGTTTGTTTGTTTTTTGTTTACTTTTCTGCTGCACATAAGCCCACTATTATCGTAATGGTTTAATATGGAAATAGATCAGTATCTCCTGAAAGCCTGGTGAATACAGGAAGTTTTTTGTTTGTTTGTTTTCATCTATGCCTTAAGACAGTCCGTATCTTAAAAAAGTAGAGCTCCTTGTGAAAAGTGATGTTAATCTTTTTTTCAAAATCTTGTAAATTGTAAGCATTTGCTTTACCTACCTCAGTCATTCCTAATACATCCCAAGAGTTCTGTATATAAGAAAATTGTTTTTGATGATATAGGGAGGTAGTATAGTGAGAACTGACAAATCCATAGTAAAGCAAAATGTCTCCTACCGTTTTAGCTGTGGAGTTATTATTATGGTCACTCTCCATAAAAAATGACCAATTTAAGTTTCATTAAACCATTAGCAACCATAGTAGTAGTATTTTTTAAACATTAGTTATTAACTGGAGAGTCAGACATGACAAAGCTGGAAGGAACATGTTTAAAGTTCATATCTCTATGTCAATGTTGCACCAAGTACATCTAATAATGTGAATAATAAATATGAGAAGAAAATAAAATTGAATGGGTGAAGCATAAAAAGGGGAGATTATTAGATCAAGTTCTACTTCCCTTTTAATGTTTTTAAAGCAAATACTTTAATTGCTTTTGGTTTCCTAGTTGAATAAAAAGTTTGATTTACGGAAAACAATACAGTGGGAAGATTTCCATTCAGTTTGTTAGGCATGATAGACTAAGTTCACTGGCATTTGTGTCTGACCATAATGTGATCCATTAGATTTCATTTGCCAAAATGTCACATTATTAACATCCTCTTCTCAAAACTAGCACTTGTTCTTGGACTCTGCAAAAGATTCCCCCTTGTCATTAGCACTGTTTTGGATATTGGCCAGAAAAGGTTTCACTGTAAGACTATGCTATTTCTTACTGTCTACCAACCTCTGCTCCGAAGAGACTCCATTAACCTCACAGAAACACATCCTGGGGTCTCTCTTGAACATAGTCACCAACCTGCCAGAGTAAATAGCTGCATGTTCCAAGGTCTAATGTATTTCAAAGATCAGTAATGAATTTCCTGATACTCATGTGCTACATCTAGCATTCTCATAGCACAACGAAATATTCCTAGAATTAGATTTTTTTTTTTTTTCCTCATTGGGTGCAAGAAAATAACTGTATTAAAAAATAAGGTATTTCATTTCCAAATAAGAACACTGCTATATAATATACATTCACTGTTACATTGTGACAACACTGCAGTGAAGTATGAGTTTGCAAACATAATAATCATGCAAGCTGTGAGCCACTTTTCTAGCCTTAAAACATGTAATGTGTAGTACTTACATTTACAATAGGTTCAAAAATATGGATGGCTTAATTACAGCTTTGAATAATGAAATTGCTTTATCATATTGACAATAAAAGCACCTAAAAATCCTGTTTATTCCTCTAACTGCAGCATGTCTTTTTGTTGTCATGTTGCAACTTCAACGTGTCTTAGTAAGTCAGATCCATAGTTTGTTCCCAATGAAATAATTCTATTATAATGTATCTTGTTGCTAAATTGCATCAAGCAAGCACGTCAGTTCGGTAACACTTGATGACTAGTTAGCATGCTGTGTTTATTTTCTTAACTGTGCAACTAGAAAGCTGCTCAGTTACCTTTTTTTTTTTTTTTTAATGCAGTTGCTCATCAAGTGATTAATAATATGCATTTCTAGGCTTTGATATTACCAAAAGTCTATCCAGATGTGGAAAGTAAATCAATGGAAAATCAATACTATTCTTGCTGAACTGGGGACATCCAGAAACCACGTCACCAAGGTTTGAATGAACAGCTCATGCACATAGATAAACGACTTCATTGATAACACACACTATTTATCTCCTAAGCTGCATTTCTAAGGATAAAGATTTTGGTCCCAGCTTTGTGAAATGCTTCAGCTTCCCCTGAGTGATCAAAAGTCCACCTGCTTTACTTGAAAGATAAACCACTCAGCAGTCCTAGCAAATTACCCATGTAACAAATCTTGCTCATAAGCAATTTTTTCAAAAAAGTTGTGCATGTTTTCTACAAACTCTGTTGGTATAACTGATAAATCTCAGACAGAGTGAAATACAAATATTAAAAATAACCCTGAAATAAGAAAACAAATGTGACAATTCACCTTCACATGCCATTCAATATGTAACTTAGGAATTTTTGTTCTAGATTTCCTTTTCAGGAGTTACTGGACAACTGTAGAATACCAGGCAATTTAACTGAGTCTTTAATCCATCTTGTTTAGGTGTATTAAAAAGTCTGTATTGATATTTTTGTTACACAAGAAATTAAGTTTATTTGGGGGCCTTGCCATGGTGAGCTTTAAGAGACTAATATTTTGCATTATTTCATGGTGCTACAGACAATTTTAAATTCTTTTTAATTCCATACCAAATTTCTTCCTTTTTTTTTCCCTCTTTTTTATTTGATCAAAAAATGTGTGTTTCACAGTTTGCTGTTGCAAACAGCTTGCTGTTTGCAACAGTTCTTCTGCCTTCCCTAGGAAATAAGCATAACTATGTATGTGAATATGTAGTTTCTCATGTAATAAGGGCTGAAAGGCAACGCATAATAGGTATCTCTTTCAGAAGAGCTGGCCTATCTCATCTTAAGTCTCTGGAAAGAGTAGTCCAGTATGAATACGCTTGAAAATCATATTCCATGGTAATAAAACTATTATGGTACATAAAAATTAGAAAAATCACAAAACGTAGAATACAAATATGTAGAAACACATCCCAATAATCTAAAGTAAATGCAAATAGTTAGATTATAGAGTATTTTCTGCAAGCAGTTCAGTTTCTTCTTAACGGTCATAGAAGATTTGCAGAGGCACACTGCATTTCACATTAGGCTGAACTATAGAAATCAGAAGTTCACTAAACTAGGTCAATTTACAGGGAATATTTCAAAGCTTGGTCAAAGGAATATTTGTGCATCATAAAGCAAGTTCTTGCCAGTCACCGTGTTTTGTTTTTCAAGATTTTGTTGTTAGAAATGATATTTCAGTTGCATTAAAATATATCTTAAAAAAGCTTCTTTAAATTGGAATCTCAAAGAATATTTCAGCATTTATCAGTACTGCTGACTCATCCTTGTGCTAGTAAAGGCTGTTTTCAAATAAGATGCTGAATTAAAAAAATAACAAAGTAGCATTTAAAGATGGAAAATGGTAAATAAGCTGTATCAGATAAGACAGGGCTAAAATGTAAAACACGTGGGGTGCTCTGAATGCTGCAGCAGCATTTTGAGTCCCGGAACGATTTCATCACAGTTACAGGATTAGCATGATTCATGTATCATTTATCTCTTACTGGCTTTGTAGGATGTAAGTTTGGTGTTTTGTAATTTTCCTTCTGTAGTCTTATCAAGGATGTATGCATAGATTAGTGCAGCTCTGCATATCAATTTGTAAAGAAGTGGTTAAAAGCATGTGGAATTCTTCTGAACACCAAATAAAAATGGACAACTAAACTCTGCAATAAAAAAAGTTAATTTTCAATGGGGCACCATGTTGAAAAGTATCAGACTGACAAGCCTGAGGTCCTTTACATATAGGTGAAGAACAGTGCATAGTGATGGAAATGTTTGTGTCTTCCTATCTCCGCAGTGTACCCTTAACCCTCTGGGCTTGAGAAGACTATGTACTTTCCATAAATATTCACTTATTTTCTTTCTCTCTGAGCCCATCAGTAAAGAGTACACTTAGGGCTCTCATAATGTGAATGATCATCGCAGAACTAGATGCATGCAGCTAACCAATTTTGAAAAATCCAACACTTAAGAACAGCTTTCACTCATAACTGCTGTAATTTAATGGGAACAGCTAATTTTACTAAGACAAGCTACAGGTACCAAATTCTTTTCATTTTGCCCTCTAAACATAGAATTTACATTTCCTCAAAAATCAGCTACTGCTCTATCGTACTGTAGCTTATTTTAAAAAGTAAATGGAAATGAAGTGCTTGACTGCACAACAGTGCTTTCTACAGGTAGAAGACCCCATTATGTGTAGTCAGTCAACTGGTTAAATGCAAAAGGAACCTTGCCTTGCTCCTTCAGCATCTATGTGCATACAGAGATAGAATGCATCATATTCAGATTTACCTAAATAACTTGCTTTCTCTAGTTCTATTATGGAAGCAATTGTATGAGGCTTTTCCACTGCAAGCAATTTTGGATTATTCAAAGCAATTTATCTCATCTTAAAAAAGAAACAGTATCTTTCTGTATCTGTACTTTTTGCTGATTTAGAGTGACTCCAGACCATGAAGTTCAGTCCCTATTTTTAAGGGGATCGATACCAATTTTGCCTGTGGGCTGGAAGACTATCTTCAGGGTGGTAACATGGGTATAAAACAGAATTCCCCATTGTGAATAAGAATAAATGCATAAAAACATGCATTTCTGGCTAAGAGGCTTTCCCATGCTCAAAGAAATGTTCCCATTCTGCTGATTTCAGGAAAGGAAAAAAAATCTCTTGACTTGACTGTCCTCAGTATCAGCACGAGAAATGTAATATCCAAGGCGAACAGAGTGTGAAATACACTGCACATTGGCCTATGTAATGTTATGTTTTCCACTGTCACCAAAGGCTTGAATGCCATGGTTCATTATTCAAACTATTATTTGGTTTTAGTCCCGTGAGGGTTAGAGAAAACTGTTTAAACAGATAGAAATTGAGGGACAAAGTTCTCACTCTGTTGACCACAAATACAGAACACATGAAAACTGTCGTTTATTGCAGAAGTTTGATGACCAGAAGAGTTTTTGCTGAGGATGACGATGAGGGGAAGGAGCACTAATTCAAACTTTCGTGATAGAGCTGTTAACAGAGTTCCCTGAAGTGCTTTCAGAAATATTTTTGCATTGACAGGAAGAGAAGTGAGAAGACTTCATTTGTTTTGTTTGTTTTTTACATCTCTAGGGAGAAATTCTGCCATTGTTAAAATTATTCCTTCACTAATTTCAACAGAACTCAATTTCTAATATATGTAATCCATTATAAACTGATCTCTTTTGCAGTTCTGGTATACTTGCATAAAATAATTTAACCGAGGCCAGACAGAGCACCAGTGGCTGAAAGGAAATGTGATTAGCGATGTGAGTTAAGAAGCTGATCAACTCCCTGGTATCCAAGGGTACTTTTGTGTTGTCAAGAACTCTGAAACCTCTGTCCCTAACCAGAACTATACCATATGCAGTTATTTCCTGTGTGCAAGAGATAGCTGTACAATATGTCCATTTTATCAAAAAGAAACCCAATAGCAGAGATCCCTAAAATCACTCATCACAGCTTTCTACAAAGAAAAAAATATATCACCAAGGACACTTTTTATATTTCATGTGTTATTCTTAGATGGCCCTAACTTACACCTACTTAAATAATTCACTTAAAAATATACATATATTCCTACTGATCTGAGAAAATTAGGTGATGATTTAGGTGTCTTTTACTGACTTTGTTGACAGCTTTTTGTAATAGGTACTCAGGTTTGAACAATCTTATTATAATTAAGCATGAGAAAAGAAATGATAAAAATGTTGACAAACACCTCATGATACTCCATTTAAACATATGCATGGTAAATTTAGAAAAAAGGTCATGATTCTGATTACTGAAAAATAGGATTACATGCACTTCCAAGGACATGGGAGTGAGTAAAAGTGAACCACCTCTAACTGAGCATCTATAGCAGTTGCTTGGGAAAACCATGCAGTTGTTTTTTTTTTCTTACCATCCAGCATGCATTTTTACTTAACACTGAGTTTTTGCATGGCTTTTTTTTTCCACACCTTTCTTTCCAAATTATAACTAATGCACTCTCACAACTAAAAAGACAGATATGATTAGTTTCCAAAAGGATGAAAGTGGGAAAAAAATCAATTTATTTTTGATATCCCCAACTCCTCTCCCATTTCTTATAAATTACAAGGACACTTTCAGTTTAAAGTCTGTTAACTCTGCTTATTAGAAATTTTTGCAGGTATACTTATATCTTAGCAGTTCAATCCTAAAGGGACATATGCACAGGGTTATGGCACTTTCAGGTCATGCATGCTTAGCACAATAAGCAAAGAACTAGTTAAGTAAAGTCCATTCAGTTTAATGTAACAAGTAGGGCTAAATACCCTGAAAGCCATACTGAAAATAAATCTTTCGATCTATGAACTGATTTAAATACATGATTTTTCCAGAGCTAACTCCGCAGACACTACTTTGTGAAGGTTTGAGATACTTGTATACATCACACTTACCGCTGTATCATGAGGCACTGCTCAGGTGTATCTATAAAATGTTACATGACACTTTGTGTTTGGCTAAGAATTGAGTCTGCAACTAAGCTGTGTGCTACGCTTACGCACCACAATACTGCGATCTAAAGAATTAAATTAAATTTGGAATGCTAATAAAGTCACATTCTTGGTCAGTGCCTTGAAATAATAAGTAGTCTTGGGGGCGAGGTAGAGCCAATGCAGCTCGTATTATAAATTTTACTACTCTGCTGTAACAATGATAAATGATTTCACTAGTTTATGCTTCACCAGATCCAAGGTCACCAGATTCCTCTCAGCATAAGCAAGCTATGGATTGTTGTCACAATCATAAAGTGAGCTCAGAAATAAGTTACTCTGCCACATTTCATAGTACTGTGGCTATGCTTTGTACCAGCCATTGAACTATCACAGTTATATATTCAACTTGGTCTATAGCATTGCATATCACAGTGCATTGCAGATGGTGAGAAACTGAGCAATGGTTAAATACAGCTTAATTCCCATACTTTTCTTCAAAAAACAAGGAACCTGAAGATTTGCCACTACAGAATAAACACTTCTAAAGGTGAGATTTCCAGAGGTATTGCAGAATCTAAATATGCAAAAAATCAATTGCTAGGATTTTCAGAAGTGTATAGAGCACTTCATCTACTTGCCCTGGCTTCTTTTCTTATTGAGATCAAGAAGTTTGTACTGGAAAGTTAATTCCTTTTTGATACACATTGTAAATTACCCAGTGCTTTCAGGGGAAGACCACTGTACCTAGACAGACAGAAGTTGACATAAATAATTTTACTACTCTGAAGTGAAGTTCAGACTAGCTTGTTTTCAAAACCATACAAGTTCCTTAATAGCCCGTTATTCATATATTTTACAATTCCTGTTAAATTACCATATAAGGCCAGATAGAGAAGCACTAAGAGGAGATAAAGGAGCAGTCTTTACCAAGTCCATTAATTATGACAAAATTCACAGCAGTACCACCATGACCATACAAATTAATCATTATGAAAGTCTGGTCACCCAACCCATAACAAACTTTATTCATACTTTAATCTTACATTTTTTTCTCAGCTGGAAAGAGTAGTTGAAAATATACTGTGGAAATCAATTGGCAGTATCTGAATGAAATAAGATGAAATGAAATGAATAACGTGACCTAATAAATCTTTTGTATCTATCTCTAGCTTCTGTCATCTAGGAGCTTTCAATAATAAGAAGATTTCTCCCTTCAGTGCCCAACTGCAACTCAACTTTTCTGTAGTGCTACAGTTTGAAAGCTTATTTTAGTGTACACAAATGACAGACAATGAAATACACAGTTTGGAATCACACAGTAGAAATGAAAAAAGGTAATGTGTCAAGTGCTACTTGGGACTACTTTAGTATACGCTCTTGCTGAGATATCTTCAGCATAATAACTTCCCTGCAGAAATGTACCTCAAGAGTATGACTGTGAAACTATCTCCAAGGAGTTATTCAGTCATCCTTAGTTAGAATCTTTAGATTCCTCTAGGATTTATATCACAAACAATGTGTTCTATCAGCAGATATTTGGGACTCTACTTAACTTCAGCTGAAGATCCAAGAAGATTCTAGTGAAACTGTCTTAGGTTTATTGATTTAAATCAAAATCTGTAGAATTGCCCAAGGCATTCTTTTTTCCTTGTTGGAGAAAAAATAGCACTTCTACTTAACTACACACACTCTTACTTAACATGTTGTTTTGAAACAATGTACCTTCAAACTCATACAGATTTCCCAAATCAAAAAAAAAACAACAACAACAACAAAAACAAACAAACAAACAAAAAAAAAAAACATAAAGAAGGAGATACTTTTGGTAAGCATCACTGTCTGAAAGAAAGTAAGGCTGTCAAAATATAAATATAAAAAGCATGTATTGCTCATCAATAACATCAATGTTACTCAAATTCCAAGCACACAGAAAAATCTCTATATGAAAAAATAGTTCAGGATATATTTTCTTTATGTGATAAAGAAAAAAATAATTGGAAAGATATAAGATTAAGCTAATAATTGGAAAGTAAGATAATAATTGGAAAGATATAAGATAAGATTTCTGTAATTTCCGATTTATGCCATTTAAAAAAAGTATGGAAATCATACGGAGAAAGTAGAGTGTGAATAAAGTAATTGTAGATGGTAATAGAGATGAAAAAGTTCTTTCACACAGTCAAATACATCCCCTGTCAATGGAAAATTGCCCTTGACAGTACATTTTCCAGTGTTTTGTCATGGCTAAGTTACAAGTGTTATATACAAATTCCAATTACTGAGAGGACACTGTTACTCGCCCATTCTGAGGCTATAGAAGAGAAGCTGATTGCATTTAGCTTTCCAAAGTCAAAACACTTTACATAAACTTTGTAGTACCATTGAATATTTTAGATGTTTAGTACACAGCCAATTGAAATATAAATCTATCTTCAGCACTTAGAATGGTATTTTCTGAGGTTACATTGGTCGCTCAAGACTGGTAATCTGAAATATGTTCTAATTTAAATTTAACCCTTTCTAGACACTTTAAGATTTCATATCATGTACAGCAGAAACCGGTTCCAAATTAGTTAATGGAAATGAAAAGCAAGCACTACAATCATTATATGGTTTTATCATTGCATTCATCTGATAATCAGGACAAAGGTGGTAATTTATATGCATTTTGAAGTTAAATTAGGAAAGTTACCATTCCTATATCTACATCTTTGATATTACAGTTTGGGCCCAAAGACACAAAGAAACTCGCTTTGAGAAAATAACTACTTTGGATGCAAGAGGAAATATTTCATCAAATGATCCTTATCCTGTTTAAAATTAATAAATCTTTGAAAGACAACTCTTATCTCTTTAATAATAATTTCCTTGCAACATACTCTTAATAATAAGGAGAAATTACATACAGCACAGTAGATGAAAGTAAAAATCTACAGATTAGACTTAAAATATATTACAAATGGCTTCCTGTATGTCAGCATACTCTTTATTGTAAAGGCTCCTATCATTTCCTTTGTGCTGATACAGCCATTTTTTTTAATGATAAATTGAAAGCTTTTAGGGAACTGTATGCAATGTCATGATTCTAGGTTCTCCATTGCCAATGGATATAAACCTCTATGTACTGTTAAAATGACTCAGATGAAAAACCTACTATATTAAACAACTCAACTAAGTTAACTAATTTATTTCTTTCTGTGGATCCCAATAAAGAATCACAACAGTCAGAATTTGCAACTTAACTGAAATAGACTTCTGATTCCTCAAAATAATTATGCCAGTATTTGGGTTGATCTCTATGATTTCTAAAGCAGATGAAGGGAAAGATTAGGTATGGGTGTGTTATAGATAAGAACAGTTACCTGATCCAGTTTCCAATGGAACTCCGCAGGGCGAAATGTGTCAGCCTGATCAAAGTCTTTACGCAACAGAAACACTAATCGGCAGTTGTGCACATACAAGGCATAGTGATGTCGGTTCATCTCTGAAAGGAGGGAACAAGATCAGCACTCTGAACTATCATCAATACTTTTGTTTAGGTGAATATGCTTCAAAGCAATATACACCCAAAGGACAAAAAAAACAACCAGTCCCCATCAACAGTCCTCTCAATAAGCTGTCAAATCACCAACCAATTCTCAGTATGGCACCAAATCCAGCTCATTATTTGTTTTTCAAACATTCTTTAACTGAGAAGAAATGGTAATATTCTACCAACTTTGTTATGCCCTTTGTCAAACATTTTGTCAATAGACACTCACCTGTCTTGTCTGAGTTGCAGAGAATAGTCTCTTTCTCAGCTCTTAATCCTGGGCTAGGTCCATGTTTCATCCACAGAGTTATGGTGAATTGATCAGTTAAATTCTTTGGGACTATTCCATCTGGAATTTTGGCTCCTTGCTTTCCATCAAATTTAAAAATTATGTCATTGTTATCCATGAGAAGCCCAGCTGTCCAATTAGTTGTTGCACTGGGAGATGGTAACAGGTCAATGGCACCTGAGGATGCTCCTGCAAATGATACATAATGAGAACACAATGTGAAACTAATAAAAGAGCTGTTCAAATGAATTTAGTATAGGCACAGGGCCTGATTCATGCATTCCTCTTTAGATTATTTTCACTTCCCAAACAGTCCTACTACTTTCACTCTCAAATCACATACATGCTATCTAGTAGCCAGTAAAACAATTCCATAAGAGCTTGGTAGACTATATGTATTGCACAGAAACTGTAAAAATATTTTAAAGTTACTTCCTTAGAAATTTCTCATTATTTTATAAAATCCATTAATGTCATATCTTCAGTTCTTCTGAGAAGTGCTAAGACTAAAACCAAGATCTCTACATCCGGATAAGGAGAGTTCATATCTTCTCTCTCTGACAGCATGGAGATATATAGTATACGGAGATGATGTGTTGCCAAATTCAGTAGAGTGGGGATGAATGTAGAATATATATCCTAATGTCTAGTAGTCAGCCATATATAATGTTGGTATGAATATTAGTGCATACAGAGTATTCACCCTAAAACCGAAAATATCACTCTAATTCTGGCTTCTGTCAGGTACATGATGGTTGTAACTCCATGTGTTCTTGCCTAATGATAGATATAAGACATGTGCTCCTCACAACTCAGATTAGCTCCCCTACGGAAAGTAAATTACATGTATGAACAAGTGGTCCACAGCTACACTCATTTATTTGTTAAGGACCTGGGAGTGATAGTTGATAGTCGGCTGAATATGAGCCAGAACTGTGCTCAGGTGGCCAAGAAGGCCAACGGCATCCTGGCTTGTATAAGAAGCAGTGTGGCCAGCAGGGCTAGGGAGGTGATCGTCCCCCTGTACTCGGCTCTGGTGAGGCCGCACCTCGAGTACTGTGTTCAGTTTTGGGCCCCTCACTACAAGAAGGACATCGAGGTGCTGGAGCGAGTCCAGAGAAGGGCGACGAAGCTGGTGAGGGGCCTGGAGAACAAGTCCTACGAGGAGTGGCTGAGGGAGCTGGGCTTGTTCAGCCTGGAGAAAAGGAGGCTCAGAGGTGACCTTATTGCTCTCTACAGGTACCTTAAAGGAGGCTGTAGCGAGGTGGGGGTTGGCCTGTTCTCCCACGTGACAGGATGAGGGGGAATGGGCTTAAGTTGCACCAGGGGAGTTTTAGGTTGGATATTAGGAAGAACTTCTTTACTGAAAGGGTTGTTAGACATTGGAACAGGCTGCCCAGGGAAGTGGTGGAGTCACCATCCCTGGAAGTCTTTAAAAGACGTTTAGATGTAGAGCTTAGGGAAATGGTTTAGTGGGGACTGTTAGTGTTAGGTCAGAGGTTGGACTCGATGATCTTGAGGTCTCTTCCAACCTAGAAATTCTGTGATTCTGTGAAAATTAAATTGTGGGGCAGTTGGGGGGCAGGCAGGGGAGGAAGCCAAACAAACCAGAAATGGAAAACACTGTGGTGCCAAGATCTAATAGCACAGTACTTTAGAGCTCTGTATTTTTTTTATTATTTTTTTTTTTTACAGCTTAACAACTGTCAGGCACTTTTTATAAACATGTAATCAGGTATCCAGAGCCTTTACTTAGCCTGTGAAAGATAGTATTTAGCAGAAAGTATGCTTGCCAGAGTAAAAACGATCTGTGTATTCTTGTTGATGCTTTGACAGGTAAAAATATGATGAAAAAACGCAAACTGAATTAAAAAATTCCATACTAGTATGAAATCTTAACCTCCCTCCAGTGTCCAAGGGAAGATCCCAACTCTCTGCAGGAGTGTAGAATGTTATGCCAAAAATGTTTTGGAAATGTATCCTATATATTTTTAAAAATATATTATAGTGATGATGTAAAAACAATCATATTCAGTAACTGCATTTCTTAGACAATAGTTCAAAACGTGTTCCTTTAAAATTAGGTTATTTTGAAGTGATAGTAATATCAAACCTAAACCCTCCACATTTAGAATTGAACACAAAGACAAATTTTAATTTTGAATAACACACCACAGTGTATTGCTTAATACACAGATCTTATCAATGGGAAAACACTGAACTTGATTTTATCCAAACAGCAAAACTTAGATAAACTTATTTTAAAAAATAATAATATTAAAAAAAAAAAAAAAAGTAAAAATAAAATTACTTGCACGGGTGTGGTGGTTTTACAAGTAAAAGCATAATTCTCTCAAGGAATTCCTTTTGCATTCATTTTTAAAATATATATATATATATATTTAGTGAGATTTATTCTGAATATGTTTTGCAGTCCAAATTGAGTCTTTCATACATTCTTTATTTTTTATTATTGTTGGATGACAAGGTGAAAAAACGCTTCCTAAAATGCTCTGAGGCAAAATACTAATAGCTCCTTGACTTTAAAATGATTCAAGTGTAATTTAATCATTAAAACTGCCCATCTTTACTGTCAAAGTGACTACAAATCACTGGGTTATTGAAAAGCAGAGTTAAACCATCAGTCATATAAAAATAGGAATTTTAATGCCTGTTGCTTAGCATCTGAATTCTCTTTATTTCCAACTGATAAATTAAGAAATGGGCATGGGATTTATAAACTGGATCCTTGATTATAGAGAGAATCTTGCATTTTATATGTAACTGATGAATGTGTGTCTGATCATTCAATTCTGCACTCTCTGCAATCATAAGATGATTCACTGATAGGAAAAAAAAAAAAAAGTGCAGGGTTTTCTTCCTTCACAAAGAATTTATTTATCCAACCATTAGATACAATAAGGTCATTTCTGGAAGAAAACTTATTTCCAGAAATAATTTAACCTGCTTTCATAAGATAACCTCTTCTCTCTACAGTAAGGAAGGCAATAAATACCAAATACCAAAACATAAACTTGTCCTGATGCAATTCTATTGTAAAGTTCACTTTCATTTATAACCTTTTTATCGAACTCCTATTAACAGTTTCTACCTATGCTTCACTGTGAAGATATGGTAACCTTGGAGAAAAAAAATATTCTTTCATCAATGAGAACTCACCCCTCCCCCATTTATATATGCTTTCTACATCCTGTTTTCTCAAGTGCTTAATATTCTATTCCTTCACAGATATGCTAAGTTCAAATCATAAGTTCAGCAGTACTGTTAGACACTACATCAGCCCACCAGCTCACATGCAGGTTGAAAATATATTATGAGAATTCTGCTACTCTAATTCATATTTACCTCACTTTCCCAGTCTCCACAGGTAGTTGCTAATCATAAGTGCAAACTCCTTTCCCCTGGGATCGGCTCTCCATTTTAACAATTTGGGAACACTGGCTGAAAACTTTCATTTGCAAATTTATTTCTTAAAGATTAGTGTATTGATCTCATTATGTTTGAAACACTGTCTAGTGGTTATCAAAGCAAACATACATGTAAGCCAGACAGTCGAGCATCCCAAACCAAAAGCCACACAAGTAAATGGCAGGAAAAAAAAATGCACATTTGCTATTACAGAACAGAAAGAAGCCATGAAAGATGTATTTTGGAGAAGAGGAGACAGAGTAGATTTCAAAAAGCAAAAGTATTTGACTTAATATATGTATGTTGCATATGTACATGCATAACCCTTAAAGTCATAAAAATACAGCAGTATCTTCAAGCATTTAATCTACCATTCAATATGAATTTGTATCTTTTAGACCAAGTTACCAAAAGCAGGAAAAAGCAATAAAATAATTAGGAAGCCTTTCTTCATCAGGACGCCTCTTTTCTGAAACTTATGTTTCTTAAATATTTTTCCTTGCATGATAGCCTGTAATGTGCCTTTATTTTTGTTTGCTTTTGTTCTGGCACAGTACCTAGCGGCAGAGCAGAAAGCAGAGTGAGGAAGACTACAACACAAGACAGAATACACAAGAATAGAGCACCAGTTAAATATCGACTATCCTTTGATTTTCATTGCTACCATCAAAAATGAACCAGCTGAGATAAATCTGTGTATTGCATGCTTCTAGCTCATAATTGGTTCTTTATGTGGAAAAATATTATTGTTATATTGACTGAAAGCCATTACATACCACATAGTTTCTGCAGAGATTTTTCTGAGTATGTTTCACGATCACAGCCCTTCCCAATGTAATTGGTCTGCAATTCAATGGTTGCATGTATTGAGGAAACTGGTCCATCACATGTTTCTAGATGAATGCTGGGAAACAAAGGTATGCTGCCAGAACCAGGCTTGTATTCAATACGTTTGTTCCAGTCTGGAAAAACACAAGAGATCCAAGAGTGATTAAAAAGGTGAAAAGAATACAATTTTAAATTACATAATGCTCTCAAAGTCCCTGGCTAAGATAAAAGTTAATTTTTTTGAACTTGGCGTCAGTGAGTTACTGTTCTAAAAAATTGTTTTTGCTCCTTTCTAGAAGAACATAAAGCTCAATTAAGTAATATCACTAAGTCATGCCAACACAGGCTACATATCCTGACATAACTGCTAATAGGTGTCAGTCTGGGTCTCCAACATCCATGTCCCCATGACAGCCTACAAGCTAGGTCTACTGAGAGAAAGCTGTTGGCTCCACTAGTTTGCTAAAATTTCATAGTTTTTTGATAAAGAAGAAATATTTCCAGTGACCTGGCTATATGCATAAGTCCTATTCGACTGCGTCCAAAAGCTAATATAACACATCTGTAATGCCACCTCTTGTCTTCAGATATCTTCTTAATTTTGTAAACTACATGTGACTGAAAGCTACAGATGAAAAGACTACCAGGCTTTCAGCCAGGTCTGGCTAATCTGTGTTTTTTCAGATGTTTTACAGCCCACAACATTCAAACAACCACCTGCCCTAGGCAGCTGCCTGGACATGGCATGCATGACGCTATGTTTCTCAACAGAAGCATTTAATTTTTAAATCCAACTAATTACAACCAGCTTCAGAGAAAACCCAAACAAATATCATCAGTTAAAACCATGAATTTCAGGTATCTTTCCTGTTCATGTTTTAGCTAACTGTAGCTAGCTTGCTATGAAATATATGAAATATAAATAAGAATGCTGCATCAAAACAGCGATATAAATAGTTAATTATTTTGAAGTCACAAAACTATATTCAGCTCTGTTACCTAATGTGTACATCTGTGTTAAAGTTTCTTTTTTTTTTTAGTCCTAGGTAAATGAGGACTCCATAAATGGAAATGTTCTAGGTTGTGGCAGTCGATGAAATCTCGTAAAGCAAATGTACAGAAACATTCTTTCTAAATACCACTGGAAGGAAAACTAATCATATAGATATATTTAGTAGGTGAAAGAGTTAACTGACTTCATTTTCAGAAAGTTTGTATTCAAAATTCAAAATTTTTTTCAGAAAGAGTGCTCTCTAAATACCCCATCATCTTAAACTGGATTAAAAATTTACAAAAACATCTAACAGTCCAGGCAAATGTTTTGAAATGAAGACCATTCTTAAGTCCAGAGTCCAGACAAAGAGGATGGGATGCTGATAGTCTGAATCTCAGAACTTGGACTCTCAGATTTTCTTTGTGATTTGTAATTCAAATGGTAATGACATCGCATTTTGTTCCCATGTGGAAGCTGAGACTTCACGGAGTATTACATGTAATTTTATTAAAATCTTTAGGGCATGTACATCATTGACTAAAAGACAGGTATGACTACTTCACTGCATGTGCATACATCAACTGAGTTACTACATTAGTAGCAATTTTCAGATAATAATATTCCATATAAAATTAGATTTGATGTGCAGTATTGTATACATTTGTCCGTAATTGTCAAATTAAATGGTTCCCATAAAATTTCAAGTATCATATAAGGTACATCATTACAATAACAAATTTCTTTTTCCTATCTATTCCATAAACTTGAGGTTAACATTTTTCCAATCAAACAAGAGCAGATTTTTTTTCAAATACATAAGATAAAAATAATTTTCCATTTTGAACATATGCTAATGATATATGAATTATTGCTCTTAGTCTCTCATTCACTGTGTTAAAGCATTATAATCCTCTACCCAGAGAGAAAAACAGTGTCTTATATATACCTGAAACATTTCTGACTACCTCAGCAGCTTTCAGGTTTTCAGCCACTTTCTTGCTTCTCACAAATTAACTGACACTCAAGCAAAATATTCATTATTGTATGTGAGATATAACTGAATTATTAACTGTAACATATCTATTTGAAAATGCACACAACTGCAGTTATATGAAGAATGTCTTACATAAAATGTGCTATATAAAATGCCACTGCTGATAGGGAAGAATAACGGTAGACCTCTGTTTCTGCTGCATGAATTCTTGGACTAGAAGAGGCGTTTCATTTCACAGTATTACCTTTCTACTTGGCAGAAGTGATAATTTGTACCCAGAGATCATAAATCCTGAATATTCTAAACCACCTGCATTTTTCTCAGCTTTAAATTGTAAAATATCAGTTACACTTGAACTAATATCATTGTATATTGGTCCCTTGCAGCATTACAGACTAATCCTCATCCTAAATTCCACTTGCACTCCTTTTACTGGAGGAAATGGGCCTTCAGTGTGGATTTAGGAAGTCAGCCAAGGATTCCTCCTCCATGCAGAAGGCATTCCCAGGCAGGCACAGAGTTACAGTAGAATATAATATTTGCAATAAGCTGGACAGTCCATAAAGTAGTTATAGCTGTGCTACAAAAAAGTGCCTTATTTATACAGAATGTGTGCCCATAGCATTTCAGCCTTCCATAGTGTTGAAGCTGAGGCCAGCACTCTCTATATCTCACCACTAGTGAAGTCAGTAAGAAGCTGACAAATGCGTATTTGGAGGTGGGTAAAGGCTGATGTGAGGAGCAATATTGGTTTTATGTTGGAGTGAAACTTGCAGAGACTGCACCACATCTCTCCCAACACGTCAACCCAAATCTGATGGGCTCTTAAAGAACTTCCCATTCAGGGAATGTTGACAGTATTACGGTATTATTATGACCTAATATTTTATCTGCAAACATTTGTTGTGAGACAATAATATGTGATCTAAAGATGTGCTACTCATGGTATCTTTGTGCAGAGATTCTGAAAATGAACGTATTCTTCAGGATAATTTTTTTTTTTTTTTGACTACATAGTGCCAGCACTTCTCCCTTAGGTAATTCACAGAAGCTAACACCACAATGCTGCGGAAGCTCTTAGAGCCTTGTTAAGACCATATAAGCACTTTAAGGCTTTACTTTTTTATTTTATTTTATTTTATTTTATTTTATTTTATTTTATTTTATTTTATTTAGGCTTTGGTTTTTACTGCAATCTAAATATGCTGACTTGGATTTTATTTGTGGTAACATTAGTGGATTCTCAAAACATTGCATAGTCAGGTACCTACTATGAAGAAGAGAAAGGACTCATTGAAGTTTAACTTAAACTTTGGTTTGCCATTAATAACAGTTTATACATTCACGGACTTGATCTACTGGCATGAAACACAGGGCTGTTTCTCAAACTCTTGACATCTGGCACAGATTTTTCTAAAAAAAATTATCACCACCTAGTCAAGATATCAACATATGAAATGTGTTTCTTTTGTTCTTGTATGCACATTTCAACTGATGTATTGCAGACTTCCATAAGGAAAAATGTAAATGTATAGTTTGTGTGGGGCCATAACTCAGAAGCACAATGTATTGTTTTTTCTTTTCCAGTTTCAAACTGCTAGGCAATGCTTTGTACCTGAATTTCCACTTCAAAGTTTTTTTTTCTTCCTTTTTAGCAAAACAAACATAGATAACAGCTCCTGTGCAGTTTCTCTTGGACTGCATTTTCTCTGTATTTATATATACACATATACATGCATAGAAATATATATATACATATATAAAATGTGCCAATTTAAAAAATAAAATAAAAATAAAATAAAAAAATAAAAAAATCCAAGGATTTTATTTTCATATTTGGAAAAAAATGCAAAGACACACAAAGCAATCATCTTATCTGTCCTACTTCCTGATTAACCCTCCTCAAAACTTCTGAAAGAGGAAAATTTTTACTTGTAAAAACAGGAAATGTCAGCCTTGCAAAAGATTTTTCAAGAAATTCTGAATGCTGTTTCCTGACAAAGATTATGGGTGAACAAAATTGTGTTGAAGTTATTTTAATTTTAAATATATCATTAGCATTAAAACAGATCATCTGCTATGCTTTGTCATCTCAGAAGAAAAGTTAGAAAAAAGACCAATTGTGAATGCATGCCTGCCCCTTTCTTAAATAACTTCATTTCTGTGAAGATCCTGAACTACTAAACTAACCAGGTCTGTTCAGGCTAAGCAGTTTCCCATTCATGAAATCAATCATTATACATATGAGTGAATTTGGTAGGTTGTCATCTAGTTACTTGGCCAGAAATCAGCTAGTAAGCATCAGCAGAATACTATTTCCAGGATCCATCAATGTCACTGTGTTTTCATTCCCTGAAAACCATTTGCTAAGTTTTAAAGGGTCAGACAGTCAGACAGATAGAAAGAACTGCTTTCTCTCTTGGGGATAAAGTAGGCAGCTTTGCAAAGGCTGCCACAGCTCCTATAACTGCTTCCACACATATATTGTGCTAGGAAAGTTTGGAAGAAATTATGCCAAACCAAAGCAAGATTTAATTATCAGCTAGGACCATGCTTCTCATGCTAGAAAAATGACAAAACTTTCCAAGAGCTTCTTCAAGATAATCTGGTAGAAAAAGATGTGTTTAGAAGGAACTGAATTTTTTATTAATGGTATTTTCCTCTGTTTTAGCAAACATGTTTATATAATATATATATGTACATATATAAGAATAAATATATGAGTAAATATATACATACACTAGCATACATATGTATGAACACATAAAATATGTACAATTTTAACCAACACTGCAAAATAATATTTAAAGTTCTGTTACTCTATGACAGAATAATAAAAAAAATAATAAACAAATCTAGTTTTTACAGCTAATATACAAGCTAGCAACATATAAATGACCAGACCACTAAATCTGATGGCACATACAAATTTATGGATGTTAAATACAAGTGACCTGTTACAGAAATGATAATCAGAAAGCCTGACCTAGTTAAAGCCTCTCCATAGCTAAAGGAAGACAAACTAACTTCCATGGTGCTAAGGAACCATGGTTTGCTAAGACATTTGAGTACAGAACTCATAAGTGTAATAAACAACTAAATACACCTTATGTTTCTGCAACATGCTGATTTTTATTTTTTATTTTTAAACAAAGCGAGAAAGACAGAAATTTGAACTAGTGCAGGACAGTGGTAAATTTTTCTCTTGCAGGAGATAGTAAACCACAGTGAAATAACCGTTGTGTCTGAATGAGAGATACATGATACTGAATACACTGTTGAATGATAAAACAAAAAGTCCTAATGGTGGGGACTTGGCATAGCCAAATAATCATATGAGAAAGTAAATACAGGAAAAAACAGCAAAGGTTAAACAATTATTTGGTGTGAGATTGCATTTGAATAATAATAAGTATCTGCTGCAACAACCCAGGTATCGGGGCCCAAAGTCTACTAATAAGCCCTGATGAGCCTACATTAAGACTCACCTGGGGTTTCCACTAACACCCATGGGCCCAGGAGCTGACACAAAGTGCCAGTTCATTCTCAGGAACTTCTTCAGTGAACTGGTGTCACCACTAAAGAATGAGACATGGGAAAAGAGCTGATTCCACTAAGTTAACAGCATGCCCATAAAACACCAGTCTGATATAGCCAGGAAAAAAAAAAAATAAAATCTGATTATATATCACAATGTTTTTCTAGGAAAAGGCCATGGTAAAATAAACATGAAAACCCCTATCTGGAATGTTCATGGAAGATGTATTTAGCTGTAATCTGTATATAGAATTAGCTGAGAAAAGATGTTTCCATCTTCAAAGTGAGATTGAAATAGATATGATGGCTTTCTCTGTGTATGTCTGGTAAGCAAATAGAGCAAGAACAATATGATAGAAGTACTGCAAATGAGTATAAACCTATGTAAATTTTGAGCCCCCGAACTAGAGACACTCACTAATTCAGTTAATTTTCAAATGCCTGAAACAGATAAGACTGAGTATTCCACTAAATAGCGTGATTTAAGTTAACAGCTCAATATGTGCATTTCGTTATGATTACCCAGGTTTAAGGACATATGGCTAATGCATGCACAGCAGCTCCAAGACTTGAGTGGCATCAAGCAGTAGCTTTTATTCAAAAAAAGGGCAAATATCTAATAAATATTAAGATGACAAAAGCATTGCATTTTAAACTGCTAGGTATGTGCACAACAAGAACAGGAGTAAATTTACATTTACTACAGAAAATATTTGTGTCTTTGAAATTGTTCCTAAGGACTAGGAATATTATTCTCGTGTATGGTTTCTGTACTTGACCAAACCCATCTCTTTCCCTCACAATAACCAATTGCTTTAGTAATCATCTTTCTCCTTGTTAAGAGCAAAAGCAGAGATGGTTTTGCTTTTTCTCCATAATTGGGTTTTACTAGAAAGCCCACATGAATACCGTTTTAAAAATCACTCACAGTGCCTTCTGAAAATATTATCTATGAAGTATGTGGATTCACAAGTGATCTAAGATCACTCCACTACTAAAAGAGAAGCAGCCCTTCTCTGAACAAAGAAGGAGACTACAGCAGGATAAGCAAGCTGTGAACTTTTCATGGTCTCTGAATGACTAGTCAACGTGAAAGAGGTGGTAGGAATGTGCCTTTTGGTGGTGGCAAAGCCCTACATCCCCTTAATGAGTCCTACATGCCTTAAAAAGGAATGGGCAATATCTTTATAAAAACATCTAACAAGAGTAGTTAATGTGTCAATTTATTAGGTAGATAAATACAAATTTTCAGCTTCCTTAGGACACCAACACCATTTTGGAATAGTCTGCTCAGAATGGCCAATGTGAGTTCGGGTCAGGTTTATTTCTAAAAGAGCTTGTAATTTACTGACAATGCCTGTGTGAGAATGGTTGTTGATGGTAGATTAATGCTCATCTTCATCAAGACTAAGGAAGTAGATGCTAGAATGCTGTGGTTTAATCTGGCTGGCAGCTAAGCACCACACAGCCCTTTGCTCACCCTCCTCCCTCCTTCCCTCTCCAGAATGGGGGAGAGAATCCGAAAAAAATGAAAGCCTGTGGGTTGAGATAAAGACAGTTTATTAGGACAGAAAAGAAAGGAAAATAATAATAGTACTACTAATAATAGTGTGTACAAAACAAGTGATACACAATGCAATTGCTCACCACCTGCTGACCAATGCCCTACCTATTCGCAAGCAGCCAGTCTTTGCACCCCGGCCAGCCCCCTCCACACTAGTTGTTCAGCATGACACCTTGAATGCTATTAGAATTGTTCTCTGTCAAAGCGAAAATCATTTAAAGGATGGCACCCAGGCCTATTGAGTCTTATTTGCTCTGCTATACATTCTTGTCATATGGACTTGTCCTCTAGAAACAGGAATAATTTTGTATGTTGTTCTGCGTACACCAAGTCTTTGCTGTCTCACCCTTCTGCAGTAGAGGTTATCAGAAGAGTGTCTGTGATGGCACTGAAACTTCTAACATTTAATTTATTAGACCATCTCTATTCATGATATTCATGTGAAGAACTGCACAGTGTTTCAGATTACTAAAGCCAATAACTTTTAAGAACAGCCATTGTTATAAAAGTGAATTTCCAAGTATTTATTTGCTCAAGCTAACACTGAAGAACAAGAAAAAATCATATTTTGTCAAGTTTTATATTATAGCCAAAGGCTCAGAATATTTCTCTTCTGTCAAGCAAAACACTATTGTAGCTTTCCTAGTCATCTAGTCTTCAAATATATCATTATTGCAAAGATGATGGAGCATACCTGCTAGCTGTCTCTCTGGGGAGAGGTCACAGAGTGACAGACGCAGGGAAGTAAGAACACTGTAAGTGTAAGTACTCTGTAAGTACTGGAAATACTAAAGGTTTTGTTTATTTATTTATTTATTTATTTATTTTTCTAGTGACAGGTAATTTTTACAGATACCGGTTCAAAGTGAAAAACACCACAAGCTATGCAACTATCTTTACCTTTAAAAATAAGTAGGCATAAAAAATTCTCTAAAAGCAATGTATACATTTCTGTATACAAGTATTTCATTGCATCTTTCAAATTATAATTAATGATGTGATGATTAAGAACTAATGCCATATACCCAATAGTTTAGTTAAGGATCTTATACCCTGAGTAGGCAAGTACTGTCCACTTGCACTGTGTGTAATTCAACATGGAAACATGCCAGTGAAGTGAAGCAGGCATCTTTCTGACAGATAGAAAAGTACAATTCAACAAGCATGGAATAAGCCAGAGCAGAACCTATTTGATATTTATGCCCTGCCTACGATAAACTTTAAGACTTCATCATAAAACTTTGCCAGACCAGTAGGAAGAAAGACTGTGCCAAATTGCCACAGAAGTAAAAAGTCCAAATTCAAGCACAATGAAAGCCCAAATTCAAGCAACTTTAGACAAGCTGCTTGAAACTTTATCATGGATTACATTTTTATTTTTTTTAAAGAGATGTTGCTCCCTGTTTGCTGTTTTTTTGTTGTTGTTGTTTGTTTCCTTCCCTTTTTTACTTTTTTAACCCAAAGAAGATGAACAGTCTATTTTTCTATTATCACATATTAAAAATTACAACCTGGCAGCCCCTTATATTAAATACCTGAAAGTTTGTCTAACAAACAACCAACATACAGCTGACTTCTAGGAAAGTATAATTTTTGTATGCATAAAATAATAGTTCAATTCCAGCTTTTGCATTAAAGCCTTAAATGGCTTGCAAAGACTTCAGACAATTGAAAATAAACAAAGCATAATGAAAACGAAAAACCTGATGTGAGTTTGTTTGTATTACTTTCATTGGCAACCTGTTATCTATTTGTACCTGATGGGACCATCAATAACCATCTATACTATATTTGATGCTGGAACTATGAAGTAAGTATGACAATAGTGCGTAGTATAAATGTATCATTAATGAGGTCTCTTTGCAGAAATTATCCAGTTAATAAAATATTAAAGTGGAAATTATGTGGAAACTACAAATCAACAATTGCACCGATTCTAATACAAATTCCAACCTAGAATATATATTTCATTCATTTGCAATGACTCTATAAAGTAGGAACAGAACATTTCCATAGTGTAAAGATACTGTATTGGTTTTATAGCATAAGTCATGAGTTTTAGAACAATAAGATCTGTTTAAGATATGCAAATAAGTTGTGTGTATAAATATATATATTTTTTTTAAATAAAAATGCTCTTCAAAATACTTGGGGGGTGGAGGCAGCTAATACATTCCTGAGTAACTAAAATATTTTAAATGAAGATTCTGAATATTAAATTATATTATAGATTTATGCCAGTGTGAAATCCTTTAGACAGGGGGGTGCCTTACTTTACAAAGAAAATGCTTTTTATTTTTTTTTGTGTTTGTTCAACAAATTTGCCTTCATGTGTAACAACCGAACTGAATTTTTTCCTTCTCATTTGTTCTCTTTAAAAATTACAATTTTGAAGCTCAGGTTAGTCCCAGATAACATCTGCATCATAAACCCATCATAAGGGTTATATCAAGTTACTTTTTTTCTAATCCAGCCTTTGTTTTCATCTTAATTCCTTATAATTTGTGGTGTATCTGTCTTCTCAGCATATCACTAGTTGGGTTTTCACCATTTTAGACAGTAGACTGCAGCTTCTTAAAACCCCTTTAAAAAATAATAATAAAAAATATATAAATATATATATATATATATACACCTACTGAAATTTCTCAATACAAAGACAGTAATCTGGATAAAACATGCCTTTCATACCTACTACTGGTTGAGCATGCCTTGACTCATGCATTTGTGCATGCATACAGAAGACATTTCCATATTGGAATAATATAATCTGAAATCCTCTGGTCCAGACAGGAAAAGTACCTTGTCATGGTGGCTCCAAAACGTTTATTTAAAGGAGCAGTAGGAGAAAAGCAAACCAGAAACATTTTTTAACCTTTCTGTATATTCAGCCTTTTTTGTGTTTGATTTTTGGTTCTGTCTAAAGAAATACTGCAAATCTAACCAACTATGGGATTGTTATGCACATTTTTAACAGGCTCAGAATAAAGTAAACAAAAGAAATAACAACAGTTTTCTATACCATTGCAATAAACACCATAGTTTCTCCTTACTGTGTATGTGAGGGGAAAAAAATGGCAAAGAAAAATACTTAAAAAATAAAAATAACTTTAAAATATATAAACTATAAAACCTTACCTTGCCAGCCTGGTTTGCACACTGGTTTTACATTAACTCGTACTAAGACATCATCTCTTGCATGTTTTTGCCCACAGTCAGATGCTGTTACCATTATCTCGTACTGATGCTGCTTATCATAGTTCAGCTTCTCAGTGTTTCTGATGTTACCTATAGAATCAATACAAGACAACATTCAGCAATTCTTGGCTAAGCATATACAGATTATAATAGCTGATTAACCATGAATGTTGTGTAATCTGAAAACTCTTTGGAGCACATTCACAGGCAGGACAATTACAAGGATTGGGTAGTACTTTCTTTCTATCCAGCAGACAAATGAAGAAGTTATTAGGCAAATTATAACATTCTTTACTAATGCTAAGGACTTATATGGGCATATTTGAATTAGAACACATCTGTACAACATTTTCTGAAGACTAGACTATTTAGTAGTTTCATCTTTGCATCTAAAGTATGAGTAGATGCAACCTTATTTTTCACATCTTCCCAGAATACACTGCCTTAATGTGGCAGCTGCATTTGCACTCCCGACCTGCATTGGTGAATGTATTTCCAGCCTAAGTATATTTCCTCCCTAAAGTTGTTACCTTTTAAGTCAGAGATATTTTTAGTCCTTTAACCCCTTTCCCTGGGTTCTAAAAATAAGGTGCAGAATCACCTTCCAAATAATGCTCAGCTGTATTTGATATGACAGCACTGAGCTACCACATGGAAAACAGAACTCAGAAACAACAAATTATCTGCTGAACCTGACACGTGTGAAGGTGGCAAATCACCTGTTTTAGAATAAAAGAAATAACTTTCACAAGGAAATGTCTTTCTCGGAGTATTTCTCCAGGCTTGGAAGATTACTGTGCACCTGTATGTTCATGTAATTAACAAGTTCAGCATTTTAATTATGTTCTTTTCCACTGAAATGCAGTTATTGTTCAAACCAAAATCTGAGACTGTTTAGAGTATGTAGCATGCTTGTGCTAGGCTGCTATACTACCTCTCTGAATGTGCTTACTCTGAACAAATGCTCCACTAAACTGCCTTTAAGTACAGATGTGCAAAATCAGTTGGGCCAAATTTGGAGGGAGAAGCACGCAGATCTTCAAATTTAGTAAAATACCGTGGTCTGATTTCCAACAGATGCTGGTCAAAGTATGTCATGGACACTGCTTTCTTTCTCATCTAAATGAATATGGGCTGGACACTTGGGCAGAGAGGAACCTCATGAGGTTCAACAAGGGCAAGTGCAGTCTCATGCACAGGGGAAGGAATAACCCCAGACACTAGTACAAGTTGGCAGCTGACCTGCTGGAGAGCAGCTCTGTGGAGAGGGACCTGGTGGTCATGGCAGACAGCAAGTTAAACTTGAGCCAGCAGTATGCCCTTATGGCCAAGAAGGCCAATGGATCCTAGCCTGCATCAGGAGGAGTGTGGAGAGCAGGTCGAGAGGTGATCCTCCCCCTTTGCTCAGCACTGTTGACGCCACACCTGGACAGGGAACAGCATGGGAAAAGCCCTATCTTCATTTCTGTATCTCAAATGGAGAAGCAGAAAGTCCTGATGAAGGACAGTATGGAAACAGTACTACAGCTGTATCCTACAGCTTCCTTAATTCTCTTTCACAGGCACCTTGCCAGGCATTCTTAAGTCTGCCATGCATCTTCCCAACACAAATCCAACTGCACAAATGGTACCAACTACTTAGTTATTTTTGAGTTAGTAATTAGCAAAACAACAGAAACCTAATCTACCCATTTTACTGTCTTGAGTTGCTTCATTAGTACCTACTTAAGAGGATTTGGTGCAGAACTGGCACTACATACTTAACTATTCACTTAGTATCTGCTCAGTTGTTCTTTCTTTTCTGCATTTTATTTTACATGAATCTTTTATAATTTCCTATTTAGTTCTCCTTGGCATTATTTTAGTCCACAATCCTCAGAGAGAACTCAAGAAACCAAAGCTGGCTAAGCTGACATTAGCAGAATCCTAGAATTTGTTTGGCCCATTAGCTGTCCACTAAGATTTAGAAATCATACAATGTATTTACATTTCATTAAATCTATCTTCCAAAGTTTGTACTTCATTATGGTCTTTTATGATTTGGTCTACAAAAATTCTGACTATTAGGTGTTATTCTGGAAGGTCATTTGGATGTCTTGTATATGCTACTAAATAGTTTATTGATTTCCTAATTATTCAATTTTTCTGTTAACTCTGATACTTTATGCTACTTTATTTTACAATTTAATCAATATGATTAAAAAGTAGATGGACAATGAGTACTATAAATACAGACTAATTAATGTTTTAGAGATGACAGACTGAAAATTCCTATTTTCATCTCATCCACAAATAAAAGGGTAATCAATAAAAAAGGAAATTTTAATGGGGGAAGTAAGTACTTCTCTACACAGTTCACAATTACCCTGTAAATTCAATTTTCTTCAGTCCTTCTAAATCTCTGCCTTTTCCTGGAAATAGCCAGAGATATAACAGATTTAAAAACAAAACAAAATCAGGTAAGCAACAACAGAAATATCAATATTTCCATATGAGGGCGCACACAGCTACACTTCTATTTCTTCATGGTCAGTCTGGGGGATAGTTTGATGCAGACGTTCCTATTTTATGGGTGTCTTTCATCTTATTTCGGAGCAGTTACAAGAACGGGGGAAAGACTTGACTAGTTTACGAATGCAATTCCCTTTTGAATTTCCTGCTTACTCCCTGTAAGTATAGGAATGATAAGACAACCCCCTAACCCATACCAGAGACTAGGACTAGTGCTGGTGCATGAATGGCTTCTTGCTTCAGCCTGCTCACAGGAGCAACAGTTCAACAGCCCCAGATGCCAAGAGCCAGCAAGAACTGTATTGGAGCATTCATCAACTGGAGGATTAGAATGACTTCTCAGAAGCGTGCACTTTTAATAATAGATAGATAATAGAAAGAAACTGGCTTAATAAACAAACAAGAGCCACATGTAAATGCTTAACTATAAATTGTCAGGTTTCTGGTAATACCAGATTTGCAAGGCTCCTGACACAGATCTCAGCATTGGAAAGGTGATCTTGAGAGACTGCCCAGGTCTGCTTTAAAAAAATATCTTTCAAAAGATACATGATTTGACAGAACCTGTACTGACTGGACAGATAATTCAGTAATTCATCTTCATATAGAGCAATCTGAATATGTATTTCTAAATGTTTCCCAGTGATAGACAAGCATTGTAATACCCATTTTAAAGATGAGGAAGCTAAGTTATAAACAGATATTAAACATATTCTCCAAGATCAGAGAGCAGGTCAGAGCCATAAGAGTATTTGTGTATACATCTGAATTCTCTAACCATTTGACCGTGTCCCTTGACAAGACAGAAAATATATAAAAATGTTGTTCTGTTGACATTACAAATAAGTCCAGGAAATTTGGCTTAATTAATCTGTTACTTGAAAAAAAAGCTTAGGCAATATGGATAGGATGATAACAGAACTGATGACAACTGCTAAGACAACTAGACGGAACTGTAAGTAAAAGTCTCTTTAAAGCATATTGTATCTTATACCCTTAGTCCTAGTTCTCTGCATAGCAAAGCACAGACTTGTCCTTTGCTATTGCATGAATGTATTCTACAACCAAGAGTTTATTATCTTGCATGTTATGCGCACCATATACAAAAGGGTCGGTTGTGTGAGTACTGTGCTTTTTTAAAGCAATTTTATTCACATGCAAAGCAGCAAAGTTGCCAAATCTAAATGGGAAACGTTATGTTACCTAGCTTGAAATGCGTAAGCTGCTAAGGTCTACAAAATCTACACTGGAGCTGAATGCTGCTTTCTGTGCCTATTAATTCACACCTTGAACAGTTTGGTGATGTGAAGTAGACTGTGTACTGCTGCGGTCCAAAGGGTTCTCTCTTTCTGCAAATGCTGCCCAATGCACAGTGCAATTTTTCAAGACAACAAAAATGTTCACCGGATTGAACTAGAAACAAGAATTAATTTTTGCCTAAAAAGGGAAAAATGTGCCAAAAGGCAAAAGCTGATGAATAGCATGTTCATCTTTTTCAATGTCTGTGTTAATGATTGTTTTTTTTGGGTTGGCGGTGAAAAAAAAAATCCCACGATCTGGAACTGATAATGGCATATTTTCATTACCCCCCACCCCCTACTTCTGGGGCTCTCTGCAATATTTAGATTTGATTTGAAGCATCTGATCAAATACTCATTCTGGGAAATGAAATTCTACATCTATGTTACTGGAAAGTGAGAAAAACAATCAATTCCAAATGACACAATGACATGACTTTCACTAGAAGGAAGACCCTAGATTTATTTTTTTTCATGATGGTTGAAAAACTATAAACAAAATCCTAATTAGCACAGCATTAACAGCCACAGTCCCAAGCATCTCATACATCTATTTTAATACATCCCATAGGTAACAAAAATGGGAACAATGCCAAAGAAAAAAATCAGAGAAAGTTTGTATCTGCTGGCACAGAGAGATATCTGAGCAGTGATGTGTTGGAACTAGACAACATATTTCTGTCGCAAAATAAAAGTGCAACCATCTATTCTCTGTCTCTAGTCCCAGTGGTCTTAAGCAATTACCATTATCTAAAAAAATTGCAAATTAGACTGCAATTAGTGTTGATTGTGGCAGCAGTGTTCTTTTAGTGAACAAATAGATCAAAAAGTTATTAATTGAATTCAAGACCATAAAACTGCAAGGTTTTACAACCTCATTCCAATTATTCACTTTTATTCACTGCAGGCTTTAAAGTCATCTTTAAGTCAATTTCTCTTTGCCTTTGCTGGAAAGCAGGTCACAAGCACGTAGGGACAAATATGTAACCAAAAACTCCTGACACTTCACATGCTTTTGATCATACCTCCAACTGAAAGGAAGCCATAATCACACATGAGCCACCTGCACTGTGTGATAACAGCTGAAAAGGCATAAACAATTGGAATGTCCGTTCCATATCATACTCATCTCTTTTACTTAACTATGATAAGTCACAACCCTGTTTATGAAACTGCCTGCAATTCCTGTAAGTAACCAGCCCCATAATGCAGAGTACCTTGGACCTTTGGAAAGAGAAGGGTTTCAAACAAACGTGGAGGACTTCCTTTTATGACAACCCAGGAAATCTCACCATTAGCAAAAAAATAAAATAAAATAAAAAATCCACAAATAGGAAAAGTTGCAAGGGAATGGCACACAAAAATCTACTTCCAGATGCCTCACTTCCTGGATAAAATCATTTGTGCTATTGCTCTGACAAAATATTATTGTGCCAGCTGACTTCATTTACTTAAGCAGAGATGTATTCGTTATGATCACACCCCATATATAGTATAAAGAATGCTTGCCTCCCAGTGACAGAATTATAAGAAGCTTTTTTTTTCCCCAATGTCATTTATATTTTATTGATGCTAACAGGTTATTATCTTTTGAAGCTCAACTGTACATCATGCAAGAGCTGTGCAAATAAAGTTGAATCATTTTTTAGTAGGTTGAATCGTTTTTTATAAAAGGCTTTTTATAAAACATCCCAACATGAAAATGACTTCTTAGATAAAATGTAGCTACATGCATGTTTTCAATTTCCAAATTGGACAAAAATCAGATTTAATTTCCAAAAAGTATTCTCCTCCTACATACAACATGGATTAAATGATTCTGTTAGGAAAGATAAATAAGAGAATTGCTGGGTATATACACAGGGTGCTTGTTTGGGGGAAACAAGTTCTGTATGCATAGGAATATACATTTTGAATTTCTGCACAAGTGCACATGTGAATATCATTAACAAAGGACAGTAACATGAACTTTTCTTTTGATACCTTTTTCCTTTGAAAAACAATGTGTGCTGCACATGTAGCACAACTGTCCAAGGTAAATCATGGGTCTCTGCTCCAGGTATAGAGAAAGCAGCACTCATATCTACAAAGTGAAATACCATCTCTTGGATGGGAAACTAGATCTGAGACGATTAAGAGAACAGCCTGAGTGGCAGAGAAAGATATTGTCCAAAACCTTTTTTTTTTTTTTTTTTTTTTTTTAATTATCATGATAAATTACTGTGGCACTTTCTAACCACATCATATATAAAAGAAATACAATTTTCCAGTATTACAGTTCCTTCATTCTCAAAGATGAGAACAGGTCTATTTTCTTGAGTTAGAATTCAAAGAGCCAGATTATCAACTGGTATCAAATGCTGATTATACTATTTACAGAAATTACTGTTACCTGTCCCATAACTTACAATTGGATATTTCTCCATACTCACCATTTCTGTCAATGGCAAAAGGAACATCTGTCGTGACAATTTCATAATTGCATATCTGGCTATACTGTGGAGAACAGTCCTCGTCCATAGCTTCTACCTGCAGTATGCTATCATAGATCTTTCCCTCCGTCACAGTGGCCTTATACACACTCTCCTTGAAAGCTGGTGAAAACTCATTGACATCCTTCACCTGGATATGGACCACTGCCCTAGAATAGGTAAATAATCAAAGAGAAAAATCAGATTAGCATGACTTTAAGTAAGAACATATTATTAACACTTTGTTTTCATAACAATTGATAAGACTAACAAGAAATATCTAGAAACCCATGTCAACATTTGCTAAAATGAAATATTCTTGAATTTCTGTTTAATTTACTCAATTTAATATCTTAACTGGCACTAGATAAAATGTGCTAGAAAGTGGAAAAAGAAGTGGATTACAGTACTATTAAAAATTCATTAAAAATGATCAGTTTGTGAACACTTCATTATTAAATAAGCCTTTCACCTTCTGCTACTTATAATTACCTAATGCCTTAATTAGCTACAATATTTGCAATTTGCCTTCTAAAGGAAAGAGTAGTGACAGTATTCATAACTGAAATGTTTCATGGCTTTTAAAGAGGCAAATTATGCACTATGACCCATGCACTGATGTAGGCCTGAGCTTCTCTGGTAAATCCCAAGACCCTCATTTACGTACAAATCTAAGGATTGGATCCTTGCTGTTGGCATCTCTCATTAAGATAATAACCATGCCACATTATCAATATGTGCATTGTGGTAAACTTTTGAGGGTCAAAAATAAGAGATCTTCTGCATTAATGTACAAACTCTAAAGGCTTTCTATTGAATGAGACTAATGCCCGGTTGGATAGGAAGAATAGAAGAGGGACAGAGAAATGAAGGGACATTCTAGATCAATGGCAAAGCCAGGAATAAATACTGGGACTCAAACAGCATAGCTTAACGTGTGGTTTACTACACAAACCAGAGAAAATATAAAAATGGCTGGTCCCAGTGGGACAGATTTCATTCTGGCCACCATTAGACTAAAATATTCCAAGTCTAACACTTTCTAGCTTGTTACTGACATGAGGGAAAAACACAATAACATTTAAAAACATGAAGCAGAAACTGTTTCTGAGACTTGATGTTTATTTGATTTTGCAGACTTCCTTCTAGATGTGTACTCTTTTAAAATACCATAAAAGAGTTTGGAATGCATAATAAAACTGATTAGTTTTCTTAATTGTCATGTATCCTGGATGAACAAAAGGAAGAACTATTACTACTAATCATTTATTTAAGTGGCTCTTAGCAAAATGAACAATCTGTGTAACAGTTATGCATCTATACGTGATTTATTTTAATCTTCAATGACAAATGGCCTAGAGCTTGGTTTCATGAATTGAAAGGGGAAAAGGGTACTGTCTTACTTAAGGTTATGAAACAAATTGGCTCCACAGTAAAAAGTGCCACCTATTAACCTTTAATACCCTCTCTTCCAGGGGATTTGAATTCCTCTGGGACTTGCTGTTCAAAAGCCGAGGTTAGAAACACACTGTGCAAAGGCAACACTGCTGTAGCTAATACACATACTAAACAATGGGCAATTTTCCCTTTTCCTACCATTTGAAATGAGATAAACTGAGAGAAACCCTATTTAAAATTTATAAATATCAATTAAAACCTAGCTTCCATGTCCTGTATGATCTGTTTGGTCAACGTATTTAATGTGAAAGCAAGAATGGAAAAATATACAAAAACTCCACTTGAACAGTGATCCTATTAAAAAGTTCAGCTGGAGCCAATGCAGAATGGGTCAAACTGCAAGAGGCAAAAAAGAAAAATATTTTCTAAAAGGAAATAGGAAAAAATAAGTGTATTAACTATTGCAATGATGAATTATTTTGGTTTGCTTTCTTTCTACCTGACTACAATACAAATTGAAAGGGCCCTTTAATCTGATCTGTACTGCAGAGCGAACGCATAACAAACAAACAAAAAACAAGTCATTTTCACCCACTTGTGAGATTTCTTCCAGTTTGTTCCACTTGGTCCTGATCCACAGTCATAGGCCTGTATGATGAATGTATATTCCTTCTGCAGTTCACAGTCAATAGAACTTTTTGCTCGAAGACGACCTTCTCCAGATGTCTTGTTTAGCACAACAGCCTCAAAGGGCATTTCTTGTCCATGGATTTTAAAAGCACAGATCTCACCTGTGAGAAATAAGATAAATAAGATAACAGATATATTAAAGTATTGTAATATACGTATAAAAATAATATAAAACAATCACAACAATGATAATCTTATGCATTAGAGTGACAGTGGAGATATTAGTATTCGTTTGTATTTCGTGCACTGATGGGGTAGTATAGACTCAGGTATCAGTTTATAATGTATCTAAAAGGGATGGTGGCCACATACTTGTGGACTGTTACGTGATGAGTGCAGCTCTGGTCATGTCCTTTCCTCTTCTCCTGTCATTACAAAATCGTTTCTTAAAGCCCTACAGACCATTCCCTAGATATGGCACAAAGCTAAATTTTTAGCTATGTTAAGAAGACTGTATTTACTTAAAAAAAAAAAAAAAATAGCAGAAAGAAAAATAGAGAGTATTTTAGAGGTGGTATTTTCTAACTGCTGTCACTCCTTCCTTGAGACACTTGAACTGGCAGGTGGTAGCAGATGTTCAGATTCTTGCAGTTTAGCTCCCAACAGTGAAAAAATTAATGATGCAGAACACAGGCACGTTCAAAATACATCTTGCTTTATTTACACACATATATCATCTTTGAAACAGAAGTAGTAAAAAGAACACAGAAAAGTGTCCCTTTTGGACACTGCAGTCACCCACCCACATTCACATACCCATACATGAATGCCTTTTTGTCAGCAACTCACTCTGCCTCCAAACTGCCTCCTAACATAATAGATCCATAGCTTCTCTCAGAGGAATACTATGTAACAAAACAGATGATATAGCAAGGACTAAAAAATTGATCTGGACACAAAAGACAACATTAAAAAATGATAAAATATCTCAAAGGAAAAAAAATATACAACAATTTCTGGTGATGCTTTCATTTTTTCACCCTTCATACTGATGGCAAGGGTATACATGCTGTATTCATTTTTAGCCACTCAAATCCAACTTTAAAAATGAAGCATTTCTACAAAGACCAATGTGGCTAAAATATTTTTATGACACATTAAACACATGCTTTTTTATGAGCAAGTCAGTCTCGGGACATGCATTACAGATTCAAAGCTGTCTCCCACTCATGTAATTCTTTTCCATTTATTTCCAATTTACAGTTGCAGCTTTTTGGAAATCTCATTGCCAATCATATCTGAGTCAACTGCCAAATTCTGAATAAACCCTGAGTCTGTGCCCTCTAATGCAAGCCTAACTCCTTTCTCTCTTTTTGTATTAGAGCATTTTTTTTTGGTTTTGGAGAAGAGGCTGTCCAGTTACGTTATAAAATTGCTGGAGTTCATAATTCCCATTACACCTGAGAAAGAAAAAAATGGGACAGACATGTGTGAGCTTGTGTTTTTTGGGGCACAGAGGTTGGGGGTGGGAATTAGGCATATCTGAAGTATGAATACAGGCCTTAAGTATATTCCCTCAATACTACCGCACAGGTTTCCCTTGATTATGATGGGAGCTGAAGCTGTGCTCAGCTCTATACACTGACATTTAGGCAAATGAATCCCCCACTTAATACTTGTAATCAATCCTTTGACTGTCTTTACAGGATCAGCACGCAGTTGTTTTACTAATTACGAGGCATTGGGAAAACACATCAAATATTTACTTGAACATTTGCTTGCTCCAGCCCCTCACTCAAATGGCACGAAAGGGCTGTGCGGTACGTCAAGGTAGATGAAGGATGTGCTCTGTTCCAAGCTCTTTTTAGCTCATCCTCAATGAGCCCAAATATTTGAGCTATAGAGAAAAGAATGAATTTTATCCTGAGAATCAGACTCTGAAAAAGACTGAGTTTGCATCTCCATAAAAGGAAGCTTCATGATAGTTATGAACTGTTTCATAGGAAACAAAGCACTAAGAGAAGGCTGAAGTGGAGCAGTTTGTATAGTTTTTATCATGGGCACTGGTCACATTGTCACACATCTCTAAAAAAAAAATAAAAAAACCTAATTTCCATGCAACTTCAAACTGTAACATTCATCTAAAATGATAGTGTAAGATTTCAGTTTTATTTTAATACAAAAATAACAGTGTATGTGAAGTTTAACAGAAAAATTTTATTTGTTCTGTTCTGTAATAGCAGCTTTTATAATTTCTTAATAACAGTTTTCCACAGACGCACAATCCATCAACAGAAGTCCTCACTTCAGTGTTTTGTGTTTATTATTTTATTGATCCACTGCTTGATTGTAAACAATACAGCATTTGCAGACATCCAAGCCTACTGTTCTTAAACCAGAAATAGCTCCAGGCAGACCAAAAACAAATAATAATAATAATAAAAAAGTGATCTCACCCTTAGTCTAAATGTTTATCATTTTTTTCCTTTCCAAGCATAGAGGGCTGATACAAAGCAATCGGAGGACCAGGACCCTAATTAGCTCTCAGCAAATATTTTGGAAGTCTCTGTATTCCATTCCTATGCTAGATACTCCAACTTTATATATAACTCTAATTTTGTCTTTTATGCTCACATTTGCCAAAGACAAAATAATGACAGCTGCATGGATACACAGAAATATTTGTAAGCACACTACGAAAAAAAAAATCTTATACTTGAAGATTTTGGTTACAGCAACCTACTGATGTGAAAATAATAGCACATGATTTTAAAAGTGAGGTAAGAATTTTCAGAACAAGGGTTCTACTACCATTTCTAAATAAATGAGTTAATGTTGGTGAAGACTGAAAATGTATAGTAATAGCAATGATTCTAAAAAGGTGGGCCAATGAAATGACTATTGAAAATGGAAACGACAGAATTGTATCAGCTGTAACAAAGAAAATGAATGAAGTCTATCTTTACCCTATGAGACTAATGCACACAGATATATGGAACCACTGCTAGGCATTATAAATATTCTCTTTAAAATAAAACAAATACTATTTTTTATTATAAAATGGAGCCACAGGGTTTTATTTTTAAATCCAGCTGAGCTAACCTCATTCCTACCTTGATGCCTGTAAGAAATGTACCAAGCTTGTGTTATTTACTGGGTTCTTAGATACCTACTGTTAAGTATCTCGTTCAAGGATAAGGACACATGATCTGTCTTATTCAAGCTCATTATTTAAGCTGCCTTCCCCACCTGCCTTCTTTGTTGTGAATTAGAGTGCACATAGAGAAAGTATCTTCCTCACAATAGACAATGCAGGAAAAATATTAATATTAATTTCATTTGAATAGGTTTGGGAATAGGTGCATATTGGATTTGTTGATCCAAGCAGTGGTGGCAGTGAGTTGATAAATAGGTATAAGTTGATGATACCACATTCATGAAATCCTATAGCAGTTGACTCCAGGGTAAAGGGAAAGTATTTCTTCTCCCAGTGCCAAGAGTTACGTCCTGAGCGTTTTCTGTTAGTTTCCTATAAAATCTCCTGGTTGCAGGGTTTAACTTTACTAGGAGTTGCTTTATTTCAATGAACATTTTAATTTAATTCTGGACATAGTATTTTTCTCTTCATATCATTTGGACTATTAATAGCCAATCACTATAAATTTTGAAGCCTATATGATTTTGAGAGCTCTGCTAGAGATTCATAGGTTATTACCAAAGAAATATTAATCATATAATCATTTCTTCTGTAACAATTATACTAGGCTGAAAAAGCTATTGGCAGTTTATCATTACTGAAATATAACCAACAAATTCTTGCAGCATTTAGAAATTCTTAATGATAATGTTTCCTATTCAGCAACATTCACGTAACAGATTTAATAATTATAAGCCTTAATCAAAAAATTGTATTATGAATTACTGCCTTTTATATGAAAAACAAGACTCCTTATGCTTTCAAATAAAAAAAAAGAAAAAAGGAAAGATGTTACTCCTTTAACAACTACACAAAATTATTGATTTGAGCTCAATTTCAGAAGTTAGGAAAAAAATTGCAAATTACTTTGCCTTTCACAGCATTCTTTGCTTTTTCTTCAACTTTCATTACACCAAGAATGCAAAAGACTTGCCATCAAAAGCTGGGATCCCTGATATTTGATCATTTTGACCATTAATCTTTAAAAAGCAACAGTTGTATGTGAATCGTAATTACAAAATGTTTATGTTTCATTAACTCCAACCAGAGTTCTTTGCATGTTCTACCCTCTCTAGTGGCCTTTTGATTGCTTATGGAGTAGACTGTACATAACTGTGTTCAGGGTATGTCTGTATGTGAGTGTACACACGCATATTTGTTCCCCCCATTAACTTCCAAACCATTTGCTAATTTCAACTAAATTTTAAAAAGATGAGTTTCCCACAAGATAAGTTTCCCATAACCACTATAAAATTATGCAGCTGCACAATACAGAGATAATACAGAAGTAGTGTAAGGGTGACAAAGAGGTCACATCTCAGTAGACAGCAAACAGCCCACAGCAAGACCTTATAAAAGGCCAACAACAACAAAAAAGCTTCAGTTCTATTTTGTACTTTTTTGATAGCAATAAATCAAAAATGAGGCACAAAGCTGAAGGAAACCAGGCTCCATTAGTTCACTGCTGACAAAATGACTCATTAATATTCATATCCTGTTCTGATGTTATTACTCTCTAGACTTTTATTATATTTCTACGTGTAATTTCATCAGATGCACAAATCAGTATAGCTGATCATTTATTTAGAATTAGGGATGTGGTTTTATACATCTTAAATTAAGCATGGTCTCCCTGAAAAATCCCAAAGTGCCTAAGACTCAAACCCATATATCACACACAAATCCTCTCGCAATTTAGAAGAGGCGAATACTGTTAGAAGACACGTACCTCGAGTTTCAAAGACCAGAGACAGGAATAGGCAGTTGGTATCCATGACCAAAACATCACTGCAAGCTCTGAAGACTTGCGTACAAACAACGGTAACTGCCTTTTCCACACGTGTGACCTTCAAGAATTTTATTTAGCTACATGGCACCAACATATTGTAATAGAGGTATTTGAAAACCACCAGTAATATATCCTTTTCGTGTACAACTAAGCCCCCAAAAATTTTATAACGTGTATAAATTTGCTTATGGATATGAGTCTTCTCTTGCTATAACTAAAGATTTAAAATGACTTCATTGGACAATCATCAACAGCATGAAGTTCAACAAAGGGAAATGCCTGGTTCTGCAAGTGGGACGGAGTAATGGCAGACACAGATACAGAGTGGGAGATGTGCAGCTAGCGGACAGCAGCTCTGCAGAAAGGGATTTGGAGGCGCTGCTTACCGTAGGCATAACATGAGCCAGCAGCGTGCCCTGGTAGCCAATATGCCAGAGTGCTTTTTGGTGGGTACTAAACACAGCACAGCTGGCTGGGCAGCAGAGGTGATTTTCCTGCTATATTTAGGGTCAGTGAGGCCTCACCATGAACCTCATGGGCAGTTCTGGGCTCCACAACATCAAAAGGATGTCAAGGCTCTCGAGAGCATCCAGAGGAGGGCAGCAGAGCTGGCAGGAGGGCAGGAGGACATGTCCTGTGAGGAGAGGCTGAGGCCCCCAGGCTCCTGGCTGTAGGTGAGGAGGCCGAGGGGCGGCCTCGCTGCTCCCTCAGCTCCCTGAGGAGGGGAGGCAGAGGCAGGCCCAGAGGATGGCCCAGAACTGCCCCGGGGAGGCTGGGCTGGACCCTGGGGGAAATCCCTTGAGCAGACACCGGGACAGGACAGGCTTCCCAGAGAGGTGCTTGGTGCCCCGGGCCTGTCGGTGTTGGAGAGGCACTGGGATGGTGCCACGCTGACAGGCATCAGCTTCTGGGGAGCCCTGCGGTGGTCAGGCAGGTGGCTGGAGGGCCCCTTCCAACCAAACTGTTCTGTTCTATGGTATTTTAACTTTTCTCAATAAAATCAAAGTACTATTAATCTGAATCAAATTTGAATTTTTAACCTTTTACATGTGCTCTCTCCACGTAGAGATGCACATCTAATGTTCTTTGAGCACTGAGCATCACAGATCTGTGTCGCCAGTTGGAAGGAGATCTGCAAATAAGCGATGCACTTGGGACCACTTTTCAATTCAATGTCTGTTTTCTCAGAAATGCAACATGGATACAGTAGATGCAGTTGATGTTTTGTTGTTGTTGTGTTGTTTTGTTTTTCCAAAGTTTGGTTAGGGGTTGCTGTTTCCTTTTTGTTGTTGTTTTTGTTTTTAACCCAGCCTCCCAGGATAACAACGATATACAAGTTTCTCTGCTGGAATCCTGCGAATACCTCCTGCAGTGCACAGCTGCTGACCTTCTGAGTGTCTCAGTGCCACTGGCAGGGTTTACTGCTTTGACAAGTTTTTCTATGATAAGCTGTAGCTACTGTTTAAATAATTATGGAACACAAAAGGTTGGATTCTGAGGGAAGAATGGGGAAATAGTGCAAAATAATAGAGATGTAAAGTATCTTTAAGAATAGAAAAATTCATTATTAAGGCAGTAACTACTGTAAAATGCTTTTCCAGCTCACTGAAGTCAATCCTATTAAATGAATACTGAAATACTAAAATCCAAGAAGCTATACTGAAATCATAAGCAGAAGGAGATGATGATATCCTAATAAAATACAAAAAATATTACTTCTTCCTATCTAGTTTTACAGGCAGCAAGCTCCACAAGGCAAGAACATAAATCCACTGCTACTCTTCCTATTCTATTCCTATGGATTTCAGATTGGAAAATGGAGGAAACTGCACTTGTACTTCAGGTGATTCATCGTTGCCATAAGCCCACTCCTAACGAACCAGTCTCATTTTGCTGATGCACGGACCAATCCCTCAAGATAAAAAGACAGTTCTGCAGGTAGCATATAATCACAGCCATATCTGAGTTTCTTTCTGCCTCCATGATAATCTTCCCTGAGAACTCGCTCGAGCCAGGAAGGCACTCAGCAACAAAGCACCTGGAAAACCTACTATACAAGTGTGTTCAAAGACGCTCGTTTAAAAAGTGTAATTTTTATGGACCTGCTCTGATTATATCAAGACAACCAACCATAACGCTCTGCAGGAAATCAGACCACCATTGCATAGAGGCACAACTGTCAAGTTGTACACTCAAATCTGCACAAGAGATCCTTGATCTCCAGCTTAAGTGATGGAGAATTGATAAATGCCTATGTGAAGCCTGCAATAAACAGTCAGCTGGGTCAGAAAACATAACAAAGAGATAAAGGTTCGTACAAATAAAGATGTGCTTAATTAACTTATGATTATACAGTTCTCCAACATCTTCTACTCCAAAGCATAGAAGCATAACACATTGTTATTCATTCCTGCCACCATTCAACACATATAAAATTAGCATTCTATTACAAGCAACATCAAATATTTCTTTTCTTTTTGAAATCTGCTTGAACAGTGGAAGAAAGCAATACCAAAGCAATGCCAAAAAGTGTACTACTGCTGGCAATATATGGAGTTCCATTCCCACCTGTAAATGAAAAGCTTTTTGTTAAGCAGATGTTTTATGCTTGCAAGTATCCCGTGGATTCAGCAGTGCATTCAAGTATCACACAGACATTCAACACACAAACAGCTGTCCAGTTTAGTTAGAATGCTGTAAGGCAGAGCATGGTCTCTTTAACAGTTACACAATCGTTACTGAAAAATATTTGCCTTTCCACCTTTTAAAATACCACATTAAAATGTATTATATGAAAAATAATCCTGCAACCATACAGTTAAACCTGTACAAAGCACATTAAATAAAAGGAACTCTATCATACAGGAGTGAATGGAAGTGTAATTCTCAGTTCCCAATTGGGTCATTTTCTGAACTATTTTTTCATGTGTGTCAATGACAATCATATATACGTGTGCTGGTCATTTTCGTCTTCACACAAGCTACCTGAATTATTTGATTTGTGTTCACTTTCAGCTGCAGTGTTTGCAACTGTGATTGCAGATTTCCTGTTTCCATACCAGAAGTCTGCCACAGTGGAAACATCACTTTGCTTCAGACTGTCATCTTTCAGTAAGCACAGAAGCCCCAATGCTACCTCTGCCCTAATTCCACATCTGTGTCTGAAAGATGGATCACGAAACTATTTCACCTCTAGATTACTGAGGTCTACATTGAGAAAAACAGGAGACAACTGGCACCGTGAGGCACTGACCCGTTTCACTGTATGCATCCTTTGAAAAGGATGGACCTATTTTTATAACAGAGATGTAGAAGACTTCACACATGAGATTAAAAAGGTTATTACAATACTAGCAAAGTAGCAAATGATGTACATGTATAATGCAACTAGAATTCAAAATTAAATAAAGACCTAGAATTAGCAATGTTGGCTATTAAATTTGTACTGCTTACAGAATTCCTACAGCATGATAGGAAAACACAACAAAAATATTTCCTCAGCAGGATATATGCACCAACATGACCTGCTAGCTTCAGCTCCCTTGTGAGATATACAGAGACAAATACGAAAACTAACAGCAACATGTTACACTTGGATTAGAAAATCAGCTGTTTAGTCTATTGAGGACTCAGTGGACTGATAGAAAAGCTTATTTTTTAATTAAAGCATTTTCCCTGGGGCCCTATATCAAGGCAGACAATTTCTGAGATAAAGAAGCTTGGGAAATGTTGTATCAATTAAAATTATTATTACATATAATTTAAAATGTATTATTTGGGGGTACAGTTGGCTAATTCAAAGCACATAGTGGGTGATCAGTTCATTTTTCTGCTTATTTGTACTCAGAGACATCACTCAGCTTTAATCTGAGATTTTGTACCAGGAGCATTGAACAGACTGGGACATAACATAAGCAGTGGACTCAACCATGCCAGTCAGTGGAGAGGCAGGTATGAGGAGCCAGGGCACTCCTGCAAAAAATTCAACACCATAATTCCAAATATGCAGACAAAAACAGTAATGACTATCACTAGATTTCTTGCACTCAAAGTATACATGACCTTGTAAACACCTCATTATCTGGGAACAAAATAGGAGTCATTTCTTCACCCTCTGCCTCAAATCAGTGTCCAAATAAGCTGTTCACAGCGAACTGAAGCTCCCATGCACACACTCAGGAATGACTGAAAACGGATTGAATTCAACTGAAGGATCCTAATGGAACAATTCATGCTGCAGATACACATCAGTTTCATCTCTACATCAAAACATTCTTTGATTTATTATTGGTTTCTTCAAATCACTTACAATCTTTGTTTCTTTGGCATAATTTGCATCTCTAAGAGTTAAGACTTTTCTGGAAGTTTTGAGAAGTACGAATTCAAGTATAGAAGTAACTTTGCAGAGACAACTCTTTAAATATTTTACAATGGGAAGCCCCAATGTTTCTGTACCTGTTTTTTGATACAAGGTAGAATACATTTTGTGGCACTAGAAATTAACACAGTTCTCACAGTTACAGGTGATTTTTTGAAAAATCTTTAACATAAAAAAAAAAAAAAAGAAAAGTCTTGCTGAGAGAATAGATCATCTTTCTACTAAATCTGTATTCCATCCCCAGTTTCATTTTGGAAAGTAAAGACCAAAGCTTATTTTTTATGCTTTAGGATCTACGACTGAACTTTCATTGCAATTTAATGTTTAATTTCAAATTAATGGAATGAAGGATGCAACTATTAAAACCCAACATGTGCAATATAAAGCAATAAAGATGTAATGCCATGAACATTGCACAAGAATATATCATTTCAGCAATTTAAATAGTTAGATAGTCTCTATCTAACTGCTGCTCAATAAGTAAAGAAACAAATTGTATTTGCAGTTTCTGAAGTAAATTATAATTTAAATTTGAGTACTTCTGACAGGAAATTCAAACAAAATATTTTATCAAGATGTGAAGTTGATTCAAAGCCATTTTTATGGTTCAGATGACACTAGTGGTATTTGCACTTAAACCACCACAATTGGACAAACAGAATCTGCATGGCTGATGCAGTACTACATTGTGAAAGCTTAGCCAACTGCTTGCTCTAGCCCTGGGTAGCATATGCTGTGTTGACACAGCTTTTGGAATAGCATTTAGAGACTTGGATTTTGGGGTGACAGAAGGTTTTCTGGAAGGAGGGGGTTGACTAACTGTTTGTCAGGCATCTGCTGAAAGCAGCTGCTCTGTTACCTCTGTTATTTACCAAACAGCTGCAGAGGAAGTTGCACACCAAAGCTTTCTGGAGTAGAGTACCGTTTCTATGTGCTGCTGAAGAGGGCTCCCTGAGGAGGACAAGAGCGGCTGTACTTGTATTTCATCAGCTGAAGGCAAGCCAATGCTCCCTAGGCCACCTCAGTCCTTTGTCCTTAAGGATCAGCAAGCATCACTGTGTTTTCAGCTTCTCAGAGTTCAAAAAAAGGGACAGCCATCACAATCGGCTTTTAAGTAAGATGAAGCTGGAGAGAAGATTTTTCCTTGTCTTTCTGTGTGGGAAAACACAGACTACAGGGCAATGGCTTATGAGATTACTTAGTATATTTAATGTTCATGAACAGATACTTCTGAATCAAGGTAAAAGAAACATTAAGAAACTGAAGAGATCAGACAGCTAAATGAGGACCTCAATATTGTATACTAAGTATTACTCTTCCCTGCCCTGCCACCCCACAAAAACAGTATACAAGATCAGGAAGTATCACTCAGCAATAACTATACCTATTAAAATCATGTTTTAAATAAAGCTATATATCTTGAATTACACAGGCTACAGTCTTAGTTATAGTATATTGCATAAAGTGCCCTGTACAATAACTTGAAATACTCTTCAAATACCGTTTTTTATGGAAATTTTGAATTTAGTTAAATGTTAGATTAAGTGAACCCTCCCTCATATGTATACCCAGTAATTCTCTAACATGTAACTAGTCTGATCTGACAGTTGGGTTCTTTTTCTGAGCCACGAAAATACCTCTGTATTTGAAATTTCTGATGTCACTTAAAAACTGGTATTTTCACTTTAGGAATATGTGCAAAGTTGTCTTCTAGAAAGGATTAATGATGGCAGTGGTATCTGTACTTGACTGTTTTGTTTACTCAAAAGTCCTATCTGCTTGCTCTCCCAACACAAATAGATGTTTACAGTTCCTTCTCCTATCAACCCCACAGCACATAACCAAAATTGAGTGAACTGGATCATAGTCCTTGCACATAATTAACTGACTCGCTTACCAGAAGCCTGATTTTCTGGATACACTGAGTAAATGCTGATACTCCGGACTTCATGGGAACTGCAGCTGGCTGCAGAGCCTAAAGACCAAACCATTTGTCATAGCTGTACTTGTGCAAAATAATATGACTGCCCTTAAAAGTATAAGGGCACGGTCTGAAAGCAGTGGGATCAAACAATTGTCAGCAAGAGCCTTAGGAACATTTACTCCCAGTAAATCTAGGAATGCAAGTGTTATAAAGCATTTTGCCTCTGTAACACTGGGCTGAGTTAATAGATATAAAAGAATACAATTTGTTTGCAAACTGAGTACTTAAGAAAGTAACAGAACAGAAAAAGACAAACCATGCACTTCTTAAAGGACTCAAAGTTGTTGTTCCCTTAGGACAAAGTTCTGTTTGCAATTAAGCATTTTTAGCAAAATAGGGACTAAGGCAGTTCTCTCACAGGTTAAACTGCTATTCCTGTAAGACATCTGTACCTGGTCTCACTCCCCCAGTGACCTCTGTCCCTCAAGAGCCTCTCCAAGGTCCTTCTACCAACATGAAGAGACTGAGAAATCAAGATAAAAAATTACAACATGGTCAGATACCTTACAGCAAAGAAAGAAACCTAGAAATTAAGTAATACAAGGAAACAGCCATACTAGTGCCAAGGCTTCTGTCTAGAGGACAGAGATGCATACACAGGGGCCACCTGCACAAAGCCTAGCAAACACCTGGGAACAACTTGGATTCAGGACCAAAAATTGCCCACTTGCACACCCACGCTGTTTTATGGGGTTCTGGGCATGGCCCTGTCCTGCGGACAAGGAGCCCAGAGAAGGGTGTCTCTCTCTCTCAAGCAGGTAAATTTCATCTCAGTGAAGCTCTTTACGTATTCCAAAATGCAGTAACAGTAATGTTGTGGTAAAGGAAAAGTAACCAGCCTCAACTGGCAAAAGAACCAACTACAACCTTCATCATCCTCTCAGTGTCCTTACATAAATAGAACATTGACTGTCCAAATTACTTATTACCCAGATACTATGATAGCTCACTTAGCAGATCATGACGACTTAAGCAGTCATTTGTAAGGAGATATGTAGTCAAGTAACCTTGCAGAAGTTGGAATATTGTAGGACTGATAAATGAGATGATAATTAAAGGAAAGTTATTGAAGCACTCATCATTTTTGACAAGCTGTGATTTTCAAATTATCAAGTATGTCAACTTTTCCATCTATAAACCATATTCTGTAAATTGTGCAAAAAGCTTCCCAGCTGTGGCACTGGTACAAGGTTGTATGACAGTATCTCAAAGCAATCCATTTTTGACACATCTCAGGTAATGCAGCAGCTCCATCTCCTCTTCACTAGAATTGTGGGGAAGTCTCAAAAGAGTGTGTGTGTGTGTGCATGGCAGAGAGGATGGGGAAACTACCAGTAATTAAAAAAACCCACTACCATTAAAAAAAATCCTAGCTCAAAACCAGATGAACCAGTAGTAGCTGCTCATCAACATCAGGTAGGTCACTGACACAGAGGAATAACTAAAATAGTAATTAAATATGTTCCAGGTTTAGTAGGTCTTTTGAAAGAATTTCTTATGGTGTACTTCTCATAGTGGAATAAACATGTAGTTACCCCCTATACCACCCTCCTTTTTTTATGGGGGCACATGGTGAAGGGATAAGAGTTTTTTCCTTGAAAACTCAACTTCAGAATTTTATTTAAATCAAAATATGTTGTTGCTTGTACAACTCTCAGCTTCACATCCAGGTACAGGGCAATCTGGTAACAGAACTAAAAATTGCTTTTTTGGTTTTGATGATAAATATCGCACTTATATTGGTTTATTCATATTTTGCCCCCCAACCTCAGAAAGCTGTTCTCTATTTTTATAGCTGTAAAAGGAAGAAATAAGCACAATAAACCCCAGTAACAGGTGCAAGTGATGCATTTTGAGTGAAAATCTCAGAGTATTAATACCTTAATAGTACATATTCATAGTAAGATAACAAAACTCTGCAAGAATCTTGCTGTGTAAATTCACTGGAGACCTAAAATCAAAGATGATTAAAGTTACTTTTTATCACTAATCAATCAGTAGTATGTTGACCTGTAAGTCAAAGACAAACTCACATGAATAAAACCGTCCTGTTGGCCATAACAGAGGCATATACAGATATTTTTACACAGTAATCACGCTTTCTCTTCCTGAAGAGGAGGAGAGGCTATCCTCTTAGCTTGAAAATAAAAGTAAAATGCCTTCATAGAAAATACAATATTAATATAGAACCACAGCATTACATTGATATGGGCTTGGAAAAGATCTTTGACAGACGGGGCTATTTGTGAAGGAACAAGACATCACATTTGCTTTTTACTTTTGGTTGATGACGTAAAATACAGCTCCCCTGACTGCCCCCACCCCCAGGAGAAGTGAAGAAAACCACCATTCATTATTACATAAATTCTTAATTTTCCAGAGATGATGGTAAAGTTCGTGAGCTCCATGAAGTCAATGGCAGTCAGCCTACGTTTTACTACAAGACTGCAAACATTTATTTGCAATCATCCTCATGGTTGGTTTCTGCTACTGAGTGGCACTGTTGGTAGAAAAACAAACAAGGCTTACAGCAGAGACATCAGTGCTGGCAACAACTATTCTGAAGATACTCCATGTAATTTCAACTCAGCCTGGTTTCATGGTGACTTAAAAAAAAAAACAAAAATTCAGAGTGGTTTTCTGGGTTCTCTACTAAAAATGCTACTAGTGCTGGAGAAACAGACATTTTAAATTATTAGAATGAGTTCCTTCCTCAATCTGTTTTAAAAGCATTCTGTCTACGTGGAATTGCATCAGAAAGAATAGTTCTGCACAAGACAGAACAAGAAACAAAATAATGATGAAAGAAAACCTTCCAAAGAAATACCTGAGGGGTCTTTGAATGAACACTGAATAGGTTATCAGTGAGATTCCTGCTTCCAGCCAGGGTTAGTGAAATTGTAACTCCCAGGCTGAGATCTAAAACCAAGATGACAGTGAATTGTTAAAAAATCCCTGCCCTAAGAACAGAGGAAAGGACAAGAAGCACCAGAAAATGCAGCATAGTGTCAAAAGACAGACCTACTATGAATAGTGATCAGAAGGATTATTATTCCCCAAGACAGGTTCAACAGTTAGGCACAGTCAGGTTCAACTCAGGCAAACGACTGTGAGGGGCTGGCAGCAAACAGTGATTGACTCAGTTTGCAAAACCCTTCTGGAAATAAAGAAACCAATAGTTTATCGTATTGGTCCTACCTCACATAGGGTAAATACCAGAATGTAGTGCTGGTAAAGAGACTTGGGAAGCATCTTTAGTGAAGAAATTAGGGAACAAATACACACGCAACTTACCCCTGAGCATCATACCATTCTTAATAAAAAAAAAAATGTATATATAACAAGAAAATAATTCTGTACATGTCATGATTTTTTCAATTCAGAGAGATGTTTTTGGAACTAAAAGTTCCATAATTTTATATCTATACTTACACACATTTTAATAGCGTTATAAAACCCCAAAGGTGTGGGGAGAAGATTTATTCATTTTGAATACAATACGGCCATGTATGACCAATCCTATGAAAGGATTACCTGAGGCATTGCAAGAGAAATGAGATCCAGGTATGCTGCGGGGCCTATTCAGGCTAGGGAATCTGCACTCCCTCAAACTCTGTGGATATGCACTCTCCTACCTCATGGGCATCACAAAGAACCTCTTGCTATGAGATGCTCAGAACACCATTCAAAAATATTGAAGGCAAAGTATTGTGCAAAAATTACAGACATCAGCAACTAGCCTGAAAAAATATTTAAGGAGAGCAACTCTGCTCACAGATTAGTAATCCACATTTTAAACTTCAGAACACAAAACTTTACTTTTTACATGCTAAATTAAGCATATTTAAAACGGAAATTGCTGAGCTGCAATAAACACCAGAGCCACATCTCCAGTTTTACAATGCGATTATTCATGCAATGGCTTTCTTTTAAAATACTTTTAAAGAGGCACCTAGGCTGGTCATAAAAATCTATGTGTTACAGCCACAGTATTTCTTAAACAGTAATTCCCTTTAATGTTTAAACTTGCGATGTCAACAGGATGATTAAAAATGAAACAGATTTTGTTGCCCATGTCAATTCAGACAAGTTCCCATTATTTGAAATCTCTGTAAAAGAGATTTTCTAGACACTCTTTTGTTTTGTTCACAACTTTATTGTTTGGTCCCTGAGTTTCCATTGTGACCTCTACTGTGATCTCTTTTCCAAAAACATCATCACAATTGGATCAAAGTCACACTGGCACATAAACTCTGTTAACAGCAGACCTGCACTCCCTGTCCCCACTCCCACGGTTATTACAGAACATGCTATGTTACAGCATTTTATTGTAAAATGTCTGCAGAAAGAGCATTCTCTAACATGTAAAAGCAGGAAGCCTGAACTAATCACCAAGTCTGTACACATCGTTACCTTTTTTTAGGACTCTCATAAAAGCATATGTTGTCAAATGGGTAGTCTGGGAGCACATGAAAGACCATTCTTTCTTCCAGTGGAGAAGAAAGATACCAATCATACAGGCGTATTATTCTCTCATTTGGGTAATAGGACAATCTCAGTGGCCTGTCAACTTCATTCCCCACTAGCAAGTGAAATGTTAATAAGGTATTCCCATTACTTCATAAAAGGTTTCACAAAAGGACAATCACCATCACCACCCATCTAAAAAAGAAAAAAAAAAAGAAAGTGCTCTTAAAATAAAATGGGATTAGAAAAATATGTTAAAAACACAGGGTAGTGAGAAACTAAACATTCCCACTACACCTATTCAGTCTCAGATTTTTTGTATGATAGATTACTGAATCTCACCTCAATTTTATTATTTTTTGTAGTTCTTTTGATATGTTTTTTGATTTGCCAGTTCATTTCTCTCTGCTCCAGCTACTCAGTTTTCTGCATCTTCCATTCCTTTGTCTGATGTTAGGCAAATGATCAAAAGACTGACAACAAGTAAAAGAACTGGAGTGGCTGATCATACACAGTGCATTACATCTAATTATTTCATGCAGTTTGCATAAAATTGTCAAGTTCTTCTTCAATTTGCAACCTTGCTTTCTTCCCACAACGGTTTTTATGATACCTAATTTGAAAAGAGTAAAAACAAATAATGGGGTGATGTAGTTCAACTGGGGATTTAGTTGCCTCTTTCGGAGAGCATGACTTCGTACAGTATTTCATATTCCATCCAGTGTTCTAGCTGAATTGAATAGAAACAAAGTCTCCCCTACCAAAATTACTGAATCAAATTACAGTGGTATTCACTTGCTTACTCCAAAATGGTATTATTCTCTGACAGCATTAACTTAGTAGCTGGACCTCACCATTAGGTTTCAATCTGCTCTAGCTAACAAAAGTTAAGGGTGTTAATAAAGAAGCAAAAGTGGGTGAAAAACACATGGGATATAAATCAGTCACAGATGAAAGACTCAGACTACTCATTTTCTTCTTCAACAAGTCTCTCCTGCTTAGAATATGAAGTCAAGTGCTTTATGGTTGAAAATGAAAAAGCTAGCTGTTTTTTAACTCCTAAAAAAGGGGAGGGGGGGGGGGGGGGGGGGAAGGAAATATGAATGTAGTAGGAAAAAGGAAATTAAAGCATGCACAACATTCATAGCCAAAAAATATTATCAGGATATGAAGTTGCCAATCATAATAAAATGGCATGCTTTCTTTTAGAGCGCATTTCTGTTTCTTTTTCTCCACTTTTTTTTTTTTTTCTTAAACACTTGCTTTGAATTTGTTTTGAAAAAGAATGAAAATTGTTCACATACAACTGCCCACTGCTAAACTTCATATGATGGAAGAACTTGATCTTGATACATCTGCTTTGAGCTACCTTCCACTCTCTGGGCACTATGAGGCTAGAGAGCTGTTGAATACAGAAATATTCCCTCTTAGATTTTCAGACAGTTATTACTATGATGCATTCTATGGACTAAGAAAATTGCTTCATAGGAGCTTCTATCAGCCTAGCTTTTTAGCCTAAAAATAGGTCCTAGATTTGGAACATCACTGAAAAATTAGTATTATGTTTATTACACATAGAAAGCTTAGACTTGTCTATATAGATATGAAGAAGACCTTTCAAGGGAAAAATCTATGTCCCTAGGAAAGATTATTCCTCTTAGGATTTCTTTTCTTTTTCTTTTTTTTTTTTTTAACCACCTTTTAGCAAACTAGTGTGGACTTAATGTGTTCTTCAATATTACCTAAGGAAGAACAAAATATATTGAGAGCTTTTCTTAAGGTAGAATACAATTACATGTATATTCTCCCAAAAAATGTTTCAATACATTGCTATAAACATAACCAAACTAGCATTAACACATCTTGTCACTCCAGCTACTCTGGACTCATTCTTCAGAATAGATTTCTGTTTATAATATTTATATCCTCATTCCCCATTAACTTTGCCAGTGAACAGTTTTCAGATTTGGATCCATTTCTCCGTACCAATTCCCCATAAAAGAATGTAAACAATATTTTGCAGATAATGAAGTGAAATATAGCAACAATGACTTAAAATTAAATGCAGCCACTGGTCAAACAGTGAATTTCATCTGAATCACTTCCATAACAACTGCCTTTTTAAACTGCTGGTTATTTGCTATTTCAGAACAGATGCTTATCTTTTCTTGTGCTTCTCCCAAGATCTTGGTCTCGCCTGCTGTGCTATGGAAATCTGTGAAGTCAAAGAAAGCTGCCTAGGAAGATAAAGTCCTTCCTAAACACCTAAAGCTTCCTTAGAATACTTATGGGATGCTGACTGGAAAGAAGGAAACAGTACAATTATAACAAAGAGATGCTTGACCCAAGAAGTCTGCAGCCATTAATATGGATCACGTAGTTCTGAGACTTTGTACAGTAGACAGTTAAAAAAGAAAAGAAGCCCAGAAAGGAAGTTTGAAAAAAATGAAATGAAACAAAAAATAATAATCCCAAACCCAATTCAGAATGAGTAGCAAAATCACACAGCAAACAAAGAACCTAGAGGAAAAACTAAAATATAAAAATCGTAAAGTGGGTGTTAAGTTATATCAGAAACCATTTCACAGCATGGGGTCGGTTTGCATATACAGATTAGGAGCAATTAAAACTGGAACAAGCATACCACAAACAGTTTCACAGATAGGGGTCCTTGAAAAAAAGGAAACAATGTTGATTGTTTCTATACCTCAGAGAAATCTTGTGTGGTTATGGTTGTACAAACTACGAAATTTCTGTCTATGCTGGGTGCTGACTGCACAGATGAAATCAATACCATGGTAACAGCCATAGTATCACAGGAACGGCTGAATAGATAAGAACGACATATAAAAGACACTGACATGTGGTCTTCCCATGCTAACATACTGGTGAGGACAGGAAAAAAATCAAAGATCACTGAAGATTAAAAGAAATGAAGAAACTGTAGCCTAATTGTAAGAATTGTGAGCTTCAGAGCATGGCTCAAAGTCTGAAGAAAATGGGCTTGCCAGGACAAGGGTACAGACTGCATCTTCAAAAAAGCACATGGCAATGAAGGTTAGGTGCAGCCTTCAGAGTTAGGCTTCAGGAGAACTGAATATTTTTCACTCCCAGCCTAAAGCAATTCTAAACTAGAAGAAGTTCATGTCTTAGAGACACTTACCAGTTTGCACTTTAGAGCATGGCACCTCCTTGATTTGATAAAGTACGCTTGAATGCAATTTGGTCAATATAAGGAAATATTTGAGTCCATGCTAGTAAACATACTCAGTTGAACTTAGCACATCTATTGTTCTCCCAATGATGGCTGCATTTTCTGGGACATACAATTGCATAGTGGTTTAATTTTTAAACATTTCTAGTTGTTTAAGACATTTACGTAAAATGGGAAGTAAAGATTGATAGAGTTCTCTGTCAAAGTAGAAGAGTTCAAAAAGAAGTATTTTTTTCAGATGAGGAGTAATTTTTACTTACTGAAATTTAAAATGCATTGTAAAACTCTGTTCTCAATTGTCCAGTTCATTAAGTTAGGGAAAAAAGGTAGTTTACAAGATTAGTACTTAACACAAAAATTCTATAATATGCTAGTTGCACATTTTTATATATACTATGTGTTACACACTTATGGGTTCTGTTCAAAAGAAAAAAAAAAAATAAGGAAGAAAAACTTCCAAAGAAGTTGTGAGAAATAAAAGTATGCAGAGAAAAGGCAAGAGAGAAAGTAAAAAAAAAAAAAGTGCATTTTGAAATGACCATGGTTTGATTTTAATTTATTACTTAATTACCTCCTCGAAAATGGAGGGGAAAAAAAAAAAAAAGGAGAGATGAAATATGCAGTGCATTAGGGGAAAACTGTCCTCAGTTTTAAAGTTACAGTTTGGAAAAAATTAGATTTTTTCCAACTCTTCGCAGTTCAGTCTGCACAATAATACATATTTTAATATGCCGCAATATTCAGCTTCAGAGGAGTATCCTTAATGGCAAGGTCTGAGGATTTTCTGGAAAAACAGATAAGAGTAGATGGAATGGAAATATAATGGAAATTCTGCTATGCCAAAATATATATGATTCAATTAGCACACATGGCCGAAACCTCAAATGAAATTAATGAATTGCAATGTCCAATATGCCTTTAAAACTAGATTTAAACTAAGTAATGATTAATGGAATAATTAATGTTCCTAGTAATTGACAGGCTCTGCTTTAGTTGCCATTAATTTGTTCATTTACATGACAAATTGTTTTTTAGTATATGGAGACTGATTCTGATATGTGGTTTTCCATTTGCCAGGGAAAGGCTAAGCAGCAGTTGTATACAGATATATGAAACCAAATTATGTTGCAAATAGGATTTGCCAGCTACTGATTTTGTTAAGAACTCTACTACACAGTTTCACTGCAATTCTTTCTTGGTGGACCGTACCTGGGAATTATTCCCTACATTTTGCAGCTGGCAGAATGGAAATTTCTTGATGTTTTGTCAGCTTGATTCATAGAATCATAGAATCATAGAATATCCTGAGTTGGAAGGGACCCTTAAGGATCATCAAGTCCAACTCTTGACACCGCACAGGTCTACCCAAAAGTTCAGACCATGTGACTAAGAGCACAGTCCAATCTCTTCTTAAATTCAGACAGGCTCGGTGCAGTGACCACTTCCCTGGGGAGCCTGTTCCAGTGTGCAACCACCCTCTCTGTGAAGAACCCCCTCCTGACGTCCAGCCTAAATTTCCCCTGCCTCAGATTAACCCCGTTCCCGCGGGTCCTGTCACTGGTGTTAATGGAGAAAAGGTCTCCTGCCTCTCGACACCCCCTTACGAGGAAGTTGTAGACTGTGATGAGGTCTCCCCTCAGCCTCCTCTTCTCCAGGCTGAACAGGCCCAGTGACCTCAGCCGTTCTTCGTACGTCTTCCCCTCCAGGCCTTTCACCATCTTCGTAGCCCTCCTCTGGATACTCTCCAACAGTTTCATGTCCTTTTTATACTGTGGTGCCCAGAACTGCACACAGTACTCGAGGTGAGGCCGCACCAGCGCAGAGTAGAGCGGGACAATCACCTCCCTTGACCTACTAGCGGTGCCGTGCTTGATGCACCCCAGGACACGGTTGGCCCTCCTGGCTGCCGGGGCACACTGCTGGCTCATATTCAACTTGCTGTCTACCACGACCCCCAGATCCCTCTCTTCTAGGCTGCTCTCCAGCGTCTCATCGCCCAGTCTGTACGTGCAGCCAGGGTTTCCCCCTCCCAGGTGCAGGACCCGGCACTTGCTCTTATTGAACTTCATGCGGTTGGTGATCGCCCAGCTCTCCCACCTGTCCAGATCCCTCTGTAAGGCCTTTACACCCTCATTCGAGTCCACAACTCCTCCAAGTTTGGTGTCATCAGCAAACTTGCTCAAAATACCTTCTATTCCTACATCCAGATCGTTTATAAAAATATTGAAAAGTACCGGCCCTAAAATGGAGCCTTGAGGGACCCCACTGGTGACCACCCACCAGTCTGACGCAGCCCCATTTACCATAACCCTTTGGGCCCTGCCCGTTAGCCAATTGCTCACCCATCAAGTTTAATATATTGAAAAAAAAATATGAAAGGAATATTTATTTTTAAAATATTTAAAATATTAAAAATGTTAAATATTTTTAAAATATTTATTTGGAAGATGAGCAGATAGAGGATCACAGTTAAATGTTTGGCTTGACTAAGACATGGATAAAACCACAAATATTTCACCAAAACTCCTCAAGTGTGGAAATACTGGAAAAACACAGGTGCATTTAAAAAAAAAACTGCCATAAAAAACGAGTTAGTCATTGATGGCAATGGGAGCTGAGCTTACAATTCAACCCTATATTTTTATACTATAAAAGTATCAATGTGTATATTAACCTTAATGGGAGAATGAGTCCCCTACCTAATTGAATGCATACAAAGCATCTGTCTGGTAGTAGTGGAAAACCTGTCATATTTCCAGCAGATCTACACCGTGAATCATATTTGGATATAATTTCTTTTTAAACCATATATTCTGATATATCTGTTCCATAATTAAATATAGCATTAAGAGGTCATATGTCTTGAATAAAACTGGGTGGGAAATTTTTATCTTAATACCACTAGGATCTCTTAAAATCAGTAGATGAAAACAGAGTATCTAATGCCCAGAAATTTAAAAAAAATGTATAATTGTTGTAAAATAAATGTCAAGACACAACCCCAGAAAGCGGGGAAAAATATTTCATCTGAAATTCATTAGCTCCTGAAAAACAAGTGATGTAAAAATATTCATGCCTCTTCAGGTATTTAAAGGAAAATCCACAGAAATAAACCAGGAATACTTTTATTGGCTTTTGGGTTGCCAGCTGCAACTGAAGATGAAAAGTACATGGGAAAAATTATTTAATGCCAGTAAATTGATCATTTTGGCATGGCATTGTAAGTCTGCGAATTCTTTTAAAAAGCAGAAATAAAACTTTAAATAATTCTTTGAAACTTGTGATTTATGGATTTCACAATAATCTCCTGAAGTATTTGTTCATTACTCAATAACGTACAGCACTATGCAGACTGAAAATTGCAAGCATAATGATCTTTTGCTTTTGCTTAGAAACTAGAAAACCATAAAGTTTATTCTGAGATGGAGTTTGTATTTTGGTTCACGTTCCCCGATTGACCAAAAAAGACAGCTAAGACCATTTCCAAAGTAAGGAATAAGCATTCTCTTCTTTCATTTTATGGAGACACTAAAATCTCTAAGCAAAAACTGGCATTAATAGCAATCTTCACTTGACACTAAGGTTTTCTATGACTTTATTACAACAGAGAACCAAAACAGACTTTCTTTTACTTAACTGAGGAGAGAAATCTTTTGAACCAATACAAAAACCCTGTAAAATGATCCAACAAACCAGTAATTTACTATGTGAATAAAAACCAGAAAAAAAAAATCATTAAAATGATTTATCCATAAGATGTGTACCCTGTATTCAGGACGGATTACTTCCCCCCCCCCCCCCCCCCCCCCTTGTTTAGATTTTCTTTCTTCCTCCTGCATTTAAAACAATATGCAAACATATTGGTATTTTTGGTATTTCTTTAACGTGATCGTATTTCCAGCTCCAGCATGTGGGACCACATTTGACAGCACAATCAAGTCAGTGAAGGAAGCTCTCTCATTTTACCATCTTATTTGCCACAAATAAATTTTTAACACCAAGAATTTATCTCCTAAATGACCTAGTGATGTAGAAAGGCCCTTCTTAGATGACACCCACTTACAGAGCTTTCCAAATAACTCCAACACACAGCCATGGCCCCTCTTCTCACTACCCATTCTCACCCCGTGCTACAATATGCCTCTCCCGCAGTTCTTCACATTAAAATACTAAAGGGAATGTGTTGTGAAACAGATTGTGAACTGAACCAGGTTAAAAATAACTCAAAAAACAACCCTAAGTCTTCACATTTTGATGTAACCCTCTGGGGCTTAGAAGAGTCTTTCTAATGCTGTTTTCACATCCATAACCAACCCACCCATGCAAAAGCAAATACTAGATAGGATTTGACTTTAATTCTTATGCTCAACTAAACTTCAGTTTCACGAAGAACTGTAGCTCAGGTTTTTCACTAAAGACAGATTACATCTAAGTAAAGGCAGAAAATCATTAGTGGTAAGTTTCAGGAACTAACTTAGCTTGACTTTCAGTTCCCAGGCTTAGAAAGAAAAGTTTTGTTTGGTTGGCATATATCTATAGATAGATAGATAGATAGATACACACACACACATATTATTCGGAGGGCGTAGTTTGCTCTTTTTTTTTTTTTTTTTGTATGAACTGAGGACATTTGCTGGTGATGCAAATGAAACATGGCCCCTTTTAGAGCAGAAATTATGCTTAAGTACTGTTTCCCATAAGACAAAAACTTCAGCTGAAGGGTTGCATCATTTTATAAGTGAGGATATGTAACTTGTCCCTCTCTCACATTATAAGGGTGATGAGATTTTTTCCCACTTCTACAATCGTGGTCAAAAAGCAAAGTGGGAATATCAGACAGACATTCTTTAGGGAATGAAGACAGGTGCGGGGGAGAGCAAGAGTCTGTAGAGTCAAGTGGGAAAAGGCTATATTGAAATATAATCCACAAAAAGTACTAATCATAATCATAGTAGGATAGTTCACCTACACAAAAGTAGGTGAAATCTAACTCAGGAAATACTGCTATTGTCATAAACCTTGCTCATTTTTATTAACATATTTATTTTTTTTTCCTGAAATTGCTCATAAAGCTCTGAGTGTGACATGGAATAACCAAAGCTCTATCTATGAAGGAAAATACCTATAAATCAGTTCCAGTGGCACTAAATAAATAATCATTGTGGAAACAAAGCAGAAGTACGTTCAACTGAACCCTCTAAAAGCTTTTAACAAGGTTGTTTGCAGATGAACTAAGCAGAAAGCCAAGCACTCAAGTATTATGCAAAATGTTGTCAAGTACACAAGAAGGCAGCACAGGCATTTTAAGAGCACATACACAACAGTCACAGATCTTAGGAGTCTTGGTTTGGTTTTGAGAGCAAAACAGAATGCTAATAAAATGCTTCCAAAAAGCACTTAAGAATGAATACTCATTAATGCACTTTCTCCTCAAAATACAGAAGTTCTGCTAGGCCAGAATCTGTTCTGTCACTCACGTGCAGGACATTAAAAACACACTAAGAAATACAAATTCAGTAAAAATGGGGAAAAAAAAAAAAAAGAAAAGTAACAGCCCAGACAAATGTTTTGCATTCTGAGTTGCTTGTTGTTGTTTTATAGATTTCTAACCTTCCATGGACTTAAAACATCCACAAATTCTAATTTAAGAACTACCTCAGCTGAATGAGAGTAAACACGAATGTGTAAACTGCAAAAGGACGATAATGTTACAGGGCAATCTGTGCACACTGGTAGAGGTGAGTGTTATAAAGTCCATGCTCATCCTCAGCTACATGGTTTGTGAAGTTCTGTGTAATTTAGCATTACCTGTGTCAGCAGTGCAGTGCTCCAGTATTCCCTCCAGCTCTGTAAACTTCAAATGAACCCAAACCAGTCTCCGTTATTTTCCTTTTTATTTTTAATTATTTTTAAAGGTTATGGAAATGCATAGTATATAAAGGACTAGTGGACTCACAGGAAAACTATAGCAAGTAAATGCAAAAAATATATATGTGTGCGTGTGTACCTGTCTCTCATAGGTAAAAGCAGCATTTAATCATAGCAATTCTGCAATCAAAAGTAGCACTTACCTAAGGACCATACACTAGTTTGATTTAAAAGGAAACCAAGGATGATTTCTTGGAAATATTAAGAAACCTAATTGGGCTGTGATGATGGCATAAAAGTTCCTTTAATCCATTTTTATAACAGCAGCTCCTAGCAACCAGAGTTATTCCAACCTCACACTCCTACCTGCCAAGGCCCAGATATGGGACACAATCTGTGATAAAACTCATAATATCCAAGCAGGACATTACAAAATTATGGGCAATTCACTTCCTCTGTGTAAATAGCCCTATTTCAAGCATCTGTAATTTTAAACCACAGAATGAGGGATGTTAAATTGGTGTCAATCACAGGTAATTTTGAGATTAAATAAGTAACAAGGGTCTTAAAGGCAAGCATAAGTAGTCTGAAAGGTTAACATAGTTTCAATTTTAAATGTTAAACCATCAGATATTTTATATGTGAAAAAAGCAACAACCACAGAAAAACCATTTCAACAGTATTTTGAAGCAGAGACATCATATTTGTTATAATTTGAAGAAAAGATATATTCTTTATAAAATTCTTCTACCTACCATGCTTTTCTAATGAAAGAATTATTAGTTTTTTTATTATCTTTCTAATCCTAAATTCTTACAATTTAACATTAACATATTTGTTGTCTAACATGATAGAGAGAATCAACAGTAAATCTTCTCATTTCAATAAGCAAAATAAGCATGTACTGCTCTATTTTAAAAATTCTATTCTAGCATTCTAATTTTTCACACTGTCTTAATTCTGTGCCAACTGGCCCAATTCCACTACCTTCGACATCCTCACAAATCCTCACATTGTTTTTCCTTCCATCTCACATGCTGTCATAATCCCACAGACCCTTTACCCTCCTGTCTTTCACCTCTTCCCTCAGAGATCACAAAGCCAAGACATTCTCCCTGTCAGCTCCCCGTATCAGCCCTACTCCTTACAATGTAAGGGCACCTTACATTTCCTCACCTCATCCAAAACAAAGTAAAATAAAATCCACATCCTTCCCAACTGTGGCCTATCTGTATCTTTCCCAAGCTACTTGGTGGCCCTGGTGATTCAATGTGCTCTTTCTTAATGTTGAAGGTCTTTTAAACATTCCACCCCAGCCACTATCAGCATTCACTGAGGTCTGCAGAAGACACTGCACCAGTGCTCATTACAAACATGCAAGGATTTGGCCGGCAAGTCCTCACGCAGTGAACATTTGAGGTTCTTCAAGCTTGTGACAGTAACGACCTCTCCAGAACCTACACTACAACACACATTCAGGTTTCATAAACTTAAGAAATTCCCTGTGATACAGACTTTGAGCCCCTACTAACTGTTTACAACAGGACACTATTTTTAAAAGCCATTGTTAGGAGACTGACAGGCAGAGAGAAACTTTGGTCTAGTTGAAAATGAAACTCTTTTGTAGCAACTACCCAGAAAGTTATGGAGACACTCATTAGTCATACAACTGAATTGGCTGTTTATTAAAAGGGCTTGTCATGTATCCCACACAGTTTAAGACAGCTCTTCAGCTCTATGACACAAACTGAATTCCAGTGCCTTCTGCAATTTTTTTCTGCCTATACATTGTGTTTCTTCCACATACATTGCTAACATTGAACTTCCAAATTTAACTAGCATTTTTGTGAAAGAAAGACAATTCAATGTTAAGGCTACTTTGGAGCCAGCCTGTGAACAAATATGACTTTTTAAGTCTGTAAATTTACCACTTGCTCTTGTTTAAAGATGCAGCACTGTGTTAATCACACACCTGCTGCTGTCACTGTGCCTGCTGATTTCACGACTGCTGCTTCTGACACTGCCAGTGGCACAGCAGTGTCAGCAGGAAAGCTGCTGCTGGTGTGTATGTTCAGTATTTAAAACGCAGTCTTAGTTTTAGGCATCCTTTTCCAATTGACTAATTTGCAATTTGTACAGCTGAAAACACAGTAATGGTAACCCCAGCAAGATATAAAATTTAAGACTAGGATAAACTGTAACTACAGAGCAGAAACCTTGTTCACTGATCATGTAGCATGGAAGCGTTCAGGGTTAAAAGAAAACAAAACCAGTGCTAACATCTCACTGTCCAACATGTGCAACAAAAAAAAATACAGATGTGGAAAAAAATCAAGAGCCAAGAGAAGTGCAGACACAATTATGGCAAATAAGTGTGCTTTTACAGTATAGAAATCAGCTATTTAAGTTTCATCTGGCGTTTCATCTTCATTGAGTACACAGAATTCCTGTTAAAATGTTATGAACTGCAAGGAGTTCTCTTAACCCTCTTTTAACTGTTTATTGAAAACACCTTAAATTTGCACACAGATTACACTGCAATTCTGGGTACTGCAGTATGATACTGCAGTGCATACTCTGATCACACTGTTAAAACACTGAAGGCTGGCTCCTCAAAGTGTCAGTCACTGCAGCTTTGTGTGGGGATGATGAACCAACTTCAATAAACAGACAAAAAAAAAAAAAACAAACATTGCTAATCTTTAGCCAGTTGAAAGATGATCATGGAAGAAAACTACAGCTGATGAATAGTTCCAATCAGATACTCAAGATATGAGATAGCTATTTTCCTAGGTTGCAGAAGGCACTTGAGATTTCTCTGCAAGGCAACCATTATCACCCAGCCTATTTCCTAAGTGTAGACAAGAGGAGAGCAGTAGACATTATTAATCTTTGACTTCAGGAAGGTTTTTAACACTGTCTCCCATAACATCCTCATTGACAAACTGAGGACGTATAGGCTAGATAAGTAGTGAGATGTATTGAAATTTGGCTGAACTGCTGAGCTCGAAGGCTTGTGATACATGGCTTGAAGTCCAGCTGGAGGCTAGCCACTACTGGGGCACCCTGGAGGTAGACACTGGGTCTAGTGATGTCCAACATCTTCATTAATGACCTGAATGATGGGACAGAGTGCACTTTCCGCAAATTTGGAGATAATACAACACTGATTAGTGGCTGATATATGAGGGTTGTGCAGCCATTCAGAGGTCCCTTGACAGGCTGAAGAAATGTGCCAAAAAATCTCCTGAGGTTCAGCCAAGTTTTGCCCTTGGGGAGGAATAACCCAAGGCACTAGAGCAGACAGAGGGCTGGCCTGTCTGGAAAGATGTTTTGCAGAGGACCTCTGGGTCTTGGTGAACACTAAGCTGAGTGTATGCCAGAAACGTGCCTTTGCAACAAAGAAGGCTGATGGCATCTTGGGCTGCCAAAGCACTATCAACAGACTAAGGGAGGTAATGCTTACCCTCTACTCAGCCCCAGTGAAACAAATCTGGAGCTCTGTTTCTGTTCTTGGCTCCATAGTTCAAGAGAAACATGAAGCAAGACCAGCAATGAGCTAAGAAGATGATTATGGGATTGGAGCACCTGACATACAAAGGAATTTGAGAGAAATGGGATTGTTCACCCAGGAGAAGAGAATGTTCAGCACAGGGGGAGGAGAAGACGGAGCCTGTATCAGTGGTACCCAGTGGAAGCATGAGAGAAAATAGGAGCAGACAGACTGAAATACAGGGAATTGCAGTTAAACACCAGGAGAGAAGGGGAAAAATAAAAAAATGCATTTCACTGTGAGGGTGGTAAGCCCTTGAACAGCTTAACCAGAAGTGTTGTGGAGTCTCCATTCTTGGAGATACTCAAAACCAAACTGGACAAGGCCCAAAGCAACCTGACCTAACTGACACTTCTCTGAGCAAGGGTTTGGACTAGATGATTTCAAGATTTCCAACCTTAGCCAGTCTGCAATTCTATGAAACCTTTGACACAGAGTCAGAATAGCAGTAATAAAGCAAGAGTTGGTCTCAAACATTACAGATTGCAGTATTCAGGCTTATATTTTAAAAGAAAAAAGAATGTAAAAAGGGCATGCACAGAAAACTCTCCTCTCTTTCAGTGTCACCACAGGGTAGATCTTGTCTTTCAGCCTTGCACTTCATTTAGCAACTTTCCACTGGTTTTCTGCATTGTGAAATAAATCTTCATCTTTTCTTATCCTCGTTACTTTGTGTCTAATACTTGTTCTTATCAAAGTAGTATTTCAAAGTCTCCATTTTTACTGCATGCCCTACCATGCTCTCTAAATCTCCTCCAGCACCAGATATTCAGTGACTACACCAGAAAAATCTACTCAACCTACTGCAAGACAACACTCTGTTCACTTCCAAAACCCTTTCTTGAAAGAACATAACTTTGGTTAGCATGCAGTAGGGATTGAACATCTCTTCAACTGTTACTCAAACTGTAACAAGCAGGCTGGCTGTTAAAGCTGCTTCCTCTGACTTACCAGCAGCTCATGATCCCTCTGCAGAACTGGAAAGTGAAGTGAATCAGGAGCTATATGGTGATGCTGGAAAACTCTAATATGGTTAAAGGTATATATATGTTCTAAAACATATATATATATATATATATATATGTTTTAGAATGTGGGTTCATGAAATTCCTATTAAATGGTTCCCCTTAAAAAGCAGACAATTTCAGAAACCTTGTATACACAAAAGGCACCATGAGCCTTATCATCTTTCAGCTTCTGATGAAAGGATCTGTCGATTTAAAAAAAAAAAAAAAATTGTAACCATCTCAGTAAGAAACCAGGCTTAGAATATTTGGTTAATTAACCAAATATCTGCAGTAAACATTGTCTCTTCAGAAGCTTCTACTGCTTTGACTACTACTATAAATAAACTCAAAACACATCCTACTCATCTGTGGTGGTTTTCAAAACCACATGAATTTACAACATTTCAATCAAAACCTTTGATCTCAGATGTTATTTAATACTGCAGAGAGAATATATATTTACATACACACACAGAGTTTGAAAGGAAACAAACATATTCTGATATTTGGTGAGTTGATATGTTAATTAAACAGTTAACAGAGAAGAAAATTCCTGAAAAAACAATACATAGTAGAAAACATCAAAACCACGATGTCAAAAATGATCACCACAGGACAGACTCCTGCTAAGAAATACTGGTAATGTGCAGTTCTGATTTAGACTGCCAGATTAAAGACTGCCCCGAGCTTCTAGATTCCTCTGCACTTCTTCAACACTGAAAGTTGACAACTTTTTAATGTTTGAACTCTGAGTTTGTTCAGCATTATAATCAAGTTACTTAGCTTAATTGACAAATCAATTCCCTTGTACCTAATTCCATCTCCCATCTCTTCCTGTTCAAATTTAGTTTCAGTATGTGAGAAATAAAATACTTGAAATGATCACTCTAGGCCTGGGATTCATCCTACTGTCTGGCTAACATTTTACATCACAGAGGAAATATATACCTCAGAAGAGGAATATTAAGGAATTAAGGAATTCCCTAGAACAGGAATATCAACTAGTATTAAGACATTAAGAATAGGCAGAAGAGAACCAAATTTTCAGGTATGTTTAGAAGACTTGTTTCAGTTTTGGGACAGAAAGAAAGCAATTAACACAAACCAGAGAGTCAAACAAAGTCAAGCAAAGAAGACAAAAAATAAATATTGCAGAGCTCCTCAGCAATGTGCGATGGGTGCATGCTCATTATTTAATAGCATGATTTCTCTGAAAGGCATTTAAGTAGGAAATGAACCACATACCTTCTTGGACTTGAAACACTGTAATACAATTCAGTATCTTATATAAAATATGGTACTAGATATTTGGAAACTAATGATTCCACATACCTTAAAATATGAAGACATTTCCTGAAAGAGGCAAAAAAGGGGCTATTTTACAGAGGAAAAAATGGCTATTTTAAAGGAAGTCTGAGAAGAAAAACGGATAGCATAGCATATTAACAAATATTATTTTTAATATTTAAATTGGTCCATTATGAGCAGAACGATCCCTTTCCAGTACAATTAGACCACCATCTGTTCATTCCAAATCAAGATAAAGAATTTCATTTTGACATTTTTGTATTTTCAATGTAAAAATAAGAAGGCAATTTTGTCACATCTTATGGAAAAGTGGATCTGAGGGGAGGCAAAATTGCATGAAATAGCAAACAGTTTAGTGGGGGGAAAAACTTCAAGGAAACATTCTGAGCAGTTTCACACAGCTCTGATGAATGCCATAATGAAAGAAAATGAAGCCAGGCACTACAGAATTGAGTTATCAAAAATCCAGATGAAAGCATATATTGTCTTTTTGTTACTGCTCTCTGAGGAAGAAGAACATTCATTTACTAGAAGGAGGGGTATTACAGATCCTCCTTTTGGGAGTCAGAGGTCATTTAGAATGACACTGAAAAAGCATGTGTAAAACAGGCAAGCTATCAGGCTGAGAAACAATAAAAGCAGTAGTATAACAATGTATTTCAAAGTGCTTGGTTCGGTACCAGTGAACAATCAGGTATATGGAACAAGATATTGTCTGTATCAATTTTGCAATTGCCTGTCCTGGATCTCTACAGAAAGACTAAAAAGAGATTTTTTCAAACATGTGTTGGGAAAAAGAACATACCGGACCTGCCTTTATTCTATCAAATATATTCTTAGAATACTTTTTACAAGAATGTATTTTGAAGGGATTACTGGGTAGCATTTAAACAGTACAGCCTATGATGTTAAAGTTACAGGATTGTTAAAAAATGCTTAATGTTAAATTTGAAATAAACAGGCTGAAATGTAGTTCTACTCCAGCTATATCATTGCTTCCCTATATGTATTGTCACTGTAATATACTTGTTTCTTGAAAATATTTTTGTCCAATGTATACAAATGGGCTTGCTTTTTTCCTATGTACTATCATCAGACGTGGAGTACTTATCTCAGTGTTTTCAGAAGTTAATTCGGCAACCAAAGAGATGAATATGTATAACTGATTTTCCTTTGTCAGCTTCTCTTTAGTGATTTTAAACATTCCTTCACTATCTCTCCTGTAAGTTTATCTCTACTTAATACAGAAAGGAAAGGCCAAAGAATTGTAAGGTTATGGACCTTAGAAAGTGTCAGAATTGCAATAAAGTTACTTTTCCTAGCATAAATAGCTCCATCTCTGAATTACAGAGCAATGCAAGTATTTGTTTCCACACAGATATTTAGTTAATGCTCCTTGTTTCTGTTTATACTTAGACATGAATATGTTTATTAGGCCATGAGTTTGAATGCTTTGCTACTGGATTAGCTATTTGCTAATGGACAACCGGCATACATACATGGTACAAAACACTTCTGCTTTGCTTTCCAGATTTGAAACCTTGCAGTGTGGTAGGCCAAACTATGCCCTACCAAATCTTGTCTCCTTTTCAGAACAGTGTGAATAGAAGGTATATCTGTCTCTCTCATGCACAAAGAGTTCTCTAGCTTGCTTTAAGCAGTATTGCAAACACCAGTCAGGTGACCTGTCAGGAACATGGGACAAGTGCTATTCAGACTAAGTCAGAAAGATTTGTCTTCTAATATCTGCTGCCAGCAAAACACGTTGTATTGTATATGCCACCATCCTGTTATTCAAGTGACACTTAATAAGATATGACAGTTTTCAACGAAGCAAGGCTGATTCAACAAGAGTCGACTTGAGCAAATACTGCAACGAAGACGATCAGGACAATCATACAGAGGAAAAATGTTCTCTAGTCAACAGGACTAAACTTACAAGTAACTGCTCATTACAGGCTGTAACTCAGGATCTCTCCCCCTCTTCCCTGTTCCAATGCGTTCTTCCATAAGGACATGACATTTTGGATCTTGCTCTACCACATAAATATCTTAAGAGTACATCTCTGCTTGCTATCACCTGCAGTCAATGCACTGTATTCTGTTCATGCACACATCATTTAATCTGAATTCCCTGTTTAATAGCCTCTCTATGCAGAAGGAGTAAATTACACTATATCAAAAGAAGTAGAAAAAAAAGCCTGCTTGAACATAAATAATTATTTAATGAAAAAAGAAAAAAAAAAAAAAAACAAAACAAAACAAAAAAACAGCAATGACAAAAGCAGCTGTAGACAGGCTTGCTTGGTAGATGCAGGAGAATAGATTTTGTGAAGACTTATTATGCTTTCACTTCATTTAGCACAGGAGAGCCATCCACAATAAATGACAGCAATAAAAACCTGAGAAGGGAGTAAGCCAGTTTACCATTGAGTAAATAAAGCAAACAGCTCCCTGATTTAATTTACTAAAAAACATAGGGAACTATAAATTCTATATATGAAACACTGAGCTGAGGCAGGATGCAATCTCCTGCTCCTGGGATTCCTATCAGCCGTATAGAGTTTCAAGTTAAGTCTCTTCTCCATAACATTTAATGTGGTGACATTTCACTTCCTCCATAATGGTGTGGAGGAAAAATGTTGTTAGCTTTACAGGCCCTATGCAGTATTAAAGAGGGAGTAGTAACTTTCTCCTGTCATTGCCCAAGACCTATATTTTGCATCTCCCAAGTCTAGGAACTGATCTATACATTTAGAAAAATACCATCTTCACATTTTTTGATCTATCTTACAAATATTCATTCTCCAAAAACACCTTTGTATCTTTTTATTAACTAAATTCTTTTTATTAACTAAATTTTTATTTGTTTTTTTGAGCTAACTTTTTTTTTTTTTTTGGGGGGGGGGGGGGGGGGGTGGCAGCAGGAATCTTACATAGGAATTAAAAGCATATCCAAAAAGCAACATATAAAGTACCTTTCTGAAAGGAGCAGCTACTAATATCTGAGCTCGGATGACATAATCTTAATAGGGTACTGAGTAAAAACTTTGTTATCAAAAGAGTGAAGATTGAAGGGATAAACCAAAATGAATCCAGCTGTGGTGCCACCAAATCGCTGTGGTTATTGTCTGAAAATAAAAATAAAAATAAATGCTTTTCATGGTCTCAAAATTAAAAAGAGGTGTTTTTTGTTTGTTTTTGTTTTTGTTTTTTGGTGACAGCAGGGGTATGTAAATTAGAATCTGTTTGTAAACACAGATTATTTTCATCTCTCTGAATAATTCACAATTTCAGATGTATTTCCCCTTTGTGTAGGATTTTCCTACATACACAGCAGTTTGCCCTCACTGGGCATAAACCCTTCATCTCCTTATTTGCTAATGATGGTACAGGTATAACCAGAGCAAAGGGTAATCCCTGAGGTAATGATACACTCATCAAGACACACTATCTTTCCATGCTTGCTTTGTTCCAGGTGTCTTTAGCTGACAGCCTGAAGTGGGCAGTTCTGCTAGAACAAAGGCCTCTTGCCAGTGCAGCAAAAGGGAGCGGCATCAGGCCAGCAAAGAAAGGTAAGAATAGATACAAGAGAGGAGTGATGACAAGCTCAAGCTTTACCACAATGGTGTGCATTTTTAAGCACCATAGCTTAGATTCCTGTAGATGAATGCAACAGACAGACTGACAAACACACCTTTACAGTAATTGACATGATCAGTTGAGCAGAGGAGAAAGCATTTGAGGTTTTTGGTTTAAAAACAGAGTGGAAAGCTTTTAGATTAGTACTTCAAATGATAAAACTCAAAAGACAGACATCATATATAAAGTACTGACTGAACAAGAAAAATTATACAGACAAAAAGTACATCAAAAACTGTTAGGATAATAAATAAATCTTTTTGTATTCCAAGAATTTCAAAGACAATTGTACAGCAATTTCTGCACAGTGTTTATTTCTAAATCTGAAGATGTGAATTGTATTCAGTGTTACTCCACTGGCAATAAATTACAGCTAAAAATATAATAAAAGTATTTTTTGCATGCCAGCACGGCAGTACCAGCTGTATTTAAGGACAGGAAGACTTAAATGAATACATTACCCAAAAAGCAGTTACATTGCAAACACCAATTGCTTAGGAAACATACTTACATTCTTCGACAGCTACGATGTTGTAAATTTTTTCCTGCAAGGGCATAGTTTCTTACCTGAAAGCGACATTTTTTGGCCCTTATCAGGCAAAGCATTTTATACAAGCTTTAGCTCATATATGAGAGCTATCCCATAGTTGATACTACTTTGCAAAGAGAACGCAAATAGTAATATATTTGTCTTTCTTTGAAAACACATTATTTTCAACTCTTAAATGAAGCAAAATCTCATTCTGCAACTCTGCTTAAAACCCTGACACAATTTCCCAGCATATATAAATATGATTTCCAGCTATTTTACATGTGGTATTTCAAATCAAAACATTAAACCCTTTTGGTACGATAGATAACCCCATTGAAACGTTAAGGTGTGAAATCTTAGATCTTATACAATCATATTTCCAAACTAAATAAAAGAACCAAATAGACTTACAGAGAAATCCATCAGATACATAAAATCAGTGGTTTGTTTCCCCTTAAACAAGCAGAAGACTAGAAAGAGCAGGAAAGTACACTGATTAAGGTACTTTGCTAGTGAATAAAGCTTTTTCTTATTTGCATTCCCTAGTCAATACTAAAATGCTAACTTGCATTCTGTAAATTTCTAATAGCATAATTACTGTGTACTGATCATTAAACCTTTGAGCAAAATTTTAAAGTGAAGTTTCATTATTCATACATATACAGAATGAAAGTCCTTTTCTGTAGGAGTCATCCTACAATCACTCCTGAATCCCTCCCCCTCAATATCTAAGAAAAACATAGGCAAAGTACTCCTACAAGAGTAATACATTCTCAGCAAAAACTATAAAATATATCTAAGAAGATGGAAATGTACCTGAGTGTTCAGGGAACCACAGAACATCTCAGGTTGGCAGGACCCATAAAGACTGCTCTAACAGTCTAACTCCTGGCTCCATACAGGACCACCCAAAACCCAAACCTTATGTCTGGCAGTGTTGTCCAAATGCTCCTTGAACTCTAGCAGCTCAGAGCCATGCACACTGCCCTGGGAGTCTGTTCCAGGGCCCAACCACCCTCAGGGTGCAGAACCTGTCCCTAACCCCCAGCCTGACCCTCCCCTGTTCCAGCTCCATGTCATCCCCTCGGGTCCTGTCGCTGTCCCCAGAGAGCAGAGCTCAGCGCCTGCCCCTCCGCTCCCTGTGAGGGAGCTGCAGGCCGCCATGAGGCCTCCCCTCAGCCTGCTCTGCTCTGGGCTGAATAAACCAAGTGTTATATATGGAGTGGTAATTCCTGTCAAGAAAGTGGTTGATATTAATAAAGAAGGGGGAGATTCGGGAATGTGGCCATTGGGGTTGGAAAGCCCCGTGGTTGACGATAACATTAGACTCTTAAGGATGAGGCCATCAAGAGCATAAAAGAGTTTAGAGGGAACAAAGAAGGGTGATTCAGGAGACTCCATGCAGTCTCTGGTTTCTTGTTCTCCAGCTGGTCTCTTCTTCTACAGCCGTGAAGGCATGGAAGTTTCTGGGTGTTTGCTGTTGTTGTTACCAATGAAAAGTTGTTTTTGAAAAGGACTGCTGTGGGGTGAAGGGTATAAGAGGGGAGCCTGCCCTCAAGATAAAAAAAAGGAAAGCAACACGATGTGATGAAGTTATGTCATCAATAAAGAAGCAGGAAAAAGGAGTGAAGAGGAACAGGCTAGCAGAACGGAGACCAGGATGGGAAGAGGCACATTGATCGCCTCATGAAGATCGGTTCGGCCAAACTCAGCAAACGGCTCAGAGAAGCTCATACTGAAAGTCGCTGGAAACAGGTGCACCGGAGCTGGAGAGAAGCTCAAGCTGAGACAAGCGGAGCCTCACACACAGCTGGCCATCGCTGGTAAGCAGTTGCACATTATGGGGAATCATACGTCCTTAGAAACAAAGACTGTCCTGGTAACCTTACGGCTTATTCTCCTTCTTAACAGTTGGACAGTTTACGATCCTGAAACATGGGACCAAACTGAGGTCAAGGTGTGGGACTCTGCAACTAAAAATGACAAGGTTGCAGTGAGATTGCTCGGTACCTGGCGAGCAGTCTCTGAGGCCTCAAAGAGCCATGTGGGACCACAGTCCAACACGTGTGGTTTGCCAGACAGTGAGGGAGCTGCGGGCTCCTTTACTGATCCGACTGCTACGCCATTGGCCCCTCTGCTGCTACAGCCATCGAAGGCCTTTGCTGTTCTGCCCCCTGGTGACCTGGACGTGCCTTTTGACCCAGGCCCTATTGGTCTTGAAAAGGAGATGAATATGCTTTTCTTTGATGCAGGAAGAACGGGATACATAAGGCCCGAAGACCGAGTTGCTTAACAACTTAAAGCGAGACATATTGCTCCCACGACTAGCCCTGGAATTCTCCGGTGTTTGTAATGAAGAAAAGGAATGGACAACGGAGACTGTTGTTTGTAATCAAGAAAAGGAATGGAAAACGGAGACTGTTAAGTCGTGGAACTTAAAGGATTGTTTTTTACCTTTCCTGATTGTACGTATGTATAGGCAGACTCGGGTTTAGTTTGTAAAAGCAATGTTCTGTATATTTAGAATGCTTGATGTTCGCGTGTGCGTGTTGGTGGAGCGTAGACTCCCCGCACACCCAGCACTGTTTACTTGCCTTTTATAAATATTCCTTTTATAAATATTACTAAATTCAGTTTGAGGTGAGACTCCATTTATAACAGAAGGAACAACCGCATGTATCAGTACAGGCTGGGGGACGACCTGCTGGAGAGGAGCTCTGCCGAGAAGGACCTGGGGGACGACAGGTTGGCCATGAGCCAGCAGTGTGCCCTGGTGGCCAGGAAGGCCAACGGGATCCTGGGGTGCATTAAAAGGAGCGTGGACAGCAGGACAAGGGAGGTGATGCTGCCCCTCTACTCTGCCCTGGTCAGGCCTCACCTGGAGTACTGTGTCCAGTTCTGGGCTCCCCTGTACAAAAAAGACAGGGATCTCCTGGAAAGAGTCCAGCAGAGGCTCACAGACAGGATACGGGAGCATCTCCCCTAGGAGGAAAGGCTGAGAGACCTGGCTCTGTTCAGCCTGGAGAAAAGAAGACTGAGAGGGGATCTTATCAGTGTCTATAAATACCTGAGGTGTGGGAGACACAGGGATATGGCCAACTGCTTTTCAGTGGTCTGTGGGGACAGGACAAGGGGCAATGGCTGCAAAATGGAGCACAGGAAGTTCCACACCACTACGCGAAAGAACTTCTTCACGGTGAGGGTGACGGAGCACTGGAACAGGCTGCCCAGGGAGGCTGAGGACTCTCTGCAGATATTCAAGCCCCGTCTGGACGCCTACTTGTGCAACCTGCTCTAGGAAACCTGCTTTGGCAGGGGAGTTGGACCCGATGATCTCTGGAGGTCCCTTCCAACCCCTACAACTCTGTGAAACGAGCCCCGCAACGCCTACGTTTCTCTATCTTCTGTTTAACCTATTGGAGTAGCAGCTCCATTAATACAATGTTTCCACAGTCTTCTAACACTTGGATTACCCCTAACAATTGAAAAGAGGAAGATGCAGTCTTTCTAGACCAGGCTTGCATCAATAAGAACCCCTGGTTTTGAAGACGACATCGAACGGCGAGTTGCATAGTGGGGCCTTGGTCCTTCCGCAGTCCACAGACTCAAACGTTTGCAGAGCGGAAGCTTTGCAGAGCTGTACGAACACTGAAGATCCAGTTCTGCAAGAAGCTGATGCAAAAGCTACCTGGCAATGAGCAGTTTGGGTGAGGAAGGAAGAGACTGGCATTCTCATGGTGCATGGTTTAACCGAGTTTAGTCCTGTGGGCTGTGTCAACAAAACTGGCTTTGGTTTGTACCCTTTCAGGACACCGAGGACCCAATTTCATGTCTGTTGGCAGCACGGCTAAGCGGGCAGTGTACTCTGCGTCACCGGGGACAGAGGAGGGATTGACTGATGGGCAATGTCAGTGTGCCCTGCACAATGCTGCCGCCACCTTGCTGGAGCAGTTGGCTTGCTCCTAGCGCCAAAACGAGCCTCTTGGAGGGCTGGAGGCAAGGCGAGGCAGAGCTGGAAGTGGTGTCAGGAAAGCCTCATGGCTCCTGCCAGGCACTGCGCCAGGCCTCAGCCCTGGGAGGCCAGCCCTGCCTTGCGGCCTCCTGGCGCCCATCGGCTGCCACGGCTCCATGCTGCCTAGCAACAAGCGCCAGCGGCCTCGCTATTGGCTGCGCCCAGAGGCGCTAAGGCAGGCAGCCAATGGGGCGGCGCCTGGCTATGATGGAGCAGAGGTGTCACAGGGCAGGGTGGGTGACAAGGTGCTGGGTGTGCTGGGGCTGCGGCACTCCGGCGATGGTGGCGCACAGGCGAGGCGCAGCCTTTGGGTTGCTTCTGGCCCCTGAGGAGTGCTCCTGTGTGCAGCTCTCGGTGTTGTCTTCACTGTGTGACCCCGCAGGAGGGTGTCGTCGTGCAGCTTTTGGTGTTCTTATCACGGCAGCTCTGAGCAGTTCTGCATCGTTCAGCTTTTGGTGGTTCTCCACTGCAGCCTCTGAGGAGTGCTTTCTTGAGCAGCTTTTGGTGTTTTCTTCACTGCGACTTGAGGAGTGCTTCTGCGTCCAGCTTGTTGTGTTTCCTTCACTGCGTTTCCACTGAGGATGCCTTCATTGTGCAGCTTTTGGGGTTCTTCACACCACGTTTCCCCTGAGGAGTGCTTCATCATTCAGCTTTTTTGCATTTTCTTCACCGTGGCGCTTGAGGAGTAATTCTTTGCGGAGCTTTTTGTGTTTTCTTCACCTTGTGGTCCCTGAGGAATTCTTCATCGCGCAGCTTTTGGGCTTCTCTTCACTTTGGGACTCCGGAGGAATGCATCATTGTGCAGATTTTGGTGTTTTCTTCACTACGGCCCGGAGGAGTTCATCATGCAGCTTGTGGTGTTTTCTTCTACTCGGCCCTGAGGAGTTCTGCACCATCCAGCCTTTGGCGTTCTCCTCACCATGTTTTCCTTGATGAGAGCTTCATCATGCCGCTTTTGGTGTGGTTTTCACCTTCCAGCCCCTGAGAAGTGTTTCATCTTCTAACATTTGGTGTTGTTTTTTTTTTTTCTCATTCTAGGCCCCGAGGAGTACTTCTGCGTGCGGCTTCTGGCGTATTCTTCGTTGTGGCCCATGAGGAGTTCTTCATCGTTCAGCTTCTTGGGATCCACGTTTCCACTTCAGGAGAGCTTCACCGTCCAGCTTTTGGTGTTTCTCCACTGCAGCTTCTGAGGAGTGCCTTCTTGAGCAGCTTTTGGTGTTTTCTTCACTGCGTCGCTGAGGAGCTCTTCATCGTGCAGCTTTTGGGGGTTTTCCCCACACCACGTTTCCCCTGAGGAGGGCTTCACTATATTCAGCTCGTTGTGTTTTCTTCACTGTGGCGCTTGAGGAGAAATGCTTCGTGGAGCTTTTTGGAAGGTTTCTTCTCCCTGCGGCCCCTGAAGTGTGCTTCTGCGTGCGGCTTTTGGTGTGTTCTTCACTACGGTCCTGAGGAGTTCTTCATCGTGCAGCTTTTCTGGTTCTCTTCTCCTTGGCCCCTGAGGAGAGCTTCGTGGTGCAGCTTGTGGTGTTTTCTTCACTGCGGCCCTGAGGAGTTCTGCACCATCCAGCCTTTGGGGTTCTTCACCGTGTTTTCCCTGAGGAGAGCTTCATCATGCCAATGTTGGTGTTGTTTTCACCTTCCAGTCCCTGAGAAGCGCTTCATCTTCTAACATTTGGTGTTTTTTTTTTCTCATTCCAGGTCCCGAGGAGTGCTTCTGCATGCAGCTTCTGGTGTATTCTTCATTGTCGTCCATGAGGAGTTCTTCATAGTTCAGCTTTTCAGGATCTCTTCATCATGCAGCTTTTGGTGTTTTCTACAATGAGGCGCTTTTTGGCATCTGCCATGTCTGCAGCCAGACCGACAGCTCCGTGCCTGACGTGTGAAGAAGCACATTCTTCTGTTTGTTTTCAATCTGCCAACCGATCATTTCATGTAGAGCTGTCTTTTTTGTACTAGGAGGTGCCATGTTGTGTCATGCTGTTATAAATCTCTTTCAAACCATTTCCGAGTTCTCTTGCCTCATGTACTGGGTTTACGTGGCAAGGTTTTGGTAGCGGGGGGGGCCATCAGGGTGGGTTCTGTGAGAAGAATCCAGAAACTGCGCCATGTTAGAGAAGGGCCCGCTGCTGGCCACAGCCAGGCCAAGAAGCGCTTTTGTTTGCGCCTCTGTGAGGCCAGATTTTAAAAAGGTGAAAAGAAACAAAAACAAACAAACAAACAAACAAAAATTGCTGCGGAAGAGCAGCTGGGAGAGAGGGAGGAATGAGAAACAGCCTTGCAGACGCCAAGGTCAGTGAAGAGGGAGGGGGAGAGGTGCTCCAGGCGCCGGAGCCTGCAGCCTGTGGTGAGGACCACGGAGAAGCAGGCTGTCCCCCTGCAGCCCATGGTGTACCACGGTGGAGCAGGGTTCCACGCTGCAGCCCGTGGAGGAGACCCCAGTGGAGCAGGGGCAGAGAGCGACCGAGAAGGAGCGGCGGAGACAAGGTGCTACAGACTGACCGCAGCCCCCATTGCCCCGCTCCCCTGAGCCGCTCAGGGGGAGGAGGTGGGAGAGGGTGGACTGGGGGGGGGAAAACCTTACTGTCTCCCTACTCTGAGTCTGCTTTGCCCATCACGATACCTGCTGAGTGAGCTCCCCGTCCTTATCTCAGCCCTTGAGCCCTTGGCATCGTATTTTCTCTCCCTTTCCCTTTCAGGAGGGGGAGTGAGAGAGCGGCCATGGTGGAACTCGGCTGCCCACCCGAGTAAAAGCACCACGCTGTAACATCTAAACTAAAGTCCCTTTGCTGCATCTGAAGTCCTTTCTTCCTTGTCCTAAATCTATGGCCTGGGGAGGAGTTTGCTCGCTTTTTATTTGCAGCATCCTTCTCCACATCTCGGTTCTGCCTTCTCTTGACATTAAAGCCTTAGTCCATTAATCCAATGTTTAATCTTTCCTTACAGACCATGTTTCCTAAAAGTCTGATCCTAAGAAGGGTCGTTCTTAGCATTGCTTCCTGGGTTCCTTGGGTGCTTTCTGCTTGGTGTGCATGTTCCTTGAAATACAATCCTCAGAAATGGACACAATTTCAGTGGAAAATTTCACAGTAGACCCCACACTCTGGATAGAGCAGTCTTCCGTCAGCCGCTCCCTCTCACCTTCTTCAACCTGCTGATGGAGCACGAGGTGGAGGGTGTCACAGGCTTTCTGAAGGCGACACATGGGGGTCTTCCCTGAGCAAGGTGTTCCGCTGTCAGAGAAGGAAACGGCTTTGTTGTTTGTTTCTCACCATCGGCACTTTGTGGCAGTTTCAGCTGTGATTGTCTCACTACACATAACCTATTGGATTATTTCTTGGAGTATTTTTGCAGGAGTGGACATTTAACTCATTAGTTCAAATAGTGAGATCATGTTCATGTCATTCACTTACTTTTCAGCCGAATGCAACTTTTCATAGAATTTGCTAGCGTTGCAGGGGCCCAGCCATGACTGCTCTCCTCTTAAGGCACCTCCAGTGCTAAGGAGACGGGGAAAGACTTTGGGAGTGCATTTTGTGTCTTCCCAGTGGGATGCCGATGTGCTAAACTTTTCTATCAGAGTGTGATGTGAATCTCCAAAACCAAGCAACAACAACACAAAAATGAGAGGCTCTTGCTACTGTCTCCCATGATACCCTGCTAACAAAGCGTGGGACAGAAGAGCAGACACAAGGGACCTCAGCCACTCCTCTCATATCTCACCCTCTAGACCCCTCAACATCTTTGTAGGCCTCCCTTTGGACATTCTCTAGTAGTTTTATGTCTTTGTTATATTGGGGCACCCAAAGCTGCACACAGGTGAGGCCGCACCAGAGCAGAGCGGGACAATCCTTTCCCTCACCCAGCTAGTGTTGTTACGTGGATTTTACACTTCAGTTCATCAGCAATTAAAGTTCCCTAATTTTCCCATCAACATCAAAGGACAAAAGCCAACTTTAATCAGCTTATTTGACCTCTCTCATGCACACCAATGAAAGAAGAGAGCAACCAAATGTCTGTGACAACAGTAAGAAGGAAAGCCCAGCAGTGAAGGAGAGAATTTCTAGGTGCTTAACTTCACTGTGATGCCTTTATGCTGAGGAATACATTGCTAATGGTTCCAAGAAGATATTAATTACCATATATTTACTTTTGAAGGTAAATTTATGGTAAACCCATATATATGTATATATGTACACAGTATGCAGGAAGGTGAATGCAAACATACGACAGCATACCACTTAGTAGCATCTGACCATTTTTTGTAGCCCTTTAGGTAAGTGCAAACTAATGAGACTCCTGCTATTGTGTAGATCCAGTTTCATCTGTAAAAGATCACTTAAGACTATGTCCTGACTTTTCTGTCTTAACTAAACTTGAGTTAAGAAGGCCATTAGCAAAACTAAGGATGTGTGCAAGCTTAGAAGTTCTGAATATAATCTTACATATGCATACAGTTTCTCATTCACACAGGTTGGTATCATTTGATAAAACAGCTCTGAGTCCTTTTCCTTCTTACTAGATGTGTGTATGTGCAGAGTGAGACAAAAGCACTATGTATTTTTCTATCTCTACTGCCTTCATATTGCTTTTATGCATCTCCACTATAACTACTTTTACAAGACAATAAATTTTTACAGACCAGTTCACAGACAGCACAAAACTCCTAAATTATTTACACTATCAAAGTAATGACCTTAAACTGTATTCCCACAGTGAAACACTTATGTGTTTTATTGAACTTCAGAAAGTGGAAGAGTCTATATGCATGTACATTAAAGCGTCTCTGGTAACAAAAAAATAAATCCATAAAAGGAACAAGAGAAAAGACAGAAAAAAATTATTTGATTTTAATAATATTACACTTCAGACTGAAGTCCCTGGTGTAAGAAAATCTGTGGAAAAGATTTATACTGTTACTTCAGTATTATGTTACAGAATAATGTCTGCTTTTTTTTTTTTTGTAGATTTTATTTTTGTAGAATTTTGATCCAGACAAGATAAAACCTACTCTCTCTCTCTTTTTTTTTTTTTGTTTTTAATTTAATTTTATTTTATTTATTGGTTTTGCAAGTCATGGTTGGCATTACAAAGTTATGCAACCTTTGAGGTATTAAGGCAAGGGAATTACTAGCTCCTGTAATATTTTTTTTAATTATTATTTATTTCTATTTGTTTATTTTACAAAATTCAGTACAAGAAAAGCCTCCATAAATTAAAAATGAATCCAACACAGCATGCTAAACTGCTCGCATTACACCTGTAGATTATAAATTTTCTGAAACCTTGAAATTTTCATTCTCCCTCTTTTATAATTAAATATCAGAAAATGAGCTGGACAGTTAGGATTGTGAAATGATTTAATGACCTTTTTCCCCTATAGAAAATCCTATGGAGCTGCATAATAATACCTCTTTTGCTCTAAGACAGAGAGAATTATTTCTTTGGGCAGATGTGATTAAGAAAAAAGCACAAAAGTGAAAGAAAGCAAGCACATACAGCATGACCCTGGATTGAAAAGGCTTTAAGTTGCAGTGTAGGAGGAGGCTGGAACAAAACTCTAACCAGTAAAAACATCCAGGGTACAATTTGTAACAAGACAAAATAAATAAATAAAACATATTATTACTAGCTTCAGAAAGGTCATCACAGCACCCATCCATACTGCTTTTAAGAAAGACGACCTTGGGAGGTCATTCATTCATCCCTGGATACCAAAGACAAGAACCTCTAATATTTTATCTGTAAGCAACTGTTGGGAATTCTTTTCTTTGAACTCAAACCACAGAAGTATGGTTTCGAAGAAAGCTGTCAAAGCGCAATGCCTTCATTCATTATAAATTGCAGAAAGAAAAACTACATGCAACATTTAAAATTTCCATATGTTATAATATTCTTCTAGTCTAATCCTGTCAAGCTGAATGAATGAAATTCAGATGGAGGAAATTAAGGTCATATTTGGATTCCATTGGTCCATTTAGATTTTTTTTCAGTAATGTGCTTAGACAATGAGGGATTTTTTGACTGATTTGTAACAAGTATCACCCACCTTCACCACTCCCAAAAACACAAAACACAACATGGCAGAACTTGGAGAGTTAAGAGGTATTGATAGTTTTTTGATGCTGTGAACATTTATAGAAAGGACTGCAACAGAGTCACTATCAGCTAGAGCTTCCTAGCAGTCATTTGGCCATTTGGAAATTCTGACACTACTATGAATAAAACAGATGAACTCTTATTCTAAAGGAGATATTCCTTTAGTCATTTTGGATCACGTAATTTAGAAGTACTATTCTACTGCAAAGCTCTTTGGAATAAAGACCGTCTCTTCCTATACCTTTTAGAATGACTGGAACCTAGTCTAATCTGGGGCTATTTTAGGAAGGTAATTTATTTATATAAAATAAACCACCATCACCAACAAAACAACAACAAAAACAGCAAAAACACAAGCACAAAAAAAAAAAAAAGCATGTCATGGAGGAAAACACAGTGACACAAACTGTGAAAAACATAAGTTTATATGCATAAAGTAACAGAATTTAAATCCTGTATTAAGGAGAGAAAGCAAGCATCAGCAATAGAGAGAATGAAAAGGTTTATTTTACAGCCTGAACGCTTATTGTAAATGACACCAAATACAAGAGTACTTAATTCTTTAAACTCCTCAACAAAATGAGAGTTTCTTGGTGAAAAAGGATGCAGCCTCAGCTGCACAAGATTAATGTTCTAAGCAGAGTCCCCTGTGGAGTTTTACTCTTCCTACAGCCTTCTTGTCCACTGTCTATGTATTCTGCCAGTCAGTATTGCACAACTGGACCTTCCAAACATTTGTTCTGTTGTCCTATCATTCCGTTCTTATAGACAAGGGAAACAAAGTTCTGAAACATTTAAAGGAGAGACTCTGAATTTGGTTCTTTTTATATGATCAAAGAAATTCCAATTGAAACACCTTTCCTGAGCTGAACTGGAACCCACCAGTACTGAGAATGTTAAGCTAGCTTCAGTAAAACACAACAAAGTCTCAATCTTTGGAAAACAAGCAATGGGCTGCAAACATCTTGGCTCAGTCATTTAAGGTTCTCTCACGAGAACCAATTAGCCCATTGCCCTGCAGTGTTGCAGGCTACATTAATTATCTAAAATCCATCTATTCCATCACATTTTTGAGAACTGATAGAGACAACCTATCACAATGTTGTTAGAGTAGTTTGGGGGGTGGGGTGGAGAGGGGAGTATGCATGTGGTCTTCTTGTCTGAAAGCATACCTCCTCGCTGTGCAGAGATTACAGACTCACAAATAGAAATGCCACAAGACTAGCTTTGTACAAAATAGTTTCGCAAAAGTTATGTTTTTCTCTTTTTCCTTAGACCCTCTCTTTTCCTGTCATCATAAACACAGAAGAAAATTTGCTGAGTCTCAGTGCATTATTTATTATCTGATAAATGACTACCTGGATTTAAAGACAACAGAATAGCCAAGATCTGTTTAAGAAAACATTCTGTATTCCTACTCTTAAAGTTACTTTTAGAGCCTATCATTTTGGGCAGGGCAGAATTAAGGATTTTTATTCTTTCTTTCTCTTAGGAGTTGATACTGCACACTTCAGTGTTAAACCTTAGGATCCAACTCATGGGTACCTTTTCTTAAATACATGCCCAACAATCTACTAGTACTGAGGAGGTAAAATCTTACAAAAATGCTGAAAAAATGCATAATGTGAATAAAGAGTGCTTTTGTTCAGCAAATCACTGTTACTACAAAACAGGGAACACACATGCATGAAGACAATCCTCATTTCTGCAAGATGAAAATTGTTTCTTCAGCAGCTTCTGTCACATTTCCAACTTCCTACTCTAGATACAAATGCTTCTTACAGATAACTAATTTGCCAGCAAGGCTTACATTGATTTAGGATGCTGATAATGTATAACATTTGAAATTAGGAAATTTTTTTTTTATTCTCAGGCATCTTAATATACAGGCTGGGTTCATGACAATTTACCAAATGGACATGTAGCTACTTCACTGATGCATACCTCAGCATGGAATAACAACATATACTTGGATTTTTCTCATGTAACAAGATCTTGCAGTTATTTACTGCAGCTTGTTTATCTCTGTAGCAGGTAGCAGTAAGAAGCTCATTTGGTTCATTAAAAATATTTGATTTTTTTTTTTTTTTTTTGCATTATATCAACAATGAGATTCAGATTTAAAATCTGGAACTAGAAATGCAAACTAAATCATACGCTTCAGCCAAATTAAAATGTGAACACCTTATCTAGGTTAACTAGGTTAACTAGGTCCTCTAAGTTTGTAGAGGTCCAAAGCACAGCTAACATGTCATCCTCACTTGTTCTAATAAACCTCAAGCACTGAAAGCTCTGTGGTATTCCTAGTGTCCACTTACTACTTGCCACGTTCAATTTTGCAGTCAGCATTTTGCCAGTCATTGTTAGTATAGCAAGGGCAAACCTCCAATCATTTGCCTTAACAAAATCTATTCTACATATTTATACATACACCTTGTTAAATCTCAGATGCCATATCTCACATGCACTTCAAACTTGTGCAGCTCTATGGGCACTAACAGTAGGCTGCACCATAAATGAGTTGTGGGAATTAAATTATAACCATAAACAAGCAAGGTCACTAACAAGCCGAAAACAGAAAACAGAACTGCTGGCTGCCTTTCAAGTTTATAGGACTATTCAAATGGATATGTCACAGTTGAGACCAGAGAACCAGATTAGTGTAATAATGAATTCATTGTTATTTGAAAGTTGTTAGAAATTTCAAGGATAATATCCTGAAACCAGGAAATTAGAAGCTGTGTCCATCCTGTGAAACAGTATTTATCACAGCAAGAGACCCAAAAGCTGTTACTGAGGTCACAATTGGACATACAAATGTGAAGAGACAACTGTCTCTACACAAAGAACCGTCACACATTAAAATCTATTGCTAACGCATTGGAAACACAATGTCATGTTAATCCATGTGTAAGAAAATGATTTTGCTGCCCAGAAGTTGTCTTTGTCACCAAAGGGAACTGCAAATGGTGTCCTGATGACATTTATTTCTGTAAAAAGAAAAATCAGAGGGGACCATGACACATGATCTCTACTGGGACAAGTTCAGAGGGAAGGATTAAGAAAAAAAAAAAAAAAAAAGCAATTATATTAGCAGAAGTGTTTTGACAGATTAGTAACATTTCTCTGTATCCTGAAGCAGTACTCTTAAAGCAAAATCTCCAAACTACTTTTGCCACATCTACTGGATAGTAGCAGGCTATGGAAACATGAATGCATGACCTTCAGCTTCACAATTTCAGACCAACAGAAGACTGGTTAGTTGGAAATACTGCAGAGCAGGCAGCTGTTTCCCATTCCAACACCCAATAAGTGAATGGAAAATACCTATTTGTTCGTCCTCATTATTCAGAACGAGCTTGCTCAAAATAAAGAGAAATAATCAGAAATCTAGGCAACCTGGTCTAGTGGGTGGCATCCCTGCCCATGACAGGGAAGTAAGAAGTAGGTGATTTTTAAGGTCCCTTCCAACCCAAGCCATTCTGTGAATCTATGATCTATATTGAGATCAGAACTTTATATTCCTTTACAAAATAGTGCACCAGTCAGTGTATTCCAATGGGCTCTTTCAAAGGGAGAAATACGACACTGCCTTCCAGGAATTGGGGCAGGGTTCTCAAAGAAAGCAAAAGGTGGGAGACATTCTGTCTCAGTTACCTTCCTCCAAAATGGACAAACATTAATCAGAGCTTTTGACTTCTTCTGTGAATTGAAAGACTGAACCAACTGGTTGACCAAGTGTATCACAACCAACACTTCAAATTCCATGTTCCACTCTTCTACACACAATACAGAACTGCCTTGCCAGTCTTTGAACCACAGGATCTATAGGAATTCAGACAGTTTTTAATGAAGTCCACCAATATTTAAGATAAATACCAACGGGACCCTTGCTATCAGTAACACACTCTTTAACAATACACATATATTCTGAGGTTCTATTAGCATTTAGAAAAATATCAAAAGGTTATTTGTTTATTTATTTAGAGAATTGTTGAATAAATACCTTGATAAATAAATAAGCATCAGGTAAAGCAGAGCTTACTGGAATAAAATGGATAGAGAATATAAAAGAATCTACTCTTTAAACTTGACTTTAATATTCCTGCTTACTATTTTTCTTTTAAGAATTCTCCCTTACCATAAACGCTAAAATCAAGGATTCAGAACACGTTATCACTTGAGCTGTACAGCAAATGAGGTCATTGGGAATTTGAACTGCCAATGTTAAGGTGATTCTAAAATTGAAATAGCTGTATGTATTTCATTAGACAATCAGATCTCAACCATTGCTCACTTTCAAATAGGTGTAATGAGTCCATCATTTCACATTAGTGATCCAGGCATCTCTGAAAATCTAGTGCTACTGTATGTTTTAAGCCTGATAATGTAGGTCTGTTGGAGTCCAAATCTAAACTTCACTGAAAATTTTTTTTTTTTGTTATTTATTTTTTTTTCCCCCGATGGTGATGGTGGTATTTGTTTTGTTTTGTTTTTGAGATGTCTGATTTAGCACTTCATTGTTTCAAGATTATTTTATCTAATGAGTGGTCAAGCAATCAGAGGTAAAATTTCATTCAATGTTTACAAATCAGCTTCAGTATTATTGCTTCACCAAACATACACAAAGTTGTATGGTACTGCATATGTAATTCCTGATTAAAAAGATTATAATCAAAGTTGGGGAACTTGATCTCAAACTAATCAAAGTGCTGCTGACAATCTACTGTAGCCTGTAAGGGAATGGGGAGCACAACAGCTCCCCAAAGAGGCAAAATAAGAAACAAGTGCCTGGGGAAACAAGCGCTTGGAGAAACCTGAGAATTTAAGTAAAAGCCAAAAAGCTTTATTTTTTTCCACAAATTTTGCAGTTTTCACAGAAGATATATCTGTTATCTAGCTCTAGGAAAACCTAGGGTGCAAGTCATTGTTGTCGACGGAAGGAAGACACAGACGCTCAGTATGAGTGAACAATGAACTTCAACTTTAATGGATAGCTCAGTCGCCTTTTATCTAGTTCGAACATAATCAACTCATACATATTGCAAAAACTAAGCTCAGGATTGGCTAACATTTCCCGGTCTTTTCAGTTAGTTCCTCCTTCTTTTAGCTACCGTCCCGCTTAGGGACTTTCCCAATCGTGTCCTTGAGCCTGATTGGCTCTCAGCCCGCTGCATACGTGCCCAGACTCATGTGAGTTGAGTACAGTACTTCACTAGCCCATTGCCTCCTAACTGCTCAACATCCGCATGTCCTACTTCACTTAACCATTCCTCCACAAGTCATCACAACTATAGGGTCAAACAAAAGTCAAAATTCTCAAAAACCTCGAAACAAAATCGTCTGCCACTTAAATTCCAAATTAAATATTCCCATTTATGCGAAGTTTAAAAGTTCTACAATGCATACCAGTTGCAACATCCAATCCTGGGAATCAGCTGTTTCTGAAATTACTATTTCAGATGTACTTATTTGACTTACATTGCTATATTAAATCAAGACTAGAGGTAATTAGAGAACTTGAAAGAAGAGGAGACCTCAAATGCATTCTTCCCTGATTATGTTTCCCAACTATGGTATTTTAAATGCCCATGTTCAAGCTTTAAGTTTCAAAACTGATGTTACACTGAAAACAGCCAAAGAAACGTGCACAGACCTTGAACAACAGCAGTTCATAATACCTTCATAATGCAACCTGCTATTGATTTGAAGCTACTATGTATTCTGCTTAGCTCTGCCTCTTCATTTGAGTTTCTTGTATTATCCTCACTAATTAAGCAGTTTTTTGAGTTAGTGCAGTGACAGCTGAGCAGTACCTTTTGAATACCTCATTACTGCGCCCTCTTCTATGGTTTGTTTCCATGACTGCTAATGATCAAGTTTTGCTGTAGTGGATACTTTCACACTGCTACAGCACAATTTGTATAGCTGCTTTCAGCACTCCAACATATAATGCTTTCAATTGCCACGGTGCAATACACTAAGGTCCTCACAGGAATTTGGTCCTCAGTGGAGTTCAGTTTATAAAGGCACTTTTGTTATTTTGACATTCGAAAACAAATTAAATGTTTGTAATGAGTTCTTTTTAGCAGCCTCACAATACCAAGATTGTTTACAATTCCAAGGCACAGTCATAGGAGACAGATAACTGCCTGCTGTGTTCACTGACAAGATGCACAGTCTTTCCATAGCAAAGTACGGACCATGAACCAAGTAAATGACTGGGGCTTATCTGAGTGCTTCTTATTCCTCTAGTCTGCTGATTTCAATTTCATCTGCCTGAAACACAGAATGGTTTGGGTTGCAGAGGACCTTAAAAATCATCCAGTTACAACCCCCCTGCCAGGGGTAGGTACACCTCCCACCAGATCAGGATGCCCAAAGCCCCATTGAACCTGGCCTTGAACAGTAAAGATTTTATTGTATCTAATTTAAATCTACCTTTTCTTAGTTGAACACCATTACCCTTTGTCCTATAGCTGCACTTCCTGTCAAATAAGTCATTCCCCAGTTCTCCTGTAGCCCCCTTTAGGTACTGGAAGGCCACTATAAGGTCTCCCTGGAGCTTTCTCTTCTCCAGGCTGAACAACCCCAACTCCCTCAGCCTGTCTCCATAAGAGAGACGCGCCAGCCCCTCGATGATCTTCATGGCCCTCCTCTGGCCTCATTTTAATAGGTCCATGTCCTTCTTGTGCTGGGGGCCCCACAGCTGAATGAAGCACTATAGGTGGGGCCCCACGAGAGCAGAGCAGAGGGGGAGAATCCTCTCCCTCGCCCTGCTGGCTGCACTGCTTTTGGTGCAGCCGGCTTTCTGTCAAGCTTCTTGACAAATCTCTTTAGGACGATGAGGGACACTAGCAACTAGTAAGTAGGTTGAAAAAAAATCAAAATTAAAGAATTTACTTACATTTAGATAAACCTGTTGTTTAAAATCAGCATTTTCAGTTCTTGTCTTGTGGCAATACTTGTAACCACTCTAGATATATGTTTAAGAAACAAAATGTACTTTTTCCAGCGTCTTTTATTTATAGTAAAGAGTTGCTGCTCATATGCGATTGAATTTATTATACCTGCCTCCCCGCCCCCCCACACACAGTCAGCCAGCAAAACTTCACAGTAAAGGCAAAAAGCCTATATGATTATCTTTACTTCATAAATATAATTCGTGTAAAGTACTGAAAAAGAGGAGGCTGAAATTTCCTGTATTTTAATAATTAATGGACTTATAATTGTGGATCTTTAATAATAAGACCTTATTCTGAGAAACCATTTGCTAAAAGATCTTTTCTCTCTTCACAGTAGAATTAAGAACTTAGTTTACTAAAATCACTACAAATTTTTAAAACAATGAGCAATAAGAGCACAATATATATATACATATATACATTTATGTATGTATATATATGTTGTATATATATATATCATGTATGTGTATATACATACATATATGTATATATGTGTGTATATGTGTTTATATATATATATATATATATATATTGTGTTCTTATTGCTCATTATATACATATAAGGCCATTATATATATATAAGGCCATTTACATCATGCCCAGAAGCCATAATCCTACTGCTGGAGAAATTTTGACTGGCCCTGATGGTCTTGTAGAAAACTACTTTCAGCAAACTTCTGTGAATGCACAGAAGTTTCTGTTAAGATGAAGGACTGGAAGACCCCACAAAGGTTTTCAGTCCTGAGGTAATACCAAATATCTTAATGACACCAGGAAATTAATGTCACGGAGTGCTTTAGACTTCATTCGTAAAACCAGTATCAGAGACCTGTATAATAACAACCTTTGTGTGTCAACATTAGGGCATTTAATTATCTTGATGACTTAGTGATGAGTTATCATAAGATATCTACTATGCTTGAACCAGAGAATTTTACAGAAATAGAATTCTATCAAATAAAATTTTAATCCCCATCAATGATTTCTATCCCCAGCAGGATACATTACATATGAAGTTAAAGAAAGTGTATAAGTAGTTTATTTCCTGATTTATTTAGCAGAACTTCACTTTGATGAAATCAAGCTACTGAACTACAATCCACTCCAGATGTGTATATGATTTCTTTAAAAATACAGATGTCTATTAAATGTCTAGAAGGTGAAATTAAGGGGAAAACACAACAAAACAACTTCAGAAATCTACATTTCACATCTCAGAAGAAGGATTTTTTTTTTTATTAAATATGGAAGAGTTCACACAGCTAAGCAAGATGATCCTTAGGAGTTCTGGTATGCTTATAACTACTTTTGTTCAACAGCCCAAATCAGCATAAATGTCAATTTTATCTCTGGAAATAATATTGCTAAATGTAATGCTACTGAGAAATACTATATATTTGTGACAATCACAGTTTTAGATTTATTACAGTGCAGGAACACAGAGCTTATATCTAGCAAAAACTCTAGAATCTGATAGAGATCTGGCAAAAACCAAACTTACTAACATTGAGGTTCAGCCAAAAAGTAGTTTTTAACATAATCCTAGTAGGCACAACAGGGCTTTCTGAGGTATGTTCTATAGCCATCTATTGTTGTAAAGTTATAAAAACTATTCTCGGATTTTTTCATTGCCTGTATTTATATTCAAGAACAAGAATCTCCAAAGTGCCATTTAAAGGTAATGTGGCCATGAACACATCTCAATATCTAAGCATTTATTCTCCACTCTAATTTCTAGTTAGTCTTCTGTCCAAATTAATAAAAACTGCATGGATGCCCTTTTTTTTTTCCCCAACCTAAATGTCATCACAAAACCAGCTTGCTTTTACAGAGAATTTTCCACTTATTGTAAGAATCAGCTTTTATTTGTTAAATGCCCGTTTTGAACATCTGAACAAATCTTGAAATAATCTACAATTTATCCATGGTAATTTGGAAAGGTTACAAAATGCCAAGCTTTAGGTATTTACTCTTGTGTTCATACAGAGTGGAGAAAGTATTTTAACATGGCAGTTCCCATTCCTCGTTGAACATTTGTTCAGAATGGCCACTAGCAGGTAGGAGGCCAAATATTTCATAGAAAAGCACTGACGAAAGCCTACGAAAATAGGCACATAAAAACAACAGTAAATAGGTTTTGTGGTAAAGGAATGACGGAGGAAATCCCTTCTATATTACACAGCACAATGAACTGTTACAGACAGCAGAAACATTAGGCTAAGCAAGCAACAAAGTTCAGCTCCCTTTGAATTGCATCATATTGTACGTGTAAACATACTGGCTTCTACCTATGCCACCTTCTATACGTTTGGAAACATTATCAATCTACCTTTCAAAAACTTGTAAGAGCAACAGAATACTCCCTGAAAATACACATATTTGAAGTTGCTTCTACTGTCCTGTTTGTAAGAGATCTACAGTTAAGCAGAGACACAGGGACTAACAGCAAGTTTAGACTCCACAATGAAAGTTTTCATAAACCAGAGGTAGCAGATTATAAAATAAATAGACTGATCATACCATCATTGTTATGGATACTGTGGAAGCTAAAAAGAGAAGAAAATAAAGACATGAAAGTCACGATGAGAAACAATAGGCAAAGTTTTTGGCACCTGTATCGCTGAAACACTGTAAATTAGAGTAGTTGTGTTTTAAAGTTTCTATTTATAGAGTGGAACTGATATAATGAAAGTGAAATAAAAGGCTGGGATGCACCAAACACTAACAATTATAGAAGCTACCACACTCACTGTCCTACCCTTCCTTCAGGTAGCAAAGCTTTAGAGCTACGCATTGCAGATATACACATCAGACCATCATTTCTTTCATTGTTTCATGCTTCTCCATATCATCATATCCAAAATATTGTGTGAATGAGAGCAAAATGAAGATTGACTTCACTACAGAGAGAACCCCAAGAAGAAAATCATCACCAACAAGAACAAAAACGATCAACCCCATAAACAAACAACTGTGACCACTAACAAACACTTGTAACAAACCTTTGAGAACTGCAACTCTAAGCTATGTAACATAACATGAGCAGAGGAGAGTACTCCACAGAAGGCTGTGTGGGAAAGTAGCCAACAGCATTATCATATTATTTCTGTTAGCATTACTATACTCCTCCTCTCATCTGCTGAAAATCAAGAGGAGAGGTAGGCCTAGCTCATCTCCCAAAAAGAAGTATATTTTATATATATATATATATATATATATATATATATATATATATATATATTATATAGTTCAATAGAAGTCCTCTTAGCATCTGTACTTTCATCCCTGACCATATTAGTGGCACATGCAATCACAGAGTGAAGTACTGAACAAACTGAATCCTGCTGACAAGAAGGTTCTGGAAAGGGTGAAGAAGACAGAGGATACACTGGCCTTGGTATTGAACTAAGCCTTACAAAAGCTTCCTATACCTAGATATTGTTCACAAAAACAATCTAGAACATAAAATCAAGATTTTATTATTTTCACTTCTTTAACAGTGAAATCATTCTACCAAGCCTGCAAGAACAGACCACAGATGTTTTGGACAGGAGTAAGAAGTTACATACTAGCACTACTTTGGGACCTTTGAATTCAGATTTCTGCCCAGCATTGTGATGTGTTGCACCATGATACCAAGCTACAGGGCACTGTTTCCAAACTGTCTCTCACACTGTATTGCATTTGTAGTGATGCACTCAGAGACAGAAGCCACACTGGATTCTCCATGAAGATGGAGAAGAGCTCTACTTCCAGACCAGGAAGGAAAGAGGACAACCCAGCACTTGCATAGTATTCAGAAAAAGGAATCTTTCACCTGCACCTCTCTGTGTTCCCAGAGAATGACAGCTATGAGCACAAAGTCCCCTAGGAGACGGTGCTCTGCTTCCTGTGTATCTAGAGGTGACTAAATGCTACCGAAGTTTGTCGCAGAACATCCAGCCTGGTGCCACAATGTCTTCAGATAGCATCCTGTTGCAGCTTCTAGGTGTAGATGGAATATAATTACTTGAACAGTATTCACAGTGCGTGGCTTTGCTCAGCACAATGCATACCCATTCGCAGTGCATACCCATTATATTTAATAGTGCACCCAAACAGACTGCCAGTATTACATAGCTTATAGTCACAGTGTCACAAAAGCTCCTAATGCAGTTTATACCCATCTTATTCTAGCATATACTTCTGCAGCACAAAAGGAGGCTATATTTTCTCCACAGAGATAAGTGGGGATTTGTAGAAGTTACGAGATGGAGTTTCAGAGCCTTCATTTCTAGTTTTCTTTGCAGCTGACCTTTAGATACATTTCCCTGTCAATCTGTGTCTCTTTGCCACATTTTAAAGTTATATAATTTTGATTAGTAGGTAAAGTGGTTTAAACACCATATTATTAATAGGAATAGAATTAGTTTCATTACTGCCATGAAATTGCCTTTGCTGCAACATAATATTCCAAGTTCTGTGGATTTAATTCCCCCCAGGAATGTAGAATAATGGAGAGAATGAGGGGCAGCAAAATAGTGCTCAAGCAATAAACGTTCTTCAGTCATTGATCCGATAAAATAAAACAACTGCTAAAAGATGGGACTTGCACTATATCACTTTTCTTCAACACAATGAATGCTCCAGTTTTAGCAGTTTTAAAATATTTAATTCTCCTTTTTGTTTTGTTGGTATCAAAATGGGATTTTATTTTTTTTTCCTGCAAAGCCTTTGAGTGAAGTTAATTCATTTTGTTAGAAGTTTAAAATATATGTATATATCAGACTCTTCTGTATGAGGAGTCTTCCAGACATTCAAATAATTTGGTTTTATTACATGCAATTTTCACTGACTACTAGATGAAAAAGGCAGCTTGTTATTTATCTACTTACCTGCCTGATTTTATCTCCAAAAACTAGCAGAAAATGAGGATAAAACTTAGCTTTTTGCAGAACTTAGTTTCAATTAGTCTACTCTGCCTGAGAATTTTAATATGTGGAAATGTACCTTACAAAAGACAAAAATGCCTAGAACAAAATTCCTTAAAAGTTGTCCTGGCAGCATTTCAGAAAGTGAGGTATTTAATTCTTTAGTGGTATTTTTTTTGTTTGTTTTCATTTACTATTTTAGTTTTACATTAACACTTCAGCTTCAGTCAGGAGTCTGTTTTACAAGGATTACCTAATGGCCACACCTTACTAACCTTTGGTTCACGTCACAAAGCGGTTTCAGAACCTGTGACCTGGATTCATTATGGATTAAATGAATCTAGAGATGAAGCAAAAAGCACATAATGTATTTCAACCTCTAGTCTATTAATGTATATCAAATATATTTCAACACAGTCTATAGCAGCATACCAGACTCTTAAGTTCTGAATTCTTAAACGTGCTCTAATTAAGCCACTGCAATATCTGTTGCTATTGCAAATAATTTCTTGAATACAAAGGCAAGTGTCAAAACCAACGTTTGTGCCATAGTGTTACTTATGACCCCTCAAAATAATTTTATGGTTCCTTCTATTTCAGAATAATTCTTTTATAATAGTTTGTCTCCTTTACAGTCAGCATAAGATTTGCAGCAATCAAGACTCAGGACTGCCCTCCAAATATTCACAGCAGGGGATCCAGAACTACTTCTATTTACTGAAAGCTATATAACAGCAATAGTTCAAGTGACCCATTTTTCACTAAGGTAGTCTCAAAGGATGCAGAACTATCATAGCTGTCATTTCAATAAGATTGATCTTCACTTTAAAGCCATTACTTTTTTTTTTTTTGTCCCTTACAATCTACTTTCTGTAATTTATTAATTTATTTTTAATGTAGGAGGACTAAGGGGAATGGAAAAGGGAAAGATCACTGCAAATATACTGAACTACTACTAAAACAAGGTGGTTGTTAAAGCCACTTTATTTCAAAAGGGAAGCATTTCTGCATCTGAATGTCAGACCACTCACCCTGTAATCCTACAATGTACAGTCTGATGAAGAAGGTTTAGTGTTAGCAATACAATTTACCCTGCTTTGCCTAGTCCAAAAGAGCAAATCAAAAGGTGACACTATGACCAGAATACTGAAAAACAAAAAACAAAACAACAAAAATGAAGTAGATGGCAGTATTTATAGTTACAGGAAGGCTTGAAGGGGGTGAAGGAGAAGTAATAAAAAATCACTTATCCTTCAGCCAGGAAAAATTTACTTGTGTCAGTAAGGTCCTCTTTCAGCAAAGCATTCAATTATATACATTAATTCAAGTGCACATGTTCTGCTGAACTAGGTGTTCCATCTCTGCAATGATCACAAGGTTAGTAGGTAAAAGGAATTAATGTTGTATAATCGCTTTGTACAAAAAACAGGGCTAAGATCTGTTCCATTTTTACAAGCCCCAAGTCTTTCACAAGCTTTGAGATGCTCAACCCTTCAACTATTAACCTGAAGAAGGTTCTTCCCCTAATATCTTCTTCCAAACATAACAGCATCAGAATCAATATAATTCTACAATATAGGAAAGAGATTCTCTTTATTGCATTTGCTGAAAGACACCTGCTTCATTAAATGTTTTGTGAACCACTCTTCACCAGGTCATTTCAGGCTCTTTTAGTCCTTCTCCTCATATGCTGCTCATGATGACCATATCATGTAAGGAGAGTAGCCCTGACTGAAAGTGATACCATCACAGGATGTATTCACATGATAACCTGTTTGGACCTATTTGGAGAGTAACACTGATGAGAAGAGCAAAGACACTCAAACGGAATTCATCACTATCAGCATCCTGGTGCATAATGTCCTAGGCAAGAAAACATCAGCATGTCACAGCTCCAAGAAGAGGGCAGCTGGAAGCTCCTGAAGATTTGTAATGTAAGTGGGAGCCTACTGCGAAGCTGTTTTATTACATGTGAAAATGTGACACTGAAGGATTCTTCCCCAGCTCAGCTAGGAAAGGGTCTCCTCCTTTCATAAGCACAAAGATACCATGTAACAGATCAAATTCTCCAAATGCATGGACACATTAATTTATTGCATAAATAGCTCAAAAATACAAACATCTCAACAATGGGGTTAAAAAATCATCAGATCTTCAAATTGGTGTTAAGATCTGCTATGGTACCTCTGATATGTGAGGCCACAAGGTCTGACTGTGTCAGAGGCAGGACTTGCTGTACTGTGCAGAAGAGGACTCCTGGGGTGGGAAGGCAGCACTCATGGTTGCCCACAGCTCACCCACTGAGAAGCACAGATTGTGATACAAGGTCTTGCTACACAGAAAGTGCATATGCCCTGACCTGGATTAAATAAACAGCTAACAAATTGTCAACTGTGCTGTATGTTCTGTTTCCTTAAATCACCCTCACATTAAACAGAACAAGTGGGAAGGAAAATCTGCACTAAAATCCATAAAAAGACTTCCTGCCATTTGGTCCCTCATGCCGAAGGGAGAGTTGAGCTTCAGATTTGTGTTAGATATTTTTATTTTATAAAGCTGATCTTTAATTAGTGTAATAGACTTGCCACAGTGAAGGATGCTGGAATCACTAGTAAAAGCACCCCTACCCAAAATATGCTCATATCAAAGAAAGAACAGATGGCTTAATAAAATAAACTATTACTCAGCACAAAGGCTTTCCACAATATTATGATTCATTTTACTATTAGAGTTATTAATTTCCTTGTATGTTACTGATCAACTCTAGTTACCAATTAAACAATTGGTTAGGGTAAGCACCTGTTTCCAATAATAAAAAAAAAATTGTACCTTTTATTCAACTAATTCAAAGCCTATTGCAATAATACAACCTAGCAATATTTTTCTAGAGGACACTTCTAATTTAGTATCGTAGCTTTAATATCATGGCAGGAAAAGTAAGGTAGCTGCATTCACTAGTAACAGATGGAGAACACAGTCCTACAGTATATTGCTTGTGGGCAATCTCTAAGAGATTCCTCCAGGATGGAAAAAAAAAAAAAAGTTATTTTTAGAGGCTGTATATTCTAGTTTGACATAAGCTTTATTCCTGAAAAATCGTAATATTTAGTTCACCAGTAACAAGCCCTCAGTTCAAGTGTTTAACAGTTTCAGGCCTTTGTTACCACTTTCAGCATTACAGTAGCACTCCCTGGGATTTGAGAATTCAAAATGAATTTTTCCTCTGTCTCCAAAGAAACCAGGAAATAGCAGGAACGTTGCATAGTGGTTGCCCCCAAAGTGAAGTCCTATGAAGTAATGTATTAACTTTTATACAAAGAAGAAAAAAGTTCATTAGGAAATTATTTTTTAACTTCCAGATTTCCTTCCAGTCATCTTTTATATAATTCTTTAAATCAAATTGAAAAAGTCTGAATAAAGATTAGCAATGAGCAACTCTCTTGCGCTTGGTTTAAACCTAATAGCGTAAGAATATACTTTTCTTATGAGACATGGACAATGCTGACATGCACACAGTCACACCTGAATCTACCTGGAAGCCTGAAAACATCTCCAGATGGCTGTCATGTGAATTACCTGGGAGTTCCTGCATGGACCTAGCAGGACCATTTTTCAAATGCTTCTATCAAAACTTCTGGCTGATTGCATATTTACAGAATATTAAGACTAAATGGCCAGTAAATCCTACATGTCCATTTCATTTTTCCATCAATAAAATCCTCTAAGGAAGTAGACTAAAATGAAGAATAAAAGAAGTAGGCTATTTCCCTTCTCATAAACCTGTGTATTTCCAAATGTATCCAGTGTCAAGTAGTATTAACTGTACTCCGCTTTCCACTATCTCAACTGCTGAGTTTTCCTTAGTAATGAAAGGATCCCATGAAAACACAAACATATTTTTGAAGCTAAATAAACAAATGACCATACTTGCAGCAGACAGAATTACATCAGTCTACTGGAATTTAAGTAGACTTGCTAAAAGTTGCTATCTTTTAACTTTCCATCTGGAAAATCTGCATATGCCTACAACTATCTTTTGTACTTCTCTGTGCTACCTATTAAAGTAAGAATTAACCAGTGAGCAAGTGCTATAGAAGATTTATTTTTTTACAATGCAAACTTTTTTGTTTTGTAAATGGGAGACACTGAGACCAAAAAGATGCCCTGTAAAAAAAGATTGCAAACACTACATGAAAGTTTCCTTTTTCTTTTACCATTTTCTTTCCAGTCTTACAGATAAACAGAAGTCATATTACAAGAAGCTAACCTCATCAGACACTGTAAATATTGCTATCTAATCTGTGTTTAAGACATAACCCTGGGAAACAGCAACAGCACAGAAGAGGATGAGCCATTAATAACACTTCCTTATGAGAAACTGCACAAGAATAGAAAGAACCACAGAAGGACAAAATAAAACTTGTGGTTCAAAGAAAGTAATTTTACAGATTGAGCATAATGAAGCTGCACTGGTAGTTACAGTATCAGGCTGAAGAATATGCAAATTTTCCAGCTTATAGTAAAATACAGGGGTCAACTGGATTATATCCCAACAAAAATAAGAGCCATAAATAGTCATTTGGAAGACAGTGGCTGCAGAGGCTTCACTTCAATCATAACCCATTATTACAAAATGTAACTAGGTGCAGTTCCTGAGGATGTCACTACAAATATTACAAATCTTAAATTGTATAACAAAGTATCAGCTACAGACTATTATACAGAGAAAATGACTATGACACAGCAAAAACTTGAAATATCCAACTGAAATCTCTCTAATAAAGGCATTTGAGGCTGCACAAATTCACAAGATTTAACAGACGTGTAAAAATATTGCCCCATATGAACATGCTTTGTTTGTGGATAACACGTAAAAAAGTAAGAAGTTCCTTCTACAGTAACTGAAAAATATTCTTTAAGATGTTGGTGTTTACTTCCTCCCCCTACCCACCTCCCAAACACTTTTTTCTAACTTACTTTGCCCTAGGCAGCCTATAATGGCACAGTATACTTTTACTGCAAGTATTTCAATTAATACAGTAACAACTCAGCAGTGCTCACTTTTATTTAAGATCAACTGAAAGTGTGGAAATTAAATTCACTACAGTGGACCACAGTAAATGCATTAATTCTACATTATAACATCCGTGAGCTTTATAAGTAAATGTTGTCATTGGTGAAGATAGGTGTCTGTCCAAATATTGGTGTTCAAGCCAGTTTATTACAGTTTCATTGCTTTCAGTAACCACAGCCATTACAACTCTTGAATGACATTTGATACATCCTGTTTACTCAGTCTTGAAACAGAGTAAATCATCTCTGAAAGCTGTGACCATTTTATAAATATATATCCAACATAATCTGTCAGTGCTGATTTACTGTACCCAACTCTGGTCATCCGCTTTGGATTCACTTCTGAATAATAGCAATTTAATCCCTTATTAGATTATTATTTTTTAATTCCTGAAGCACAATTATCAGGTATCTTTATCAGATAACTTCCTCACCAGACTGTTTACCTCAGATTTTCTTCCAGAACATTATGGTGTTGAGAGTATCTCTTCATGTTCCTTCAATTTTCAAGTTCACGTAGACCAAGATGCGTTGTATACCGTGAGGCTTAACACTCAAGTTCCTTCAAACTCCTTTAGACCCCACCCAAAGCGTTATTGTTCATCTTTCAAAACTGAAGCAATCCTTCTCTGTCCCCAGTCAAGATGAATAAAAGCAATCACAGAATTAGGATCAGATTTGCACTCTGGTTATGGCTAACAAAATGTGTCTTTTAGAGGAATGTCATAAAAGCCAGCTAACTACATCAGTATGGCCCCTTACAATACCATCCAGTTCACAGCATCCCTTCTGTCTTATCAGAAGCACTTCATAGTATTTCTCTGCTCTTACAGAGAGCAGAAACTACGGAGCTGAGGCTCTTCTAGAAATGTCATAACCTCTATTGCCAACACTCAAACACTCCAAGGGTAAGTGAAAATGAAACTCCCACAATACCACCAGTGCAGCAGCATGGCAGACTTCTTACTAAGTGAAATCGATTCTTCTACAAATACCATCAATCAGAAACACAAAAAGAACAGAAGCAAAAGATGACACCCTAAGGCTCTTATTACTGAAAGCACATTAACAGAAAATAGAGTTGCAGCTTTAAAGAAACAACACAGGATACTTCAGTTAAAGAGAATAGTCTTCGAAATTTGTCTTATCTTCATTTAAACATTGAAGCTTATGAACAATTCTGGATTATGGATTCTTATTTAATCTACTAGCAAATTGTTTTCAATAAAAATTGCTAATTAACCATAACAGAATTTATAAAGCAGAATTGTAATTGTAGCAAATTAAGAGTCCAAAATAGAACAAAGCTTATGTGTCCAGATTAATGAGATTTGAAAAAATAAAAATTAAAGAGAGGTGTTAGTACAGTGGAACGAGACCCTATTATACGCCATAATTAGACACCAGTATAAATTTTGTCAGTTTACATGATAATTTTAATTTCTAGGGCAAACTCTATTATATGTTTGGACATTTAAACTGATGCTATACAGTTTAACAGTACACTGGGATGAGTATCAGACCTGAAAATTAACCTTTTTTGACAGGCTATTATTTAGGAGTTTGATTTTGCAGCCACAAGTGAACCAGGATTGGATACAGCTGCGGTTTGGATGAGGAAGATGTTCAACAGCTTTTCTGGCACATGAACAGAAGCTGTACAGCATGAACAACTATCCAAACATCCTAGGTTAGTTCTGCTTGCTTCACTGATCTGCCTGACTTTACTTCATGGACTTCAAGTAAGAAAAGTCAGGCAAAGTCAAGTGACTAAACCATGTGATTGCAGGATCACATACCACAAAGGCAAGCCTGAGGTTAGAATAATTTCTATTTGCTGCTAATAACAGTGTGCAAAGACTGAAAGAAAAAGAAACATCCATTAAAATATCCCCAAAATACTACAGTGACCCCTGTTAATTATAGTAAGTATATCAACCAATAAAACATTACTGACATCCATTATTTTGCAAAACATTGTATCCTACTGCACCAAAGTTTTTATCTTGAGTGCTAAGAGAATTTGTTCTTATTTGTAGAGAATGGAGATCTATTGATTAAAAAAAAAAAAAAAAGTCTTTTCTTTCCTTAAACTTTCTACAAAACAGCTAACAGCTAGAATTCACACAGATGCCTACAATTTCAATTCACCTGCTGAATGAATAGGAGACAGTAAGTGATAGTAATTTGACAGAAGATGTACTTGTCTCTTGTAAATGTTTGATACTGGATACACATTCATTAAAACAAACAAAAATCATGACAACCTATATATTCCTACTGCATCAAAACAGAATACTCTTAGTACTTGCACTGGAAGCCAACCAAGGACAAACTCTCTGACAACAGGATGTGCTGGCAACAAACAACTTGTGCTGGCAACAGTGCAACAACGAAGGGGAAAAATAGGTATTAAAATAATACCGGGAAGTAAACATGTCTTTGAAGGGAAAACATCCTGTTCCAGGTCTTCCAGACACACACTCCAGTTCTTGTGCTTAACAAAGTTGTAACACATGTAGCGTTAACCCTTCAAAATGGAAAAGTAGATAATACTGAATAAAAGGGTAAGTATATTTATGTTGCATTATGCTTTTCCCATGTACCTAAATTGCATATTGCTTACTCTGCAATGATGGAAATTTTTAAGTAGATGACTCATGGTTATTAACTATCAGGAATTCTTTTCAATCATATTGATGCTCTGCACTCTCTTCTCTTGGCATCTTTGTCCTTGCAGATCATTAAAGAGCATTTTGTTCAAAATCCACATGGTGGTATCAGTTTACTGTTATCTTAGACAACAGGCATCAAGCCTGTTCCACAGGAACACCTCATTTTAAAAAGCATCCAAGCATACAGAGCATAGGAAGACAATGCTGAACTGAGATGGAACATATTAGGATGTTGAAAAGCCATCCTTAGAACATTGGGTAACAAGTAAGCAAAGAGTTGATTTGGTAAACCAGGAAGTTACTGCATCTTAGTCAGCTTCTTGAAAATTTCAAAGAAACTACAGAAATAGGACATAGGTTTGAGTTATAAAGCACAGTTGTTAAAGATGAAAATTTTCATCTCCCATAGGAATAAGGATAAAAAATCTAATCTATTATACAAATTAATGCTAAATGTGGAAATACATTTAGAACAACAGCAAATTACTAAAATGTAATGACTGTTTTACTGTCTGGCATTGTAAACAGTGCTATTATGGACTTGTGGATGCTTTTCATTTCTTCGTGCCCTGTAGTTTCTTACAAACCTGGCATAAATTCTTTTTATGAAATGTTTACTGAAGACATATACAAGCATCTTTGCACTGTAATCTCATTTAAATATCTACTCATATAGAGCAGTTCAAATTAATGGGGTACTTCATTTGTAATGACTGTTATGGGCAGATCTCTAGATCAAAAATCTGAAATCATGAATGTCAAATTTAAGTCAGTCATACAAAGGAGCTTTTGCTGTACTCATGCACAGAAAAATCTGCTCCTATAATTGCCCAGTCACCCTGTCTTTACAGGGGAACATTCAGCCATACTGTCAGATAGACACAGAGAGTCCTCAAGATTAGCATCAGTCTTTGCCCTGTTTTGTGAACAAGTGGTGGCTACTTTTTTTATTACAGTAGCTTTTTTTTTTTTTTCTCCAATTTATTTAAGATATCTTCTGAGCCTAAATTGAGCAACAGCCTGATAGACGCTCTTCCACCTGCACTGAAGACAAATAAAGGTGTCCATTGGTTTGTTTTCTTAAATTGTGGAAAGATCAGAAGTTAAATTCACAGGTACAATTGGAGTTTCATGAAAATGTAATTTATGTGAGTCCTGGCAACATCACAAGTCCTTACTATCTAGTAAGCACAGAGACCAAACTCAACTCATCTATGGAACAAAGAAGCTGTCTTGTCATATGCCAGGAAAGTCTAACGTGCATCATGAGAAAAAGTTGATACATGGCGCAAGTTTTTGTTGTTGTTGTGTTATTTTTTGCCTTTTATGCACTTTCAGGGTAAGAGTGTGAGAAAAAAGCTACAGAAAGTTGACTGGCATTATTCAAGATTTCAATTTTTCTTTTCAAGTTCTACTCGACACAAGCACTGCCTCCACTCACCCCCCCCCCCCCCAACATCCTCCCTGTTAACTTTGTTTTAATCTGAGCATTTAAATCCAGTGTCTGTATATTACACAGAATTAATTCTATGGGTGATTATGGTTCAGTTTTCCCGATGTTAAAAAGCACTGATGTTGTTGATTTATAGCATTACAGAATGAAAAGATAGTCTGGGAGGATGGTTGAGTGGCATTTTAATTTCACACACACAAAAATAGGAGGAAAATTAAATACAAGCAAATTATTGCCAGACATGGAAAGATGTTACAGTACCATATTCATTCACACTACACAGATAGGAGCTTAAAATAAGCCTATTTCTGTTGTTAATGCAAGCATATAACAAATTAATTTTAAAAATAAAGTTCTGAATTTTTAAACAAAAAATAAATAATTATGGACATTTCATAAAGCAGAAATCAAAAGGCTGTTTAAAGCTTAGAACTCTACAGATTGTATTCATTAGAACTTCACAAAGACATTAAATAAAAAATGTTTAATCTGGTTAATGAAAAATGCAATTGATAAGCTATAGACAAAATGTTTTTATTTAAAAAAAAAAAGTTATTTTAGTCAAAAAGAAAAAAAAAGAAAAAAACATTGTTTTAATGGGAAAGCTCCATGAAAAATCAGGCCCTCATTCAGTGTTCATTAGAAGTTATTCTTGGCTATAAGCCTGAAGAGATGCCCAAATATTCCCGTCATCAACCCCTCATAACAAGGACATTACTCAACTAACTTCAGAAGAGGACTCTAAATGCAGGTCCTTGTGAAACAGTAACACCAGACGACTGACCAGTCTGTGCTGCACAAGCACTCCCACCCCTAAGGTGTTTTTTGGAGGCCGCTTTCCCCAGGAGCAGCCTGCTAGCTAAAAAAATCACTCCCAACACAGCACTACAGCCATGACAATCCCGGCGGCAGGTCCAGTGACTGCTCAGGCAGCAGCACTACCTGCTCCAGGTCATACCACCACAACCACCACACTCCTACAGTCTCCAACTATGCATTCTCAGCTGTTTCTTTAGTATCAGAAACAAAAACAGCCACACAAAACAATCCACACACATCCTCCTCCTCTCATCTCGGATGTAGCATCAAAATGACAACAGCTTCTCCAGGCTAAATGATGCAACAGCCAGCAGCTATGGTCATCAGGCACTTCAGAGCCCTCAGAGTAAGCCTGTTAGCCGTGGGGAGGAAGGACACAGCCTCCACAGCACCCATAGACTTTGGGAGGAATCTGGGGGGTGACAATCTCAGCTCAGTGTTTTCAAGCTTGTGCGTCTGCACAAGCAGCAAAAATTCACCTTTAGTATTTATTGCAATAGCTCTGGAGAATCAGGACCATTATGGAAATGCAAGCTGGATTCCATCCCCAAATAACCAGCAGACTGCCAGCTAAGTGTCAGTTCCAGAAACATTTTATTGGCAATGATGCATGAACCAGAATGAACACAGCTTGATTTACATCTCAAGCTGTGCTTGTAGCATTGGCAAAACAACAACGAGAAATCCTGAAGTGCTTTACTTGTAAATTAAAAAAGGTAATCCCAGGAACACTTGCCTGCATCATACATTGAATACTATAATGCTTTACATTCAGTTTCAAGTTATTTAATCTTTCATCTTAAGAAACAGTATTTCTTACACAGGAGATACACATTGCCCTTCCAGAATATGCAGAACTTAAAAGCAGACAACCAGTCTACAATGATGGCATTTGCCTGTTTATCAAAAAAAGATAATTTTTTAACAGATAATAAAAATTGATGATGGCACAAGCCACACGATGTTGTTTTATTTCTGAACCTAACTGGAAGACAGAAGAGCAGAACAGCAAATCCAAGACGTGTACTTTTAAGAATATAAGAAAGAGAAGACAGAACAACAAAGCAGATCCACTTTTCAGTTCACATGAAGTTCAGATGCATTTCTGGCTTAGTATGCAACCTAAATTTGTTCAAGCTTGGATTGTTAAGAACTGATGTACGTACAGATACATTTCCTATTCTTCCAAGCAAACATGGCATCCTTCACAGGTCACCATCACTGAAGCAAACAATTGGACCATGCTCTTGGGCAGACAGCTACTCTTCAAGTAAAAGTTTCAAAAACAAAAGTAAAGAGCACTGATCTGTGCCAGAGTTTGAATATCCGAACAAACTATTCCATCAATACAGCTGTGGAGCCAGTAACCACAGTCTGAAGAGCAAAAAGGAACATCTCAACAGCAATAATATTTTACAGTGATTGTGTAGTCTGATCAAGAAACAGGAATTATATGTCAGCCAAATCCTCTAACCTCCAGGGATTTGTTCTGATTTAGGATGAGGAAGAGACCTTTCCTCTTTCCCTTCTGAGCAATCAGCATAAGCCTTCCTTTTGTCCCTGTAGAGGGTGGCAATCTCTCTTATATCTCACAAAGTTTTGCTAGGCACAGCTATATTGCTCTGGCGTTACTATCTTAACTTGGAGCCCTACCGAACAGTCTCAGAGAGATTTCTCATCTCTAGCAGATTTATCTAATGATATAGCTGCTGTTTTTAAATTAACTGTTATTCTGTACTACGAGTAACAGAATGTTTTTAAAATGCTGTAACACAAATTGTTTCTGCATATAACATTAAGGGAAAACTACTTTCATTACTTTGGGACACTATCTTCTGTATCATTATGAGATTTATCTTATTATGTAAATGTTTTGCACTGAAGTTTTAATCCATCAAGCATCTCTAGAGTGATATTGAAAGGAATAAATAATTAACTACCAGCCAGAAACGTTACGGAATGAGGCAAAAATTAGAAGTTCTGGGAACACATTCTCTAAATAAATAAATAAATAAATAGATCACTTCAAATGAAGCAGAAAAGAGTTTTTCCTCTGGTCTCCCATAAAATAGAACTTGCCCCACTTAGAAATGCATAATTGGAAGGGGGAGGGGGGTAACAGACCTCAAAGTATTAAATATTAGTGTTTTTCTTCTGCATTTTATATAACATCTTACCAATTCCACACTGATTAGACATTAAAAACACAGTAATAATATAAAGTTCTCAACAGAAAGGTAGCAAAGTTGGTAATTAAGAGTATGGTGACTCTGAGATTTTTAGTCCCCATCAAGCTTCTCAAACACCAACACAAACAAACAAACACATAAATCACAACGTTGTGTGCATTTTTCTCCTAATTCCTTATGGGAACTAATGTTTAAGGTTATTTTCTACCAGGCTGGAATCAAGTTCAACAAAACACAGAGATAAATATTAATGTTTCAAGGATAGTACTACAGCATTTCAAAAACTTGCTTAGGAGAAAAAAAAAAATGCAGAACCACTAGGTTGTTGGTTTAAGCTGAAAAAATGTACAAGAACACTTGCCATGATTAGGGTAATAGATGGTTTGAAACTACTGTATACAATGTATAAGGAAATTCCTTGATTTTGACACAAGCTGTTTTGAACTCCACGGAAATAGTGGGTACATGCTCACGAGTTAATTGAATAAAAACTGTTTTACAGTAGCAGAAGAAATGGCAGATAATTATGTTCATTTAATTCACTCGGGATTCAGCTTGTTTTCTGCTTCCTTGATATTAATGAAAAGAAATCCAATTTGTTCTACAAGGCAAGATATGTAATTTAGATGCTTATTAATGCACAGTTCTGGTATCAGCTCTTTGAGAAATGTATCCTTTAAAATGTTTGTTTTGAAAGTCAAGGAAGCCATAAGTGTAACAAAACAGCATGTTCTGCATGGAAGTATAACCAAATTGGAATACACCACTGTTTCTCACTGTGAGTGGGCAAATATGTAGAGTATGGTAACTTAACAAATCTTTGGTAATGGCACAATTTTTACAATATACATGTTAACACTTTAAGATTTCTTTAAGATTTGTTGTAAATCATTCCTATGCTTAATCTATGAAACATATGACAATGAAGTCCACTTATAATCTCCACCATTACATTACACACACTAGATACACAAACACAACCTACTTTGAAGAACTGTCACTACCTCAATTTTTTGTTCTTACTTGCTTCTAATCTGTTCTAATGAGGACACTTATGACACTACCTGCATTCTTGCCACACTAAGAATATTCCTTCTGTCACTACTAACTTTTTTTTGCCACACCTTTGACAGTAGTGCTACAAGCACCATACCTATTATGGCTGTACCACAGGTTTAAATACAGGGGAAAAAATGCATCATCAAATAGTGCCCTCAAATTAAGCAAGTGGCTAGTGACCACAACTGCAGACCTAGCCTGCGGTCTAACCAGCAGAAAGACAGAAAACATGAGAGCTCTTAGATCATTCACAGCCTCTGGCCTGAAGGTGACCAAGCCCAAGGAATGAAAAGAAATAGATTTCTTAGGCAAAGCTTAGTTCACGTGTTCATTTTTTACTTTTAACATTTAGAGGAATAGGAGGTTGCACTATGCAATAAGGCAGAAGAAAAAAAAACAAAAAACAAAGCATTCCTCTAGATACACTCAAACACTACACTAGCTGACATCACCAAATAAACAGATGTGAGAATACCAGCATGACATGAAGTAATTAGTCCTAGTTGCTACACAGAGGAAGATATGACAAGAAACTATCTCTCACTAGCATTTGACTTGCATAATATCACTTACATCTGTACAAAATAAACGTAAAACATGACTGCTGGGCAGTGCAGAATTCTGACTGGGAAGAGTTGCCCAAGTGCAAACACAAAGTGCAGGTCAGCGAGGAACTAAAACATTTCACTGCAACTTCGCAAGCCTCCATTTGAGCTGAGCCTAGTAAATTAACCTGTGTACAGTAAAAACTAAGAAAAACTTCACAATCCTTAACATTTCCACAGAGCATGGTCCACAGAACTGAAAGGCAGGAGACACAACAGTGCAAGCGCTTACTGATTACCACTGACTTTATTAATCCACACAAAAAAAAATAAAAGGTCCACAAGACAGAGGCACTGACTTTATGGCACAAGGCCCTCTTGATAATCACTGCTAAACCCTGCCACTCCTCACAAAAGAGAAGTGAAAAAGACCAACGATCATAGACCATATCCTGTGTGAGTACACATTTAAAAAAAAAATCCTCCAATTCTTCCCAACAATTAACATTTTCTCACTTAAAGTCTCTCTTTAAACATATACACATTACTTACGCTTCTATATCCATAAATGAAAAATAATAAGACTAAACGCATAGAACACCCCCATAAGGCTGACAAGCTGGTATAGTTCTATAAATAGTTTGTGAAATACAGTTTTTAAAGGAGCTACAAATGTCACTTAAATTTTGTTTCTGAAATTCTGTTCCTAAACTATTTGGCTGGTCTGCTAGCTGCCAATTAGCTGCAGGTTGATCTTGTTTCTATCCAACAGTATTTGGATTTCAGCTATAAAGCAATGACAATTCTTTTCCACTAGCGCACCTTACAAATTCTTTCAATTAACTGCCTTTTATCCTTATTTATGCCTGTGGGGTGGATACTTAAAATCCTCAACTTAATTTTTTGCTGTGTGTATATATCCAGCGTTATTTTCCAAAAGCCTATTTATGTTTTCCTTTATAAATTGCATCTAATCAGTTTCCACTAGGTTGGTTGCCCTTATAATGCTAAGTGATTACTATCTTGAAGACTGTTTTATAATATAATTTAATTTGCAATAATTAAAAGGTTAAAAAAAAATAAAAAAATTGCTAAATTGCTGTAGTCATATATTTAAAGGCATTATGCCTGGATAACAAAATAATAAAGCTGTCTATAAATGTCTTTCCCTTAAAAGTAAAGAACTAACATGTAACCTTTTCAAAAATAAAATACGAATACAATATATTTTACAACTGAAATATAATTTAACTTCAATCCACACTTTAAAACAGTGCAAACAGAAATGAAAGCAGTTTCACTTCTCTTTAAAGCTTTCAATTTTTTTAATTTATTTATTTATTTTTTTTTTTAAGAGTCTTGGTAGGACAAAATGATGCTAAGAATTCGCAGAACCACAGAATTGAAGGGGTTGGAAGGGACGTCCAGAGATCATCAAGTCCAACCCCTCTGCCAAAGCAGGTTCCCTACAGTAGGCTGCCCAGGGAGGCGTCCAGACAGGCCTTTACTATCTCCAGAGAAGGAGACTCCACAACCTCCCTGGGCAGCCTGTCCCAGTGCGCCGTCACCCTCACCGTGAAGTTCTTTCGCATGTTGGTGCAGAACTTCCTATGCTCCATTTTGTGGCCCTTGCCACTTGTCCCGTCCCCACAAACCACTGAAAAGAGGTTGGCCAAATCCCTCTGTCTCACAAAAATTCTGAAACATCTGAAATTCTGAAGTTAAACATAAATTGGTATCAGAAAAAAAACACTTGCTTTTTAGATTCCTTGCATCATTTTTCCACCCGTAGATTTTGCAAAAACACCAGAAAAATATTCTTGAAATATTTTTGTAAGTATAAACACACTGGACATTTTTAGTACGTTTTATCTTTACGCATCTAGCTAACATTTGAGAGTCATTTGCTATTGGTCCTTCTGAGGAGAGGAGAGTTTTTAATGGGATAATATTTTAGATATTCTGACTAGCCTAGTCATTGTGCCCTCTTAGAAAATTAAGTACAAAAAAATTCTCGTTATCGTTTCTTAGCATGTCTCACCCTAGGATATCTGTAAGCTTTGCTGAAACAAAATACTTGTGTTTCACAACGTGCATGCACAGTGGGGAAAAACAGGCTGCATTTTACCTGCAGCTCTGGGGTGCTTCAAATTACTATAGAAACTAAGGACTGAAAGGGAGCAAGGTACGATTTCTCCAGCTGAAATGCAAACCAAACTGAAGCAGTGGACCAGTAAGCTGTGCCTTGTGGAAAATGCGCTCTAGCAACCAAAAATACTTAGGATTTATGCTTTATCCAGCAGATATCTCTCTGTCTTCAGCACACTTCCTAATACCATTATAGATTACTGAACCAGAACCATTTGACTTTTGGAGACATTTACTCTTTCCTTTGAGATTTTTCTGGCCCAAGAAATAGAACTGCACAAAGTAGAAACTAACGATTAAGAAATTGAAAGGAGAAAACAAGCTTCTGATTTTTCCCAGGCAATGTTTCCCTTATCTCCTGGGTTTCAACAAAAACTTAGGAAAATGTATGCAGGACTGAGCAGTGTGACAGGTCAGGGTGAAGGGAAGGCAGGCAAAGGTAGAGTTGTGTTATTGGAGGTATTAACTCTCTATGCCTGGTAATATTCAAAAACTCCCAAACATTAACACAGACTAAGAAAATCAGTTTTCCCTCAATGCTTTTGTCACTGAACTCCTCCTTTTCATGAATTACAGCAGCAGTCTACTTCCATTAATATCTTACAAACTTCCTCAAGTCTGATTCACTCCTTTTAGAAACAAAAATATTTAGGTAGCTGTGCTCCCATTCCAGTCTTGTCAATGAGCCTCATAAAATGGTGCTTCTTCACTCTGAGCAGCAGCCAGTCTGGGTCACGGACTGCAGCTACGCTGAGCTGCTTCCTGAAATGTCAGTCTTTCATGTTTTACAACCCCATTTGAAATGGAGCATTCTGAAGGCTGCATTTTGCATCCATTCAGGACAGACACTTTTCCCTGAGATTAGCTGCCACCCCAACAGAAGTGAAATTTCCCATGTTTCTTAAGCTACAGAAAAGTGAGATGTGGAGAAGACAAAACAATTGGTTCAGGCCAACATGAAACCTTACATCTGTCTTTGTATACGCTCTGTCTGTCTTTGAGGAAACCAACATTTGCTTCAGCACTTTTACACTCATACTTCTACCACTGAGCCACAAGTTATTATAGCAAAATACTTTCCAGCTAGATCCAATAAATGTGTGTTTGAGGTGGAAGAAATAAAAGAACATTTATTTCACTTAACTAGCTTCTTTGTTTTAATGGCTTATTTTGAGGTTCCACTCAACCTCAAATATGCTATGCCATATTAAATACACCCCCAAACTGGAAATTTCCCTTTCAGCACTTAACTATCCACCTTTATGCACCTCTAAAATGTAAACTGGGTTACAACCAACACTGTTTCCTCTAGGGTAAAGGTCTTCTCCCCACCTAACCCCCCTCAGATACTATCTCATACAGCTCAGCAAGGTTTAATTTATCTCAGTCATCCTCTTAAGTTAAAACACAAGTTTGTAAAACGTGCCTTCTGATCAGTGCCTTAGATTAATCTTACTATTAGAGTTAGTGGCAGAAACAAGAGTCTTGGCATTCAAGTTATGACTTGTTTAGGAAATTGATATTGGCATTTTCTGCATCATTTGCTTTTTCTCCAGTGAATTACTTTCCTGTCTTTGATTGTCCTAAAGAATTTTTAACCTTATGGGAGAATAAAACTAATTAAAAAAAAACTGCCAAATTTAACTTCAGGCAGAGAGTCTGGGCTTCCTCTTGAAGTTAATGTACCTATTGATCTGTTAAAATAATAAACTGGAAGTAGCAGTCTATCACAGAAAATAGATGTTGGAGGTCAAACACTACTTTATCCTTTAAGGATGAGCATCATGGTTCTCACATCTATAGGTTAACCTGACAATTTTTTAAGACAGAACGGTGAAGAACAGAAAGCAATTAGGTCCTATAAAACAAAAATGGAAATAAAATTAATGCAAAAACTTTTTTTCTCTGCACAGAATCCCTGTAATATTATTTTATCCATATAACAATTATATAATTATACTATTACATCAATACATATACTTACTAGTATTTAAAAGTGTTAATTCTGATTGGGGACAAAACTATACAGTGACACTTTTTTTGGTCATTGTTTTGGACCACAGTAGTTAACAAGTTTTGTTTTAGAACAGTAAAGCAGCCTTAACTCAACTAAGATTTGTGATTTTGTCTTCTCTTCTTTAATGTTTCTTGACTGCAGGTGCTAGTATTACACAAGTCAGGAAAAGTTACATTTCAGATTTTCAGTATCAAAGACAAAACAAATCAATTTTAATTTCTCAAGAGATGAAACTGCTGATGCAGAAGGTCATTAAATTATGTTGCTGTTCAGTAGCACTGGAGTCCAGAATAAAGGGACTTACAAAATGACAATCATTGAAGTTGAGAAGATGAAAAGAAAGGAAGAGCTTCTGATTCCTAGTGTCATACTGGGGCTTTTCAAAGAGGTAAGGAAGGGGGCCCCATAGATGATTAAAAAAAATCCTCCTCATTTATTGCATATTACTGGATATATCAACAAGATAGCCAGGTGCTACCTTAGAGATGCCAATTCTTGCATGATATAGGCATATATGAGCAAAATTACAACATCAAAATAGAATTAATCTTTGATATTAGTTCTCCTCCATCATCATTGCTCTGTGCATTAGCCATATGTTTAAATTAAAAAAAAAAAATCAAGCTGGTATTCATTTCAACCAGTTCATTCACCAGTTTCCCTCTAGTACCTTTTCCTAGCAAATCTTTAAAACAGTAATTATCACAGAAACATGTTTAAAAATATTAAAATTCACTTATAATATCAGCTGGAAGACAGGAAGACACCATATAGAAAAAAAAAAAAAAGCAAAAAAAAAAAACCAACACAGAAACAATGCTAAATAAGAAAAGCTTGGAATCTGAAATTAGAATCTGTGATCTAGGTCCAACACTGAACCACAGTACACAAAGATGGTGCTGCATTTTACTGATTCCTTCTTTCTGAAATCCTTTGGAAAGTGTCATCAGCATAACCACCATGATCACAGTCTCCCTAAATCCATCACAGTATCCCACAAGAAACTTGAGCTATATCATAATATTACGATAAACCATACCAAAATATCCCCCTATAAACTTGTATTGTCCTAGTCAAAGAGCTTGTGTGAATAGCTTACATATTCATCTGAATTTGAAGCCAGAAAGACTTAAAATAGATTTTTTAATCTATTTTTACCTTCCCTTTTTGTCCTTTTTCTTTCTCTAGCTATTCTCTTCCCTTTTATCCTTTATTTGCCTTTTGTTTAGCAAATATCAGGTTTATCCAGGCAAGACCACCTCTCACAATGTTGTTCTGAGCCTGTGACCAATGCAGCAGTCAAGAGAATTTACCTAAAGCAATTCAACATTCATTCAAGTCTGTCATTTCATGAAATGTCTGATAAGACCATGAGCTGAGCCTATGTTTCTCCATACTGTTTACTGTGTACTTCTACTACAATAAAAGTCTGAAGGGAAAAGAAAAAGTTCTTTTTTTTTTTTTTTTTTTTATTGCCTGCATTTGTCATGTTTCCTCATAAAAGGAGGACTGGTTGGCTCCAGTCCTTCTCAAAAAACTGTCTATTAATCCTCCATCACTCAAATATCCCTAAAATAATTGGTTGTTGCCATCTCAAAATATATCAAAAGCAGGTTGTTGCTGTTACAGACCGTTATTCCTTCTTTTTGCATCTTTAGAATTTATTTAAAGTATCTTCAATCACTTATTAGCCTTGATATTAAACTGGCCAAATGTCTGTACACTTGAAACAGCAAAATAAGCTTAGCTGGTTAGTGTCATAAACAGACTACCTTCAACTCTCTTCACCTGTTACTGTATTTGTATTCAGTATTTCCCTTTGAAACAATGCTGCTCCTGTTATGCAGCATAGCTTAAATTATTTTTAAACATCTACACATTTTAACTAGGTAATGTGGTTTGTTTTCCCAAGATCTGTTGGTTGCATAGCCTTAAACTAGAAATGATTAAGCCCTTTTCTCCTAATATCTACAGTGATCTTACATAAATAATTTATCTGGCTCTTTATTCATTAAACATATTCACTTCCAAACAAATGCATGGAAATCGGTGTGCAAACATTGACTGTAAATGAACTGAACTTCAAACACAGAACAAATAATGAAGGAATATTATCCACACTGAAGTTGTTAACGCTGATGTAATTAGGATTTTAACAATCACTGTTACTAAGATATCAAGTCTTCTTCTTACAGTTATAAGGATAACATCACAAGGTAAGAAATACCAGAACCTTTCACTGAATTATTAGGTGTTTTGTTTTTAAGTTGTTTTTCCTTCCTGAAAGTTGAAAAGTAACCTTGCTTAAACAATTTATATATTATCAACCTTATGTAATTTTGTAAACACAAAGAATAATTTTTACATGTCCAATATTTTACCCATGTATATTTCTGCAAAAGCATCCTATGGAGTCCTTGAATGAGTGCTATGGCAGACTTGCATATTTGGCCTTCCACCTAAGAATATATTTAAAAAAAAAAAAAAACTAAGTGCACAAGTTCTGTAGGCCACCTTCTATTTAAAACATCCTTCTTTTGTAAAATGTAGAATTGAATGTGCCCTTTAAAAAGTTATTCAGGGTATAACAGCCTGTCTAGCTCCCTCTGCATTGCAGCCCTGCCCCTGAGCTTAATGACTGGTTCCATCAATTTGGCATCATCTGCAATCTCTGTGCAAGTGCACACATTCACCTCCAGCAGATCACTGTAACAGGAGAGGTCCCAGGACAGACAGCAGCAGCACTTGGTGACTTATCCAGGCAGGATAGGATGAACTCCCCCTGCACTCTGAGCTTGGCCATACCCAGCCATTTGTCCATCATCCAGGCCGCATGAGAACTTGGACACAACAGCGCTGAGCACCTTGCTAAAGCAAACATAAATGACATCCACCACTCTCCTCTTAATTCACGGAGTTATTTTACCATAGAAGGTAGTCAGATTGGTGAGATGTGATTTACTATTGATAAATCCTTCCTGACTGTTCCCAATCACCTCTTCTCCTTCAAGTACTCAGAACACGTCCTATGGTTTTCCTTGGGACAGAAGTCACATTGAGATACCTCCTGTTACCCTCCAACATCACTGACACAAGCACACAAACTACACCTTGACTGGGATGTCACTAGTGTTATGTAGCAGAATATGGCATGTCCAGCTCTGAAGTCAGCTTCAGATCTCACACAGGCTGATGTCCAACCCCAGCTTTGCTATAATTTTTCAGCTAAGAGTGAGTGCTCAGGCTGTTTGCGAGCTACTGAAAACTGTTACTGCATTAACTGATTGGAAATCTCTATGAGATGGTACGGTTATATTAAATATTTCTGTTAGTCATTAAATGGCAAAACTTTGATGCTTCTAAGTAAACTTCGGAGTGACAAATATATAGAATTTTAAATTTAACGTATTATGACAAATAAAGTCATTTTGAACAGCTAAAAGCAAAAGGCAAGTCTGTCATCCAAAACCATTAGGAAACAACATTTCTCTAAGTACCTATGCATATTTTGCATAAAAGTCGCATAAAGTTCAACTGTCATTCTATGAAATATCAACATCCATCAAATCAAATGACAGCATCTTCCATCATGAACTGTTTGGTATAATGGAAACAGAGTCACTGGAATACAATGCTTTATCAGGATAAATCGCTCCCATTTCAGAAATAAATGTCTCAGCTTCACCTCAGCGTTTATTTCCTATGAATGCCAAGAGCATGCTAAGACATTCATCTAGCAGTGGGAGGACATTATCCCATAGCAACATTCTATTCTGACATTCACTCTTAAATCATTCAAAGCCTATTATTGATGACCCTGATCTAATTTCCAGAATTCTTACACCTCCAGACTAAAGACTTGCTTCCATGGCTGTAACATTGTGACTTCTAAATAGCACACAAGAAGACTCCAAGATCAGAATAGAAAGGTTACACTTTCTGCATTGCTTTAGATAAGGGGACATACTGAAATGCAGAGCTTTATCTTTCAAGATGGGTACTGAGCATGCTGGGTTGAATCTTTTTAGAAGACGTATTACCTCAAAAAGAGTTGCTTTCCTATTTCAAGGCCCTCTGTCCTTATCCAGAATCAAATATGTGAGGAAAAACTAGTCACACTTTTAGTTTTTAATGTTTGTTTCAAATAAGAGCCAACATCAATTTTTGTATCTGTTTGGTAAATTTGGTTTTTGAAGGCTGATAATTGTGCCTACTTTAAATTCATGAATGTAAAACCCAAGATACTTGTTTTAGTGCTGCAGAATTATTTTAACTTAGGAAGTCATTCGGTGAACTCGTAATAGTGCTCCCATTTGCAGGGAGATGAGCAAGAGTACTTGTTTTTGTAGCAGCAAGCATTTAAATGGAGGCTTTTTTCTGATATAAGATGCAATTAAGTAGCAGAATGTTGAAAGTATCCTCAGCACGTACAATGACATTACCCATTTCATCTGCAAAAAACAAAGGCCACTGCCCTTCCTTTTCATACCTGTCACTTTCAGATTCTGAGAATACAGCCAAAACGTTCTTCTAACCCCCATCTATTCAGAGTTTCTCCACGTTCATGCTCAAAGTGATAAAACGGATGGAAACAAAAAATCTGTATTCCATTGGATATTGCAAGATACAATACATCACATTTCAGGAGGTGTGCAAATGTATAAAAATCTATAGCGAGTTGTACTGGGTCTGGCTGGGACAGTCCTATGCTTTCCCTCACCCTCCTGAGGGAGGAGGGGAAGGATAAGAAGGGAGGGGAATCTTCTTACAAAGAGCAAGTGCTATACAAATTGAGGCCCTGCGTCCTAGGAGGTGGAAGAATATCACTTGCTAATGAGAAGTGGAGAATATTTTTTTTCCTCCTTTTTCTTCCTTGCAGCCTTTGCCTTTTCTCTCTTTAAACTGCTCCTACCTCAAACCCACAGGCTGATTTTTTTCCCTCCATCTCATTTTCTGCACAACCCCAACAACCCCTTCTGCTGAAGGAAGGGAGCAGCTGTATGGTACTTAGTTGCCTAACTACAACACCTGGCAGAAATAAGAACACTCCATCTCAAGTTTTGATGTTGACAAACAGGGACAACAAATCCTAAAAAGCAATGAGATGTGCTGGATGATAACATGTCAACACCCAACTGATGTTCAAAGTGGTACATGACAAGAAAGCTGGACAGAAAGGGCCATGTCTTTTGATTCACAGACTGAAATATGCAGCACCTATGCCACTAGAAAATCGTTAAAGACTGACATTTTAGAAGTGCTCTTCTGCGTAGACATCCTTTTATAAGCTTTTTACAACACAGTCATAAAGTATTGATTTACTTTTTTCCACTTTCAGGCTTCTATTGGGTTTTACATAAACTCAACGCTTTCAGTGCTAATATTCATTTTTAACATTGTTTACCAATACTTGACACACAAGACTACTATACTGAAGAGATCTACGTGAAAAACTGTAAAGAATTGTTTTAGAACCCCCGCTGATATATTATGCTTGCAGGTGTCTCTCCACCCATAAGGACAGACAAATTTCAGTTCTCTTATCTATAGAAATCAGTTATGTCCTTAATACTGCTTGCTTATTTTACCCCATATATTAACAGCATATACTTTACTATTTTGGGCAGCATACAGCCACAACTATTTCATAACCATAGCATCAAATGCATGCAGTAACGCTTATTTCAAGGAACACCCAGCACATTTTTAATGAATATGGAAATTCAAGCTTATATACCTTTGCTTTTTCAGTTTTAATTCTAATTTGTAAAAAAAATTAGACTTTAAAACTATAAGATGAAGATAAAAGTGAAAGCAATAAACACTATTTGGGACAATAGGATAATTTAACCGTAGACATCTTCCAAATCATCTTAAGCCTGATCACACAGCAAAGAATTTGCTCGCCCTAAAACCAAGCAAAACCCTTAAAGGTGTTGTGTGTAACCACATTCTCCTCTGCAATACCAGGAAGCAGCCAGAAACTGTGGAATATCTCCAAGTTACGTATTCATATAAAATCTTGTTAGTAATCCAACAAATGCAAGTTGTTTTAAAGATCTTTTGTAAATGCTTCCTCCTGATTTTAAAACACTGCATAGCTGTACAATGATTTATAATGGTAATTTTGTACTATACCTCAAGGAGAATAGACAATATGTTTGTATAATTCTGTTCAGATCAATAAGGTTTGAATAATAACTAAAACCATAAGAGACATAAAGAGCCTTCAGGGAACCTGTTTTCACCATTAAGGAAATGCTTTTGCACCTAATTTAAACATACAATAGACAAACCATCATGTTTCTGGGATTCTTGTTAAGTGCTTTGTTGTGTATTCTACAATTGTAACCAATCTCACAACTACAAACTTAAGCATCAGTTATCCATTCTTAGGAAATGACCTAAAGATATTGGACTAAGGTATACAGTGTGTTCATATACATTTGTTTCCTTGTTAATTAACTATATTCTGATGTAGAAACACCTTCATTTTCATATTCAATATTAAGTCTGAGATGAAGAATTAGGCATTAAAATCAATAAGAAAAAAAATCTAAATAAATAATAGCTCTTACACTGTCTCCTGGTATTACCACCGTACTTTTACAGCAAAGAAGTATATTAAAAAAGGTAGATTGCAAATAAAATAATTAAAATTAATCATGTAAATCATTCAACTATGTATTCCATTAGGACTCTGTAAAACTCTCTTATGTACAAGAGAACTAGATCTAGTTTTCTATTCTGCGTAAGCCTTCCTATTTTTCAAGGTGAAAGTTTTCTTAAAGTAGTGACAGGATTAATTTACAGAACAAACACTTGTTGCCAAATCTGTTGTGCTCAAATCCTCCACAGCTTCAGAGACTGACTATATTCATGACTGCACTTCATTGTACATAATAAAAGTAAAAATTGCCAATAAGCATTAAAAAAAATAATACTTGGCAACTTGCTACATTTTGTTGCTTTTATTCTTACTTTTCCCTCTCCTCCAACTCAGATTATGTGTTTGCTTACACCAGTCTCAGTATCTGTTTTCTTTTCACTTCCAATCTCACCTCCAAGTTCACCCAGTCCTTTCTTCAATACAGTCAACCTGCTGTATGTTCGTTGTTCTTCTGAACTGTTCCTACAATTCTCTCATTCAAATATTCTGCCCACACTGACACCCAGATAACTAACTACAGAAAAGCAAAGCAGTCATCTGCTACTCAAAGGAAAGCATCTGTCTTGGTTGGGCTCTTAGTCACATGACTAGTCTGATGCTGTGCTGCTTTCATATACTAAGGTTTCTTAGAGAGAGCCTGTGATCTTAGTCTTTAAGATATATTGCTCTAAGTACTGGCGAAGCTCAATAAATCTTTCTAATTGCTAACTGAGAAAGTGCAAATATTTTCATGTTTTTCTTCTTGCTGCAGCGCCTGGGGATGAAGGCAGCCAGCTTTTCATACTTGTGTTCTTCTCTGAGTCCTCCTCCAGTACGTCCCACAAGCTCTAACACAGATAGGGTTTTTCCAGGTAACAACAGAATGAAGTCAAGGTCATTTCTGCCAGGTTCCCTTGCTCTGACAGATGTTTCCAAAGCCCAATTTATTTTGACCAGTGACAACTTTGCTACAGGCAAATCACGGCATTCATTAAGGAAGCCTACTTAGGCCAATATCACATCAGGGATGTCAGGTTCCTATTTGCAAAACAAGGGATGAGTCCACATAAGGGAATGGCAAGTGTTTGGAACATGGCACCTCTTGGGCAACATACACTAACTATCCTTTCCTCTACAGTAGCAAAACAGCATGTCTAACTTCCCATGTTCCTGTTCCTGACACATAGCTACCTCCATTTTTTCAGAAAAAAAGAACCTCACTCCTCATCAAGAAGGCTGTAAAATTCATTTTGGACAAAATTTTTGGAGAATCCTGGGCTGGCTCTGACCTTAGTCACACTATGTCTAACCTATAAGCATCATTAGCTTCTTCAGAAGTACATAGTGGAGAGCGTCTTTTGGAGACTTTCATGTTTACTCTCCATAAGCCTCAAATCAAACAGAAGGCCATCAAGTTTCAGCAAAAAAGTAAAGCAAAAAAGTAAAGCAAAAAAGTAAAGCAAAAAAGTAAAGCAAAAAAGTAAAGCAAAAGTAAAGCAAAAGTAAAGCAAAAGTAAAGCAAAAGTAAAGCAAAAGTAAAGCAAAAGTAAAGCAAAAGTAAAGCAAAAGTAAAGCAAAAGTAAAGCAAAAGTAAAGCAAAAGTAAAGCAAAAGTAAAGCAAAAGTAAAGCAAAAGTAAAGCAAAAGTAAAGCAAAAGTAAAGCAAAAGTAAAGCAAAAGTAAAGCAAAAGTAAAGCAAAAGTAAAGCAAAAGTAAAGCAAAAGTAAAGCAAAAGTAAAGCAAAAGTAAAGCAAAAGTAAAGCAAAAGTAAAGCAAAAGTAAAGCAAAAGTAAAGCAAAAGTAAAGCAAAAGTAAAGCAAAAGTAAAGCAAAAGTAAAGCAAAAGTAAAGCAAAAGTAAAGCAAAAGTAAAGCAAAAGTAAAGCAAAAGTAAAGCAAAAGTAAAGCAAAAGGAATGTCAAAGTGCAGAGCAGCAAAATCTTCCCCTCCCTATCAGTCTTCATTACTGAAGAACACTGATAAGAAGTGCATAGACAAAATGTCAGATGTAGTCATGTAAACCAAGAACAGAGAACTGCAAGTCTGCAAGCATAAGGTTGTCAAATACAGCAACAAATGCTGCAGGTTGTGATAGAGAAAATCAGACTGCAGGTTTTGATACTAAATTTCTATCTATTTCCCTCATTTTATTAGACATAAAACGCTGGTATTTACTTACACTTATCACTGCGGGTTAGAGGTATTGAGAAAAAACATTTGAGTGTTCATACAATGAAATATCTTTGTCTGAACTTGGGTTAAATGTTGGTCAAAGAATGCAAAAGCTTATTGTGTTATGCACATGCATCTGCTAGCTTTTAATTTAGTTGGTGAGAGAGGAAGTAAAACATAAACTAGGTCACAGTGTTGTTGATCAAGTTTTTTTTTTTTTTTTTTTTTTTTTTTTTTACAAATAAATGACTGTAGCACCTCATGCAACTAACACATACATTCACTATAAGCACAAGAATTATCACTCCAGGGTACCTTCTCATTTAGTGCAAAGTAATTATTTCAACACTTGTATTGTTCTGTATTATTTGTATTACAACAGAATTAAAATTTAGGCCATGTGAAACTACAAAGAAAATTTCTCTAGGTAACCATAGAAGTCAAATACACCAGCATTCAGAACAGACTTCTTGGTCAGCATCCCAGAGTGGAAGCTTCACTTGCTTAGCACCCCATGTAGCTGAATCTATACTTCTGTTGTTGCCTAAATCAATGTATTAAATGGGCTGCAAATTAGATTAAAATTTTTATGACCATTTTAAATGGTTCTCCCTCCTTCTCCAATTAAACATGAAAGCATTTAAAATCCACCATACAGCTCTTCTCCTTAAAGTATGTTCATCTATAACCTAAGGCTGGCAAGATGAAGAAAAGCTTGCAGAGATTTCAGTTATAACATATTTCCCTTTGAAGCAATTCAAAGGTTCAGATATAGTACTTCATCCATTTTAATAACAGCTTTAGGAAACTGAAGCAAAATTAAAAAAAAAAAAAAAAAAAAAAAAAGCTTTTAAAACTTTCTTATATCCCACAAAATGTTACAATTACACAGCTTTTTTTTCCCCCCATGGAACGCCCCTTCTCACCTTGATAAACACAAGATTACAGAAAAAAAAAAAAATACTAGGAAAAAAAAAAAGACATTCACCCCTCTTTCACTATTTGACTCTCTTTGTGTCGAGCATATTACTACTCACTAGCTTCTCATCTTCTGAGGAAAACGCTATTCTCTCATTCTTATAACAAGATAAGATCTATGTTCAAATAAAAATCCCCAAAACGCAATGGCATTTTTCCTTGCATTCTTAACACTGCTGAGATAACACAAAAGGTCCAATTTTCTCCTACATTCTAATGCAGAGACAATCTAGAAAGCGAGCACATTAAGGGACAGGCTTGGAGGAAATGCTGAGGACCAACACTCACCCCAATTTTTAACTTCACACACAGCTACCATAGTTTGTGGTCTTCAGCTCCCTGCAGAACAACATGTACAGCTCGCTCCTCTCTTCCCCCAGACCAACCTCCCCAGCATACTCACAGCCTGGCCAAACAGAAAAGCCCACAGGCATGAGCAGTAGGCACAAAGCAAGGTGTGAGGTGCCCCAGCACTCAGAGAGGACACCTCACCTCCCGCCACAAAATGGAGCTGGTGATACCCCAGGGCTCTGTGAGGCAGCCACAGCCACCCTGCACTCAGAGCCCTGCTCCTACCCGCTCCCCAACTCTCCTCCTAGCTCCCCACCCCCAAGAAGAAAAAGTCTAAAAAACACATGAAGACTCACCTGAACTGAACGTGGTACACTGAAAGTCAGGTTCCAACAACACTCCAGGCAGCTACGTTGCTGTGAGGGTAAGAAGATGCCCCAGCAAGCACAGCTGGCCTCAGGAGGGCCCAGGTGGCCGAGGCACGACTGCTGGCTGTAGCCACCCAGCTGACACTCACCTGCAGTTGATACTACTGCACCCAAAACCCTCACCTGAAGAGTTTTTGTGACACTTATTTATTTCCACCAAAAAATAAAAAAATAAAAAAAATACCAGAACACTTCACAGCACTCAGTCACAAATGACAGGTGAGATGCATATTAAGTAAGTCTTCCTTTATAGTCAACTTAATTAGCATAAATGCTCTTTTTGCTTCATTTGCTACAGCAATGCTTTACAGAAAAGCCACAAGTAATGGTTCTTCAGAGAAGAGTGTTAACACCCTGCCCACCTGGAAATGACAGCAGGGTTTAGATTCACTTCCTCCACTCTCCTCCCCCCCAAAATTAATAGAAATTAAGAACTCACTACTCACATTTTGCAATAAATATGTTGAAAGCATTAAATAGGAGGCTAAACTGTCCTACAAAGGTTTTAACAGCCCCAGGTGCACAGTGTAAATGAAGCACTATGTGCCCCAATCTCTTCAGCTCTGCCAGCAGGAAGCCAGCACTGAGGGCTGATCCCCACAGCCACGCATCTTTGGTTTACTCTGGTAAGAGCCAGGTATATCTAATTGCTTCCAAAAGGGATATACACTGAGTTTTATTTTATTTTCAGAACTGCCGTGTATGTACAAATATAGTGATTTTATTCAGGCTTCTCAGAAAAGACCTTTAAGCACGTTTCTAACTACTTTCTAACTTACCACTCAGTGAAATATACTGGGTGAGATGGAAAACACAGGGAGATCACAGCTGGAATGCATTTTATGTCATCACAGCAACACTTTACTAAACTCAGCTGAAACAGGTGTGCAGTTGGGTATTTTTAGCCAAGATTGGATAGTTGGCTGACCAAAGCAGGGCTATTTCTACCTAAATGATCATCAAAATGTGTGTTTTTTCTTATATATCTATTCTTGCAGGGCACTTGCCCTCTTGCTCAGAGACTATGTGTTTGGTTGTTACTTGGTACTTTTGGCACAGGATACTTTCTGCAGTGCTTCCACAACAAATTCCTTAGAACTTGTATGTTTTAATACAGTTATAATCACCTCAAGAAAGGTGAGGGAAAGGATCCTCAACTGAGTATACAAGCCACCTGTAGCCAATACCAGTATGTTGCAGGACAGAAATTTACTTCCTCAGAGGTTAAAGCAGTACCTAAAGGTTTGTTTCTCCTAAGCCCCCCTTAGTGTGCTAGTCTGAATGCACCAAGAGGAAATCAGGAAAGGTAATAATTCCCCCCACCCCAAATACTCAGTCACACTCTGACAATCTGTTGGTTTTATACAGATATAATGTCCACCTCTCACCACAACTCTGTATTTAATGATATTTTAAGGAAAGCTGGGTAAACTCCTACCTTTGTCTTCATTATATATGTGGGCCAAATTAATTTAACTTGAGTGCGAAGTGAAGAAAAGACCTCTAAAATATATATACTGTCCTTTAGAGGACAAGTAAAACAGCACAGAAAGGCAGATGCTTTCAACAAACTGCCTACAGGCCAGCCAGTTTTGGCATGTATGAAGAAACACACCTCAGTCTCCGATAGAGCTTAGTATACTTTTGCCGACTGCTCACCCAGTTTCCCAGGAATGATTCATCCCAAACTCAGATATGACCTACTGAGGAAAAAAGAATGCCTTTTGGATGTAGCCTTTCACAGTTGACAACTCTGTAAAGGGAAATACCACTTATTTAGAGATACTCCTTCTTCACAAATCCTGATGCAAAGATTAGATAGCTGCTTTCCTCCTTTGCAACTTCCATGTTTCAGAATGGAATAGCTGATAAGACAATGTTAGCAACCATTTAAATGTATTATTTTATTACATCAGTGACCAGAGAAGTTAGGTGCTTAGAGTTCTAGGTAAAATAAAGTTTTCCTACTAAAAATGTTCAGTGACAACTTTACATATTTGGAAAACAAAAAACCAAAACACACAGAACAAACAAACATACACAAAGAGGGTTAAAGGTCAGCAAGACGGCTTCTTAAAAGCAACATAAAAAACTCTGCAGGCACACCAGTAACTAACTCCCCAGTGCACGCTTTCAAATACAAGACCACTCAGAACCTGAATAAAACACAATGATCTGTTGGAGTTTAGCCTTGCCATCTAACATTAAAATTATATGATTCTTTGTCAACAATCATTATTTTCACGTTCTAGGTGATATGAGAACGCTCCAATTCTTAGTTAGAATAAATATTTGATACTACTCTGTAAATCTCTCTAATCTCTTTGCAGCATCACAATAACTATCATGAGACATCCTGCTCTCTTTCACATAGGAAGCCTAGAATGTATGTGGGCTTTGGTTCTCTAAAGCACATTTAAATTCAGAGGGGAGGGATATGCCAGAGTGTGGCTGGGTTTATGATCTGACAGGCACCTCCAGTCCAGGAAATTGCAGAAAAGATTTGACAGAAATTAATCAACCTTGAGCTGTTAACACAGTACTTTTGTGACTTGATTGCTCTCTTTCAGTCCAGCACTGAATCAGGTTTATGTCCCCAGCTTGGTCTAATGAATATGGGCTAACACACACTCCCAATTATACTGGAAAAGCCAACAGGAAAGAATATTGATTTTATTTTAACCCTTGCTCTAAACAATTTACAGAGGAGTAACGCCATACTCGACACACGCCCCAACTTTGCCTTTTCAGATTCTACCCATCTAAATGAATGCACTGGGGACTGTGGCAGCTACACAATAGGGATCAGACCACACAAGCACATTTGACTTGTTTAGGATTTTTCACAGCCCTCTGCTTAAGGGCTTCCTCCTTTTCTCCTCTATTTTGTTGAGGAAAGAAATAAGTATCATTGAGTACTATGTGGAACAGGATTTTGCAGTATCTAGCTAAAGATTCCTGCCTTTCCCCGCACTCACGACTCAGAATAAACATTGTCATTATTTTTTATTTGGTTTAGGCAACAAAGCTCATATCTTTTAACTGCTAAAGAGACTGAGAAAAAACATGCTTCAAAACAATTTCCAAAAGACAGTAGAGCTGCTATAACACCACTTCAAAAGGTCTGGCTAACCTTTTGTAGCATTAGCTAAATTTGGATTTGCTCTTATGATTTAAGAACTTTTCAGTTTGATGTCTTTTCAACACGCCATTGGTAGAAATAAGCTGTTATAAAGACAAAGGCTGAATTTTTCAAAACTATACAGGAATCTGGACTCCATTTTTTAAAAACTGCTCACTCTTAGGAGCAAAATTCTCCCTGAAGTTAAGGGGAGATGTAATTCATTTAGACACCTCTGGCTATCTTACAAACTCATTCAAATTAAAACGAGTGAAATTTCATTTAAATGCACAAGGCTTTGTAATTTTCATACTAAAATACAACAAAGATTACTTATTTTCTCTGACATGAAGCTTCTTGGTTGTGCTATGGTCAGTTTACAAATTGTGCCAAGAAACATAACCTAAGATGGCACAAATACTTAAAACTTCCAGTTTTTAAGTATTCAAACTGCTATTTATTTTGAATAGGTTACTTGACCTTTTCATTATTTAGGAAGTGCAATACATATTTTATAATATTATTTCCATTAAAAAGTTTTAGGAAAATGAAAGCATAAATTATGCCTGGTTTTGAAAAAGCTGTGTTGTGTTTTTTTTTTAAGGGAATTTGTCTGTTGGTCATAGGCTCCAAGGAGACCTTCATGACCAATGTTGCTGGGATTTCCTGTGCTGTTACCTAATAAACAGTGTTGCAGCCTAGAAACTATGACTTGTTCTTGGGGTTGTTCTTCGGAAGAAATACAGTATCACCACAACTGGGGAAAAAAAAAATACTTTTTTTTTTTTTTTTTTTAATATTTTTAAGTGTTGTATGTCCACTGTACAGGGGGAGAGTTGGCCAGGTTTTACAAAATATTATCATTCCATCTCCTTGTTCTATTCAGCAATAAAGTACTTAAACCCTTTTTTGGTACTTCAGTCTATATCCTAAAGCATGTTTCAAGCATATTCACTGGGGTGTGGGACCTCTGAACACAGTGAATAGCTTATCCTAAAACTCTCTTTCATGTAAAAAAATACACCTATTACTATTGTCAGCTTAAAGACACTTTACAAAACTCCAGTTTCTCTGCTGATACTGTTGTTGAAATGTATGACTGCATATAAACAGAAGATAATTTAGCTGCAACGTAAATCCCAATTCATGACCTATATGAAGATATTCTAGCACCCTAGAAACATGTCAGAGTATTAATACCTCCTAAATGGCCTCATTGTTGGAGTTTGTGCAGCATTTTCTGTTTCATTTCTTCATTTCCATGAAGGTCCAATAGAAAGTATGTTAGCCTGAACAAGAATACAGTATGGCAATAGTCAATGAGATCTTGAGAGACGGGCAGGAATCTTTTTCCATTCTGTTGAATAAATGAAATGCGTGGGTTTTTTTTGCATCTCAGCTCATAACGGTATTACTGTTTTAACTCTTCCCTCAATAATCTTCACTTCACCATTTAATTCTGTTTTCTTCTTGATTCTTTTCTTTCTGCAACATCTGTAATTTACAGTCTTTCACCCCCAAAGCAAAAGTTCTTTGTCTGTCTCCCCTTTTCTGGCAGGTCTAGTATTAGAAATCATAAGCAAATGGGAAGGATCATAATGACAACAACAGGCAGATGATTTATCATTAAGATTATATGCCAAAACGTGTAACAAAATGTACGACGCAATCTCTGTGTTAATGTTTTAGTGAGCTCAAATGTCACATTAGAAAAATTATGACAGGTGATAACTGACAGTATTAGAATGGTGATAAAATTAACTGTTTATAAGATGAGATTATACTTTAAAGGTTACAGAAGATGAAAAATGTGATTCACAGAAGATAACCAAGCCGTCTGGGACCAGTCAACACAACAAAATTCACCACAGCAATATTCACTAAAAAACAAGAAGTCCTACATCAGGTATTGTGGCAATCAGGCAGGTGAGACTGTGGTGGTTTTACCTTGCTAGGCAGCTGAACCACTCTCTCATTCACCTCCACAGAAGAGGGGAAGAATCACAGAATCATAAAGGTTGGAAGAGACCTTCAAGATCACCTGGTTCAACCGTCATTCTACTACAAATGTCACCCACTAAACCATGTCCCTAAGCACCAAGTCCAACCTTATCTTGAATACCCCTAGAACAAGAAAAGGAAAGAAACAACTCGCAGGTTGAGATAAGAATAATTTAATTAAATGAAAAATAATTAAGGGAAAATTATTACTAATTAAATAATTTAACTAAAGGGAAAAGGAAAAAGGGAAAATAAAAAGGCAGAGGCTGTGTGGAAGCACAGAGGAAAGAAATTACTCTCTACTTCCCATCAATGAGCAATGTTTGACTACCTCCTTGAAGCAGGGCCTCAATGCATGTAGCCATTTTTCAGGAGGACAGTCTCCTAAAAGCCTGGCTGCTCCTTTTTTGTCTTTTGGGCTTAGATTTTCTTCATTTTTATTACTATCTTTACCTCTAAACACTGTACTCAATGCAAAATAAGAGAGGAAAATATATAGGTTAGACTTAAGTGTTAGGCATCTTCGCCTCTGAAAGTATACAGAGACCACCCCCAAAAGGAAATCTTTTAATGCTTCAAATAGAGCTGAACTGACCAACACGTCCAAAAATCCTGCACTGAATCTGAAGTGGGAAATGGGAAGCTTTCACCCCTGAATATTATACTGCAGGTGTCTGGCCTTTATCCCCTGATTTTCTGGTAATTCCTAACAAAGGATTCATTGTTCTGTAAACCTAACTAAATGAACACTTAACTGGAGAGTATTTTCAGAAGCTTCACTTCAGAAAGATAATCATCTCCACAAGAAAGAACAGAACACTAAGCAGAGTAATTGCAATGTACATGAATGATGCCATGTTCTACTTCTTCAACTCTCTGAAGCCCAAGCTTATACTTCTATCAAAGAAGTTAGATCGTGAAGAGGAACATCTTACAGGCTTGAAAGCGCCACATTTGTAAGTCTAGCTCACCTCTCTAACGTCAGACTATTACCAGATTCAAAACTTTATCCTCTGTGAGATTTATCAGATCCCTGGGAAGAGAACTGAGATTTCCCCCCTTTGCAGCATAGCAAAATATTTTCCTAAAGTCACAGGGAAATCTCTCACCTAAACAGTAAGATGTCAATGCCCTAAGAGCTGTTAGCACTTGAGTCTGCATGGCACACAAGCAGGATAGCTTCTAGAAATCTGTTATGTTTAATATAGTACTATCATCCTCAACAGGTACACAGGAACGCAACATAAGAGATTAACAGAATCTATAGCTTTTCTTTCCTTCTCTCTCTCTCTCTCTTTTTTTTTTTTTTCTCTTTTTCTTTCCCTCCCTTTTAAATGAGGCTATGAAAATGAGACTGGCACTGAGCCAGTGATCTGAACGGCTAGCCAGGAAAATGAGGCAACTGAATGGAGTAGAAGACAGTGACAGTTGTGCTCATGTTCAGCCTTCAGTTTGCAGAGCCAAGTGGCTTGAGCCCCTTATAGCCTTTAGAGGCAACAAGGAGTGTGAGATAACCCTTCCCTGCATTTATTGGACATTTGGTTCACTCCATTCTAGACCGAGATTGCATTTCAGGACATCAACAGTGTGTAGAGGGCTACCTTTAAGCTTTAGTCTCCACACTGCATTGTAGTATAAATGGCCTCCTGGGCTTGTGGAAATGGTGCATGGTACGATTACCACACAGAATATATATTAAGAAAGAAATAAAAGACCTGATAGTTAATAGTGATCTGAAAACAGAACAGAGAAGGGTAGTTATGTGTTCATTGATTTAATTTTCAGCTACCTTAAAAATAATTAACTTAAAATTGAACATCATATAACCCACAAACATAAGTGATGCAACTTATTTCTGGGATTCTAAAATGTTTCTGCTCAATAAAGAAAGGCTGATATGACTCATTTTTCTAATACACAGTATTCCATCCTTTTTGCTACTTTGATTTCAAGTACTCTTATTTTGGTATTTGGTGCTCACTACCTAGCTTAATATAAAGTCAAACTCCAGAAATATGGTTGAACCCATCAACCTTCTTGTTTTCATTTTTCTTAATATCTGAATTGAAAATTAATTAAATTCTGATTATATTAATTTAATGATTTCATAAAAGGGGATTAATTGTTTATCAGATTAATCTCCACTGAACTCATCTGCTGCCACATCATCAAGGCTTCAAGAGTTCATAAAAGCAGCTGAAAGTCCTTTGTAAATAATAGCTGTTCATAATAAGACCACATCAAGCTATTTCCCTAAATTAGGAAGCATGAAATAGTTTTAATGATAAAAGTTACAATTTAAACAAAAACTGTAATGCCAGCAGTTTCTCTATCAGGGATCTCTTTCATCTAGTTTCTGTTCCTACAGTCTATCTACCATATTAAGGAGAATCCTGATGTTCAAGAGGTGCAATATGAAAATGCAAGGCTTAGCAGAAATGAAGAAAGAATTAAAAAAAAAAAAAAGTTGCTATCCTAAAAAAATAGATTGCAGAGAACTACCTCTCAAAAGCAATTGCAATACAGCATTCTAGTGATGAAATAAATTCAAGATAAACAGAATATAAAACAATTGCAATCACTGCCATTTATTGTTTTTAAGAATTTGTTTTGTTTTTAACCTCTATTCACTGATAAAACAGCTTTAATAAAAAAGAACAGTAAATCAAGGGTTGAGGCTGGCTACATAGCATCAAACATTTAATTGTAGCAATATTGTAAAATATATCTATATTGCAGTGACTGTATAAATGTATCCACAACACATAAAAGTCATTATGAGAAACAAGAATCTGTGAGAGAACACACCAGTGCATGATACTTCTGTGATGGGTGGATTGCTTGTGTATCTGCTGCAAAGCTTGCTGAGACTAGACCCCTTTTTGTCATGATTCCCCTGCTTTCTTACTAAAATCCTGTTATTTATTTGTTAATCAGTGATGAGAAGGATACAAATTAAAAGACAATATTTATTCTCAGGAGTTTACAAACTAAAAAGCTAACTAAAGTTATTGGAATAAAAATACATAGAATACAATTAGTATAGTTGTTAAATACTAAAAGCTTTACATTCTTCATGTATTATGAATGGTTTTGAAGCACTTTTCATCAGGGGGCAGTAATCATCAGAATCTCATTACTCAGGCAGTCACCATCCTGATTACTATCATCCAACAATTTACTAAATCAGAAATTAACATTTAGTGAACCACTACCATGTAAGTGGGAACCCTCAGGGAAACTACCTATATTTACAATATACAGAAGATATTTTTCTTGTATAAAATATGCAATGGTTCTGAGCCATGGGTTTATAATGCATTACAATTTATAACCAATTGGGTTGGATGGCAGCTGCCAGAAAGATTAGACAGTTGCATAATCATAAGGAAAATCTTATCCACTCCCCAACTAGTATGAAGTAATTTCAGGAAGAGTTTAAGAAAAAAAAAAAATAACGTAAAGGATAAGATATCATAACAGAACAGTAAGTAAAAAGATCAGAGAAGACTGATGGTATCCTGAAAGACTGCTGATCTGAATCTGAAAGATTCTGCCCCCAGGAAGTGGTTTATAGGGTTTTCCCACTGCACCAGGGATTACTTGCTGTTGTCCTTACTAGGCAAGGCTTACGCTTATCTCTGTTTTTAAGTCACTCAGTTTTTAAGTCACTTTCTGCTATTCTTTAGGGCTCTAACTGCTCTGTAACTGTTTTCCTTCTAAAAGTGACTTAGTGCAACATCCAGCTAGCCCTTACGCAGCAGTCTTCTAGGGTAATTCTCTTTTTCTGTCACCCATCACCATTTACATATGTTTCAACTCTGTTAAGAAAATAGATACTGAAGTAAATGTACAGTATCACTTAAGAAGTTATCTAATCAAATGCAGTTATGCAAATGCCATTCTCTGAAGTCAGCATAATTTGAATAATAGGTCTTAATTGCCAAATTAAGGACAACATCCTTGTTACAAAGCCTGTAGTCTATAGTCTCATTACTGCCCATCCTGGAATACAAAACCTGGCTACTTGCCAGCCTGACAGAATCAGACATATCTCTGTTACTCACCAAATCTCAGGACACATACAAAAGAGGTTAGTCTCATCCACTAACAGCGAAGAGCTTTTCAAAAACACCAAATTTTAACTTCCACCTAGAACCAAACCAGACTTCAACAATTACTATTTTCCGAAGGAGCTGACTGAAATGCAGACTGATATTGGGAGAAAGATTTCAGAATTATTGTGTCCTAGAAATTCAGCAAGGTGTTTCTCCATATTGTCTGACTTTTTCACTGACAAATTCAGCTTATCAGATCAAAGTTGTAAAATTTGATCCATTTTGTCATCAAATGATGGACAGTATGAGGACCAAGGCAGCAGGCACTTACGCTCTAGTCCTTGCTCAAATTAAGAGAGAATAAAGAATAGCTTGGAATTCAGGTAGACATATAAATGCCCTAATGTCAGGTTAAGTTCTCTGACACCCATATCAGCAGAAATCCCTGTATTTACATGAAGCAACATTTTAAATTGTGCAATAAGGAAAAATACACTGAAGTTTTCTGTGCTTTCTCTGCAATGACACTTTGTAAAATAATTCTCATGGATTGCCTTTTCCATGCTTATGGACAGTGCTATAACCCAGTGCCTTCTTTTTGGAAGAATTACTATTCTATTACTATTTCCCTCAGAGGAAAACCATTCACAGCCTAAACAAAATGTGGAGATGTGGTGGACCAACAAATACAGCATCTTTCAAATAGGATACCAAGAAGTTTCCACAGCTGAAAGACATAAAAATAAAGACGTTTTAAAATTCTGACACTTCAAAAATCAGCCCAGTGAAGCTGATACACTCAGTTACATGGAGCACTAAGAGCATGTCACACGGATGTTTTGTTCTGCCAGAAGTCCTCCTCTGAATACCTTTAAAAACAGCCTTTTCATATGTTATCTTCCTCAGAAAAATTATTTTAAAATGTGTGAAGTCTTGAACCTACACATCAAATCACATTGAATACTTTGAGTGGCTCTGTGTGCATAGGAGTATCAAATAATGGGCAAGGCTGGGAGTAACTCAAGTTCAAGCAATCAAAAGCTCCTAACAAATCACTGCTTTACATGAGAGACAGCACAGGAATTTGATAATTTACCATCCTGAAATCAGCTGATTTGCAATCGTACACAAGTTAGATAAGTTTTACAGGAAGAACGAGCAATATTATCCCCATGATCCATTTCAGCAGAACGCCTGCCGCTCCTTCAGGACATGATTTGTACACACCTCTCAGTGAGGTTTCTAATTAAATAAAGATTGATGTAATCAAGAATGCCTGATTGGCCATGTTTGCTTGTTTCCCAAAAGAGAAATATGTCCTCTATTACAGGTTAGAGAATCTGATGTGATTTTGGGGGGTCAGCTTGGTGTTCTGCATTAGCGCTAAAAAAGAGATGCAAGACTATATGGAAACTATCATTTCTAGAGAGCATTTTATTCTGTGAACAATTCATTAAACTGAAGAACTACTTATATTAGGTTGTATTCATCAATGAGAATAACACCCTACAGTGGTGCTACTCATAATGGTAGTGATAATTCTCTCCTGTTTTTGACTTCCCTACACTCACAACTTTATTTAAAAGAAAAATGTGAAGGAGGATTTGTGTTGCTGTTTGCCCAGAGCTCAAGCAGCCAAGCAATTCCTAGCTTACGTAGCTGTTGAAACAATACTTAACCTGAAAGAATAATATAAGAATTTGAATGTATTGGGTTTTATTTTCCAACAACATACCATTTTTATAGGTTACAATGTAGCGGATTATCTTAATCCATTTGTGACCACATTTGCAATCAGAATATCTTTTTATTGCAAACGCAAGTATTTCAAACATTTTTACTAAAACAGGTACAAAATCAAAACCTTTATTTAACTGGAAGGGAGAAAATGATTTTTCTATGGGTGCAGGAAACTTCCTCACCTAGAATTATTCTTACTAGGTATGACAAATTCATCAATAGTAGGTCCAGACCTGCACAGTTGCAACTAAATGCCGCAACCTAAAAATTATTTTCACATCACTAAAACATATCTAGAGTGTGTTCATATCAATATTGCAGCTTTCGTTTCTTAAAGGCTCACCATCTTTATTTCACCACAGCTCACCATCTTTATTTCATACCAAGAGGCGCTTATTATTGAGTACTGACAAAGCAGATTTATAATGCTTATTACTTTTTTCACATCTCATTCATATACTCACGTACAAATAAGCAGTGATACTGATTACTTAATGAAAGCACTTGCGTGAATGTTCAGAACTGTCCTACAGAGTCAAGAGCCTTAAATATACATAATTTCACGAGAATGTACTTATTTGTAAATCCATCTATATTACTTTGTATATTCAATAATTAAATTAAGATTATGAACCAGTAATGCCAAAATTGCTATGTCAAATTTATAACAAGAATGAATATACATATTTAAAAACAAATACTTCCTGAAAACATTTTATTAAGCAAATAATCACACAAAGAGCAAATGCTAAGAATACCCGCAGAATCAAGTTCAAGTTAAGTTGAACTTACTTCATTCTTTATGCTTAAGAAGGTGAAGTTCAGACTATATACAGGTATAGTCTGTTGACTATTTATGTTGCTTTTCTTTAAGAATTCCTAAACTATAAACATACATATTAGTACCACCTACATTTAATGTTTCTTCTCTTCAGTACATTTCAAGCAGCAACTAACTCAACCTTGCCAAAGCTCTAAAAGTTCTATGACTAGGAAATTACAAAGATTTAAGTACAAAAATGAAGAAATACTATCTTGATTTTTATTTTTAATTCTAGTAAACTGATTCCAATCTATTCTGAATATTTTATATAGATGCGCAAGTTTAAAGATATGGAGCAAACAGCCTACAATAAAGTAGAGATAAGAGATGTCTGTAGTTTCAACTAACATATTGGAATAAATAAATAAAAAATAAAAATAAAAAAGAAGAAGAAAAAATGGATGTTTAAAGCTTCTGTTCTGCTTTAAGGCTTTCATTTTTCTATATATTAGCCATTTATTTCTAGCAGCATTACATTTATTAAGGATATATATATTCTGCTCCTTACTTAAATTAAGAATAAAGCTTAATCATATTGCACTTTGATTAATATTTTTCAGGCTTTATTCTGTTGATTATTGTTTTCATATTTTGGCAGCTTGACAAATATTGCCATGTATATTTAAGGAAAAATAATGAACTAAATGAGCTTTTTTTCCCTTCAAGAACTAATTATGGTTATATGCTTGCTCCCTGCAAATCTTAGCCATAAACGGAAACATTGCATTTATCAAAAAATAAAAATAAATGTGGGCACTAGGAATTGTAAAATTAAATATTTAGATATTGTGGTAGAATGAATAAGATGTTAGCTCTGTCTTTTAATAACACAGATTCTTTAAAAGTGCATTTGATAGTACAGTTCTTTTTTTCTTTTCTCCTAATGTGAAAAAAGCTGAGAAACAACAAAAAAAATAAATCCTAGAATATTGTTAAGTTGAAAACCATGTATAATTCAGCACCTACATTGATTTTTAATTTTTATAATGTCTGGCAAAATATTTTGTGGTTCTGAATACTAAGGGAGATAAAGAATATTACAAACAAAATTATTGATTTTATGTGCAGAGAGAAAGGACAAAATAGTTGACAGAAACTAGATCTTTGAATCAGTGGTAGGAATAGAAACACCTTGAACACTAGAGATTTGCATCTAAGTCTACAGGATCGGTCGAGGAAATGAAAAAGAAAAAAAAAAAGAAAAAAGTGAGGAACTTGAGAAACGTTTGACCACAAAAGGGAACACAGAGCCCCTTTAAGACTTTAAATAGAGGAAGGATTGAAACAAGGTGTCACCCACCAGTAGATCTTGCTACATTTTCCTATCTTATTCCAGTGAACTACCTTATAACTGCATACATACATATATTTCTCTCTGCAAAGTAGTTGTGAATGCCTCTTACACTGCCTCACTTTTCAGAAGTCAGTTGACTCTAGTACAATAACATTTTCTCTCATACCAAGGACAAAGGGGATACTCAGTCTGAAAGATGTAAGGGATAATATTCCAAAAATGCTGCCATTAGGTTTGGTAGGAGAACTAGCACAAAAACACCCAAACAAAATGCTTTACAGTTGGTATCAACACCAAGAAAAAATCCTGCAGAAAGAACCAAGACTGACATTGCATTCACACTGTGAAAACACAGCATTTCTTTGGCACTGTAATAAAGATGCCCTTCTTACAGTTGATGTTACAGATTCTGTAACATCAGCCAAACCACCACAGAACTATCCTAGTGTATTTATCAAGGACTATTCTATTCATGAGTAACCCTACACAATAAATTACTGCTTAATATGGCCTAACAGGTCTACTAGAATCTGTAATAAAAAAATAAAAAATAATAATAAAAAAAAAAAGTTAAAGCTTTGCTATGGGAGGTAAATATACTCTCTTCTCCCCTGTCCTTCTAAATTTCATAACTTCAAATACGTACTTGTTCTCAGTTCCTTAGTTACTTTTGTACTGGAGTCATTCATTTATACCCAAAGCTATTCTTGAACAGATATGACAAGTCTTTAGCAGCAGCAACAGATCTCTCTCATTTTTTTCCAGTGACGTAGGTATTTTGTGAGGTGTCTGATGTCCAAGCTAACATACTTCTGTATATCGTCTCTCTGGGAAGACCTGTGTTCTGTCTTTTGCAGTATAGCTTGCAGATGAATGTGCTAAGTTCAAAATTTGTTAAACCTCACTACATACCAGCAATGAACTACAAAACCAGGATACCTAGTTGAATTAAGAGCATCCAAGATCTCCGTGCCACGTGGGTGCCATTCATCTTGACGCAAATCCCAACCCAGACTCTCTTGGATATTACCACTGGTTTCAGCAGATGGTTACCCATTCAGAAGAATCAGTCATGGTGTTAACAGAGAAGAAAATAGCACTGCATTTGCAAAGAACATATTTATTTCTCTTTTACTACTACTTTTGCTCATTCTCAGTTGCATTGGAGATACTATTCTCTTATCATTGATAAAGATTAGCTGTTTTGATCCAGCAGTAGATTTATTTTGCTATCACTGGATTTTGTTTCATATTCAATTTTTCAGTTGTTCAAGTGCTAGCAATTAGGAAGATAAGGCCTGTCAGGAAAGGACCCACATTTGCTGAGTACAGGAAGAAGGTTATGCATTAGAAATATACCATTTTTACAGAGGAGGCTGGAAAAAAGCCAAGGTGCTACTGTCTTCATTTCACTAGAAGAAATGACAACTAGATCCAGTGTTTGGGTTGTTATTACCAGAGCAGTAGGTTCAAATAGCTCTTTAATATTTTATTTTGTATGTATAATTTTAAAGCTATCACCCTTTTTGAAATTTGCTGTTTTAACAGTCATCTATTTGCTGCAATAACACAGCCACAACCATAAAACAGAAGATGCAGAGCTCTTCCAGCAAAACTGGAGAGGCAGAGAATGAGGTTGGGATTTTACCTCAGATTAAATGTTTAGTTGTTTATAATTCTCTGTAGTAGTTGGGTTGGTCAGATTTCCCCAACAACACTATTTTGTGTAATACTCCCCTTAATCAAAAGTGAGCATTGACATTTTATTTTTAAAATTTGCTAATGTTCTAAAACAAAATCTGTTCTGTCCCAGAAGAAAGAACTAAAATCTGATTTCCCAGGTCCTATTTCCCAGGCCCAGGTCCTATTTCCCAGGCCTAGTGGGCTCTATTTCCTCTAAAAGACAGTTACACATACATACGCTGTGTCAAAGAAGAAATTACAAGAATTTATAGTTTTTAGATTAGAGCAAGATAAAATAAGCATATGAGAAAACTGGCTGACAGGTGAGTTGTGAGGTACAAAAATAAGCAAGCAGATCATGGCCTTCCTAAGTCAATTCAAGTTTTTGTTGACAACTAATGGGAAGAGAGGGAAGGCTCTCCTCTTTCACTCCTTTTCTAAGTTGTTTCCATTGTCGTCAGCAAAAAAGCATGTAATGCCTTAAGTGCAGAATACTAAAATATTAATTCCTTTGCCCTAGTTTCATGCTCTGTGCACCATCCTGAAGTGTGATAAGTTACTTATTTTGGTAGCTTGATAAAAAATTGATTGATTCTGATCAGTGCAAACCTCTTAAAAAGCCTATTTTTACTCAAGTATAAACTTAAAAGCCAGCACAACAAAGGTGTAAAAAAAAAAAAAAAAAAAAAAAAAGTTTTCATAAGTTATATTGAATGGTAGCATATGAAGACTACCTCTGCATTCACAAAACTACCTGAAACATGCAATATCTATTCCCTTTTGTCTATTCAGACTTCTGCTTCATAAAGTTCACCTACTGACTTATCAACCTGAAAAAATAATTAAAAGTTAAAATCAGCACAGTTTTTCAGTGCCTTAAATTATTTCCCATTCCTTTTGGGAACAATGACTCAGTTTTCACTTATTTATTCAAAGCTAGACTTTCATTCATAAAGCTGCTTTCACTTCTCTTCTGTTTGGATTTTTGCATCTTTATTATAGGAATATCTTCAAATTCTCACACTTTCTTAATAAAATTAAGCCAAAATGATTTAAAAGTTATGATTTATTTATGATTTAGGCATATCATTTAAAGACAAGTCGGTATCCAAGATAACTTTTGTATGTCATGCCACACCGAATAAACAGATTACACACAGACTGTAGGAGAACAGTAATTATAACTTTTCTGCAGTGCTTTCACATGTAATACAAAAACTACAGTTTCCAGTAAGCAGTGTCTTCCTATTTGTATCTTGTAGATTGAAGCATAAGACTATTTCATTTTCTATACTATTTTCAACACTTACATCAGCTGAGTGTTCAGCCCTACACCCAACAGCTCTCAGTGACAACAGCAGCCTGCCATGCATGGTATATTCTATAGCAGCTCACCCCTAAAGGGGCTGGACCAAGATCACCATATCATTTTATAAAGGGCATTGAAAAGCTGACAGATGGCAACAGATGGGCCAAATCTGATTTGAAGAGAGACTTTTTAATCAAAAATTTTATACAAAGCTTAGGGGGCTTATTCTTTTTCACCACATATGATTTCTGCCTTTCATGATGCTGCTCCCAGTAAGGAGTTCCAAACACCAGCCAGTTTCTACAAATAAGACCAGCACTGTGCTTGCATAAATGGGCAAACGTCCATGGAAGCCAATAGAGCTGCAAAATTTTCCCCTTTGGCCTACATATCCTCTACTCAGACACCACAGGAGTGAAGCAACAGGCAAAGGGCCCATCCGAAGCACAGCCCTCCTCCTCCCCCCCCTCCAACCATAGAAGTTTTGCTGTCCTAAATACAAAGTTCTTGCCCAAAAGCACCTGGAAGTTGATGTTGATTTACTGACATCATTTCAATTCTAGCATCCTCACTAATTGCAGAGTTATATTTCATGTAATTTCTGTAGTTCAGATTCCTCATCGAATGTTAACTGTTCTTGTCTTCATTCATAACTTTTTTCATTAGTGCACCTGGAACATCTCCAAGGCAAGCATCTCAGTAAGGAGCTCAAACCTTGTCAGAAATATCCATTAAATTTGTCAGACATACTAACAAATCAATCAGCCAACCAATAAGCCTTTCAAATATTTTATTTTTAGCAGCTGGTTAAAGAGGGATCCACCATGACTTTATTATAAAAGAAAACAAACAAACACCTAAGCCTAAAATATTGTGGTTTTTAGTTGTATCTACTACTTCAGAATAACATGCACTTACATGTCTTTGTAATGTGATAGAAATAAATTTAAATATCTAAATTACATTTATTTAAATAAATTTAAGGAATTAAAATTTATTTGAAATAATATACTAAATTGTAAAAGCAACTCTTACTGAGATGATTTCTATAATAGGCTGGTTATTGCTCCCATTCATCTATCCAAACTATTTCTCCTGTTTTGAAACTTATACAAAAAAGAAAACTATATATATTAGGATTTTTTTAAGTGAGTTAAAAATAAGAAATTGAAAACTCAATTCCCTCACATATTCAAAGATAATATAAAGCTGTTTTGCAGTAGGCATATCACCATGTTAATTTCATGCCAATAAGCTAGAGCTACACTCAATCAAGTAGCTAAAAAGTAATTGCTTCGCAGAACTAGTTATTTTTCCTCTCAATCCTTGTATTATTTTCTAATCTAAGCATATAAGGTAATGTGAAAAGTTAAGGAAACTAACCTGTGATCTGAATTACTATATTACCAAGACAGTGTAATGTGTGTGTGTGTATGTATTTTAAATGTATATGCTGGTTTAATTTTGTCCAAAGGAGAAAAAGAGAAATTTTAAAAATTATGTCTGTCATAAGCATGTGCAATGTACTTATCTATATTTTACTTATGCATGCTTTCATGGGTTTCCAGTACAAAGAGAATGTCCAAGTTATGGAAGTGTTATGGAAGCGCATAAAAAAGTCAAACCAATTTACAATCCATTAGACTGAAACAAGGAGACATCAAGAGGGAGATCAACTATCCAAAGAAATGGATTAGGGCATCAAAAAGATGACTGAAAGCTGCGTAAACAGTAGTGCTTAGCAATTTCACATCATTTCAATACACTAGCATCTCCTCCTAAATTACACTCTGCTGAGCCAATTAGCTGGGCAGCTCTTGTGTTTGACATCACAGCAGGAGCAGATGGCAATGAGGGCTCTGCAGCACCAGAGATGTGGCTGAGTGTAAAAGACTGCAGAAGACTAACACTAATGATATATTCACCAAATTTCTGTTTGACCCTCTCCCTCATGATGAAGGTGGCAACCAAATAGAAAAGCTAAAACTTCTATAATCAGGAGCGGAATTAGGACAATATAAAGCACTTCAAAAAAGCCTCCTGGCTAGTACTCCATACGAATCTTTCCTGCCTGAAAGATGTCTGTGATGTGAGTGTAAGGTATCACTCCTTATTCCAACCTACTTTCTTATTTTACCCGTTTATTATAAATTCTTGTTTAACAGAGCCTACATTATTGCTTTTCATTACATTAATGCTTGTGCAGCAATACCAAAGAAAAAAGGTGTTTCAATTTTGTATGCAGTTAGCCCTTACTCTTTATAGAAAATGATTTTGTAATAAGAAACGAGATGTACAGAAAACTTGCTCGGATATTGCTTTCTAACTTCTACATTCTTCACACAAAACACTTTTGTCTCTACTTGTCTTGCATAAGAGTATTTCAAGTAAATCAACAGAATACTTTCAGTATGAATAGCTGCTGACTCCAAGCAGCAGAAACATATGTTTGTGCTAAACATTTGTGTTTATCCCTGCTTAATTACTTCCAAGGTATTTCTGAAACCCTGTTTGACTCTCATAAATTTTCATCAAGATGTAATTAAGTGTTCAATGCCTGTTAACTAGATAAGATATAGAGAAAACTATAAGATAAGAAGTTACAAGATAAGAGCTATATATTACCAAGTATTGTAATTCAGAATAATCTCTTCCATTGCCAAGAACAGTCTAGCAGATACAGATCTTCCTGGTGGCATAATCAGGTTTGCTGTAATCCTACTGCATTTCATTTATTTCTAATGGCACGGTATTAATGCCATGTTTTCCCTGCTCAGAATAGCAACAATGGTACATAATAAATGAACAAGTGACTTACTGGGTAAATATATTCTAGATTTTCTGCCCACTACAGGGTGAATAGGTATATTGCACATTGAACCAGTTATTGGCACAAAACAAACTGTAAAGAAAAATTTGCCTTTGAAGGGCAAACAAGAAGCACATAGAAGAGAGCTGAGGATTATGTTCAGCAGTGAGCATGTCTTAGAATAGAATAAATACATTCTCACAAAAAGAATTTAAGAGCTACAGATTCAAGCAAGGAATGCATCAAGGCTCAGGAACATTTGATGACTTGTCAGTACTGCAATAATTATCAATTACAAGAGAATTGCCACGTCCACATCAATTGTGAATAATGAAATTTTTTCCTCCCATACCTTAAAGTATTCTGATAGCAATTTAATTTTAAGTCGATTATATTTTAATTTTAGAAATAATTCATATATTTTTTATTTCATTCCTTTTATTCCTCCATGTAAATTCTCTTACCAGTTTTATGTAGTTAGATAGCAGTTGCTAGTTCATGAAAACATAATCTTCATTCAAATAAATTCCCCAAATTCCCAATACAACCACAACCAAAGGGAATCTTAAATCCAGTCCATTTTCTTCTGCGAAATGGTGAGTATTTAGGTCATTTAATTTTAGGTATCACATCAGAGAAGCTGTGAGGAGCTCACTTTCCCCACTCAGTGAATGGAGCTCTCTCCAACACCCCACTGCCCAAAAACTGGTTAAGTTCCAGATCAGAAACTGTCCTCCCTACATCACCTTTTAGTCTGAGAAATAAGAGTCATGCTGACGTCAGAGAACATATTTAAAATGGCACAACAATTTGATCCATTTAATACAGATGCATCCATCTTCATTTATATGGAGAAGTTGATCCCAAATCATAAAGCAAAGTTTCCACACACTAGCCTATCACCACTGATAAGGTGCCCAACAGTGAAGACTAAGAGACTCTTTAGGTATCTAGGATAAGGTTAGGTATTTCTAATTGTGGGGTTCTTTTGGCTTTGAATTGTTTCTTCAGTTATACATTGGCTTAGATTTGATATTAAATTATATTGCTAGCCCATGTATAGCTTAATATCTGTTTGGAATTTTGAAACAAGGCTTGTCAGAGGCTAGTCTCAGCAACTCTGGAAACTAGCATCCTACAATTCTAGTGAAAAGCTTTTTTTTTTTTTTTTTTTTTTTTTCCCTTTTGCTTTCAATTGCAAAACGTAAAAAGCAAAACAGATCAAGTCATAGTCCCAGCAGCAAGATTGTCAGCGTTGGCTCCTTTGTTGTTTGTTTTGTGGTGGTCTTGTTTGTTGTATTTTTTAAACTTTTGCTGTTCTGCCACTTCATAATCTATAATTCCTGAAGATCAAAGGAATATGAAAAAGCCAGAAGGGAGAATATGTGCGGTAAAAAGTCCATTATATCTGGTAATAAAATCTTTCTTACCAAAGCTGTTTAAAATTAAAAGTAAATGAGTATATTGCAATTAACCTGAAACAAACACAGATGTCCAACAGCATGACAAGTTTGAATCCCTACCAATCTCTTTCATAATCTCACCTCTAAAAATTTGTTCACAAGAACAATTAACAAGAAAATTAAATCTCGCTGAGAATTGAAAGCCCTAAATGAATCAAAGGCAAACAATGCAGCTTCTTCCTAAAGTGGCATTAAACTATTTAAAGACTGTAATTTAAATATTTTAGCAAGTATAACTGTATTATATATGCAGATAGCATAAGTTGTCACATTTAAAAATAGAAAGAGAGGTCTGATATTAGTGTCTACTTATTTTTGATGTACTAAAAAAAACACTGAGATAATGACAAAAAAAAAAGTACTTAGCCGATATTCACTGTCAAGGTTCACAAGGGACATCTGGCCTTTCATGACTATTATGTGATTACAGTCAACACAGAACAAGGTAATGCAATCTGGATATGAACCACTGCCAAGGTGTTCACTCAATACAATCTGGACATTTTGCCATAAGAGTGAACTGTAAGAGCCAGTTTACTGTCAACTGTCTTCAATGTACTTTCTTCTGAATTTTATATGAGTCCATGACACACAAAGGGCATTTATGGCTCATAAAGAAGTTAAAAAATTGACATTAGGGATTTTTTTTTTTTTTACCATATTTTTAGGCCTCCATTTTTGTGTGTATTCAATGTAGCCATACTAGATAAGAGTAAAAAGAACGGTTTACACAGAAAGCTATGGCTCCTTTTTAAAAGCATGTTATTTTGAAATAAAATTATCATTTCAAAACAAAGAAAGACTTACACAGTACAGTGAAGCTTGTTGCCCTCCTCTATAACTAAGTTAAGAACCAACTGTAAGGTAGAGAACATTGCTAGCTGACTTCAGCCAGGTCACTTTTATACAGATGTTCTGTTTCCTTTCCCTTACCAAGCAGCCTTGTCATTGCCAACACAGACATCCTCCACGAATCCAGAGAAAGTGAGCACCCTGTATTTTCAACAAAATGCTACCACAAGCTCCAATGTCTTCCCAAAGCCTGTCTAGCAATTTAATTTCTGAAAAAAATAAAGTAAATTAAAGTAAAAAACATCCAGCATCATAAAATCACAAGACAATTCAGGCAGGAGGGTACTCAGAGGTCTCCAGACAATATCCTGCTCAAGCAGGAGCAGCTAGGAGGTCAGTCCCTTCCTAAACAGGTGCTGGGGGGCTACTGCTATCTTCCCACAAAGCTGTCTGTTCTGCAGGCTGAACAAACCCTTTTCCCTCAGTTTCTCCTCATGGGAAAGTGCTCCAGCCTCCTGACCAGCATCATTATGATGACTTCCATATAAAAGCAGGCCCAATTGCCTGTGTACATTTATATGTAACTTCTCTTTTCCAAATTAGGACACAATTTTTATCATGATTCATGATTCAACTTTCATTTTGCCTCTGTTCCTTTAAATTCTTGTTTGTTTGTTTGTTTGTTTGTTTTTACTAAGTTTGCATAGTGCAGTTACACAGTTACCTTCATCCAGGAAAAGTGGAATAAACAGAATAGTCTACAAGGAAAAAGCCTCAAAGTACAAAACAGAAAAAGAGAAAAGCAAACCTCACCTCAAGACTCTGGTTATCTACTACATTTTACTTGCAAACTACCTGCATTAAATGCGTATCTATTTTGTATACCATAACACCTAATGGGACATGATTTAATTTTTTTTTAAACCACTTTGAACAGTCTTTTATGTGGATAGTAAATTCAAGATGCACCACAAAAAATAATAGGAGCTAACCATTTAAGAGAAAAAGGCAGTTTACACCTCCTTTCTGCCAGGGTCCTTCTCATACCCAGCACAAGCAACATAATGGTGACTGAAACAGCTGAAATAAGGATCCCAACAAGTGAGCAGATCAGCTGTATTTTACCAGTGTTAGTATTTCCACATGCTGTGGCTACATTAGGATCATCCACCCTCTGTGAATTAGCAGGTATCTGCTGATATAGGCAATTTCTTTTTTTGAAATCTCTTGAGCCCTCCTATAACAAAATCCCAGAAGCATGAAAAACTAGGTTTTATAGTAGTAGCCCCATTGTTCTTAATATGCGTTCTTAAAAAGAACAACAAATCCTTGCAATATTGCCGTCAGCTTCTTGCTGTCTCCCTGTATCTCAGCGGGATCAGTACCCTTCACAATATCCCGATGACACTTCCCTATGCATTTAACATGAGAAGAAAATACCTTGAAGACACTTTTTTTGTTTCTTTACATCATGAGCTGTGTTTTCATGGTAAATAAGCCTGTTCTAACTCTTTATATTAAATCTATAAAAGCCAAGAGTAGATATAAAACTACTCGATGAGTTTATCTTATTTATTCCATGTTTTCAGTAAAAACAAAAGAAACGATACAAACAAACGCACGCATACAGGAAGCTTATTTTCTTCTACACATTACAGAACCCCAAAACTAAGCGTTCGTGTAATGAAATTTCTTGGTAATTTGCCTACCTCACTGCCAGGGAGCTGCTGGTGCCCATGGCAGCCGTACAGACAGAGCTGTGCAGCCACGATGATATACATCTCTAACAGGATTGTTAGCTCAGGTTCAGCATCCATGCTAATCCAATTGCATGGGCTGCATCTACTCCAAACATGGTACATACATATCACAAAAGATTATGGGAGGAAAAAAGAGTGACATCTGAGGAGAGTAAATCCTTCTTGTGCTTGGTGTTGCAAAAGACTATGTTCAGTGCTGCATGGTTTTGTGACACAAGCATTTATAACTTTTTTAATAGTCTAAACACACAGTAGAAAGGACAGCAGCGGAAATCCTAGGTCAAGAGAACAAATGGGCTTGATCCATTTCACACAGCCAGAAGCAGGAGATTTGGGTAGAAAATCAATGCCCTAAACTACCTGCCCAGAGTTGAATTCTTCGTACTCTCCTTCCCCCTCTTGTTTCATAAAAGTAGCGTCACATGCATTTTTCAGGCTAGCAAGGATGGGAAGCAGCTGAGCTTACAGACTATTGTGAGCACTTATTCCAGTCCAGTAAAGCAACACTGATGGAGCTGTGATTGGAAAACGTCTGGGTTAAAGGAAAGATGGCTAGAACATCTGAGAAGGCCCAAAGCCAATTGCTGACCAATAAGCAAAATGAAGTCTAATGATTAAATAATGACCTACTTAGGCTGTTGGTTTTTTTTTTTGGTTTACTTTTAATATTTAGAAACCACTTTGGACAAACTGCATGTTCCTCTTCTGCACTGCATTACCTCCTGTAGTTCCACTCTGGGGAATACATTTTAACATGTAATTTTTCCAACTAATTTAGCCTATTGATTTCATTTTTAAAGCAAACTGGAATCCTGTAGTGCCAGTTTTGTTGTGGTAAACTTCTAAGTGGTGAAAATTCCAAATCCACTTTGTTATGTTACTGAAACTTCACTGTATTATAAAGACAATTCCAAGCCTGCATAACTAATACTTCATGCCTTTATAAATGATTGATTTTTTAATTCATAATTCTTCACTTAAGGATATGACAGCATAGGAAACACATAAAGAACTGAAGGAGGCAGATGTAATTGCATTATTGTTCCAACCAAGGAAGGAATGAAAGTGTAAAGAGAGATTCAAGTGGAAGTTGTATTATTAGACTCAGAGTAGTAGCTTATTCCTTCCCTTGGGCCCTCACACTACTTATTTCAGCCCTCCCTAAGAGTCCTTTATGTTATTGGAGTACTAGAAGGAAAGATGGCCACAAATTTTTAATGCCCAAGTTGACATACCCCTGAAAGCAAAAATGGAAGGATCAAGATGACTACTTGACTACTTAATTGAATACTAAATAATAAAGAAAAAAAATAACACTAGTAACATTCTTGTTTCTTTCAACCTTTTCATTGCCATGTTACATGACTCTGAGTTATGTTTGCTATTGTCACTTTTCAAGTAACACAATTTATGTCAACAAATGCTTAAAAAATGCTTGTTTGCACCTGAAATTGTCACAACTTATTCAACTATGATATTCACTGCAAGCACAATAACAAAGACATCTAACTACAGTGGATTTTTGTAACTTTATTTCCATCTACTTACACATACTTGGCAAGCATCGATTTTAATAAGTTATGAGTCTCTTTTAACCCAAGGTAGCCCTCAGTGTCACTCATGCTATAACAACAAAATTATTCCTCAGCATTTTTACCCCAAAACAGAGAAATTAGAGGCCAATATTTATTTAACTGAATTATGTGTGCTGTAAATCAGCATGAGACTGTTACTACCAAATAGAAATTATATTCTTAAAATCGTAAGTTCGCTGACTTATCTGTTACATGAACTTAGGAGTGTCTTTAAATCTCAAAAGTCCCACTTTAAAATGTTTGAAGTCATTTGACATAGAAGGCAAAATGCTACATATTTTCTATGGTACTTTACATATGGTACTTCTCCTGAATCTAAATTCAGAGCTGAGAAAACACCACTGATTTTAGAGAGCTAGGGAAGCGTGTAAAATCCATGCTTAAGTACATAGCGAAAATTACTTTAAAAAGCAAGTCAATCTTAATTCACATTCTTGTGAAGGAAACATAGGTTAAAACAGTACCTCAATGAAATAAATGACTTTCTGCATCTTTTCTTTTCTTTTTTTTTAAAGGCATAATTCATTGAAATAACTTCATATTTCATCTGCAAATTTAGATGTATTGTTTTAATATATATAAATATAAGCAGATAATTGGATTGGTTACAGACATTGTATGTTCCTGTGTCCTTACAGATGGACACTGTCAGCACAGAGGACAAATTGCTACAGTACCACTGAGTTTAGCTCTACTAATTCAAGATTTAACATCTATTAGAAATGTCTCTTATAAAGGTGTTTTAGTGATATTTTTATATACCCTGTATTATCTTCAGAAGTTTGTTGAGATACAGCACATATTTTTATCAATTCAGAATTGTTGACAGTTTAAAAATTTCTTGATGTTTCCATTTAACTTTCTAATAGTCACATGAACACCTTTATAAATAGACAAGTAAAATGTAAACAAACTTTGACATTCCTGGAATTCCATAACTGAAGCATTGGCCAAAACATTTAGTATTAAATGCGAATGTTCCTGGATGGATACCTAGCTTTTCAAGTCACAGTCAAATTCTATGGTCACCGAAGAAAAAGAAAGTGCATTAAAATCCATGGCCCATTTCTAGAAAACATAAATTACTGTAATGTCAACAAGGTAAGTATACTATGACTAACAGTATAATTTCATAGAAATAATGGGTCATTGTGAATGTGGTTTTCTGGAATTTTCTATAAAATTTGTCTGATAAATTTTGTCTGATTAAGAAAGTTTATGATTCCTACATTAATGGTTTTTTTGTTTTGTTTTGTTTTGTTTGTTTGTTTTTTTGTGTGTGGGTTTTTTTTGTTTGTTTGTTTGTTTTTGTTTTTTGTTTTAGGATTTAGGAACCTGCAAGGTGTTAGGAACAGCAGAAAGAAAACTGCATCTCTCAGTATCCTGTTATGGACAGGGCTGCAGGAAACAGTAATTCCCAAAATTCATTTGAATTTGACAGAGAACTTTGCTACTTTGAATAGAATTGTTTGGCTTTTTCTTTTTCTTTAAGGAAGTACTTTTTTGTTGTTGTTTGTTTGTGTTTTGTTTTGTTTTTTAACTGGATTATCTTGTAATCACTAGCCATAGTTCTGATGGTGACATTAACAAGCTGCTAAAATTTTGATTTTTTTGATTAAACCTAAAGGCATTCATACAACAAGGCTTCATTAGTTTCAAAGGAGGTGTGTGATAAAATCTATATCCATAGTTACAGCCTAACAGTACCTACCGATTTTGGGACCTACAGGTCTATTGGTTCTAGCCCAGAACTTTAATGACAGATGCTATTTTCCTGGAAACTTCACTAATAACCTGTTTTAATTAAATAGTCGATTAATTAGTTAGCATGACACTGCAGCATCAAAAAATGACAAATTCCTCCCCTGTCTTCATGTGCACATTTGCACATCCACTGTAATATTCTGCCCGAATTTTACAAAGATCAAGTTTTATTTATATTAAAAAGATATATATTCAAAACAGTTCCAATTTACTTCAAAGCAATAAGCATAAAAATTCTATTTCTATCCATAAGCCTAAAAGCCCAAGTGAATATGATCAAAGCATAATTACTTGGTTACTTTACTTGCTTCTTTCTGGCTTCACATAATTTATCATATTTAGGTATAGTAAATACAGTCTATTTCCACCATTCTCATTCATTACTGTTTTTGTCTGCCAGAAGCATCTTTCCTTACTGTCCATGCATTAAAGACTGAATTTCTTCCTAGCCACATACTTCTACAATGACAGACCACTCAGCAGCTACTAGGAGTTTTATCAAAACAGCCTGAGTTCTTGAACCTTTAGTCTTCATTTGAAACTTGTGACCTACTTTTTTCAGTACTGTCAAAATGAATATGAAAGGCTATCAAGCCTAATTGGCAAAAACTTCAAGAGGAAAAAACTTCAAGAGGAAAAAACAAAACTTTCACCTCTGAATTTCAGGGACTAACCAACAGAGGTCACTGTCAGAGTGATATTTTTTGGTGTGTTCTTAATCAGAGGTCTGAGCATCTATCACCCTCACTTTACTGGATGGCAAACAGCACCCTCAGGTCAAAGCTGAGCTGACTGTGCTGCTGCCAATCTTTTATTTTACCTTAGGTCATGATCACAATGATGAGATTCTATTTTTGCCTTTAAAGGCTAGAGTCTTAGCTAATTAAACTGCATTAATAAATCACCTGCTGAATTTTTAAACTTCTGTTTTTGAATTTTACATTCATTACAAATGACAGCAATAGTCCATGGGTTAACTTACAGTTCAGATTTTTTGATCATGCATCATCTTCACAGAGAAATACCACCAAATAACACCAACAAATTCTGGGCATTATGAAACTGACAGCATGCTTTACATCTTGCCAGTAGTGAGTTTTAAAAAAGACAGTATTCCAAGACACAATTTGAACAATAATTTCCCTATTTTTTTGTACCAAAAAGACTGTTTATGTTATCAATGCCACTGCTTATCAATAAAAGTAAATAAGCAAACAAGAAGAATGGACACTGCACATTTTCAATCAGAGAAAGAGGATTTTGCGTTCAAGCCCCTGGGTGTAAGCAGACTGATAACTAATGGATTTTGCTGTGGTGCTGTTCAGAATACACACTCCTATGAGCTGCTAAAATAAGAAGTATGATTCGGGAGAGTTCGTGGATGTAATCTGTAGCTTAGTGAATATTCAGACATCCTTCTTTGGTGGCTTTATTGTCTACTCATCCTTTACAGTGATTTTTAGCAAAGCCAAAATGGTTGTCAGAGACTGGGACTCCATCTGCAAAAGAAGTCTGATTTGCAATTGTTTCTGAGATAGAGTACCTGTGTTTGCAGAGCCAGTAAGACACACACTTGACCTTTTTTAAAAAGGCTATCTGTAAATCTATCTAGAATGTAAGAGCAGCTTCAGACTGAATGGGTCCAACTTACAGCGATGAAATTACCCAGTTTATACTTGGTGGAACACACTTCACTCATGCAATTGTATCAGCCTAATAATGGTGATACAGTGAAGAGTTAGGCTGTTCACTTTCAAGGTGAAAAGGGCATTCATCATCTCATTGCTCTCAAAGTCACCTCCTATTTCTCTGCTTCCCTTCTCTATCAGTAACACAATGGACAGCTGAAGCTCCTGTGCTGTTTAAGATGCTCACGGTGCTTTCAGGGAGTGACATAAAAGGTTGTTGCTGCACAAAAGAATGGCAATAATCTCCTCTGCCTATCCACGGTGGATAGGACAAAAACTAATGGGCTAAAATTGCAGCACAGAAAGTTCAGGTTAGGCGTCACAAAAAACTATGAGCACAGTAAAGTGTGGAAGAGACTGCCCAGAAAATCTGTTGCATTTCTGTCACTACAGATTTTTATGGTTAGGACAGAAAACTATCAGGAATGACACCGATATAATAGGTCCTGTCTTGGGTAGGAGGATGGACTGAAGACATCCTGAGGTTCCTTTCAGCTCCATTTTTGCACAATACTAATGAAACGGTGTTGCTGTAATTAAAACATAGACAGGTGCCCTTTCCAAATAGCCTTCCAAAATCCTCCAGCATTCTGTGAGTTTTTCTTACCATCACAAAAATGGACCACTGTCAAATCAGCTCAGCTGATCTCATGATCTCAGCATGATCTCATCCTTGTTTCTAGCTAAACCACTCCTAAGCCTGAAAGTCATATCCTAGAAGTGATTTCCAGCTGAACCTGCAGGTTGGTGCAAGTCTAATTAAATTTATGTTCCTTCTTTTTAAGAGTTCTGTTTTTTTTTTTTTCTTTTTTTTTTTTTTTTTTTGGTTTGTTTTACTTATTTTACGATTCATCCAATGGATTTTGCTAGAGAGTAAGGAAGCTCGTTCTACAGTTAATGCTATACTGCTTAAGAAGACAGACTAGGCCTAACCTGTATCTACAGGACTTGCAGTTTATTCATGGTTATTTTGTCGTACCCTGCATAAGGCTGCGTCCCGGGTGTTAATGGCATTTAGACATTCACAACAGTATTTTAAAAATTCCCTTTAAAACTAGAATCCAGCAAAAATGTGCTTGCATTAAAAATAAAAATATGAAATAAAAAATGAGCATACTAATTCAATGAAAATTCCAAGAACTACAGTTTTACATGTACACTGATTATTGTGCAATTCACAATAAATTCTTAAGACCAAAGACAGTTCATTGCAATATTGTGAAACTCTTCATGCTCCAGTCATGAAAGAGGCTGATCATATCAGGTAGCCAGCATTTTCACAGGCCAGCTTAGGAATTTTCTAAATCTCCTGTTAGTCCTCCCTGGAAACACAGACCTGCTGAGGTGGCAACTACACAGATTTCTTTCTCCTGTCGTCACTCTTGATTTCAAAAATATGACAAAGGAGAAAAAAACTGTGCTGACTGAAGGCATTTTCTCTTGTGACCACTCTGTGAACAGGGACTTGACATGCATGATAATGTGTGTATTACCAGAATGGATTGACAAGATTTACCTCAGTAGCCTTGGAAAAAAAATTGTTAAAATGTGTTCTAACTAAGTTAAAGCTTCCATAAAAGAAAACAGAAAAAGACCAGGTCTATGCCACAACTAACATTTTAACTAAAAACTAAGAATATAAGAACTGGTATAGAAAGCAAACAGAAGCACTGGGGGGCAGATAAGAATCACAGATGAATATCAAATGTGTCTTAATAAATTAGTTCTGCTTTTGTTCCTAGTAACTCAGCAGCTATCAGGTGAAAGATACTTTGCTTAGATGCAACATATGAAGTGTGTAAACCACCTGTGCACCAGGGTAATGAACAGGAGAAATGCAATCTGTACTTTGCTCAAAGGATCCTTGATAATAAACAGCTCAGAACTGGAAAACCTGCACTATTTCCAGGCTCCTATTGCTGAACTAAGAGATCTCATACAGAGTGGTACAAACAGCCCTCCCTGGTTCCTTTAAGCCAGGGCAGTACAGTGGACCCGTGCTTTCTTTTGCAGAAAAAATAGCATAATCTCATTCTCCATTGGCACCTGTTATTGGTAGCACAAATCTTTATATCATCATTATAATCTTAGACCACTGTGTTGGCATATCCACAGATATCCCATATAACTTTGTTTTATAAAGCAGAATGCAGATTTAATTTGGAGACAAAACTCAGCGAAGTTTATATTCTCTGACCTGTGGCCCCAGTGCACTCATTTTGAGGCAACACTTTCTGCCTCAACACTTGTGCACCTCTTTTCTGAAGCTGTCCTTACTTTGGCCATAAATGCAAGGACTTCCACACTTCCCTACTTCCACAGGTTTGGCATAGTCCCAAAGGACTATGCCCTCACTGGGAATATATATATATATATATATATATATGGAATATATCATAGAATCATATATATAAATTAAATAAATGTATAGAATAACTGTGCATTTTACTTACTCTGACCTGTCACCCTGTAGTGATAAACCCTGTAATTTGCCTGTCATTTATGGAAGATGAACACTTAAAAGAGAAAGCATGAAGAAAAGAAGAAAGATTATACTGTCCATATAACATCTGGCTATGCACCTACAGAGGTATTCCCTTGGAATATCAACTTGATGGCTAACAGAGCTTTTTTTTTTTTTTTTTTTTTTTTTTTTGTCATTAATTGAGTTTTATGTTTCTATTGAACTTATACCCGGATTAAATCTGAAAGGATAATATAGCAATTTGGTAGGCAGTTTGTTTCTTTACATACATACTGGTATTACTGAGAACAAATGCCTCCTTATATAAGCCAACACAAGTACTGATGAACAGCCAAAAATCTGCAAGTAAACTACTGCAGCAGCTGTAGCTCTAAAGGAAGAAGACACATACATTTAGGCTTAATATAGTTTATCCAAGGAAGTCTAAGTAGGTATCCAAGCACAAAGGTCAGAAACTTTGCCCTGATATGATAAATTCTTGAATCTGAGACCATTTTTAAAAAACAATTCACGGAAAAGTCTTTTGAAAGATTAAAAATTTATAAATTTTTACAAAATAGGTGGATAAAATACAAAAAAAAAAAATACATTAGTAGGGCAATGGGGAAGGAACAGTTGGAGCTCTGATTCTCTTGCACCATTGAAGACCAATATATTACATTGTAGAAGTTTCCCACACCTAAGAAAGAAATATGGCCATAGAACAAACTCCACATTAAGATACTATCAAATGTAGAGCTAGTGAATACTGTTAATGTGTACAGCTGTGCGCATTTTCAGTTTGCTCCTACTAAACACATTACACAAATTGAATTTTACTTAAAGACCTATAATAATGTTATGGATGTTACGAAGCCAAATAAAATTACCTGATATTAAATAGTAAATTTAAAACAGAAATAAGAAGAAATGTTACTCGAACAATTAAAAAGGCAAGAACCTTTAAAACAAAAACACACAAAGGTATTTCAAAACAGACAGGGAATCCAGGTCCTTTGAGGAAATTAAGGGTTCAATAATTATTATAATGTTACAACTGGATTGCAGATCATGAGGTCAAAAGCACATTACTACCTGGAAATAAGTTGAAATATTAATGTCAGTAATACACACCAAGTATTTTCCATCCCAAATCCCATAGTGCTTCTTAAAATATGAATAGAATTAATAAATGAAGAAGTTAAATTAAAAAAAAAAAAAAAAGAAGTCAGTAAACAGTTTGAAGAAGTATCACTGGAAACAGCACGATTAACATCTCTGTAAGGTTCCCAAAGGAATGCAAATGAAAGAAGCAAATGAGATGGACTGCAGACACACGAAAAGGATATCTTTTCATTATGAATTGATCTTTATTCCTAAATAACTGTAGCTGAAGATTTCACAATGAGATGAAATCCTTGCTGAAATAAACTTACATTTACTGCTGTTTCACACAAACATTTGGAAAAATGAATTGCATATAAATGTGAAAGTTAGCATTAAGGAAAATAAATAAAAAATTACTCAAATACATTATAGAGCAATAGAATCATCTAGGTGGGAAGAGACCTTCACAGAATGTTAGGAATAGGAAGGGACCATGACAGATCATCTAGTCCAATCCCCCTGCCGGCGCAGGAACGCCTAGATCAGGTCACAGGGAAACACATGGAACCCTATCATTGGATGTCACCACGAAGAGCCTCGCTCCATCCTCCTGACACTCACCCCTTACATATTTGTAAACATTAATAAGGTCACCCTTCAGTCTTTTCCAAGCTAAAGAGACCCGGCTCCTTCAGCCTTTCTTTGTAAGAGAGGTGCTTCACTTCTTTAATCATCTTTGTGGCTCTGCACTGGACTCTCTCAAGTAGTTCCCTGTCCTTGAACTGAGGGGCCCAGAACTGGACGCAATAGTCCAGACTGTGGAAAACAGCTTATCATTTGAAGTCCCATTCCACAGTTTTTGTTTTAAAATATGTTAGTTTCTTCATAAATGTATAAAAAAATATTTGGAAAAAAATATATTTTTTTTTCCCTTTGCTTAAAATAATAGTTACTGAATCAAGATACCTTATCCTGAGAATCTTTCTATGAAACACTCCTGTCCTAATTATAATTAGCATGTCCCAGATAGGGGCTTGTCTACTTACCTCTGAATACACATTGATTATGCATCCATTAGCAAGTAACTCGGTGCCATAGAAACTGATATGTGGACAAAAGTCTTTGGTGCTCAGGTTGTGTCCATGTATATATGCTACCTGAGGCTTTCATCTCTGACTGAATTTAGTTGAGTCCTCTGCACTGAATATCCCCCCTGCACATATGTTTGAGGAAAAAATGTTCTGCAAAACCAAGAACCTGGGGGGGGACGGGGGATAGGACGGGACCATGAGTCACGGGCCAATCTTGATATTAAAATTAGGTTAAGTATATAAAAACATTTGTGAATCCCTGTCTTGCATGGAATGAGTTTATGCCAGTATATGCTTTATGCCAGTATATGCCAGAAAATAGCTAATAACAATACTGAGATGCTGCTGTAAAATGCTTTTTGGACCAAGTATTGTGACTTACTGCTTACTGATTATAACTGTATTCCACAAGAGCATTCTAAGGATATTAATCTTCCTCAGTTCCTTTCCTTATACAAGATGAACATTCTTAAACAATTTATTTTTTTTTTTTAAAAAAGCATCATTTTAGGATCTCAGTACAGCTGTGAAGCATTAATATTTTCCCATCTCCTTAAAATAGATATTCTTAATGAAACAGGGAATTTAAGAGAAAATTTGTTTGATGTGCAAAAGTACTCTTTGCTGCTTAAGTATATAGTATGACAGAATAAGTATCAGGAAAATAGGCTTTATAAATGTAAAACATCTGTAAGACATTCATCTAGCATACAGTAATCTTCATACAAATCTTCAAAATCTCCTTTAAATTTTCTGCCCAAGTCTTGACAGTTATAAAGTACTAATGTAGTTAACATAAGTTTTCAGCATCTTTAAATAATTTTCACATAATTTGCCTATAGCCAGGTTTAGGTCATGGAGTGGAACAGGAAGAGAAGAACAAATGCTGTTATTTCTAAACAGAACTAAATACATATTATTACTTTAGGCAATTGTAATGATTAGTTTCTATAAAAGTGAATTCAAATTTCATTATATGATTCCTGTGTTTTCATTAAAAAATGTTGATAGTGCATGCCTGCTGTTTTACGCTGTTTATAATCACTTCTGCTTAACAACAAATGAGCAGACACATTCATTGTAAAAGACATCTCATTGCAGGGTCTATGGTTAAGTCCTGAGTACTCAAATACAGCCTCTAAACACATCCTTCAGATTACATTCTTCCTGCACCACAGATTAATTCCTTAACGCTAATAACTTTATAATGCAGTCCATAAGCTTAAATGCTACTGCTAATGCATATTCCTACCTGCAAAGGGAACAGGTGCGTCTTTATCCAAAGCAACAAGAGGAGGATCCAAAATTACAGTGTCATTATTTTCGGTTATGATTCCATGGTATGATGTCTCAATCCAGGGTTTATGTTTGTTCACTAGAGAAGAAAAAATAGTATGCCTAATTAATTTGATTAATGTTCACATACAATTAGTTTATTATTTTTTAAAAGAGAAATCATTTAATATATATCCAATATTACTCTAAATCTGCTTACTAGATCCCAAGATTTTAAAAACATTCAAATGTGAAAACAAAATGATACGTATATTGTACCACAATTCACTGACAAGAAAACAACACTTACAGACGTCCCTCCAATTAAGACATCAAAAATAAAAAGCCAATTTTCAAAATATTTTTAATGTGTTCCCAAGTGTCAGACATAATTAGGGTCAGAGACACTTTTGACGGAATTGTTTTCAGCTGCAAAACTAATGCAAGAGAAAGGATGTCCAAAGAAACATAACTCTTGTCAAGAATCAAGAGGTAAGCAGAACGGAGGTGAGAATATTGTACTCCCAGTCGACTTCTCATTTAATGTTTGTGGAAAAAAAATCTAAAATGACCTGCTTCTTGTAGAGAAAAAAAAAAAAAGTTTATTAATTTTAATCACTAATCAAAGTAACCACCTCTTTTCCCTTCAACCAGCTCTAGTGATACTTAAATGGGATCTGAATTTTAACTGGGACACCTGTCCCTCAAACATTGCTGTTGAATGTTAGGTTTTCTAGTTCTGAAGTACATAATAGGATCACACAAAAAATACCTTCAAATAGGGGATACACCATGTATCATCAGATTGTCTTATTCCTGAACCCGTTCATCATGCCTCCCTCTCACCAACTATCTACTACTTATTGCATAGTAACAAGATGATAATGCAGTTTGCTTTCCTGTTTTATTTTCTAACAGGCACAGCTTCATCATGCTTATAAATAGCATTTTGTCCCAACAGCCATAATCTGAATTCTATGTTTTTGGAGCTCCTACAGAAGTAATACAATTGTGCTCACCTTAACAAATTGCAATTTAAAGAAAGTTCTACACACTGCACTGTCAAACACATTTCCACCGAGTCCGAATGCAAGATAATTTTTGTACATATTTTTCAGGTGTGTGTAGCAGATGCTGATGAAAATATCTGGTGAAGTAACAGAAATCACCTCAACAAAAGACAGAGGGTTGACACTTAAAATCAAATAGGACCAAGTGGGATTGTTTACAGTAATGCCATTTAAAAAACAAACAAAAACACACAACCTCCCCACACACACACAACCCCTACCATAAACTTTGTCTTCTGCAGAAGCCCTCAGACAAGAACGAGCAAAAATATTCTATATTACAACAACTAAAATGAGAACTTTCAGTTAATTTATATGTTGGTGTATATATTGTTCCAGAGGAAGGTATACTCATCTTCCCAGTGTTTCTGCCCATTTTTGCAATAACTAGGCAATGGGAAGATTAAACTGGGGATGTGTCACTGAAAGGTGAAATGGAAAACAGGGAACTCAAATCTCTTCATTTTTGTAACGACTATACAGCCAAAAGAGAGATTGGCAAGCTTATGTAATGGGATGAAGGTCAAAAGTCTTGATGTTGAAATATGAGAAGTGATGGACACAATTTAAGAGCTTTGTATGGGATGTGGGATTCCAGTTTGCAGGGCAGTTGAAGTATTCTGTATCTGTTATAGGCGAATTTCTTAACAGAAACATTCACACACAAATATGCTCCACTTGTATTCTGATATGACTGAGTTTGATTGATATATGCAGAACAAAATAACAATCCATCTCTTGATTGAACACAGATACAATTTAACAATAAATGAATGAGTAAATAGGAGTTTATTAAAAGCAAAATCCTTATGCAACTAAAAGAACCAAATCCAGATTTTCTTTCCTGCTGGTTTTGTTAATTGCCTAAGATCTTACAAAACAACAAGAAAAAACTCTTTGCTCCTGCAACATATTCTGCAGAATAATTTCATTGACACTTTTGCTTAAGGAAGAGTCACAGTATTCAGCAACTGAAATTCTGCAAGTCTTTTTTCCATTAGTATCCCATGAGCAATAACAACAGTCAAGGGAATGACAGCAATATAATTCCATAGATGATGTTGGGGTAGGAAGAGGAGAAAGTACATTAGGAACAATTGCTACAATTTAGTCCTACACCCTGCGGAGCAGTTCAGCAGGAAAAAAAAAAAAAAAAAAAGAACAATAAAATAAAAGGAAAATACAATGGAAGTTATAATTATTTACAAGCTTTTACTATAAGCATCTCTAAATGAACAGTTATGACTACACAAGCTACGTGTATCGTGTGGTAACTGGATTTTTTAAGTGTTTCGTCCTGTCCTGTTCTAGCTACTTAGTCAGACTTCAGGATACTTTAGAATTAAATGCATTAAAATACAAATTAGATATTTTTCTAGCAATACCTGCTTTATAAACACGAAATTTCTCCTCTTTCTCTACTTTCATAATGTTGGCTTACTGAAATAAAAACAGCACATGCAACTCAACCACTTAATAATTCTTCCTTAGAGCAGGATCTGTTCAAAACAGGACTTCCTGTAAACCTAAGCAGAATTTTCTTTTACCTTCCAATTTTCTAGCTCTGACCTTCAAATAATTATTTTTAGTATTGTAGGAAAAAGAGTTTAAGAAATTTGAGATAGGCAGGCATTCATAACCAGGCTGTATTCATGTTTAGGGGAAGAATTTGTTTTAGACAACGTATATAAAATAGGTAGAAAATTACAGAAAGCCCATGAGACAAATGGATCATTTAAGAATTTTACCTTTATTACAGACACACAAAGCCATTATCTGAATATGTTTTTATATGCGTACACACACACACACAGAGTTACACCTTTCCTTTTGATCCACGTTTAGTTTAAAGTGTCCCCCAATCTATGTTAAAAGTCCATTCTTTTCTCAGTTAATGTAATATAGCCAAAATTTTAGGTTAAAGTTACAGCAATGCCACACTCCATTTACTTAAAAAACAGAGCAAAAACATTTTAGCATGCTGTCTACTTTACAATACATGAAATAGCATGTTTAAATAGAAATTTAAAAGAAAAATGAAATTCTTATCATGTAAGAGATTATATAATCCCTTTTATACAAGGTGTTTATTAGAGACACAGATTAACATCAGCATTTTTGCAGTGTTTATAAGCTTTATAAACTAAAGGGAATTTTGCATTTTATCTTAAAAACGGAAGCGGTAACAATTGTTACCAAAATAAAATATTTCAGTGTTTCTCAATAGTGCATACAGTTAGCAGCTATCTATAAAAGAAAGTGACAGGGAAACTGAATTTTTGGATTTGCATTTGCTAAAGATGATTGCAGAAATTTATATACAGGTTCATATGCGAAAACTTAAAGAACTGTGAGAGCAGTGTACTCTATAGCAAGCACAACTCATGAGCAAACAAGTGAAAAATTCAGCAGATAAGAGCTAGAAAGAAAATCACTTTTCCTTCTAAGCTCTATTAAGTTGCAGCACACCCTTAAAATAACTCTAAAAATATATATATATATATATGTTTGTCTTTTATTCATTTATTTGTTGTTGTTTTAAAACAAAAGATCTGCAATCAAAAAATGAAAGTATTTGACTGATATATGCAGTACTTTTTAAGAAGTTCTCTCTTGATCAGGTATCTTTTCCTTGCATTTGTCTACTTGGGTAAAAGGTGAAATCAGTACCATGCTTTCATGTATTCATACAGATATTTAAGACATACAGATGAAATATACCAAAGCTGTGTTTGGTTTTTTTTAAAACTTGCTTCCTCTTCCTATACTTTGTTAGTCATCCATATAAAATAGTAATGTAAATAATTTGTAGCATCTAGGATAACACGATTATCTTTTTGCTTAATTACAGTTAGAGGTCACTTCATTAAAATTTGCATGCACCATTTACACTGCATTTTCATAGTCTGTCCCACCAAAGCTTGTGATTACAAGCTTTTAGATTTAATTAAACCCATCTTGGTAGAAAACTGCCACTCTGTGCTGCATCTGCAAATGCAGGTGGCTTGAAAAAGAACAAAGCAAAGAAAGGCAAAAGAAAAACAAACTCCTGAGTCTGCAGGAACTTCCATGCCCCCAGAAACATGGTCTTGAAAGTCAACTCAAGGACAAAAGCCAAAACAGAGGAACACAGAGAACACCTGGAAGACACAAAGAATCTGAAAAAATATGCCGAACCCCCTCATTCTACTTTGGTGCCTTTTTGCCATGCTCTGTGAACTGCCCTGGGTGTGGGCCCCTACAGGTAGCCCACTCAAAAACCCACCCTGCTACTTGCCACCTGACATCTAGTAAAAAGAACAGCCAGCACCATGTGCCAAAATCACTCACAAATGATTCCATCCAAGTACTTAACATCTGCACCAAACGTTGGCCAGGAAGCTCTGCAGCAGAACCCAAGAGAACAAAATTACAGATAAAACATTGATACATCAGCAGTAGGAAAAACTAATACCAAGTGCCTTCCTCAAGCTCTTTTGCAACCTGCCTAAAGACCTTTCCTATGGGTATGACTCCAGGTACACAAACTCCACCCTTGCGCACCTACAGAGCTGAAAGACAACTACCTAGTTTATCACACAGCAAGACGTGTGCAGGGATTTCTAAAGGCAATCATAGTCTCTAATAATCAAATCTTCCAAGTCAAAATGCCTGTGAACAGAGCTGCAATTTGTCTGTGCAGAAGTATTATTAACTGAATCATAATATGGACAAAATGTGTATCTTACAAGAGCTATACCCCAAAATAGGCACTTCTGGCATGGGGGGAAGAAGATAGCAAGAGTACACAGAATGCAGTACAACGATGTTTCCAAATTTTAGATGATTCCTAACTTACAATACTCAGAAAACATCACTGATCCAAAATAACACCTTAAAAAAGAACTATGACAGGAAAAAAAGTGAAGACTAGTAGCTACAACTACTGACACTAAGGTAGAGTCAATATTGTCTAGCTGAATTAAATGCTGATTTCCAAACTTTAGGAGGCTAAACCTTGAGGAAGCGAATTATATGCTTTAAAAACTGTTTTATTAATGCAAATGTTTTCTTTTTTCCAAAACAGCAGACTTATTTTCCATACATTTAAATGTACCAATGTGTTCTCTCATCTCTATCTTTAGCTTAGAGTTTATTGATTACATTAAAATCAGCAGAAAACTTACACTTTCTTATCACTCAGATCAGTTTTTTTTTTTTAATTCTTTCATCTGCTATCTTCAATGAGCTTTACCTCAGCCCGCTGGAATCCTGTGTGACAAAAGCCTTCCTCTAAAATCAGCCAAAGTTGAGGAAACTTCCAAAGCCTTTTAAATGTATACTTAAAATCCCATTAATCTTTCATGCCTTATGGAATCTGCACTACAAGCCCTTATCTTGTACAGCAAAACAGAGTGCTTCTAACGCCCTATTAAGAAAATACTGAATAACAAAAGTTCCTAATGATGCAGATGACATACTGGCATCTGCAATGAGCAATTATACCCAAAAACCCTCCTTCCCAAGTCTGAATGCCATGAGTTTTGTATTCCACTCCTCCTGCAGGGTTATAATTTGCTGTGTAAACACCTCAGGAAGACTTGTGGGGTAATAAGGGCCAGAGGTCTCGCTCACTATTTCTGTTTCACATAGTTCAGATATCAGACTGGATTGTGCACATGTAAATTCATACTGTGGCATACAGAATGGGCTGGAAACAAAATCAAAAATCTCACACAGTAGCAGATGAGGACAAATCGTTTAGAAAATATGCAGATTTGTGGGATTGGGTCAGTGAACAAATGGGGATTAGTAATTTGGTAAAGATTTGAATTAAGTCTTCCTCTAGAAGGCAGAGAAGGCAGGGAGATGGATTAATGTGCTCTGAAGGAAAAGAAATTAAGTTAAATACTGAAAATCACTGGGAAGTAGGAGAAGTAAATGTTTGTGATTCCCAGGGTTAAATCTTCCTCAGCATTAGAGAATGAAACACTGACTGGTTATTTCAACAGAAAAACAGAATGCTATGGGTCCCTTACAAACAAAAGAGACTCAACATAGGTACACTTTCTGTATGTTTTGCCAATGATAAATTGTAAAGAAAAAAATTCTTCAGTCTCACAACATGCCTAGTTCTCTGTGTGATGCCACTGCCTGAATTACTCAAACCCCAGTAGTTACATTCATGATTTACTTTTTGATAGGTTTAAATTATACTGTTCTATGTGTTTCTACATAAAATAATAATGTGAAATTCCTACCCCAATTAAGGCAATGTGAGTTTTGACACTAAATTCAGTTAAAGCAGGATTTATGTAATCTATAAGACATGATTCCCCCAGAACTCTTTGTGGAACATTTTAACTAAAGAATACATTAACAGTGCATCTCAGCAACATTACATTACTCATTGGAGATCCAAAGATAAGTGGCATTCGTTTGATCATACTGCACAACAAAAGCCTAATTTGCACCAAAGACTGCACAAGAAAGTATTCTGCGATTAGCACATCTTCTGGCCCGCCAGTGAAGGCCTTCCAGTAATAAGTCCCATTAGAAAAAATTGTTCTTACATAAAAACCTGAGGTAGAACATTCTTTTGTTAGCAGCTCATTCCTGTTACAAACTTATTTGACCAAAAGCTGCACGATGGTATCAGGCTGTAGTCTATACACTATTTCTAAAGTAAAATAATGTATTCTGTATTTATTTTGACATGCTATTTTTTATTATTATTATTAATTATACATTATTCTTAAATACACATGCTTTTTGGGTTGCAGGAGGACTATTCTTTTTAATACTGACCACATCAATATAAACATTTAATAGGAACTTAATGAAATGCGTTGGTCAACCCCAAACTCTACATGGAAAAAAAATATTTTAAGCTACAGATTTCATAAAACTCTACCCACAATATTGATATATAAAACTATAATCAATATTTTTACTTGTGATCACTATTTCTGAAAAACAGGTTTGGAATTTACATATGCATATACAAATAAAATTTTACACTGTGCCTTACCATTGTCTTTTAGGTAATGGACCACACCATTGCACTCTCTGTGCCTTAAGCTACTTCTAAGCTTACAAGTTCTTTTTTATTAATAAAAGAGAAATTTCATCTCCTTGATTTAGATGTCCAGTCCTTACACATTTATCTATTAATATGTGTCATGACAAATAGATTAGTGTGCAAAACTGAATTCTGAATCACTGTCTGTATGTCTAAGTGTTCAGACCAGGGAGTTGCCTGTGTACCACATATGCAGGAGCAGGACTAGAATCACACAAGCCTGTCCCACAATGAGCCATGGCAACTCCAATAGCACACATACTATTAAAGCCTTACACATGGAGTTAAAAATCTTGAAGAAAGTATATAATAACATAAAAATGTTTTCTCTAGTGTTACAAGGAGAGAAAAGGTCATAAACAAATTAAGCTGTGTCTTTCTATGTATTTAGTTGTACTAAAAAAAAACACATCTAATATATCTTGCTTAACAGTGTTGACCTTTCATTCAACATTATTCTGAGCAGCCAAATTCTCACTTAAACATATAAAACTTGAGATTCACAATATTGTAAATATTTTTATTTAACCCTTCTTTATTATTAACTTTCTTTAGTATTCAATGACTCCACCTTTCCCTCACTCTTACATGTTTTACCTTTCATTTGGACTGCAAGATCTTCAGAATATGGATCTATTTTTCTGTTATGAGTTTACAGCAAACATTTTGATTACACCTGACACTAGTCCTTATTCTTGAAATAAACAGTAAATGTCCACTGAAGATTTTTCTCAGATGATACCATCTGAACAAGGACTCAAACACAGTTGTGTCATGGCCTGGACATCAATGCAAGTAATCCAGCAATGCAAAGAAACATGAATCACTAGTAAACAGGTGTTTTGGTTGATTGGTTTGTTTCATTTTCGTTGTGTTGTTTTGTGTTTGTTTGTTTTTTTTCTTTTGCTTTTTGTTGGTTTTTTTTGTTTGTTTGTTTTGCGGGGGAGCAGATTAATCTAGACAGTGTGTTTCCAGCATAACCCCCAACAGCACCAAAGATAGATCACTGAGGAGTTACAGATCTGCAGGGTGCCCTGGTTAACTAAAGAACAAATTTGCATATATAATGCCTCTTCCAAGGCCTGTAATATTAAAACGAAGGAACTCTGACTGTTGGCATTTCTTCCTATGGTCTCAATTATGACATCTCTAAAATGAACGCTGTAAGCACACATTATAACATTTCCTGAGCAAATTTTCAAAGATAGTAGTTTTTCTGCACCTTATCATTTAGGCAAGGAACAGTTTTTCTTAGTAAATAGTGACTCAGTTACATGTATGTCTGCATAATTTCAGAGAGAACTTCAGAACTGCATCAAAGTTCAAAATGGTGTTTTGAAAAATTCAAAATTAAAACAATTTTTCATGAGGCTAAAATAAACAAAAAAATAAGTCTATTAAGAAATTGTAACCTTTACAAAATACATTCATTTTGTGTCACACTATTTTGATAGCACAGATTCTTGAGTGTTATATAATTTAAGCTCACTGAAATGTCATGCTCCAGCACATAAACCTACACATTTGAGACCCTGGAAAATGAGCTAAATCATAATGCTTTCGATTTTAAGGGAGCATTTAAAAAGAGCATACTCTTTTTAAACACAGAAGAGAGTGTCAATGTTCATCTTTCCATTATTTGTTCAAAACTACATATTTTCATGCAGCAGGGTCTGAACGTTATTCCAGTAGAGAGAACCTCAATATGTAAAGGACAGGTATTGTTTCAAAGCACCTGTCCTTTATTTAATCCAGGAGGACGATGGTCCAGGCTTATTAGCTTTTATTCATTATGGACACCACTCTTTCCCAAATTAGCCATGTTGGCTTTGAAGTAGTGATTGCATTTTTGAAAGAAAAGCCTTTGTTATGAAAACCAAGGAACTCGAATTCCTCAACAGAACAGGGAAAAATAGGAAGAAAGCAAGAAACTGGGAGATGCTGATAAATTCCGTTTACGTTTATGTAAGCAAAGGCTTGCGAAGCTGAAAGGTTAAGGGAAAGATAAAACCATGCAGAGAATCAGAGGCTGAAAGCATAAATAAGAAACTTTTACAATGGCTCTGTTTGCTGCTTGGTACTGTTTTAGGATTATGGTTAAACCATGAATGGATTACACTATGTCAGAATCACTTTTACACTGCAATAGTAAACACATGTAAGATTGTACACATCTGTTATACACAAATCACAGTTTCACATTACGACTTCCTGTCTAATATTTATGTACTGAAAACCATGAATGAAACATTTAAGCATAAGAATATCAATAGGGTAGGCAGAATAGTTCAACAGAGAAAAACTGAATAAAGTTCATTTGCAAGTATTACCATATTTTGTGTTAAGATGTTTCTTAAATTTAAATATATAAAAATAATCTATCATCTGATTCTCTGTCCTCACCTCAAACCTTTCTCCAGAATGCGCACTAAAATATTTACATTACATAATTCTATGGTCTAAAATATACTGATTACATAACTTTTACTACCATGAATGCACCATACAAATAATAATCAATGATGCTGCCTGTCTCACAGGAGAAGGGAGAAATGCAGTAAATAATGCACAGGGAGTAAACAACAAAGAAGTATCTTCTGATTTGTACAGTGAGGTTTTATTCATGACTGTGATTTGTTACAGATTGTCTACTTTTCTTTTCTTCTTTTCACTTTTGTACAGTGCCATTTATTAGTTTGTGGTCCTTGGCTTCTTCGCTCTCCAAAATAGAACAAGAAATCCATCTCCCAAACAAAATTAATATGAATGTGGGAGTTCCAAAAATTGTAATAGTCAAGACCTATGTGTTTCAGTTATCCAAGACGGAAGAATGAATATAATTACACAGACTCTATAATCGGTATGTCAAGCACAAACACATCCTAGTTTTCAACAATGCTGTATTTTTCAGCCATATTCTATTTATGCATAATTTTTTTCTAGTTCATTTTTCTTTTAACAGCATAGTTTAGACCTAGGAACTGCCTGAAATAAATATTTCTTTAAAGCTTTAAGACTGTTCCTGATTATAAGCAGCTCTGCCATTATACTGCAATGTTTGATGTAATTCGGTCTTTTATGCTCCTGCTCATTATCAATATAGCCTTCTTTTTTTTTTTCAAGGCAATCTTCTTTCTCGGTGTATTGCCGACAGTTTTAAAACAAAAGTTATCACTTATCCTACTTTAACGTTTTATTCCTTCCTCAAAACTCTCTCGTCTCTGTTTTTTACATTTCAACCTGGAAATGGCCTCTCATTTTTCTTTCTCTTCTTTCCCTCAACTTCCTCAGCATGTCTCCTAACTTCTAGGTGATTTCAAACAGATCAGTTTATTTACATAGAAATTAGGTTGCCAACAGCCTCATTTTAAAATGCAACATACACACGAGCAAATACTTCCTCCTCGCTTTTGCATTTATGGATTTAAAAAATAAGTTTTGAGTACCGTTAGTGCTCACAGTGAGGAAAGTGGAGAAAATTGCTTGTATTAGGAATCAGAATTATCCAACTCTGAGCCCTGTTCTGGTTAGAGCTAGCCATGTGGTTGCACCAAGTAACATATTTCTGGCCCCATGTCTCTCCAACCATAGCACCAATAGGCTTTTTAGGAATGACTGCAATCTAGCAACTTCCACAATGAATTAAGACAGCTTTCCTCCCCTGTACAATTGTCTCTATTGCTTCAGCCTCATAATACAAATGAGTGAGGAAGGAGATATCCAAATACAGGAGGAAACTTCTAGATCACCTGAATATATGCATTTCCTTTTTTCCTCTGTTATTAAACAACGGAAGTCAGTATTCTGGGCTTTGCAAAGCTTTTCAGATGCAAAAAAAATATATATATATTCAAAGATTTTCCTTTTTTTTTTTTTCTCTCTCTCTCAAATATCATTAATTTCTATTTCTGTCCTACACATACAATGCCAAAGTGCTTTCAGACTTGAAGTACACTGAACAAGGAACCTCATGGACCAACCTTCCTGACTGTACAGCATACACAGTAAAACCACCTCATCGGTCCAAACTACAGAGGGTCACCTATGGGAGGTGACAATGTGAGCATGGTCCTCTTCCCTGCTGTGGGATGGGAGGTTCACTCACTTCCATGGCAACCAAATGACATCTGCCACAGCGACTCCTGCTTGGCATTTTTTCCCAACAACAGGCATTACAATCAGCCACCTCTGCCTTTTCTGGCACAGCCCTGCTGCTTGGTGTTTGATAAATGCGCTCTGGGAGCAGGAGTCTTACACATTCCATGGAAGTCGCATGTGGCTCATGAGTTACAGGCCAGCCACTGGAAGGTCTGCTGACAGGACTGAAACAAATTAACAGAAATGAAAATGACACTAGAAAACTGCTGTTCTAAAATTTTGACCTAAAATATCATATTAGGTCAAGATCCATAACAGAGGCCCACCAAGCTGACAAACAAAATAATCACTGGGCATCCAGCCCTTGGTCACCCTAGCCCCCTCATCTGCATAATATTTAGAAGTTGACAGCTCAGCTATATTTCTTCACCAAAACCAAAACATGCTTCTCAGGGAAAACACATTTAATATTGAGAAATATAGAAAGACTGAAATCAATCAATATTTTTCCCTCCAGATAGGTTATAATAAATTGTTCCAGAATAAATTGCTCAGAACAGTTTGACATGAGGACTTCCATATGATATTCTCTTTATGACTACAAATTCATTGAGCATACATTTCTGTCTACCTAATCTTAAAAACAGATAAACTTCAATTCATTAGTTATTAGTATTCCTCGAGAATATCATGGATTATCTCAATTACTGCTAACTATTGTAAAATGAGTTAATAACCCAGGGTTTTGGCCAGCATAGAAAACTTGCTTATGCAACAGAATACAAAATACTGGAAAAAGTAAGAAACAAGATCTTCTGCACACATATATACACTTTAAGATAATTTTTTAAGTCTCCTATCTATGTACAAAACACTACTTTTTCAAGCATCATCACTTTGTCTTTAATTATTAACAAGATGTATGAATTGTTAATAGGGAAGACTGATTTCAACTCATGACATATCAACCTTTGTCCTACAGTGATGCAGACCGAACACATTTTATTGTAAATTTCATTTTATACTTTTTCTTGCAAAAGGCATGGAATGGTGAATGATTGTCTATCTTACAGTTCATTCAGTTCAAACAATCCTTTTATATTCATTACTCCAGTGACAGACACATCCTGTCAGTTTTACCCCTCATTATGCATATAATATCTGCATTTGAGCAGGCAATAGAGTTTTGAAAAGAGACTTCAACTAAGTTTCCACTTAGAAAAAGAAAGACGAGAAGCCAGTTTAACTTGTTACATTAACTTTACTGGCTGCTGTCAAAAGAATAGTTGACTAAAATCACATTTCTGACATTTCCTATAACCTGGTTGGAAAACTACGTTTGGGCATAAAAAGAGATAAATATATAAATCATTCCTATGAAAACTGAAGAAAAGGTTAAAAGCACCCAGACATGTTTTCAAGAAATAAACTTTGACTTCAATTTTCCCCAGTTATTTCAGATCTTACAGATTTTACAACACAGAAATCATTATTTTTGGTATTTCAAAAGGTTGCCCTGGTGATAGCCAATGATTACTTGAAAAGGTAGGTAACAAATGATTACTTTTTTCCTGGCCTTCCTAAAGCAACAGCTACAGTCAGTTTCTACTTACTGGTTTCAAGTAAGAGCTACAGGATACTCTTCTTCTGCAGATCCTTTCCTCAGAAATAAGCACTGATAATCAGAATTTCTTTTTCCATTGCTTGCATGTTCAACAATAGAAACAAATGTCACCCTGCCCTTGAGCTGCCAATAGTAAAGTCTGATCTTGTTTTTAATTTTAGTATCCATCTGAACAGGTTATCGCTCCACACGTTATAATAAAAAGTAAGAAATATGACATGTTAAATATAAAATACCTGGAACAAGTGAGTTCAAAGGCAAGCACACATAAAAAGCTATACCAGTGAATATACTTCAGTACCAAGCAATGGAGGATAAAATGAAGCTTTCTGATAAGCACAGATGAATCCTATCAATAAATGAGCTTATATCCTGGATGCCAATAAAAGGGAAATGATAAAGATAATACTTAAGCTTACTAGCCTTATAAGATAATAAACTCCTCTCTACTCATTTATGCAGAACAGGCTATGGTGGGCACCCATCAGATCAGTCATGTTTTCCTAACAGGAATCAAGACCGCTAGGGAATAAATAAGCAGCAATGCAGCAGAAACTGTCAGCGTAAACACAGAAATGATACTACATCATAAACAGGAAGGCATTGAAAGACACTTTTTTCTGAGTCAACACTGATAGTTGGGTATTGCCCAATTCAGAGAGGCCATTGTTTGAAAGGAAGAGAAGGAATGAAGTAAATTACAAGTATTAACTTTTTTTTTACCTCTCCCTGGATGTACTGTCCACCATGCAAAGGCAGAAATGTCTGAATACACTCATGTGAAGTGTACAAGTTTTATTTCAATAAGAAACGACCTTGTAGTTGTCCAGATTTGTAGCTAAAAACCATGCAACTCTGTTTTTTTTGTTTGTTTGTTTGTTTGTTTTTTGGTGACTTTAAAACTTCAAGATCCACACACAGTAACTTGACAGTGAAACTTCAAAGTACTGAAATTATCTGTAAAGGTATAACAAGAACAGCAGAATTAATTGAATGTTTGCATCAAGCTTGGGAACCCAGGAAACTGCCTGCAGCTACATAAATGTGGAAATCACACCACATCATTACATAAACATGTATTGAACAAGGCTGATGCAGTGATCTAGCAATTGTCTGTGTTTACATCAGCACATCTTCAACACTGCTCATCAACCTTTACTGCTATTGCACAGACAAAAAAAAAAAAAAAAAAAAAAGGCAAAGAATTAGAAGAATGCAATTAAAGGGGTAGTTCATGTTTCCTAAAGCAAATAGAGTGAAAAAAGTCATCTCTGTTTTTCCCCTAGGAGATTAGGTTAAGTGAGGAAAAAAGAAAAAAGACTAACTTGGCTCTATAAAATAATATATTTACAGAACTGGTATCAGGAATAATATCTACAAGCTCTATTCACTTCATGTTTAAAGTAACTGAAGACTGGCAAAGGTGAAAGGCCAGCTATGTTTCAACCAGAACAGGCAAAAGAGGACCACTTATACTTGAGTAGCCTCATATATCATTAGTCTCCAAGTGCAGAGGAGAAAAAAATGACTGTCAAAAGCAACACGTAATCTAGAGCTGGGCTTGGCAACCTTTCAAAAATATCTTATTTTTCAAAGCAAAATTGAGTGCCTTTACATCAAGGATGCCAAATTGAATCTACCAACGGCAGCAGTAGCTCAGTGCTCCTAGCCCCTTCTGGGTTTGATAGGGCTTGGAAAACAGCTCTCACAGATCATGGAGGGCAAACAGCAGGGCTCACATATGTGAGATCTTAAAGGAGCTCTGCAGGAACAGGGCGCTGGGAGACCATGCCTCTCACAGATACACATCAAACAAGATTATTCAAACGTACAAAGCGTCTTCATACATTTTAACAAGATGCACATGACAGAGGGAAATGATGACAAGCAAGCTGCCCTAACAAATGCTGCACATATTTTCATCAGTCTTACCACTAATATTAGAGAGCACATTTGCATAACAAAGTGGTAAAAACACATGGGTCTTATGTTTATATCATTGTGGAGGAGTACAAAAAAAAATAAAAAAATCTCTGAAGTTCCTAAGCACAGCCCTTGCTTGTTAAATACTACTATAAATCAGAGACATGTTAACAAAGTAACTCAGCAGCTCTCTGCTACCTCACACCAGCAATAATAATTCTGCCTTCCACTGCCTTTTGCTAAAAGTAAAGCTGAAGAAAAAAGAAAATGCTAAGATGACTGTGCAGATCATATTTTTTCTGTCGAAACACTACGTAAAATCTCAAGAGTTTAAGCTACTAATTTAAAAGTGACAAATCCATAGGCACTATAAGCTCGAAGGTTTACCGTACTTACAGGGCTAGGTTGCAACTGAATGGCTGAAAGTTCTTGTGCCCTGCCATTTGTCCACTTTTCTGCCAGATACCTTTGCTGCTCCAAGGCAAGGGCTTGGTTTCCATTCATGGATCAGTTCCTGAACTACTTCAGCTTTCTTTTCAGCGCATCAAGGCAAACAACATCTCTGTAGGAAGCGGGTGTTTCAGCTGCTCTCCCCATTCCTCCCCTTGACCACAACCACCCTATACTACCACTCATTTTGCTACCTGATTTTTTTTAAAACACTCCGAGACCTCCCTGGACAAAATCTTTTTTTTTTTTTTTTTCTTTGATACTGTTTGGTTTGTTTTTGTCTGCTAAGCACTGCTTGCACTAACAAAGCTTGTCTAGAAGCCCTAATGGGGTAGTTTATAAGCAGAAGCACCATTCTTTCACAAAATCCTTAAGGAGTAAAGTGCAAATTCAACTGCTTTGATCATGCCTGGCACACTTGCAGGGGAAGCACTGCCAAAGGAAAGTTATCCTCTGGCAAAACCTTATGAGGTTCATCACCATATAATCATTCACATGGCATTGTGCAAAGGTGGTGCCTTACCAGTGGAGAGATCCATGAGTACCAAGCAAAATCTGAGGACAGAGGACTAGGGGGAAAAGCACATCATTTTTTCCACACAGGCAGTTTTCAATCTTTGATACCCATGAGCAAAGGACATTGTCAAAAAAAATGGGTTTAAAGGAAGACAATGAATGTCATGCATGTCAAAACAATTCTAACCCCCTGGATTTAACAAAGAAAAAAAAAAAAAAAAAAAAAAAAAGAATTGATCTGTAAAACTTATATATGGGGGCTTCTAAAAAAAACAGTTATATTCTATAGAGATTTGTTTTAGTCATTTTTAGTCTCATCTTAGTCATTTTTTTCTCTTTTTTTGTTTAGTTTTGATTTTTAATGTAGAATGAAGTCAGATGATCAATTTAAGATGAATTTGGTTTTATTTAAAAAATACCCAAATTTATTGATGAAATGCAAATTCCTGAATATCCAAAAATCACTGATATAACACCAACTGATATGGCATAACTCAGTAATGCACAAACATTCTCATGTAAAAATATTATGCTGTTAACATGAACTATTAAAAAATGCTTAACTAGAAAATCTCAGTAATTTCCATGTCAAATAACTTCTGTGTTGTACTTATTTTTAACCTTTTCTAAGGAGTTTTCAGCTAGCTTTTGAGTTTTTCACCAAAAGTAGGAAGAATAACACCATGCAAGTCACAATTTCATGGATACTTGAAACCAATGCAAGTCAAACCACTGTCAAAGAAAGCACTTCACTCTCCTGTTGACATTCATTCAAACCCTCTCCCCTAGGCTGGCAAGGCCGTTCTGCAGTGACAAACTGTTTTGTTCCTGAGCTGGCTTGAACAAGATGTGTTTTCCCTTGCTAACATGAAGATGGGCTGCATGACATAAGGAGCGCGTGGCTGCAGGGAGAGGGGCAGAACTACGGCTTCCTTGTGGCTGTAGTGCTTGCGCAGCTACTGTTTTGCACCAACACTGCACCCCAAATGCTGGGTAAGGGACTGACAGAAATCTGAAGTCTCAAACACACTCTAATGATGTCTCTGAGGAGTCTGACTTCATCTGAAGGGTGTAACCTAACAAGTACCTGGAGAATCCAGAAAGCTTCTGTGCAACAAGCAGTGCCTCAAATTCCACATTTCAACTAAATTAGAACAATCTAAAATAGTATCACAGATTTCAAAGCAATTCCTCTAGTTCTAGGCCAGTATACCAGCCTCGGTCATGTTTTCGCACAGCTAAGCAATATGACTGAAATCTTTCATGAATTAATCCTACTAAGACCCCAAGACAATGTCTAAATTAATTTGCACATTCAAACCTGTGTTCCTCCACCTTCTAATAAAAATTCTGGTTTTATCCTATGGTCAGCTTGCTCTGTTTGCAGTGGGAACAGCAATAAGAAGCAGTCCACAAAAACCTTCACCCCAAGTACCCTATTTCTGCTGTATGCTTTCAGAACAGATTGCCATCTTGTTCCACAAATGTTCTCCAGATTGAACAGGAACAGCGGTTCAGCAGCTTCCTCTTCAGAAGACAGCACAAACAGAAAGCAGGTATCATTTTATATTTTTCTTTTTACAGGCCTCCCTTTAGCAGCTGGAGAAACAGCATACACATGCCTAGTAAGAATGCGCAAGGAAATAGTTTTACAATTCTTTCTCAGAATTTGGCACTAAATACATTATGGTAATTCTTCTAGTCCTTGGACACAAAATCATTAGGTATGGGCTATTACTTGCATTATCACTACATTACTAGATCATTATGAAAAATAAAAGTTTTAATCAGCATGCATGTTTATGAAGCACGGTGATTTGAAACTACCCCCCTACAACAGCTTTAGCATTAGCGCTAACCAAAAAAGTAGAACATTTTGCTAGCAGAGACCAGCACACAGAAAAAAAATTACTACTACAGTGAGTCTCGCAGGGCTGATTGTATGGTGCACTGCCACGCTGGGATTTGTCATTAACCAGCATTTACATAAAGCTATTAGGCAAGTTAAAAATCTAGTGAGCTTCAGGTGGCTGTTAGATGTTTTATTTTTTCTCCTCATCCTCCCTCCCCCCTTTTTTTAAACCTTTCCCTATGTAACATTCTGATTGTAAATGCAGCATTTTTTTCCCTTTATATCTGTCATTGTTTGCATTTATTTCTGCTCTGTTTCTGATATTGATCACAGCATACTGTCCTCTATTATTTTTTAGATCCATATTTACAATTGTTGCCTCTTTTTTTTTTTTTTTTGTATCAGTTTTGGCATAATTTTATATAATGACCACAATGCATCAATAGAAATTTACTTCTTCACGAGGGATGGTGTACACACAGATGGTTCAGGCTGACACATGCTCAGAGCTACATTCAAAATACAAATTGGACAGCCAACAGCTATGAGTAAAATTTGTATGCTTTTAAAGTACCTCCAGTAATCTGTCTCTGAAACAGCAGTTGCCACGGGTGTCCATGTGCAGACAGAAGAAACCATGTTTAGAGTCTCCTCCAGTTTCTTCGGTGGACATTTTCTGAACACTTCCCAACACACAGGTATATAAGCACGTCATAACAAGCTTGCAGTAAGCTAACACACCAAGCATTCTCATGGCAAATACTGAAATGAATAATGCAATCCTGCTTTCATGAATACGTATGCTTCTAAATATGACTACAGTTAAGAGCCAATTACGGTTCTCAGATTATATTGTACAATTTATGGCATCCAAGCAGGAAGGATCTGAGCTGTAACTTAGGTTCTGAACAGTCCCAGCCCGTTCCAGTGCAAAGTAAAACCTTTATCACAGCCAGTTTAACCATGAATATTCCTGTGGTCACTTAGGTCTCAGTATGGAGGCAGTAACTGCAACTGAAAGGCAGAAGTTTCTAAACTACTCCCAGATTTAGTGCTCCCAATTTTGGCAGATAACAGTACAGCTATGGACTTGAAAACATGCAGAGCAAGGGGAGAGATGCTCTAGACTAAGCAGAAGCCATCTCTCAATGGAATAGACCAAATGCATCACCTAATGTGGATTTCACAACAGCCTAACATTTGGCAAACCTCCCCTAATCCTGTAACAGGAGTGTGGTTGTTTATGTGGTTTCAGACTTGAACCCCGTCTGTTTTGAAATAGGCAAAAATCTGTACCAAATAAAAATTCTGAAAAAAAAATAAAAATGATAAAAAAATCTGATGCCTCACAGCCCTCATGGCATGCCCAGGTGCCCATCACATCTGGCACAGGGAACCCTTTGCAGGTTTTGTTCTGTTTTAAAGCTCTTTAATGGCTTACAGGTGCTCTCTATATACTCTCTATCCTCAAAGCCCATAACTACATCTGGCCCAAGCAATATGAAAAAAATTGACTGTTTCTATTTAAGCATCACAATACAAATATTTTGGACGAAAAGTGATCAGATCCTAACCTTTGGAAATCCTACTTACAAAACAAAGCTGCTACAGATCTTCCTCACCTCTTTGCTAGCCCCGTGCTCCCCACTTTCAGGTCTCAAGCTGGCATTTAACCCTTGCACAAATCCACAGTAAACTGCAGCTCTGGAATGTAGGAAAGTCATTAAAATTAATCCACCACAAACCACCACTACATTATTTCCTTCTTAAATTGAACTGCGGCAAAACCTTTCCTAGGAAGGTGCCACAGACGTGCTACAAGGAATCGTGGAAACTCCACCTGCAAAGGCGCGAGGCGGAGCTGCCCTGAGGCAGCGCCTCACCGGTGAGCAACACAGCACAAAGCAGGCACGGAGAAACGCACCTTCCTCCTCACCTCTCCCTCAGTTTTACCTTTATTTTCAAACGTAAATTTCAGGTCCAACCACTATTACTACTGAAGAAGCCCAATATTGATTTTTTTTTTAATTAAAAATAACGTAAGAACAATAGGTAGTTGCATTGGGTGCGCGTGGCAAGCTGCCAGCAGCACGGGCTGCAGAGGTGTCGGGGAGGAGAGGGCGTGGCTGCCCCAAGCCGGTTCCAGCCAGTTCCAGCCCCTTCTGGAAGGTTCTGGACAGTTCCTGAAGGTTCTGTCCGTTTCTTCTGTCCGGTTCCAGAAGGTTCCGCAGCAGGGCAGGGCTCAGCCAGTCACAGGCCGTGGCACCTCATAGGAACAGATGTAGGGAGAAGCAGAAGCCCCCTGCCTGTGAGGGAACGAAGTCGAGCAGTGGCAATTCCGGCACCCCAACCAGCCGTCCTGCTCAGCTGGGAGGGTGAGGCGGGTCCCCTGGTGACACAGACAGCCTGCTCCACTGAAATAGTCCCAGACTGCAAATTCGGGTGTCATCATGCCCCATTATCCCAGCTTCAGAATTAGCTGGCATTCTTTATTATGAAAATTCAAATGCTAGCAACGTTCCTGGTAAAACTAGGACTGTGACGTCTGTATTTAAAAATGTCAATAAAATCATGTCCATGCAGGTGTTCCTTTTATGCTCAGGAAAAACACGTAAGAAAACACACCAAAAAGTCTAAAACGTGATACTGGTTTTCAGCTTTTCCTGGAAGTGTCCAACCAGTGTCTATCCCCCGCTCAGTCCTGCTGGCAGTCACAGCAGGTGTGTGCTTCCACAGAGAATGGGAGGAGACAAATAAGTGTATAATAATAATAGTAACTTCAATACTATTATTACTGTTAAATTTATAACTGTTATTCTGACAGTTTAAAATGAACAAATTGTGGATATAAAATCATGTTTAATATTCTTTCTCTGCATAGCCACCTGATTTGAACTCAAGCATACTGTCAATGTTCTTTCATTTAAAAGCAGTTTAAGTAGCTTTGTAGCTCCAGTTCTTGCTATTCTCAGTATTTTGCAAATCTCCTCAAAGCCCTATACTTCAAATATTGTTCTTTGCACCTTTAGTAATAGTGAAACCAGAATTCTGAGCAACACTTCCAATTGTGCACTAATTAACCCCCAAATACTCATTTAAAATTATTTTATTCACACACAATATATTGTATTTATAACAGGAAATGTTACAGTCATAATTCTATTCCTCTAAGCGTTACGTATTGCCATTTCCTTGATTTCCAAGCAGGCGTTATCAAATGATGTTTTGAAAATTAGAAGTACAATGCCAATCAGGTTCCTAAGATCTAAACTATTCTGTATCTATGACAACATATTATGCATATAAATATGTATTTTTCATACTGACTTCTTTTATACATTAAGCAGCTGGAAAAACTAATTCTCCTACTTGCAATAACATTGGCATTAAAAAACAAAACAAAACAAACTTCTAAAATTAAAAAGGATAGAGAATAGATTTGTCCACTTGTATTCATTTCTATCAATAGGAAAAGAGGTAGAGCTGTCACTAGTGAAGAAAAAATCTATTAAGATGTCAGTTATGGTATCATTTACATTAATAATGTGTAGCAGCTGCAAGCTCAAAAAATGAACAGTGCAAAGATTTGTCACAAATTAACCACAGAATGGTAATTAGCATGGAATAAAAGTACTTAGAGTTGAAAATGAAGAGAGGGATCAAATCTCTCATATATACATACATGCTCTATGTACATGTAACAGACAATACTAGAAACGATTGTGGATGATTTTGTAACCATTGTTTTGCCAGTAGGTAAAGAACCTGCCTGCTTATTCCATACCACAGACAAACTACTCTGCTCTTAGGAGGGCCCACCTGCAGTGCTGTGTTCAGCTCTGAGGCCCCCAGTGCAAGGAAGGCATGGACAAGTTGGAGTGGGTACAAGTTGGAGTGTGGAAAGGCCACAAGGATGATCAGGGGGCTGGGGCACCTCTCCTATGAAGACAGGCTGAGGGAGTTGTTCAGCCTGGAGAAGAGAAGGCTCTGAGGAGACCACACCATGGCCTTCCAATACATAAAGGACGCCTACAGGAAATCTGGGGAGGGACTCTTTGTCAGGGAGAACAGTGATAGGACAAGGGGTAATGGCTTTAAACTAAAAAAGGGTAGATTTAGATTAGAAATTAGGAAGAAATTCTTTACTGTGAGGGTTATGAGGCCCTGGTTGCCCAGAGAAGCTGTAGAGGCCACATCTGTGGAAGTACTCAAAGACATGCTGGATGGAGCTTTGGGCAACCTGGTCTGATGGGAGGTGTCCCTACTCGTGGCAAGAGGGTTGGAATTACATGATCTTTAAGGTCCCTTCCAACCCAAACCAGTCTTTGATTCTATGACAAATATGAGCCTTTGGACTCCTCATGCTATTTCCTGATAAGGATGGTGTTATTTTCAGCCCATGGCAGCAAAGTAACATAGAGGAACTAGATAGACAGTAGCCAGTTTGCTCCTGGAAGAGTCCAGTCACACCCTCCTGGAAGGAGGAAAAGGTTTCTAAATAGCACCGTGTATTGAAATTGTATGCATAATCAATTCTTGCTGGGACTATGAGTCCTTTCTTTTCGCATTCAGGGTGACAATCATGAGTGCATTCACAGTAGAAGCTTTTGCTTTCAAAAGTAACTTGACAATTATGCAATAAATGAGAAAACAAATACTATTATCTCTGTTAACCTTATTATAACATCTCTGAAGTGTGTGAATGACAGAAATAAAAATAATAGCTTGCCTTTGCAGGAAATTTTTAATCGAAGTTAAGAGGCAAGAATAATGGTGTGTCAGCGTTAGGTTTCATCAGCCTCTAAGCTAAGTCTTTCCTTAGAAAATGTAATCAAAGTAGAATGAAATGTCTAACTGACAAGATCTGACATCCCCTTAAAAGACAGGAAACATCTCAGCTAGAGGAAAAAATGACCACAGCATTTACCTTCTTCTGAAATTAATACAACTGTCCCACTCATTTTGAACTTACTGATGAATAGAAAATATTCAATCTTAAATGTACAATATAATACAAAATATTGACATTTTTAAAAGTTATCATTAAATTGCTAGTTTGAAAATTAGCACCAGGCTAAGTTGAAGAACAGTGAGACAACAGAACAATTCCCGTATCTGCTACACATTCCTAATGGAACTGACAAAACAGTAGTATTTGGGGGGAAAATAAGGAAAATAATGAATCTTATCTAGGGTCTATACAACAAGCATTAGTTGCCATTAAATAAAATAGATGCATATTTAAACAGCGTTGGCCAAAGGGTATAGAACAGAGTCAGTACCGAATGTTCCAGTCTAAAGTCTTTTGTATGAGTTAATTGACTTATGGGCACACATCTGTTTCTTCTTCCTGTAGATTTTCCACATATTAAGACAGATGAATTTGCTGGATCGGTATCTCTGCAGACTATCTGCTATGTAAAGTGCCTGTCTGCCAACTGCATAAGATAAGCCTGTCAGAGGCAGCTCTACTTGCATCAAGGGTAGATACAGAAATGTCATTTGCAATCCTTCATACTGGTTGTCCTTTTTGCTAGAATTGTTTTTCTTTTTTCTTTTACTGAAGTCTAAAAAAAAAAAAAGACACAAGGAGCATGCTGAGATACTGAGGGAACTTTTGAAATAGAGATGAGATGGACATACAAAACATTAAGGCTGTACCAGTCGGTATTTCAAATTGCTGGCGGTATCCTGTACATTCAAAATTACATAATAACTTTTTTTTTTTTTAACCTAAGTTGTGGTGGATCAAAATACACACTTATAGCTGGACAAAAAAAAAAAAAAAAAAAAAGAAACAAATGATTACCACAAATTAATACTTATGATGAGTTATGTCAGAATATACACTGGTTACTTCAATTCTCTTTCAAATGCATTAGTCCAGCTGCTCAGATCTTGTCATACGAGATGTGATCCTAGTGCTGTACCAATATAAAAGATGACCATAGCCACGGTAAAACCTACTTCTATGTAACTACAGTGGTAATGGGATGACCTGAGGACATTTACAAAAATGATTGCTTCTAAAAAAGGAAGTTCTTTTGTCCTCAGTAATGAGCAAACACTATTATTGCAATCACCTTTAGTAATAGATTGAATTGTCCATTCAATTATTCAATTAGATGCAGTCGCACTTCATTGTTATATTTCCTCAAGCAGGGTGATGTTGGCTTTGACTAAATGTACTCCACATTCACTTATTTTTCCCCAGTGACAGAACCAAGTGCGTATCATACTCACTGTTTGCTCACCCTAACAGTGAACTGTTTATCATGCTCTATTTGCAAGGTCACAGTGTAACATGATCACTGAAATCTTTCTTGGGGGGGGAAAACATGGTGGGTAGAAGTGTTATTTTCACCTGCAGCATTTTAGAATCAAATGGAGAACACAATTTTGTGTTGTATTTGTAAAACAGGTAATTCAAGAAAAAAATTAAAAAAAAAAAAAATATATATATATATATATAATTTTAAATAGCAATGGCCAGGAAAAAAAAAAAAATCAGTTCATTATCAAATGTTAGAACAACCCAATGAGGTTGTACAATGAGGAACAGCAAAGTGATGAAATGCAGGGGCATGAAGTACCTGCCCAGGATGGGAACCTTCTTAAGCTATACTGACAAAACATGACAGAATTATTTCTTGTGTAGATGTTGTGCCCTCATTACCATTTATACTCAGTCTGAGGAGACCAACTGATTACAACACCTTACTGCCAAGACTTTATGTCACAGGCTCTTTGGCACCCAGGTAAATCTCTCATATACCATCCTTAGACCATGGCTACTGACCAAACAGCATCAGATATTCTCTCATTCCTATTAAGCATGCTACTGAGAGCTGCTGTATATCCATCATCTTGCTTCCTTTTTTTCTTCAAAAACAAAGAATGTAGATATTTACATATTTTTTTTTGTTGTGTGCTTTTTTTTGTTTGTTTGTTTTGTTTTGTTTTTCCTTAACACAAGGTCCAGGGCAGAAAATCAAAACATTTTATAGTCATAAGTAATTTTAACATAAAAAACATGCATTTTTTTTTTTGAGATAATACTAAACACAATTGGTTACAATTTTATGATCAGCTTAATGCCAGTGGTCTATTAATTCAACAGAGCCAGAGGTAGAGATACAACTAGACAATCATTGTAGTACTTGTCTCCCACAAGCACCTTAGTTCCTCCCAGCGACATTCCCTGTACATTCATTTTACACCTATCTGCAAGAACTACATTTAATGAAAACTCTAGTTAATCAATCTTGGGTGAAAGACCTACCTCTCAAATCCCCACTTCTTTATTCTAGTGAATAACTTCCTCTAATATATAAGCTATGACATGCTCTCTTGCTGAGACTGGTTGAGAGCACCTTTTGACATCTAAGGCACCTTTACAGTGCATACATTATTGTGTTCATATCAATATGACTTGATGCCTACACACCAAAGCTGAAAATGCACAGTACTGAGATTATCTGTATCTAAGAGCAGTCCTTCAAAATAACGGGTGTCATACATCATCCTAACGATAGATCCATAAGGAACTGTCATTCAGACAAACACTTAATTGGAGGGGATAAAGATTTACTCTTCTCTTGTTTGAGGTACTGCTTACTGTGCTTACCATAAAGACTAGTTTGTCTTCTCATTTTACTGTTTCCTGCATAGAGATGGAAGTGTCAGACAGACAAATCCCTTCCCTGTCATGCTAAACTGTCAGTCCAAGAAACCCTGAGCACACTGACCAGGGGAAGAAAAGTCTTTATTCTCCACAGCTATGGGATGGAAACCCTGGAAGTGCACAAGCAGCATGTGAAATAAGAGCCGTAAAAAGATGGAAAAGAAATTGTTTCTTGGCGTTGGAAAACATTCAGAAATATTTTCCGTTTTGTATCACGATGAAACTGAGATATCTCAAGATTATGTAAGTTATTTTATTTTTTAAATAAACAGCAGGTAACATTGGGAAGACAGTTTTGGTGTGAATGCATCTCCAGAAAAAATATTTGGGATATGAACAATTCAGATGAGCCTCCAGGTCATATAAGGCTCCACATATAAGGCTAATATATTAACCTCTGGGCTATGAGTTTGATGAAAATCTCTCTTTCAAGTTATCACTTTCATCAGAGACCTGAGAAAATGCTCTTGACAAAAGGCTCGTTGAAGCTGGAATACTTCCTTGTAAATTTTAAGAGTTAATAAATCAGTTTCTGATAAAACACATCTTGCTGAAAAATTGTAGCCTACACTTATGAAACAATATTTTTGCTTCCTGCTAAGAAAAGGATCTTTTTTTTTTCTCCTATAGAAAAGGACTCTCTCTTTATGTGTACATAATTTTAATAGAACAATGCTTCCAGAGGTACTAGAAGGTGCTAGAAAGTTATAGGGTGCCAGAAGCCTAGCACCAGCATAGCACACAATCACCTGAGTACTAGTTTTGTGAACGGCAAAACAAAACATTTAAAATACTGAATATTCAAATTCAAGATACATATTTAATGATTCTGGTATGCAAGAGAGATATGGATAGCATGGTTCTGCAGGCTCACAAGTGAAAGTGTAAATGAAGACAATCATTCTCCCAGAGTAACCACTGCATTCAGGTAACTGTACATTATGGATGAGCGGGCTCCAGTTTAAAAACATCCCCACCTTTCCTTAGGCCCACTATTTTAAGAGCCAAAAATCTCAAAGCATTGAATTCTATTGCTGACAAAGTCTAAGTTATTGCCCACCTGCCTGCACTCTTGATTAATGGCTCAACCACAGCAGTTAAAAACTGGCAATGGAAAGAGTTGCATGAAAATTGAAAGTGATATTAAAAATGTTTCTTGAGAAAGGAGGCTGTGTTTGCAAACAGGTAATTTAATTTCCTTGCACTGCCTTGTACACTTAAGTTCCTTAAATTAAAGTGAGATTTGTTTTCATGCTAGAATCCACTGGGAAGATGATTATGCTGAAACACACTTCGCTAAGTGTTGGAGGTACAAAGAGGAATGCAGAGAATGTTTCAATATATGAAAAATGCATATTAAGTAACTCCATGATTTTCCTAAATGAATACACTAAAATGAAGAATATTTCTTATATATTCAAATGAAGATTTACCACAGAGTAACAAGTAACTGTAGGCAAAATTATAGCTCTTTAGCTAGCTCACTTTATTTTAATTTTATTGCTAAATACTTTGAGGAGGATTTCTTATGTAAGAATTGTATTACTGTCCTCCAGAAACGTAGGAGCAGGTAGATTCATGCTGCGGACCATGCACGAGTCCCAGATAAATTCTTATTTTTATTTCCACAGTAACTTGCTATTTTCCTTTCACCAGTTCTCACCCCAGTCATTTCTCTTTCACCAGTTTCATCCATGGATATAAACTGTCATTGATCAGATGACAGAGACTCTTGAATCTGGATTACAAAGGACCTATCAATATTAAAATGACCAAGTTTCAAAGATTTCTCCCCATTTTTGCTTCACACAAAAACAAGAAAGGGAGATAGGAAAATAAATAGCAAGTACATGTTTCTCATGAGTCTGTGCAAGTCTTCTCTATTATAAAGGTATGCAAGGTTCTGCCACTGAAGTGTCAGGGAACGGCTGTTCTTCCAGTACCATCTTAACATCTGTCCTCAGAAAGTTCCACGTGGAGATCAGTGCCAAATCAGGTGCCCTGAAACACCTAAATGAGGACGCTGGCCAAGTGCAGAACATCCCCTGACAGCAGGAAGATGCGTAAGTATTGGCACAGAAAGGTTCTTTGCAATTTTGATCTGCATGACTGCAACACTTTTCCTTTGGAGAAGCACTGTTGATATTTTTGCCCCTGAATTCAAGGATATCATGAGAGATTGTCTTTTCATGAGCTGATATTCTAGCTGATTGCAAGTATCAGCCCTCTCCTGATGAGCAGGACATAGTTTAAGACTGAATGGAGCCAAGTGAGTCATGAAATCTAAACTGCCAGAGGTCAGGCAGTATTACACCCTCAATATTGACAGAGATCAGGCAATATCACAACACACTTCAACAGAAAGCTCTGCAAAGTTGATACTGCACGTACCCATCCTTAGAGCTCAAGACAAACTATTGCCCAGTTGCCTCTAACAGCTGGTAGCCCTAGTATTAACCCCCCCACCCTGGCACCATACCAATAACTACTCCATAGCACGTGAAGAAAGCAGAACAGCTCTGAAGTCACCATCATGCTACATTGCTTCGTGATAGGCAATTTGTTACGAGACTCCAAATTAATCCTAGAACTTCAGTGCTACAGGACCAAAACACCACAAGATTCTTTGCTAATCAGACTCATGAACATTTCCTTGCTGACCCCAAATAATTAATATTGTGCTTTAACTCTGAGTAAGAAAAATACACCAACTGGGCATCTACAATGAGTTAGTAATGCTGCAGTAGTGTATCCTTACTTCAGTAGTGTGTCCTGTGTGGAGCTATGGATAGTTCTCATCATGTGGCCAAGCCCATCCTGGCCAAAGCCCTTTTTCCCCCTCCATCTTTCTATTACAAAGAAGAAAAAATGATCTTTCCTGATCTCTTAAGCATGTACTAAAATCATATCTACATCAGTGTATAACAACCCTACACGATCTGAGTTACTTATTAAAGACATTTTTTTTTTTTTTTTATAAAAGTTTTATTAGTAGTTTTAGTACAGTACATTTAATTTTTTTCCAGGAAAATTGTCATCAAGAAATGTTTATAGGCAGTTCAAATAACAAAATAGCAGGGATGTCTCACCCTCACAGAGCTGCAAGAGCTTCAGTTGAGGGTATTTACTTTTAGAAATTTTATAAATTTTAAATGAATTAACAGGAAAATGGTACAAGCATAAACCTGCTGGAATTCTGCACTGCTTAGGTGCTTCCAACATGTCTGCAAAGCCTGCCCTTAGGAATCTTGTCACAGCAGATGGATTTCACTCAAATGGCCCCATCTGTCATTTTCCATTCGTATGGCTGTAGCTTGAACTCCAAGAACACCTAGGGCACATTTTCATCAAAACGCCTTGCTAAGCAATCCAAGAGATGAAAGAGATAAAGAAGATAATGCTCCAAATCTTGCACTGGGCAGAGAATGTGACCCAAACAAAATGAAAATCTGGCAGATTCTTTCAAGTTAAGAGATGGGAATAAAATACTGCCTACCACCACCCAATGAGCTCCAGAGGTATTTAGCAGAGTGAGCATTTCCCTTTCCATCTTTTTTTTTTCCTCCAGTGTTTTGCCATCTGTCCACTTTTACATCCCTTTGAATGAAAAAACAGTTTGGAAGAATAGAGCCATTTTCATAACTGTTCTCTTGCAGGGCAGATAAGGACAGAAAGGGATGATTAAAACTTTTACTGGTTAAACAAAGCAGGAGAAGAAAAAAAAAGATGATCTGAGTCTTGTATGACGGAAGCCAGTTTCAAACTACTGTTGTACATAATTAGTATATCCAGAGGAACAAAATCTATCCCTCACTTGGCAGCACAGCAGCTTAATTTTGTATTTACAATACCTGGGGCTATTAAAATATTACCATTTAAAGCACATGCAAGTCAGAATCAGAAGTTCAATTTCCAGTAAGAGCAGGTGAATAATACAGATGCATTAGCAGGTGATGGTGCACTCAGCTATGGCCGACAGATCTCTATCTTTTGCTAATAGGGCACTTGGTGCTTGTATCTCCTGCAGCATTCTCCTCTTTGAGATGCAATACACTTGTATCTAGCATAGAGCTGTTCCCCATCCCCCTCCCCGTTTTTTTTTTTTTGTTTTTTTTTTTAATTTTTCTTCCTCTCCTGAGAGTTTCATCAATATCAGTGGAGATATTTATCAAATAAAGATGTAGGGAAGAATAATGTAAGTTTTCTGATAAGGCAATAGTCACATTGTCTGTATCAGGATGGCCTCTGGATCAAAAATGTATTGCACTAGTGTAATGGGGAAAAAAAAAAAAAAAAAAAAAACACACAAAAAAAAACATTTGACTGAAATAAATGCTGTGCTTTTTGAAAAGACATGAAAGACCTAAAAAACTGTTCAAAAACATGTAATTCAGAGCTCATCTGACAATCAGATTTGTGAGTTGTCAGCATTACCTGACCAAACTGTGCATCTCCATAAATTGAAAGTAAACCTCCATTGTCCAATATGTGTCACAGCAATCTGCAAGATATGGAAATACATCAACGGGTAGGAACTCCAGGAAGTGGTTTGTGAAGCAAGCTAACCCTAAAGGAGCCCCGCTCTCTTCCTGTGCAAAAGGGTTGGCAAAGAGTAAGACAAGGAGCGTAGGTGCTGAATTTGCACATAACAGGAGAGAGCTCTCTCCTATTCGATTCTGAGAAGTTGGACATGGCACGTTTCAGTTTATTTTCTTTGCAAAGGTCAACAAATTCTGAACAATTTCCTAGTGTCTCTCATGCTTCCCCACAGCTCTGAGCCCCCTTTTTCCTCAGAAAAGGGCCAGTTCAGATGCACAAGATACATTTTGACACCATTCTCTACCACTCTTTTCTCCTTGAGCATTTCAGACCTGTGTCTTAATCACCGCCTCAGATCTGCATCTGCACATTAAAAAAATTAAAAAAAAAAAAATAAAAAAAAATCAGTGGGACGGTGCAAAAGTAAGTTCAGCGTTTGTAAAGTACTTAAACTTTATGGCTGTAAGGAAGTTGTACCTTGGAGCATAAACAATTAAAAGAAATTTATAAGAGCTATCAGTGGAACAATACTCTCACAGAAAGCAATTCCAAATCCACTGTATTAATGGGGAGAATTGCTTCCAATAATGACATTTCTGTTGGCATTTGAAAGCTATTTTTAATGTAGACAATTTTATAGAGCCAGATATTAGACTACAGTCAAACCAATGCCAGTAATACTTTAGCCTGCCAAGATCAATCACAGGGATCCAACAGCTCGAGCAACCATTCTGCTGACTCCAAAGAACCGAAGAACTTGATGGCCGCACTTCTGTCCAGCTTTTTATCTCTACGCCACAACAAAATGCAAAATATCTTTCAATGCCTGTTGGAAATAACTTATTTATAAATGGGAGAAGCTAGCTCAAGAATGGGTAGAGCGAGAATTAGGAATAGGAGATCACAGGGTACCACTGGAACTGTGCAGAAAAGCTTGCATAGCATTTGTCTGTACTAGGCCTAATGCCAGCTAGTGGTATCTCAGGTATATGAATAGTAAATTCCCTCGCACAGAGGAGAAAAAATTACACAAGTCAATTAAATACATCACTCTAAATTATGTCTATATATACAGATGCAGTATATGTGTGTATTTTATATTTAAAGAGATCACTGACGACAGTGAGAGGCATGAAACAGAACAGAGGCATTCAGAACACAGACTAAGGTGAACCACTTTACAAGATACACTTATGCGAGCCCAACAGGGAATACCAAGCGGTAGGTAATTGCTTGTTCCTTCAGTAGTGCTGAATTTAGAAATGAACAGCAGTAATAACATTCATAATGAAAACCCCATAACTGTTTAGAGACCACAAATCTAGGTAATACTATATGCTGAATACAGTATTAGTGATTTTTCATAAGACAGGGGATTCCACAAGCATAATTTGTAAGAAATGCTGCAGTGCTTAACCACTCAAAGGCTGTTTTCCTGTCCTCTGAAGAGTGAAATCTGGAAAAAGATCCTATGGAAAAGTTATGCTAGATGCAAATTCATTCACCATCCTTTTTTGTCGTAACACTTTCACACCTAGCGCACCATTTAAGACCTTAGTAAGAAAAGACAAATTGAACAGTTGAAAATTCTGGGCTGCGACTGAAGTTATTGGACAGATTCAAAGCAGCACTGAGACAGGGATAAATTGCGGACAAATTTTGCAGACTTTTCTGCAAATTCTTATTTTTACTTGGGGGAAATAAATCACCAGACGTATATGAGTTATACTATGTGTTTCTTTACATTCAGCCTAGGAATTACAAAGCCCAGACACAAAATTTATTCCCATTCCATGTGCCTACAAAGGAATGCCAGCTCAACTTAGCTCTTGTAGAAAACAGAGCTTGCTCTTAATGTTAGCAAATACCAGGAAGAAAAAAAATAAAAATAAAAAATAAATAAAAGGTTTTTCCCTCTTTTGGGGCCGATTTAAAGTTTACTGCAGTCAAAATTACCTTGCCCACTGACTTCAGTGGACTATAGGCTAGGCCTTCTCCCTTGTTCACTCCACTCATTAATATGAAGATTTTAACTGAGTCCTAGGCACAGAATTTAGAATCTTCATTGATTGCAGAATCCAGAGCCATTTGAATTAGGACTCATGAGACAAATTTATGTTAGTACAACTATTTGAGCTAGGGTGAAAAGGCTTGGCTAAGGGTAAAGTTTGTGCCTTCCTGATTCTCAGTCCAGAATTCCATGTCCAAGGCGATTCTTGAGGAAAAACAGGTCTAGGCGAGCAGCATGTTAGCACAATAAGGTTTGTTCCAGAAACTGCATGACTTTGTGATCCAACCTTATTTTGAATTTTTGCTTCCTACTTTGTACATATTTTTAAGCCTACATAAAAGTTATAGATAAGCCAAGGCTCCACGTATGCACTTCGCAAAGAAGTCTGCAGCCACCCTCAACAGGATACAAAATCTATCATTCAGGACTAGCTGTACAGAATGATATATTGCTATTTCCTTTATCATACTTTGAAAACCACCATTTCAATCCCTCATGTAAATGTATTTTGATTCTCATTTATCAAACAGCAGCAATGTCCTCTTCTGCTAACTAAACCGCCTAACATGCAGTGGATATCAGCTCTCCTCACTGCATACTGAGCAACCAAGTGAACAAACTCTAAAAGACCTGATCGCAAGAAGGATAAAGTGTTTACCTCTGACGTTATCAAGGTAAGACTGTTTTACATTACACTCTGAGCTATAGTAAATGGATAGTTTTGCTTATACTGTTTGTTGTCTCCTTAACTTTTCTATGGACAAGATGCAGAACAAAGCATATGTTAATTGGAAAGGAAATGATTGAATGCAAAACAAAATATAACATTTTAAAGCAGATGCAATTTCAAAGACTTCAGGATACTGGTCTAAGTTTTATGCAAGTCTTGCTATGTAAATAAAAGTAATACTGTATTATTAGAGGTCGATATAAAGCAGCTTGAAATCATTTTCATTAGCACAATACTAAGCTGCTATCAATACACTTTTTTCAAGAAACATCTCTTTCATATTCACTCTCTCTGTCTTAGAGGCATTTAGATGATTTCTTTCAATAAAACAATTTCATTTAGAGGATTTTATCCACATTTCACAGTCTGCTCGTGACCTACTTCTTTGTATTTGAACGAAAACTAATCATATTTCCCATGCGCTTTACAAGATCAGGAATAGCATTTTGGAGAGAATGGAAAAATATCTCAGAAGATGCTTCCCCACCCCTTCAGACAACCATGAAACAACCCCTACCCTAGTATTTCAGCCTGAAATACTGAGTTTATGCTTTGGTGTCATTTGTACCTACACTGTATACCTCTAAGAATGAGCTTAAGCTGAGAAAGACTGAAGCCTTTTCAATACCTACCCAAGGGTATGTCTACCCCAAACAGCACAGTGAGATGCCCCAGTTAGTTTATTAATGCAGTTCAGCAGAATGCACTGCAAAGAAACAGCCTTGAGTTTTGAAAAACTGCACAGTTTAATTAAAACAGAGCTGTGCCTAAGCAAATAAGGCTGCCAGCCATAGGAAAGCAGAAAGCATTTTGTAAATATCATCACTTGTAATCAAAACAAATGGAGGAGGCAGAGCCTTGTTAGCCTTGTGCAGTCCCGCACTGCGTTCCCAGCACCTCTCCCAAGGCTGGCTCTGTGCTCCGGGCAGTGCCAGTCCCTGGCAGCACACGCCTGAACTCCTGAATTTGTTCTTAAATAAACTCAAAGAGTGAGGACTGAGCATCTGCACCAGATGCACCATTTGCATTCTATCCATGATATTTATAATCTAACCATGCTATCTTGTGATTCATTTTCCTTATTTACCCAGTCAGGCCTCTGCACAAAGTATTACACTCTCCCACTTTCCAGAGAGTTCAGTAGTCAGAAAAATTAATCCTAGGAGTACAGTCTATTACAGAGAAAGATAATTTGAGACTAAAATCTTGCGAGGAATGAAACAGCATTTCCCAGTAGGGTACACTGTAACAGCAGTTTCTGTGTTAAATATTTAAGTAAAATAAATTATGCAATTATGTTAGAAAAAGTAGGAAAGATGCAAGAAATATAATTTACAATGCAGTTTTTTTCAAAAATAATGTCAGTGGGGAAGTGCTCAGCTGAGCACCTTAGTTTCACTAACATGAATACAAGGACAAAAATAAAAATGGCTCTAAAGAACTGTCACTTTCAAAAAAAAAAGCATCCTTTTTTTTTTTTTTTCTTTAAAGTAAACAAAGCAGCAAGCAACAAAATTTAGATATAGCTTGTGCCAAGTTGAGAAGAAAAATCATCCAGTTTTTGGTACTTAGTACCACTTTTGACATATTAAAGTGGTATGTGCTGAAGCCCCTTTGAAAGACTGTCCAAACTTTAGACCTTTAAAAAGAACTATCAGACATTTAATCTTCATTTTGTACATTTTTCAAGACAAGAATGCAGGAATTCTTGATTCTTTCAAACTTTTTACTCATGGGAAGTCATACTACTAGCCTTTTAGTGCTATGGTGTTACAAACTACTGCACAAAACCACAGTGGACTGAATGATTTATTAATACCCCAGGCTCTCTTTTTTGTCCTGTATCTGGCCACAACCCAATCTATACTGGACTGCAAATCATAATGACCAATAAACAAAACTCAAGGGCAATCCTGTCACTTCTAAAGATACCTAAATGAGTAATATCTGAAAAAAAATAATAAAGAAACACATCCATTACTTGCTATATTAACTCATCTTTCTAACAAATGTTCTATTTCAGGGTGGGACATGTAAAATCACAGAAGAATACACAGATCTCAGCCTGGAATTTCTGCAACTGCAGTGCAGAATGACAGCCCACAGACCCGCACACTCATGGCCACCACACACATTCCCATTTTCACCAGGCAAAAGGAACAAATCCTACACTCTCCTTCACAAATATCTTCTCCTGCAAAACAAGATTCTTAGTAAGAAAACTAACAATTTGGTTAACTAGAAGTTAAATGCTTAATGAGGTTAAAAACCTATTGTCTCAAATCATATAAGCCACCTTCTGGCTATGCAAAAATACATTGCTCTCCATCTCTATTTCACTTTTATTATTACGAGCCTGATTTTGTCTGGAAAAGTAAATTATGTGCTGTATCCATGAGCCAGGGAGCACCTCCTGTCTTTTTAGATCAGCACAGATGTGACAGCTACACTGCTGGAGGAAGTTATGCCATCAGGGTTCCCTATTTAGAACCACTGTGTGTCATTCCTTAACAGATTGTACAATACTAGCATAAAGCAGTGCATTCAAACCATTTTCAAAATTTCTTAGTATTCACAATGATTTGTAAGTTATTTCTCCCGGTTCTGTTTCAACTTTGTGTTCAAACAGCAGAGAGCTAACAACACAGAGCTACACTGGTAGGTTTTTATACTGCAGTATGCTACCAGGATGCCTACACAGCTGCACAACTTTTATACCTGCAGTACAGAAGTCTGAGCTGTTCCATGTAAAGTGCTACCTCTTGAAATCATGAATACGTATTTAAATCTTCTTATGGCAACACTGCTTTCAAACAACGCAGGTATTCTATTCTGCACAGTTTATTCAGTGTAGGCATGCAGGTACACAAATTCTTCAACAAAATCAAATAAACCCAACAACATCAAATGGTCCAAATTGCCAAGTTCAAATGTTCAAACCCACATTTTCCTGGAAAATATGACTGATATGGAAACAGAAAAGAACTTCAATTTTTAATCACTTCTGTTCGGGTGATAACTGACAACAGTCTTTACCACTCCTGCAACAGATAACGTGGCACTTGCTGGGCTACTTCATTACAGTTTTCTCCAGACTCAGCACAGGCTACCTTCAGCAATAAATTGTAGAGCTCGCATCCTGCCGTTCACAGGCGGGGACTGGGGAGCAGCATTTACACAGAACAGAAGATGCATGAGCTGTCGCTCCACTAATCAGTGCAGGAACATCATATTAATCAAAAGATCAGCAACAAAGCATGCATCAGACAAGTATCCAGATGGTAACTCTGCAAAATTTCCAAAATGCATTACCTGTTTACAGGATAATAGTGCAGTATTACACTCAGACACACAATTCATTAAGGACAAACGTGTAATTCTATGCCAAGATGGATTAAAAAAATATATAAAAGAATTTCAGGGAAATTTCTTGTTTTCTTTGAAAGTAGGAAGACAAACAGAACAGTGGATTTACACTTGCCAGTCCTGCTCTTTCTTCTGTACTACCCCCAGCTCTTCTACCCTGGAAGAAAAATCAATTCAATCCTACAGTGTGGTGTCACCAGCCAGGTATGAAGAGATTAAGGCTACTATCTTCATTTTCTCCAAATATCAATTAGCCTCACCTCCAACTGTAAACCCCGAACAGTAAATGTAGTTAGGAAAACCAAAATAACAACCTCATGTGACATGGGAGGAGATGGAGAGAACAAATGTAAATAAAAGTCACTAACAATCTCTTCTCAATCCCCTTTAGCTTTCTAGAAGGTCATTGAATGAAAGAAGATAAGAAGGAATAGGGAAAAAAAAAAAAAAAAAAGAAAAAAAAAAAGAAGAAGAAAAAAAGGAAAATCCCTACCCAGCCATGTGACTTTAGGAGCCCCTTTCCCCAGTACAGCCAGGAGGGTGGGCTGTATTGCACTCCTTATCATGTGAAGGACTTGGCCTTTGCAGAGCCCTGCAACCATCTAGGGAAAAATTAGTGATTGTAAGGTGCTTCTAAGATTTTGTCTGGGAATGCCTGTCTGCTCAGAAACTCTCTCTGCAAAGCTGCTCTGACTCCTTCAGCAACTGACAGGGGATCCCCCATGTGCACACCATACCCCCATCGGCTCCACATGATGCTGCATGCTCTTTGAGCACAGTCCTCTTTCAAAAGCTTCTTGCTGTTTCTCAGAAGTGTTTCCTCAATGAATTCTACCTACTTCAGAGCAACAATGCCACCCTTGCCTTTTGCAGCTATGACTTCCCAGAACAGTGATATTCCACAAAATAGAGACGATTCTGATTTCAAAGGACTGAAGTTTCAAAAGTACTAGCTTCAGACAGCAAAGTTCAGTCCCAGATGGGATACAAACAAGCTGAGCCAAATTCTGAAGCTAAACTGGAAGTCCACCACTCTCTCCTCCAGCCCCCACTCCCCTCCCCCCCCCCCCCCAAAAAAAAAAAAAAAAAAAAAAGGGAAAAAACACTGTACAGGAAAACACAAGCATATGAAATTGTCCCTCATCTGACATCAGCTTCCTGCTGTTTTCTACACTTAGCTCTGCAAGATATGGTAGGAGACTCATTCTACCCCGTGCATTTGTGACTAGCAATTTAAAGATCATCACAATGACAGCAGGAGGTTCTACTGGAGACCTCAGGCTCAACTACTGTGTTTTTGTAGGTATTAAATCATCTGTTACCAATACCATCCTTTGTACTTCTTTAACATAGCATAAAAACACAGTGACACTCTTTCCTGCAAAATGTGGATAAAAGACAAATCCTTTTCAAAATGACCACAGTCATACATATCAGTGATTAAGTGATAACAGCACTCACAACCTATCTTGGATGGGATGTTCGGAAGGAGAATTTTAGAAAGAAAAAGCTGTTTCCACTCAGTGGAAATGGATGAAGTTTCAGAGTGCCGAGAAACACAGCCCTCACAATCAAACGCTTCTCTAATATTTCACTTTGAGCAGGAATGCTGGAAGTTCATTTATCCCCCTGAAAACCTGATCCCTTGTGTGCATGCTTGTCTCACTAAATTAATTCTAGCTCTCCCAAGGTTAGTACAAAGTTGCGTGGTACATTTACATATACGGTTTCAAATATACAAAAACTGTACTTTCTCTTAAACAGGAGTAGAATGTGTAATTTTAAGTCACTCTTCCCACATTGACACTGACTAGCCAATATCAGAAATACTTCATTAGTACACGAGATTGCTCTAATTGTGCTTTTCTAAAATAATTAAATGAGTAAAACAAATAAGGCCCTAAAAATTGATGTTAGTACTTGCTTAACATTCCATCACCACTAATAAGAAAAAATTTCGAAAATAGATCAGAACTAGAGACACTTGACAGCTTACCTTTCCACTCAAACAAAACACTAAGTATTCACTTTATTTTCATCAGTCATTTCTAGTCATTTCTAGTTGATGCAAAAATTTTTAAAAGCAATGTAAAAAGTGCATTTTTCATACAACTATCAAATGAGACATTTTGCTACCTGACAAATATGTCTATTTTCAGAGTCTTTAGTGCACAGACTTTCCCCTCAAGTGGGAAGACAGAGCTGTGCACAATTTGCACCTACAGATCAGGTTCCCAAATGCCTCCAAGCTAAACAGCTGACACCAATAAATAGCAGTCGTATCAGAAAAACAAACAGATTTCTCCTCCCAAACAGTTGTCACAATCTGTGTATGCATACATATGGCATTATCCTGATGAAAACCATTACGGGTACATGAGGCTGTTTATCCTATACTAAAGGGCTAAAAAAGGAAACTAGAACCTTTATATGGAGCAATTTACTCACATGAAGAAGTCATAGTGGAGTACGCAAAATGCTTTTATTAGATGAAACTATATGCTATAGCCTGTATTATAACCAGTAAAGAATTACTAAGTTTATAATGTGCTTTTTAAAATTACAGAATTAAAACAAACAAACAAAAAATTATTATCTACTGATTGCTCCTTAGTCTATCCACCCAACCATACCAAGTGTGCTGCTGTAGAATTTATTATTATTGTTCAAATAAATGGAAGATGATTTCTCCAGATCAATCCCACATCTATTATATGGTGCTTCAAATAGTTCTATTACACAAATTACACATAATGCAAAGCTTTAAGCACCTGTTTTTGTTGTTGTTGTTTGTTACGTAGTCAAAACAATGCATGTATCCTCATAGCATCGGGATTTTAAATACTATACAGAATAAAGCGTCCCCTTTATACTCTCCTCGTCTGCTTATTTTACACAAATGAATGTACTCCTCTGACATACAATGTGTGGCCATCCCAGAGGAGCACATGTAATTCAAGACAAAATGCTGATAGCTGGTGTTTCCACAACAAAATCGCCCTTTGCATTGTTTTTTGCAACCACCCTTCTTGTGTCTGCCAGCATGCTCTGAACTGAGCACACAAAGAACATAGCATTGCAGACCAAGGAGTTTCAGTCCCATGCTCAACTGGGAAAGATGTCATAGTCATGTCCTATGTAACCTGAAATTGCTTGTTTTCTATTTCAGACACTGACATAAAGGAGTTAGTCGCATGTTGGGCTGCCAAAAAATTCAGGAGGTAGATGAACAGACCTATAAAAAGCAGCTCAGAGAGATGGGTTTGGTCAGGCTTGAGAAGAGAAGGTTGAGGGGGAAAAAAGCAGAAAATACACTTCAGTGCTATCACTCACAGTCCTCATTCATACTTTTAATATAAACATGACATATGAATTTTATATAAGCTATAGCAATACCTTCAGATCTCGATCCTACAATGAATATTCTTACAATTTTTGCAGGACTGGAGATTTGCATAAAACATCCAAAAGTGCTAATCTATTTTAAAAGCCTAAGAGTCATCACTGAAAGATATTGTGACACTTGCAAAACCCATTAAGAAACTTAGGGATCATTATAAGTCATCAACATATGCCTGGAGTTTAGTATTTACTTACACTACACAGACCTTAGTTTTTCACATTTGCATTTTTCCTTCACTCCCAAAGAAATGAAATGTATGCTTTCAAACCTCTGATCATTTATAATTCAAATGATTCAGAGTGTGCCAATAATAAAATTAGGCTGTGATTTGCAAAGATGCTTAGCTCAAAGGCACAAAAATGCAGCATTTGCAATGATTACTTCTTTAATTTAAAGAAGAGTTTTGCAGAATTGGAAGTTGCCATGAGATGGGAAAGCCTTTCACATCAAACAATTTAAAAAGATAACAGAAAGAAAGGATTCTGTGAACAGTTAATAGTGCAGGGTAATCACCACTAATGAGTAATCATGAGAAGATGCATTCTAGCATCTTGATGGATCTCAAGCATCATGAACAGAAGGAATGAAGTGGAAAGAAGGTATTCATGGAATATGGATATTCCTAGGAATAAAGAAGTTTAGATACCTCAATAACAGGTTTCTTTGTATAGAAAAGTTGTCATTTCCCTTTCCATCTTTAATTATAGGCTTCTGAAATGCTTTTAGTACAGCTAGCCTACAAAAATATAGCAAACAGAAAATGTATGCCTTTGCAAGTTTCATCATGAACTAGCTTTTATGCATATATTATGACTGGAGCATGCTATATCAGCTGACATTTGTATGAACCAGATCCGTATGCCTTAAAGTAAAAATATCTGACCATCTCCAAAACCTGCATTGACTTGCAATACAATGCTAGTGGCTCTTATGAAGTGTCCTTTATATCGTGCGTTGGCCTGAGAGATTTGTGCGAAAAAACAGATTTAGGTTAATTAATACCAAGGTCAAATGAGCAGCGTTCCTAGTTTCTTTTTATAAGTAGGTATTACACCAAATTTCCTAATATCAACTTTGATAAAATTTGAGCTGCAAAATTAAATTAACCCAAAGTTTACAATTATTCAGTGTCACAGAGAGGTTAATATCTATTTAAAGGAATGAGAAAGTAATAGCTGCTGCTCCTCCTGAACTTCCTACACAATATTTGAGGTTTCACAGCTTCCTTAGCACGTTGTTCTTTTCCCTCCATTTGTAACAAGAATTGCTGATCGCTAACAGGAAAAAAATATTTATAGAAAACCATACCATGAAGACAGACCAAAAAGTAAAATATTTACATTTTTTTTCCTCATCTTGAAATACTTGAAATAATTACTAAGCAGGAGTATGCTCCAACATACTTACATACAGCAATACATACATACATACATACAGCAATGCTCCAACATACATACATACAGCAATGCTCCAACAAAACTAACGTAAGGTGACTGGCTGCTTCTAACCTCACCATGCAAGAAGCATTTATACTTTACAGCCTGGTTTTATTTTTTATTCTGGGAGTAAGGGCCCGCAAGTCAACCGAAGGTATGCGAAGTTCTTAAATGGCCTGATCGCCATGGGCATCATGCCACCTTTATCGTGTCATGTTCTTACTGAGATAGCACTGAATAACCCCAAACTAATGAATTTCGGAATTTGGGGAAACTATCTCTCCTTTAATAGATTTCACTTAATACAGATATGTCAATTTACATCTCTTTGAATTTGCTATGGATATTTCCAAAATCACCTCAGTTTTGATAGACTTGTACCAAACCCCATTAATGTGTTTCCCACCTACAATTTTAAGAGCTTGATCCAGGCAATATTTGCAAAGAACATTTAAAACTTTTCTTCCATTACCTACAATAATAGTCTCCAGCCAAAATATCAGCAGTTGCTGCAATTTCCATATATTTGAGTAAAATAAGCTTCTTTGAGGCATCCAAATATAAGAAAGAACTTAAAAATTACTTGCTTTCATATTATACTCAATTAGGGAAAGAAAAGAATTATGGCCTCTGCCACTTTTCTGACTGAGACTTGCTTTATTAGCATTAACGAATGATATTTAACCAAGACATCTACAAAAAGAAAAAACAGCATATTTTTCTAAGAGAATGCCCTTAGTGACCCATTTTGGAAAGATCTTCAATATCCTTAACTTAAAATCTGTAATTATAAAAATAATGGTCCTTTGGGGACTACAAACCTGGCAAATGTATTACATTTGTCTTAAGCAAATGCTCATGATATGCTAAACACTCACAGCAAAGAATGTTCCTCCAGCTGTATCTACATTATCCTTGGGAGGTTGCCGGACTTGTCATTTCAGGGAAGCCAAGATAGTTGACCTGTATTCCAGTCTAGGATACTTATAACAGTTTCAAAACTGAGTTTTCTATCCTTCCTCAAATCTTTCTTAACCACCTTCCTTTCTTTCTGCTTTAAAGGTTTGTCTATAGCTTATCGTCTCTCCCTTAGCCCATTTGAAACTCCTGCAATCCTAAAAATATCAAAAAAGACACAATTTGCTCTCTACCTCACATCTCAACTTTTATATATATTTATTCTTCCCCCAGAAAAACTGACAAGTTGGTTTTGAGGTGCTGTTCTCAAAAATGAGGCATGGATCTTTGTTATCATTCAACACAATTCCCTAAATTCACAGTCCAAGGCAGATGAATATGAATATATTGTTATATGAATAATCTGTCAATGTTCCCCATTTGAAACTCATCATTCCCAAGTCATATTGAAACCCTCATTCTATGAGGGTTCTTCATGGCTCTTCACTGACTTTGATTACACCAGTGTTTGGTTTCATCTCTCACAATTTTTCCATAATCAGGTTACTTTCCGAAGTAGGCATCAGATTTCTCTTCTAAATACATAATCCTACATAAGGCTCCACATTCAGAGCTGAGGCTTTAACTAGAAGAGAAGCCTCAGTCTGAAGGTATTCCAGAAATTAGAATAATCATGAACAACTTTCACTTAGTCTTCAGAATAAGTGATCACACAGCAAAAGCTGTCGAAGTATACTGTGACCTATTACATCCACTCTGTCTGTGGATGTGACCTTGATAAACAGGCAGAGCTTTCTGATAACATTTATCTTTGCTTTAATTAGAAAAATTGAAGAACAAGAATAGGCATGGATGTGTGACTGTTCCTGAACACCTACTTAAAACAAGAGCAGCTGATAGCATTGCATAAGGCAGATGTCACACCTAGGAGACTGCTTTACATTTCCTAACCCTGATTCTTTGGTTGGAACTTGCTGCTGTGTTCAGCATCAATGTTCATATTTGGTAAGCCAGGAAACAGATGCAAGTTATATATGATTTAATATTAATTAATAACAATATCATAAAACAACACTCAGAAGACCAGCAAAAGTATACATGTGCAAATTAAATTCATTGAAGTCACTGGGCAAAATTAAACCTCTGAGCATTCTCAGTACTACAATAACTGATCATTAAGCCAAGCCACGTGCACACGTTGAGCATCACTTTACTGGGCATAAACTCATCCATGGCAGCCAGCAGAGCCATTGGCACTAATCCTCTTAGCCCACAGCAAACACAAGATGACCTGAATGAAAAGGCCAAACTCAGATTACTCTGTGTGTCTTACTGCTCAGGGCATCACATCAACAGCTGCCAGTACTAGGAAGGTATTTGTTTGCATACTTGCATCCACTGCCCTCAATGATACAATGATGTGGAGTTCCAGATTGGGATCTTCCACAGCTGAGCTTAGTAGGGCTTTGAAATCCTCTCTTTTACTCTCTGTGGAAGGACAAGGAAAAGGACAAGGATGTCTAGAAACAGTAGGTACATAACAAATATTTTGCTTTTGGTCATCTGAGTAACTGAAGTCAGTACTGTTACGCTGCGTAATAGATGTTCAGCAACAGCTACAAAAGTCATTTTATTCAGTACATCAGAATCTACCTTCAAAATTAAAGAATTCAGAAACCAAATTCATCTTCAAAAATGGAAATAAGTTTTTTTGTCAATTTGACCTATTCTTACTTTTTAAAAGTGTCTAGTCTAGTCTGTCAAAGTGTATACCTTTTCAGTGTAAGTGAATAGTCTCACTGCCTTCAATGTATAAAGCTAACAACATAATTAATCCTTTACAGAATCAGAAAGTCAATTCTAAATTTAGATTTCAATTTAAACACTCTAGTACTCTGTTACACAAAAGAGATGCAAGGTATATAGCCAGATACAGCATTCAAATTAACGTCAAAGTAGAGTGTCTTCAAATCTTTGTTTTTTGCTTCTCTGGTATGATCTTGTATTTCTGTAGTTATATAATTGGATTTATTGGACTGAATTACTGAAGTGTAAAATATGAAATTGTCTGCAACTGTAACATTCTTCAAAAAACAAGTGTTATAAATTAATTGTTAATAAAATGTGTTTAAAATGCGTTTGTACCGTGAAAATGTTAACAAAAACTATACCAAAACCACAAAAATCTTCTTCCTCAGTAGGTAAGAGCCACCAAGAGTGACAAGGAAGCATCTCAAAGATGTATGCATAGTGGTAGTATGGTACTTCTACTGAGAGAGTGAACACAGATTTGGAGAAAAAAAAAAAGAAATACTAAACTGGAAAGCTTCCTGATATTATTATATACTTAAATGAAACAATATTTTTCCCTACATGCACGTCTTTCCTGATAGGAAAGAAGCACTGTCCCTTCCTAAGCCCTCCTTTGTCAAAACTTAAATGTAGATTTAAGAAACAAAGAAAGTATACAGTGTTTCTTGTCACCCACATGAGCCATGGGGTGGATACTGAATTTTCTAAGACTGTCAAGGATATACTGCCCATTTTCATACTGACTGACTATGCTTGTCCATAATACTGAGAAAATCAGTTGTTACCTGGCTAATGCAGGTAACCCTAAAAGTAACATTTCACTAATTATTCACATACAATCCCAAGTACTATGTATTTTAAAAAGACTTCTTCCAGTACTGACAGCACTAAGCACATCAGTTAAAGCCAAGACCTTTGTCCAGCACTACTCTTGTTTGTACCCATATGTGCAAACAAGGTTTATGAATTGGAAGTATTTGATGTGTACGTACCACTTGACCACCCATTGATACACTTTATGAAGAGGAAAGTCTGCTTTTGTATGAGAATTAACATTCAGAGGTATCCCCAAACCTGTGTTTCTTTTGAAACATTTTTCAGACTGGATTCTCAAATAACTAGAGAGTCTTCGTGTCTCACAAGCTACCTCAGCTTATACTGCCTATTTTTCTAATGGAAACAGGGTATGTGACTGAACCTGGTACTAGTTTTGAACATCACCTTTTGGAATGATCAGTCCTTACGGTTTGTAGGTCAAAGCACATTTTGTATGCATCTGTCTTTTCTTGTTGTCAGCAATTTGAAACGACAAGTGACAAATGCAGAGAACCAGGAAGGATTCAGCTTGCAGCAGATGCCCAGGCTACATAAGTAAAGGATAGACTTGTGAAAGCTTTGTTTCCTTTAAGGGATAAGATGTAACATACCTGCAGGTTATTAAGATGAAAGCCATGTTGCTGACAGACTGGTGTACTGTAGTTCTCCCAGAATCTCAGGAAGATTAAGAGGTTTTCAGGAAGATACCATGGAGTTGTTTTCTTTGATAAAGATTTTACAGTTTGGCTAGGTTGAAAGAAATATCAACCATAAAAGAAGTCAGTGTTGTTCAATATCAATTCACACTGTTTAGCAGCCTGCTTAGTCTCTAAAAATAAAGGTAAGCAGCTTAATTCATCTTTGTAAAGTGCCAAGCAAACATTCTTTGACAGTATACTAATTACAAAGTTTTTAGAGCTATTAAAAATGAATCTATGAAGATACACAGCCTGAAAATGTAAGTTATTTTCACATACTAAGTAGTTTGGCACATTTATGCTGAGTTCAACCAAAAAAAAAAAAATAAATAAAATAAAAAATAATACAAGAATTGGTTAAAAACTTTGCAAGTTATTTTCATCAAATAACTGATGAATGCCTATGAACCTTTAAAACATTTATCTTTACTTCTTCAGTATACAGTCAGATAATGCGTAACAAATGCATTGTCTGAAAAGAGAAAAGCTCTTATAAATCATCCATGAAGCTAGATCTATCTAAAAACTCAGATGCTCGTGCATTTAGGACCAGAATGCTATGCCTTTACCACGTCACCTTCTATCAAAAGCGATCTTCACAATAACAACTCGGGTAGGGATCACTATGTACTCTTAATAATGTGTTTTCTAATATTTAGAGGGTTTTTTCTTACTGAAACTTCATGGAAATACACAATTAACGACAGTGGAAGTTTTGAAAGATGTAGTAGAGAATATAGCAGAGGATGTGATAAATCTGCAGTCACATTTTGGTGTTGGTTTTTGTTTGTTTAATTTTTTTCCCAAAGTATACCCCACCTTGACAGCATGTAGGACAGGATTGGTCTTTGGAATGACCCAGTACATTTTCGTGTCAGAGCAAAGCAAGAAAATTCCTCAAAGGAATGAGAAGAAGGTTCAGTATTTATGAACAGGTAAGTACAGACTGTCGTCCTTCATACACACTCCTGAGGTACATGCTTGAAGTGCCAGCAGACTTCAAGAAAAGAAAAAAGAAAAACATTAAGCCTAAAGCTACAATAGTGAAAATCAGCTCTAACAAATGCACAGGAGGATTGTGTTCTTAACTGATTGAGAACACAGACATAAGTGGATGAGACTCCACTATAAGCATAGTCACTGCTCAAACAGTAATATAAAAATATTGGGAAAGGTGGTGGGCTCCACTTCTTTCAAACTCATGCTCTACATTCACTATTTCTAACTTTCAGTTCTTTATATGCACACTGTTATCAGTAAGAACCTGACTTAATTCAAACCCCTCCCAGTAAACGTTAGTTATAAAACAGCCAAATTCAAAACTCATTTATAGCAAGATCTTCCCTGCTGCTAAACCATACAGCTTAAAATCCCTAGGGTGAAATTTGGCCCCACATATGCTTCTGTGGAAAGAAGAGGACTTTAAGAGTCATCTGTTGAATGAAGGAGACTTGTTTGAATATCTGAGCAATAGTTGTTCATAAATTTCATGCAAACAGCTCAGAACCTACTGTCTACAACCAGTGCTGTGCAGAATATAACTAAACCAAAAACTAATAATTTCAGCAACGCAGAAATAACATTTTACTTCTTTTGGAATCCTCTCTCTCTTTTTTTCTTCTTTTTTTTTTTTTTTTTTCTTTTTTTTTACAGTTAAATTTAGGTTAGTTCTAAACTTGCATCGGGATGTGTTCTTATCTTTCAGTGCTGACTGCTGAGAAGGCCAGATACTAAGGCTAACTAAACCATAAGCAACAAGTAAATACTTGAGAAGCACCCCATTTGGATATTCGGCATTGCACGTCTATTCCTGTTTGAAGTGCCCACTGCTGAGTCAACCATGCAACCATGTGAACTGGGAGAGAAAAAGAAGAGGGCTGGAGAGGAGCCATACCACCCCAACCCATAGATGGCCAACATCTGTTACCATCAGTGTCCCTTCCTCCACCTAGCACCTCTCCTGGCTACATTACAAGGAACACAGACTCCCCGATTACTCCCTTCCCCTTCATACAAGGTCTGTGTCTTTTAGCAGCCCCTCTAAAACTTCACATTCACACATGAAACTACTTTACAATTCCAGATGTCCTCCCACTTGCTTGCTGGGTGCAATTTAGTTTGTCAATGTCTGCCTGGGAGCCCAAGAGAAGGTGCAAGTTCTTACCGTGCGAACACTTCATTTCTCAGTTTGACTTTTAACCTCTTGATTTTGTCAAAATATTGTTAACCAGTGCAAGATTCCTAGTTTTTTAATAAAACTAATTCTTCAACAAGTACTTGGAAAATCAAATTAGTGTTTCCAGCTTATATTCAAAACCAATTTTTTTTCTTGCTAAATGCAGTATCAAGTAGGAAAGAGGCAGCACCCTATTCAACTGCTTTCATCTTACATGTAACAAGGAGCTGATTAAAACCAGTTTAATGGCTCTGTAAGAAGGGAACCTGAAGTCATTTCTTCTGAATCATGCTATTTAAATGACAAGAGATGTGCAGACCTTTCAGCCTAGGAGCTGCAACAGAAGAGTCCTACTTACACAATCATTAATAGGTTCCCAGGTTGTAAACAGAAATAAGATGTTATCAGTGTAAATTGCTTGTCTTTTCTTTTCCTTTTTTTTTTTTTTTTTTCTCCTGCTGCTGCTAAGACACCTAATGGATGCTCAAAAGGAGCAAAGAGCTTTCAGAGGGAATTGGAATGTTTTCTAACACTGAAGATGATTCACAACATGGTTAATCACAAAATACACAAATGTTTTGCTTTAATATCTTACAGACCAAGAGTCTTTATGCTAACTATACCCTATGCTAATTACAAATCAGCATTATGAATTTAAAATCTTGATATTCAAACTACTTGTTTGTCGCACACATTTACATGATTATGAAAAGTGTATTTATGTCTCACAAGGCAAGTAGGTTTGGGAGAAATTGTGTTTAAAAGCATATTCAAATTTATGCACACAAAATGCTGCAATTCTCCATGTACTAACTATCCCACATAGGTCAGAAAGCCTCACTTTGAAACACTATTAAGAAAAATCTCACATCAAATAAAAAAACAGCACTGCTGTTTGTTAGTCAACAGCAAAAATATGATTGCAAATGCAGTATCTTATTATTTACCATTTATAGTTTTATGCTAAAATCCCATGATTAAGACAGCCACTTTGAAAATGATCCCCCATACGGTGAGGAAGAGTACTTTCTGAAGCTAGAGACTCTTCAATCTTCTGTAAGACATGAGCATTTGGCTCAGTGACCTTTTGCAACATTGTCTTCATCAGCTGTAGAATTACTATTCTGTTTTCTCTAATATACTCTTCTATGTTATAACTTCTGAAAAAATTAAACAATGAAGTGAGTTCGAAAAAAGGTATGTACTACCACCTCTAAATATCCTTATTATTCTTATCATGTTGAAGAACCGCTGCTTTCACAATTACCATACTGGAGCAACCACAGCTACACTTGAGTATTTCTTTTCAACATAAAATAAGGAACAAAAAAAGCTCTGGTTCTATAAAATTCAAGTTTAGCTCTGAGTGTTCAGATTGGACAGAAATCTGCACAATTTGTTGATATGTTTAAGCATTTCATTTTCAGAGTTACAAATCTGAAAACAGGGAGGAAGCTAAGATCCCTGGTTGCCCAGGTCTACAACACTGCTAACCAGGGAGAAACCCTTCAGGTTTCCAGAGGATGCTTTTATGAATAAGCCCCGATAGAATGCTGGGTCAGCATCTCTCATGGAATAAGACGGTAATAGAAAAATTCTACATAATTCTATTAGCTGGTTCTAATACGCCTTCCTCATTTGAATTTCTGTAACTTCAGCTTCTAATAACTGAAACTTCTTTTTTTGTTTGTTTGGTTGGTTTTGTTGTGTTTGGTTTTTTTTTGGTAGATTAAAGAGTTGTCTGCTATCATGAATCTCTCCATCTCTCCCTTGCGTTGGCACTTGTATAATCAAGTCAACCCTTAGCTTTCCATGGAACAGAACACCCAAACCATGATGATTATACATTTCAGTGTGAAGGATTTTCCCCACATCATCTTCATAACTGCAAGGACGTTAGGTCTGTGCTCTGTTTTACAGGAGAATTGTTTATCTGGATAGCTTATGGGATCTAGCCACAAAATGAAAAACAGAAGGTTAAGGACTCAACATAAGAAAACTTTAAAATGCTTATATTTTTGTAAAGTCTTCTGTGAAATGGAATAAAGTTCAAACCATGCATCATGCAAGTCAAGAAATCTTTATGCTGATAACTGAATCAGCTATTAACCCTCAGGAAACTGATCCTGATATATTTTTCTACCTTCAGTTAATATGTACTACAGTTAAAAACAAAAAACAAAACAAAAAAAAAATCAAAAACAACCAACACGTTAGAGGCTTAAATGACACTTTTCCTATGAAGTGACTTGAAATACTGTTCATGCACCAAGTATACCTTAGCTCGCCCCAAAGGTGCCTGAAATAGGGTATTTTGGAATGCAGTTCACATGTATATAAAGTACCCCAACAGCTCTTACAATCTCTGAACATTTTTGTTGCTCAGTTCTGTGATCCCTTACTGCCATCCAGCAGAACATGACACAGATGCAGAATCAGGAACATTTATTACTTTCTTGTTGCATCACATCAAGTTTAATTCAATCCCTCTTTTTTCCTTCCCTCACCAAAAAAATAAATAAATAAATAAAAATGCATACCATCAAAAAGCACTTTTTGGAACAATCCTTTTTAAATTCATTGAATGCCTGCAGGCAGCTCAGTGCACTGTGTTAGGTGTGGATGTTGTGGGCCATATTCTACACAGGTTTAAGTTTGCATGCTTCCAAATGCTGATTTATTATAGATTAAATGAGCAACTGAAAGCACATGTACTTCCAATTATTCCTGCAACTTTTATCATGTATCTTGAAAATGAAAAAATAATATTAGTCTTTTCACAGAGCAGTTGCTGGTAAAAACAGGCTACTGGCAGGGAACTGTTTTATACTTCTCCAAAGATCACCAAGTGTTATCAAGAAGTCTTAATTTTTTATTTTTTTTTTTTTGTTCACTGGCTTTTTTTTTTTTTTTCTGTAGAGAAATTAAGGAAATGCTTGATTGTGAGGAAAGCTTAATTTGCAAAACGTAATACATATTTCATGAAAGCTCTGATAAAGTGCTTCTAACTTCAGAAATCATATAATCTCCAATAAGTGCTGTACTTTTTTTTTTTTTTGGGGGGTGGGTGGGAGTGATAGATTTTTCCATACGCTAAATACCCATCTCTGTTGAACTAACTGGCTGATGATACAAGAAATTAGATTCCACCCGTCAGGTATCTACTCTCAAAAAATAAAAAAAATCTGCCATGCTATGCTACCTCACAAAAAATAACTCAAATATAACTCATTGCATTTCAGTAAATTATGGCCTTGAGACCAGTAAAGTAGTCATTAAATTACTAGACTATATGTATTCTATCCATTTATGAAACTTAGGAAATGCTGAAACACTGAAGGGGTCCCCTGTTCAGGCTTTTTCTATATTATTAACAAATAAATGGATAACAAATAGCAGGTGGATGACCTGGTCCGCATGGTGGCGGAGCTCAAGGAGGAGGTGGAGAGGTTGAGGGCCATCAGGGAGTGTGAGCGGGAGATAGACTTGTGGAGTAACTCCCTGCAGGGCCTCAAGGGGAGGTGCCGAGGTGAGACTCCTCAAATGGGGGCGGACCCCCCGCCCTGTCCCCGTCGGGCAGAGGGAGGGGATCTGGGAGCTGAGGAGGAATGGAAACAGGTCCCTGCTCGACATCGCAGGCGATGCTCTCCCCTTCCAGCCCCACCTTCCCAGGTGCCCTTACACAACAGGTTTGAGGCCCTAGAGATTGAGAGGCCGGTGTGTGAGGAAGAGGTAGCAAATGTTCCCAGGAGGATGCCTGGGGCGAGGAGGTCGACTCCGCGCCTCAGGACTGCCTCCACCAAGAAAGACAGGAGGGTTATTGTTGTTGGTGACTCGATTCTTAGGGGAACAGAGGGCCCTATTTGTCGGCCTGACCCTACCCGTAGGGAAGTCTGCTGTCTCCCTGGGGCCAGGGTCAGGGACGTTGCCAGGAAGCTTCCTAACCTGGTACGCCCCTCTGACTATTACCCCCTTTTGATAGTCCAGGCGGGCAGTGATAACATCGAAGAGAGAAGCCTCAAGGCTATCAAAAGGGACTTTAGGGGACTGGGTCGGTTAGTGGATGGAGCGGGAGTGCAGGTGGTGTTTTCGTCCATCCCTATGGTGGCAGGGAGGGGTTCAGAGAGGACACGGAAAGCCCACCTGTTAAACACGTGGCTCCGGGGCTGGTGCCAACACAGAAATCTTGGGTTTTTTGATTATGGGGCACTTTACTCAGCACCTGGCCTGATGGCCGCAGACGGGTCCCTATCTTTTAGGGGAAAAAGGATCCTGGGCCAGGAACTGGCAGGGCTCATTGAGAGGGCTTTAAACTAGGTAGGAAGGGGGATGGGGCTGAGGCTAGGATTGTTGGGGCTGTGCCAGGGGGAACAATGGCAAGGCCGGAGGATAAGGCAATGGCCCAGCTGAAGTGCATCTACACCAATGCACGCAGCATGGGTAACAAACAGGAGGAGCTGGAAGCCATCGTGCGGCAGGCAGGCTATGACTTGGTTGCCATCACGGAGACGTGGTGGGACCAGTCTCATGACTGGAGTGCTGCAATGCCTGGCTATAAGCTCTATAGAAGGGACAGGCAGCATAGAAGGGGTGGTGGTGTGGCTCTCTATATTAGAGAGTCTTTCGAGGTTGTAGAACTCGAGGTTGGGAATGACAAGGTTGAGTCCCTTTGGGTTAGGATCGGCAGGGACAACAAGGCTAGTGTCCTGGTCGAAGTCTGCTATAGACCGCCGAACCAGGATGAGGAGACAGATGAGGAATTCTACAGGCAGCTGACAGAGGTTGCAAAATCATCAGCTCTTGTACTCGTGGGGGACTTCAACTTCCCTGACATATCCTGGAAGCACAACACAGCCCTGAGAAAGCAGTCTAGGAGGTTTCTGGAGAGCGTGGAAGATAGCTTCCTGACGCAGCTGGTTAGTGAACCTACCAGGGGTGGTGCCCCGCTAGACCTTCTCTTCACAAACAGAGAAGGACTGGTGGAGGATGTGATTGTCAGGAGCTGTCTTGGGCAGAGTGACCACGCAATGGTGGAGTTCACTATTCTTGGCGAGGCCAGGAAGGGGACCAGTAAAACCGCTGTATTGGACTTTCGGAGGGCTGACTTTGAGCTGCTCAGGACACTAGTTGGTGGAGTCCCTTGGGAGGTGGTTCTGAAGGGCAGAGGGGTCCAGGAAGGCTGGGCGCTCTTCAAGAGGGAAGTCTTAATGGCGCAGGAACGGTCTGTCCCCACGTGCCCAAAGACGAGCTGGCGGGGAAGAAGACCGGCCTGGCTCAACAGAGAATTGTGGCTTGATCTTAGGAGGAAAAAGAGGGTTTATAAGCTTTGGAAAAGTGGGCAGGCCACTAAGGAGGACTTTAAAGAAGTAGCGAGGCTGTGCAGGGACAAAATTAGGAAGGCCAAAGCTCATCTGGAGCTCAATCTGGCTACTGCCGTTAAAGATAACAAAAAACGTTTCTATAAATACATCAACACAAAAAGGAGGACTAAGGAAAATCTCCATCCTTTACTGGATGCGGGGGGAAACTTAGTTACAAGAGATGAGGAAAAGGCGGAGGTGCTCAATGCCTTCTTTGCCTCAGTCTTTAGCGGCAATACCGGATGTTCTCTGGATACTCAGTACCCTGAGCTGGTGGAAGGGGATGGGGAGCAGGATGTGGCCCTCATTATCCATGAAGAACTGGTTGGTGACCTGCTACGGCACTTAGATGTGCACAAGTCGATGGGTCCGGATGGGATCCACCCAAGGGTACTGAGGGAACTGGCAGAGGAGCTGGCCAAGCCACTGTCCATCATTTATCAACAGTCCTGGCTATTGGGGGAGGTCCCAATCGACTGGCGGCTAGCAAACGTGACGCCCATCTACAAGAAGGGCCGGAGGGCAGACCCGGGAAACTACAGGCCTGTCAGTTTGACCTCAGTGCCAGGAAAGCTCATGGAGCAGATCCTCCTGAGAGTCATCATGCAGCACTTGCAGGGGAAGCAGGCGATCAGGCCCAGTCAGCATGGCTTTATGAAAGGCAGGTCATGCCTGACGAACCTGATCTCCTTCTATGACAGAGTGACGCGCTGGGTGGATGAGGGAAAGGCTGTGGATGTGGTCTACCTTGACTTCAGCAAGGCTTTTGACACCGTCTCCCACAGCATTCTCCTCAAGAAACTGGCTGCTCTTGGCTTGGACTGGCGCACGCTTCGTTGGGTTAGAAACTGGCTGGATAGCCGGGCCCAAAGAGTCGTGGTGAATGGAGCCAAGTCCAGTTGGAGGCCAGTCACTAGTGGCGTCGCCCAGGGCTCGGTGCTGGGGCCGGTCCTCTTTAATATCTTCATCGATGATCTGGACGAGGGCATCGAGTGCACCCTCAGTAAGTTCGCAGATGACACCAAGTTAGGTGCGTGTGTCGATCTGCTTGAGGGTAGGAAAGCTCTGCAGGAGGATCTGGATAGGCTGCACCGATGGGCTGAGGTCAACTGCATGAAGTTCAACAAGGCCAAGTGCCGGGTCCTGCACCTGGGGCGCAATAACCCCAAGCAGAGCTACAGGCTGGGAGAGGAATGGTTGGAAAGCTGCCAGGCAGAGAAGGACCTGGGAGTGATGGTGGATAGTCGGCTGAATATGAGCCAGCAGTGTGCTCAGGTGGCCAAGAAGGCCAACGGCATCCTGGCTTGTATCAGGAACAGCGTGACCAGCAGGGCTAGGGAGGTGATCGTCCCCCTGTACTCAGCTCTGGTGAGGCCGCACCTCGAGTACTGTGTTCAGTTTTGGGCCCCTCGCTACAAGAAGGACATCGAGGTGCTTGAGCGGGTGCAGAGAAGGGCGACGAAGCTGGTGAGGGGCCTGGAGAACAAGTCCTACGAGGAGCGGCTGAGGGAGCTGGGCTTGTTCAGCCTGGAGAAGAGGAGGCTCAGGGGTGACCTTATCGCTCTTTTTAGGTACCTCAAGGGAGGCTGTAGCGAGGTGGGGGTTGGTCTGTTCTCCCACGTGCCTGGTGACAGGACGAGGGGGAATGGGCTTAAGTTGAGCCAGGGGAGTTTTAGGTTAGATGTTAGGAAGAACTTCTTCACTGAAAGGGTTGTGAGACATTGGAACAGGCTGCCCAGGGAAGTGGTGGAGTCACCATCCCTGGAAGTCTTCAAAAGATGCTTAGATGTAGAGCTTAGGGATATGGTTTAGTGGAGGGCTGTTAGCGTTAGGTTGGAGGTTGGACTCGATGACCTTGAGGTCTCTTCCAACCTAGAAAATTCTGTGATTCTGTGATAATTCTGTGGTAAATGTTTGTTTTGAATTTGAAATTAGATAACAATTACCACAGTAATTTTTACAGATTTCTAGTGACATGTTAAAGAAAATTATTTAACAGAGAAGTGAGCTGGCATTTGGCTTTGGTTTGAACTAGGGAGTACATTAATTCCACTGCAAACATCCTGAGACTACAAAGGCTTATGCTATTGTTCCTGAATTATCCTCAAGCTTTGAATTAGCACACAGGGGACCTCCCAGAGGGCTCCAGAGCATCGATTGTGCCCAGACTATTCTTCAGTGTGTTGATCAATAAGAGACATGTTCAGAAGGTCTCAAAGTATTGTAAATGTGTAATCTCTATAGCAGCATATAAAAATATAAGAGTCAGGAGGGATTTTAAAACAGCACTCTAGCTTCAGCTTCTCAAGACTTCTGTTCAGAAACATCTTCCTTCATCATTGGTAGCTGGCAATTCCATCCAGAATTTTCCAAATAAAATTACTTGAGGATATGGATATTCAAGACTTGAAAATACATTTGTGAATATCTCTATTTCAGGGATAGAAAATTGAAATAAAGAATATGCTTTAAAGATATTTTTTTTTTTCAGAACTGGCAAATTTCAAAGTAAGAACAGGTCTGTACAAATGAGATTACATATTTCATACAACACATCCTGATCTTACTGAGGAATAAGAGTTTTTAGAGGAATAAATTTTCCTGCCACTGCTTTCTCAACATTAGGAGTTTATCAAAAACTTGAGCTTCATTCAGATGGCATACAGGATATGCCGCTAATGTCAAAGGGTGGCAGGGAGCTGAACCCCTACTTCCACACCAGCCCGTGCCACTACCAAAACTGCTAGGATGCTAAAAACGAGTGTTTTGGTGGAAAGATGAGCTGCTTCTGAGTTGATAGCCAGTTTTCAGAACAAACTGTACAGGTCCCACCAATGCTGGGATGACATGCCATTCAGTCTCATTACATCTCCGCACTGTTTCTACACAAGGAAGAAAAAAAGGTGTGGGGAGGAGATTGACATTTTGTTTTCTGGATTTACTACTGGCTGTAGTTTTGACAAGAATATCTCCTGTCAGCCTCACTTAAAATACTGCTATTCAGCATCTTTTTGTTGCTGTTGTTAGAGCCTCAATTCTTTCTCAAGCAGATCAGGCTACTGTCATTTGCTTGAATACAGACCTTGATTTGAAGTGGGGATTAATTGCCAACGAAAAGACTGCACACTAAGATGTCTCGTTACATGTTGAAGCAGTCTGACAGGAGAAAGAAAAATCTTCCATCAGAGTGCTAAGCAGAGGATGGATCAGGTTTTATGATCTGTCACAGTGATGAATTAATATTTTTTTCTGTCCAAGATGTGTCATCAGAAGTTAGAGTACTAAAAATTACACAATATACTTGCTTTCCCAAAATACTTCCTGTACAAAATGATGTTCTTCTTCAATTGCAAATCCATGCTGGTAAGAAAATGAAGGAGGTTACAGCTGCTACCATGAGCAGCCACCACGCTGACCCCTCTGCCAGGGCTGCACTTGTAGTCAAGGGCCTGGAGGGCAGCTGGGGGAGGAAAATGCTTCGCACCCTGCACTGGGAGGAGCAGAATCTGTGTGGGAGGGGCATCATCTGCAGGGGGGTATGTTTCTTCACGGTTAATTTATACCTTAATGAGCAAGGGGAAAGCTCAGCTGCAGCATGGTGCAGCACCCTGCCCTGTGAGAAAAGTGGTGCAAGTGGTCTGGTCTGAAAGCCTTTTCTAAGCTCCCATCACAGAAGGTCATAAAGCTCTGATTTGTATTTAGGAATAAGGTTTTTACATAAGAAAAAAAAAATACAAAAAAAAAAAAAAAAAAAAAAAAAAGAACATTCATCCCTCCATACAAATAGGAGCACAGGATTGAAACACTGGGTACCACAGCACAGGGGCTTTAAGCCCTTGATAAATAAAGCTTTCTACAAGAGTCCATGGAGTGGGCAAACTGCACTCCAAGGAACTATATACAAGAGCTATATGCTAACTTCCTATCCACCAAAACAAATTTGGGACTTTATTCTGTCACTCATACTGAAAAATGGATTGCTCCCACAATCCCACATAAAATAAAACAATTGTAATGCTGCAGGGTATTAGTCTATTTTGTGGTAAGCATATTTCTGTTTTGATAAGAGATTACACTAGATTAATATTATACACGGAAAAAGTATACCTTGGGATTCATGAAACACCAGCCTCAAAGAGAAGGTCCAAGTGCGGTTTTCTTTTGAAGGTTTCTGAGTTTTGAAAAGTATTTTCAAGAGCCTGAAAATTTTTCCCATTAGCAGAAATTACCTTTGACAGAGAAGTGTATGAGGGAGAAAGAAATAGCTTTTCAGAAATGTAACTTCTTTCACAACCCATTCAGAAATTTAAGTGTTACTTAAAAATAAACAAATCCATATTTCTGGTTATCTTCATTCACATCACTCTTCTACCATTTGAGCTGCTGATAAGCCACCCTTTCTAAAAAAGGTTGCGTCAAACTTGCAACATATTCTACCCCATTCTAGCAGTAGGACTCCAGAGTATTTTTAAAAGGGGCCCCAAAACAGACAAGCACTTCCAAAATCCCCAGAAAGAGGAAAAACAATCCATCATCTTCAAAGTTGTTAAATGTTAGACCTAATTGCATTATTATTTATTTATTTTTAGAACTAACCCTCTGGAAATGGCATTTCTATGAGCTGAAATGAACAGCTTAAAACACAAATACTGACAACCAGTACTCCTGAATGTTTAACCATCCTAAAGTATGAAGCAGTCAATAATGCCAAGTCAGTGAGTCTTGCAATAAGAAGGAAAAGAGAATTGGAACAGGTACCAAAAAAGTCAAAGGAAATACCACCTTTTTAATGCAACTATGAAGATTCATTTTTAAATATTTATCAATAAAAGGGTAAAGAATATATATAGTCCAGTTTTAAGTTATCTTTGAAACTGCATACACATAATACCTTTGTATTTCCCAACAAAAATTTTATTTAGCCACTCTAATGTCATTTTACGGCTTTGCTCTCTTTGATAGCTTTCAATGCCAAGCTATTTAACTGTGACAGCTGTCAAGAAATCAGCTTTTAGTTTTCTCATTAAAAGTAATGCTGCATTAGTAGCCAAATACGTGAAAATGTGAAATGTTAAAATTTAATGATGGGGAAAAGACTTGGTTTAACTTTAAAAAAAAAAAAAAGTCAAAATTTTCTGAAGTTGCTAGAAATTGCAGTTTGTTACTATTTAGAAAACAAAAAGTTGTAGGTGTTAACACATTTATTGGAGGTTTAATTAATTACCAAGAAGCTGAAGGATTTAAAATTGACATTGATTTGCACTCGTTTACTCTTCAACACTCAGGACAGACTTAATGTGGGGGCAATGGGTGCAGAAGGATGTTAGACAAATAAAAACACACTCATACCATACCATGTGAAAATATTATGACAAAGTTTATGACAAAAAAAAAAAAAAAAAAGTGACTGAATATTGGTTCCTTTAAAAAAGAAAAATGCAAGAAGCTTTCATTGCAGGCAATACCACAAGCCTACAATGCCTGTGCAAGGAACAGCTGAGATGATCAGATCATCATTAAAGCCACTGCTGTGTGGTATTATCTAAAATATGTGGAAGCTTAAACCTACCAGCCAGTTCAATCTCCTAGCGCATCTACCATAACAGTTAGCAATCATGCTCTATACCTTTCAATAATGGAAGTTATTTTATGAATGAAATAAATCTCTCTCTGCCCAGGTCATTAGATGAGGCCATAACTCAGGTATGCAAGGTAATCTGAGGATAAAGAAGGGGCTGCAATAGACACTCTCTGACACAATCTAGCCACTTAATTCGGAAAAAGGAAAAAAAAGTAATCTAGATGTCAATTTTACATCAAATCAAAATTGGAACAAGTGAAGCAGGCATCTTGAACACTTTACAACAGGCAGGTAAAGAAAAACAAAGAAATGAGCCTGATATTTTCATAAAAACAACACCCTTGTTAGCCAACATCTCCCTTTCCATTTCTAAGAATCTTCAATAAAACAACATGAACAAGGAAGTAGCAGTATTTTGAATTTCACTATTTCTGAAAACAAGCTGCCATTTGTAAGTTGATCAAAAACCTTCCAAACAGTCTTATACTACAAGTAGACAGAGGTGTAAATTCAACTAGATTCAAGATTAGAAAAGCAAGTTTCTGAGAAAAAAAAGTCATGAAAGACATACTGAAGTTTGTACACATATAAGAAAAGTATTTGCTTCAAGTATTTGCTTTGTAAAAGACTTGTGAGTATAAACGTGCCTGGAACTCACTGCCTATCTATTACCGGAAGGTATCCCATCCTAACATGCATTCACTACATCTTTCACTCTTAACGGAAAACACTGCCTATGGGGAGGACACTTTTATGACAACAGTATCTCTTCAGAGATAAAAGACATCTCATTCTTACTTTAACAAAGCAATTTCACTTGTCTGATTTTCTTCCGGGAAAAGAAATAAAAGGCTGTGAATAGGCTACTAAAATATCCAAATCAGTAGGAACAACTTGGTGCAATTAGTGCTAATGAGACATACACCAACCCATGCAATGTTCCTTATCTACCCACCATAAGTAAGATCATCCTGTATTAACTATGCCTCTTGCATCCAATATTAAGAAGCAAGAATCAGGGGAAAGCAGGACACAACTCAGGTGACCTGAATTCAGGTGGCAGAGTCAATAGGTAATATTTACTGGTCAGCACAGTATCAGCCTTCACTTTAGGACCAAAATCAAAATTATTGACAGCAGCAATTCCAATTATTTCACACCTCCCAAGCATTACCAGAACTTTCTCTACATTTGCATCAATTTCTTTAACGGGAGCTTTGGGAGCTCTCAAATCCAGATGGCTTACTTAGGTGTTTAATTTTATGCACCTGAACTTGCTGTGATGCAAGTTTTGAGATAGATTTATTCATGTTTTTCCCAGTTCACTGAACCTACCCAGAGTAACAAGAATACTTTCCAGCAAGTGTTTATAGGGATGAGCTTTGCACAAATATATTCTTACTCTGCTTTTAAAAGCTGAAGTTGCCTGCATAATTGCCTCAGTACAGTAATCTCAAATGATGATAAGATGATCTTCATTACATAGACATCAGGATTTTAAATTGAGTTTAAGTGAAAGACATTTGTTAGGAGATTCTCAGTGCCCCATCTACATTTTTTCTCCGTTTCTGATTTAACCCCAGTCCTAGTGTGGTTTTACCATCAATAAGCCTTCAGAGAATGCTATCAGACATCACGCTTGCATTGAGTTACTGATGCACGTGATTTCAGCAAATCCATCACTGATGCAGAAAGGTTGCCTTTAATTTTCCAATGTCTCTAAGTTTATCTACTATTGCACCTACATGACTGAAACTGCTTCTGCTTTTTTTTTTTCTCCTTCCTCTTTTGCTTAGTACATACCCACTCCCATATGCCTCCTTTTACAAAAATGGCATTACTTTCATGTACTCTGGATAACAGAGCATTCATTCAGAAGGTTCTATGTTCAGATGCAGGCACAACAGTTATGCATCTCAACAGAAGCTTGATTATGTTACTCTTCTTGCAAGTTTTGTTTCCCAGAATTCATTTACCTGTATTGGATTACAAGAAATAAAACTTGCAACAAGCATAAGGTAAATGGACTCAGATCACTCTCACCAAGAAACTACATTGTTCTTGCTGTGAAGAAGTTCCCAGGTCTTGAAAAAGGAAATATTCATTTTGAATACTTCATCCCATTCTTTGCCACTCTTTCCCTTATGGCACATCCTTCTTCAAAGCACTTTCAGGTGATTATGTCCTCCCCACAATTCTCTCCATTACTGAGTCAGAGTTCACAAAAACACACATGCCTATCTGTCTTCATTTTTACTCCAAGGTGTTTTTTGTTGTTTTATTGTTTTAAGATTTCCATCTACATCATATCACAAATTAATTATATAACAATAATTAAACTATAGAATTTTCCAAGTATTATCCTGATTAGAATCCTCCTTGGTGGTATCAAGATGCATATATTTCCTTAGCTTCTTAATTAACTGTGCTCACAAACCATTACTCCTACAGGAAAACACAATATAGTTTGGATTTTATACACTTTATTACTCAACAGCATTACTTTAAGCTATTTTTAGACTAACAAATTCTGTATAATGCTACATAGGAACTCCTACCCCATATCGATGGGTAAGTGTAGAGCCCCATAAGTCCAAGATCACCAGAAATGGATATTATAATATATATCCAAGTATAATATCTTCCTTTGAGCTTGCACTTTAAAAATAAAGCTAAATAACACAACAACAACAACAACAAATAAACTAAACACAATGACCTAGGTGTCTGGCTAGGTACTACTAAGCTCTACTGCTGCATTTTGACATATTCCATACACACAGCTTGCCACTGACTACAGCTATATAAAATACATGGGATGGAAAGAGAGGGCATCAAATTTCCCTGCAGTTCAAAAGCCTACAGAGGATCTTCAGTGCTTCACAAACCTTTTCCTGCCACACAAACAGTTATGGATCCTCTCAAACCATTCACAGCAATAAACTTAAGTTTTGTGGACTGTGGTATGATTTGTTGCTGCTGCTGGTGCTGAAGAAAAATGTAGCTGTTATGGAAAAGGATGTAAGGCTCATGAAGCTGAAGTTTGTGCTGAGTACCACATTTCAGCTGTAAGTGAACTTTCTGACAGCAGTTCCTGAAGCCAGTTACTTCCCCTGGAAGAAGGATCACAGCACTGTCTAAAACCCACCAGACTACTCTTTGTAAAGGGCACTACCAAAAACAAAGCAAGGAAGAAGAGAAACAACCAAATTCATAAGAAAAAGAAAAAAATATGACAACAAAATTCCTCTGCCCCTGGGAGACTCATGTCCTCACTGACACCTTTCCTTCAGCATTTTGGGTTTGGGACACATTCCACTACTTGTTGAGATTTCACACTTCTACACTAGAGATTGTACATTGAGGTGCAAAGGCATACGGTGAAAAAATAGAAGGATCACAGCTGTTCTTCCAATAAGGGCGTATGTCTTGGGCTGGGAAGCTGGATCCCAAATCCTGTAATTTGAATTAGCCAATCATCAGATAAACGCAGGAAAAACTACTGCGATTTACAAAAAGGGAATCAATGCAACAAAAGCAGAATTCTAAAGTGCTCAACACTTCTATCACAAGTCCTCAAAAGGTGTTTTGAATGCTCAGCAAGCCTAGGAGAAAAAAATAAAAAAATAAAAAAAAAGTTCATCGACTGGTTTAAAGAAGGACATGAACTTGTGCAGGAAGTAACAAAGCCCAAATTCCAACCATAAGTTTTAACCATGAGAAAATCATTAGTCCTTAGTACACAATGCCATAGTCGCTGCTACTTTCAATCATGATTTGCAAGCATTTTCTTATTGTTAAATTAACACTCTGTGCAGCGTGCCAATGTGCACACATGGCAATGCAAAACTTACAACAGCTTTGAGCAGTCTGCACAATTATGAGATGAAGTGCTGATTATGTTTTACTGTAATTGCTCTTTCTAGCAAATGCTTCAGCAAACCGCAGTCGTGCAATTACAGTATGTTGATGATCAAGTCTATAGCTGCAACCCTACCTTTTAGGAAGACTCACCCGTTCTTATTTATTCTGTAAGGAAAAATTTGAATAACGTGATTATTTTCCTTCCTTTTGTCACTTCAATATCAAATCAACCTTTCACCCCTTAAAGAGTCCCAAAGACACACTTCAACAAAGAGAAGGTCTATGCATCGTGCTTTCTTGTTTTCCCACTCTTCAGCTCTAACTGATGAGAGATCCCACAAAGAATCATCTTCATTTCAAGAGAACAGTAAGACAATCAAACTAACTCCACAGAATACACTTTCATATCGGCTTCCACTAGATATTAGTGTTATAGATTTGATCTTGCCAGCTTTAAGTGTAAATGGCAAGAGGCTATATCAATTCGACATGAAGACATGCTGTGGGAGTTGGGGTTGTTCAGCCTGTAGAAGAGAGGGCTCTGAGGAGACCTTACAGCAGCGTTCCAGTTTCTAAAGGGGGCCTACAGGAAAGCTGGGGAGGGACTCTTTGTCAGGGAGAGCAGTGGTAAGAGCTTTAAACTAAAATAGGCTAGGTTTAGGTTAGCTATTGGAAGGAAATTCTTCACTCAGAGGCAGTGAGGCCCTGGCCCAGGCTGCCCAGGGGAGCTGTGGCTGCCCCATCCCTGGCAGTGCCCAAGGCCAGGCTGGATGGGGCCGGGGGCAGCCTGGGCTGGGGGCAGGGGTCCTTTCCCATGGCAGGGGGGTGGAACCAGATGGTTCCTGAGGTCCCTTCCAACCCAAATCATGCTGTGATATATAGGATATATCCAAAGGTATAGGATATAGCTAAGGCAAGTTTGTAAAGGAATACAATTTCAGCTGGTAGTATTTTACTCACAGGATCACAGAGTTATAGAATAATTTAGGTTGCAAAGAGCCTTTGGAGGCCATCTGGTGCAACCACCTCTTCAAGTTAGGACCAAATCTGTGTTAAGTCTGCTTGCTCAGGGCCTCACACAACCTAGTTTTAAAGATCTCAAAAGGATGGGGACTCCACAGCCTACTTCTTCCATCTCTATTGCAGACTATGTCATGCCCCCCCCCTTTGGCTTTACTTTCCTATTAAATACTTACACACTCTTTTGGCCTAGGACTGTATGTTAGAGGCCCATGAAATGCTTGAAACTGCTTACCACTACAGACTGCCACTGCTTTGATTCTGTTTCAACACACGACTGCTTAAAAGTTGCTTTAAAGTTTGATTGCAACCTTAAATCCCCAAACCAAGGAAAACGCTTACGGTAAATAGAGCAGAAAATAGATACCTGTGCAGTAATAAGGAAGACATAAACAATAGTAGTACAGTTGACAATCACAGAATCATCTAGGTTGGAAGAGACCTCCAAGATCATCTAGTTCAGCCTCTGACCTAACATTACCAGGCCCTCCACTAAACCATATCACTGAGATCTGCATCTAAACGTCTTTTAAAGACCTCCAGGGATGGTGACTCCACCACTTCCCTGGGCATCCCGTCCCAATGCCTCACAACCCTTTCAGTAAAGAAGTTCTTCCTAACATCCAACCTAAACTTCCCCTGGCTCAACTTTAGCCCATTCCCCCTCGTCCTGTCACCAGGCACGTGGGAGAACAGGCCAACCCCCACCTCGCTACAGCCTCCTTTAAGGCACCTGTAGAGAGCAATAAGGTCACCCCTGAGCCTCCTCTTCTCCAGGCTGAACAAGCCCAGCTCCCTCAGCTGCTCCTTGTAAGACTGATTTCAAATGCATTAAAAAGAAAACTTCATTGTATTTTCCAAAAGCAGTTTATATTCAGCCTTTTTAAATTAGCACACTGGCTCAAAAATTTCTACAAAGGCTGGAAAAGAAAGTTTCAGCATAATTTTCCCCACAGCTTTACTATGTCTTACTCATCTTCCAATGCTGAAAACACACTATATTGTAGTTACAGAACAAGATTTTGTGCATCTCTATAAAGCTATTGGATCTCGTCACCTCTCTTCTCTGTCTGGTGGAGCATATCCAGCTAGTAATGGATGTGTGGAGGGAAGTATCTACAGGCTTAGGAATGAAGCATACATCAAAGTGACTCAGTATGAAGGTGAAGGGAATTAAGATACTAAAACAGATTCAAAATCTCAATAAATCCACAGAAGTTCTTACACTTTGATGTTACTCACTGTGGAATTCTGAGGACCTAATCTTCAGTTCAAGAGACCAAAAAAAAGGACCTACTCCAATTAATATGGGCCTGTAACATGTAGCAACTATTATTTCTGCAGCATCCTGGACCTTAATTCTATGGCAACAGATAATTCAGATAATCTCAGATAATCTTGAGATTACACCTTTTTTTAGAGGATACTGAAGTCAAAAATACAAGCCAAGATTTACACTGGTTTTCATTTTCTTCTCTTTCCTCAAAGCTTTTTTTGTTTTGTTTTGCTTTTCATGTGCAGCACCTTTCCACACCATCTTAGATTTCATAGCCCTTTTTTTCAGATGCATGAGTAAACATAGTTTGTAATCTGTCCCACTACAAACACTTTATATATGTTTATATATGTATATGTATACATATATATGTGTATATGTGTATATATATATATATACACATATATAAATATATGTAATCTTATATCCTCTAGGATATAAGATGTATCCTCTATGGCAAACCTCCAAACAACTGTCTTAGTCTGTCACGTCCAATGACATGATGCACAGGAACGGCACAGAGTTGCACCAGGAAAGGTTTAAACCAGATATTAAGAAAAATTTCTTTACTGTAAGAGTGGTCAAACATGGAACAAGTATCCTAGAGAGGTGATTGATGCCCATACTTGTCCGTGTTCAAGAGGCACTTGGATAATGCCATTAATTATATGCTTTAACTTTTGGGGAGTCCTCCAGTGCTCAGTTGGACTTGATGAGCTTTGTAGGTCTCTTCCAACTGAACTAGTCTACTCTATTCTACATACTACCTCTTCTTGCATCCCCTATGTTGCCACAATCCAAACCATATGGATGAGTTCAATTTATGCTGCACCACATTTTGAATTTACAATTTCTCTCAGATCCCTTTAGTGATTCTGAAGTGGAGGACTCAATAACTGTATAAGGTCTGGCTGGACTAAGGAAGGTTGGATCTAAGTTCTAATTTTGTTTTATTTATGTCTATTAGTCTGTCAACAAATACTAAAACCTGATGCCAATTTGAATGTGCATATTTAAAGAACAGATGGCAAAACAACCCGAATACTTGAGATTTTTAATTCTGAGCTGCATATTGTTGCCTTTTGCTTTTCAAAATAATCTTCAGACTGGATCGGTTTGTACAAAACAAACAATTCATATGCATCAGTTTACCATATGGATTGATCACAGCTGGAGTTCTATGTTAAACTATAAACACTCAAAATCTATTTTTTTCCTCCCTCATGCATAAAATTCTAGGATCTGCACCACAATTCCACTGCAATAGAATGTTTAATTACATAGAAAGCCAGGAGCCTCAATCATTACACCTTCTTGCAATAAATCCAAGCAAGTTTTATTAATATTTCTCAGTAAAACAGCAGCAAACAGCACCTAAAATTAAAAAATCATCATTCTATTCAAATGCATGAAACAAAATTACTTGAGTTCTTCACGTTCATAATTTTAGTTTTAAAAACTCAATAGTCCATTTCCTTCCACCTCATCACCACCAAAACCAGGATGAACATTTTTAGATAGAAGCTAATTTAGTCTTATATTAGAAAGGTTATTTTCTTTTTCTAATAAGCTATTTTTAGAAGTCTTGGTAATAGAGAAAAAAAGAATACTTAAATCTTCCTTCAGCTGAACAAGTGCAGACTGGTATGATAACAAGTAAAAAATAAGTAAAACTACTTCAGCTGAAGCAAGTCCTAGTATGATAAAACCTCGAAACATAAGCGAATCATTTTCATCATGCAGTTGTAGCAGGATTTTCTACATTTAGAACTCAGTTGTTAAAAAGAATGAGGCTCTTCAAAGTCAGTCTTCCACAAGTCATCATTTCTATACATTACATAGTCGCTCATATCAAGAATAACTATCCATGACATATTTGTCTGAATTATTTGGAGTTATTATGAGAAGAATTCCCGTTACACCTGCTTAGCGATATTTTTCCAGGCCATATGCTCTCAAAATAGCCTCTTCTGTGTCAAGACAAGTATAGCATAATGATTCAATAGAAAAGTGAATCAATGTCTACTTGAAATTTGCTGTGCACATGTCCTCCAACCATCAGGATCTCTCTATTTTGGAAATATTAATTTATACAACTTCCTAGGTAGGACAATAGTGACCAAAAGAAGAGTCTCTTTTGACTAAAGTTGTTTTGAATTTTAAAATTCAAAATTTAAAAAAATTACAGTATTCATTGCAATGCTTTCTTTAGTGTAAGGCTCAAAGTATATAACATACCTGTTCACGTGACCATAATAAACAAAAGCAGACTCCCAGATACCAAAAACTATTGTTGCTTAGCTAGGCAAATGTAACAGACAGCATTTCCTTCAAACATTGGATTTGGGTAGCCCATTAAGAGTCAGGCAAAAAATTAAAAAATAAAAAAAAATATAATCATCAAAATCAGGTTTATCAGGACTTCATTAGTGCTGGTTATAATAGCTTTCCCCCAGCCTTGGAAAACCAACAAAATCAAAACTAACAAAATGCTTCAAGTACAGAAGTGTGATGTCTGTAACACAGATCTTCCCCCCTCTTGTTTAAATGGGTGTTGAAATCCCTCAGTTTCAGAAATAGGCAGTTAACACATCTGCAGCACTGTTTTGAACCTTCTAAAATTCTGGGAAAAGCCCTTTATTGGATTATTTTTCATTTTTTGATTATTACAGCAGTCTTGTTTACTTGGTAAAAGCTAAGATTCAGAAGAACGAGTAATATTAATCTGTCAACTCTGTCAATTGTTCCCCTGATAAGAAATGTTGGATTAAAATTTACTGGGTCAGTTTGTTTATTGTTACTTCTTATTTGAAATGGAAAAACAGACACAGATTACTACTTACTGAAATTCATCTCAGCTGTGAAATAAAGTGCATTTTACTTGCCCTTGCAAACTGTGAATTATCTGATTGAGGGTTTCTTGCAGTCAAGATAATAGATATAACCATAAAAAGTGGCAACATTCACATTCTTATCTGGCTTAGCACAAGCCAGATGTGCAACAGCAGAAGTTTTAAGTAGTTGACACTCTCATAGCAAATGTGAAATTGAGAAAATTCCTGGTACAGTTAGCAGATAAGCATTTTCATGTTTGCCTGCGCCTCTCTGTCCCCCAATGACCAACACGGTCCCATATCTGGATTTGGGCTGGCATAGTGACCAAAGGAAATTACACAAATTTTTCCACTACTGGGACATGCTTTAGGTTACAGCTTCTTTTATATCTACTATTTTCATATAGTATAAGAATATCACTGAAGTGGATTCCAGTGATTCTTTAGAAGAATGGATGGGTTTTCCACCCTACTACCCATTTTAGCCTTCTTACAGACAAGAATTACTTTAGCAGTTGCATGAAAAAGGGAGAGATATCAGGGTGAAAGAAGCACAAGTTGTTTAAATCCATACTTATAACCTATTATCCCTTCCACCTAGACCCAGTCAGGTGCACAGCGCAGTGGATGTCCAACTACAAAAAGAAAAGAATCAGATACTTGGTCTTGCTTTATTCCTTACATTCTCTTATTTTATTTTATTTTTCATCCACACATAAATATAAGGAATTTATACGTTTATACAGGAAACACCATTCTGGTAAGAGTAACAACAGATATCAGGTCCCCATACCAGACCCCAGGTATCCATACCCAGGAGAAACCATCAAGATTTACTCAAAATACTCTCACTATTGACAAAAATAATACTGCTATAAAATGTAACCTGTTCTCAGCCACAAGAATAATGTTGATATCATTCAGGGTGAAGATATAAGAAAGGTAGCAAATGAAGGTTTGCACCACTACTCCATGTGAGGTTCATCTCCTCAGTTAGATAAAGGAACTCAAATAAATCACCGTGGTCTCTTTCAGAAATTTAAGAAAATCCTTTGAACCTTGCAGATTTATATGGAAACAAGAAATCTAACTCACTAGAACTAAAAGTATTATGTAAGAATTATTCTTTTTTGTGTAAAGTGGCTTTACATGACAGTATATTAGTTTCAAAAAAACAAACGAACAAAAACCACCCACATTGCTGGACCATAAACAATCAGAACATGTGTAGATGTAATAACTGATAGCCTCCAACTGCAAGAAGCTTAAAAACTGCTAAGGCGGTCAAGCAACTGGTACATTATACCCTCTTTATGCATATATTTATTATATCTACCCATTTACTGTTTAACTGTTTTAGAAGATAGATGCAGTTTTGAAAAGCTTGGTGTATATTTCACAGACCCTGCAGTAACAGCTCTATAATCTTAAATCATGATGACAGTACTAGCATAAGAGACTATTATTGGATCTGGCAGGGACGGAGTTAACTTTCTTCCCAGCTGACAACCAGTATGGTGCTGTGTTTTGAATTTGTGACAAAAACAGTGTAGGTAACACCCCTATGTTTTGGCTGCTGCTGAGCACCACTTGCCCAGCATCAAGGCTTTCTCTTTTTACCCACTGTGCCCCCAGCGAGTAGGCTGGGGGTGGACAAGAGTTTGGACACAGCCAAGACAGGTCAGCTGTCACTGCAGCTGACCAAAGGAACATCATGCTCAGCAATAACAACCAAGGGGACGTTTTTCAGGAAAGGTAGCCATGCCTTGGAGATCGGCTGGGCATTCGTCTACCTGTGAGACGTTGTGAGTGACTACCTGTGCATCACTTATTTTGGTTTTAGGGTTGTTTGTTGTTTTTTGTTTTGTTTTGTTTTTGTCGTCTTGTTCCGCCCCCTTTCTTCCTCCACATTCAATTATCTCCATCCCACGAGGCTTTTGGTTTTCCTATTCTCTCCCCAGTCCAGCTGGAAACAAAGTAGTGAGCAAGCAGCTCCAAGGTGCCTAGCTGCTCACTGAGATCAATCCACCAGAGACAAATAGCTTAGAGGTACATTTCTTCATTCCTACCAGAGAAAGGTCATTTTTAATGGTCTAAGAAATTAATCAGTTAACATCATATTCTGGTGCAGCACACCTTGCAAACTGAGAGCAGCAAAAATTGCCACTTAAAAGAGCATGTTCAAGTCTTCTGACCTTTTTTTATTTTTATTTTTTTTTATATTTTAATAGGCAACACATCTCCCTCCAAAGTTTTATGTAAGAGTCTCTTCCAATCAGACTTTGGTTATTTAAGGTAGCAGTCCAGTGTTATTAAAACACTTGCAGGATTTTCTAGTAAAATCAATAGAGGAAGCTTCATCCCTACTGTGACTTTTAGACAATATTCACAGGCATGTAGAGACTTTGTTGTGTATAGATTAGATAAATCCCAAAGAAAATGACCATGGTTACTTTACAGTTAGAGCTGTGTGTTTATGCAATATATGAATATATAGAACCATATTTGAATCAGGCAATTCAAATTGGTTTGAGGTTATATGAAGTCACACTGAGCTGACTGTCCTGCTTACAAAACTCAAACTGTCATTTAGCTGTATTTTGTGCATCTCTGCCCTACACAAAACAAACACACCCATGGAGAATGGTCACTGTATTCCTATGAAGACAACCTCTTCGTGCCTGTATGGTCAACAGGTTTGGATGAAGCTGGGCTGAGTCACGCATTCACATACACAGACTGCTACTGGCTTCTTTGAAAAGGGTGAGTTTCTTAAGATGAGCAGTTTCTGGGTGGCTGCCTGTTAAAGCACAATGACACAGTCACCAGAGCAGTGACAAAAGGCATGAAAGGAAAAATTGGAGTTTCAAGTCTTTCAGGGCTATTCTTGCCAGTGGTACAGCATCACTTTCCAGAAAGATTAAAAAGAGAAAAAAGCCTCCGAAGAAAGCCTGTCCCTCCACAACTCAGTACTTTCTTCTTAAAGAGAGGGGCAGGAAGAAAGATTTTCTCCCCAGCATCCCATAGGTACATCAGCTTCATCACTTATTGTTTCTTTCCCCTTTCCCCTGATATGAGTGAAGTCCTTACTCCCAGCAGTCTTGGGTAGAAGAAAATGGAAATTAATAACTGAACTGAACTTGCTACCTCACCCTTCCCCTACTCTGAACAAATCAGCAATTCACACCTAACACAGATGCTGTTTTCTGCTAAATCCAAGAGACAAAACACTCTTGAAACCAAAGAGCCAAAATGTTTTGAACTCAACGCCACCAGAAGTAGTTTCCATATTCATACTGTCTTTAACAGAAATTCATTATACCTTTAGAATATTATAGTAATTTCTGTGTGTATTTGGTAGACTATACTTCTGGAGGATGACTTCTCCCACCACTGATCTTTGACATTAACTCTCCTACTGTGGTAAAACTTTTAACTTGAATTCATAACAGCAAATTAACATTTATACTCTAGAAAGTCCTTGTTGTATTGATGTAGAACTTTTCTCACATAGAATATTCTATGAATATGCATTATTGAGAGAAATGCTATTTGCAAAATTCAGAAGATGGAGCAGAGACTACAGAAAGTACTGATTTTATTTTTTTTTATGACTTAGTACATTCTTATGCATAGAACTTAATCTCAAAATGTGCAGAGGTATAAACCCTAAGGAAGGAACATCACTATGAGTTATAGGAAGAACAAAAGAAAAAACATATGTATTAAGCACATAATTCTGGATCTGCTAACAACTTCAATCACTTCTTACCACTAGGGCTCTCATAATATGTTTTTGTAATATTCCTTCTTAAAGAAACAATGAAATATGTGTTTTAGGAAGTGCAATGCAACGAAGTTTAATTCAAATTCACTGATTTTGCCTTCCCAGCAGCTTTTCAGTGACTAATGCACTCACCTTTTTTGTCTCCCATGTATGATACAGTGCAAATTACTAAACAGAGCCGCACAAAAGGCACATCTTTTATACATATGGTTACCTACAGACTGGACAAGGTTGAGGTTTTTTCTCTGCCTTTTCAGGTTCATAACCTTTAAAGTACTTCAGCAGTACCAAACATGTAATCCTAAAGGTCTCAAGCCTCACACTCCAACATTCAGGAAGAGCCTGGCCAATGCAAGCCATGAGAAGTCATTTTCCCTTCCATGCAGACACCACGCATAGCCTCAAATACACTGGTGTGATGAGCTCCCAAGGTGGCCCACGCAACTTGGTGACAAAGCACATAAATTATTGCCTAAACGTGTGGGTATACACAAACCTCCCTTGTACACAGATATATGGATGTGTGATCCTTGTGATACATAAACTGTTATGAACTTCAGATGATGCTGGGCATTCTCAACTAAAGGGATGGTCTGAAACCTCTCCCCCCCATCCTCCCTTGGTAACATGTCTACATCAGAGTGTTTAGAAAAAAATGACAACATTTTGAAGCAACTCAGCATAGGCACGGGAACACACCCAGTGGGGATGGATTAGCTAACAAACATTTTAAAAGACATAATAAATACAATTTAGGACATTTGTCACTAATATGTGGTGGTTGTTTTTATTGTCTTGTTTTGTTTTTAATGTATTATACAAACACCTGATGAACACATGTGATTAGTGGTATCACTATCGTGCACTTCAGCCTGGCAAAAGCTCTGACTTTAAAGACTCTCCAAAGAAGCTGGCAGAATGCCATTTGCAGATTACAGCAGGAGGATGTTCCTTAAGTGAAGGGCATTTCAAAAGAGCATTTTCTGTCTTCACTTAAAAGTGAACGATCTGACATATAGGAGTCTTTCAAAAAGGTATGTGAATTCCTACGACATCACTGACTGACAGAAATCTAACAGTAAAAGGCCAAAAATGCAAATCTGTGATAGATTGAAAGCCAGGCTCCATGTCACCCTCATCTTGAAGACAGCGTTCAGCCATTGGTACAAAACTATTCCTGACGTATCTCAAACACAGCTTTTATGGAGCCATGATTTATTTCCATAACTTACAAGGTAAAGAAGGAACTGTTTGACTTCGGATGGGCAGGATACAGTTATTTATGTTTACTTTACATATTTTAGATTACTTGCTTGAAGGAGAAGACATGAAACAGATGGGAGAGGAATAATATCTTCAATGCAAAATCCCTTCTATATGGAGAAAATTCCTTTGAGGTGCCAAAAAGAAACAGCAAGCAAGGCAAGAACAGAGTTGAGATACAGCTTAATGAGAGAGAATGAATGGAACATTAACACAGCTGCAGAATAATTTTAAACTATCTGCAGGAATCTGGAACTTATTTTGGCAACTGGTAGGATTACTCCCTGACTTGGACCATCATTGCAGCAGAAATAACACCCAGAGAGACTAAATAACAAGAAATATAAAAACCTTGGCTCAACAAATATCAAGATAAAGAGAGATCAAGGTAAACGAGACCTAAAATGCAACTAGGGGATAAACAAAGCAAATGGAAAAAATAATAATAAAAAAAAGGTACCTCTGATGACCATAATTTTATTTCAAAGATAAGCCACTATGTCTTGAACAACCAGTACCTAATAACAAACCAAATCATGCAGCTATTACTGTCTATATAGTTCATTTAAGTGGATCCTAAAGAAATTATTTCAGTGCAAAGGTCTTGGTATTTTTCTCAGTTTTTTTCCTATAGGACAAGCTTAAGGAATATGCTCATACAAATTCATCAAAATATAAGGCTGAATTTTACATTAGACTAGTACACGTGACCAATACCTAAGAAAAGGGACATCCTCTGCACAGTGAAGTCCCAAAGAACAATAAAACAAAATTGCATGTTGCCTCCTGTAGGGCTAAAACAGAGTACTTTTAGAAGTCATTCCAGTTTAAAGGGATTAATGATTTAAAAATACCGTTTAATCTCAGCAATTATACGTGAGGTATATTTTGCATTTGATAATTAGTTTGTAACTGCAATGATAATTAGGCACTTCATTATCCTAGTACAGCTTATTTTTAAGAAGGCAGGGTACTTTCAATGCGTTCTGATCAAGACTGTGCTTGTTAGTGAGTTGATGAAAGCATGAACTATAATAAGAGGGAACTACCAAATAAATTTTCCTCCAAAGATCCAATTAAAAAGAAACATAAATATGACTAATTCAGTCATTAATATTTGTGAAAATATTATGCAGATAACATATCACTGAAATGTGCAACTTCAGCATGGGGATCTCTTCCCTATGAACTTGGATGTGCAAGGCAGCAGCAGCATTTTCTAACCTCTTCAGCCAAAAGAGATGACATATGGCCCCTCCAGTAAGTAGAGCAACTCTCTCACTCATCTGTTTCCAAATTATCAGTCAGCTGAGCATACAAAAGTTACCCTCAAAAAGAAGGCTCACATTAATTTGTTAGTGCCCTATAGTGGTATTTTATATAAACAGCAAAACAATTGAAACAAGTGCTGTAGGGCAAGCAGTTGTTTGACAGTGGTAAGCAGGACCTTTGTTAGATCACCTTTTTATCTACCATTTTCTTTTTTTCCCTTTCTTAATTTAAATCATAAAAATTGGGAAAAATACTGCATTCTGCTTACCTAGGCTTCTTCCTTTATTTTTATGGGGTGCCAACTTTTTCAAGACATCGTTAGTTCTCCTGATAATTGACACAGAAAAGAGCAGTAAGGGACAGCAACAATACCTCCCTGACTACATCAAGCCACGGGCTCCGCAAACAAGTGGCTAGAATAGCATAGAAAAGGAATTTGTGTGTTAAAGAAACGAAAGGACTTCTAAAACCCGTTTTTAAATAAAAAATAAAAAAGAAAAGATTTGTTCTAGATTTTAACAATGATAAATATGGCACTTAGCATACACATTATTGGCAATTGATAAGGCAAAGATTATCAACTCTCTATAAATAGCATAATATGAATACACTAATACACTCAGTATGATAATTTCAGTAATTCCTACCTGACCTTTACTAAATAGAAGCCTTGATAATAACTTCATTACCAGTAGCAATATCCAGATACTTTGGAGCAAATCTAAAGGTGACATTTCAACTTCAGTTGAAATTTGAATTTGAACTGAATTTGAATTCAGTTGACATTTCAACTTCAGTTATTTCATAAAGCTTTTTTTTTTTTCTTTTTTTTTTTTTTTTTTCCCCTGCTACTATATAAGGTTTGTTAATATTTTGGGGCAGAGCTTCTGTGGACCATGGTTTAAAGTAACAATCTTCTCATTGAATTTAGACAAGTTATGACACCACCTAAATAAATCTGACCACATAAAATGCTGTTATATTGAAATCGGTTAACCCTAAATTATAACAATAATAATAGATAAATAAAACATCCTTGAAGTTAGTTCCTGGATGACTCTAGAAAATTGATATAACACAGGAAAGCTGGGACTTCCCACCTAGAAGTTCCCACACTAATTTTTAAAACCAACAGAGTAATGAGGGGAGCAATATAATAGAGGAGACAGAACAAGTTACAATTGGACATACAAAAGACAAGGTTAACACATCCAGAAAGAAATTTGGAAAGAAAACTGAGTAAAAGAACTGTAACTGAGATGGATCTATGAGACCCATAAATAGAAGAAAGCACTGACACAGTAAGAAAAGAAGTAACAAAAAAGCTATGGCAGAAGCAAGGTGCTGAAACAAACTTGTACATTTTCAAAGGCAGCTGAGACCTCAACCAGAGAAAGGTGCAGGTATAGAAGTACAACTTTTCCTGAAAAAGGAACTCAGCTTTCTCAATTACTCTTGGAGATTTAAAACAGCCTATAATGACAGTAATAAACCAGTATTTTCTTGTATGAATGTTTCTATTTTTCTAGTTTCTAAACTTTAATTTTAAATGTTTGGTTAATATATATAGATAGATAGAGATGTAATTAATTTCCATGTCTGTATTCTTCTGGGTAACTGTCGCTACACAAGAATACTTCTCCCTTACAGAGGGAAGTTCAATATTTGTTTTTGCATTCACAATCCAAATGTGATTTGAAAAAAAAATAAATCCTTGAGTTGTTCAAATACTTAGTCTCTTCAAAATATTTTTGATTAAGGCTCTCCTGAGACCTGAGCAGGATTACAGAGTACTTCACAACCAATTCATCTGTTATTTAAATAGACCAACACTAAAATAAGTTCTGTCACAAAACAAATAGGAAAATATACATAATTTGAACATCATTGCTGGTAAAACATTTATTATTTGTCCTGTTTTCACAAGTGTGTTTTATTGATTGTATGAACTATTTTAACTGATTTTGGTCAGAGGCAGTTGGATGAAGGGTGAAGATATGAAATATGCTATGTAAACAAAGCACAAGGTTAGACATGTAGCACACCAGTTTCAATTAAAGCTGTGAAAACAAAGATGCTCAACATCACTGCTGAGAGGCAAAGCCATAAAACAATATAATGTATATGTAAGAGACAGAGGAGGAGAAGTAGTAGGAGAGAGGAGACACTGCAAAATAATTTGGCTTTATTATGATTTAAGTAGGAAATCAAATTTGTTCATGGATTATTTTGTATTATGTATTTATATATATATTTAAATATATATATATTTATATATATGTGTTATGCTTTTATTGGAAATTAGGTTTATCTGAAGTCTAGAATATCATTTAAGTTGTTGTTTGCATTTGAGCAGATCTGGCATACCTTCAAGCAAAAGAATCACTCTGTAAAAACAAACAAGAACAGAATAAATATACCAAAGTGATAAAGGACATCCACCCTTCTGTAGTGAAGGCAACTGCAACCTGCACTCCACAAAATAGAGTACAAAGTAGAAGGTGACTTCTTGACAATTATTAAAAAAAATGCATCCTATCCAAGAATTTAATTACTTCTCTAGATATTACCGGAACCTTTTCCACCTTCAACATTAGTCACAAGTACAGAAATTCACTTGATAGCTTATACAGTGAAGACCCTGAAGAGCAGGCTGCTGAAGGCAGACTTGCCAAGATTCAGCATTGAAAAAGTGTCAGCCTGCGTATATATTACAGAAGAACAGGGAGCAATTAGAGCTCAATATCACTTCTAAGATGTCTTAATGATATTGGATGAACCTGAACACAAAGGTGACAATCTAAACCCCTTTTATGTATGTGAGGCCACACGCAGCTTTTCCGAGATGACAAGAGAGCAGCTGTTGCCAAATGAGAGCAGCCCAAACCACCCTTTACTGGTGCGCCCTGGGAGGCTGCCAGCACCAGCTCTGCTTCTCAGCACCAGCCCCACGCTGCTCTGTGCCTGCCTGCATATTCCCACAAAGTCTCAGAAAGAAATTTTGGTAGGCAAACATCACTTAACATTTCCCCCCCCAGCACATTCTTATTCTAACTTTAGCAAAAACAAGCAAGCACACACTACAATAAAAACACATCTTTTTAAAACATGCTTTAGCATTTTATCATTTGTTTTGATGCCTGAAATTGTCACCATGCCTTTTGGTATGTAAAAGCTGCCCTGTGGGGGAAATATCCATCAAAACAGGGAGCTGAAATGCTACAAAAAATTTAAAAGCGGGATTTGACATGGCCTTTGGCTTTGCAGAAATGCACCCTGAACAGAGCTGTTCAATGGCTTTTCTAAGCAAGGAATTCTATTAAAATTTTGCAAGACTTGCTCAGGCACTTTTGGTAGCACAGGATGGGATCACGTTAAACAAATAGAGGTGACAAAACTAAACTTAGTAGGTTTTGTTTGACTTAAGATTACAGGAAGCCTTATCTTAACCATACTTTCTGGGCATGCACTATTTACTTGAAATGTTTAGGGATCAAGGCTTTAAAAGTCTTAGAAATCTTTAGAAATTTTGCAAATCCTGAGATTCTAGTGAAAACGATGAAAAATAATGAAAACTTAAAATACTTAAGAACATGAACAATTTCAGTTCTAAGTCATATTAGAACAAAACTTCTGTTCTTGAGCGTGTTGTTAAGCCACCCTCCCGCCTTCCCCATCAGAAGTGAGTTGTGAAGCGAGCTGTGGAGCACCTTGTCCCGTTTGTCTCTACCAGCTACTGCAGAGCTACTAGCACTTTCAGCCCTCACTTTTCTCGATCACACAACAACAAACTTCTCAAAGTGGGTGGGTGCAAATCAGATCATCAGTACCCTTTGTTTTCCCAGACTTAGAACATGAGATAACCAGCTGCTGTCCTAACATTTGTTTGAGAGCCTTTCAGCTTTGTCTACAAGGAACTGTAAGAAGGAAGAGGCAATAGGTATGCTCTGTACTGAATATCTGACAGGCTTCTGTGTACTAACTCATTAGGACTAATTGTCTAATAAGTGTTCAAAGGATAAGGTTATCACAAACCATTGAAGTGTGTGATTTATCCTGATGGGAAAAGGGATGAGTACTATGACGAGTTCTCCAGCAAACTTGGTATCCAGTGCGTTTGAGCCAAAGCCCAGCATGATTAGCTACACTTCCTCCTATTTACTTTGATAGATTACAGATCAAATCCCACCTATAGCCTTCGACAAGACTGACATTCTTTGAAGGATTAGTTGATCCACAAAAGGATTTCAAACAATTTAGACCAAGCTTCAAAAATACAGACATGCTATATGTATTGAGATAAGCTAGCTTATAAAATAATTCTTAACCAGATCAAGACAACAAGTAAAAGAAACCCTAAGTACTCGACATTAATTTCACATTACAGTACCAACAAGAAGATGGGGCAGCACATATGAAGATTTGCCTTATTTTTACTAAAGAAGATAAAGTTAATTTAAAAATTATAATAAAGTCATGGCTTATATCTCAAAATGACCCTGCAAATGTAAAATATTGCCCTCACTCTCAATATTCTCATATTACTTGATGACTGCATTACTGATGACTACTAGAAACATTTATATGTTCAATTGCTGCAACAAGTGGTCTTATAAAGACAGCATTTAGTTCTAATACAACAGTGGCTTTAAAAAGATGGACAGTCAAAAAGTCCTCACTTCTATGTCCACTTAAAAGCTAATAGTATACTAACCCTTTGGAATAGCACTTCTATTCCACTAGTTTTTGTGCCTTCTTTCTAAATCAGCATTATCAACCACGTTATCAGTTCTTAGCTTAAGCAGGAATTTTAACAAAGAATCAGAATCAAAATGACTTGCTATGTGCCATAATTTATAACATAATAAAACATGTTTTGCTTAATACAAAATAAAATCTGAAGTTTCTAGATTAGAATAAACAAATAAAACCCAGAATTTCAAACTCAGTAATACTGAGAATAGCAAATGGCCCATTCCATAATTGTGTTCCAAGAATTCTATGTAGGAGGTTTTATCTTTTTAGTTCTGTTTCACAAAACTTTTGGTAGTAGTACCACAAACCACCACTATTATCATGGATAATTAGATCATCAGCTGAAAAATCACAGTAGTTGCTTTTCAGATAAAAAAAAGCTAAATGACAGTAGTATTAATTCTAAAGCTTGTTTTCAGCAATGTGAAATTTACTATTTACTACTTATGTTTTGGGGTTAAAATATTAATTTAAATTACTACATTTCATTGGTATTGCAACAATCACTTCATCCCCAAAAGTGTATTTAAAACAATGCATCTTAACTAGCTAATCCTAATCATATATACAAAAAAAAATAGGTCTATTTGTCTGGTGTCAACGTAATATAAATGATGTTTCCTTTGCATTACAGGAAAAGATATGTCCTTTATTCAGGACATACACTCCAGTCATCACAAGACTTCAGTCACAGCCAGGGCAAACTCAAATGCTCTTCAGCTCTTCTGTTCTCTCTGTTGCTATCCATCAAAACCTACCTAGGAAGATAAGAAGCAGCAGAAACCCTTACTGTAAAACAAAGGTTGAGAGGGCTGTTCAGGATTCAGGCTTAGATCTTTCATTGTACTTGTTATCTACAAGAGGAGCAACCAGTAAAATGAAGATTTGCATGGTACTTTTCTTTAAGGTAATTTTGCAGTTAAGGCTTTATAGTTGGTCACAATCACAAAGAAGACTGAGAAAATTTTAATAAAACTGAATAGGCATTCAGTAGATAAATCTGAATCAATTTAATAAAAGCACTTTGAACGAGAAGTACTTCAGATATATTTCTTGTTGCACAGGGTTCAAACCCGTTTGAACCCATAGATGGAGGCTGGGAGAGCAAAGGCCCACCCACTGTAAGTGAGGAGCAGGTTCGAGACCACAAGTACAAGTCTATGGGGCCTAATGACATGTATCACAGGTCCTGAAGGAATTGGCTGATGCAGTTGCCAAGCTTCTCTCCATCATATTTGAAAAGTCTTGACAGTCAGGAGAAGACCCGGCAACTGGAAAATGGGAAATATCACTCCCATTTCTAAAAAGGGTAGAAAAGAGGACCCAGGGAACTACAGACCAGTGAGCCTCACCTCTGTGCCTAGAGAGATCACAGAAAGGATCCTCCTGGAAGCAACAACAAGGCAAGACAAAGAGGTGATCTGAGACAACAAGCACTGGAACAGGTTGCTCAGAGAGGATGTGGATGCCTCATTCCTGGAAGCGTTCAAGATCAGGCTAGATGAGGCCCTGAGCAACCTGGTCTAGTAGGTGGCATCCCTGCCCGTGGCAGGGAGTTTGGGAGTAGGTGATCCCTGAGGTCTCTTCCAGCCCAAGCCATTCTATGCTTCTATGACTCTAAAGGTTATTTAAAGAGTTTGACAAAATTCTGTTATATTTCCACAAAAAAAAAAAAAAGTAGTTGTAAAACAGAACGCAGAGATGTTTATCCTAACTGCAAGAGTAGGATAATTTTAAACAAAACTGAAGAGATGCCTTGAAATATTCATATGAAGATATTTTGATAAGACCAGGCAAGCATAACAAAGACCACAGAATTTTCTTCAGCTATTTCCTGTCTGACTGGAGTATGCCTTTGCATCAGATGAATGTTAACTGAGAATTCAGTCTTAATCATTTCCCCTTTCTTGTATTTATCTTGTTCTCCTGAGTTTGCTGGCTGCTGTGTTTTCTTCTATAAGGTTTCATACAACTTCTTAGGCAGAAGATTCCTTTTTCTTAGAGTTATCCTTTCATGAATAACATGGAACAACAACATAACAAGGAAGTCTTTGTCCCTGTGGACAACAATTTAAAACCAATCAAGCTATGTTATTCTTTTAATTTAACGATCTGTTCCTATTTCCTTTTGGCTAAGCATACAACATATTATGATCAAAAACGCTGGAAATATTTTTACAAAGTCTCCACAGGTTTCTCTAGAATGAAATACAACACAATGCCTTTGTGAAAATTCTTTTTTGTCCAGAAATGCACTGGTCATTTGTGTCACCTCTCTACAGAATTTGAGTGCTGGCTCTTGATGAGTATCACACAGCTGAAAATATTCTGCTTGTACTGTTTACAGATGTATGTTTCAAAGAGTAATTCTGAGAATAAGACTAAGCATTTCATACGGAAAATAATAATAATAATAATAAACTTTCCTTCATGCTTGCATATCCAATCTAAAATGAAAGCTCATCACATTTGGGTTCTCTATGTTCCATTCAAATATTCCCTTCAATAATGCCTACAATTAGGACCATACCATGCTCATTCTTTGCATTACAGGAAGTAATTACATTTTCAGTAAGCACAAACACCCAGCTACAGTCAGTGCTACTTTGGACTGTCAGAACTGCCGACTTCCACTAGTACAACTCCTATGTGTACATGGTTAGTACCAGGTATGTACGCTCTACAGTTTAAAATAATAACACCATGCCCTCCAGAGCTTTCCAGTGTGTGTATGGCCTACAGGCAACTAGATTTTTTGCTGAGTTAAACCAAAAGCAAGCAGAAGAATTTGAAGTACTGCATGAAAAACTGGCATGTACAAGGAAATTCTAGTATTGGTCTGGATGCTGTACAGGAGATTTGTGTTTTACAGTTATCTAGCTTCACTGTACTACCAAGTTACATTACTGCTGCTGCAAGTACAGTGGCATGACAGATTCTTCATCTTACTCCAGCTCCAGCTCAACTTTAAAAATCAATTATATACTATCAGTTCTTGGTAGATCTGAAAGTTAGCAGCATCACATAGCAAATAGCATTATTCTTCTGTGATTTCAACACCTTACCTATCCCTTTGATCTTCATAGACCAGCATAGTGACTATTCAAACTTTAAAAAGCAAACAAGCAAGTAAATGCATGTTAGGCTTTACATCTAGCTGTGTGCATGAATGACAGATCCCCTTACAGGCATTTAGCTTCCACTTTCAGATGTGCTGATGGTCTCATTCAAACCAATAGAAGAGGACGTTTACAGTAAGTGAGGTAAAGATGTCAAGAAAGTGCTCAAAGTTAGAGATGTCAAACCATTTAGGTTGTGCTCTATGTACAAATAAAGCATTTGAATCTCTTAATAATATTAAAGGCTTGCATCTGTAATTTAAAAATATACTATCACTAGAAGGTACTGATCATCACCAATCTTGCTCAAAGTAAAAAATGTGATGAATTTCTGTAAACATTTTTCAATCCTGTTGCTATGATTTAAAATCAGAGTGATCAAAACCACAGCCAGTCAGCTGCCATTGCTTTTTCATTACGTAAAGCACTGGGATATACACACTCTGCTATAGGGATACTGGACCCCAAGCAATGTTTTATTAATGATATGAACTTACTCCAGTACAGAACCACCATGGCCAGAATAGAGTGGTTATCATCTTCAATGGAGTACCTATGGTGTAAGCTTTGTAGTAACAGAATGTGCAGGTCATACAAAAGGACACAGTAACAGGGGTAGCAGCAAGTCACAAAAAGCCTTACTTTATGTCTTACATTTCTCATAGGCAGAAAGAAAAGAACCATAAACGTTAAAGCCAGAGCTGGATCAAGACTGTTGCATCTGTGGGAGAAAAGCAAAAGTGACAAGGCAGAGAGAGAACTATGAAAATAACAGTGTCTGATCTACAAAAACAAGCTGGTACCTTAAAAAAAAAGTGAAGATAGCACTACAGGCCAGGCAGAACAGATCTGGAGAAGATTTTATTTATTAGCTACACATTCCATTTAGGATACACATGGCTGAAGTGACAGCAGAAGAATTTTATATAGCAACAAAGATTGAAGATAGTCAAGGAAGACATAATAGATAACGTGTTCCAGAGATTGACCAAGCAACAAGATAACAGAAGAAAACAGGGTTTTTCTTCTTAAAACTGTATGACATCCTAGATAAATTCAGGCAAGAAGCATAGTCAAGCACTGGAGGTTCTTTCCTGGGTAAAAAGGACAGCGAGGCTACACTTCTGGCCCATCATGAAAAAAAAATAATAATAATAAAGCACAGATCTCTTCAAGATTGACCTTCTGTAGAATACCTACAGAAGTAGCAAATAAAAAATTGAAATCATAATCAGCTGAATAGCCATTACCATCTTCTCACATATTGCTAAAGCTTTTTCCAACGCTTTTGGATTCTAAAATGAGGGCTCCTCTTCATTTCTCAGACAGATGTCACTGAAGATCTGAGGTATTCAGAATTCCCACTCAAATCCCCAATTCTAGTATGGATGTTGACTGATTCTGACACTGGTTTTGAGAATAAGGAATAGGTGTCAACTCCTGATTAAAAGTTTATGTACCTGAAAATTCTTTATTCAATTATTTCTTCTATTGATAATTTAACTTATCAGTGACCAATTCCACAAATGGATTTAGCTCCTCATGTTTTTCGTTGTTCTCAATAGCCATTTGTGATAGTGCTTGGAATCATATGCTACATCTCACAATTTTACCCTTTTCTTTCTTACGAGATACCAAGATGGAATCAATCATTTGATCAGCCGAAATCTAAGTTTTCTGTGATTCACTGGATTGAACAGATAAAAGAGTGTTCCTTTAAGATCTCTTTAGGCACTTTCTCAGTCATCACACTGGAAGAGGAAACAGTTGAAAATAGTCTGTTCTACAGGACAACATGGCCTGGATATGTCAGAGAGATAAAGAATAGGAGGATCTAGCTATTTCCTCAGTTTTACCTACCACAGGCTCAACAGCAAGGCTAGCAGCTGTGGACAAGGCTGAACCAGCAGAGCATTCAGTCAAAGGGACAAACAAATCAGTAGCAGCTAGACATGCAATGAAAAGCAACAAACAAGAATACAATCAAGGAACTAAGTAGTTTCACATTTCCTGTAGGCATAATCAAGGTAAGGGGCTGAGAAAATGTTTTAGAGGATGCTTGGGAAACAGAAAATGCAGCTTGCAATCAAGAGCAACAAAACAGAAAATGTAGAAATACATATCTTGAAATACATCTCAATTTGCTTATTGCATGCCTTGATTTACTTAATGATACACTTAATGATACTGGAAAGGGACAGATAAGAATCTTCATTGTGGTTCCAGCTATCAAACCTTTGTTTTTGAGCAAATCCAAAGTAACTTGTGGAGAGGTATACTGATTCAATTCTCCACTAAGGTAAAACTCCAGAACCCATCAGTGTAACAAACAACTAGTTCTCCTTAGCTCACATATGGAAAGCTTGCTAGGATGTGCTTTCCTCTGCAGCTGTACAGTCCAGCAAGCTTTGGTGAATTTTCTAAATGAACACCCAGCATCACCTATTTTCATGTTGTGACACAGCTTACAGCAGGCAAAAAACTGCATGTTAAGTAGTAATGAGAGATGATAATTAAAAAACAATGACACTCAACATTATAGGGCTGAATAGCCTCAAGAGTTTGATTATTAAGAGTTATGTTGTGGGCAGGGGGCAGAATATAAAACTTCAAAGTGGCAAAAAGGGTAAAAAGAAAAAAAGATGGCCCATAACATCAAAAGAAGCAAGACCTTTACTGTAGTCCTGCCTATATCTTCAGATATTTAGTGATATTTCAATGTTGGGATTTTATTATACATGAAATGGATTTCATCAAGAGGAAAAATGAATACATGTGAGGTACACTAGATACTACAACCAAATTCTCCCCTGCTAAAACAGTTTGGTACCAGAATGTGCCAGTGATTCTTATCTGAAATACACTGATCCCCAAGAGGCACATCAATGTATGCTTTTAAGCACTAATCATCACAAGCAAGACAAGGTAATGACAACACATGCAAGACAGTTTTTTCTAAATTTCTGATTTCCATATGCGCTGCTATGACTTAAGCTAGGCAAAAGTATTTCTGAAAATAGCGAATTTACTAGAAAAAAAGCACCTGGAGCTATTTACATGTTATAAAATTTATTTTCTACATGGTTGGACAACAGGAAGTGTGACAGTAGAAAATCTGAAGAGTCAAAATGCAGTATTTGACATCTCCTGACACACTACAAAAACTCACTATAAAGCACAGTATACAAAGTACTGTATTTACAGAACTAGAAGTCAATTTTGCTCAACAGATCTGCATTTAGGATAGTCAAGACTGACATTCAGCTTCCCTCACAAGTTCCACATTTGCTCCAAAAAGTTAAATCTACACAATGCACGCGAGTACCACAACACCACTGTGTAGTGAAGTGGCCTAGGACATGTTCTTTTTTCTCCTGGTGAATCTGTTGCATCTGTAAGCAGCTCATAAACATTCACTGAGACAGTAACAAATCTTCTATTATTGTCAACTGTTACATGACAACACTATAGTCTACCTTGAACTGAGTATAAAATAAATGAAACCCTCCAGAAGCCCCAAACACTATTTAAAATGCTTTTTTTTTTTCCCGTACCTTCTGACGGCACAGAAGGAAATGCACACTGGTCTTCTGCCTCCAGAAAGGTCCCTACATTAATTTTCATACAAATCAAAACCCTTGAGATAATGAATAATAACAGACAACAAAAAATGTACATAATTAGCAACTTCTGAAATCTTTACTTCAGAGCTAAGCACAGGGCTTCAAGGCGAAGCAGCCCTTCGGGGCTAAAAAAAAAAATAAAAAATGTTTTTGCTCAATTTAAGATACTCAAAATTGGAAAAATAGCTTGCAAATGTTAGATCAAAACATTTTAGAAATTTGTCCTGAAAACAATGTCAGAATCATTCTGCCCTGTTGCCACAGCATGCAGTCCTGAATCATAACACCAACATTTCCCCTAATGAGCACTTGCCAGAGCAACTTGGTCATGGGTTACCTAGACAAATTCCAGTCTAGTGCATAATTGAACAAAGGTGCATGAGGTTATTAGAAAGAATAATGGGTTTTATTCAGACCTGAACAAGGGCTGTCTCTCCCTGGAGCTCCATAATCCTAGTCCCTCTTTTTTTTTTTTTTTTTTGAAGGCTGTATGTCTTATCACTTACGGGCACTTTTGTTAGGGGAAGGCTTGCCCCTACACACACAAAAAAAAAAAAAAAAAAAAAAAGAACAGTTTAACAGTTTTTCTGCAGGATAACACTGAACAGTGCTCTACATCAGTACACAAAGATGCTACAAGCAGCTTTATTCTGGCTCCTGTGATTGCAGAGCATTTGTTTTCTGATAACATACACTGCTGTTTTAAGTAGATCTTTTAAACCCCATTTATTTAAATATACTCACATTGCTATGTAAATATATATGGCCTACACGTCATAGGTTTTTGTTCTTAAGACATTTCTTTTTTTTTCTAAGATTAATCATGACAGCTTTGCTGCTTTTCCCAACACCACAAAATACACTAGAGAAATTAAAAATGTGCGCTCCGTTTATGTCAAAGAAATATGGCATGTAGTTACTGAGCACTTATTAGACCTATGGAAGTGCTGCACAAAGAGCTGTCCCTCAGGCGTACAGAGCAAACAGATTTAAGCATATACAAGCCTCCACACACCTCATGCCTTTCCTGCAGTTGCCACATCTATTCCCTGATGTCTGTAATCCAGGGATTGTGCATGACAAAGCTGTCTTTTCATCACATTCTTTGGAACAAAAACAGGCTTAGTTATTACTGCTATCTTATGCTGATCTGCCAAACCCTAAGCCAAGGTTTGTATGCCTGCCCAGTTACAGAAGTCCTTGAAGACCACTGAGTACTGACTTACACAATCGCATTTCTAAATTTAAACCTTCCAACTTATTCCTAGCAATGCACCTCAGACTTTTAAAACTCACTTCCTTATTGCCAGGTAACTCCTTGTCATATTGATATCCATTATTCTTAAACCTGCACAGCAGTTTTGCTCACCACTACCTGTTACAGCTCTCCATGCCATTCAGTGACCCACATATTTGAATTATGTACCAACTTACTGCTCCTGTTTCAACATATTCGGTGGGTATGGAATGGAGGTCTTGCACTTAAACCACAAATCAATGGGACATTTCACAAGGCAACGTGAAATATTTACTATCTATTTTACAGGGTTTGCGTATTTGCCTCTTAACAATAATGTAATAGCAGCATATAAAATTCAGCTTTTGGAAATACTTCATAATATTCTGAAAGGATTTTAGTTCACGTTACAGAGTAACTCAGATCTCCAGCTTGACTTCATACTGAAGTCTCAACACCCTCCCTCTGCTCTGAAATCCTGTGAAGTCTTCCCATTCCAGACGTTCCTCACGCACAAAACTCCTCTCAGCACGAGTGGTTCAGCAAGCAGCTCACAGAGCTGTCACCAGTAACAGGGCTGACAAACCGCTGGGACCAGTGGCAGCCACAGCATCTGTGACAAAACATCCCAGGTCTTACTTGTGGCAACAGCTGTTGAGATCTCTCAAACAAGGCTTTCTTAGTGACCAATATTATTTGCTTCTATTCAGACAGGCTTTACAGCCAAATAAGCAGCTCGCTGTGATCTTTCACATTAAAAGGCCAACAGCTATTATTTTCTCATAACTGCCTGAATGGAATGCAATACAACATGCTAACAACAAATTGCTACCAATCGTCTGATAAATGACCCCACAGCACTCTAATGATCTATCCATCAGTCAAAATCAAGTCAGGAGATATGCTGGCTTTTCAATGAGGTACAAAAGCCACATATATGAGCCACATGAAAGTTGTAAGTAAACAGCTAAAAGCACTGGCTTCTACCTTCCCCCTACCATTTTTTTTTTTTCTCCTAAGTCATAGATGAACTTAACTCCAATTCAACCACACCACCTTTAACAATCACAACCTGCTGAGTGGAGGAAACACCATCTCTGTGAAATGACTTCAGAGGTATTCTATCCATTAATGAACTTCTCAACAGCCTACTATGATGGGAACAATCAGTATTCGTCCCTTTTTATTGCAAGAAAAACGGAACTGAGGAACTAAAAATCTACCCAGGTAAAGCACCGGAATATGGTTAAATAAAGAAATTTAGGAATTTCTACTCTAAAGAAGTATTTGAGTACAGAGAATTAAATAAAGCCATAATCACCGCATACCCTCAGTGCTCTTTGCTTTTTAAGGTGTGAATGCTGACCAAGGATTACATCCTACTAAGCAGCAATGAACAGAGGAAGTTAACACTGACTGAAGGGATTTTTGGTGGAAGAATTATTACATGTTTAGTCAGCTCAGCTATGTCAGGCAGAAGTGTGACTATTATCTCATTTCAAACCAGCATAACTGTTCTAACATGATAACCAACTTCACCTATCTACCCTTTTAAAAGGTGTTAGCATTTAATTCCTCTAATAATGCTACATTCTTACCATTGGTATAAAATGGTGCTACCATTAAGGTCAGCTTACCTTATTGTTTTTCAGGTGTGCATAAAACACAATGAGATAGCCAGCACAGAAGTGGCCTAACAACATAATGTCACACTTTTCTGTATGGTGGTATTTTTAGCCAGCCCCACATCATTTCTGTCTGCAAAAGATACTGAGTATAGAGTATTCAGCACTCCTGTCCAACAAAACTCTTCCCTATAAATCTGTGTTCCATTACGTGACTAGTGAAAACACTATTACAATACTTCATAACAACAATATTTTTCAGCAATATATTCTCATGTCAAAAATACTGAAGATGCACAACTTCAGCTCATCAAATAGAATCTATCAATAAAGAATCTTGGTTAGAAATCCAATTTATTTCATGCATCAGCTGAACACTGATGGAAAAGGGGTTCACCTGTATGAATAAGCCATTTATTTTGTAGTACATAAGAAAATAGAGTAAAACTAATTCTAACCAAAAATTATATATTCTTTTGCTTAGACATCAAATTGTCCACTGATTGGAACTAAAAATTCCTACTAGTTCTGCCTTCTGTGCGTCTATGAAAACATATGCTATGATAACTAAGCTGCAAGATGCACAGACTGGTTGTTAAAATGTTCCATTTTTTCATAGATCTTGATCTAGTGAGAGTTGCACTGTTTTCAGCAAAAAATGGGGAGTAGCACTCTATGTTATGAAAACAGGCCTCTGTGTAACTTGGAGTACACCCCTATTTCTACCACAAGTTCACACCGCTAACACGAATGTATCAAAATACTCACCTTTGATTCAAAACAAGTTTACAAAGACTCTTCTCTCAGGTCCAGTTTTTCTTTACCCACAGCACCACAGCGGAGGTGGGGGAGCAGAACATCAAGAACTGCTGGGGTCTCGCTGTGAAGGGAGTTAGCTCCCTCTGACCAGGCTTTTCAGTGCACCTCTTCTGCTATGTTAGCTGGGAATCACTGAAACTAAAAGTCTGCATTTTTTGTCAGTGTAACTGGGAAGCTGCATTTCCATGGGGTTACAGCTAAAGTACTTTGGTTGAGTGACTTTTAATTGCAACGCTTTTGTCCTGTGGAATATGCTGAGGCCATGGTGGTGGATCCAAGTTCACCTCCACTTGACTGCTGAAGCTGACAGGAGCTCCTCACCTCCTCTTATAGCTCAGCCTCAACGGGCCAATGCGTTTCAATGACAGCAAGTGTTACAGAAATAAAAAGAACTGGGACAAATTCCCAAATGCCAGGACAATGACACAGATGTCCACAGCCATATCACGTAACTACTGTACAAAAAAAGCCACCCACTACTTTCAGGAAAGCCTGTGATGAGGCAAGCAATGCTCCAGGGAAGCCACCTGGGAAGCAGCAGGGCAGCTCTCCTCTGAGAGGGTCTCTCCGCTTAGGTAAACACAGTTGGATGTGTTAATCAGCCCCATCTGGGGCTACATTTTTAATGGCTAGAGAAGTGCTCTTGTATTTCTACTTTATCTTGCGAAGCGGCACCTTGAAACAGACAGAATAATCATTTTACTCATCTACCCTAGGGCAATAGGCAAGATAGAATTATTTTCAATAACAGAAGAAGCTCAGCAGCACATTTCAACATGACTAGATCGAGAGACAGTGGTTAAGATGACCAGGAAATACACGTCTGAACTAAGAGGTAAATAAATACCAAAGATTTTGCTCACAAGTGGCTATTTTGAATAAATAGGCTCCACCTAGCAGATAAAACTTCACAATATCAAAAAGTCCCAAAGATTTTGAATAAAACCCTAAGTCAACATTTAGGCAGTAATGATTTCCCTTCGTTTTATTTTATTTTTCCAGTAACGTTTGTATATTACATTTTTAAAAATTCAGAGTTAATATCAAAGACTCGGGAAAAATGTTTCCTTCAGAGAAGTGTTTTGCATCACACATTAGGGCATCCGTGGTCTTGTCTCTGGATATCCTATGCTTCACTTGAATCCAGGTCACAGAGGATATCACTGTAATCTCTCTTCCTTTTTAACTGTCAAATCACTGTATGAGAATTTCAGTTTTAATGGTTGGTAGTAACTAATTCGCCATTGCTTTCTACCGCAGTAACATATAAATGCACCTTTCATGCAGGACTGCAGCTGCTGGCACAAGTTTTTTCAGAGCTCAAATAAAATCTCTTGGGAGTAACAACATGGAGTAATAGATTTTAACCGTGGCAAAAAGAAAATGTATGGTGGACACAGTACCGATGTGTCCTTGTGGGAATGCTAGGAAAGACACATACATAGACTCTACTGAGGCAAGCTTTACTTATCGAAGTAATTCAGAAATATATCATCTGTTAGAGATGGTATACAGCTACCATTTCTAATTTTTCCTACCTAAATTCCTTGTTTTCCCCAACATTGTGCAAGTTATTCAAGCATTCTTTTATTTTAACACTAGCAAATGAATTATGTTTCTTTCAGCTACAGCCCCAAATCATGCAATGCTTTGCTTGATGGCTTAGTAAAACCAAGGGAATTAATATAGGTTAATGCTGTGTTATCCAGGGTTTCATCTTTCCTAGACTAGAGCTTCCCCCACCCCTCCCAAAAAAATAATAAAAAAATGTTTATTCCATCATAGTTAAAGTTTTCTGTTAATCACTGAATAAACCATACAAAAAGTAGATATTACAAAATCTTTGTTACAGACATACTAATTCCACACCCTGATTCCATGGTATTTCAAGCAGACTAGCACTAAAATTGAGTACTCTTGTTCTACATTAAAATGACCAGTAGCAACAAGATAAATAATCTCTCCAAATTTTGCAAGAGCTAGCTGTAGTGAAGCTGCACACTAGTTAACATACATGATCGCATCCTTTCTGCGGAGATACCAGTTACATTTCCTCGATTTAAATTACAGTGCTCTTGACATGACGATCCCAAAGCCCATCATACCCAGCTGTAGTAGAAGACTTCCCCAGTTACTTTTTTTTTTTTTTTTTTTTTTTCTCCTATAGCAGTCCCACTAGGATGAAAAGATCACATTTCCTAAACATAACTCAAGTACTGAGATTTGCACAGAGGACTTTGGGATTCTCACCTCTCCTTTCACTTCAGTCAAGCACTGGCAATGCTGGACACCAGCAGCTCATAACACTGAGACCATGGTCTCCAAAATGTATTTTACTAAACCTTGTAACATCCCATTTTTTTTAACTTTTCCAAGAGGCAACTATCCACACACAGAACAACTTTCATTTATGCCTCCTTCAGAGTCCACACGCCAAGCAATGTAGAAAGATATATTTCTTTTTATTTTAAAGATGCTTCTTTGCTTTGTTTTTAAACATGCACACCTTTATTCTACATATTACTAACAGATATTAATTCCTTTATTTTAAACCATTTCTTTTCTTATTTAGACTGTAACCTCCCAATCTCCTTTAAAACACACTTCTCTAAATTTATAGGACTTGCCAGTGGACTACAAATCAGTGAGACACAAAAATTTCCTTTACCTTACTCTATGAAATTTACTGCTTTGTCTCCAGGAAGTCTTGAAACGTCGCATGATAAATGGTTCATGACTTAATGGCATTTTAACGTACCATAAGGGTTCAAGCTGAAGGTTTGAAGCATTGCTGAGCCAGCCCATAGCTGCATTAAAGATTTAGTAATTCAGAGCTGTAAACCAGTTTATTCATTTCTCAGTCATAAGTTAAGCACCAATGCCTGGTGCTTTGGAGTAAAACACCAAAGCTAATAATTTTCATTTTATCGTCTGAGCTGTTTATCTGGTGCTTACATGTAAAATCGCAATCAAATTCATTTCAGAAAGTTCATGGAAATGGAATAAGATAGCTTGAAAAATCAGCATGTTTTCTAGTGAAGCTGAAATCCCTCCAGCCTCTGAAGAGGAGTGTGTTTTGCTTTGCTTCAAGACCAACCATTCGTTTTCCATTTGAGCAAACTGCAAATATAGAAACATTTAACAGGAATGAGCATTCATGGCACTGTGATCCTGTTAGATAGCTACAAATTATACAGTTCATAAAAACAAAATATGAAAATGGTTTGGGAGCCATGCACACGTTTTGTCATCCTCTTTCTGCAAGTGGTCAAAAACAAAAAAACAAACAAACAAAAACAACAACTACAACTCTATGCTAAGTTAACTCCTGTCGAACTTCACTGTGTTAACAGCACTAACGCAGCCACTATTCCCAAATCTGTGATAAGTAGGACAAACCTACCAATACCCAGAGCTAGCACAGATGACGACTGAATTGCTTAAGGTCTACAGCGCAAGTGTAAGGTTGAATGATAGCTATGGGAAAGAAGGATGGATTTTGATTACAAGAGAAACCCATGCACACTTTCCTCTTCTGCTGGAATTGTCTGAACAGGTCATTCAGTATCTTGGTAACTCAGATCCTGCATCTGCAAATGGGCTTTCTGAGATATAAAATGCAGGCTGTGTAGACACATAAAACAACATTAAGAGAAGCTAGCTCTCATTGCAATGAGTTTATATAAGTGCCATGAACCTGATATATTGATATTTACCACCATTACCATTCTAAAGATTTGAAAAGAGATTAAATACATACAAGAATGCCTCATCTTCCTTTATTCTCAGATTAAGATGTGATAAGAGTTACAGAGAAGCAAGACAGTCAAAGAGTCAAAGATCAGTGCATTATTTTGCCTTGTATGTATCTCCAAAATATTCTGTGATTTACACACCTGAGGTTTACAAACCTAGGTTTTCCACGAGGATCTGAAACAACTAGGAGATAAATTACAGCAAATCCCTCTGCATACAATTAACCTGAACGAGTCAAATCCTTACTGACTTCTAGATGATCCGACAATCTGTGATCTAATTCACATGTTAAGAAACAAAAGACTACTAAAATTCCCTCCATGCTAACTATATATAATAAAAAAAGACTTAAATTTAGCATTTAAATTCATAAAATGCTAACTCATACCTTTAGAGTGCGAAGATCTGAGATTTATTCACAAAATATTTCTTTTAAATTAAATTTATACTGAAGCATGAATTTGTAAATACAAAGTCATCTATGAACAATACAACTGACAAGACTGACTGAAACACGGCAACCAGCACCAAAAAAAATAAAAAGAAAAAAATCAGAATCTACCTGACACACACACACACACATACCCAGGATAGCAGTTACCACATGAATTCCTATGTGATTATGCTCCTAAAGCACACAGGTACCATTTTCTTTGAACCATTATTACAAAATGCACAATGCAGCCACATAAAAGTGCTTATTTATGGCATAATGTGCTTACATACTGAGACAAAGCACACTAAGGTAAATGAAAATTCTTTGATTCTAAATGGCATCAGAGCACAGATGAAATAGAAGCATACTGAAAATCAGGAAAGTTGAGGAAGTCATGATAACAATACTAACACATATCACAAAAGATTAACTACATTTTAGATGTGCAATAAGCTTCTAAATTAAATCACTGACATTCAACTATGAGACTGTTTTGTCTCATGAGCATTATCACTGGCCACAAGATAAAAATAATGCAGAAAAAAAATTGCTTGAAATTGAAAAATATAACTTCACTCCTTTGTTGCTGTAACTTTCATTCCTAGTGACAAATTACATAGCAGAATCATCTGCCCACTTTCTTATATATAGAAACATACACCTACATGAAACTAAATGATGCATTTTACATATACAAACAAAACCACTAGTTACATGCAGCTGCACCATAAGCATTAGTAGGAATAAAAATGGTTATTTCAAAGACTGTACCTATTTCAAAAACTTGACATACGTTTATTTAGTAATAAGTCATAAATTGTGTAGCATGCTGAAATATGTGACAGCATACATTACTGCATCTACAAAAAAAAAAAAAAAAAAAAAAAGGAAACAGAAGCAAAACTGGAAATAAACCTACTGCTAGAGAATTTGGCAGAGTATCTGTGTGGATGTGGTGTTTTAAGTGTCATGCTCTCAAATACTGTTTGTGGGTAGAAACACCACAAACATGTCATACCTGGCACCTTAGCAGCTGTGGGTACATAACCCTTTCGAAATTAGAAACTAAAGTTCTACCAGAAAAGAAAATGTTCTTACAATATTACCTTGGGCCCACCTTTGAATGAATAATACCAATCACCTGAAAGAAGGCTAATTTCAAAGACTCCTTCAACAGGTATCAACCCACTCGTATACGACAGCCCACTATTTTTTTATTTTTAAATCTGAATGGCCTTTCCATTTGCCATCTGTCATGGTTTTGCCTGGGACTGAAATAATTCTTCTTTGAGGAGGCTCACACAACGCCATGCTTCATATTTTTGATGAAAATGGTGGTGATAACATCGTGATGTTTCAGTTGTTGCAGAGCAGTGCTCATCCAGAGCCAAGGACCTGTCAGCTCCTGGTGCTGCCCCGCCAGCAAGGTACCTGAGGGTGCCCCAGGTGCAAGGATGGGAAGCAACCAGGACAGAGGACAGATGGTCACCCCTTTGGCCAGCCCAGGCCCATCACATGGGGCCTTGTGCTCACTTGTAATGCTGGGGTAAAGAAAGAGAACTTGTGAACGACAGCAGCAGAATACAAATTTTGAGCTTTATAAAAAATACTAGTGCTTAATTGCACTGTTGCTGTCCTCCTAAATTGTCTATGGGACAGAAAACTTGTCCTTAGTATTTAAATAATGCAGAAAGTTCTGCTATTTTGCTGCTTTTTAAAATGCCTAGATATGTTAGCAAAGCAGTCATATATATATAACACACCTTTGTTTAGCTCGCTGTCAAAAAAAAAAAAAAAGCTGCTAACTTTCTCTGTCTGGAAAAGCTGTCAGCGTAAAAGCAGAAAGCAAGCCTGATACTCCTCTGTGAAAGGGTCACAAAGCAAATTTAGTTTCTTACTCACTTCAGTGGTTATTACTGGTCACTAAGAGCATGGAAGTGCTGAAGCAGGAGGCTGCGCTGGCTGCACATCCATGAGGAACAACGGGCAGCTGTGGCAACAGCATGGGCAGAGCTGTTTTCATAGTAAAACCCTGAGAACTTTTTGCAGTGAAGAACTCAGGTCTGGTAGGATAGGGTAAAAGACAGTTGTAAGTTTGGTTCTGCCTGGAAACAAGAACCATGAGACAGAAATAAGAGAGAAAAACAGGACTGAATACTAATGAAACTGTGATAACGGAATATGGCCATGAGTGTTACTAAAATCTAGCTACAGAAACCTAGTTTTATAGTTGAAGAAACCATCCAATTATCACACACTTTGGCAAAACTTTATTTATTTATTTTGCCACCGATGGTGTCTCTCATTCTTTCACTTGTGGTGTCACCAAAAAAAATAAAAGATGAAAAACAATAAAACATTGTAGAAGTCAAGGAACTCTTCGTAACAGCTCATTTCACATTATCTTTATCATAACATGCTAGGAAAGCAGACCATTAATACTCTGCAAATAGGACTGGGTGCTGTTTTATTACGGGACACTGTTCTAATTGTCCTTGCTGCCAGAGCAATCATTCATATTGGAAAGCACTTAGCCCAAGACTAAGAGGCAGTTGCTCTACCAAGAACTGTGAAAGGTTTCCTTAATATGTTTCTTTTAAACAAAGTACTTCGATGAGCTAATGCGTAGCAGATGTTTCTGAATTACCCCAGAGAACAGAAGACCTATTTCATCATTATGTGAAATAAGATATTACCCAAGGCAAATGCTGGTAATAACATTTTCCCACAGGATTCCTGTTGCTGTTAGGGATATTATCTTACCCTAAATATAACAAGATCTTGATTTTCATAAATGAAGTACACTAATTTGCTAGAAGGCAATAGCAAAGACATAAAAGCATCTTTGAAAAACCAATAGGTTTTCTACATAGTTTGCAACTTCCAATGGTTTCTGTAAGTTCTTAGAACAATTTCCTTAACAATTTCCAAATTCAAGGATTTTTTTTTTCTAATTTCATAGAATGGCTTGGGTTGGAAGGGACCTCAGAGATCATCTAGTTCTAACAACCCTGCCATAGGCAGGGATGCCACCCACTAGATCAGGTTGCTCAGGGCCTCATCTAACCTGGTGTTGAACACCTCCAGGGATGGGGCATCCACAGCTTCTCTGGGCAACCTGTGCCAGGGCCTCAGCACCCTCTGAGTGAAAATTTTCTTTCTAACCTCTAATCTAAACCTCCCCTCTTTTAGTTTAAAAACCTTCCCCCTTGTCCTGTCATTATCTACTTGAGTAAGGAGCCCCTCTCCATCCTTTCTATAAGACTCCTTTAAGTATTGAAAGGCTGCAATGAGATCACCCAGGAGCCTTCTATTTTGTAGGCTGAACAGCCCCAAGTCTCTCAGCCTTTCTTCATAGGAGAGGTGCTCCAGCCCCTTGATTGTCTTAGTGGCCCTCCTCTGGACGCACTTAACAGCTCCCCATCCTTGTGCTGGAGGCCCCAGACCTGGATGCAGGACTCCAAGTGGGGCCTCCCAAGTGGGGCAGAGTAGAGGGGGACAATCACCTCCTTTGACCTGCTGGCTGCTTCTCTTTTGATGCAGCCAAGGATGCAGTTGGCCTTCTGGGCTGCAAGCACGCACTGCTGGCTCCTGTCAAGCCTTTTGTCCATCAGAACCCCCAAGTCCATCTCTGCAGGGCTGCACTCAATGAGTTCTTCACACAGTCTTCACTCATGGCTGGGATTGCCCTGGCCCAAGTGCAGCACCTTGCACCTAGTGTTGGACCTTGTTTAACCTCATTAGGTTCTTAACCTTCCTCTCCTACGAGTATATCCAGTTAACTATTTAGTCCAAGTAGCAATTCAGCATTTTTGATGCTGGATTGTGTGGGAAATCCAATGAGAATTCCACGTCCAGACAGGCTGATGTGAAGGAGAAAAAGACCATAGGAATTCTGAGTCAGCAGTTCGATATGAACACTTCTACTAAGGACCATACATAAGGACCATACCCTCCAGGTGAAGGTACTGCCAAGTCCGCCAGCCTCTCTGTAACAGCTCCAATAAATTCATTTAAAAATTCTGTGTAGGAGAAACTGATCCTCCCTTCCTAGCTGTAACGCACAGCTCATTTAAATCCACCTGGAGTAACCAAATGAGCTATGCTATTCCCTTCCTTCCCTGAGCACTTGCCCAGCAGTCTGCTGAGAAAGGCAGGCAGTTGGTGTGCGGTCATTTCCACCCAGATGACATTACAGTCACAGCAATTCACGCACTGCTCAGGCACAAGTGGGTCACAGCTCAGGAACAAGAACCCACCAGAACCGTGAAGATGATTACCTCGCTTCTTTCCATTTATACTGAGCACGTCTGACACAGCAGACAACGCCACCAAGCAATTATCCTTTAAAAAGGGACAAAGAATAGCAATGAATACACATATGATCCATATAAATCAGCCTTTATAGTTTTTATTTCATACTTAATCTCTAAACAGTCAACAGTAACTTTTTGCAATGTCACAGGAGATCTCTGAAGTTCTTTTCTCAAGGCCAAGCTTCTCGTGAGGCTGTGATTGTACACTTGTCTTGCAGGTCCAACATCAAGACGTAGATTTGGGCTAGACAGCACTAATATATGCTCATTTAAACTACATATTTCAATCCACTTAGAAAACTGGTATTTAGAAAAACAAACACAGTGATGAAGCAAGTCTACAACCAAACCATAATACCCATCAATATAAAACATCATTTGTAAAGGAGATGTACACAGAGTGCTGATTTTTCCTGGGCATCAAAACCCTGCTTTGCTTGGGCACCTAGCTCATAATCTGCTCTTCCAGTTACTTGTAAATATAATTTGAGTGGATTCTGATCCTTAAAGCTATCAAAGTCCATGGAAGCATTTTGAGTCTGTAAGAGATTTCCTGAGGGATTTAAAACAAAAACCTCATTCAGGAACTAGAACAGAAAGCCATTTCCCTCTTTTCTAAATGACTAGAAAAATATTTATTATTAATATAGCTTAAATACTTAAATGTTCTATGTCCATAAAATATGAGAAAGTATCTTCCAGTATAGGATAAAAGAGCATCCAAGAAAAATACACTACTGCCAGATAACTATTTATGATGCAATGTTCTACTCTACATTTTCTGGGATAGTAATACAACATAGAAGAATGATTGCTGCTATATCCCTGCAGGAAAGTTTGTATGAAGAACACAACTCTGTTTTTATTCCTTTCTGCTCATCTGAAACCAACAAATTCACTTTTTTTTTTTTTTTTAAACACTTTTTCAGCTGAAAATATGAAAAACAAAGTGACATTCCCATTCCGAAATTAATGGCTTCACATTTTTGAACAAGCATTTCTAAATTTTAATTTGAATGTTTCAATGCATTATTTATATTTAGCCACTTGAAATCCTCCCTCTCTCCTATCCTAGCATTTTCCTAAAACAAAGGAAAGTAATACTTCAGGAAGTTGTTTTGTATTTCTAATAAAGAAGCATTTCCATATTAAAAATCCAGGAATCACTAGCATTTACAGCAACCATAACAGAGCATGTGTTTTCAAGGGAATATTTGTTACAGTGAAAAATTAATGAACAAGTTACCATTAGAACCACATAAGATAAAAGCTTTCTTTGAACAATGAGAAACTTATGACAACATAGTCCAGTCTCATTGCTCTTGCACACATAAATGTTGATAAAGATCCGATAGGATTTTTATGAGGAGCACTGACAAATGTGAAAAAGATGCTTAAATTTTATAAACATCATCTATTTATTGCATGGCTTATGAAATACTCACTTTTCTTTTATTTTCCCTCAGACTGGTTTTGAAACTCAATGATCCTTTGAATCATTATTTCCATAGCACATAAAGGCTTAAAAATATAAACATGCAGAAACAAACATGTACTACTTTTCCTTCATTTTATGGACTTAAAAAACATTCATGCCATGGGATCAACTGTTTTATGCATTGTTAGAATCATAGAAACACAAGGCTGTAAAGGACCTACAAGATCACCTAGTCCAACCATCCTCCTATCACCAATACTACCCACTAAGCTACTAAATTGTGTCTCGTAGCACCTTGTCCATGCACTTCTTGAACATCATGAGGGATGGTGACCACCACCTCCCTGGGCAGGTCTGATCACTCTTTGAGAGAGAAAGTTTTTCCTGGTATCTAATCTAAATCTCCCCAGGCACAACTTGTGGCCATTTCCTCGAGTCCTATCATTAGATATCTGAGAGAAGAGGCCAACCACCTCCTCATCACAACGTCCCTTTAGGAAGTTGTGGAGTACAATGAGGTCTCCCCTGAGTCTCCTCTTCTCCAGACTAAACAATCCCAGCTCCCTCAGACACTCCTCATAAGACTTCTTCTCCAGACCCCTCACCAGTTTTGTTGCCCTTCTCTGGACGTGTTCCAGTGCCTTGATGTCCTTCTTGTCTTGAGGGGCCCAAAATTGAACACAGTACTTGAGGTGTGGCCTCACCAAAGCTGAGTACAGGGGGACAATCACCTCCCTGGTCCTGCTGGCTACACTACTTCTAACGCAGGCCAGGATGCCATTGGCCTTCTTGGCCACCTGGGCACACTGCCGGCTCATGTTCAGCCAAGCATCAATCAACCATTCTGTCCCAAGCCTATAGCGCTGCATGGTGTTATTACAACCAAAGTGTAGGACCCAGCACCTGGCCTGGTTAAACTTCATCACATTCACCTCAGCCCAACAGTTAAGCCTGTCCAGATCCTTCCAAAGGGCCACCCTACCCTCAGGCAGATCGACACTACCTCCCAACTTGGTGTCGTCTGCAAACTTACTGAGGGTACACTCAATCCCCTCGTCCAGGTCATCAATAAAGATAGGCCCCAGTACCAACGCCCGGGGGACACCACTTGTAACAGGACACCAGGTAGACTTAACTCCATTAACCACTACCTGCTGGGCACGGCTCTCCAGGCAGTTCTTTACCCAGAGAAGAGTGTACCTGTCCAGGCCGTAGGTAGCCATTTTCCCCAGAAGAATACTGTGGGAGACAATGTCAAAGGCTTTGCTGAAGTCTAAGTAGACTACATCAACAGGCCTTCCCTCATCTACCAGTCTGGTCACACGATCATAGAAGATGAGGTTGGACAAGCACGATCTGCCTTTCATGAAACCATGCTGGTGGGGCCTAATCCCCTGGATGCCATGCATGTGCTGTGTGATCTCACCCAAGATTATTCATTCCATAACTTTCCCTGGAACTGAAGTCAGGCTGACAGGCCTGTAGTTCCCCTGGTCCTCCTTATGGCCCTTCTTATAAATGGGAGTCATTGGCAAGCCGCCAGTCCTCTGGGACCTCTCCAAATAACCAGGAATGCTGATAGATGGTGGAAGGCAGCTTGGCAATTACTTCCGCCAGCTCCCTCAGCACCCTAGGGTGGAGCTTGTCTGGTCCCTTGGACTTAGGACATTCTAGATGGAGGAGCAGATCTCTGTCTCTTCCTGGATCACAGGGGACATCCAGGTTAGGGAGTAAAGTACCCTGAAGATAACTGATCTGACTATTAAAGACAGAAGTAAAGAAGGTGTTAAGAACCCCAGCCTTATTCTCAGTGATCACATTTCCTGCTGCATCAAGAAAAAGATGGAAATTTTTATTGGTTCTTCTCTTGCTGTTAATATATTTGTAAAAGAATTTCTTGTTCTCTTTTACTGCAGTGGCCAATTTGAGTTCAAGCTGGGCTTTTGCCTAACTTCCTCTCTGCATATCTTAGCAACTTCCTTGTAGTTGCCCCAAGTAGCCTGTCCTTTCTTCCAGGAGATGTAGACGCTTTTTCTCCTGGAGTCTCAGTAAAAGTTACCCGTTCATCCATGCCGGTCTTCTTCCCCTCCAGCTTGCCTTACAGGACACAGGAATGGCCTGCTCCTGTGCCTTGAAAATTCCCTTCTTGAGGAGTGTCCAGGCTTCCTGGACCCCTTTGCCCTTCAGGAGTCACTCCCAAGGGACCCCTGAAACAAGTGTCCTGAGAGGTCAAAATCCTCCCTCCAAGAGTTCAAGACAGCAGTTTTGCCGGTTACGCTTCTGACATCACCAAGGATAGAAAACTCTACAATTTCATGGTCACTCTGCCCAAGACAGTCCCCAGCTTTCGCATCTCCCACTAGTTAGTGAAGTGCAGGTCTAGCAGGGCACCTCCCCTGGTAGGCCATTGAACCAGCTGTGTCAGGAAGCTATCTTCCACTTTAAAAAACCTCCTGGACTGTTAGGATCATCAAAAACAAGTATGTCAGCATTTTAATATAAATGTGCAAATAAAATTAAGTGAAAACAGCCAAACAATTTCATGCTAACTAAATATACTGAGGGCTGCAAACCTCTTAGAATAGGGTTTTCTGTAGGAAGAGGCAGGTTATATGCAACAGAAAATCTTTTTTTTTTTTCTCAAATTTTTGTTGAAAATCTAAATATTTATCTTTAGTTCTAAATTAAAAAGAGTTTTCCCAAATTCTAGAATATTTTTTTTTAAATAGCTTTGTTTAGTTCCAGGTATGATCACATTTGCTTGTAATTGAGAATCATATTCACACACTGAAACTACATGGGGAGAGATTTGTTTAGCACTGTTAAAAAAGCCCAGCATAATTATATATTATTTTAGGTACTACAGTGCTGTATTTTACTGAAATTTTTCTACTTTAATATTATGACACCAAGCTGTGTGGTGGGGCTGACACGCTGGAGGGAAGGGATGCCACCCAGAGGGACCTGGGCAGGCCTGAGGCCTGTGCGAACCTCATGGGGGTCAACAAGGCCCCGAGTCAGGGCAACCCCAAGCACCAACACATGCTGGGCAGAGAATGGGCGGAGAGCAGCCCTGGGAGAAGGCCCTGGGGCTGCTGGTGGATGAGAAGCTCAACACGAGCCAGCAACGTGTGCTTGTGGCCCAGAAAGCCACCCGTACCCTGGGCTGCACCACCAGCAGCGCAGCCAGCAGGGTGGGGAGGGGATTGCCCCCTGCTCTGCTCTTGTGGGGCCCCACCTGCGGGGCTGCGTTCAGCTCTGGGGTCCCCAGCATAAGGAGGACACGGACCCATTGGAGCGGGTCCAGAGGAGGCCAAGAGGATGATCAGAGGGCTGGGGCACCTCTCCTATGAGCCAGGCTGAGGGAGTTGGGGTTGTTGAGCCTGGAGAAGAGACGGCTCCAGGGAGATTTTACAGCGGCCTGCCAGTGCCTAAAGGAGGCTGCCGGAGAGGTGGGGAGGGACTCTGTCAGGGAGCGTAGTGATAGAACAAGGGGGAATGGCTTTAAACTAAAAGGGGGCAGGTTTAGATTAGATGTTGGGAGGAAATTCTTCACTTGGAAGGTGGTGAGGCACTGGCACAGGCCAGGCTGGATGGGCCTTTGGGCAGCCTGGGCTGCTGGGAGGTGTCCCTGCCCAGGGCAGGGTGGAGCCAGGAGACCTGTTAAGGTCCCTTCCAACCCAAGCCACTTTACAATGCTGAGTATTTGAAAGAATTGTAGAATCACTGTTCCAAGTACATAAACTAGATTTAAGACATGGGAAGAAAGTGCTATTTTTTCCTCTATGAAGTTCAGAAAGAGTAAGATAAAATAATGAGACAGTGTCTAAATGTCATTAAGTAAAAACTACCTTGATATTACAACTTAAACTTCAAATAGATAAGCAATTCCATTACTTTTTTAGATAGTTGTACAATGCTTATTAGAGGAGTTGGACTCGATGATCCTTATGGGTCCCTTCCAACTCAGGATATTCTATGATTCTGTGATTCTAGAGCCTTCAGAATAAAGTCATCTTACTTCATTTTAGATATGTGCAGAACAATTACTTGAACTTTATTCTGAAAAACATGAACATAAAACATCAAAACTAGCTTGTCAAGAAGTTGCTATCTACAATTTATTATTTATTTACATTGTGAGAAGCATTTTCTTGTTCCAAGTTGTCACTAGTGAAGGACTTTGAGAACTATTTTTTTACAACAACTATTATGCCAGGCCAGTTTTGCCTGCTGTCTGCGATTACACCTGATGGCTGCCCATTTTTCTGTCAGGGCCCAGATGGGCACAGAGGCCATCTGTTCTCATAGAGAGCTGATCCTGGTGAGCAGGGCCCACTCCAGTCAGCACCCGTGCTGTTAGCAGCAGTTCACTCCTTAGAGTGAAGCTGTCAAATGCCAACACCGGGGGGGGGGGTCTGACCAGAAAGCTGTTTAAAATTAAGAGATCTAAATTCCTACTGATTAATTACCATTTTCTGTGAATAAACAGGAGAATCGTCAGTTAATTAAGATACATGTTCAATTAATCTAGCTGGTGTCAGGTGCACTACCTCATATCAGAAGGAAGGAAAGATGCTTCATTGCTTCAGGACACACAGAGCATACACACAGACTGTAGTTTTATCTGTCAGTAGCCATTCAGATAAACCCTGTGCAGAAAATCTACATTCACTCTCACAAACCACCAAATTAAGCAGTGGACAGGCTAAATTGATCTTAACTCAGATTCAAAACTTCTATTCAAATGAATTTGACCCAATCTTAAAGGACTCATATTACAAGCAGAATCAGTTGAACATGAAAATTCCTGCTGAAAAATCCTACTTGAAATCAAAAATAACACTTCAAAGCTAATACCTTGAACTCACTGATACATTAATGACAACAGACCTATCTTCTATGAATATCCATAGCCTGAATCATTAGGAAAAAATAGGAAAAGTTACTTTCAGTCTATTTGAGGCCTTCGGCATACCCTGGAGAAGCTCCTGCTACAATCCACGTGTAATAGCTGATCAGGTGACAGAAGTCTCCCCTGCAAACACAATTTCTGGTCACTCATACTGCTCCCATGAGATAGGCAAGAGTCACCCACAGCTCCCTTCACATAGCTCATTGACTGCTCAGGCTTTTCTTCTCACACTATCTTTTGTCTCAACACTGGCACTCATTCCACCCCCAAAATCCCAAAATCATTCTTTACTATTCTCATTCTATTCTGTGCTGACAGGTGTCAGATAACTACTTGATTAATATCAGCCCTCTTAACTTTGAATGGTGTGAGTGTATGTGTATATATATATATATATATATATATATACACACACACATATATATATATGTATGTGTGTATATATATATAATGTATATTATTGGCATTAAATCTATAGTGTTTCTGGAGGAAGTTCACCATTTGGAAAAATACTTTCAGAGAATTTCATGAGGCATATCAGAAAATGACAAACATAGTGTGAACTGACTAACCAGGGAGCCACGTCACTTCTCCTATAAACAACACATCAATTTTTGAAGCTGGTCCTTTTTTCACAAAAGACTCAACTTAGGGGTAGAAGTTGACAGTGAAGAGAGCTATAAACATCAGAGTGAGGAAGTCAGCTTGCAAAGCAGAAGTTGAATTTTAGATCTAAAGTTATGAGAGCTTATAAAATGCGCAAGCTTCAGAAGAGGTCATTGTACATCATCTCAAGATCATTAGGTTAGATTATAGGAATCATTTCAGCAAGCCTCATATTACAAAACAGAAGATATCACTGTCATGACGACTGTCAAAAAGACTGAAGGAAGCAGTCAATATTAACAGAAAGAAAATGATCACTATAAAAAAGGATCAAATAGAATTTTCATCCTGGAAGTCTGTAAATGTCACATTCCCATAGACATTATGGTTTGCAGAGTGGAACAGAGCAATGTTTTGACCAGTTGTGTGCTTTTTATTTAGTACAAAGGTTGTTATTACAATGCTTCCTTGGCTGCAGTTAGAGATAATGTTTTCTGAAAACATTTCCAAACTATGGGGCTGCTAATCCAGCTTTTTCTAGATCTCAATGCAGTCCTGATGAAAAAATATATCTTTGTATCTGGTTTAGTCAGGTACAGACTGTTTGTGATGAGTCAAAAATATAAATCCTGCGTTTTCAATTAGAACTTCGCAAGTTGCTAAGAGTGGGTATCTTTTAGATTGGTATTCTCAGAGAAGTAAAATGATCAGTAAGATTGAATAGTATGGATTATTTTCTATTTTGAAAATTATGAATACTAACTTGAATCTTTCTGTTCTGCTAAGCTTTCCAACCTTTGCCTCATGCTTCTGCTCATGAAACTTAAAGCCATGTTTCCAGAGAATTCCTGTGTATTTGAATTCTCCCAATCTTCAGCACTCTGGACACTGATGGTAAAGTTTGCTTACTAAATAAGAAATTAAGGAATATTAAGTATCATTTTCTGCAGCTAAAAGCATATTTTGAACTATCTTCATGAAAACATAATAGTATCAGTACAAACATATCAATACAAAGTATCAATACAAAGGCCCTTCAAAGTGTTAAGTAATATCATTGCTTTCCCATAGTTAAGGCAGTGACAAATAATTTGTTCTTATAGTTACACACAGCCTGTTTTAAGGGTCAATACTATATATAAAATCTTTTAAAATGGCTGCTATATTTGAGGTCAGCTAAAGTCAGTTTGTTGCTCATATTGATCTTAGCATCTTCCAGGTGATTGCCTATATGCCTGCATTTCTAACATTTGCACGGGCAGATAAATATTATTCCTCTAAAACATTGTGACTTCTTGTTACAGAGCTGAAAAACTCCAAGGACATATTGCCTCCTTTTGAAAAGGAATTATGTGCCTCTTTGCAAGGCAGATGTCTTTCTCATTAATACTTCTTCCTTCCACTTTCTTCCAACTACAAAGCAGCCCTCCCTCTGCCTCCCTTCTGTGTTGCTTCCCAGTGCTGCTACTCCTCCTCCAGCCTTTCCAATTATACATTTATCAGCCTCCTCTCTCCAAGGAGCACACAACCCTTTTCTCCTGCCACATCTCAAGTCTCTCCTTATTCTCAAATACCCTAATCCTCCTCCTCCTCAATAAAGCTGTCATCTTCGAATGAGGTCCTGTCCTCGTCTTCTACAGACATCTGTGTTTTGATTTTTAGCAAACTGAAGGACCTGACAATCACCTGAGCCAGAACTTGCAAGAGCGTACCTGCCTCAAGATCCATTTTGTATCTGATCTGTTATCCCCTTATCTTTTACAAAGCCTGCAAGTGGAGAACAGCCTTGTCCAATCCACAGACATTTCAGATGACAACCGAAACAAGATCAAAGAAAAGAGGTCAGTGCTCCATTAACTATCTGTGTCCACACTTGGTGGCATTGGTCAGCTTTCTCCCAGACTTACCTTCTTTGCTTTGTCGAAATCACAGATTTAATTTGCCCTCATACTCAACTCCCCCCAGGAAAGATCTCTATTTCTGAACTGCTGAAACACCCACTGAAGGCAGTACTTGAGAAAGGCTGCACACACTGTGCTTCAGGTACAGAGAACAGTGCTCTCTCTCTAGTGTGGTTATCTGGGCCTCCCATTGTTAGCTCTAGTTTGACTAACAAAATAAATACATTCACTAAGTTGCATTAATATTTACCAGATGAACAGTTTCATGAACTGAAAGGAAAAGAAAAAACATGCAGAATTCCTCATACAATTTTTTATAAACAGGAAATTCTCCTATCTTCAATGAATTAAAATCAGGATCTCTGCCAATAAATTTATATTTTATATATAACATACACTGCTTTTACATGTCAGATGTCTTTTTCAGCAGTACTGAGAGTTAAACTCATGATCTGGTGAAGGCTGAAGAATGAAGAAAAAAATTAAAATTTTAAAGAGCGTTACTGCTTCAAAAATCCTATTTTGAGTTAATAAATGCTTTTACCATTTCAAATACAATTTCTGCAAATACCTTATGAAGTAACATTTGAAATTTTTTGTATATGCTTTTTGCAGTTGTGCAGAGCAATTCAGTATCTGCTTATTCTTTAATCTTGTTAACTTCTGGCAGTAGAGAAGGAAATGTTCATCCGAGAAGAAAAGGTTGTATGAAAGGTCTTTTTGGTAACTTTTGAGTTTAAAAAATGTGTTTGAAAAATTGCACCTACTTATTCATAATGTGAAAAAAAAAAAAAAAAAAAAGCTATGTTTGCAAAAAATAACATTCAAAGTTGGGTTGCTAAAAATTCGTGGTATTCAGTAAAAATTTAATATTCTCAGCTGGAAAAATAAAGCCTATCCATGTGCCTATATATCATTTGTCATTAGTACAACACTAACATTAAACAGTAGAGTGGAACCATGCTTCACTAGTGCTACATGAACACAGAATAGGAAGAGCTCTAGATCCTTACAGTTTACCTTAAACATTGTTAAGGTTTCTCATGTAAATATTTCAGTTTAAAGATTTGTGCCCATTACTGTAAATACATGCACAGAAACAAAATGGGAAATGCATCTTTCAGCCATTCCTTTGCATTATAAATCTCTTATTTCCAATTGCTATTACACTAATAAGGTCATATATGCATTTATCAGCACCGTATTCGCTGATAGTTCAGTCTACACAAAGAACAGATTAATGGATGATATTTGATTTCTTTATACTGATTATTATTTGTTCATATTAAGATTATCCCTACAGTAAGTGCACAGAACAGGTTTACATTATATCAGAAAAAAAATAAAATTGTTGAGACTAGACTGGGTGTTAGCATAGGTATGCACATATACATGTATCAGAAACAAGGTACAGGAGCATACTGATAAAGATACAGGTATGTACGCATGCAGCTATTTCTGGCTTATGAGCCTACCTCAGGCTTTTGTAGTAAATGACTTTCTGAACAGAACCAGCTAAGAAATCTGCTCTGTAAGAAGTACCAGCAGTTAGATGTACTTCTGTCATAGTTTCACAACTCTTGGCTTTCCTCTTAAGATTATCTGGAATTGTGAGAAATTGCAGGAGAAGAGATCAGCAAGGTGTCAAAAGAGGTCAGGAATCTCTTGACTGACACAAGAACATAATAGTACCCTCAGGACGAGATGGAGTTCATCGTGAACCACACGGGAAATTTCAAAATATTGGTCTGTGCAAGCCCCAGTTCTTAAGAGCCAAGCTGTGAGGTTTCTCTCACTTTCCCCCCTCCCCCCCCTTTATTTTAATTAGATGTACAATTGTCATTTCATGTAAAATCCATTTTATTATTCGGACCATAGATACGAGTTTCACTTTTCCTCCCCCCTTCAAATGAGAGGGGAAAAAAAATCATAGTGAAAGGGTATATAGATTCCTTTTTTTTTTTTTTGCTGAAAAGAAACGTCATGATTTGTTCTACACAACTAGAATACAGAGGCCCAAAAATCCTTGAATAAAGAAGCAAAGCACATCTCAGAGTGGGGCAGCTGCAAGCTGAAACTTAATTTGAGAGCAGAGGAATTTTTACCACATTTTTGTTAATACGGTGAGATCCTTTAACTGCCTGGACAAGTTTGAAGTCTGAGTTGGAAGCTGTAAAACCCATCGCTTTTTAAGCCAACTCTCCCCAGTGGAATTCAAGTCTTTTAGACAGATTCCAGGGCCTATTCACAAAAACTCATTTCACCTCCTTCAGGTGTGGTTGATGGCATTCAAACACTTGAAGAGCAAGTTATATTCCTTCTTCCTCCAAAATTAATGTGAAAAAATTCAAAAGGCTTCCCAAATGGATATCTGCTCCAAGCTTCAGAGCACAGCAATTGGATATAGCAGCACAGGTGTAGAAGAAAACTGAAGAGCAGAAAAATGTAAATGAATGCACCTAAACATGCAGGTCAAACTCAAGCAACAAAAGAAACAGAAGCAAGATACAGTCTCTGTAGTGCACGGCACAGGAAAATGTGCATAATGTATGCAACTCTCGAAAACTTCATGGAAAATAATCAGACTATTAAATAAAAATGGCAATAAAAATTCAGTATTGAGTGTGGCTGATGAAACAACAGAAAACCTAAAGCCTAATTCTAATACATGCCTCTGCATACATAGCACACAAGTTCTCACTCATCTTGACAGACTACATCGACAAATCACTTCAGGAATACTGTTCTTACTACATTATCCCCAAATTATTCCTAAGACAGGAAAAAAAACTGACAGCCTAGAGTTGCCTACAGGGCTTGGTACACTCAGTCTAGTTGATAGAAAGGTAATAGATTAGCCTTTAACAGGCATATGCTGAATGTTCCTCTTACTGTTGAACAGCACCCATGATCCTCGGGACTAAGTCAGGTGAGGAAACGTTTATGACAACCGTACCATTAATAAAAAGACTGATTTCCAAGTTTATATACTGATTTTTTTAACCTCTGCTTTTAGATAAAGGCAAATAAAAATTGAAAAACATTTGGGAATTTAGTAAGGCACCAGAAATGAAATCAGTGAGAAACAGTAACACAACGGACTGGTTACTCTAATAGAGGCAGCAGTAATCTATGTTCAGCTCCACCACTGCTGATAAAGTCAGGTTCTCTAACATAGAGCCATGGTGGAAAAGCTCCTTGCATAGTGAGTTACAGAGCCCTGGTTTATAAAGTTCCAAATGAAGTAGAGGGATAATATACTTGATGAAATAAGTAATGAATTTACAGTTATGTGATAAAAGCACAAAGCAAACAAGAGAATACCATGCTCTTAATTGCACTTGAAGCCTTTTATTCTTTAGTGAACAGTTACTCCAGTAAGTGGGGTAAGGGTGGGATAAAAAAGACATTTCCAGCATTCTTTCACACACACAACCGTAAGAAAAAACATACTGGATGCTTTCCCTTTCTCCATTTTCTCCTCTTTCCACACAAGATTTCAAAGGAAGGAGAGACACAGAAATTTTTCATTCAAAGAAAGCATAGTAACAGACTTACTTCTCCAGCATGCTTACAAATGAAGTAGAGGTCTTTAACAGCCTCTTCTAGATCAGATAAAAGGCTCAGAACTCTAATTTGGAACCAAAACATCTCAGGTTTCACTGAAATAATCCTCAGGACACAGAGTATGCATCCATTTAGTTGACATCGCTACCCAAGGGGCTCCTGTGATTTACATTTATTCTCTGAACAGGTGTGCAGCACAGAGGCAGTGCTTAGAATAGACGTATTGACAGACTTCTCTGTTCTCGCCTAGCCTAACAAAATGCCTTCATCAATGTAGCAGTCATTCTTGAAAACTTGTTTTCAAATTGCTAGGATAACGTTTCTGGGGGAAAAAAAAAAAAAAAAAAAAAAAAAAAAAGATAAAAGAGAATATTACCCTTAACTATGTTCAATTTAATAAAGCTAACATTAAAAATGAAGTGCTGTGTTACACACAGACTACAATAAGGGATTGTTTACTTGGAAGAATTTTCCAATATAAAAAGAAAAAGCAAATGAGAGAAAAATTAAAAGAACCTATCTTGAGAACACAAAGTACAGGTAAGTGAGTTACATTACTAAGAACGCTCAAAGGAAAATTTCTTCCAATTTAAATAAAAGAGAGGAGTTAAATACCTTACAATTTTCCAGTTGCATCAGTTAAAATACTTGAAAGCACATTATGAGAAAGGACATAAAATAGACAAATTGAAACTAGTGTTTTCTGGGAGATGAAATCATGCCCCATAACAAGTAATCTGTATAAAATGGTCATGCAGCCAAGGAAACAAGCACTGTAGAGCCCTTACACTGCTTTGATTTGTTCGCATTCAACCATCCACCCATTCTAAAGCAGAGAAACTGAGTGGAGTCTTTCTGTAGAGCCCAGCATTACCCTCACTCTATTCCTACTGGAGCTGGCAACTCCTGATCTGAGTGAGAAAAGTAGGCAGCAATGACTTGTCTCAGGTATAGGTCCTGAAAAAAGCATTTCAAGCATACACCCACTGATAGATTTTATTTATTTATTTTTAAGTTTTCTTCATGGGGATTTGAAAACCAGTTGAGAGCTGTCTCCTTTTCCTATCCAATCACTATCCTTACTAAACCACAACAAAAATATTGGCAAATGTTTAATCAATAATTGAAACAACTATTGAAATTTCAATTCAAATAATTGATATTGCAGAAAATGAAATAGGTTTACTCTGTGAAGGACAAAGAGTACAAAATGTTATCCATCCAGTTTAACCAAATGAAGCCTTATCAGCTCTAACTAATAGAGAGTATTTTCATGACAGGCTTTGAGCAACACAGAAATGGATGCAAGTGTCTCATATGGATAAATGCACTTCCATGCAAGGGGAAAAGACATTATTTCTTTAGGGGGCAGAAAGGCATACAAAGACAGCTGCACATACTGCCTACATCTTACTTTGGGTAAGAATTTACTAAAAAAATTCTGTTGTCTTTATACAGCTGAAATAAAGACTGTTTTGAACACCCACAGCAAAACTGCAATCTGTGGTGCTTGCAGTGGTAGGATTTCATTTGGCCTTCAGAATTTACAGAAAACTCATTTTGGAATGAAGACAGGATATATATTTAATCCAGCTCTGACTGCAACAGCCAGAACAATTCTCATAAATTGTAAAAAACAAACAAAACAAACAAACAAACAAAAAAAACACAGTAGGTATATGCTCAGTTCTATTTCACTGTAGCTGTAGGTCAGTTATATTAGAAGCAAATACAGGTACATGCACCTATATATGGGGTCTTTATCTCATTGTAGAAGTTTAAATAATACGGAAAAAGCAAACATTATTTCAGAACTGAACTAGCAAACAGTGATCAGAAGAAGCCTGACAAACCCACAAAAGCAGTTACACCTATGGATGCTCTAGAAGTCTAGTCTACCTCCCTACCAGTACTTACATGACTGACAAACTTTTTAAAAAAAATAGTATTTTACTTACATATGCTCTGTGCTTCAAATGGGTGAAAGTCAGTGTCATTTTTTCCAATACACTAAGAATATAAACAATGCCTTTTAGAGAAGCGGATATGAATACGTTACAGGATATGAAAATGCAGACCATAACCCAGGAAAAAGAGGATATCCAAGATTCTTCATGTTGCCTTGAAGACATTAGCTACTAAGTGTGCTGCCTATCAGAGCACAAAACCTTACAGATTGTACACAGGGAAGAAATACAAATAACTAAACACATCACCTGCCTCTTTGTATCTTCCCTATCAACTATTGGGGGAAAAAAAAAAAAAAAAAAAAAAAAAAAAGCTTTCTCTTCTCATGCTCTGTTGCCTCAACTCAGGTGCCTCAGTGCAACATTAAATGCCATACTTGATGAGGAGACAGGGAGCAGAAGAACAGAAGAGACTTCAGCAGATGGGAAGATGCAAGACTAGGCTCATGTTCTCCTTTTCGTGGTTGAGAAGACAACAAGAGGTAGGGCACCATCTTTAGAGATTTTACCTCCTAAGTATGGTAGAAGATTTGTGTAACTCACTGACCATTGGATGTCTATTCTCAATTCATAGAGAGGGTGGGCTTTCAACAACCTTGTTCCTCACCTCTCTCTTCTCTCAAAAGTGAATAATTAAAAAATGAAAAATAAAATAAAATAAAATAAGAGAGAGAGAAGCTCTCCCTTTCTTCAAGTGAAGAAAATAAATTTCAATTAAGAGCTGTAAACAAAAGGCTAATCTTCACAAATATTTAAGGTGCTGCACAGCTATGCCCTATGAAAAAACAGTTACTTCAGGTTTTTGATCAGTTTTTCATTTTAAAAAGAAAATTTTAAAATGTAATTACTAAATGGCATCTTAGAATATATTCTTCAAATGAATCCTTCATAGGCATTATTTAGAATGACATTACAGAAATGTTATGAATAGATGCCGTAACATAGGATACAAATATTAATTAAAATGAAGAGATGCAATTAAACTGTTCTCTGCACTGTAACCAACCTAAGCAGCAGGTAATCTCAGTGTATGTGTACAGCTGGTATCACTGCAGTGATCACTGCAGTGATTTCAGCTCAAGTGGAAATTCCCAACCTTACTTCTGAACCTGTGGCTTGATGGACCAATCTAACAGTGGGCATCCAGTGCTGCCCGAGATGCCCTACAGCACCCGCAATTTCGGCACAGCACCGGCAAAGGCTCCAAGGGACAATGACAGTAGGAGGCCAGGAGAGATTCACAATAACGTATCACAACATGGTAGACAGCTAAGTCCCATCCTTAGAAACACCTAAACTAGCTTGCAGATACCAAATACAATTCAAAAATACAGAGGTCAACTTCGCTGCAAAATCTATTTAGCAGTTCAAGTACATGCTCAGGCAGTTACCCATGCTGAGTTCAGTGCTGTCAGAGCTACACCCCTACCAGTTTATAGAAACCATGGAGAGATCTGCAGAAGCTGCTTTAACACCAGTGACAGCAACAAAAGCACACAGACACCCCCAGATACATCACAGCTGTGGGTGTGCTATGCCAGATGCTGCTGCAGAAAAGAACATCTTCCCGAGCTCACGTCAGCTGTTCCCGTGTCTCTCATGCGAGACTGGAAGGAAATGTAGCTGTCTTGTCCAGCTGCAGTCTTCTCAGAGGGAAAAAAAAAAAAAAAAAAAAAAAGTGGCTCAGAGCCAAGGGAAAAAAAAAAAAAGGTAAACCACTTGGACTTATTTTTCCCCCTTCATCTCCTCATTTCTGTTACACTAAAAAAAATATTTTCAGATGTTTCTTTTATGTCTGGCTTATGACTTAGAAAAAACTTGGTTTTGTAAGCACTAGAGTGAGGTAAGCATAGCGCATCGGCTCCCTTACTATACGTTGACAGACCATTCATGGTAACACGTTTCTTATGGGTCCCAAGATAAGTATTAAAGTTAAGATCCCCTGAATTAAGAAAGTGACAGTTTGTCATCTTTAATATTAATAAAGTTAATTAGGCAGAAAAAAGACCAACTTTGAGCATATTAAGGAAAAAAAGGTCTTTAGTGGTATATTTTGTCTGAAAATCCAAGTTCACATTTCTCATTCTGTGTGAAGCATTTCTTTTCACGCATGTGCTCAGGGACTTTATTAGCAAGCTATCGCAAACGTAGGAAAGATGGTGATAAATTTGCAGAGACCAATCTAAAAGCAATCTAATTGTGTTGTTTCAACTAAAGCCAGTTCAATGTATAAGCTCTGCAAGGACATGGAATATAAAGCTTCTTTCTTTCTATGACCACAATTCAATTTCTGCTACCGTTGGTCACCTAAGGAAATCCCAAATGGCAAAAGCTTTCCAGTTCTAGCAATAATGGATAAAGGAATACAAATCTTATCATTTGAGTTGAGCAAAAATTACAATAGGCATGAATTTAGGTTTTTCAGAGTTTTATTAAGGAAATAAAAGTTTTATTTCTAGTCTGGTATTTTCAGATTTCCTTGGTTCAGTAATAGCCATTGCAGCCAGAATCCTGTGTCCAAATGTTGCAGGCAATAAGGTACCATGTGAGAGCTAAATCTGACACAGACCCTAACATTTTAATACTATGAGATGGCTTTTCCCCAGCTTCCACAAGAATCACCTTGGCCATACAGAATTTTTAATGGATTTTCAGTCCAAGAGAACTAAAAGGGTTTGTCTCATATGATCTCTATTAATTGATTTATTTCAACAGTAAAAAAACTAAATCTTCCTATTATAAAGACAACTCAATTGCTAAGCTTTCATTTGAACCAGTATACAATATTCAGTGATACATATTCACAGGTCAAAATACCGTGCATTAGCAAGTACATTATGTTGTTTAAACAAGTTTAGGGAATGTGCAAGGTGTTTTTTCCAGTGCATTCTCCCAGCCCTTTTGCCTCAAGAAATCTGTCAAGTGTTGATTACCCAGCTTTGCGTATGCAAGACCATTCAGCATATCCCAAAAGGCATGGAGAAGTTGCATCGGTTTCTGTGGACCTCTTTTTATAACTTTGGTCTCCAAAACATCTTTTTGCAATGAATTCTGTGATGAAACATTATGAAGAGCCACATATTAAAAAAAAAAAAAAAAAAAAAAAAAAAGATTCCTCTACACCATAAACTGTGCCTTCTTTTGTCTCATAAACAACGATTCTTTCTTATTTTTCCTATCCACACCATTCATGTTATACCTCTGCTCTAAACTGATGTCTTCAAAGCGTCTGTCCTCAACGTCTCTCCAGTATATTTTGTGATCAGTAACAGATAACATCATGACATGGTTTGCAAGTTTATCAACTCTTGCATGTTTCAGCGGAATTTGCAACCTCAGTAAAATTCAAGCAATATACCAAGCACAATTTTATTGTATAGGAGATCTCTCATCTACCACTAATATTATATTCCATCTCTGATCTGATTAGGAAGCTTCTGCTTTTTCAGGAGATCAAAGAGATTTTTAGAACTACATACAGGTACACCAGAAAGGATATTTACCAAAACAGAAAGAATCCAATAACCTGACCTGAGTTTGCACGTGACAAGTTTACAACCGTGAAAGTGGACTCTGATTCTTATAATTAAAACAGATGGTCAAAATGCTAGTTTAAGATTTTATCTAAAAATACTCTTCAGTATTATATAAACACACAGAATACATGTGTGCTGAATTGCTAATGCTCGCTCCTACGCCCTGTGTAGGAGTCATCCAGACCCTGGCAGAAAGACAGTACTTATTGTCTGTTCACCACAGCAATACTGTTTCAGATATAACACAGTTCTTCACAGAATTAAGAATACACATAAATGGAGGGAGGGGAGGAGGAGTAAAGCACATCTAACAACGCTTCAGTCGTCACAGGTTACCGCTACTTAGAAACAATTATAGTGTAAATATCTTACACTAGTATTAACTAACCAGTCTTAAATGAGTGTATTTAAAGATAAACTACATCCAGGAAAAAATTGCTTCTTATTCCCCCAACAATCCAGCAAGGTTCACAAAACTACTATTTCCAAACATTCCGGTATGTGGATAAACAGTGTACTGGTGACATGTTCTCATATGAGTTCATTTGTGCTGTACAACAGAAATTACCAATGGCATAGCTCAGGGAAGAATTCCTGATCTCTCTTCAATAGTACCATTCCTTTCAAGTTTTATTTTGTCTTATCTTTGATGCATAGACAGCTGGCTTTCTGGTCTGGAGTTAGCAACTGATCCCTGCTTCATTTAGAAAACATACTTTGTGCCTGACCCTTCATCCATGAAGTCAGTTCCATTTCACACATCCTTCCCATAGCACACGACAGGATTGCATGTTTAGGATGACTGCATTCTGAGCCCTGACACTGACATGAATGCCTGTCAGAGCAGCAAAGTAATAATTATGGCAAAAATCTTCCTTCATCTGAAGAATACTTCAGAGTTGGAGTACACTAAATAAATCATTTGGACAAGTTTCTATTACAAAGACCTTTCAAGCTCTATTGTTAACTTTAATATAGTTCAGATATGAACAATAGCTATGATTTTTCTCCCTGTTTTTCCCCTTCTTCCTTCCAGGAAGGTAAGGACACTTTAGTATTGTTTGTTTTGACTCTCCTCAACAGCTTTACATATTCCTGGAAACTACCTGAAGTGCTTCTCTGTCCATGATTCATGCATCAGGAGATAGGTTTCTCTTCTGTATTGGGCAAACAGGGGTCAACAGCTTTGCTTTTAGATTGGTCTCTGACGAAACACCAAGCCAAACTGGTCTACAAAGAAACCCACACACACCAAGAGCACCATGCAATTATTAATCCCTTTTATGCTGGAGTGAAAAATAAACCCAAACTATTTAACTAGAGAAAGTCTTAGAATTTAGCATCTAGCAGGAAAATAAAAAAGTTTTATTAAGAAAAGGGGTACCTCCATGTTTGTGATGCACACTTTCTTTTTACATTGAGGCAGGAGAGAGCAGTATAAAAATCCAACTACACACAGAACTAGTTGCAACTAACACAGGAGGCTACTACATTACAAGAGTGACTCGGTTGCATAACAAATCACTATAGATGTTTCAGCAATAAGGTTTTTTCCCCCCTCACTGGGCATTGGTAACTAAAAATATACACTGAAAACAGTTCTGTAAGAGCCAGTGTCCCTTCGGGCAAGGAAAAGAAAGGAGCTTGCAAGAAAGAAGGTAACCGCAATGTGTCTACACACACGCACAGATGACACTGATACCAGCAAGCAGTGTTGCTCAACAGACGACATCTGATGAGTGAAACAGTTGGACCTAGGGACCAGAAGTCATTTCTGCACATATCCTACTGTGCTTGAGTTCATACTAACAGTGGGCAGACTCAATAGGCTGAGAACCCACAAGCAGCTGGGACAGATAGCACTTCAGGTCAGATGCTTGGTTCTGGGCCACTTCCTAATCTGGCAGAGTGTGTGAGCAATAGAGTGTATTTTGACAGAGCCTTTAAAATACACACATAACGTCTCAGTCCATTTCAGATAGGGTAACCGAATATATTGCAGTCTTAAAACCATCTTACCAGATGACACAAATCCCTTGCTACAGTCCAGACAAGCTGGATGAAGCAGCTCTCTCTTCATTGGTGTAACAAAGCAGTAAGCTAGATCCAGAACAGACACAAAGTAAAGCACATTATGCTGTGGTTCTGAGTGAGACAACAGCCATGTAAGGGTGAAGCTTTTTCTACAGAAAATTGGATCACCCAGCTGGCAGCCAACTCGCAGTTTATAAAGCTTTACATCTCACAAAAAGCAGTGAATCTCTCAGCTACAGAAAAGCAAAGACACCAGTTTGCTAAACATCCCATACTACGAGGCATCCCAGAAAGCTGGCTAGAATTTCAAAGATCTACACAAAGTTTGACTGACTTCAATTCCGTGCCATGAAAAACTGAACTGAGGACATTCTTACAGAGGACAAGGTATCATTTAAAACGAAAATGGGAAATACATAACATTATTTTCCTTACAACTGGAAGACTGAATACTCCATGTTTCACACGTTTCTTCAACGATGAATGACTGCTAAAGAAGCCAAACTACTCTGGGCACCTGTAATCACTTCTACAGCAAGCTATTACATTCAAAGTGTACAAAGACACTGAGATAAAACATGGAAAAAAATGTAAATCTGTAAGAGTAAAAATAAAACTGGCAAAACTGAATATACACAAAGAGCAGCAATACTAAATCAAATTTCTCCATGAAAAGGAACTCATGGCCCATTTCATCACTGAGCAAAAAGATAATAAGTATCTCAGAGGAAGAGAACAAAAATAAAATAAAATAGAGTTAAAGAGTTATTTTTATCTCTGCTTGGTATCCTAGGCTTCTACTGCAAGGCTTTTATTTAGGAAGTAATTATTTCCAACTACATTTGGACCTCCACACATACTAAGGGGGGCTTCCTGGAAGAAAGGCTCTGTATTCACTTCTGCGGCAGGCTGAAGGAATTAAATGCTTCCTTTGCATCCTAGATGTTGCAAGAAGTTGGAACAAGTCTGACTGCTGCCACATAAGTGGATTGCAGCAGTTGGCACAATAATAAAAACCCGCTAATTGTGCAATCAAACTATAACACAGACAAATGCCTGCCTATTAAAGCTTTGCCAACTTCCCATCTTAGTCATTTTACTTGTCCCAGTCAGACTTCTTTTCCATCTTGACTGTTAAAACAAATGCTCAGTTAGTTTGGTTACATGTTTTTTCATAACTTTTTGTCATCTGATGTAGTCTCAGTGGATTACAATCTGAAGGGACGTTAAAAAAGATCTAGACATTATACAAACCATACAAAGGCTTCTTTACTTGCACCTGCTCACCTAGCTGGTTTGAGCTGCACTGTGCTTGCAAATGGCATAATTTGGCCACATCCAAACGGAACCAAAATAGAATTCAGCCAAATCTAATATCTTACTATTCTGAAAAAGAACCAAAGCTGAATTTCAGAAGAACCGAGATATCTTTATGATTGTTATTAAAACTGATTTGGAAAATGCAAGAACACACATCTGAAAGTGAACCAACACTGTTCTTTTATTTAGTCTCTCTAAGCTCTCTAGCCATTTAATGCTAATTAGATAAGAAAATTGAATTGCAATAGTCATTGACATTTCATTAATGTCTGGTGTTCCCTTAGCAGCAAAAGAAAGCCAAAGTAATAAAGGTTAAGATATTTCCAAAACAGTAGAAAAAGTAACTATTAAAGAAATGTAACAGACATTTCACATGATGGCATATCTATGAACAGAACACATTTTACTCAAAGGCGTAACTTGGCACCTTTTCCTTAACTTTTTTGATTTTATAGACCATGGCCGTTCAGTAGCCATGGTGCTCATGAAAGAATTTTCTCTTGGTACAAGGTCCCTGTGGCCTGCTACCACTTCACAAGGGAAAGCAGGCCTGGGGACACCACCTTCCATGCCTCGGGTGATGGCGTCAGCACACACACCCACAATACTGCCAGATTCCAATGTTTGCTTAGAGGAAGTGCCCGGTCCCTAAAGCAGCTGAGTGATTTACATGCGATGCTCTACAGAGTGGTTGGAACAAGATAAGAGTGGGAACTCTCCGTTTTGAAACGTACTGAAGGACACACTGTCACATTCTGCTAACATCTTAGATTCTGTTATTGCGTCTAGAAGTACACAACTGGAACCAAAACTCATAAAGCCAAATCTAAACAATCTGACATTGTTCCAAGTTCTTCCCACTCACAAATTACTGTGAGGGAAGAAGCGATTTTCTAAGCCAGTCTTCCTCCAAATATCTGAATTCCTTTGTTTGCTAGCTGCCACATTTTCCTAAAGGAGGCATTATTTATGAATCACTCAGGTTGAAGACATCAATTTCATGCACTGCTGGAGTTGTAACTGATCAACATCATGCAACCCAAGTTTCTGTTCTGTTTCCAGCTGGTCCTGGCAAGCCTCAGTTGGACCTGTCTGTAACATGACAGAGCAGTCAAAAAAAATTCCTTCCAATATTTATCTTCTCATACCTGGGACTGCAAGGCCAGGACAAAGCTCTGTTTGCAGCACATGGAAGCCAGTAAGGTTTTCAGTGATGTAGCAGTGCTCTTTTTTTTTTTTTTTTTTTTTCTCTTGTCCAAACAGTGCATTTCCCCTCACTTGTCAGTAACTTCTCCAAAGACAGAGGAGACATCCTTATGCAGGTGCAAGTTTTAGGCTTTCTTTGTTATTTTAATATCAGTAAAAAGACCTCTGACAAAGAATGAAGGTAGTCATCTGTGAACACTGTTTTTGGTGTCTATTAACTAATGTATATATAATGGTGAATTATAATGGAGCTGTTATACTTCTACACAGCAGACAAGAATAGTGAATAGCTACAGTTAATACAGTTTTATGAATGCTTTCAAAATACTATCCAAAAGTATTCCTAAGGAGTGGATACTCAATGTTAACTAAACTCCTTAGTCAGGGATAACACTATGAAAAGACAATTTCTTCCACCATATAGTAAATAATTAAAATCTTACAGTGAACATTTATTTTTCACCTCTGTTAAATCTTTCATTATGGAAAAAGTAATAAGATTTTGAAGTTAAATATATTCCACTGCAGCAAACCGCAGAGAACTCTTACAGAAAAAAAAAAAAAAAAAAAGAAAGAAATCTTTCCATAAAGACAGTTCAAAATCCATTAAATTGAAGGAAAATCCTTTTCACTTTTAAGGGCAAATGTGGTTCTTTATCTGAATGCTGGCTGATTACTTTGAAGAAAGCATTTTTCCCGCTTTGAAATACGGATCTTGCATCTGGAATTCACAGAGCTGTATGTCACAGGCTGATCTTACAGACAATCCTAGAGATGGGATTTGCTGACAGTTTCACTGACAACACACAAAATATTTAACTTAAGGTTTACGTACAGAAGTTTCATTCACTGACCACCTCCCTTGTCCTCTATCCTCTCCTCACCTGTGCCCTGTTCACTAGCCCAGACACCCACACACAGTAACATGCAACGCACCACCTTGCAGAAACACACTGAGAGCTATGCCTGTCTGGGCAGAAGGAAGAACTCATTTCCAGTTTTAAATCTGCTTTAGGAAGTGAAGCAGAGGGTTCACAACCTTCCCACAGAGAGGAATGATATTTACTTCAATTTAACACAAGCTAAATTTATTCTCTCACCCCATTCCACTCTTAAACCCATGAAATTGAAACAAAGATGTGAACCCTTCTAGATTAATAAAATAAATTAGGACAGGGTTACCTAGCATTCTCTTCCTCATCTAGGCAAGCTCTCCATGAAATCCAGTATCTCACAACAACAGGCCTGACTTTCTGATGTACCCAAACTCCAGAGCTCAGTTCTGTGTTTTAAAAGACAACGTTACCACACAATGTCTGACTTTTATAAAAGACCAGTACAATAACCATGTTCCTTTTAAAGCTTATTGAACAATTATATCCTACCATCTAACAAGATGTGTCTATCTAATACAGACTAACACCATGATTAGCTTCATGCCAGACACGGAGCTATAGCGTAGACTGCAGAATATTTCTGAAGAGGAGGCTGTAACTGTAACATATTGCCCAAATTCTGCTGCTGAAAAATATATTTTTCAAAGGTAAACATCACTACCACTTCAAGAGATTTTTAGAATATTAGATATCAATTGCTATTGAAATCAAACACTTGAGAAATTACAACTAGTTTTTCAGATCACTTCAGATTCTAGTCTGAATTCCCAAATGGTAGTAACTCAAAATCAAACAACACAACCATATATGCAAGTGAAATATCTTGTGCAAGTTCCAAAACTGCTCCCTGGTACCAGCACTGCTTCACACTGTATTTAGTGGTTTTCCAGCTACATGAAGGCTATTCCACTCAGCTGAAAGAATTTTAGATTCTTAATGCACTGTAATATGGCAGCTCACACTCAAACTCTTTCCTGACTTGTGGAAGCCGTACACAGAACTTGAGCAGAACACAATCTGAAGGTACTTAAAGCAACCCATTACTTTTCATACCAATAATGGAAAACTCAAGGCTTAAACTCAACTTCAGTGATTCAAATGTAAATTCTTTATGAAATGTAAATAATTTAATGCTTTCCTCAGTATCAGTGAAATACATACCACAAAGATCTCTTTTCACATAAGAAAATTTATTATTTCCTGGGACACTGGTAAATATTAAATATATAAATAAATAATCAGAGTAGACGCTCTCAACTTCTTTGTAGTTTCCAAAAGAGCACTAAAGCGATACCTTTTAGAGTCTTAGGACATTCAACAGTACAAAACAGTTCACACCTTAAAGTTCTGTGCTCAAATTTGATAAGGGTCAGTAGTGAGCCAAGCAGATGGCTCTTCAGTGGTTAATTATACTGAGTAATTCTGCTCAGTGGCACAGGTCACTTTACTATGATTTGTTCTGTTGTTCCTTTGTTAGTGGTGTTATCAGAAAGTTAAGGATTGAATTGGATTTTAAAGAATAATTATCAATACTACAGTAATGAATACTGGAACTACAAATTTCATCCTAGCATGGTTTTTTGAGTGGTGACACAGTAGCTCCAAGGACTAATCTAGCAATCATCTACAAAGCTGATTCCCTCTCCTATAACTTACAGGACTGCATTTAAGATCCTTTCTTAAAGAACACAAACCCCAAGGGGAAACCTGTAGGACACCTTGCCATCTTCACAAAGATTAACTATAGCTGCTCTGAAATAAGAACTTGCAGAGAGTTTTGTTTGCAATCATCTGGCTAAATCCACTTCATAATTTGAATAGTTGAGCAAGAAATAGGTCATACAGATATTCTCAATTAACACCAGCAGTTTATCTGGCATTCAGCCCACTACAGAAAATATATTCAGTTTTCTGAACATTCTTTCAAGTTCAAAATTCTTTTAAATTCATTAAGTTTCAAAAGCTTAATTAAAATTACAGAAATAATTTCAGCTAACATCTTTTCAGCTAGAAGACTATGACAATGCTCTAATGATTGAATTTTGGCACAGCAGTCTGAAGGCTTATTTTGGTCTCCTATTATGCTGCGTAATTATTACAGTCAAGGCTTTGCTTTACCCTAAGAGTAAACATTTAAAACTGTTGATAGAATACAGAAAGCAACGTGGGCTGCCTCTAAACTGACTTCACAGCACTCCAGCCAGTCAGAACAGGGACCTTGGCCCTCCAGCTCTAGCAATGCCAGAGCCATCTATTCCAGGCACCGCCGTGTTTGAACAGGTTCTTTCTGCTCTTTCTTTGCAGAAAAGGCTTTAGTCTCTCACATCTGAAGTTAGATTTATTCAGCTCAGCTATCAAAGCCGCAGTTACAGATTTCTTCAGGTGGCTCTAAAGATCAAACCCATGCCTCTTCTGCTCAGGTCACCCTTGCTGTTCTTGTACTGTAAATCAAGGTCAAGAAACTTAATTCCATCTCATGAAAGAATGGAAAACAGTTAATTTCCCCACTGACAGCAATATTGTATATAGTACAAATTGCAAAAGGTGGCATTTAGCCAGTTTGGCATCCGCTTCCTTTCCCACAGATCTCTTCCAGCAGTTAAAGGAAATTCTCAATATTGTGTTACCTTCTTATGCCACATAACTGAGGCCAATGTAAACAGAAATAAGCATTTTTCTTTGAACAAGAATGGTTTCAGTTTGTCAATGTTATATGGAAATACTTCCACATACTTATTTGCGTGTTTTCTTATGTGGCCTTTTACCTACAGCAATTCAGTTTGCCCTTCATTATAAATAAACAAGTAATGCATGGGAATTAAGCTCTCCCTCCCTCTGAAAGAAAATCAACCTGAACAATTACCAAGACCATACCAACCTCAAGAGTTTTCAAACTCACTATTTCAGAATCTAAACGTATGTCAGGGTCCAACTCCACTTACTTTAGCTGTCAAAAAGAACAATTTGTTCCATCTTCTCTAGATAAGCCTTCCTCCCTGTATAATTATTGATTAGAGAAGAGAAATAGCTCAGAGACGATTTCTAGACAACTAAAGTTTGTAAAAATAGGTTCCTGCTACAAAGCACACTGCCTAGAACTGCATATTATATGCGGTTTAGACTACAAAAACTCAGTTGGAAATGCGATAGACTTGCACATTGAGGATCTGCAGGGAAAACCAGTCACGTAGCAAAGGCGAAGGAGCAACACTAAATGCAGCACTGAATTTTTCAGCTGTGCAGACCTGCTCACTCCACAAATTGTGTATTTCATGGGCAAATCAAAATAGCTGTCCCAGCAACAGCGAAGCACACAAGCATGCAGTGACTAGTCTAGCCTACTAACAGAGGGGACCAGATACCAGTCAGGCATTTAGGATATCGGTAGATTCACTACTGCACTGCAGGCTCAAACTCAAAGAGCTAAATCTTTCGAATTAGATTATGTGACAGTAACAAATTTGAACCTAGATTTATTGAAATCCAGCTAACATTAATGTATTGCCCTATCCAACTGCATCAAACAGGATAACAGCTAAAAATGTCTAATGAATGAACACTGAAAACATATTTACAAAACAGAAGATGGTCAAGTGTTTCTTTGTGACAGAGACTGAAGGCCAGCATTGAAAAGCTCACCAACCAGTAGTCAGTACACGGAAGGGCCTGGACTCTACAACGAGATCAGGACAGACAAGGTCTCCACCCCACTCAGAATCTCCCTGACCACCACAAAGCTCCTAAGGGGAGCAAAGAGATCACTCCACAACGATCAGCATGAGATCTCACATCAAGCAACCTGATTTTACATATTCAACTCTTCTCTCTGAAAAGCTGAGCTCAAATTAATGTCGACCTCTTTCCAGGACACCATTTTATGATGGAGAAAAAGAAAGTTAACTGCTGACAAGACTAGTCATTTGATCCTGTAGCATAATTTACAGCAAAATACACTAAATTTAGTGGAGGAAGGTAATAGATTCTACAGTCAATTTGGTAGCTGAAGAACACTGTTACACTTTTCCATTATAGCTATTTTTGCTGCAAGAACTTATTCCTAGCTCTTATAAAATTAGTTTCTTCCACTGATTAATTGGTTAAAAAGCTTTCTGCTCTATGACTATTTCTTAGTCATAATACATTAGAACAGTTAATAATGCTTCAGTAAGGAAAAAACTTGTTCTGTTGATATATCTGGGGTACTTTTCATACACACAGATGTGTATCATCACATGATCATCCATACACGTAAGATCCATGAGGAAGCATGAATGAGTTGTGTTTGAAGCGGAAGATTCATCTTCACAGCTCTGGTTACCATGCTGCACAAAGCATGCATGCAACCATCCCATGGTAGCTAATGAAACAAGGTCTCTGGTGCATCCATTACACACCATTGCCCCCGATGGTACTGGTCACGCTACCTCCAATATAAAATCGCCTCTCAGCAGAATGCAAGGGAGCACAGACTCAGCATGAGATGCAACCATATCGTTAAGATTTGGTGTGCATGTTTTCATAGCATCTCAGAGCTTATTTCATATAGAATTCAGACAAATTAACTAAATTAACAGTATTATTTCAAAGTGGACATAGAAATGTATGTAATAAAGCTGTGCTAAACTATTTCCATTCCCCCTCCCCTGCAATAAAACATCATGACCTTAAAATGAACTTTATGCACAAAAACTTTTAAAGCATTGTACTGATCACAGAAAACAGCCAATTTTGGCTAAAAAGAAAAAGAAAAAAAAAAAAAGGTGCCTCTCCTCTGTAGTTTAAAAAAATGATTTGCTCTATTTAGAATTATTGCAATTACTTAGGAGAATTTGTAATTACTTCTTTTGTTCTAATGTTCTTCTATTCCTTTTGATCATGTCATAGCAAAGTAATTTCTGATCAATAGATTACCCAAGAGGTCAAAAGAACCCAAAGCAAAGGGTTATGTAGACATATCACATACCCATTAATCCTGCAAAACTACTGCTTTTTTACTCACTGGCAGAGATAATACAGGAATAGGTAGATCAAAATTGAAAGAAATCATTAGTCCCTAGAGTTAATTGCTTTTCCATACTTTCTATCTGCTATTTTTTTCTTGCTACAGCTGACCACTGATGGCCTCATTATTTCATATGATTAGAAATAGTATTTAATTTTATGAACATTTTAAATGTTTAAATGGTTAAATTTTAAGACTTTCACAGTTGCCTTTCTACTTTCCTTTAGAAAGGTTCTGAGACTAAGAATAACATTTGCCCTTGCAAATAACTATCTAACTAGGGAAAAGTTCATGCCAGTTCATGAATGAGAAAGATGAGACAGGATAAATCCTGAAATTGCCAGACTGAAGTTTTATCTCTCTCTGAACTTCTTTGTATCTATGAAGAACATTATATACTTCTGAAATTGTTACCAACTTTCTAGGAAGCCCCACAGTGCCAAATAAATTTTGACATTATGAAAAATATTAGTTCACAGCTGCAGAGAAGTAATAGCTGTAGCTATTTGTTTAAAAGAATGGCCAAAAATGTGTCTTTTGGAAGAATACAGACCTAGCTCTGCCGCGTGCTGCACTCGGCACAGCCAACAGCCAGAATAATCCCACAGAAAACAATGGGGCAGTTTACTGTTTCTTGAGCTAAGATCAGCATTTCCAGAGTGCCTAAGCCCTAAGAATGCTTCAGACAAGAGGATTCAGAGAAATTCCCACATGTGCCAAGATGCAGAGAACACACTTCAGGCAGAAATGCTGCAAAACAAATACTACATCAACCAGATACCACAGCAACCACAACACAGAGCACTTCAGATGAGTTCTCTAAAGATACTTTCCTTTCCTTCTCACATTCAGTAATGACTCAGCATTACCCAGAAACATCAGACTGTGGAAGAGGGAAGAGACAAACCAACAAAAAGCAGCAGACCACAGTCAGCAGAGCATGGAAAGCTGGATTTGTTAGGCCACCCTTGTTTCCTAGAGCAAAAACCTTCCCTAACAACTTTCACTAGCTTTTCTGTCCCTACCATATTCAATCCCCAAATCCAGACCACCTGAAAAGCAGAACACTGACAACAGCACTATTTTCTTCCATGTTACTTCAGGGCATAAACTATGACTAGCATAAAGCTACACCCTCTCCTCTGTTTCTCCTAAGCAAAGAAATCTTTGGGACTACGTTTCATTTTTGCTTTATGTTGAATGCTATTTGTACAGCAAAAAGGATGGCTTACAGACAGCTGTACCTTAGCACAACCTAGAACATCCCCTGAGGGCAATGAAGACACATCCATGCTGACAGTCTCTGTGTATTTCCCAGAATCTCTCCTTGCTATCCCCTCCAAGGAATTCACAAATTCTCTTGCAACTGATTCAAAGGAAAAACCTACTAGCACATCTGAACAGAAGTACCAACGGATACAACCGCAGAAACATGCATGAAGTGTTGGGACCTCATACACACAATAGGTCTTTGCTTTGGAATAGCTCAGCTGTCACCTATTCCAGCACACATTGCCTATTCCACTGAGCCATTTAAATTGAAGTCCCACTTATCTGGGCTAACAACAATCAGTAAATACATACTGCATAGACAGAAAATTCTTTCTATTCTGAAATCGTATTTCCCCTGCCATAAAACTTCCCTCAAGAAACTACCAATTTCCTTTCTTTTTCCTATTACCTGTAGTACCTTTCTACCCCTGAAAACCTTGTGTTTACTTCCTAGCGCATCTTCCATGCAGAGGACACTGGGGTTCTGCTCCTATTTTAACAAGTACCTGAATTGCTGGCATGAAATTGAGGAGTGTGCTTCCAAGAGAGGCTTTCTGTTGTGATCCATGACACACAACTTTGCTGAAATTAAACTCTTCCTTCAGAAACTGCAAGTTCTGCTTGAACAAGGACTACAAGAAATCCCCTGTTATATTAGACAGTACAACATAGGGCACATAGTATCTCCAGATAATTGCTGGGAGGACACAAATGAAGATTAATCTTTTTCCCTTTGATGTGAAGCAAACAGCTGGAGGTTTATACTTTCAGATTCACCAAGATGCTAAACACTTAACATTAACACCAACTTCCACTCTTTAAGTGAAAGAGCACGTAGTCAGTATAGCACTAACAGATTTTTCACAATCTAGGGAGAGATGCAGTAATATCTCATGCTTCGCTCTTACTGTGGAAGTTTTTTTTCCTTAAAACCCAACTGCAAGTGTCCCTGCTCCCAGCCCTTCCCACAGAATGGCCATGCTGCAGGAAATGGTTTGCTGCCTGTAGTTAGTTGAAGAAAAGAACACCTAAAATCAAAGGATTCATATGGGGACAGTAGCTAAACAACTACACATGGATTTTGATTACCATAGACGTTTACTTTTATTAAAAACATCGTTCAAATTTCAACATGGGCTGAACATCTCACACTGTGTTCAGTCAACAGCAGCGTTCTCACCTCCCGGGGGGCTATCTGCTAAGCTGTAACTCCATAGCGCACTGCATGGCAGAAGAATTTAACCACAAAATTATCTCATTCGTCATCCTAATTATGCCTCAGAAGTTGCTGCATTAACATCGATATCTGCATCCAGCTCCAGGTGTCACTACAAATTTTCAGGCAATGAGCAGTGTCAGCATGTGAAAGACAGAACTGCCCAGGCAGAAAACAAGGGAATTTCACTTTTTTTTTTCTTCCAAGATCCCAATTGGATGAAGAAATACATTTATTTGACCCTTAAAGAACATCTCATATTGACAATCTACATTCTCATGAAGTGCAAAATGTTTCAGGCAATATTTTAAGAGTTATGTGAAAGGAGCAAAGAAAGATCCCTTACTGGGTATGCATTGTAGCAAGTATATTTACACAGCTAAAAGAATAAACAGAAAAGATATCCTGTAAGATGTGCCACGGAAACATAGTAATATTGTTATAATATGCTAAGATAAGGCTGACTGCATCCAACGCACTAAAATAAGTTGATGATGACTAGATCACGGAGTTCGGACTGCCCCCAGGGCTGGCAACCACCTATTGCCATCATAAAATAAGGACAACAATAAGAAAAGGTTCATAGCAAAGCTTGCTTTTAGAAAAGCTGTCCCGTGAAGTTTGAAAGCATCCTCAACTCCAAATGCAAGTCTGTGGTTTTAGCATATTTTGCCTTAATAATGTTGCAACATGGACACTGGCACAGAAAACCAGTTACTGAAAATGAACTTATCAGGTATCTTATCAAGAAATAGCTATGAGTGACCACAAGGAGATTAAACATCGACCAACGTTCTTCAATGACATAACTGTTTATTCATATAGTTTGAACAAGACCAGTGTAAAATCCTGCAGTTCCTTACTGTGCAGCTACAACTGCCTGAAGCAGAAAAAAAGGACATCGGAACCAGTAAAAAAAATATTGATTATTGTAAATAGGAAAATATATCTCTCTCCCATAGATTAAATAAGTTCTTTGATTCATATCTCCAAGAGACCATTTATACTTAAGGGCAATAGACTTCCCACTGAATTTATACGAAAATCCTCAGAAGGGAAGCTTTGTTGATTAAACATTCAATTGCCATTGAATATCACTACTGCCTTATTATCTAGTGGTGTTGCTTGAGAATGAATCAATTCCAGCCTGCTACTAGACCCTGTAAATCTTTGAGAGAATTTGCTATTCCATACTTGTGCAAATGACTAATTCACTCAACAGTAACACTTCTTTGCCCACTATAATAAAGCACACACCATAACCAATTTAATCAAAACTGGCATGCCTTTCAGGTCCTAAAGTGAATGGGGAAGCTACAGGCAAATGATTGGAAATTGAAACAGCATCTTTTTATTTATATACTCTGTTCAGTTTTGTTTACTTTTGGATGTTTCATTACAATTTAGAGCTTCACTTGAAAAGTGATTTGAACTGTGACTATACTTGATAGAGACAAGTTGGAAATACCACAACCCATCAAATAATCTATAAAAAGACATACCTAGGAAAGACCTTTCAAATGTGGTATTGTCCCACTGGTTAAACTACTACAAATCTTGATTGTATTTATAATACCACAAAGTACTGCAGAGTTAATTTGGGGTTTTGTTTAGTTCTGCTCGTTCTTATTTAACAAAAGCTAAACCCAGCAGCATTTTGTTTGGGGAATGACTGTCTACATGGAGCTAAAAATATTGTGTTGATATTAAAATGTGCAGAATAAATTCCCTACATAAGCCAAACAGAACCACAGCCATATTTATTATCTAATTTCATGCTATACAAAACACTGCACATTAAGTAGCAAAGACGACTACGAAAAGGGCAATCAGTGATATTAATTTAAGGGGAAAAACTGGTCTGTTCACAGGCTTGCACCAGATGACAAAAAAAAAAAAAAAAAAAAAAAAAAAAAAGCAAGAGTGTAGATCTCCCCGCACAGAAAAAAAAAAATAAAAAAGGCTACATTAGGAAGATTTATTTTCAAAATAAAATATATAAATGCATTTTGAGAAGACGGAAAAGACAGGATGGGAAAAAAACACTTCCAGGTTAATAAAATTATGCATTGACTTGATTTTATTCTTATGAAAGCTAAAATAACGCTTTATCTTAATTTCATTCTGTGCCCTCTTCTCAGTTACGAAGGAATTCCTCCTTTTTCCACCCAGGGCTATATTACTGCCCCCTGTACTTTATAAACAAAAAATAATTTAGGAAGTTATTTTTAAGAATAGCTTGCAAGTTTTCTTAGATCCCTCTTTTATCCACCTGGAATACTACCTACCATACTTGATTTGACAAAGGGATATAAAGGAAGAAAAAAAGGATGGTGACATTATCCTGGTCCATATTTTTGAATAGCAATGCAATCAAGTAAATTATTTGCAATGTTTTATGTGTAAGCTACTCATGATAGAGCAACACAATACTTCCATCTGAGCAGTAGTTTCTGCTACTCATTGCTTTTCCCACATTAATGTTTCATGATATTTTTAAAAAGCAGTAAAATAAGAGACCAAAGAGTCATTTCAGGCCTCATTTTTGATTCATCGTGTGTAGTTTAACAAATAATGTGCCTTTGTTTGGTTTTATTATAGTACTGTGTGACCTGCAGAATCTCCAGAGACCAGCTAAGAAAAAAGATGAACGTCATTCTATTAGTGCGAGAAGTCAATAATAATAGTTACAATATGCAGTCCTTCGCAAGACTTCTATTTTTATAAAGCATTAATTCATACTGAATCTTAGAGAAGACAACACAAACACATCCTTAACTTTCCCCAGTCAAAAAAAAAAAATATGAAAGAATACTATATTTCATTCAGCACCAAGGCCAAAAGTCTCATTGTTATTACATGTAAATACATGAAATGCAAATGTAAGCAGCATCTGTATTACAATGTAGGGTTGTGTCGGGGCTGATGGTTAGGGTCCCCCCTCTCCCCCCTTTAAACAATTCTTATCTATAAATTCATAATTATTAGGAATAACATCCACATTTTACACCATCTAGAAATGCTACACTCAGAAAACCTTCACAAATAGAAAACAGAGATAAGAACTGAGCGTTTTGACTGGAAATCAGGTTTCAGTCTGCAAGCTTTTCTGCCATTCCTGTTTTCTTCGGCTTCTTTACTTCTGCAAGAAGAAAAACTTCGCCATAAATTGGAGCATAGAATCATAGAATATCCTGAGTTGGAAGGGACCCTTAAGGATCATCAAGTCCAACTCTTGACACCGCACAGGTCTACCCAAAAGTTCAGACCATGTGACTAAGTGCACAGTCCAATCTCTTCTTAAATTCAGACAGGCTCGGTGCAGTGACCACTTCCCTGGGGAGCCTGTTCCAGTGTGCAACCACCCTCTCTGTGAAGAACCCCCTCCTGACGTCCAGCCTAAATTTCCCCTGCCTCAGCTTAACCCCGTTCCCGCGGGTCCTGTCACTAGTGTTAATGGAGAAAAGGTCTCCTGCCTCTCGACACCCCCTTACGAGGAAGTTGTAGACTGCGATGAGGTCTCCCCTCAGCCTCCTCTTCTCCAGGCTGAACAGGCCCAGTGACCTCAGCCGTTCCTCGTACGTCTTCCCCTCAAGGCCTTTCACCATCTTCGTAGCCCTCCTCTGGACACTTTCCAACAGTTTCATGTCCTTTTTATACTGTGGTGCCCAGAACTGCACACAGTACTCGAGGTGAGGCCGCACCAGCGCAGAGTAGAGCGGGACAATCACCTCCCTTGACCTACTAGCGATGCCGTGCTTGATGCACCCCAGGACACGATTGGCCCTCCTGGCTGCCGGGGCACACTGCTGGCTCATATTCAACTTGCTGTCTACCACGACCCCCAGATCCCTCTCTTCTAGGCTGTTCTCCAGCGTCTCATCGCCCAGTCTGTACATGCAGCCAGGGTTTCCCCCTCCCAGGTGCAGGACCCGGCACTTGCTCTTATTGAACTTCATGCGGTTGGTGATCGCCCAGCTCTCCAACCTGTCCAGATCCCTCTGTAAGGCCTTTACGCCCTCATTTGAGTCCACAACTCCTCCAAGTTTGGTGTCATCAGCAAACTTGCTCAAAATACCCTCTATTCCTACATCCAGATCGTTTATAAAAATATTGAAAAGTACCGGCCCTAAAATGGAGCCTTGAGGGACCCCACTGGTGACCGCCCGCCAGCCTGACACAGCCCCATTTACCATAACCCTTTGGGCCCTGCCCGTTAGCCAATTGCTCACCCATCGTATGATGTTTTTATTTAGCTGTATGGTGGACATTTTGTCCAGTAGGATCCTATGGGAAACCGTGTCAAAAGCCTTGCTGAAGTCCAAAAAAATCACATCAGCTGGTTTCCCTTGGTCCACCATACGGGTGATCTTATCATAAAAGGAAATCAGGTTAGTTAGGCAGGACCTACCCTTCACAAACCCATGCTGGCTGGGACCAATGACTGCTTTGTCCCCCAGGTGCGCCTCAATAAGTCCGAGAACCAACTTCTCCATGATTTTACCAGGCACTGACGTGAGACTGACAGGCCTGTAATTGCTAGGGTCTTCTTTCTGACCCTTCTTGAAAATCGGCACAACATTTGCCAGCTTCCAGTCTACCGAGCAATAGCAAAGCTAGCAAAACCCTAAGAATAAAGAGGTTCTTAAAGCTCTGAACGCCAATTTCCAACTACTGGATGACCACTGCATGGCAAACTGCACGTTTGTACCAGAGGAACAACGCGATGCCCCCATGACCAGTTGGGACCCTGCTGTGTTAGATGAAGGCTAGCATATTTGTGACATTCTAATGATAAAATATACAAAAGTCAATGTGTTAACCAGATGCATATCATGAGAATAACTTGCAAATGACTAACAGTGATTTTTTTTTTTTTACTATATTTAAATGATTTTTGAAACGTGCACTAATATTGCAACTTGGTTTAAAAAAGAAAGTGTAAATACTGTATTTGAGCAAAACTAACAGAAGAACACATTTCTCAGAGTTTTGTAATACTGAAAAATCATCCTGTCCTTATGAAATAAACTGCACAGGAGAAAACATGGAAAACTGCAGAAAAAAATACTGTGCCAAATGCTCTACTACCAGGGGCTGTGAAGTCACTCACTCAGGACTGCTCTGTTTATTCCCCTAATTATTACTCTTCCATACCCTGTTCTGTTCATAACCAGAGTGCACATAACCTGTTTCATTATTCATTGGTTGCTATGACACTATATGAGCAAGCTGACAGAGGCCTTTTTCTTTGCTGAACACAGAGTTAGAGCATTCCCAGTCCTGTGATAGAGAAGCTGCAAAAGTGCTCCAGGAGCAGCTTTCATCCTTTGGATCCACCTGGAGAACAAGCCAGGATGCTGCTCAAATGCTGTAACAAAGGCAGCAAACATACCTTTCAACCCGAGCACAGAGGGAGCTTCGCCAGCCTCCAAAGAACAGGCTCTGAAAACCATCGCAGGAATGCTGCAAGTGGTACTGTTAACCACCCAAGTGCTGTGCACAGAGCTGGCACGCTCTCTACTCCAGAAGAGGGATGTAGAAGGATGTAAGGCAGTATGAGCACTCTCTTCTTGAGGTAATCAACATAAACAAACTTATCCCTACCAGTTTCAAAAAACATAATGCAAAAGGAAAAGAATTCCTTAGATGTTACCTGAAACAGAGATGAGTCACCAAAATAAACACAAACCAACCCAAAGAGAAAAAATCCCAATTGGTTTCTCAGTAATAGTACAAAATCCCAATGGAAAGGGTGGGAAGAACTGGAGTCTGGGACTAAAAGAACCAGTTTTCACATCCATGTTTAGAAATGCTATTTGATTTATCTTACTTGAAAGGGAAAGTCTCCAAAGTGCATCATTAAGGGCAGGTTGTAAGCCAGCAACAGAAAGTGTGGAAATAAACAAAGAACATACTAGTTGGAGTACCTGCAAACTAACTAAACCTTTTGGGATAAGCATTTGGGCTGTGGAAGCTGTTCTCTATAAATTTTAGTGGAAAATAAACCATTTTGCATCACATTACACTATAAAGCAAGTTTTTTTTATTTTTCTTTCTCCCCCCCCCCCCCCCCCCCATTTACTTTAACAGCAGAATTGAGAATGAACATATTCATTATACCACGAGCACCCAGTTGGTTTACGATAGAATTTAGGGACCATTTTGCCTACTCACAAGAACTGAAGGAGTCAGGAGAAGTGCATGTTGTGGCTCTATACAAGAAAGCAGGCGTTGCTTGCTTTCCCTGCACACCTCTCATTCCTCACTCCACTGGCTGCAAAAAGTGTAAACATCCAGAGAAACAGCCTGGCAGCACAGAGCAGGTGACAGGCCGATATTCAGAGAACATCACTCATCTCTTAAAAAATGCAGAATTTAAAACAAACTGCATCACGTCTCTCACTAAGAGCAAGCAGCAAAGCAAAATCCTGCCCATGGAACAACACAGAAGCAGCAGGACCAAGTAGGAAGCACAACGAGCAGGGACCCCGTGATCTTTCCTGAGTGATGTCTTTTCCCTACAGCTAGAGCCTTCTTCCTTTCTGGCACCCCATTTTGAGGCAACTTGTGATTCAAAGCCAGCTTGTTAAGACAGGTTTATACCACCCCCCAAAAAATCCAGAGCTGACCGCCATGGAGCCCAGTCTCACCCCGCAGAAGATCTTTAAGACTGAAGGCCCAGTTTTGATCCCTTTACTTTCAACTTCATTCACAAGACACCCCACTGATTTCAATGAGGAAAAAAAGTTGCAAATGTGTTTGAAGCCATAATTAAAGGGATTAGAGTCTGATGCATATTGATCTCAAGAGCCCTTTGATTATAGAACAAATCACAAATACTGTATAACAAATTAAGAAGGAAGGTCTTTTCACCAAGTCATTAATACATTAGACATATCTGGATTGTCTGCACTTCAAAATATTTACATGCCTTGCCTGCAAGAATTTCAAATGAAGTATTAACAAGCTATCAAAGCCATCACTGTCTTTTACAAAAACATTTTTCAAAAGCTAAATTGGGCCAGTGCTCTGTGAATCTGCCAGATCTACTTCAAAATGGAACAACACTGTTGAACTCCATATACAGGGATTTCTTATATTCAGGACATGCAAGGTATGTACATACATAAATACAGGATATGTACTAATAATACACAATGTTTTTGCAATAAATTTATTTGCACTCTCAAAGCATACTGCATCTTATTTCAAGTAGTCAACTTAAAATGGCAAACATTTTCATGAGTCACTCTTCCAAATGTATTTCAAAAAGAGCTAACATGATGAAAATCCTTTTTAGAGTAGAATTGTTATAAAAGACTTAGAAAATGCATTTAAATTCTCATCAGCAATATATACACCTGAAACAAACCTAAGCCTTGGACTAGGTAACTTCCCTCAGTTGCTGGCACAATATTTTGTATGAGAGGTTTTGAGTTACAACAAAAATGCACAAAATGCATAGAGTGAGTTTTGTCCTCTTATCAGCTACGTTCAGATGCATCAGTGATCTTTTTTTAAATCCATCATCTCTTCAGAAGGGGATACCATGCTGAGAAACCAATGTTGTCCATCAGACAAACAGCAAGCATCTTGTTCTCACCATGTGGATCAAACCATGAACTGCCCTTCTAGTCTTAATAACACAATAATAAAAAGCTTTTGCATAAATCCCAGTCTTAATGCCTTTGCCCACTGTTTCACAGCACAATTTACTTTTTCCGGGATACACTCAAAAGTCCACTGGGATGAGTTAGAAGTGACAACTCTTGTGCAAAATACTTTATTGCCTTTTTTTTTTTTTTTTTCCCCTCAATAAAAAGGGATTCTATTGCTGCCTGAAAGGAGTTGGCAATTCAACTGATAGCCTGGTTAGGCTACTGGCATCTTAAGAACAAGGTAACAGCACAAAGTCTAGGTAGGCTGTCTCACACAGTGCTCTTTTGCAGAAACATGGGAAACATTTGAGACTAGGACAGACATAAAGCAATGCTTTCTGGTACACTTCTCCCACCCTCCAACAACCTTCGTCCCAAAGAGCAATATCACTATGGCCTATTTTCCTTTGAAATTACAATGCATTTGCTAAACCAAAGGGTGGCTGGAACTGATGAAACAACAAGGCTTTCTAACACATTACTGGCAACAAGACATAACACACTGGTGTTTCAGCTGACCAAGTTGTCAAATGCATGGTTTATATGCAGATTTACAATGAAGATAATAATTAAAAGTCTTTTTTTTTTCCCTGAAGTTGTAAAATTCAGATTTCTCTTTAATCTTAAGAAAGCATTAAATACACAAAAGCTCTCGCATCACACCGACCTGCTTTACAAGGAGGGTATAAGCCAGCCCCAGGAGACTTCAGGCACCTACCCTAACTGTCTGTGGGAACAGGGCACAGAAAGAAGCCCTGAAGCTCCCTTGGCTGTGCACAAGGCAGGTTCTTCTTGAAAAGTGAAGAAAAAACGCACCTTCACAGTCTGACTGCAAAGAGAAACATTAACTAGAGAAAGGTGAATACAGCCAATTATGTTTTTTAATTAGCTTTCCTGCTTTTCAGTGAATGTTGGTACTCGTGAATAGCAATCAATACTGCATTCTAGCGGTTTGTTATGTAAATAAAGCACTTATTCAGCAGTATTATCTCATTCCAAAGTTAACACCCTTAACGAAAACTTGACAAAGTATCTGTTCGCACCTCCTCTAAAGGAGAAGGAACCAAGTAACAAGTGAAAATTCTGCCAGTCGTACAGAGGTATCTGATGAGACGCAGGAATGCTTCCCCCATTTGACTGGCACACTCTGAAGCACAAGCTGAACACCAAAACAGGGAAACCTGAATCTAATTCCTGCTACAAACACTGGAATAGACAAGATGGGCCACGAGTCCTTAGCTGTTTCACACTTGTTCTATAAGGAGAGAATAACAGCTGCTCGGGCTGCCAGCTCGTAACTCGCACAGGCACTCAGGGCACGATTTCAATAGAAGCAGAAGCACAACACCAAATTTTACCTTTCCATGCTATTTTCACTGATACGTGGAAGTTAACATAAGCAATTACATGCTTAACATAATGTACATAGCAATCCATAAGCAACATTAAATTGACCCTAAGACACTGCAGTCAGGAGCTGATGAGACCTTATTATAAACTAACCCCATTAAAAGTATTCTTTATTTCTCTCCTGTTCAGCTGAAGTCCACAGCGTTAATTGAAGACGTTCACCTCCAGAAGCAGTCAGATGTTTTACTTCTCCTACAGAGGTTTCACTTCATACACACACCTAGACATACGGCAAATATTACTGGTAAATCCTCTCCACCACTTTGGCAAATGCAAAGGATCATAATCCCACATGGTTTGCTGGGTTTTTAGACATACCACCTACTATATTCCTATTTCAGGCCACACAGCATGTGGAACATTGTTTTCTGTAAAGGCTATGAAGTGTGGCTAACAACACAATTTCTCCTTCTACATGTATTGGCATTCTGAATGTATATATGCAAACTTGCACGTTAACAGATCTCTGCACGTAGGGGCTGATCCTCTAGTTAGTAGAAAGATCCACTGATTTCAGGGGGAGCTAATGTAACACTTAATTACCATGAGAATAATACTTTCCACTTCCAAGAAAAAAACAAACACTATTTCCACCACCACTCCCCGCCTTGATCCAAAATACATATTGCATTGAAACTCTCCCAATCCAAAAGTCTCTTGAGATAAACAGGGAACAGAGCAGCAAGTTTCCAGGGTCACGTTCTTCACAGAACCTGTTCAGACACAGAGGCAGACAACTCCGCTCCCTTCCTGCAGCTCAGTGACCATGCCCACTCTCCATCAAACACCTTTTACGAGAAAATACTGGTGTAAACACCTGACCCAGCAGCTCTTGGGGAATTTGACCGATCGATGTTTATGAGGACTATAAGGGAACTCATTATCCTCCCAAGGTTGGTCCAACTGCTGTTCTGAGACGTGCACCATGGCAAGCACACGTAGTGCCTTCCACCTGAAGGACTGAAGCCACCCTCAGAGCATTCCTAAGTAGAAAACAATGCCCTACATGCTCCTGTCACCTTGCTCCCTACATAAGGGACTTCTTGCACAGGTGGTAGTGCCATACAGCAACAATACAAAACAACTCACAATTAGCAGCCCACTGAAGTTGTTCCACTAAATATTCCTAGCATGCATTTCCTTTCCCCCCCTTCCAGTCATGAAATTTCTCCTCCTGGGCATGCAACAATAGCCAAGATAGATGACTGTACATTATACACATGAAAAGACAGCAAACAGCTCCTTTTACATAGATTATAGCCAGCTTTCTCCAGGTCCCAGATGATTTGGCTCCCCTGTACAATATTTGGCCTACCCTTTCCTCTCTTGTTCAACATGGTCATTACACTCATTGCAGCAGAGAAGTTAAAAGGTCAAAAATGTATTCCACGATGATTATAATTTATATCAGCGTAATTACTTACATGGAATACTAGTTAGGTCTCTAACGTGGAGTCAGCCTAAAAGAACCAGGACAGACATATCTGTAAAAAGATATCCAAGAAACATTTTGCAAGGATGAACTCAAAATTTCAAGAATCCTCTCCAATAGAAATCTCTTCATAGAAGGTATTTCAAAATGATAACAGGTCAACAAAGATGTATTTGAAATAGCTACTGTGAAAGAGTTCCTCATGCACAGGCTTACTCTATACAGAAGCCTTTATATTGTTCAGTTTCAAATATTTCCAAAGTAGGTTAAGTTCAACTATGTGTGGGTCTAGCTCTTACCGCACATTCAAAAAAAACTTCAAGCAGCTATTGCTGCATTTTAGAATTTGTCTCCTAGTAAATTTCACTACATCCTAAGGAATATATGCCCTTTGGCACTAGGAAACTAAAGATGCAAGCTTTCATTTTCTGGAGCTTAATTTTGGTGCTAGAAAATAAGTAAATATTCCACTGAAGTCATGATGCAATTGCCCTTTTCAGGATCATTCCAAGACAGTAGTTCCCAGATAAAGGCAACTTTTAGTTGCACAATCAACTCAGCTTCTCAGAAAACTGCACAATTTAATCTTTCATCCTTGGTACTGCCCATTGTTTATCTTCATGACATCGGTCTTCCCTCACTAAACACTTGTGTGCATACTGTAAGTGTCCTAACTCCCCCACAAGCCAGTGATGTGTTCTGCAGACGCTAACACAGACCACAGGCACACACATGGACATCACATTTTCCTCCTTGCTCCTTTAGCCAGCAGGCACTTTGCATGCCAAAAGATGCTCCCGTGCAGAAAGGAAAGGTGCACAATGAGACACTGATACTGCAGCATAGCTGTGTTTGAGGGAAAGTATCCTTTGAAAAACAAAAGAGCCGGAAAGAGGTATTTGTAACATTATAGAAGTTGATCACACATATGCCACCTGTGTCCTAATGCATCTGGTATGTGGCCAACTGATCAGAAAACAAAGCTGGTCAAGGGATGAAATGGGGTGTTAAGCACAGGATCTGCAAACTGCAGAAATGCAACCAGCAGCAGCCCCAGATTCTGTTTCTATTGCCTAATGAAACATGCCACCACTGTTTTAGCTCAACTGCTCAGAATACAGTGAGGTTTGATATCTTTTGAAGCAAGTTTCATAAGAAAAGGAATACATATGCACCTAAAAGCTCCGTATGTGTCTGATCATCTGATCAGATGTCTTGGCAAATGCTCAGTCCAGAACCAAGACAAATTACACAGAGCAAGTTTTCAGAAGCTTCTGACAAATACATAAAAATAATAAATAATAATAATAGAAAAAAAAAATGTATATCCATTCATATCCTTAACAGTACACAGCCTTATCTTGTTTAAAGCTGCACTGCTGACTTAGGCTGCCTGAAATGTTATCTCTGTATTCTGCAGGTGCACTTGCCCAATCTGTTAGTGAAAACACAAACACCACCCAGTGGATTTAGGAGGCTTTGAGTATTGAAACCCTCAAGAATTTTTAAACACTTGGGAGAAACAGAGAATAATTTAAATTTGCAACTTGAAGTGATCACTATTTATTTACTAAGACCGACATGTAGCATCTTGAAATATTTTATATTCAGACTTACACAGAGAAAATTCAAGTTCTAAAAGAAGAGATTCATACTGAGCAAAATATGTTCTACTATTAAAAAGTAAAATAATCAATGAACAAATTGACACTTTTTGAGGCCATGCTGTTTCCACCAGAAGTATTCCTTCAGTTATTTTTGTTAATCTTCAGAAGTGGCTCCAATACTTTTGAATTGTTAGTCTCTACAAATTTAGAGATGGACAGCTGAATGGTAATATAAGCCTGCTGAAAACAGGCTTTTTTTTGTCAGTCTTTGAAAGTAGTCTGCAGATCCTACAAAGACTACAGTTATATAATTACTGCAGAGGAGAGAGGGGGAAAAAAGAAAAAGGAAAAAAAAAAAAAAAAACAGCTTCCCAAAACAAGCCTTGAACTATTATCCTTCAAATTAGTCACAAGAACTAATTGTCTCACCTTGCACATTTAACTTCAGCAAAGCATAATAATTGTACTTTGTCTTTACATTTTATGCATCTGTACTGTTTACACTGTTTTTGAGGAAGAAAGAGATGGAAGCAAACCACAGTATCCAGTGCCTTTTTCCATTTATGCCACCTACTCTACAGTGTATGAATCCACCTTAGGTGGATTTGTAGGCTGCTGTCATAATGCAGACTTATATGCAGCTCAGCATATATCACATTAGTTAAAATGTCTCTCGGTTTTATTTCTCAACATGAATTTAAAGTTCTGTTAACCAAGATCTTAAAAAATCATTTATTTTTTTATTTACTAAGATTGACAACAATGGCAAATGCCATCTGTTCAACTCTGGATCAGAAATTTTAAAAGCAGCTTTCAAAAAGAAATGGGGAAAAAGCCCTTCAAATATTATTGCCAAGCAGTTACCTCAGAATTGTCTCAAATATTATTACCAATGTATTGTGCTATATTTACCTCAGCTAGTAACTTCCATGAATAACTCCAGAACAGACTGTAGAAAAAGCCAATATCCATCACAGAGAAAACCATGAGTGAGATCTCACAGACTTAAAATTTGTTCCACCAACTCGTATTTTGGAAGTTCCACTTATAACTAAGAGATTCAACCCAAATAAGTACTGCTATTTTGCAACACAGCATAGACCAGACAGAGTGATGTTCTCCAGCTACACTCAAATTTTTATTGTATTTCACAAAACCAGGTGTAAGAAGAAGAGAAAAAAAAAAAAAACAAAAAAAAAAACAAACAAACAAACAAAAAAAATCATCAGAAAAGTGTAGAAAACATTCATTACTTTATTTGGGTTTGTAAGCTTTTGTGATACATCTACATTCCCTTTTCACTTCTCCTTCAGATATGACAAGCAGAGCTTACCTTTTAAGAATTAAAAGCTACCAGTTTCTTAGTCTCTATTTCAGAAGCCAGGGCTTGGGGGGGGGGGGGGACGACACGACGACATGCACGTTAAAGTCTATAAAAATGTCATGAATCATTAAATACTTTAAAGTTGATAATGGCCATAAAAGTTGATAAAGTTGATAGGCAGCAGTTACATAAACAAACACACACACATAGTATTTTTGTGTTCACATTTCAATGAGTAAAGAATCTACTAAAGTCAAAAAGCAATAAGCAAGAGATCAATCTTTAAGTAGAATCTAATCTCTCTCACTTCACTTACTCTTGTCTGCTATCCATCAGATGGGGGAATGAATGCTAGAAGACACCACCATAGTTTTAATATTCACTTCATTTTAGTCGTCATACAATAAATACAGGAAAGTAGCAGTAGGGTATACAAAGTGTCTGCTTTTCTAATAACTAGTAAGAATGACAAGTGCCATCTGTATTTGGGATACCCAACTTCAAATGATTAGTCTGATTAGATACAGCAAAAAATCTATTTGACAAAATGAGTACAGTTAAGAACTTGTGACACTACAGCATTGCTTATCACAATATTTAACTAGGGATGAACGGAATCAGAGGCACAGAATGGGAGGCAGTCAAGGAGATAAAAAAATAAAAATAAAAAAAAAAGATGTCTTTTTTACAAGTGTTTTGAAAGTCAATATAGTGAAGAACTACCGTACTTAGATCTGTTGAATAGCCCATCTTGGTCAACACTTCACTTAATAGTTTTAAGTTGTATGAAAAGCACTTTGAAAAGAATTAAATACACACACAAGAATTGTTATATTGATTCAACGAACGAAAGTATACTGTAAGAAGCCATAAGGTGAAAGATTAAATCAAATATTCCCCCCTTAGGATGAAGGCAGCTATTAGTGGAAGCACATTAAAAGCTTTGAAAGAACCATTTACATTTGCCCTAAAACACACAAAGGATGAAACTCTGATTCTATCGAGATACATTCCAAATCTTGCATTGATTTAACCAGGCTGAAGATTTCACCTATGAAGACCAAACATCTAAATAGCAGTATTAACTGTGAGGACTGCTATTCCACACAGGGCCATCTTTATAATCAATCCAGAGAGAAGTCACATTAAAATGAATAGAAATGCAGCACATGCTTCTCATATCTGACTCCAAAAAAATGCCTTAAGATAATAGACAAAATTCTCTTCCATAGTCCAATAGTCCTAAATGGCACATTGCTCGACTTGCACTCAAGATGAATGATTGATCTTGAGGATATTCAGTACCATACACACACACACAAAAAAAAAAAAATTTACAGTACATTTCATTGCTGCCAAGCTGGAACATCCTATATAAACCTTATGTACTGGGTCTGGCTACACCAAAAAGCCAAAAGCAGGGGTATTTTTTCATCAAATAGAACTAAAAGACAGGTACACAAGCCACAGAGTTCTTAAAAGACAGCTGGAAGAATCATGCATCTCCCACATTCCCCCCCACAGTGGGGAACAAAACCCATTTCGGTTCAATATGTTTTTAACATTGAACTTTTTTTTTTTTTAAGATGCCAGTTAATGAGAATTACAAATGCCAAATTGCCCAATATATTTATATACATTTATCTACATTTCTCTAATGAGAGCATTTGTGCTTTTTTTTTTTTTTTAAATCAAGAAGTTGCTTGTAGTTTTGATGCCATCTTATAACAACTAATATTGTAACAATTCACTCTTAATAACTCAACAGCTGTGAGCAGCCACTGTATTCATTTTTACTGGAATACATACGGCCACAAAATAGAAAGTTATTTAGAGTGAACTACCCTACAATACACTCTAGAAATCTATACTTAAATCTTTTACATGTTTCTATTCCCCTCATTAATCTAGTCTATCCAGCAAATGCACAGTTCGTGGAAGAAAGCAAAACACTCAAGCATCACAGGCATCTTGTAGTCATCAGCTGGAAGCCCCACAGCGAACGTGCAGAATTCCCTCCAACTGGGTATAGCTGTTACCATACTTCAATACCATGATTAATATAAAACTAATAACAACACGGAAGTTTTCATTCTCTACAGTTCCACAGTCACTAAGAAGCCAGACTACATGAACAGAGTTCACGAAGATGTAAACATGGAAACAAAGGCTCACTGTTGCTTACTTTCAACAACAGGGGTTACTGAAGAAGTAACTGTGTTCAAGCATCCTATTCACCGGTTTTGGCTCACTCTGACCCTGCACTGCAAGCCCACAAGACACATGGAGTGCAAAGCAAGTGATCGACTTTTCTTTCAGGTTTGTATCATTTCTGATACCCCAATGGTTGAGTGTGTAAGAGGACGTACATGTGTGCAACATTAGCTCTGCTTAAAACAAATACAGAGGATATACATGCTTTCGCGTACATGTGTGTTTTCTGAGTACTATGTAAATCATACACCAGACATCCTGTTTTTACCATTCTGCAAAAAGTAACATGGAGTACAGGGCTGTGTATGCTGCTGTGGAAAGTGAAGTGACAGACAAGTAACCCAGCCTCTAAATACAGTGACAGATTTAGCAACTCTTCAAATCAGGACACAAGTGTCTCTTGCAAAATTCCTTCTGTTATATTTTTACAAGCACCCTTTCTGAATCATGACAACTTTCCTATTTCAAAAATAATCATAACATACTTAAGCTCTTATATAAAAGAGTAAGGAGATCAAACCACAAATTAGTCAGAATATATTCCTTTTGATATAACAAATGGCTTTCTCAAGTTTGACATTAGGTTTCCTCTTCCCACCTCTAGTTCTTTTCAAAGTGTCTTCTCTTTCTACCCTTACTACTCTGACTCACATTCTTCAAACTCTAACAGGGTTTGCCCATTTGCTGAAGTTGAACAGACCTAGCAAATACACTATTTTTCTAAGTCATCACTACCCGTTCACCAGGCTTTTTGTCAAAGACCACAGGAACAGCAAGGCTATAGGAGAACATGGAAGAGGTGAAGCTAGCTCCCTGTCTTTGACAATGGTCAACAGCAAGTGCCTATGAAAGAGAAAAGCCACACAGTACTGCTCCTGAACAGTCCCATGGGCTCCAGCAGTAGGCTGCATAAGACTGCTTCAGCAACTGGTTGTGCCTTTTGTATTTCACACACCTGAGATATCTTTCTGTCTTTCATGAAGCTATACAATCATTTGGTGAATCCATCTGAATATTTAGCAGCTGCCACCTCTCCAGAAACATCAACCAGTTTCTACCATATTGAAGGGTTTGGAGATTAGCTGAATGAAGTTGCTTGCTTGTTTGGCATCAAAGATATGAACACCCTCTGTAATCGATTCAAGCACGTGTTGTTAGTTGTGATTCATTGGACTACTCAAGAAAAGGCAGAAGAGGAGATGCAACTCTGCACACTTGTTGAAAACTATGCCCCTTGAAGCCAGGTGAGGCTTATCTAGAAGAACACTCAAATGAGGGTGCAAATATCCCCAAGGGGGTTGGCTGCAGCAGCTGCCACTCAAGGAGGGCTGCCAGCGGGCTGCCAGCCTGCAGATCTCTAGAGAGACCGAGGAGTAGCGCGAGGTGCCTGGAGCACTTCAGGTGGTGAAATGTTTTGTTAGGTGGCTGCATTGCCTCCATCTCACCAGGGGAGTTTTAGGTTAGATGTTAGGAAGAACTTCTTTACTGAAAGGGTTGTTAGGCATTGGAATGGGCTGCCCAGGGAAGTGGTGGAGTCACCATCCCTGCAAGTCTTCAGAAGACGTTTAGATGTAGAGCTTAGGGATATGGTTTAGTGGGGACTGCTAGCGTTAGGTTAGAGGTTGGACTCGATGATCTTGAGGTCTCTTCCAACCTAGAAATTCTGTGATTCTGTGATCTCCAGTACCCAAACTCATTGGAGGGTTTTATGGGTAGTCAAACTTATGTGGAGCATGGAGGTCATTGCATCCATTTTCCTCCCAACAAAGAGGTTTGATCAACTATAACTGCTAATATTGTTCCAAATGGTTCTGTTCTTAAAGCTCTCCAGTTAAAGGCTCTGTAATATCCCACCAGTTTTCCCTGAAGTCTAACCTAAGTCTGTCTTGTTCTCTTTACTTTTTTGTCCTACACACAACAAGCACAGAGAACATGATTTCCTCTTATTTAAAGCAGCATTTTACATACCTGGAGCCTGTCTGCACATTCCTCGATTCTTTTTCATTCAGCTAAACAGAATTCCTTCAGCATGTCAGGTCACTTTTTCTAGACTTAGCCTTGCAGTTTTCTGTTGAAATCTCCTCCGCTGGTTCAGATTCTACTCAAACAGCTATACCCAAACTAAATATTTCTACAGCTAAATCTTGAATAAGGAGCATATCTTCTAACTCCGTTACCATCCCCTAAAGTATCCTGTTAAAACTGATGGTGGCTTCTGGTTGTGTTTGAATATTTTACTTATTTTTTAGATAATTCAAACAAGACATTTCAGAGACTGAGAAGATGCCATTTGAGCATGATCACTGGAAAAGCCAGAGGTAAGATCACTTGGTATGTATCCCCTACCCAACAAACCCAGCAGCTGCTATTTTCAGACTGCTCTTTATGAGCAGCATGCTGAAGTAGAGTCTCGGAGAACAGCTCCACTTCGTTTACAGTGCTCTCCACAGACAAACAAACCATAAATTTGAGTCAGGCCAAATCTCACTGCTATTCAGTTTTACCATTTGTCTTTTAAAATTACACTATTGCAACAGTAAGTAACATCAATCATGTTATGAAAGTTAGGACTCAATTATTTGCCATTCTTGCTAAAAAAGGTTACAGACAACAGAACTACACTTGACACTAGCAATTAGCTTGCTATAGAAACAATGCATTTTATCTTTCATTTTCCCATTACTTATTTCACAGTAGGGAAGCTCTCTGTACTAAATGAAGTGCTAGATACACCACTCAGACACTCTATAGGAGCCAGGCGAGCTATTTTCTGCCTTCTAATACAGCCTTCTTGGAAACCAAAGAAATAAGTAAATCATTTTGAGGCAACTAAGCCAACACAAGGACCAAAAGAAGGCCAATAGTATATATATGAAGGGAGGATAGGAAATGAATTTGAAGCTGGAATAAGACCTTTGAAATTACTTTCCCCAAACATCCCATCAATCTGACCCAGGAAATTACATTAAAAAAAGCATATGAGAAATTTTACACTTTTTTACTAGACATAAAATAACAGCTTCATGAATTTTTATTTTCAGAGCCCTAAGAATAACGTGTTTCATAAAAAAAATAATAAAAAAAGAACTATAACTACATAGAACTAGTAATTTGCGCTCTGCCTTTTCATTGCCTAATGGATGCCCAGGAACACCACATCATCAATACATTCCTCCAGTTAAACTGTAAACAATCAAAACAGGATGACAATGCCTCTGACAACCTCTAATCAGCTCCTCCAAATCTATAAAAGGCACAGAAAGAAAACTGAGGCCACATTCAAATGTGCAATTTGGCCACGACAGGGGCTGTCCAGGTACAAACACTGCCTTTGAACTCTGAGGGCTGTCACTTCAAGAAAAGCCAAGTGACAAAACCATGACTCCACGCTGCTCTGAGGCCATTTAATGTTTGCTGACAAAGGACATACTTTCTCAGGGATTTCTGAAGTGACACATACTTTGCTTACAATTGAAATATGCTTTGAAAACTCTGAAGCTTCTAGGTTCTCAGCTTTGTTAGTCTTCCAAATAATGCAATTAAAAATGGTAACAATATGATTATGGCTGACAAACACTCTTTATCTTGATAATGACAACTTAAATATAGTTGTCAGTCATCTATGCTGAAATACCTAACTACTAAAGCAGTTATCAAATACTCCAATCTTTGTCTTTTGAGACCTCTGAATCATTTCATTATCTTGACACCCAGGCTTCAATCAGATGAATCTTTTATCCTAGGAGACAAAAGAGTCAGTTTTCATGAGTACTTTTTCAATCAAAACACTTCAAAAAAAAAAAAAAAAAAAAAAAAGTATTCCTATCTCCATTTATTGATTTGAAAATGGAAATGTGAAATCATATACATCTGTGGCAGGGTTTCTTGGTGAGCTACAGAAAGCAAGGTTTCTTCATCTCCCATCCTCTGGCCTAAACAGTGTGCCAAACATTATTACTTCAGTGTTTTGGATGACGATGAAAAGGAAGATCTTACTTTTTGTATCTCTCTCCTTTGAGCTGATAAAGTATTTCATTATTATTTACTGTGGGGAAAAAAAAAAAAAAAAAAAAAAGAAAAAAAGAAAAAAAAATGATTTGCCAATACCCATGGTATTAAGAAGAAAAATTCAGACATTAGGATCTGTCTAGCATGCTCTCAAAGATTTTCTCTTAATTTCTTCCCCTCAAGGCTTTAAGCTTTCTTTTAAGCAGAATAAGCTGTCTCTGTCTCCCTGGGTTAGTTGTTTTTCTACTGCTGATAGTCATATCAGCTGTATTCACATAATAGATTTGCCAAGTGGGACTGAATATTCCATTGATTTGGAAATGTCCTGAATGACTAAGGCTTCAAGTTTTGCCCATGTAATTAATTTAATTGGTATCAAATATTCTTAGTTACTCTGATCATTGAGATACTTTCTGCTGTACTTAAAAATCAAGATTAAAATGATGTTTATGTTAATGATGAAGTTCAAATAAAGTCAGATTTGAAAGGCCAACTAATTGGGTCTTACAAGTGTGGATATGTCAACCTTTTCAGGACTTCACTGAGCAGTTTAATAAGGTACTAGGTAATAGGTAAACACTAGGATGAGGCAGTAAGTCATTTAAGAGATCGGCCTTATGCACAGACCTGCAGAGAGACAGAAAGAGGAAGGGAGATGCAGCAGGTAGTAGCTCTCCTTGCCTGCAACCTATGAATTCTGAAAGTGCTGTAAAAAATAATGAAGTCCTGCCTTTCAGCAGATTCTGTTTTACATATGAGAGTCTGTCCACAATCCCCAGACAGCATTAATGCAATTCCAATAATCCAGGAAGTGTGTCTCTGTATTACCAAACAAAGCTATCTGAAAATATTTTAAAGAAATCATTTTTTCCTGCCTAAAACAGTGATTTTATTGAACTTATGGTACAGATCCCAGGGTCAACAACCTGCCAGAAAGCTAACAGTGCTACAAATTGCATATGAATATTTAATACACAGGTTAAGATCCCTAACTGAGTGCCTACTAACCATTCTGGCACTCTCTTATATTTCCACACAAAATTTCAGTCTTGTTTTTTCCTCCTAATGGGGAATATATATATATATATATTTAAATACACAGTCTAGATTATTTTTGTGTGTGAAATAAATTATTATTTTTCATTGAGCAAGAGTGGTGAATGGTGAGAACCCTTCTCCAGGTCCCCATGATCTTGCTCCCCAGCCTCAAAAACAGCAGGGGAGGAATTAAGGGGGGCAGCAGGGACGCCTGTTGGGTTTGGGTTTGTTTTAAAATCAAGCAGTAACAGTGACAGGGAGATGGGAGAAGACTTGCAGTCATTACCTGGGATCATCCATCCACCCCCTGCAGCAGGATGCTGGAGGCACCACTGCGCGCACCGCACCCCACCGCCGACCAGAACGCAATGCCTCCAAGCTACAAGTCAGCTGCAGTTACAGCACCAAGTTATTCAGCCGCGTGAAATACCCACAAAATGCCTAGGGAATTAACATTTTCCTCCTACAGCAAAATAACACAGAGCAAGCAGAAGGCAGCATCACCTCATCGATGCGAACTCTTTTTCCTATACAGTACTGACAAGGTGGGAGAAGGAGTCCACAGGTGCAAATGTATCAGACATCGACCGCGCTAAGCGCTAAGATGTGTCAATTCGTCTATTAACCCTGCAGTACAGGCTGAGGATCCTTGACTACAAACAAACACAAGAAATGAAAGGGGAAACGGATGTAAAATAATAAGGGAAAACTTAAAACGCTTAAATACCAATACCCTTCAAATGTCGGTTTCTAAAGACCGATTTCGGAATTGCTATCGGAATTGCTCTTTGCAGCCCTCCAGTGGCCAAACACAAGGTAAAACCCAAGCCAAAACACAAACAAACCAACCACAAAGAGCAACCAACCCAACTCGGATGTGCCTGCCGGACTACCTGCAACTTCGGCAGACGCCTCCCCGAGCTGCGGGCACGGTCCGTGGGGGGCGGTGAGGGCCGGGGCGCTGCCCCCCAGCAGCTCCGCGCTCGGCAGCGGGGCAGGGACAGGGGCAGGCGGCTCTCCGAGCTGGGGTGTGCGCGGTGGTTGTAAGAGGGCAAACAAGGCAAAAGGGGAAAAAAAAAAAAAAAAAAAAAAAAAAAACGAAAAGAAAAAATAAAAAAAAGCCACACGACGGCACCGGGTACGAAGTTTTCCCGATACACGCGAGGAGGAGAAGGAGCCGACAACTCGCGGACGGCAGCAGGAGGGGACGGGGTGCCGGGGCTGGGCAGCAGGAGCGGAGCTCTCCAACTCCGCCTCGGGGCTCGGCCCGGAGCCGCGGGGCCACAGGAGGACACCGAGGGAGCTGCGGGCTGCCGGGGGCAGCGCTTCCCCAGGCACGGCTTGGGCTGGATGCTCGGGGATGCTCGGCTCCGGCGGCACCCCCGCTCCCCTGTCCCGTCCCGTCCCGTGCCGTGCCCCCCAGGGAAAGTTGCAGGCGAGGAGCTGCCCCCCCCCACACACACACACACACCCTCCCCGCTACCTGCCTTTGGCGGCGAGCGGGCTGCACAGCCCCGGCAGCAGCAGCAGCAGCAGCAGCGGCGGCAGCGGCGGCAGCGCCGCCGGTCCCCAGCAGCGCCGCCGCATCCCCGCCGCGGCGCCGGCCCTGCCCGCGTCCTGCCCGCCCTGCGCGGCGCCTCCCGGCTGCGGCTGCGGCTGGGGCTGGGGCCGGGGCTGCCGCCGCCGCTCCCTCATCCGCCCTCACTCACGGCCGGTACCGGGGCGGCTCCGGCCCCCGCCCCGGGACCGCGGCGACGTCACGGGGAGGGGAGCGGTGAATATTCATGAGCGGGGGGCGAGGGGGGGCTCCGGGCTCGGCCGCCCAGGGGGCAGCGCCGCCGCCCGCCGGGCCCCGAGGATGGGAAGGGAAGGGAAGGGAAGGGAAGGGAAGGGAAGGGAAGGGAAGGGAAGGGAAGGGAAGGGAAGGGAAGGGAAGGGAAGGGAAGGGAAGGGAAGGGAAGGGAAGGGAAGGGAAGGGAAGGGAAGGGAAGGCAAGGGAAGGGAAGGCAAGGGAAGGGAAGGGAAGGGAAAACCTGGGCACGGAGCCGCAGCGGGGGCAGCCGGGGGGGAGGAGGTGGAAGCGCAGGGCCCCGGGCTCGGGTTTAGGACTGGGGAGGCAGCGCCGCGCTGCGGGGCTGCCCCGAGGAGGGGTTGGCCGGGGAGCGGAGCGGCACCGAGCGGGCGCTGGGAGCCGGTGCTGGGAGCCCTCCTGCACGGGGCCAGCCGAGCCGTGCCCGGGCAGCGCTTGCACAGAAGGCACCGCGCTCACTGCGAAGAGCAGAGGGGCTGGGGGCTTTGCCGTTAACCCCTCGCATCGCCCCTCTCTCTCGCACTACGTGCGGGGCACGCTGCGGAGCTGGAGCTGGATCCCCAGCTCCCACCCGCACGGTGAGCAGCAGGGCTTTGGGGCACGGCTGCAGGATCCCAGGCCCTCTCCGGCCCCGTTCCCACCCTGGGAATGCACGTTTTCTGCTCCACTTCACCCAGACAAAGACTCTCCAAGTTACACCGGTCACGATAAACTTCTAATGCCCGTTTTGCTTGCTCCCTAATTAGTTATGGAAACAGCTCTCTTGTAAGTCTCTTGTAAGGTGGAACAGAACAGGCACAGAGAAAAATGAGGGAAAGTCAGCAGTGAAATAATTTGGCATACGAGCCAGCTATGCAGGGAACAATTTTTGCTTGCATTCACTTGTTTCTTGTCTTTTTCAAAGAGTGTTTTTTTTTCCAAGAGGAATGTGTTTGTTACAAGTCACACCTATCAGTAAAGAGGTGGCCCCTCCATCCCCACTGCATTACCTGTGTCAGATAACAGCCGGGGGCTCCTGCAAACAGCTCAGTAGTGCCTTCGGGTCGTGGTGCAAGGCTGGATCCTGCTTCCTGGTGGGCATGTGGCAATGCGCTGCTGCCAGGCCTGCCCCGTGGTGCTGAGCTCACACACCTGGAGGGAATTGTTAAATGCAGTGCTGGCAGGTTTAGCTACCAACAAGAGTGGAAATCAGAGGGTAAATCCATGTGGACCTGGCCACAATTGTCCGCATTTATAGCAGACTGACAAAAATTGCAAAGCCATAGATGGAACTTTAAAATCTTTAGGATTTTGGTTTGTTAACTCAATAAATATATACGTTGCAAGCAGCACCAGAAGTCTGTAATACAACATCCCACTGGCTGAAAAGTTAGACATATGACCTATGGATTAACACATCACTGTAAGTCTAAACACAGAAACAAAGAAACAGCAAGACTTAGAGGAAGTTAAATTGGTTAATAATCCTCTTTAAATATTGGTCTATTAGTCTTTATTATAATTGGTTTGGTGGTGATACCTGGACAGCAGCTTTGCAAAGTAGATGCTGTACAAGATGACATCTCTTTTGTCAGGCAACTTAGAGTCCAAATAAGCGAGACAGATAACTGTAATGAGAAGGGACAAGTGCTGCCCCATTCCTCAGGCAGGGAACTGAAGACAAAAGATGAGGAGGTTTCACCCATAGATATCATTGTATTGGCATCAGAGTCAAAAACTATTTCAGATCTGGTACCCAACTGACATTGTTCTCTTTACCTTGCACTTCCTTATTGCAGTGACAGCCTGGGTGCTGCACGGTCATCTTGTGGTGTCATATACCAGTGATGGAGGCAGATGGATAGAAATAATTAGAAATGATGATGGTATAGCACTATACAAAAGCTTGAAGTAAACCATTGCCATTAAGGCTTGCACTTTATGCTGCTCTGCAACCAGGTCTGTCCATTAACTCCTACTGCCTTTACCAGGGCTTTAAAAAGCAAAAGGTCAAGTAGGAAATCCTCTGTTCATTCTGCTCTTTCTGTCTAATCATTGTGCACTTGAAGGAGTGTGCCTTTCAATTCTTGCTTATATGAATTTGTGACACGATCTATATTTGTGTGTAGGAAAATGTGTCATTTAATCCCAAACAGGACACAACCGAAGGGTTACCTCTGACCTGAGATGCATCTGTTCACATTCACACCACTTCTGAAAATCAAGAGCCTGCACCTACAAGTGCAAAAACTCACTTTGTTCTGACATGCTTTATTGGTCTTGTAAAATAGAAATTATAAAACAAAGGGGAAAAGGTCGTAGTCATGCATTCACTGAGAATTATTGACACAGACCTGGCATCAGAGGCAGTCAATCAGAAAGATCCATTTCAGTCTGGAGGTGTAAAGATTATTTTTATCATAATTTCTCCTGTGTGGATTCAAGATACTGCTGGAGGAAGGGATTTCACCCCAAGAGACAGTTTGCTGAAGGAACCAGAGTAGCTCCAAGGTCAGGGTCAATCCTATCTCATTACCAGGACATCTAGCAGGGGTTTTTCACCATCGTGATGATCGCATTTTCTAAATAAAAGTCAATAGCATCATGGTGAATATCGGTTATTCTAAGTAATGAGGAAGTGACAGCTTAGGAGAAATATTTAAGTAACATTCAGGTACAAAGTGGTATTGCTGTATTGTTATGGGTAAGGCTGTTAATTTCATTGTAAGTCTGTTAATTAAAAAAAATAAAAAATGAAAGCATCAGAAATAAAACATCTTGAAAGAAGATTCTTTTTCAACATTATAAAAGTCACCTTGCCATTCTTGCCTGTGATTTCAGTGCATAAATATAGACAGCTGAGATCCTATCGCAAGCCCCGCTGTAGTGTTCCTTATAGGAGCAGGGTCTTAGGTTTGACTGTTTTTTGTTGCTTCATTTTAGGGCATTGCTCTGTGTTTGCATAACATCAGAATGGGGAAGCACACAATCTCATTGGGTGCCTAAAGCCATGATTTAAACAGTGTTAAACCTAATCTGTAGTTAAAAATAAATAAATAAACAACCCACAGGAATCTAGATTTGATTACACTTACGAAAAGCTTATTTATTACTAACAAAAATGGCAATATGTTTTCCTGTTGGGAAAACACAGGGAGAGGAGAGATGGGAAGGGCAGCATACACACTGTTTTAAAGGAGAAAATAGATTTAAAAATATAGCATTATGGAGTATGCATTTTAATACAATACTTAAAAGTCTGGTTTTGCAATTGCAGCATAGAGAAATAATAAGCATCCACTTTTGTGACAGAATGGAAGTAGGATTTGTTTCTGCTACTCATATAAAATAACGCTTTCTGCATGCACCAAACTCTGCAGCAATGACACTGATGTAATTTTTTCTTTATAGCAAGTTCAAACTAGGCCTAGGGTCTTCCTGATTGTGCTTTTGCTCCATGGGTTCAAACCCGCCTCAAATGTCGGAACTGAACTAAAAGCTGCAGCGTTATGCTATTGCTGCCACGGGTTCTGCTGCTTCTCTGGAAGTTTGCAGGCATTTCTCTACAGACATACTCAGGTCAGTAGCTTTTAATAAATAAGTAAGGTGGCTATCAAGTAGAATAGAACAAACAGCCCGAGAAATGAGTTTAAATACAAACATTGCTTTCCACATATGCTGCAACTGCTAATGTGTTAACTAAACAGAAGAAAATATATTTTAATTATTTATCCTTAATAAATGAACCATCTGAATAATAAATGTGCTCCGTAATCCTTGGAATGTTTATTTAAAAAAATAAAAAAGGCTCTTTTGCAAAAGGAAGAACTACATGGAGGGTGGAGAGAGAACCACATCTACTAAACCAGCATTAAAAGCCCAGGCAAGGCCAGGCAGCTCCAGTGCTGATTTCCACCACCCGTCTGCATTGCCCCTCATTACCAGTGTATAACATTGTCATTCCCATTTACGAATGCAGACTGGAACAGAAGCCTACATCTTCTAACACTTAGAAAATATGCAAGTAGTTCCTCATCTCTGATATCTGAGGCTTTAACAGTGAAAGCCCCTGCTTTTAAACTCCCTGCTTTTGTTATGCTCTTAAATTTTAATAGACATTGGCCTTACTTTGGGCTCCATGAAAGGCTCACAATTTTACTTGTTATTTCAGAAAGCAGTATTTTTTTTAAATGTATTATGAGCCTTGCTTGTTTTTTATAACATGAGATCGCTAAATAAAATCATGTTATATGCAAATTAAATCACACTCCATCACATAGAAGTAGCCCTTTGATGGACATGTGTATAAAAGACTTGTGTCTGGCAGAAAATGAAGAGGGCGATTCGGGAGGAGATATGACTGAGTTCCGAGCTAGCGGCCTGTTACGGTCGTGCTCCTGGCTGCGCTTTCTTTAGCATGAATTATATAACAAGTCGTGACAGCACATTCTCTCCAACAGTCCTGCAGTACTTTTTGCAAGATAGGGATCTTCTGTCTGAATTTCTTCCTGACTGATTAGATACCACCTACCTAAATTCCCCATAAAATTTGAGTTGGAGATTGCACTCTTCACTCATCACGGACACAATGATTTTATGCACAGCAGTGTGCTGAATCTCCAGAAAGATAAAGAAAGCAACATATTCAGGACGTCTACTGATAGAATCCACAGCCAATTGCTCAACTCTTTATCAGTGTTTTTATTGTTTTCCTTTTAATGAAAGTAGGATTCTCACTCTGTTTTAACATTTACCAATGAGATAACACCTGCTAGGTGTTTGCCTTTTCATTTTCAGTGGTGAGATGAAATGCAGAGTACTGTTATACTTCTTTGCTGCTATCTGTTTTGGATCTTTCATTTAATATATTATTTTACGTGATTAAATTAGAGTTTGGAAGCAGAGATATTTTTTTTTTTTTCTTTTTCCCCATAGCAATAATGAGATTGTCAGCAGAGTACAAGCAAATGAGTGTATCTCTTACTAATTTTTAATGAGTGTAGCACAGGGTTTTAAATTTGACATCAGGTCTAAATTGGGAAAAATACAATACAAGGTAAAAATTAACATTAGGAATGATGAATAAATATTTTGCTTACAGCCAAGACTTAATGTCAACAAACTTAAACCAGGAACACTGTGAGTAATGTCTGTTTATTTGTTTAACTCTTGATCTATAAAGGAATCCTAGTTTTAAAGCAAACAAACAAAAACATCACTGTTGTGAAAGATTTTCTTCCTAGCCCAGATAATTTTGCAGATCCGAGGCCAGACATGGTTGGGCTCAGTCACCAGTGGGTCACTCAGACCAGCGGGACAGGGTCTCTCATAAAGGGCAGGAACTGGTAGGTAGGGAAGCACCAGTAATGATGACTTGTTAACTCAGCTCATTAACAGCCAGGTTACTGAGCAAAATGCAATTGTGACAGCTGTCAGGAAGTGTTGGCAATCTCATATTTACATTTAAATGCTTTGTTGTTTGTTCAGGTAAGATGCCATGTTCTGCCATTGCCCCCTTCTTCCTGTTTGCTCCCCAGTCTCTTTGTGAGAGTGTTCTCAGTGTCGTTGAAGCTATTGAATAGGTAACAATCCTTCTCAGCTCTCCTATTCTCCCACATTTGAGCCCCAGAAGCAATAAACCAGTTTTATTTGGCTGTTAGTAAGAGACCGTATGACCAGAGCTGCCATGCTGGGCCATGGGGCCTAACTCAACATATGTGATGTGCAGCCTTACCCCGTCAGAAAGGTGACAGATCAGCACCTGTACCATGGCTTGCATCAAACGGAGAATGAAAAGTTAACATAGGGTGGCTGGCATGAGTGTGTAATGCTCTCTTCGGATTATTAGATCATGAAATTGGTGCTGCTTTACAACCAGCTGAACTAGGGTCTTTCTTTGTGACCAATTTCTTCCATAGTCGGAGATGCAAAAACGTGGTCTTCTGGAACACTGCGTTAGCTCTGCATGGCACGGACTTCATGCTTGCTGAACTTAAATGGCAGCACTTTAGACAACCTCAAATATTCAGAGGAAGTAAGGACGTTAGCACGCCATCCAAACTGCAGCAGTTTCGGTTTTGGAAGCAAATGCCATCACCTGAAGACACCGTAGGCAAATTCTCTAACTCTTCAAAGTGTTTATTTCTTTTTCCTCACATTTTCTCCTTCAAACCAACAAATTTTCTGCTAAGTTCCATTTTACAGGACATGCATTCTGTAAGCAGCATGGTAGAGATGGAAATTGGTAGCCTTTTGTGAGGGTTATAGCCCATGTTAATTCATGATGCTTTTCTGTCAGCTTTGTACAGACTTTAAGCAAGATGTGAATCCCTGTAGGGATATGAATATAGCAATTTTAATGCGTGGAGGGGGAAGAACATTAAATATCTAACATAACCTTTGAAGCCTAACTAAAAATGCAATTTGGCAAATTTTTACAAGTACTGAAGAGAAAAATGACACCATTTCTATCTATCCTGAGTGGCCTATAGGGCCACTCTAGCCCCCATAAGACTGCATAACAAAACTTGCACAAAATCTGCTTTTCGTGCCCTTTGTCTTCTTTATAAGTTTTTCAATTCTCATACCTTCTCCCACGAACTTTTAAATGAACAACTAGCCTTTCTTCTTCACCCTCAGTATTCTCCATATGAATCAATATGCTCCTACCATTCTCTAATTTCTGTACATTTTCTTTCTGAAATTCTAAAACAAAGTCTTAGATTCTAAATTAAGGTAAATTGGCATACAACTTGTGAGTTTGTAACAAACATCTGTCATTGTAAACTAATGCTTAAATACCCTCTATTTATTCATCAGAGAGCCATCACAGATTCCCATTACCAATTCACAACCTTCAAAATGTAGAAAAAAAATAAATGTAGAAAAAAAAAATAATTAAAACAGAACACCTCTTCAGGAAGCTAATATTCTAACACACAAATACAGTCAAAGCTTGGAATCACTATAGGACTACTAATATCCTTGTAGCTGCTGGCTTTCCAATTATTCAATTGCTGGTTTATACTAGACTGAACATGAAAAATGATTTGGCTAAAGATTTTCTAGTCACTATAGACCTTCCTCCTCAAGGTAAATTTGAACCATATACTTTCTATTATGTTCTTTATTTTTTGATTGATAATATTTTTTAATTTCCCACCTTTTCCTCCATGTCTGCTTTCTCTTGATTATTATAATCAGATAATCTTATACATTTTATATTTTGTTTACATTCTTCTAACTTCTTGATGGTAGCCACTTTAGATTTTATTGTTTGATTTGAGCTGCAGAAGGCTCTTGCATGTAGACTGATCACTTAGCAAGACCTGATATTTACAGAAGGTAATCCTTTCAGTAGGAACCTAGATGAAGATTGCCATCCAGACATACGGAGCTTGAGTCACGATGGAAAATCAGAAGAACCTAGGTGCAGTGAATCAGAGAACTTATGCTGTTGAGTTTTTGTTTGTTTGTTACTTTCGTTTTGTATTTTTTTCACCCTCCAGATCCTAGGAATAATATGAAGAAAAAGATCCAGACAACATATCTGCATCACTGGAAATTGAAGTAGTTGGATACTCTTTTCCAGCAATACATCACGTTGCGCAGTTGCATCATTCATGGCTTTTACTGTTCTAAACGTATTGGTTTCCTGTGCACTAAATGCACTCTTGTACGTAGGAGGGAAACTATGGGATTTCTGTGGTTCTAAACAGTGACCATATCACAAAACTGAAGAAAAAATGGATTGGAAACAAGTTGTTGCTGAAATACAATGATTTCCAAAGATGATAAATAATGGAAAAAATTACATCAGAGAGATTCAGTGCTGAAATACATCCACATAACTATCCACATGAATCTGAGAGCTTCAACTTTAACAAAAAATCATCTGAAACCAAACAAATGAATTGCAGTTGAGTCTTTATGAAAAATGATTTTGAGAGGCCCAGAGTGACTTCAGAGAGGAATCACATATACAGGACAGAGATAGCAGATTTATCATTCCAGGAGGTGAGATGAATTCTTAAAAATATAACCATATCCATCTGGCTTGCTGAACTAAAGGAAGTAAAACCACTGAAGAGTTCAAATCCTAGAACAATTCCAAATGCAGCACTATCCCTTCAGCATAGATTTAGGTAAAACAATATTTTTCTTACTCACAGGAAACTGTAAGACATCCAAGGACAAATAAGCAACCATTTTTGTCAGAGAAAAAAAAAAAAAAAAAAAAAAGACCTTCCCATCTGAAATGTTCACAGTGTTGCTTGATAACCGAAATGGTAGCTAAAGCCATATTCTTCATATGTCTTGTTTCTCCATAAAGGGTTGGAATTTCCATTCAAATGTTGTAATCATTCTCAATTTCCCAAAATGGTAAGTTTTAGCATAGAACTTGAGCAAGAAACCTTTTCCTACACATGAAGCAGTTCAGGGCAAAACATCTGAAAGGAGGCAGAAAGGATTCCACTAGGTGCATTTTCTGAGCAAAACCTGCCTGCCTGACCAACACTAACATCAGGTTAAGTGGTCACTACCAACAGATGCCAGTAACCTGGAGAAACAGTTCATTGAAACACAATGCATCCGACCAGTCCCATTCTCTATCACTCTCTTCACTGCTAGAAAATGTTTATTAGCTGCTGCATAAACGAGGTTAAAGGACTTATTATTCCCTTTTCATCCACTCACTTTCTGGCTACACAACACAGGATTTTGGATTAAGTGTATTTATTTTTTCCGTAGAATATCATTAGTGGAAATGCTCTGGTTTGGAAAATAATGTTTTGCTACAGTTTCAGGGAGCGTGTTAGTCTTCCGAGTAATTGAGAATTTCCTATTCTGAGGACTGCAGGTTTCAGGCAAAGCTTGTGCTAGGCAATGAATTCAAAATGAATGTATTAGCCCATTAAGTGCCTCAAATACTACAATAAATAGACTAACAAAATAAAAAGGAAAAGAAACAGAGCTTCTTCTCAGAGAGCTGCATTTTCTTACAGCTCATCAGAGTCTTGCCACAGAAACTGCAAATTTCCCAGTGAAATTTCTTATCACCAATAATCAGTAGACAAGTATCACTTAGCTGTAGCCTAACACAATTCACATTTTTATATCATCTATCACTGGCAATGAGAAAGCAGCTTCTATGTTTTAGTAGCTTAACAGTTAGGAAAGGGCCACAACTTAGTTTTGATAATATGAAAAAGTATTGTCATACAAACATTATTCTTCTTCAAAAGCTCTTAGACTTTGATAGTTACAGATTCATAGATTAAGCAAAAGATGTGATTAAATTACCAAAAACACTAAGCAGTATGAAATTACTTCAGATGTCCATGAATCAATAAAGAGCATTCTGTGCCTTGACTAGGTTAAAATTGCCTGTTAATCAATAGCAATGATTGATTTTCCTAAAATGTTTTTTAATAAGTACATTGTTATTGTTGCCTACTGTCATTGGAGGTTTGAGATGCCAATAATGCTCCTGATAACCATGCTCTGAATGCAATTCCACTCTGAAAGAGAAAGCAAGGCTCACAGCTCCTGTTCGAGAAGGCCACCAGCTCCTTCCTGTCACAGCGGCTCTTCCCACATGAGCCCCTAAAGCATCCACAGGACGCCTTTGGGCAGCAGCTGCAAAAATGCACAGAATCATCACCTCTACCACACTCTAGGAAGGCCGCGTAGAAAAGGAAGTTAGTGCACAGTTGCAACAGAACAAATTCTGCTCTGACCAAGGTAAGAGGCTGTTTTCCATTCCGGTTTTGAGACATTACGGTGCTTGGGAGGCAACGTGTGGTGGGGATGCTAGGTGTAGAGACAAGAGTTTGACCACACACAAATTACTTTGGTTTCATCTGGACTCACTGGTAAGCAAGTCAAAAAGCACTTCTCCCAAGGTTGTCATTTGGTTTAAATAAATAGCATCACATCCCGTTGGGCCAAGCAAAGGGAGCAACTGAGGATCTAGAACATTCAGCACAAGCTTTCTGTTTGTCAGCTGTTCCTGCCTTTAAGTAAACCAATTAGTTTTATCTTTTTATGGTTTTACTGCACATCAATTACATCGAGTGTTTGATTTTTTTTTAAATAAGTGCAAGATCAGCATCAAACTAGATACTAAAATCATTAAAACAAAAAACATTTAGATAAAATTGAGTTAAGAATGAAAAAGAGCATTTACATTATCATTTTAGTTTGGCCTAGGTGCACTTTTCAAGCAAAACTGTCGTCCCAGCCTGCCATGCCTTGTTCATGCTGCGGAGCAATTGCAGAGTACGTGAACTGGATTCTTGACAAATGGCATTAAAACAGAGGACGTGGTCCTCTGATGGGTGACCACACCTTGTGCACTCCAGTTCTTAATGGTTGTTCAGTCCATAGGACTGGGGCAGTGTAAAACTGAAGATTAAACTATTCATGGACTATGTATCGTGAACAAGTGGACAGAGGTTTCTCAGCAGCACAACTTTCTTTGTTAGACCTCCTCCTATTGCACAGCATTCCTTACTACTGTATGCAAAACTCAAATGTGTTTTACTGGTATGTAATTGATTTCACATGTCTCTCTGAAAATCAGCACCAATCTGGTAAGTGTTGTGCGTTTTTCTTGAAATCAAATAATTTAAAAACCTGAAAGTAGACAACTAGGAAGTGTAGGCATTTTTGCTATTCTAGGATCATTGTTGGAACTGTCCATAGACCTCTTTCCCCCATTTTCCTTGCCTGAGGAATTATTTCTGGGGGCGTCATGCAGAAAGTCCTACTTCTTGGATGTTGAGTTTGCACTTACATTTTTCTCCTTACATGCACAATAATAGTTGTGCGTGTTTTTGACCCTTGCTGTACAAGGTGCTGTCAAATATTGGTCTGATTTGTTTAATTGGTTTTGCATCTTTGCTCTGGCACAGGGATTTAGCAATCACATGGTGACAAGCATTTCTGCATTCTGTATAACTTAAATACCTTCCTAGCACCTGGACAGTTTAAATGTGTACATATGAAGTTCACATTCTGCAAACCTTCAAGTGATTAAAACTTTATTTCCAAATGTTTGCAGGAGTTAAATAAAGTCAACCTGAATTAAATTTTCAGTCCAAATGAATAATGGTAAAAGAATTTTTCTAGTGCTTATCCAGCTTTGCCCATTTTGCCTTAGTGAACCTCAGCAGGTTAGCATGTAGGCAAGGACTCTGCTATCAATTTATTGTATATATTTTATGTCCTACATAAACATAAAGGGATTTGGTGTGCATTTGCAGAAGAAATTAATCTCTTGGGAAAAAAAAAAAAAAGAAAAAAAAAAGTTAAATTAATTATGAAAAGGCATTATTAAAAAAAAAAAAAAAAAAAAAAAAAGCCAAGCTTGCAATAACTTGACCAGTACCATAGCCTTTGTTATAGCCTTTGTTTAAGAAATTATATGCAAGTCACTGTTTTGTTCCTATCTGTATCTGGTCATACAAATTACTCTTTGACAGAGAGCTGATATCTCACCAAAAACCATTATAAAAACATAATTACTACTTCTGCATCATTAATCTGAAAGCAATATGTTTCTGCATAAATGGAAGTGAGTTAGGAAGATCTGCCAGTCCACAGTATCTCAGATGTACAATAAAACTGTTAATTAACAGAACTGAGACCTTTGCGAGGCCTACATAGTGTTGTAATCTCCATAAAAAATAAAAAGCAAGAACTGGGGACAGGTTGTAATTCTGGACATGCTACCACTTCTCTGGGAATTCTTTGAGCACGAGGTATCCTACAGCGTTTTCCTGAGATAGCTGTAGCTATCAGTTTCCTGCTCTTTTCTCTTCTCACTCAGGTTCACCTGAAATGGGAAGCAGGGCAAGAACTCCTTGCCCCATTTGTTGTCACTCAGATGCTCAGTTTTCAAGCAATATACTCATGACTGAGTAGTTTCCAAGGAAGACTAAATGCATATTTTTTCCCCATTCTTTTTTTTTTTTCCTTTTTAAAAACATTTCTATTATCCAGTATCTCCACAGTATTTATTGAGCAAGTTATGTATAAATGTGGGTTTGTGATTAGTCTTGAATGTGCCCCAAATGCTGACTTGTAAATACAGCATCCTTTGATGGCATTGCACGGTTCTGTGTTTTTCAGATTAACAAACACCCTAAAAAGGCATCTGATGAAGTAGCGCAGGTTAACAAATCAACTATCCAAAATGACAAATCAGACAGGAATGAGAGGAAAATTTAGGAAAACTGAAGCCAAGGAAAAACAGAGGTGAAAGTTCTGCAACATTTTCCAGATCAAAGACATCTTTATATGTGAAAGAGCTGTAAAATTTGACCCTGAAGAGAGTAATAGTACACTAAGTTTAGAAAATAGTTGAGAAGATGTAATATCGAATGTTGCCAGAGTCTTCAAAACATTTGTTCTGTGGAAAAGGTGCTGTGCTGCTTTCTCTGCTAAATTGTCTATAAACACATCAGCTGTATTGCTTGTAGATCCTTGGGGATGATAATCTTGGGCACAAGTTAGAAGGAAAACTATCCAAAGATGCTCAGATCTCATGCACCCATTGTTACCAGGTATATGAGAGCTCTAATCAAGCAATAGGGGAATTCCTACTGAAGAAACTTGAGCTGATCTCAGAGTTAAGGGGAGTTGGGGCAGGGAAGCGATGCTGATTCCACACAGCAGAGCACACACTGCTTCATCTTGTGTGTACCAGGAAGGGGAAATTGGTTTGAATTTGCTGGGCAATCACACAAGAAACTCAAGTGAGACTCGCTAGATTATGCAAAAAATAGTGACAGCATTCATGTTAGAAATTCTGTTTTGCAAAACTAAGCATTGCTCATTTAAGGCTTCTGAGGAAAAACTGTTTTTTTGATTTTAATGAGAACTATATTTAATTTTTAGACTTTAAATTCTCACAGCACCTCAGAGTAGGACAAGCAGGACAGAAAACTGAATGGTACAGTCCCCCCAAAAGTGATAATCCTGTTTTTGCCCTCCAGTTACTAATATATAAACTATATTTTATCCCAGATTATTAATTACTGTCCTTACAAAGGGCTCTATTGTAACAAAACCATTTAATCTGTAGCAATAATTTATTACAGCACTATGAGTAGTTAAAAAAGAAAGAGCTCATTTCAGACAGAAAGAATCAACTACCACTGGTTTTCTTGAGTTTTGCCTTAAAACCTAGTGTCCAAAGGCTTGGAGTAAAACTTTTGGTGAGTCCAACTGGGCCAAGAAATCAGATCCCTAATCCAGTTTGAATTAAGTCACGTATATGAAATACAGAATAATAAAGTTTAAACCTTGGTTCTCAAGACCACTTTTATTTTTTATTGAACTCATTCCATATATTAACGGCCATACTTGGAGCTCTCACTGGACAAACTGGTGACTTGGCCTCCTGTAAGAAGTTTTGCCATGAATCATTTGTAACCAGGTACTTTGGGGTGCAAAGACACAGACCGAAAAGCTGTGCTCATCAGTTCAAGCGCAGAGTGAGCAGGGGATCTCAGTGTTCTCAGCTACAGTCCTAATTAAAATATGTTCAGGAAATGAGCTCAGGCACTGGCCAGCTGGTCAGCCATTTGCTTGACCACTTGCTTGCTCCCTGGCCCCTTGCTGGCTGGTGCCAAGTCACAGTTCCCCAAGCTGTGAGGGCACAGTCCCAGGACTACCGTGTGCCAGGGATTGTTCCCAATAGCCAGTAGGGACAACAGCTACAGGTAGAGCAGAGGAGATGTAGTGTCAGCTGCACTGTGGAAGGAATATGGGTATTTCAGATGTAATCAAGGGATTTTGATTTTATTTTAATTTTTTAATCCAGAGAAATCTTGGCTACTTGCTATTCTGTAACAAAAGATAATATTATATACAGCTGTTTTCTGGCTTACACCATATTAAGAGGTTTTTCTTTTTCTGTGTTTAATCTGATCTGATACTTCCTCTGAGTTTAAGCCTTTACTAATTTGCTCAGTGTTCACTATGCTTACTGCAGCTAACGAATTGCTTTGCTCTATTTTCCTTTTATCTGTTGCTTGCAGTGCTTTTGTTCCTTGTTCAACTGCTTGGGCTGTACATGGTATGTTCCTTTAAAGATATTCAAATCACCAAATATGAATGTTTTTCAAAGCTATTTACTGTATATGTAACAAGTTAATTATTTCAAGACACAAAAATTCACAATTTTGGCAGAAGAAAGGAAGATTTAGAAAAATAATATATGAAATGTAGATGTACATTACTGAGAGGAAGAAGCGTAGGCATGTCAGCACATGGGCTGCTAAAAAAGGGGTTGATAGTATTGGGATGCATTTAGAAAAGAATGTCATACTCAAGTTGATTACTTTTTCTCCTTTGAACAATCTTTACATTAAAGTCAAAATATTGCCTACATTATAAGTCACAGATCAATCAGAAGAAAGAAAAAAAAAGAGATAAGAGATCAAATGAACAAAAACTATTTTGAAGGAAAAGGGGGAGGCATGAATTGCCTTCACAAAATTCTAGCAAAATCAGTGAACAGTCTCAAAAATCAGTGATCACACTACAGTCAAGGTAAAAAGGCACATGCAGACTGGAGACACATTTCTATCAGCAAGGCCCACTAATACAATGCTAATGAGGAACTTTTGTACCTAATTGTTTAAAGTAAAATACATGTAAGCTATGCATTCAAAGATGGAGAAATCTTACAAGAAAATCCTCATCACATTCTTGCCCTTACAGCCTGCCTCCATAAACTCTTTAGGGATGCAGGAGAATCGGAACCACATTGTTTATTAATTATACTACGGTATTTTCTACAGAAAGATTTCAAAACATCTTGTCATTTAATTAAGTCTCACAGTAACTGTCTCTCCAGAAATGTATTAATAACTTTTACAGAAGATTTTTTAATAATAACAGGTTTCAGTGCCCTGAACACAGCACACTCACCATGGAACAGAAAAACTGTTCCCAAGGGGCAGAGGAGCAGGAGGGCAGGAGAGCTACCCCACACTGCTTCTTTGCAGCACTGGGAGGATGGATGGTAGCCCTTTTCTTTTTTTTTTTTTTTTTTTTTTTTTTTTTTTTAAATGGAAAAAGCTACCAGAATGTCTAGAGAACTGAAAAATATGTTTTGCACAGATCAAGTAGAAAGTTCAATCTATTAATTTTGTCAAAACACATCAAGTAAATCTGGAATCAGTTAGATAGAATCAAGATAAGTAAATTACCAGGCCATTTAATTTAGCAGACAAAAATCACGAAAAAGTGCCAGAAGCTGACACTAGAAACAAGATGAATTTTGTTTTTATTGAACGAATTAGTTATTGGAGCAGATTACCAAGAAAGCTGAGGAATTCTTCAACAGACAACTTCTTTAACATGAGACCAGCTGCTATACAACCAAAAAGAAACAAACAACAAAAAACAGCCTACTGGAAGCTGTGTATAGAAACAGAAGGTAAAATATTTAGCAGTTAGCTCAGCTAAATGATCATAATGATTTTTCATGACCTTAAAGACCATGAATTGCTACAAAGCATGTGAATTTTGTGCAGATGCCTCCTTATCTTGAAAATGCTAAATTGCATGGTTCTTTGCTCAGCCCTTCCTTTTTCAGAAGTAGCATACTTCTGAAACGACATCTAAAGGAAGAGAAACTTCACATTAGGGGGAAGATTGAAATTCCTGCTCTCTGGATGATATTTTTGTTTGTTTCTAAAATCAGTCTTTTTAAGTACTTTTTCTTAATTACCTTTTCTTTTTTTTCTTTGCTCTAAGTAATTAAATAGAGATATTCCCTTGGTCATCTTATTAGTCACACTGCTTAGCTCTGAGACTCACCCAGAAGAGTATGAACTTCTCAGTCCTCATAGCAAATCATTACCTGCATGACCAGCGAACAGGACAGCTTTATAAATAAGTGATGGAAAAAGTGAGGGATTAGAGCTTTCAGTCAAGCCCATATGGTTTAGAGGAGAAAACTGTGATGAAAACTGTGGTATAAGAATGCCGGTTTATAACCACCAAAGGTCATGCACCCAAGAATTCTCACACTGGTAGGTGGATGGACAAGAACATGAATACTATGAGTAATGCTTTGTGTGTGCGTGTGTGTGAAGTTGGATCAAGCCTTTAGACAGTGCATGCAACAGGGGAAAAACAGAAAAGAGGAAGAAAAAAGGAAAAAGGAAAAAAAGGAAAAAAGGAAAAAGAAAAAAGAAAAAAAAGAAAAAAAGAAAGAGAGAGAGAGAGTTGCTCTTTACCTTACCATCAGCAAATATTTTCAAGGTAAAGAGCTGCATTTGGTAGTCTCCACAGACCCCTGGGAAGTCAAAGCTATAATCCTCCTTAGCTAATGACTCTCCTGGGTACCCAGAGAGGTAGGCAATGGCACCATGAGCACAGAAAGTGAGAAGTTAGAATAATGGGACAAAATAAAAACTGAAAAAAATAAGTGAAATATAGGTAAACACGGATCATGCTACATTTTGTTTTGCCACAGTTTCTCTGATTAAAAAGGTAAGAATAATATAAGGATTACCTAATAAAAGTTAGATTAAAGCTTCTGCTATTTTTTGCCCTCCAAATCTGCTATTCTAAAGGAGGTGAAGTGCTGATAATTAAAGAGTCATCTTATCCAGGGCTATGATGAAAAGCTATATACAGATTTCAATTTCATATTATCTTTTTCATGTGGCAGTATCAGACTTCCATGCTGCGGGGGTGTCATGAATGCATATTAATAATTCAGTCATTTTTTATTCTCTGTGTTTTAATTTTGGTTAATATGATAATCCAGAAGTCAATTTTCTTTCAAATAAAATACAGGTGTTACAAATCTAAGATGATTGCAAAGAAATATCCTAAACCAAGCTACGTACAATCATTCAAATGCTTTTTCCATTTCCTATTTCTGAACTAATCTATCTAGAAATTATCTTGAGAAGACGGAATAATTACAGTTCCAATTTCTTTGTATTCCTGTCAAATACACAGTATACAGGTGATACTGCCCAGGAAATTAACTGTGGAAGTCTTTGCAGGTTCTAACTAATGAAACTATTCCCCTTGAGCCCTTGTGAACTTTGTTTTACAGCACAAAACCCAGTCTTCAAAGCAAGCAATTTTGTGGTTTTTCTTTCTTCAAGAAACGGTCAGAAACTTTTCAGTGTGTGGCAGCAGCAACAAAAGCAATTGATTGTTTTATCAAATAACTGGGCACAGCACAATAAATGGGTAAGGGGGTTCTCTCAGAGATGTACAGATGCACAAGTTTTTGGTAATGCATGAACACATCATCAGAAGTACGAGTGACCTAGGCGCTTGTCACGATATATTAGCGATATCCTGAGGTACCAGGTTTATAAGGAGTAGGTGACTAAGGGTGGCCGGTGAGCTCTAAGGACCTCTCCCTGTTTGGACTTAAACCACTCTCAGAAACGAGCCAATGGATATTTGCTTACTGGGTATTTCCTTCAACTTCATTCTACACTGGAGAGAGATGCTCTTGTTTAGAGTTCAGCTCTCACACGGAGAGAACTCAGACCAGCCTCATTCCCCTTAGCTGAAGGCTTACCACCACAGGTAGCCTGATGTAAGAGAGCTTTGAGGAAAATATCTTCATAACCTGTCTTTTACTGCAGGAAGAGCTGGAGGATATCTCAACAAGGTCTACATAAGGAGGAGCCAGAAGGCATAGATGGTCAGTTCCTGATACTCCACAGTCACCACATTTCTTTTGGTCTTACCTGGATGAAACACAGCAGGAAAATGGAAAGCTTCGTGTGACTACTTGAGAAGACATTAGTAAGAGATGCAGTAATGAGATTTGAGAATAATGAAACTTATTGTCAAGGTGCATAACATATCCTGACAGCTTTCGTACACAGTGCTTTTATGTTTATAAAATGGCCATTTCCCCTTGGCCTGTGTGACTGTCTCAGGTGACTTTTTGCACCAAATGATATGGGGATTCAAATCAAGAGGAAATGTTCAAATGATAAAGAGGGGGGGAAGGGGAAAGAATAGTATAGTAGTAGACGGGAGTATTGGTTGAGAGTCAGCTGAATATGAGCCAGCAGTGCGCTCAGGTGGCCAAGAAGGCTAACGGCATCCTGGCTTGTATCAGGAACAGTGTGACCAGCAGGGCTAGGGAGGTGATCGTCCCCCTGTACTCGGCTCTGGTGACACCGCACCTCGAGTACTGTGTTCAGTTTTGGGCCCCTTGCTACAAGAAGGACATGGAGGTGCTTGAGTGAGTCCAGAGAAGGGCGACGAAGCTGGTGAGGGGCCTGGAGAACAAGTCCTACGAGGAGCAGCTGAGGGAGCTGGGCTTGTTCAGCCTGGAGAAGAGGAGGCTCAGGGGCGACTTTATCGCTCTCTATGGGTACCTCAAGGGAGGCTGTAGCGAGGTGGGGGTTGGTCTGTTCTCCCACGTGCCTGGTGACAGGACGAGGGGGAATGGGCTTAAGTTGAGCCAGGGGAGTTTTAGGTTGGATGTTAGGAAGAACTTCTTTACTGAAAGGGTTGTGAGGCACTGGAACAGGCTGCCCAGGGAAGTGGTGGAGTCACCATCCCTGGAGGTCTTTAAAAGACGTTTAGATGTAGAGCTTAGGGATATGGGTTAGTGGAGGACTGGTTAGTGTTAGGTCAGAGGTTGGACTAGGTGATCTTGGAGGTCTCTTCCAACCTAGATGATTTTGTGATTCTACTCAGGAGAACAAATTAAAAGAAAATAAAGGCAGATCAGAATAAATCAAAACTTTAACAGAAGATTTTAAGATTTCCCTTATATTCCCCAGCCTTGTTTTTCACTTAAAAGGATATTCATCTTAAATAAATGGGGAAAAAGAAAAATGTTTAAAAGATTGCTACAAAATACAACAGCAATGTTCTGCAGCAAGCAAAATGACTATAACACCAGTCTTTGTGATAGTGCTGGGACTTTCTTCTCTGATCTTTGTATTACATCCTTAGGCAATGTTTTCTGCATTTGGCACAGGAAAATCAGAGTATTCTTCCTTCAGTGACAAAGTTGGGAATTTAGTTTCTTACTCCCTCAGCCTTTCCAGACAAGACAGCACTACATTTAATATGATCAATTCAGGAGCATCTCCGAGGTTCCATTAGCTTCAAAGGTTGCAAAACAAAGCACATAATCTGCCTACGTAATCTGTGGGCACCGACCATTCACTGGATGCTATGAAGAGGTAATAACTCTCTGGTACTGCAACTTCATGGCTTCTTTTTCACTAGGACAGAGTGTACTATTCCCCTATTTTTAGGCAAAGCCAAACCTTACATCCACTTTGAGAAATGAGCAATTTTACAAAGACAAGCTTAAAGTAAATTCACGATAAGAAAAGAGCATTACCAAGCCCTGAAAGCGAATGTCATTCTCACCTAAATGTATTTTGTCAGCCTAGGCCACAGCATAGTTGATCTTTACACAAGCACACTGCAGAAGTTAAGAATCTCTAAAAATGACACTTCCTATGTGCAGAAGGAGTCCAAGATGTTATCCCTACCTAATTCCCTGGGAAATGGGGAGAAGGCAAATCCAGAGCCCCATCCCACGTGTCTGCACCCTGGCTTACCACGAGGATAAGCACATGCTGGGGTCTCAGCCTGTGCTACAGCCCTGCTCCCAGGAGCCAAGAGCAGCCTGCCTCCATGGAGCAAAACTTAGCCCAGGTCTGCAGAGGGAGGTGCCACCTTCTAGACCCCTCCAGACTAGCTAAAACCACCAGTGGAGCCTGTTAGGCAGCATTACAGCAGTGCCTGTAATGGCACAAGTGTTTCCATTAATATTTTTATGTTTTATAATTAGATTTATGTATGTTTTCCTGACTGCTCATTTTAAAGTTTTCTTTCAGAACACTTCACATCTAAGCTGCTAACAATCTCTTACACCACAGCCCAGTGGAAACCCGCTCAAGCCCATGACTGGGCTGATCCAGAGACACTCTGATCATATAGGCAAACTCCCTGGAAATCCGTGGGGAGCTCTGTGTACAACAGGGAGAAGGAACCACACTTGAGACACACACAAGACAAAATCTGCTGTTTTACCAACTGGTAGGCTGTTGACTGATGGTACAGGATTTCTCATTGCCTGTAACAACATCCTACAGACTCAAAGATTTACTTTCCTGAATTTCCTTTTTAATTTTGTGTTCTTCATTCTAACTACACTGACTCTATTAAAACTACAATAAAGGCAATCACTCCTGTAGTGGTTATTAGAAATCATTATTTGCATTCAAGCCTCTTAAGGGTCTCTAGATTCTGCTTTGTGCTATGAAACCACAGCTGCAGGGAAGAGGTGGATGTCTTGAAAAATAAAAGTATTGAGAGACTTTTCCCTTTTCACCATAACTAATGCAAGGAAGACAGAAAGATGGAAAGATGCCTGAAAGAGAAATATCTTCTTGATATCAAAGACACAGAAATGGCTAATAGATATTTTGATTTCCGATAGAGATTTAATGTTGATACTTTGCTCCATATGAATCTAGATATTCACACAAACGTCAGCCCTCCATGAGCACCAGGATCCATTACTTAGTGAGCAGCAGAGAGGAAGCAGAAGCCTAATCTGTTTGTCAAACAAAATAATTTCCATGTTTAATTTTTTCATGGTTTATAAGAATCATAGCCATTTCAAGCAATGTGATAAACCTGCAGGAGTGTAAATCTGATTCCAAAGAGTAAAATCCAATAGGCTGCAAGTATCAAGCTTAGGAAAAAATATTTGGATAGAAATACATATCTTCGTTTCTTTATATTAGTAGCAACATTCTTATAACTGAGAATACTGAACAGTTTCAATCATAAAACACCATTTTTTACTAGATGATCTTTAAGGTCCCTTCCAACCCAAGCCATTCTATGATTTGCTTGTAATTCCCAAAACACCAACTAAACTTCTTGGCTTCAAGTTTTGCTGGGATTCTACTTCATAGGAAGTTCCAACAAAAACTCTTTAGCCTTTAAAGAAATAAATCCAAACATGATTCTATTTTTTTCTTCATTTTAAAACTTTCTCATATCTGTACTGTTCAGCCTCTGAACAGTTCTGTCTTGGAGCGTTTGAAAAGGGTCTGAGATGCACTTCTATTCATCCCCAATGAAATTTACTCAAGTCCATTTGAGAAACAGCCTGTGTAAAATTTCACTTTGCATGTGGGTGTTTTATACTTGTCATTAAAGCATGTAAGTGAGCTCTGAAGATTAAGCTCTGTGTACTTTGAGCAAGCTCTATCACAGCTTTTCAGGGGCTGACAAGGATTCCGCTTGCTTTGCCTGTAAGAGGAGTGCTGTGCTCGGCACGCAGCACAGAGAGCAAGGCCCCGTGACCCCTGTGCTCTCCAGTCCACCCCTCCACTGCGGGCACAGAGGAGGAAGAGATGGAAAACCCCAAGGGGAGTGCTGGGGAGCTGGCTGGGAGCAGGGGCTGCGGGGTGGTTGTGGTGGCCAGAGAGCCCTGAGAGCAGTGATTGCTAATGGTTTGCTGGCAGAGTAGAGAAAAGAAAGATATATTGAGATACCTTGTAATTAAAGCTATACTGTAATGTGTAGGAAACAAAATGAAACCCAGGCTAACCTAATTCCAGCATGTTCAAGCTTATTAGTGTTTGACTTGGAAACTGTAGGAATGTGATGGGCACATGTGGGAGCTTTTCAGGGAGCAAAAGGAACAAAAAAGGGCAGAATAGGAAGGAAGAAAGATATGATTGTTATTTATTAATCCTTAGAGTGGCTTGAAAGTTGCTAAGCACTGTAAAAACTCAGAATAAGTGACAATTCCTGTATACGTATTTAAACTCTAAAAACATATCACAAGCCAAGAAGTAAGAGGCACAGCGCTTAGCTCTGGCTGTGTCAGTGGCAAAGGAGTACTTTGATTTGCTTTATGGGCAATAAATAACAAAAACCCTAGAAGACACAGTAGGACTGACAAGACTGAGCAATCCTCACCAGACAGTGCACACGGCTAATGAAACATGTTGGCTCATTGCCTCCCGAGCTCCTCCACTTTACAGTGCTCTCCTGCACCTGAGCTTTCTTGGTTGAAAAAGGCAAAGGATGAAGTTATAAATCATAGGAAAAATATAATGAGTTTGGCACATCCTACATATTAATTCATGCAAAGCTCTTACAGAACTACTTAAGTGCCTAAAGAAATGAGCAAGCGGCATCTGCAAATTAATATTTCTTTTGCTGCAGAACATAACTTACATTGCCTTTCCAAAGGCAATGAGTCAGGAAGGGGCATGAGGCATGAAGGACGCGAATAATTTGGTCTCCTGCTACTCTCAGACGCAAAGGCATCTCCAAGCACAGGTCACCATTACCAACAATAGCAAGTAGAAAGCACAACTGAGGTAATGTTTGTTGATCTTGATTCCCCCTACAAGGAAAAAAAAAGAGGATTTTTGCTATGGTCTGAAGTGCACAGAATTGCATGCTCCCTTTCCCACTATTCATTCATGTTCCTGAAATAGCAACTAAGGTGAGTCTCCTGCTATCCTGAAAGGTAAATATACTTCCTTGTGCACTACAGCAGATAAAGAGCCATCACATTTTACTCAAGTTAACAGAAAAAAGTGTGGGTCTGCATAACAAGCTGAAAAAGTATTATACATTGCAATATAATTTTCAGTGATGTTATGTTAACAAACACCAGGCAAGATGACAGATACATCTGTTAACAGTATAATTAGACTAGATAACTTGTATTGGTGACTCTCTCTGTTAAACAAAACAATGGGTTTTCATTCAGAGGGGCACCTTGGAAGATTAATGGTAATAATGAAGCGTGAAATATTCCCTTCCTAGGGCGGTTAATCTGAGACAGAGGAAACAATCATTTCACCCAGGAGGGATAATCCTTTGAGGAAAGTTTTCAGTGAAATAACTTATTGCCATATATCATCCCACACATGTCGACAAAGAAACTCTGGGTGTTGTGCTTAATACAATAAAGGCCAACAAGCACAAGAAATGGAATAGATACAGCATAATACCAGGTACATGGTAACACCAGCAGGGGATAGTGGAGAAGGCAGGAAATCAGTGACAGCAAGCAATAGGATTAACAGCAAAGGAGGACAGAGAGCAGAAAGTAAACAATGAGCAGAGAAGATGGAAGTAAATGCTTAAACCAAGACAACGGGAAAAGAAAATGAGTATTTTAGGGTCAATTTTTGAAGCCTGCGCTGCCTCAGAACCTGCGGCACAGTGCAGCCAGCTCCAGGACAGGGTGGCCACAGGTGTTTCTTCAGCCATCTGCGCTTTGAATGGGCTCTAACAAGTAACACAGCCACAGGCAAGTCCATATGGATGTGTGTATATATGCAGAAGAAAAAGTAATATTCAAGGAGAAAAGTATTTTTGTTGTTTTTGTTTGTTTTCAGCCAAACCTTTTCAAACAAACGCTGGTGTCCTTAGGAAAAAACAAACAAACAAAAAAACCCCTTCATATCAACTCACTTGCAAACAGCCCTTCAGAATCTTGCTACTAAACACATGCTCCATCTTCAAAGAACACTCACAAGCCTTTCATTTTTGGCAGATAAGCCATTTGATCAATATTTTCAACATTAATCAAGGCTAAGAGCAATTTCATTTCTACTCTCTCCCTAAACTGCGTTGCGATCTACACAAGTGCACCCCTCTGTTATTGTGCTCAGGGTAAGTGGGTTTGGTTGAAGGGGACAGAAGCTTTCAGTAGTAACTAGTTCTGCTCAACCAGTAATGCTTCATATTTATCTTGCCTAAACATCAGTACAGCAGGAAATGCTAAATTTTCTCTAGAAATATAGTTATTTAATGGAGCTTTTTTTCTAAGTTGTTTTTTTAAATTGTAAGTGCCTTTTCATTACTTGAACTGATGACTGGTGTTGTCTTGATAATTCTTTTCTTCTGCAAGGTTTTATGTTCACAATATGCTCAGCCTGGAGCACTAATTAGAATCAGAAAACAGCTATACTCATTTTCTTTTCGCTGTCCATATTTATTTCATGAAGCTTCTTTCTCTCACCTAGGTCAGCATTGGTAACTTCCTTTAAGAAGTGTACCTAAGACAGTAACAGTGTAATGCTAGTGGGAAGCCAGCACATGTCGGAGGCCATCACGAGGCTGCCCTCAGCTCCACGCTTTGCCCCACACCAGGCAGGGAGCAGAACGCTCACACGCCCTGTGCCTCTCTTCTGCTTCCGTACACATTGCCCCAGGCCTGGAGCCAGACTGAACAAATAAAGCCATGAAGCCTAATTTTTATTTATTTATTTTTTTGTCTCCTTCACAGAAAAAGAAAAAAAAAAAAAAAGAAAAGAAAAAGAAAAATGGAGAAGGAGCCATGGCTGCTTTCTTCGCTTTTGACCTGGAAAGCTGGGCGAGCAGTGGGAGAGTCACTTCACACTGATTCAGTGATACCAGGAGGAAGGCACTTCTGCAGCACAAAGAAGGGGGGCCGTCTTACAAACTGAACTTTCCCAAGAGTTTTGCCTACAGCTTCTCCTTCCGCAGCATTTTATTTGCTGCAATCATACCGTACTTGTGATTAGATACTGTAGAGCTCAAAGGCAGAGCAAAGCCCAAGAGTTGAGGAAGCAGCAGAGCTGCAGTGACTTAAGCTTCCTTGGCAGGAGGTTCCAGGTATTTCTAATTGGACAGTCTCTGTAGCAAGAGAGAAATCAATTTAGCAGCTAGTTTGTTCTTTGGCCTTACTGACAATCTTACCTAAATGTGGTTCTGGCCATGCTATATGAACAGCTACAGGATGTTCTCACTAGCCCACTTCCTAAATTCGTGTCACACAGCAGTCAGTACTTCATTACTGCTAAGTAAATGAATATGGAATCAAGTGTAGAAAGGATCACACTGGGTATCAAACTCATTACCATATTTCCCTTCTTGAAAAAACAATGAGGCTTGACCATGGCAAGCTCTGTAGCAATCCCACAGACTTACCTTTGTCTTTTAGAGCACCATGTTGGCTCTGTCCTTCTGCATTAGACACTTAGAACTTCACATAACTGGTTTTGTACCCTTTGTTTCTTTCTCTGATGTTACAGCATAAATAAAAATTAAAATAAAAATTGAAAAAAAGTTCCCTTTCACAAACCTCTCCAGAGCTAACAGGACCTTACTGAATGCTATCTGCTGTGCAAACACAAATCTAAGACAATTTTATAGGGCCTGTTATTTATTGGTATAGCAGCTTCTTTGTTAGGAGATGGCATTATAATTATCTGCTTTTATCATTAACACTTTGAGGCAGTGATTAATGAAGGGGTGACAAATCACTGAAATGACCACCAGTTTAGGGCTTTCAGCAGTAAGGAATGTCTTTTGTATTTCATATCCCTTGCATGCATCATATTTGCTTTAGATGTCTTCTGTTCTCTTACACACACGCACATCCATAATTAAACACATCTGATCATAATTTATTCACACGACCAATTGCCAAATCTCTGTTGTTTAGTGTTAGTGCACATTAATTAAACTTTGGAAAGCAGTGGAACAAGAGACAAAATTCTAAATATCGTAGTAATATCTTTGTTTATTTATGTCTGCTCTGAAGCACCATTGAGCAAATAAAAACCATAGACATCTGCTTAATTTTGCCAGCCATCACAAGAGCAGGGGTGAACTGCCGGGGTCCTCAGCTAAACTACAGAGAATGGAATCTGAAAACTTTCAGGCCAAAAATGAGAAAAATGCTCTACTTTAAATAAAAGTTCAAGTACCCAGGTTTTGCTGGCATTGTGTTGCAGATGTGCAGGCACATCTGCAAAGATATCTCACCAAATCCAAAGCAAATAGCACACACAAGAGCACTGCAGACCACATTCATGGAAGGTGCTGAGCTGTACCAGAATGAAAAGCATATTGTGAGCATTAAACTACTGTTCTTCAACAAAGAAAACAGCCAGCTTCTGACACCATTTACGTAGAGAGCCTGTCACCACATTGTGTAAGTTTCACCCCATGGATAAGCATTATTCACCCCATACAGTTAGTTTATTTATCTCACCCTCCTGCTCCCATGCTCACAAAAACATACACAGCTTGGAGTGAGATCTAGCACACACCCCTCTTTTCTTTCTTCTCTTAAAAAAAAAAAGAAAAAAAAAAAAAAAAAAAAGAGACCATCACTTTTGGAAGGAATGAGTAGCAACTGTTAAAACAAAACAAACTCCCCTTCAAATCCAGCGTGAAGCAGCAGGCCAAAAGAAGAGTGAAGCTTAAATGACCTGATCTATAACCAAGGCTAGTTAGGATTCCTTTTGAGTAAAAAATAGAGAAGAACAACTGGCAAATGTCAGCTTCATTATCATGAACTCATTTTAGCAGTGAAACAAAAATTAGCCCTTCGATCTTTTTCTAACAGACCAGACCATTCTCTACCCTCTTCCCATTTCTTTTGAATAACTATCATATTATGGGAACACCTTTTCCCGTTAGTATTAAATGCACATTTCCATCTTAATGGCTATATGCATGCTTTGCACAAACACTTGATGTTTGAATAGTTTGGACATAATGCTGTGAAATAGTGAGTAGAACAAAGAGAAGCTGAGCAAAAAGAACATTGAGTTCAGAGGTAATTACTTCTGCAATGCTTACAATTTTTCACATTCTTCTTTAGAAATACTCAGAAAATGGAACATTGCGGTAGATATAAGAAATTCTGAAACACTTTTATTTTTTCCAAGTGTTAGTGCCGCTGTTTAAAGCCAAGGTAGTATCTTTCAATCCAGAGTCTATAATCAATGCTACAAAGAATACTGCTGTCCTCAACCCAGTAAATCCCAATAGGGGTTTTCCAAAATAATAAGTTAGTGAGAAGTCAGATCCTAACCACTTGCAAATTACTGAAAATAAATATAAATAAATAATAAAATACTCCAGAAAAGTTAACAGAACTGTGCCATTTCATGCCAGTTTGGGCTCTAGCACAATGCAATTTGACCAAGATACTATCCGACTATCTTTCTAGCCAACAGTTTATCACTAACATGATTTTTTTTAAAGTCTCTTGGCTAAGACACATGACCATTTCTCATCTTTTTTGTTTGTTTGTTTCCTCTCTCTCTCCTGTTTCTGGCACAGTTTTGGTCATTGGTTCTTTGACACCTTCCAGTAACCCCTTTCAGGCAGATCCCGAGACCAGGGCTTTAAGGCTGCTGTAGTCACGGCAGTCTCTCCCAGACATCACCCAACAGTTACGGCTCTCTGGGATAGTGATTGAGTACTGCACTGATCAGCCAGTTATCCCTATTAGTACTATCAAATTTAATATTTTACCATTTATGGAAAGACATATTGTTTTCGTGTTCCCAGCGTCTACAGGTACTACTCATAGGAGAGACTCTGACTGATCTCATCTCAGGATTAGTTTTCTGAATCCTTCCCCACATTCATTTGTTCATTTTTTTGGACAGGAACAAGACAGTATAGCTCTTAATCATGCTTACCTGCCTAGGGATTTGCATTGCTTATTCACTTTTAGTGAGCCAGGACTACAAAGACATCCCCATCCTTACAGCTGATGTTTATTGCTTCCCTAGTGTCTGCAAATATAAATACGAAGCCAAGTCTTTGAAGATTAAGATCTGACATCGACCATCACTCCCCAGAATCATACAGGGATGTACCAGCTTTGTGTATCTCACGTGAGCTTCCCAGTTTACCTAGCTGTAAAGGCATGCTTCAGCTGGCTTGAACCTCCAGTAGGCAGGTTGGGTTTAGAAATTCAGCTCCACACAGATGGGAAAAAAGATAGGAACTAATGTGCATATTTCTGGCAGCTGACCGGTAGCAGAGAGAAGGCATTCTGCCTCATACCTCATTCAGAAAAGATCCCTTGGTGTCAGTTGCAGTCAGCCAAGGCCATCAGTCACGTTGCTCGTGACCCCCAGGAGAGCAGCACGGACACTAAGCATCACATGAGGATTTTGTCCTGCAAAGGACACAAGGATTCCATTCAGTGACAAGTTTAAGATCAGAATACGTAGGATATATATAACAGCCCATAAGATAAGATACACTAAAACGTTAAATTTCACATTTGATAAAATGGAAATAATGATACTTTTTTTGCTCCATAGGGATGTTATGAAGCTCAGTTTATTCTTAATAAAGTTAAATGTGATTCGCTGATGCGCCCTATCAATGCCAAGTACTATTACCTCTAAATAAAACAATCCTTCAATGTCTGTTGCCAAAGTATGATTTATAGAACAAGCCACAGTGCAAGACAAGGGACAACTCTGACAGATGCAGATCACGGCAGCCTGTAGAACAAAGGGTGTTGCTGACACGGAGCTAGCAGCCTGCAGAAGCAGCTCATTGAGAAGGAAAAAGCAATGTATCGCTTAACAGCTGTCCTAACTTTATGAGCATGCTGCTGGATGCTAATAAGTATTCCAACATCTATCTTATTGTGCACAATGATTATCTCTACTACACCTTGAATGCTTGCTGTAAACAGATGCTTCCAACAACAAAACACTTCTCACTTTTCCTGGACTTGCAGATGCATGGATTGTGCTATTCCCCCCTCTCATGACAGCAAAGAAAGTCACAACAGAACTCCCCAGAGTTTCTTGAAGTTTCTTTTCTTCTGGCTTTAGTTCAAGGCAAGAGTAGATCATTCAGGTTATCTCCCTGAACATTCTTTTAAAATATTATTAAAAACATGCAGGACAACATTTTCCACTGTTTCTTACGAATCCAGGAAATACAAATGAGAACTGCTTGCTGGAATATATCTTATTGTCCTAACACAGTCAGTTCCTTGAATATGATGCTCAAATTGCAGTATCAAGATAGTTATAGCTGATATTCTATAAGAAAACAGATCCCTGATCCATCAAATACACCTTATGACAGAAAGAGAAAGGCTCACAATGATGATACAGTATTTATAACTACTACTAGAAATGAAAAATCCACAGTAGCCTAACTCGTGATGACACAGTCAGTAATAGCCCAATTTCACTGCTAAGCAGAGACACTATTAACTTGTGACCCAGTAAGTCAGCAGCTGTGAAATAATGTTTCCATTAAAAAAATGGAACATGTTGCTTATAAAATGTTTACACCCAGTTTACCAATTTGTGTAGTAATGATGCTTAAAGTATGTTTCTCCTGAATGGCTTTGAGATGCTAAATGCAAAACAAGAATTAGAGAGCTAGAAAATAGAGAGCAGATAATTGCTAACAAAAAAAGACAGTATCGGCATATTGCGCATACCCAATGAAATCCATATGGCCACAGCTATTCTCAGCTCTCTCTGTAAATTCCACTTTGTGCTTTCTTCTGAGTTTGTATGTTCATGTTTTTAATTAAATATCCTGCAACTGTTTGTGTTTCATGGCACAAAACTAGGCCACTGGAAACTCTGGGATAAATGAAGTCAATCAGCAATTGGCAGCTGAGAGCGTTGCTGCTGCCTGCAGGAGGAAAGGCACGCAACTCCCCTGCGGGTCCCAAGGGGGCAAGCACAAGAGGGCAGCTAGGAGGCAGGGGGCATAAGAGACAGATGGGGGCACCTGAAGTAGCGTCACTTCTTTATGGAAAGACAATAGAAGTATATCCTCCAAAATTTCTGTATGCAAGATTTCTTGCATTTCAAGATTAGAGAGTCCTAGCCTGAGGGGAGTTACCCAAGCGTGCTTAGCATGCTTCTGATTTAGTAGTGGGCTTTGTGGTACGTTTTAAGTCATAATATGCACAAGAACTCTTCTCATCTTTTCATTTATTTATTTACTATGTTCATGTCCAGTTCCTGCTCTGGAAACCTTATTTTCCCAAAGTTGCTGTTGTAGCTCCTCAGAAAGATTTAGCTTCACTAGGAACTAAAATATCACTTGTCAAAGACTAAATAGAAAAACCTCATTACTTTGCTGGATGAGGACAAAAAACATACATATAAACATTTGTTTTTCCTGCCAATTTTTCCCTTACTTTTTCCTTACTGAAAGAAATTAATCCTAGTGTTTTCTAATATTTCAAAAATCTAGAAGACCTAGGACTCCACCCCACCCTCAGAATAAATGAGTATCATACGATTGACTTAAGTGTTGGACTCCCCACTGTCTAAGTAAACCTTCGTATTTACTTCTGTATACTACAGAAATGTGGGGACAGGAATACAGAAATCTGTGCCTATAAAATTTTAAGAAAAAAAAAAAAAAGGATTATAAATTGCTAACATAGAAAATACTGAGAACATGGGCAGCAGAAGAACTCCTGCAGCAGAAGTTTGAAAATGAATTTGGGAAGAGCTTTACACATGCTTCATATGTAAGGCTGGATGTAACTATCATCTGACTGGGGGCACTGTACATCCACTCTGTGCTAGACAATAGGGAATGCTTAACATAGCAAAAACCCTGATGGAGAAACAAGAAAATCATATTGCCTTTTGCCCCCCCCCCAGGAAATCTGATTCTCACTGTATGACTAACTGCAATGAACTTGGAAAAGAGAAGGAATCTGGATTAGATCTCCCCAGGGCATCTGTTTTGATAGATCTGGATGGAAACTCCCGCTGATACCTGATGAGAAAGGGAAATTAGAAGCGTGCATCCTCTTGTAAACACACGCAAAATGGAAGGTACTTGGAGTGTAAGATATAGTACTCTGAAGCCCAATAACGTGAACAAAGATAAGAACAAGTTGTCCCAAGAGCAAGATTTATTAGCTGCTGTGAAAATTGCTAGCAGGACCTGAACTTCCTCAGATGAAAGAGGACTGAGAAAAGGTGTTGTTCTCCTGATCTTTGTCTGAGTTCACAGTACAGTCCGCTAATGAGGTTCAATTTGGAATTATGTGCCTGGCAACTTTTGAAGCCAAAAGCACAGATAAGTTACAGTTAAGGAGAGTGTTATGGGCAAGGAGGATGTATAGAGGGAACTTTGAGATAAGCAAAAGTCTTCCAATAAATTCTAGATTTATAAGACTGAAAAACATTTTTTGGCATGACATCTGATGGACATTGATAATAGAGCAGAAAATCCACCCCACTCCATCCTCCCCTGTATTTCCTAAAAAAGTTTCTCACCTAGTATGGCTTCTTGGCCTCAAAAGCCTTCTACAGGCACAAAGACAACCCTGAAAGCTTGACATTTGAACACTAGAACACCATTTGCTGTTCTTTAGGCCCTTGGATCCTACATGCACATGTATGAAAACAAGCATTACTCACTATAATGTCATATACATTGCATACAGAAGGAATCCTATTAAGACACTGCCTAGAGTTTAGTGCGTTAATAGCTCAGTGATACAAGATGGAAAGCTTGTGAGGGTAATTTGTAGAAAATGGCCACATGCCAAACTGCTGTGCAACACGTGACTAATGTCTTTGCTGATATCCCCATTTCTCTGCCAGTTTCCTGCAGCAAATCCCGCAGCAAACTGGCAGCTCCACTCAAGTGAATGAGGCTGAGATCATTGAGATCTGCTGGGAATCTGCCTCTTCTCAGCTCTGGGCTGCCACTCACATCTAAAACCTGCTGGCTGAGAACTAAGGTAGCACCGATCCATGTGTGAATACAGCCAGTCCAATTTCTCCTTCTGCCCCCCTAGCCCCTGGGTACAGGAATATTTCAAAACAGAGTACCCCTGAGCTTTTTTCAAGCCAAAGAAATTATGTTTCTATACAGCATCACATACAGCACCAGAAGGGACTATTTCTTCTTGAAGTAAGAACTTGAGGTGTCAGTATCACAAGGTCTTGATTAAGACACAGACAGAGGAAACAGGCCTGAGCAGAGGAATTTAGCTGGGGAAGATTTCTATATCTACAGTTACACAGCAGCTTCATGGCAAAGCTCAAAGCCACACACAGGCACTCTGAGGGAGAGTCCAGCCTGCTGCTCAAATCTCCTGGAGCCACATTCCCCTCTGGTCAATCCCTGAGGCAGCCAGGAGCAAAATCTCAGTACCCAACTAGCAAGACTCTCACTTCCTGAGATCTTTCTGCTATATGAAACTGAGAAGTTTCTATCTTTTAGCCACTGAACATCTGTTTAAAGACCACACTAAACAAGAAATATCTCAGAGGAAGATGAAAGGATGGAATGGGCAGCTCATCCTAGCAGCACTAATGCAATTCAGAAGGTGCAAGGGCAGCTAAAAGTACTTCAGAATTATGACAATAAGGATGAAACTGTGATGAAGATAAGTTTCCATCCTACTTCATGAAGGATAATTCCTTATTTATCTTGTTTATGTGTGGTAACATCTAAAGAGAAAGCATTGATGTTATTGCTTTTATAGCATGTGAAGTGTATTCCGAGTACATGAGCTGTGCAACACTTGGTAGAACTTGAGAAAATCAGAAGGCTAAACCATAAAGAATGATAAAAGTATGGCTTTTGCATAGATATAAAAATGTTTGCCACCATTTTCAGGTGCAGGAACTTCTGTAGCTAGAATTCCAAAAAGGTCAGTCCCAGCTTTGAGAAACTACTTTATAAAACCCTTCATAAAAAATTAACCTTACCATAAAATGATATTACAGCTATTGCATTAGTTACAACCGTAGATCTCGGTAGAACTAGATAACCCAGACCATCTGCTCAAAGTGCCAAGGAGACAACCACTTTACTTCAGCAAACAAATAAAGACGTACCATAAAGACAGCCCCACTACAATTCAGTAGATTTGCTGTTAAAAAGTGAAGCCTGTTAGTTTTGCAAGCACCTGGCTTCTGCAGATTTATGAATTAAATGAGGGAGATAACAGTATTTGCTGATGAATCCTCACCACTGATTTATTTGTTTGTTCTTCTTGATATTTATTAACATGATTACCTCTGAAGGGAGAGAAAAAGGAGTATTTATTTTTTATCTAAACATTTTACATGGGCTTGTGCCAACTTTAACAGTTGCCAGCTGTAAAACAGCTGAATATTTACTGCAGGCTCCAGCAGCAGCAGCCCCAGCTTATGGAGACAGCCCCTGGCAAGCTGTTGGAGCTTCGCCTTGAATGGGCCTTAGCTAGATTGCAATGGCATAAAATCATACCTTCCATGCACAACAACCTGCTTTTATTTATTTTTTATATTTTAGCTTGTTTTACCTAAATGCAGCATTTCAAGTTCTTCTATTGAATTTTTACAAAGATCAGAGAGAAGCATATAAAACATCAATCTGAAAGATTAAGAAAATACACTCTGTTTCTATGGTTATTTTAAATCAGTTTTATGCGGGCTTTGACAGGGGTCTATTAAATCAAAAGCCAAAGATTGAAGTGGCAGTTCCAGTAGAACTGGAAGAAGGCTAAAATAATGGTGGTCAAAGAAAGGGTCAAAGACGATGTTATAAAGAAAAAGTTGTTCTTAAAGCAATACGATTCTTAATCCGCTGGGTATTCTTGATGGAGAAAGATGCAAATGAAAGGCTCTAGACTAAGGCAGAATCATTGAGAAGCTTTCCCTGGTCTCAGTGCCTCTACTTAGCCCCTTATCACACCCGTATAGCCTCAGCAAAGAGTTTTCACTAGAAGTTGCCTTACGCACCAGCACATGTGGTTTCAGCAAGAGTTTAACATTCATCTCCAGGGACACTCTGCCTTTCCCTTCAAATTGCACTCTTACGAGCAGAGCATGAGTAAGAACATAGAAACAGCCCCATCGTGTCAGACATGGCCCACTTAGCCAGGGAGCCTGTTTCTGTAAGAAAACAGGAAAGAATATAAACCCTGGAAAATATTCCCATGAGTTCCAGCATTAAATAATAGCAGTTTTATCAGATAAAGTTAGATACACACAATGGCACTAAAAAGCTATTGATCTACCCGTACTTTGTGAAGGATACTTTCTCTGTTTTTCTAAGACTACTGCCTGATAAGTCAGTGGGAAATGCTCAAAAAAAAATTCTGTATATATACTCCTAATTTTTAATTCCTCATACCATTACTGATGTTAAAGACCTCATAACCTCTTATGCTGTGAGAACTGAAAGATGCTTGTGCAAGTTTCTCAGTGAAGAGTTTCTGCAAGAGCACAGGTTTTCAGACTAAAAAGGTTTGATACACACACACACACACATATATATATATATCAGAAGTACCACCCTCTGCAGAGTGGGAGCTCAGTTAGAGTGCCAGTGATGGTTGTACAACAGCCAGTGCCAGCCTCTGGAAGTGCCTCATCACCTCCATGGGGTAGGCCTCACAGAAAACCTTCATTGAGATTAGGTAAGAAAAAAACATGAGAAAAGACTGTCTTGTTAACAAAGATATTTTGTTTGGCTTTAACATCTGTCTTATTTTTCCAGTTCCATAAAATGTGACATGAGACAAAACAGATTTCACGTTGCACCTGTCACCAAGAATTTCAGACTTTCCTCCCCATAGGTGTTCTACAGCAAACCCCTTCATTGCTCAGATGGACATGTTGGCCATCTCGCCTTTTTAACCAAGAGCCAGCCACCTGCTTCATGTAGAGACTGAGTAACTCGGTTATCTGACCAAGACCTTTAATTACTGATTTAGATTCACCTGCAGTGACTCTGTAGCGATCTCATTCTAACGGCTAAGAGTACAGGAAAGCAAGTCAAGCTACTTGAGAAAGGGTCTGGGATCAGTGTTCTCCTGCTTTTAACTAAGCCTCCCAGTTTTCTGACTCCGTTTTTTTTTTATTTTTTTGCATCTCAATCTGAGGAAAGCTTCCAGCTATTGCCTATTTTATCATACTGGAATGGGGAAGAGGTAAGGAGAAGGGAGTAGAATAAAGGAAAAAATCGCGAACAAGACAAAACTATTTGGCATTAGAGAAAATCTGGAGAAACAGGAGGTTGGTGAAACTACCCAGGGTTCCAACAGCCATTTAATAACAAAGCTACTTAAAAGAAAAGGCCATGTTGTTATTCAAAAAAAAAAAAAAAAAAAAAGTATCAGATAAAAACATCTTTACATTGGCAGTTAAGGGACTAAATTCTTTGGTGATATTGCCCACCAGATCCCTCTTTAGAAGCTTGTTCATGAAATTTCTATAAAAATGCACCTTCACAAGACACGAGTAAGTCAGCTGAGTAATAGACAATTTCACCAGGAGGAACAGACAGAACCAGCTGACCAGGCTGCACTGCATAGCAATACAGAGGAGCTTCAGCCAGGCTTTATACCAGCCTCCTGTGGAGTCACTCGATACCTTTCATCTAGGAGTTAAATCACAGCAAACACACGTTGGCTGTTAGGGGCAACTCAGCTTCAGGGCCAACTCACACACTGCCTTCACGCAGCTGGAGCTCATCCTCCAAGGCAAAGCAGGGTCTGCAGCACAGAGCACGCAGTGTGTGAGCTGCCAGGCAGCTCCCCCCAGCTGCCCACGGGTGTTGGCAATGCTGATGGGGGACGAGCAGCTTTCAGAGCACAACAGATTCACAGCCACCTCCAGCGGCTGCTTTCTCTCTGTTGGACAGATACAGCCTCCAAGCAGAGGACGTGGCGCGTAGCTTCCTTCACATGCACATTCGTGCCAGTGCGCGTGTCAGGAAGGATTCTGCCTTGGAGGAATCGTAAGACAGATCTTTGATGCTTTAGCACTGTCTTTCAGGCCAGAACAGCAAAGATGTTTTCAGAAAAGCTTCTAAGCAATAGCTCTTCTCTTTTAGGACCTCATAGAACAAAGCAATTGCATGAAAACAACCAACTGAAAAAATACAAAAGCAAAAAAGGGGAAAAAAAATACCTTCACAAGCTGATGGGGGGGGGTGTCCAGAGATAACACCGGGGCAGAGATGATAAAGCAGAATAAGTGTGCGACAACAGGGAGGAAAAAGAAAAAAAAAAAAAAAAAAGAAAAGAAAAAAAAAGAGCACAGTTAAGTAATTTCCTTGAGGTTTTAATTGGTAAGCAGATTGGTGGGGTTACATAACAAAGGTGTGTTACTGTCAGTGACAGAGAGAAGACACAGGTGTGACACAGGTAACATTAGGGGAATTTTATCTAGGACAAGAAAAGATTTTTCTTTGGCTAGAAAATTAAGAAACAAATAAGACATTCTTCTCGATCTAAGCCAAGAACTCAACTGCATAATCCAGCTGTAGTGTTTTTATAATAACCCACTGTTACTGCTTATGTTGTAATGAAATATCATCCCTTTTTTAAAATAAAAGGAAAAAAGAAAGAAAAAAATAAGACTGTGTGTGGGTAAGAACATGTCTGTCAAAGTTTTCTGTTCAACATAATATCCCAAAGGTAATAGCAGCTGTATATGGGTGTCACCGTGCTCTCCAGTTCCCCTGTCTTCCTTCATGATGACCCAGAGGAGAACAGCAACCAGAGAAATATTTTCAGACGGAAGGGTCTGCAAAACCACAAACGTTGAGTATCTCCAGCCCCTCCACTTTTTCCAATGTACACCTCACAAACACAATCACACTCGATGCCACTTGCTGTGGGGCACAACAGCACGTGGTGGAAACAGATGGTATTTTCCAGACCTCTTAGTTATGGCAAGTGAAGAGCCCAAATAATTGTATGGGGAGACTCTAGCACACCTTGTTCAACTAAACACAAGCTGGGATAAGAGTTACTGCTCCCGAAATAACTTCTCCTTTTTCATTATTATAGTTCACTAGGATTTTTCCTTCAACTTTGAACACATCTGTGCTTTCTCTTTAAAGAGTTATTTGGGAATGCACATTATGACTGCTAACACTTCCTATTAGAACTGGGAAAGAGCTTCAGGCTGGCATGCAGCCGGGGCCCATGCAGCAGTCAGCGTGAGGCAGACCTTACCTTAGCATCCCCTACGTGAAGGCAGCAGAACTAGGACACTGCATGCCACAGACAAGACTTTTCAAGTTCTGCTTTCTGAAAGAAAAGTGATGCACAACCCCCCCGGATAGGCTTGGGGCTTTCATGCTGCCATTTAGTCCTTTAAATCTAGCTGGACTGTTGTGTCTAAGTGCTCGAGTGGGAGCTTTGAGACCAGGGAGAATGGAATAGAGACCAGCCTGGAATATAGGAGTGGTAAAATTGTTCTTTCAAACCCTCCACAATCTCCTTTACTTCTGCTTTAAAGAGCTAAATATTTTGGTAAGAATCTCCACAGGAACATCTGAAAGCCAAGTCCTGAGTTAGTACCCTAACTTTGCTCAATATGTCTGTACACAAATTGTACCCAGAGACATTTCTGTGCAAATATTTCAATACAATTTATCAGAAGCTATCACCTCCCATTTGCATGTAGCTCATGAACAGAATTTTGCTTATGTTCGTTTTAAATTCAAAATGAACTAAGATTTTTAAAGATTTCTTTATCTAAAATTTAATTGGACAAATGCAGAGCACAATATGCTCCCAAGATTTGATGGTTATGAGCAGAGATGTTTTATGAGGATATTTTCAGAAAGACTTCACCAGATATCCCATAACTTACTGGATTGTTTGCAGAAAGTAAACACAGGGGAGAGCGACAGAAAGAAAGTGAATTCATCAGAAGATTAAGCTGCACATTCATAATTCCTCCAGTGAGCTCCAGCACAAACAGTGCACTCTGTAGCCAGCAGGGAAAGCTGATATGCCCCTTGAACACCGCTTATCTTCATCCTCAGTGGCTCATTTAGATAGCAACCATGTTGCCTGTGCTAATTCTGCACCACCTGACAGTCCTCCTCACACAGAAAATGGACAGTTGAAAAGAAAGCAAAGCAAAGAAAAAAAAAAAAAAAAGCGTTCAGTGTTCAAGATAGCAAAGGCCTGAATGAGCTGCTCCAAATAAAATTGTTTGGATGTTCACCAGGGGTACCAGTTATTTGAGAAATGCATTAGTGAACTTTGGGCATGTCTAAAATGTATTTAGAAGAATCTAAGTAATTTCATCTTATTCAGAGTACTGATGGGGTAAGAAATCCCAGCCTAGCTAAACAGAAAATGATCAATGAGGAAGAGCGGAAGGGTGTGGGAAAATCAGCAGATAAAATTTGGATTAAAAATACAAGGCCGTACACTTAATTTCCTAGCTTATTCAAATATACTGTCGGCACTAAAAAATAGAGCTCAATGGAAATAGTGCTGTTATGAACCTGGCCAACAGGACACTGCTGAACAGCAACGCAGGGGCTGATATATGCAGGGGAACATGAAGCTGCTTCAACAGCAGGCCAGGAGGCAGAGAGAGCACCTGGGCCACTGCTGAGGCTGAAGGCTTCCCTCCACCCTGCTCGTTTCCAGTCTCTTGATCATCCTAGTCTCTGCTACACATGAGGTGGATGAAGCGTTTCTAGCACAGATGAAAAAGATCAGTCAGAGAGGAGGAAAGAAAGAAAGACAAAGATTATGAAGCACTTCAGAGAATTAAGCACAGGAGTGAACAGCACACTACATACAGACACGCATGGAGCAGAAGCAAGGAAGATGTTCTTCGATTCATCTTCTCTTACCAAGAAGAACAACCCCATGAAAATGAATGCTGAGGAGCACAAAGCTGTCATGGAGCTCAGTGCAGAAGACCAAGAATCCATGTTCTTTACAAGCCAGGTTAGTTATGGACCACAAGGCAAATCATGAGCAAACTGTTTAATCCTGTCTAAAAGGTGCAGTGATATTAATGGAAAACATTAATTCTCAGCTGGCTATCAGAACATACAGATGTCCGATTATTCTCACTTCTGGGGGTTTCCATGTGTTTCTAAAAGAAATTGTCTGCTGCTAGAGATCAGCCAGCCTCGTCCAGTGATTTGGCCAACCCTTATGAGGGTACCTCTATTGCTTATTTCTGTACTTTACATATAAGAAAAAATATGAGTACTCAAAACTAACATATCCCTAAAATTCCAGATTCCCTGAAATAGAAGTGCTATTTTTAAATAAGACTCACAGCTTTTTGAAAACAACCTTTCAGAGACCTTGATACCTACCATACAAACTTAGAAAAGCTTTGATACAGTAGCCTTGTAACTCTACATTAATAACCAAAATCTGTTTTGTAAGGAAGTCAAAAGTGAAAAGCTTTTTGCCTTCCATGAGTCATTCTGATTGCATTTCAGTTATTTTTCAACCAAAAACTTTATAACCTTCATTCTTTAAATAGCACACACTGAAAACTCGTTGTACTACTGAAAGAAAATGACCACAGCAGCATTTTTATTCCCCTGAGTTTAACAATATATCTGCATGCGTCCCTCTGCTGCTTCAGATCCCCACTACTGATGGTGTAAGAGAAGTGGATTGTTGCAGGTTGTGTTCTTGTTTCTCCAATTCGGGGTTAGATCTGACAGGAGGAATAACTACACACTTGTCATCCTTTTTCAGACACTTATTCCTTTTATCCCAAGGCCCAGATGCCTTTCGTTAGATTATGCTTCTTCCAGAGCTTTGATCTCCCTTTACAAAAGGCAGAAAACTGTGCTGTACAGGAATGTGAAGAAGTCCACAAACAGCCTCCAAAATATTGTATCTTCCTTCCCTACTTCTACTTTTTTTGTATCTCCTATTCCTTCTGTAATTTGCTATAGGGTCCCTCCTAAAAAATATGGAGGGCAAGTAAATAATTTCAAACCAATTTCTCACACTGAAAATTCAGTTTTCCTCAGATAACCCCAGGGCACTAATAGGATCTTTTTATATATTCCTGCTTGTCTTCCCTTCCATCCATTAAATCTCTAGATCAAGGGTTCTTGGACTCAGCTAGTGCAATCTTATCATGCTGTTTTTCTAATTTAAATGCTTGTCTTCACAGAATCTAATACTTCATCTGCTCATTGCAAGTCCCCTTAATTCACCGAGTTGATTAAACACTTAAAAACATATATATTAATTATTCATAAGAATCATTTTTGTCCCCCTGATTCTAGCCCTGGAGAAATATAAACAGTCAATAGGGTTGTGCAGTACAATCATAAAAGCATCTTCCTTTTACTCTTTCCCTCCATCAGATTATTTTTTTCCACTTTTTAGTGAGTCACAGAAAAATATTTGATCACTTCTATACTGTTCTCACTCCTTGTGACTGGGTTTGACTGTGTTTTCCTCATCCCCCAGAAGTGCCCTGGCATCACTGTTCCTAAGGCAGTCACCCTGCTGTACATCTGCCTCGTGGCCGCAGTCACACACCTTGTTCTTCCTTCTGAAGAGCCGCTCAGTTTGTGTGATGGGTAAGCCCAGCTATGAAATGGCAGCGTAATGCAGTGACGCTGCTTTAACCAGGACACTTCTTTCTCCTGAACACAGACTTGCACGAGTTATTCAAAGTGGATGGACATTCAGAGAGAAAAAAATATCGACCAAATCTGAGAATTACCTTCACACAAAGCACTGACAGAAGAGCTAAGCCAGGCAGCTGAGCAGTGGGCACCACCTTCTCCTGCCCCCAGGGGCAGCAGCGACAACTCCAGGAGAGGGGAGCAGGGAGCACAAAACATTGCTCCAGTTATGATCCGTCAGCACTAATGGATATTTGCCACTGCTTAAAATCTGCTGTGCTGTCTCACCCAGTTGCTGCACACACACTGGTGGTAGCTTCGAGTAGACTAACAATTAATCAAAAACAAACAAAAAATACAGCATATTGCCTCATCCTTTCATGAAGAAATGAGAGCACTGAGAAAAGATGGCACCAAAGATTATTCAGCAACCTCCACAGTTTCCTATTCAACTCCAGCACTGTTATGTTCAAGAAAGCTCCAGCAAGAGCAGCAGAGCTAAATTCAGCTCAGTCACATCAACAAAAAGTGCAACCAGAGGAGCTCCTTCTGGAAGGACTGACCTGTCCTGAGTGCACACACAAAGCACAGCTCCAGCAGAAGTCAACAGGAGCTTTGCCTTCAGAGAGAGCGTATTTTCTCCTCAAGCATTCAACAGTCTTTGTGACCTGCAAGACAGCTGACCGACTGCTCAGTTGCTATGGCTCTACTCAGTGAATACCTACTGAAAGAGTGGGCAGTTTGAGGCTTTTTATTTTCAGATGTCTACAGCTGCAATTTTTGTTTTGGAACAAAACACAAATGAACCCACAGGCAATATAACCTCTCTCTAGGGAGGCAGCCTCATTTCCTAGGCAGCTAGCACAGAGCCATGCTCCCCATCCCTTCTGAGGCCCGGCAGGAGACACCGCGCGTGCCTGCAATACTTTCATCCCAGGGCTGGCTCCTGCAGTCCAGTCAGGTAACTTGGATTTCGACTTTGGTAATTGAGAACATGGTTATATCTGCCATATTATACTTCCACAAAAACGGGCTGTAAAAAGAGTCTGCCTTAAGACAGAAAACTTCAGATCATTGTATCTCAGCTTCCACCTCAATGTTTTGTTCTAATTGGAAAGATTTATTTCCAGCAGAGAAAACTATCCTAAAAGAAAGTGCAATTTTTTTCCTCCTGTGCCGAAGAGAATTACATGTGTTTAAGAAGCTGGGTATAAAAGAAGATTATTTGTATTGAAATTTCTTTTATTGTGGCATTGAACTGCCAGTTCAAGAGGCCTGGCTGCCCTTTACAGCTCCAAACAGCCTCCCATATCCACCTCCCTGGATGGGTAGCAGCATGCTACCTCACCCTGCTGCTCCGATTGTTCTGCAATAGTGTCCTGCGTAGTGCTGTGCTACAGAACCCCACATTAATGGCAAAATCATTCAAAGCCTCTAGTGAGGTTCAAGCCACTACTACTGCAAACCAGTGTCGTATTTACACGTGCATTAAAGCAGCAAGCGTCTTTTCATTACTTCCAAACTTTTAGATATTTTCATATTGTAACTGTAGCTGTGCCCCAAACACGTAATTAGTATTTCCCTTCCACTGGCACCTTCTCTTCCTTCCCCTTGTCACCCTCCTGTTGCTGTAATTCCTTCCCAGCTGCTATCCCACACAGCTCCCTCTGATTTGAAGCCACCACCTGACAGAGGCAGGCTTTAAAAGCAGAGTTTGTCTTTATTTCCATCAAGAGCAATCACAGCTGCAAGTTTCAGTACCCACAGAGGCTTTTAACTGTAACTTTTTATTAGCACTGCTATATTGGGAGTAATAAAAATTCCCAGTTTAATAGTTTAATAAAACCAAGAAGTTAAAAGCCAGCATGGCTGTGCAGGAGCAGCACTGAGACCGGAGGTGCCAAATATTTGTGTTTTAAATGGCTCGGCTTTCTCCTATATTTTATGGTTATAAGGAAAGGCTCTCCAGTGAGATGCTCTAGGCATAGACAGATTTCTGCTTTCAGCTGAAGAATACCACTGTCTTTTTAAGTACACCCATACAAACATTGAGGCTAATATGCACTGCGGCTCCCACGCACTGGAGCTGCATACCGGCACCTTGTGCATAGCAATTGGGAGCAAAATGTCCTTTTGGTGTCCCAGCTAGGATTTCTCTAATGTGTTCTGAAACCAGACCTGCTGCCAGATGCTTTGAAAGAGCAAGAGATTTCTCTATTAATAAGGCTTTCTGGGCTTTGAAAAAGCACCCCTTCGCGTTATATCCATTGAAAATCTGACCCTTATTTCTTATAAGAAACGCTGTTGTTGTTTTGTATTTTAATCAGGAACAAGGTTGGTTTACAAATTTGTTATCAAATATCAAGGGACAACCATGAAAATCCAAGTAAACTGCAACTGTAAGACTACAGCCAAATAGCCAAAAGCCATCCAATGGAACATAAAAAGGCCAGAACTCCAGGTCTATGTATTGCCAGATCACCCTGACAGGGAGTTTTCTTTCATTATTTTGCACTGTCATAAGTACTACAGGGACTTAATCTTATTTTCATGTGTCAGAACTTAATCTGAAAATTCATCTTATCAGGAACTGGATTAAAACCAGTAATCACAGCATAAAACATAGATTAAAAGTCTCCATGTGAGGGAGTCACAACAGACAACCCTCTACTAGGGCAGCTCTGCCGCCCATCTTGGCAAATCCCCCTTCAGGGAACAAGCAGCTCAGATGTGGTTATCCCTTCCAGTCACTCTTTCCCATTTAGTTGTCAAAATCCTCCAAGACTGCATTCTCAGCACTCCTCTCTGAATATGAGGCTATTCAAGTGCATACACGTATTTGTTACTTGATTCTTCTACACAAGAACATTTCCATCCAGCCCTATTCCAAAGGATGTTTCACCCATTTTAGCACTCGTCACTTGAGCAGTTTCTATTCTCTCTTCTACTGGCAACTGTCCTAGACCTTTATTAGTTCCCACTCTTTGTTAATTCCTTCTTAAATGACCTCTCATAGGGCAATGAGGGCAGACTATTTCAAAACATGCCACATGCATTAGCAACACTTACGAAAGCAGAGCAGTACCAACTGGCGAGATGAAGGAGGGAGAAGGAGGTAGCCCAGATTGTGTATTATGGGAAATGTGGAGCTTATATTAATTAGAAGAAGCAAACAGACTTCTGCCTGTTCCCCTTACTCAGTTACTTTCATATACTGGTAAATGAACATCACCCTGCTTCTTACAATTTTTATAAAGCCTAATTTCTGAAAAATACTACAGTTACTGTTAAGGTGATTTTACATAAAGGGAGTTTATGAAGGTTGTATTTTCATAGACTTCTTAAGGTAAGATAATCTGACATCTGTTCTGATGCATTTTGTTCTGTTTTTCACTTGGCTCTGGGAAATTTTTGCGTAGCCATTTTGGACTAGACACAGTTTTTGATAGCACAACAGGTATCAGTTCCATTTCGGTAGTAGATAAATACATTTTCAGTAGAAATTAGTTATTTACATAATCCCTAACCGTTTTTATTTATTTGAAACAGGTACTTTTCTACTACATTTTTCTGATAAAATTTGAATGAAAAGCTTTCAGAATGTCAGGATTAAATTAAACCCCAAAAATAAGAAATTGTATAACGGTCCCTGAATAACCAACTCAAATTTACATTTATACAAGATTTAGGAAAATGAAGTCAGTAGTTTACGGGTGAAGACACTCTCTGGACTTCTAGATTTTGGCCTTTGCTCTCAGCGAAGCAGGCAATATACTTGCAATCTGGGAGCCTAGTGTGATGCTTAAAACCAGAATGACAAATGTCTTTGTTATTTTGAAGCTTCCCCTCCTCCCCCAAATAACACCTGAAGTTTCCAAGTTTCAGATTCATTTCAATCACAAGTGGAAAACTTTTAGAAACTATAGTTCTTTTCTGATAATATTTGGTCAACTGGAGCTTTTCCACTACCATCTTGCCCATCTACTCATACATACTGTATGCCCAGGTTCCTTTCCTCAGTTATCCTTATTTCCCAGTGATGACGTGTTTCAGCTTCCCATTTCTCACACAGGCTGGCCTGACTCCCAGAAGGGTGGTGTTCCCTACCGTATCACATTTCACAAAGCTTTCTCCACAGCCTGCTATAAATGGCAACTGCTGGATTTCCATCTGTAAAACTCTGCAACCCTGGCAAGACCATTTAACTGATTTGTGGTCATGGCTGAGGTGCCAGGTGGGTCTTCCTGGAGTAGGATCAATCCCATGGTACTGCAAAAGTGTAAAGACAAAAGAAGCAGGGACTGGTAACCCTACATCAATAATTTCAAGGTCATCTAGAAGCAGCAGTGCATAATTGTAACACTGGCAACCTGATCTCAGTTAAGCATCTGAAGATTCCTCACATGAAAAAGAATGAAGACAACTGTTTTTTAAAATCATACTCTAGAGGTATTTTTAAGGTCTAGTCAAGGGCTATCCAAAAGCACGATTTTCCAACTGTGATCCCTTCTGTTATTTACGGCTCAGGCATTTTATTTACACATAACTACAACCTTCCCCTCCACCCCCCCCCACCCCCCCCCCAAAAAAAAAAAAAAGCCCCTAGCATTTAAAACATGTATTATAGGGATGGTAGTGGGACTTCAAATCTATATTTGTACTTGTAAATACTGCTTTGCTCAAGGGAGTTGCACCATTTTGGAAACCAACTTTATTTGGTATTCCTATTTTGGAACATGGATAGTCAAATGCCAGGCATAACATCTGAGCAAAGCAGGAGTTCCCTCCCAAAGCACACCACAAGTATCACACTGACAAGAGTTCTCTGCACACAGCCTTTTGAAAATAGTCAACTACTGTTACTGATGTCTCATGAATATTAGCAACGCAGCAGATAAAAGGCAGCACAACAGGCTTCTTGAGAAAGGTATACCTCTTGCTCTTCTAATACCTCAGTGATTTACAAAACAAAAAAGTTTCAGAGAGATAACTCAGTAAGAGATAAACATCTTTTATGGAGATTTTGTCATTTCCTAGTACCAAGGGAAGGTAAATCACTGTTTATTTCTCTTCTTTCTGTGTCTAGACTTCTACCAAAGAGCAAGTGAACTTTGAACTGGCTCCCCACATTTCTTCTTTGTAACAGTTATCTCTAGGTGAGGATAGATGGTACCGCCTGTCTCCACTTTCTCCTTGCTTCTCCTTGTGAAAGAATATTACCGTACAAGGGAACTCAAAAGGCTTTACTCACTTTTCACTTCAAAGTTCTCCAAATGAGCTTTTTCATCTATTCCCACGTATTTTCTGAACATTCTCTTTTGTCCTAAATATCACCAGACACAAGGAACTATTTTAAATAAAACAGCATGTGCAAATGCATGCAAATATATTTCTTGGGATCCACTTTTATTTCCCCCCCCCGTAGGTAAAGCACAACAAGATTTAGGAGGAAAACCCAAATTCTGAGAAAAAGCTATGAGTGCTCAGAGAATGGGTTTGGAAAACCTGATCATCCTGAGAAACTGGAGGAAAGGTGTGAAATACATGTAAACCGGCTGTCATTTGGGGAGGATAAGGGTAAAGTGTTACAGTTAGGAATAATCAACTTCCAAAAAAAATAAAAACCACAAGAGGTGGGAACAATACAATAAATACAATTTTCAAAATAACGATACCAGGGTTATGATAGCTCACGTTGTAGTAAGTATAATCGCATTGCTGCTCAAAAGTGAGCATCGTATTAGGAAATGCATGAAATAACTCCTGTATCCACCTTGATAAGGTCTCACATGTAATAATACATCATCTAAGCACTACTTTGGAGAAAGATTCAAATCAACTACATAAAATCAACGGGAGAACATTAAAAAGTACCAGAGAACCAGCAGATTATCACATAACCATAAGTCTTCTGAAACATCTAAAAAAAAAAAGACTGAAAGAATTAGGACTGTATATTTTGTGGAAGGACTTTTCTCTATATGCAAGATAAAAAGGGGAAGAGTTAAAAAAATTGTTTATTGTAAATAAATTGTTCTTCTGCCCTCTGAGGGCAAAAGAAAGAATAATGGGCTAAGCATTCAGCAAGAGAGATTCATGCCACACACTAAGAAAACTTCTGTGCAGTGAGAATAGAGGAGAACAACAATAGGTTACTTCAGCACTGAAGACTTCTGAAGAACATGTTGCAGAAACATTTGTCAGAAAATCTTTGTAGAAGTGATCTTTGCTTGTGGAAAGGCATAGACTAGAGGGTCTCTTTTTTTTTTTTTTTTTTTTTTTTAAGCCATTTTTTCCTATAATTTACTATGATTTTTTAAAAAGCTGTTCGCCTGCAAATATCAACATTATTTCTCAGCCACATTAGTGAGATACAGTGGTAGTTTCTTCTTCACTTAAATCTTCTCTCTCAAAGCCCTGTGCTGCAGTCACCCATCTTTATAGCTGATTAGAAAGCTGTTTGGGCACCATAAATATTTGTCCTTCTAGACTGTGCCCAGCACCCCCACAGGAATCCCAGCCTCCGCAGCACAAGGAGTAAGAAGCTGTGACTGGAAAGCCAAGCAGACACAAACCTTCCACTGAGACTGGAAGCTATGCTTATTTCTGTGAGCGTTACTACAGCAATAATTCACAGCTATGTTCAGTAGCACTCTGTAAAGCTTCTTGGCTGCTTTCAGGGTTTCATTACAAAAGTGCAACCAGCACAAAATGAATCAAATGTTTCAGCAGACCAGAGTGTCTGAGGGACTCATTCCCAATACTAAAACAATCTAAAATATATATGATTTTATTAAAGAATTAAACAGACTGTGGCTTGATGTGTAACCACTTCAAAAACAAACATACAAACAAACCACATCAATAATATCCAACTTCCAAGCCTGGCCTTTGCTCTCATCCAGAGGATAAGAGAGATAACAGTTTGTGTTTTGAATTGAACAATGGGAAGTGATCAATCACCCACTACAAGATGTGTTTAATCCACATGTGTAACTTTTGTTTACTACAGTAAGAGATACGTGGATGTTAAAAATGAGACTGCATACCGGTGTCATTGTGCTGTAAGACAACTGGATACATATTCACCAGGTACCTTGTATGAATTAAACGATGCTATGTTATAGATTAGGTAATCTTGATTTGTCCAAGACTGGAGGACGTATACTCAATAGGATACAGCACAAGAGGAGGGAAGCTAGTCGAGCTTGCATCTTTGTGGTTGACCACAAGGCTTTGCAAAGGTCTATCTATGCTCTTCTATTCATGGCATTTTTAGTTCCAACTGACCTCCTTAACTTAATCCAAATTCAGTTTTAAGTATAAAGAAACTCTTGGCCAGTCTGTAAAATAAGAGCATGGCTTCCCCACATCAAATTGTCTGTAAGGATGCACTCAGTAATTCTCTAAAGCATCCATGGAAGTCCTGGAGAAACACTGCTCTATGCAGACAGTGAGTCACTTCCCTAGTGGGGAATGCTGCAAGCTGAATTTTTACATGAGACATTTGATGCTCTTTTAAAACAATTTCCAGTGGAACAGATATATTGAATTTTGTTATTTACATGACAAAAGTATAAAGCTTTACTATTCTTCAGAGCCATAACAGTATTTCAAAATAGTTGTATCTGAATATTTTCCAACAATTGATTTTTCTCATATCCAAGTATATGACTATTTTTAGCTCTTTTATTTAAATAATAATTGTTTCATTAAAAAAAATATAATCATAATGATTACATAACTCTCAGCTTCTACTAGGAAAAGGCATTTGGAGGAAGCTGAGAGAAACTTAAGTCATCTTGGAAAGGATTTATAACCAGCAGAACTAGCATATGTTCTTAGAAATTGGATTAACTGATTTTCTCTTGAATAAAGACATCATATCTAACTCTTGGCATTTCTACTGCAAGCATCTAATTCTACTCTCATATAAAATAACTAATCAGATTAATAAAGGTTAGGAACAAGTTCTGATGATACAGTGCACATCAAGTACTTTATGTATTTTATGTATTCATAACAAATTAAAACTGTTTAAATAACAGCTTTACACCAGACGCTAGCTCTGTATTAGCCATCATTAGAAGTCAGAATATCACACTAAGTAATGCCTTAGAGAAAAGAAACCAGTTGGGAATTAAGACATAACAGAACCTGATAATAAATGGTGCATATTCCTCACTCTGTCATCGTGGTGTATCTAGTTCTGTTGTCATTTCACTCAGAAACTTAGCAATGGGAATACACTGCTTTATCCCTGATATCATGGTTAGATTTAATTGGTGCAATTGCTTTCTATTAGAATTATAACTCCAGTTTGCTCTAGGAAATTGCCCCTTACGACTTAAGAAAAAAAAAAAATGTATCAAGTAGGGAATCTTCCTAGTACTCAGCATAGACTTTAACTTGTTCCCCATGCCAAGGTAGCAGAAGTAGGCAGCAGCATCTTGGTAAGGCAGGCTGACCATTTTACAGCTTTATATGTCTAGCAACATTTCTTCGCTTACCTTTCAAACTATGCATGAAAACTGTCTTTCTTATGTGCTCTGGGGGAAACGTGCTGAGAGTATGCCTTAAAAGTCCAGGAAGGAAAAGCCTCAGAAAATACTTGTGAGTCTACAGGATCCATTCTTCTGCCACTTCCCAAGAGAGGCTTTAAGCCTATACCAAATTGCAGCCTTTCCCAGTTAACTCTCTCACACCAACGAGCCGAACACCTACTACGTGACTTCTGACCAACCACATCTACAACACCTGAATTACATCCCAATTATTTAATACCTCTAAATCCAATTTTTAAAATAATAATAACAGCAAAAATGAGTTAAGCAGTTGTAAATCATAATATGAGGAATCATTCCCCCTCTCCCCCAAGATTCTTTAAGCAGAGAAACAGGTAAACTCACAGTCAGCAATGATTAAAAGCAGAGATATTACAGATTTGATGTTCTTTACAAAACTTATCAAGAACCTCAATACTTTTTCTATTAGATTTCCTTAATGCATCCTCTGTACCTTAACAGCTGTCTAGATAGATCTCCAGTGTGAGTCTTGGGTGTTCATGCAAGGTACAACAAACTGACTAAATTAAACTTACCTTTAAAAAACATTCAGAATTTGGTTTGATGCATTAGGCCATAACAGCAAGCCAAGTAAACAGGAAAAAACACCACTGCTAATTTACTAAACGCTAGGAAGGCATTCTTAAATTCACAAAAAAGGGAAGAAAAATAACGAGTTATTGTATCAGTATTTTAAGAACCTGTTACGTAATCCACACAAAACCCTCTATTAAAGCTCAACTGGTCAAGCATGCTTCTTCCATTTATTGTATTTTTGTCAAAACAATAACTCTTTGAAGAAAAGGATTACATACATTTCTTGACTCAATTTTTTTTGTGTTCCATTCTGATTTCTAAATGAAAACTACTTATTGAATAATTTTCCCTCAATAGAGTTATAAAAAAAAATTAAAATAGTTAATATCAAAATAATTTGTTTTATTTTTGCTTCATGAAAGTCAGAAATAACTTAAGAATTCATTGCAGTAAAGCACAAGTAAGTTTTCTTAACTGCTTGCTTTACCTTCAGAATTGAAAATGCCATTCTATACAACACCAAATTAAAATGCCCCTGCAGTTTCCCACACCACAATTGCTGTATCCCTCAGCCTAATTTACTTATTCTCACACCACTAACACGGAGTAAGGAAGTGCTGCAATGCCTGTAGTGCAATTAGTCGCTGCAGGTGGGCTTCTGTGGCCTAAGCCCAGGCATCCAATGCCATTGCTGATGCCATTAAGATGTTCTAGGCTAACCCACATACCTCCTAGCTGCCACCCCAAAAGACATGGTTGGAGTACCTACACCTCCCCTGTCATTACTGACTTTAGCAGCCTTTAATTGCTGTGAGCAGCCTCACATGGGACTGCTACTGTGTAGGCTCCAGCTGTGGGCCCAGAAGCTCCACATAAGCTCCAGCCTGGGCCTTTGGTCTTGGTTTAAGCTGTGTTGAGGTGTTTGTTTCTTGTTCCTATATGGCTTCAAGTTAGTCTTGATTCTAAGTTGTTGCCTTGATTTTGCTTGGTGCCTGCTAACAGGAGTTGTTGCTGCCATTTTCCTGTTCTGTACCTCCAGCCCCAGCACTGTGGGGCCATCCCAACAGACAAGCAGTGGCCTGGCTGGTGCTGTGGCTGCCCTTGCCTCTGCTGACCTGCCCTTAGGCTCTGTTCTGGCTGTCCCTCTATGCTACTAGCTCTATGCCTTGTCTGGGATAGTCCTGTGTACATGAATGCTTTCCTATGAGCTTTATTTTATTAGAAGAATGTAAATATTATGTTCCTACTTGCATAATTTTATACTTGGCTCCAAATGCCTACTTCATTACTTCTGCTCAGTTGCTGTCTAGCTAGAGAGATAACTTAGCTTTCTAACAGCGAATTACGTCTTCATTACTGGAGCTCCCTGGCCTTCAACAGGCTCAGAACTTAGGCACTTATGGGGAAAGTTAGCAAGTACCTAACTAGAATAAGCTATCATCCTACCACTGTTGCCTATGGGGTTTCTTGGCTGCTTTCCCCATCACTGGCATTTTTAGGCATCCAGCATGCCAGGTACTGCAATAGGGTACATTTGTGTTTACTCCAGGGCTGTGGGTGGCTGTGTGTTGCAAATCCTAGCTGTTTTTTGTAGTCCTTAAATTGCATTTACCCGTGACTGTGCTGCAAGTGGTAATGTAGGGAAACTGAGTGTTCTCCCTTGGGTAACAGGGTGTACTGATTGCTGACCCATGCTACTGTTTACCTTCCTTGGTAAGAAATAAGTTTTGCCTTTCCTTGTCATTAAGTCTGAAAAGGACAAAAAAGAAAAAAAAATAAGATGGGGAGCAGGGTAAGAGTAAGGGAATCTGCTGGAAGTCACAGCTTGGGAATTCTGCTGTCTGGTTTGTGTGTTATACTTGAGCTCACACTGCAGAATGGGAGGCTCTGGGGGCTGGATAATGGGTCTAACAGCACTGGGTTGCTGCTGTGAATTCAGCTCAGGTCAATGTTGCCCATGTTAATTTTGCTTGTGATTTCAGTTCAGATCTGTAGAGGATCAATACATGCAAATTTGCCCGTTGTCATAACTGCCATTATTCATTAAATTTGTCAAGAATATTAAGAAATACCAAACAATGAACCTTATTCTCACTAACAGGCTCCTTGTAAGGCTACATTAGATCTAAGCATGTGGGTGTAATTTGTATAAGCAGAAAGAACATATCCTTGCTCTCACCAGTGTATCTACAACAGATAAGCAGTTAGTATTTCATGCCTTCAGTTTGGATGTATGTTTGCTTAAAGCAGAGTTTTACCTTAAATAGGCAAATCTGACTTTCTTTTCTGAATATTGTTATCACTTGAATAATGAATGAGTTTTCTGAGAATTTTTTAGCCTTAGTTTTAAGTTTGTTAAAGGCATTGCCATTAAATTTAACATGTCTCAAGATTTCTTTGGTCTTGGATAAGTTTTAAGGTAAGAAATGCATAGCCAGGCAATACTATGTCAGTTAACAATAACATGAACAGAAGAATATGTGGAAATAAGCTCTGTATATTTAAGAGTGAGTTTCAGGCCATCTAACACTACAAATAATCAAATTCTTTAATCACAATCATAGATCTGTTAGATCATGACAGTGCAAAATAAGTTGTATAAGCACTTCAGCTAATATTCAGAGTTGTTTGTCTGTCTCCTGAACGTAGCCTTAACACTTGATCTGTAGTACTTGTTTAGGCATACGGATAAACCTTTGTGTTTAAGCTATCAAGATGTACTCGATTCTAAGAGCAGCTTCTGTTTCAGAACACAAGGAGTTCTACCAGTACAGCTGAATAATGGTACTACTCTTATGCTATGTATGAATATAGGAAAACACTGAGTTAAATAAGTTAAAGAACAAAGTTAAGGTTGAATACTTAAACCTTCAACAACTTCAGTGCCTTCTTCAGAGTACGAAGGATGTATTATGTCTTTATCCCCCTGACTGCCTAAACCAAACACTGGGAAGGCAGCATTAGCGGTTCCAAGGGGAAAAAGAGCTTTGCACTTCTGCTAGAGTGATCCCATCTGGCCTAATTAAATGATCTGCATTGACAGACTTCTGGGGGAAGTCTTATTGTGTCCTCCCAGCTGGAGGATGAAAATGCGATTGCGGCCTGCTTGAGGGAAATAATATGGAAGTGCCTCCCAGGGAGCTGGGATATGCTTGAAGCTTTTAAAAATGCAGGAGCAGCAGGTGAGGATAAAAATCTAGGGAAACTATCATCCCCAGCTTTATGAAAAGCCAGTGACCCACTTTCTGCTTGAGATAAAGATATCACCTGCAGGTCTAGTTTCTCCTTAGTGCACAAGGCCAATGAAGAACTAGAAAGGAAGATTTCCTACAGAAGGAAATGGTACTGGAACAGGATCATGAAGCATGGACTGCAAATAAGCTATGCCCAGTAATATAATGAGTGGCTGAGAAGAGCAAAATGAGCAAATGATAGATTAATGACATGAACTGCCACATCATGCCCTCAAATACTGTCAGGTTCCATGAAAATCATAATCCATTTAAATGTAGAGTCTCTTCATCTGCTGTTGTCTCTTGCTGAGCCCTGGAATTTGTTTGCACTTTTTCCCTAACATGTAGAAGTGTTTTACCTTGGAGTATTGACTTACATTTCTTATATAGTTCTGTGGTCCCATGAAGGGAGTGTTCAAGCTGAGATATTTAGTCCCAGTTAGTGGTAAACTGTTTCTCATTCTTGCTCTTCTGGAGGTGTTGAGAGCTGTAAAGAAAAAGTCCATGCAGTTCATACAGATGGGGATGTTTCTGGTTTTGTTGTTTAATATGCCCCGATATAGTTAAAGGATTGGTATAGGCATCTTGTCTAGTGACGATCCCACCTATTTAGTTGCAATAACATTCAGTAAGTCTGAATTAGTGAACTGAGGCAAGAAAATGTGTGTGGTCTTCTGTATTAATGTCTTGTTATCAGTTATGGTATCAAGACCCATTTGATAGGCATTTTGGAAAATACCAAGAGTACCACAAACTCTTCAGAGAGATCAGCTTGTAAGATGTTGCAAAAGGCTGACTTTCCTGCTACATGTACACTAAATAAAGTAAAAATACTCTATTTGAGAGATGTGAGCTGAAGCAGTAGTGATTATTGGGGTACTATACCAAGCAGCGCAAAAGTAAATGATTCCGGTGAATCAATTCAACTTAAAGGAACATCCTTTAAAACTGGAAGCGTGGAGCTCAAATCACTCAATTCCATTTGTTAGTGTCATGGCACATCGCACAAATAATGCACAAATCACATAGCATGTTGCCTATGATCTTTGTGTCTATACAGTAGTCTCAGGGTTTTTATTGCTCAACATTCTTATATTCATTGTGGTGTAACTCAGAAATGGATTTATATTAAAACATAATCATAGACCTGGCTCAGGCTTCACAATCTATAATTCATGTGCAATCCTCAGGTCTTCTGTGTGAATTTCAAATGAACAGCATGATGTTACACTTGGTAGCATTTTTATCTTGTGCTAATATCACACTGAAACATAAGCTTCTTCAAGAGGTCAGCTGTGTTTTATCAGCTGTCAAAATTCAAAGATAAAACCTCAGTACATATGCAGATTCCACGTGTTTAATGACATTTCTTTTTAACTGTATTCTCAAGTAACTGAGTAAAGTTCTAAATCTGATTACATATCTAGATTGCAGTATAATCTAGATGCTAGGCATATGCACCCCTGGCCATCAGGTTATATATTCAGTCAAAAGAAATCTGTGCATAAACTTCAAGTGATGAATAAATGCCATTACTCTTCAAACAAAAATGTGGAATAAAAACATTTGCATATGTATATGATGCTTTGCCTCGTGACTGCAATCTGTAATCACAGGAAGAACATGGGTATCTTTTAAAGGTCTTTTTAATTTGTTTGTCCAGTTAATCACAGTTTGCTGTTAGCCTTCCTTTCTGTCTGCTTTAATGAGTAAACTAATTCATTTTAAAAACAGCTCTTTCCCAATGAAGATGCAAGTTCTAAAAACTGCAACAAATGTGTCATTGGTGCAAAAGGACATGAATGTGATTAATGACTAGCTCATTAAACTGAAGATGACAGGACTTGAACAGAACTCTCACTTCTGCTTCTGCATTGCTGCGCAACCTATAGTAAATCACATCCTTTCTCACTCTCTCTTTTCCTATCCTTTATCTTCTGTCCTGATGTGCATTTGCAAAGCTTCTGCCAGTCTTTGCACAAAGTGCACGGGGGACTAAAGGACCCAAACAGTATAACAAAACTTGGACACAACAAATACAAAGCTACTTATTTCACTTGGTTTTTGGCAATATTGTCCACAAAGTCAAGGGAAGCAAATTGAAACACTCCTTCCTCGTTCACTAGGTTTTGGTTCAAATGAAATCTGAAGTAGTTTTGGATGAAATACAGATCAGAAGAATGAGATGCACCTTTTCATTGTTCCAATACGCAGTAGCGACCAGAGCTGAGAGCTTTCTTTTTTCAGTGCTTTCTTTGATAGCCAAGACTTTTAAAAATTATACTTACAGTAAATTTCCACTAGATCACGCTAGTTCTGGGCTTATTTAATAGATTTAGCATCTTCACCAGCTACATTGCCATCAGTGATTTAAAGCTTATTCTTCCCCTGTTCAGACATTCTAGATGTATAGGCACCTCCACTGGAAATGTGATGACTATTGGTGTCAGCACCGCTGGCAGCTCAGCTTCCAAGCAGCTAGCCTTCCATAGCAGTCTTGGTTGGTTAGTGCTAAAAGGAGTAAGATATGAAACAAATGTGCCTAAGTGTACACGTGCCTGTGAGTAGAGTGCAGTTATTGGTGGTTCAGAACTTACAGCAAGTGGAATTTTAGTTTAGTGGGACTGTTTGTGTTAGGTCAGAGGTTGGACTCGATGATCTTGAGGTCTCTTCCAACCTAGAAATTCTGTGATTCTGTGATTCTGTGAATAGTAGTGTAGGGAGATGCCATCTGATATAGCTGTTCTTCCAACTAGTGTTACACCTGAGGGCATAAAACTTAACACAACTGTAAATTTAATAGACTCCAGAAAAGACAACCTCACTTCTGCTAGTGTTTTTGCTCTTTAGTTACTAGCAAAAATTCAGAGCTATAAACAAAAATCCCCACATGATGATGTAATACTCAATTTTCTCACATTCAGTAAGAGTTGTATTATTTCTCTTTATAATGACAATAATGAATTCCAGATCAGACACTTCCTATCACTTAATGACCAGCCAGGTTAAGTACCTCAGGCAATGCCAAGAGCATCAACTCCTCCAGCCGGTCAGTAACTGCCAGGAAATACCTGCCCCCAAGAGTCGTTATCTTTAAGCACAACAGGAGAGAGAGGCTGGAGATGCATTCTGCAGAACTCCAGCTTTGAGTTTCTGACCTGCTTGATTTAAAAATTACCATTACACAGACACAGACTAGATGGGCATATCATAAAACTACTCCCTAGGAACAGGTAGCAGAGAACAAAGTGTTTGTATTGGGTAATTGTTTGTTGGGTGTGACTTAGAGTTACGGTGAGACTAAAGTCCCTGTCTCCAAAATGCTGAGATTGCTGTCGAAGGAATATTAGAGTTGTGACTTTGACCTTCTCAGATTTTGTGGGTGAAGAAGCTGGTGCTGATTTTAAGCTAAGAAACATCCTTCTTTCAAATCCTGTAGTTCTAGTCTGTAGAAGCAATTGAGCTGGAGGTTCTTTTTACAATCTTTGTGGGTGTAGGGAATAACATTCTCCTGAAAGATTTTCTAACTCAGATCTGGTCTATCCTTGCCTATAGGTTGCATGAAATAACCCAATTGTATTAATATTTAGAATGTACTATGTCAAATTTCTTCTGTCTTTGCCCAACTGAGAAAGATACAATTTGAATAGATCACTTATGGGAGAAGAATATCTAACCTTCAGTTGCATGTGAACAGCTTAGCTATGGATTTTCCTTTTTATTATACCCAAGATTTTAGAATTTCCAAGTATTGAAATCCTACAGTAAATACATGAAGTCTGAAAAAACTAATTTATTTAGCATAAACTGCATTAATAGAAAATTTTTATAAAATTAATGAAATATAGGAGTTTGCTTCTAATTTAACAACATGAAACATTAATATATTTTAACAAACACTATTTTTCCAAAGACTGAAAATGCCTAATTGAGATATTTACAGTAGCTTCCCACAGAAGAACAGCTGCTAGGTAGCATCTGATTACCTATATTCACAGCTAGGAAGTAGATCCAGCAGTTTGTGGCACAACTACGTGAAAATGAAAATAACTGCTATTTTTTGTTGTTCAACACAGGCCGCAACACCAGCTATTATAAAAGGGCCCTGGATGGCTGCTCGTTGGCTCTGCAGTGTTCCAGAGGGGCGGCCTAATCTGCAGGCACCCCAAAGCAGGGATGAATTTGCAGTCCAGGACTCTACACCACCATCTGTTCAGCATTCTGAACAGCCAGGCTCATCTTCCTCCAGCCCCAAAATACATTTTTTATGGCACAAATGTATTTTTCTATGAGCAATTAAGGCAGCTCCAGGAGATGGATTATTATAAGATGCACTTAAGTCACTGAAATGTTAATTGGATATTCTGGACCAGCCAGAAAAAAACAAGTCAATTTTCCAAAGTTTAACTGATTTAGAAGGCCTGGTGAAAGCAGCCCAACCTACTGTCCCCAATAATACAAATCAAATCCTGCTCGCCTAGTTCCACAAGTATGCACTTTATCACGCTATATATAAATGTGCATGCAGATTATAAAATTACTGGTGTATGGTAGTGTAAGGAGCAGAATCATTTAACATACATCATGGAGAATTTTCTATAGACATTGCCTACTACATCTTGGAAACAAAGAGGAGGTTTGGGGAAAGAAGTGGAATAATACAAATTGTGATAACAGCATATTAAGAGTAGAATTTCTTTCCAGTTTAACTAGCAGGGTAGTTGAGCATACTTTAAGTGCACCAGTAGAGAGCACATCACCTTTGTAAAGTGTGATTTTACACAGCATCTGCTGTACTAAAACACAATATATATGCAGCAAGTTTCTCTATTTTTGAGAATATATGGTGCTGTTTGGTTTAGATGATACATTCTTTGTATTCCTGTGAATATGAAGTCACAGTTCCTGTTGTGTATAATATGCTATTTAATAAGCATGTATAGTTGTGCTGGTCACAGCACACCACCACTACAACTTTTGCACATTGCCATGCTGTTTGTTATTGCAGCTCTGAGACCAAGATCCATTTCACTGAGTTTTTTAGTGTGTTTACCTGGTTAGCTGGCTTATGTTAAGCACTCATTTTTGTTTTCTCAATATATGTGGATCAGAATGGTGCCCGTTTACCATAGAATTGTTCTTACTGAGATGGTAGAGACTGATGGCACAATTCTTTCCAAAGCATGTAATATACAAATGATTCTACATAATTCTTGAAATGTTTGGTGTATTTCAGCAACAGATTACACAATTACAGATTGTGAACTAAAGCTTCCTGTAAACTAGGTTACTTTTGTCCACACAAAACATGCTTGGTCTTCTAATAGTAATGTGGTTTTGGTACTTTTTAAGCACCAGTGAAATTTTATTTTTACTGCTGCATATATGTACACTCTTTCAGACTAAAATAAATGGCTAAACAATATTTTTTTTTGGTAAGTTAGGGTGGATATTAGAGCTTCTGCTTAATTTCTCCATTGTATTTGCAAAGTCAAAGTTAGATGTACTCTGAAACAATTCAAATATTAGTCAAAGACAGATCACGGTAGAGTAAACTAACTGTCAGGAAGACAAGTCACATCTCAACTCTGACATAGCAATCGTGTTCAGTTTGGCAAGGCTCACTCTACAAACAAGCAATGCAAATTAACCCTTCCTATGTTGCTACCTTGTATATAGTCAAGTGGCGGGCAGGGGGAATAAATGTCTGGATATAATGACATGTCAAATGAAAAGAAGATTCTACCCTCTATAAGCACAAAGACTGTAGTTTCTCTCTCCTTGAGTCCCATCTTTTCCATACAGAATCCCAGCTGCCTAGTTTCTTACAACTTTATTCTAAGTAATTTGCCATGATGAAGCTATTAAGCCCTCAGGCCACTTTCCACATTGCTGTGCTGCCAGTGAGAAGAACAGACTTTGCTCAAATTGCCTCCAAAGCACAGGTAGAGAATGAAACTTTTTTGACACAGCCTGTGACACCCTCACTGCCGTACCAAAAGCAGGTACCTCAAGTCCACTCTAGATCTGGTTGCTCTGCTAATTGTGATGCTTGTTCCTGGCTCTCACCTACAGCTATGATTCCATTAGGCTGGTCTCCTCAGCTGATGTGACTGCCCATTTTCTCTAGCTGTCTGATCTGGAACTTCAGTCTCTTCTCTATAATCAGACAAACATCAAAACCACTGCAGTGGATAAGAGCTTTCAGTGGATCTAGAGCTGAATAACACCAGTTCATATACCATCAGCATCCTACCATTATTTGCTAAGTGCCAACAGTAATGTAGAAAAGAACATTCAAAAGACGTTTAGATGTAGAGCTTAGGGATATGGTTTAGTGGAGGGCTGTTAGCGTTAGGTTGGAGGTTGGACTCGATGACCTTGAGGTCTCTTCCAACCTAGAAAATTCTGTGATTCTGTGACTCTGTGATCACGTGCAGGTACCACACTGGCAAATGTTCATTTTCTGTACTTTATTCTGCACCTCTGGTCTAGGACAGCTGTCCCACAAGGGCTCTCTTGGAACCCCATGACAGGGCCCAGCGCATTCCCCAAGGGTCGGGAGTAGGCAGCTCCTGCTGCCAGCTGCATACTGGTGAGGAGCCACTGGTTCCAGGACTGCTCACATGGCGATACACAGCTGCAACAGCAACTCCTAGAAGCAGTGGCTTTGGAATAACCTCCCAGCCAATGAGGTGGACAGCCACACAAGGTTTCCAGTAGAAATATGTCAGCAAAATGGAAAAAAATATTTCTAACCTGGTGTGTTTTCAAGAAATAGATAAGTTTTTAAAAATTGGTACTTTACAGTAACCTCATACTTACCTGGAAGATAACCAGGTGTGGCTTTTCATCCCTTCAACTACATTTCCCAGTAGAGAAGAGCAGCTGGGCAGATGGCTTCCTTTTTGATGCTATGCAAAAACTTTCAGACTTTATACCTCTCACAAAGGTAGTACACCACCTCTTGTACACCCTGACATTAAGCATGGTTCACACTTTTGGTTTGGGAGCCAATTTTTCATATCCACATATTATTTATTTATTTTTTTTTGACTTTTGATGTGTAAACCCATTCTTCCCCTCCTCCTTCCTAGTGGATATGTGACTTGGGATGTGGCTGGTTGGAGCTTGCAGGCAATTGCAGAAGCCATCATTTGGTGCTAGTTTTCTAAGAGCATGTAACATTGTATAATTGCCATTTTTGTATATCATGTCTGAAATCCAGCTCGGAGCAATTGGATGATAATTGGCTCCCACTCTATGAATATTTTTTTTCAACTTTGGAAGTCAATATTAATGTCTCCCCCCGAGTAATATCCATTTCACTTCTTTGAATACATTATGGCTTCATTTTCATTTTTAAATCACTCTTTGTCAGTTCTTGCCTATCAGGCCTTCAAGTATTCAGAGATATGAATCAGTTTCTTTCATCATTTACACAGTGCTTGTTCTAGAAGCCATTACTGTTATAGTTTAGAAGTCTACTTTATAAGTATTTTTTTCAGTCTTAGCAAAAGAACTTCCTTATGGCTTCCAAGAAGTCTAAGATCACTAATGTGAAAAAAGTAAGGAAAGAAGTACAAAGAGGCAGAACAGTATATAGCATGCTGTACAAATATAAAATGAACAAAAATAAGGAATAAATAATAATAAAATAAATAAATAAACAAAAATAAGCCTTATTATAAGAGCTTGTTAAGTAGAACATTAATTGTCTTACAGTATTGCAGTTACAAAAATATCCTCCCCTTCCTAAAATCCATTTTAAAAAGCCAAGTATCACAGAATAGAACCAAATGCCACATTATTTCCACAAAACCTAAAGAGCTTTGTACCTACGTCAAATCCTTGTGCAAAATGTAGCTAATATCAAACCTGTATAGTTAGGAGAGAAAGTCTAATGTGCTTTTTCTCAACAATTTATTTTTTTCATGTTCCATCCTCTCCATTACAATGGTTTTACTGGCTGAAAGAAACTTTGGGATGCTAACTCTGTCATTCATTTAAAAAAAAAAATAAAAATAAAAATATGATTAGCTGTATCACTTGCACTGAAAAACAAAACAAAACAAAACAAAACAAAAACAAAACAAACAAACAAAAAACTTGTAATATTCCTTTTCTATTACCACATGCCTGAAATGAGAGATGGGAAAGTGACTACCCTTCATACTATCCTTCTTTTCAGTGCTCCAAAACAATCGGTATTGTCAATATATTGATGTAATGTTTATCAACAGCAAAGCAGAACTTAAAGGACCCTTTAAGCAAAATAGCTAACAACAAAGATCCGTAGACTCTTTTCCAAATCTTACTATATTATCATCTTAGCACAGATGGGCACTCACTTGTGAAACCACTTGTCCTTAGGACTAAATAAATAATAGTCTCATTTTATATATATTAACCATACACAACAAATGATTACCAAAATGTCTCATTTCAAATTATGCTGAAATATGCTGAGGGGCAGGTCAACAGCTCTTGAAACACTGACTGGTGGCACTTGTGACACTCTGGAGTGCTTTTCCCTCACATCAAGACAAAGTTTACTGTGTGAATACCAACAAGCTCAGTTATATGATCTAAATGCCACCTTATCAAAACCCATGAGCAAATTAGTGAATGTTTTCAAAAATAATTTTTTTCAAAAATCTTTAAGCCTCTGCTGTTGGAAGTTCTGTTGAAGCAGTTGGAAGAAAGTGAGGGGAATGGGGGAGGAGGGAGGATGAAGGGCTCTCCATTTGTATCCTCCTCTCAATGGACAACTAGGTGAAGATTTTTAGGTCCTTTTTTTTTTTTTTTTTTTTTTTTTTTTTTAATGATCTTTTTTTAACCAGTTCATTAACAATGAATTTGTTCTTTCAGGTTTCTACAACGTCTATGACAATTTCTTTCACTCTAAAATTACAATTAGCCAGGAAGGGGGAACAGCTTTTCAGTTACACTAAAACTTTCAGATTTCAAATTCTTCCTTTACACACAAAGAAAAAAGCAATGCCTTGCAGAGCTTCCAGGGAGGTAGCAGATCTCTGGCCCACTGCTGAAGACACTCATTAAGACTGTTCCAATAAACACTCATTACCAGTATCAAGTTGGGCAGGTAACCCAGGATTCAGTGTTTGCTGAATTTCAGATGTCCAAATGGCTTCAGGTTCTCCCAAATGTAGATTAGACTGCCCACTATTAATATACTAAGATTTAACTAAAAACAAGAACAAAAACAAACAAACAAACAAACAGAAAATAAACATTTTCACAAATGCCTTTGTTTGTTTCTAGCAATTTAAAGAAATTGATTTAAGGCAAATTGAGGAGCTGCTCCACTAAGCTAAGGTTGGTGCTTGGTGGGAGGGTTCTTCAGAAAAGCAATTGTTTCATTTCACTTCTGCATTTTAACTTTTCTATTTGCATAGATGTTGCACTGTGAACACAAGGCATTAGGCACATGAAATTGAAGGAATCCTATGATATGCAGACATGAGGTTTGGTATTTCCACTGAGTTGTCAGATGCATGCTGCAGAATTGTTCTGGGACCTGTAAAAATGATTCTGCATATCTCCTGAGCAAACTGATAACACTGTGCAGTATCTAGGGGAATGAAAACTTTCTAAATGGAAAAGTAGATCAAAGATCAAAGAAATGGCAGAGGAAACAGAGAGCAAAAAAAGATGATTAAAATGCACAGTAGCAGATTGAGAGCTGAGAGACTGTGAGAGAAAAGTAGAAGCATTGATCTTTTATATAGCAAATTAGTACAAAAATGATGGAGAAGCTACATATCACAGAATCAGAGAATAACCTGCATTGGAAGGGACTCACAAGGATCATCAAGTCTAACTCCTGTATCCACATATAACATGTAGCATGAGTAATACTATTTGATTGATATTAATAAAGACACATCCACATCTGAAATACCCACCAACATTTTTGTTAATTAGTACTACTCATAGTATTTTGCCCACAAATATCGTAGGTGTCTTGCAAGCGACATAAAGATCTGTGAACTCTACTCAATAACTCTACAAAGCCGAGATGATAGACATTTGGACTTGAAATGTCAAAGTATCTTACTGATAAGACTTTCCTGTTTCTGTAAAATCATGAGCAGTCTGGTAAGCAAAATTATTCCATTGAAACATTTTGATTAGTTTACTTCTTCTAAAGCTTTCTGACAGATGTGGATTTTAGAGAGGGATTTGATGGAGAGTACAGTATCTGGCAAATAGATACTGCACCTAATGAGCTTGGAATATAACATACAAGAGTTTGCCATAGGACATAAGCTCCTGAATCACACTGCAAAATTCAGAAGCAGTGAAAAGAAACTTGGTGTTATTTTTTAATATGTCCCTACTTTTAAAAAACTGCCTTCAAAGTCTCAAAATCAACAACGGCTTATGCACAATTCAGGTATGTAACTTCTAAAATTATGGTATCAACAAGGTGTTATGTGACCTTAACACCCCTGCACAGAGTTGTGGCTTTGTGCCAGCTTCCCATAAATACCTCCACTGCTCCTTCTGGTCAGCTGAAGGCTTCTCTGTCTAGAGACTGAATCACGCTTGGAATCCATTTTTGCAAAAGTAGAAGCTACAAATATAGGCAAATACTGCAAATTCTTTTCCCAAACACTTGAAAGTGTTGAAAGTGTTGCCAGTATTTATTTGTTTTTAATGAAGAATTGAAAACTAGGTGATTTGACAGATTCCCTTCTCTAACTTCTATAGATTACTTTTTTTTTTTTTTTTTTTTCTACTTTTCCTCCTCCCTATAGACTCACCAAGATATAACAGGAATCCAGAAAAACTGGCACTAGGTTTATCTTTGAAACCTCAGTGGTGTGTGAATTTGAAATTGTACAGTTATTTTTTCAAGAGCTGACTATACGGTGATACAGTTGTAAACGTGGGTGTGAAGACCAGGCCTGCTCTCTCTACCAACAAATGGGAGGATTTTGAATATTCAGAATCACAGAATGGTTGAGGTGGAAAGGGGCCTATGGAGGTCATCCAGTCTGAGGGGCTATTGAGCTCCCTGCTGAAGCAGGGACACCTCCAGCAGGTTGCCCTGGACCACATCCAGGCAGCTTTTGAAAAGCTCCAAGCAGGGAGGCTCCACAGCCCCTCTGGGCAACCTGTGCCAATGCACTGCCACCTGCACAATACAGGAGTGCTTCCTGATGTTTAGTCAGCCCCTCTTGTGTTCCAGCCTGTGCCCATTGCCTCTTGTCCTGGCACCACTGAGCAGAGCCTGGCTCCATTCTCCTTGTACCCTCCCTTCAGGTATTTATAGACATTGATGAGACCCCCCCGAGCCTCCTCTGCTCCAGGCTGAGCAGTCCCAGCTCTCTCAGCCTCTCCTCACGGTAGAGGAGCTCCAGGACCCTGATGATCATGGTGGCCCTCTGCTGGACTCTTTCCAGTATATCCAGGTCTTCTTTGTACTGGGGAGCCCAGAACTGGACATGGTACTCCAGATAAAGCATCACCAATGCTGAGTAGAGGGGAAGGATCATGATAATTTGCCATTGGCCTTCTTAGCAGCAAGGGCACGTTGCTGACTCCTGTTCAACTTGGTGTCCACCAGGAGTCCGAGATCCTTTTCTGTAGAGCTGTTTTCCAGCTGGGTGGCCCCCAGCATGTCCTGGTACTTGGGGTTGTTCCTTCCCCGGTGCAGGACTTTGCACTTCTTGTTGAACTTCATGAGACTTGTGTCAGCACACCACTTCAGCATGTTTAGATCCCTCTGGGTGGCAGCATGGTCCTCTGGTGAATCTGTCACTCCCCTGAGGTTTGCATCGTCTGTGAATTTGCTGAGGGTACGCTCTACCCCATCACCCATTAATGCTGTCAAACAGGACCGGACCCAGTACTGATCCCTGTGTTACTCCGCTTGTTAATAGCCTCCAACCAGAATTTGTACAAGTGAAATACCCTTAAAAAATCCTTTTCTTCTCTTTTCTTTTTAAAACATACCCTTCTTAAATTTTCTTAGAGGCAGACATATGATATATATATATATATGTATTCATAATAAACAGTTTAAAACCACTTCCCCTTTCTCAGATCCATAGGCCTCAGGGTGCTCTTGGCAAAATGATGTCTTTCAGCTGTCACTTGGTAGCTGAATGTGAGCTTGGCAACTGGGAACCTAACTGCTCTGTTACCTGCTGCTGTTGCAATGAGAACAGTTGTCAGAGTGCAAAAACTAAGTGATTTAAAGTAATAATTGTTTCCAAACTGTCATTTACTCCATTTTCAGCAGACTGATGCCTGTTGCCAAGGAAACAGTCACAGAGAAGAGTAGCAGAGAAGTCGGATTCCCCATTTGTTCGTACAGCTCTGTACAAGAGACAGACTGTGACAGTGCAGCCTCCGATGGTCCCTGTTCCTTCCCAGCTGGTTCCCTGTGTGAATCCATTCTCTTCCCAAAACAGTCACCCAAGCAATATAAGACAATTTTACCCAGAGGTCCTTCAGTCCTTGAAGAGAGGACTCTTCAAGTTATAACAGTTTCTATCACATAAAACAAAAAATAATAAGTATCCTCTCAATTTATTGCATCTTTAGTAAGAATCAGCAATATGTTTATTTACAGAGTCATTAAATTGAGCTAAAATGCCTGCTTCCTATCTTCAGGTTGGACTTCCAGTCCCATTTTGCATTAATGAATTTTAGGGTATACTTAGGCAATCTAATATCTTCAGCACAACAATTTTCAGGTGAGAGCAACTTAAAAATTACTGTGTAATGCAGGAAACTGGATAAATATGCAGAAAAAACGTCTGATATAAACAGCCACGAGAAAACATCATGGGACTGTGTGGGAAGACAATGTGTGTACTAGCAACTGAAAAAGAGTTCATCAGTGTTTAAGTCAGAGGGAGGAGGGAATGCTGCATTTAGACTCCTTCCCATATGTTCAGACTGCACGGGATGCTGTAGAAACAAGTGTACAGAATAGAAACCTGGGTGAAGTCTTCAGCTGTGACATTTACCTGTACAACCAACATTTCCCGCCCACATCCTGTATGCCAGCCCATCCACTCACCGGGGCCATTCGCTGGATGGCTGCAGGCTCCCTGTGAAAACAGCTGCATAGCCACCACCTCCACACAAGGCTGGAGGAGTATTTGCCTCCACCAGGGATTCCCCCTGCACAGCTTACTCTGACTCTCTTGGGAACTCTGCATGTAATCAGCTGCTGCATTTTATTATGCCCATTTTGTATCATTAAGAACTGAACAAGTTGGCAACTGCGTTGAGCAAACAGAACCAAGTAGTTTACAGGCTAGCAAAAAGGATGAGAGCTGTCACAGTCACCAGGGAATGAAACAGATGCAGTTAGCCAGAGCACAAATTAATAGGCTGGAGTCAGACCCTGACCTGAAATTCAGATACCAGCCCTGGAACTGTTTCTGCTAAGCACAACCACTTTAATATCAAAGGCTTTAATATAATTAAATATTCATTAAGTAAATCTTAAATATTTTAAATTCTATGTGACAGTAATTATTCTGTTCTTTTGATCACGACCTTTTATTTTTTTTTCCACTGTATTTCCATAAAGCCTCCAGAGCTTTGTACCTACGCTTTTGGTGCTCAGTGACTACTGTGTTGATTTAGATCAGTGACACCAGAGGCAGAACCCACAAGGCTCATGGGAGATGATTGTTTTCCTTATGGCTACTTGTTGGTGAACTAACACTGAGAATTGATTGGATTGAAAATATCCTACAGGCAATTAAAAATACATTACAATGTCCGATAGACCTAAAATTATACGTGGTACACCAGTCGACACTTGAATAACAGATTGTCCATACATCAACAGCATGCTTTCATTCAGCACTTGTTATAAGGGCAAGCAAGTACTGAAACACAGAGCCCCTGCAGTGCAATACCACACATGCCTCAGCCCTTACTCAGTACTCATTAAATATGTCAATTAGAATACAGTAAACAATTCAAAAACAACAAGTTATTATCCATTGGTTTCAACACATGACTGACTGCTTGCTGTAAGCCTCTTCCAGCTATGAAGCTGTATGGATTAGCTTAAACCATCCTCCTGAGACAACAAAGAGCACATACGGCAAGCACGCGACCTATAGTGAGCATGTCCCTGTACAGAGGCAGTGTGCAGTGGGCAGACAGCAGCTTGTGTGCCATGGGAACTCATCTGCTTTTCATTGTATGTCCATATCCTGTGTAGCATATTGACCTCTCTGGACCAAACAGGGGGAGTAACAGAGACATTGCTGTACGTACTTTGGACAAGACACCAAGAAACTTGCTAGTCGGGCAGAGATTTTTGATACCTGGACTACTTCCATTCTGATTTAAATCAATGAAAGTTCAATGAAAGCTTTGTTAGGTGGCAAAGCTTACCCTGAGTTTCCTTTGGAATATTTGACAGAGAAGTAGGCAGACTTTTTTCTCACATCTTTTTTTCTTCAATATTCAAGACTAAAAAAGGTTTCTATAAAACCCACCTATGTTTTCAACATGGATTATATTGTGCACTTCACAGGCTTTTGCTGTGACACTTTCATGCCGCCTGCCAAATGTTTCAAAAGGTCTCTGAGTTTGTGAACTCAAGTTCAACTAATTAAAGCAAATGGAGAATTCTGAAGTCATGAAAAACATAGGGCATCAATAAAACATAAAGCCTAGTAGGTCAGTCCAGAAGTCAGCAAGTCTATTTTGCCAGCCACTGAATAATGACAAGGATGGGGAATGCCAAGTAGCATTGTGGAGCTCGTGACAGTAACAAGAAGAAAGGTCCACTCACCCCACATTCACTGCCCAACAGACAGAGGTGTTCAGCCTGTCCTTTGTCACTGAATAATAAAGACTAAAATCATCCCCCAAATGGGCATTTCTGACGTGTCATCATTTTCTGTGCCGTTCTGCACCTATCAACAAAGAGTTTGATGCAGTCAATGGAGCAGTGGGCTGGCACGCAGGAGGCTGGGGATCCATTTATTCTTTTGTCCATCCCTGTAGCTGAGTAACTCTGTCTTTCTCCAAGACCCTGAAAAACATATAGATCTTTGCAGAATAAGACTGGAAATTTTGCAGGGCTGCAACCTTCCTGCAGTTCACAGTCTGAACACATACAATACGAATTAGGAACAGAATAGGCTATATTATTTCCTAGTTCTTCAACACAGCTACTGAATAGAAAGGAGGGGAACAGTTCTTATTTGCTCTGCAATAACCTCTCCAACTCTGCCTGAATCAGTGCAACCCACACGTGGGTGTGCATGGAAGTACATCCTTTTGTCATACAGAGACACTGTAATTTTACATAATCTTGCTATAAATTATGCTCAAGGATGCCATTAGCATGAACAACTGCACCTGGCTTCCTTTTCCAGTATTTTGTCAGCTATACAATTCAATTGCCTTTCTCCGAACATAGGCTTCTCTTTCCCGTGAAGCATTTTGTATTGCTACTTATGTTCTGGTAGTTTCTACAGGTTGTAACAGAGAATGGCTCTTGTTCCATTATATCTAATTATTATCATGTCCAGACATAGCAAAAGCCTTAAGGCGCTCCTGATCGCTCCTGATCAAAAAAGTCAAATAGCACATAAATGGAAAGAAAAACAAACAAACAAACAAAAAAAAACCACTTAATTAGAATTTTTACTTAAATTTGCTATCTCTGTGTTCCCCAGATCCCTTGGGCAGGATTATGTCAAAGACTCGAGTTACTGCCAGTACATCCACAGAGCAAAATGCAGCACCTGTGTAGCAACACTCGCTTAAGACCCACTGCTGTACAGTTACGCTGAAGTGAAGGCCAGTGAGAGCAAGTGTCAACACAGGGTGGTACTTTCGCTTTCTAACACAATTCTGTTCTGCAGCACCTCAGAGTTCTCTGCCTTGTGTGTTAGTTTTAGTACAAACATGGCCAAGGGCAGGAGCAATTCACCCACACACCGACCAGTATCCAATCTGAACGACCAGTCACCAAAATAACTACAAGATCAAACTTCAGGTATTCAAAAGAACTAGGAAATAACTGCCCACAGTAATCTATAAAAGAAAAGAAAAAGACACCAACAGAAAGACAACAATTTAAGAGTATGTTAGTTTCTTAAAGCCATCTGGATGAGATGACAAAAATCACAATGTATCTGGATATTATCAGATTAAAAAGAAGTCATTTTTGTAGAGAAAATGTTGTGCTGTTAATTTAGAAGTTTGTCTTTATTTAGCCTTTAAAACAGTTACTTGTTCTTTGTTTCTGGTACATTATAAAGTGATTCAACACGAAGAATTGTTATCTGTTAGGAAAGGGTCATAGATTATGAGGGGGTACAAATAAAAGAAAAACATACTCATCACATTTCTTAAGAATAGATCTTCTTGGGGTCAAGACCAGGTATATGCACTTTAGCTGGTGTCCCTAATGACAGGCACGAACCTTTCATACACTGCCATAATGTAGGTCATTAAAAGAACCCATGCAAGGAAGCCCAGTGAGATAAAAACCTGCACGACAAGCTGACAGAAGACAACACAAGGAAAGCTGTGCAAGGAACCAGCAAATAAGCAAGAACTGTGGTGGAGCAGAGGGAAGGAACTGTGGTTAGCTGCACTTCCATGGTTTGCATTAAGATTACACCAAGGTGAAAAATGGCCTTAACCATGGCTTTGGGGTCTGTGTTTGGCTCTGTTATAGGCCTGTTCTGTTGATGGTGAAAAAATCTTTTCACCTTGCTGTGAAATCAAAGTGTGGGGTAGAAACAGCAAGATGTGTATCTTAAAACCATAATTATGGAGACACTTCAGGGAACTCTTGGCTGACATAGTCACCAAAGTCTTGTGTCTTAGTTCTCTCACTGTAAAGTGATCAGTCTCTTTACAAAGTGGTAATAACACCACCCAATATTATTTTTAAAGACTGTTCCAGATACAGTAATGAAAAATGTCTTTAATATTTTATCAAATAAAATCTAGAAACAGTGCACATTTGCTAAAAAGGTGTTTAAATCTGATGCTGTTTCATTGGAAACAAATGATGATTTACTTGTTGTTTAATCTCTAAGAGGTATCACAACATCATCAGCTGTTTCTAATTTCTGAACACAAACCAGCAAAAAGCCACCTTTTTCTGTAAGAGGCATTCCATAATGGGAAATAAGACATTTCTCTAAAATCCCCAGATTACAGGTGGCCTGCTTGTCTGAAGGAACACTTCACAAAAAGGATGTCACAGTCAGTGAGCTGGGGACTTTTCCTACATCACCAGTGGCTAAAAATGTAATTCTGTTTTGTTGCTTTGCAGTGGAAACAAAGCAACACAATGCCAGATAGAGGGGAGCCAGATGACACAGGAGAATGGATAGCCTCAACTAGGGGCATCTAGCCAGGCTGCTTCAAGTACTCAGCCAGTCTGGCAGCTTGACATATCCATCCTGGATTAGGCCATTATTCTGGCAGGTCTAAATGTTTGTCCTTAGCTGCCAGAAGCACCAAATATTTCAGTAGGAGATAAATCCTTCCTCCTCAAAAAAGCTAGTAAATTGTCCTTTTTAGATTGAAAATCCCACTCCTGATTCCATCCCCAAATCATCAGGGCTTGATTTTTATACTTAATCTTCCATAACTGTGCATGTTACTGATCAAAAGATTCTTAAATCCTTTCAAAATAGTACTACATTACTTGTCTGAAAATGAAAAGTTGCACACTCAACTTTCCACACAGAAACTCTATCTCATTTATTCTGGCAACAAAAAATATTGACTACCCATAGCTTCGTACAAAGCTAAAAGGATTTCCAGTCATTTCTTTAGTATTGACCATCTTTCCTTTAATATTGACCATTTGTCAGATTTCAGGGCCCTATTGATGACAGAATACAGGTTTCCAGAGAGGTATCTGCATGGCCCATTTAGGAAAATTAGTGTGCAGTTTTGTAATTCCTCATGTGCACAGTGATAATGCAAAGTAAGGACAGGCAATTCAATTATCTTTTAACGAAAACAAAAATATCTGACAGCAAGCACTCGAAATCCTGGTAAGATGAAGGGAATGTCCAGCAAGGTGGTATAAGGTGGCTAATGCAGTCTGAATTTCCAGTCTATTGTACAGAACACAACATTCCAGATGAACACAAAACTCCAGACACTATAGTCAATCCTCATGTATCAAATCACCTATAAAATCAAGAAAAGAATGAAAACAGAGGATAGTGAGCAATTTTCACCATTTGTTACAGACCAAGGACTATGGAATATCAAGCAAAGCAGTATTAAAAAATAAATAATAATAAAAAAGGAGGTGGTTTCTTGCCCAACATATGGTTAAAATATAAGACTGCTGCATGGCATTGTAGGTATCAAAATGGTTGAAGAAATATTTAGATAAATAATAGAAGAAATAACCAAAGATTATCAAACAGCAAATAATACAATGGAGTGGGTTTCCATGGCAAGGCTTTGGAAGTGGGGGTCTGCAGGGGTGGCTTCTCTGAGAAGGCCCCCTCAGAAGGCTGAACTGGGCCTTGGCTATCTCAGTCTGAGGACAAGAAGGCTGCCCAACCAGAAGGTGCTTGAAGACGAAGTCATGCCCTCCATGGCAGTGCACAGAGAACAGCAGAAGATCAGTCAAAACAGTGATGGACACTGGAACGAGCCCAGCAGAGGGCTACAGAGATGATTGGGGGTCTGGAGCATCTGTCATACGAGACCAATGTGGCTAAGAAAGCCAAGAAGGCCAGTGGTATCGTGGGTTGCATTCAGAAGAGTGTTGCCAGCAGGTAGAGGGATGTGATCCTGCCCCTCTCCTCAGCCCTGGGGAGGCCACCCCTGGAGTATTGTGTCCAGTTCTGAGCCCCCCAAGGGACATAGAGGTACTGGAGTGAGCCCAGCAGAGGGCTACAAAGATGATTGGGGCCTGGAGCGTCAGTCATATGAGGAGAGGCTGAAAGAACTGGGCCTCTTTCTCTTGGGGAAGACAAGGCTGAGACTGAGAGGGAATCTGAGCAGTGTGTCTGCAGGGAGGATGTGAAGAGACTGGAACTGGACTCTTTTCAGTGGTGCCCAGCAAAAGGACAAGAGGCAACAGGCACAAACTGAAACACAAAGGTTTCAGCTGAACAGGAGAAAAAACTTCTTTACTGTGAGGATGACACAGCGCTGGAATACATTGCCCAGAGCGGCTGTGGCATCTCCTTCTCTGGAGATCCTCAAAACCCACTTGGATGCGATCCTGTGCAATGTGCTCGAAGTGATCCTGCTTGGCAGAGGGGTGGGACCAGATGATCTCCAGAGGTCCCTTCCAACCTCAGCCATTCTGTAATTCTGTGACGAGACTCTTAATCACCTCATAGCACAATGTGGTTGGGGGTGCCTTGTTTCACAGTTTCAACACAGAGCAGCTCCTGACAGCTCTGGCCTTGTCAAAGCATTGCTTTTTATTTGCTCGGTTTGGTTTGGTTTGAAATGCACTGACTCATTTGACCAAGAAGTCTAACATTCAGCATCCGGGTTCCACCTCCCCGTAATGGAAGCAACCTCTTCATGAGGTTTCTGCTTCCAGTTGGCTCTTCCCAAAATGTACGTCGCTGCAGGGAGTTCCACATGTCTTCCTTTTGCAGTCTTCCAACCAGACGGGAGAGCTCTTCCTCCGAACAAGGAAGCAAGGAGCCACAGAAGTGGTGAGAAGGCTTCTCCTGAACACTAGAGATGAGGGCAAGGGGGGACCTCAGAGTGATCCCCTCTCTTCCCCCTACCTGCGAGCCTCCTTCCACGTAAGGGCCTCTTTCAGGCCACAGAAACCCACTCCCAAAACAGCCATGTTTGGCCTCGGGCGTGGCACGCCATCACGGGGGCCTCCTGATGTCACAGTGGCATCTGCCCCCTGTATTGTGACAGGGCCCTATACAAGCTGCTGCGCCTGGCCCACCACTCACTCGTCTTCCAGACCCTCTAGCGATCGCCAGCATGGCTGGAATGAAGAGGCCGTGGGAGATGAGCTGCCCGCAGCTGCGTGCGACTCACTGGTTCATGGAACCACAGCATAAATGGCGGCGGAGGAGTGCCGATGGATACGGAGCGACCGGGGCAGCTGATGTGGAGCCCATGGAGGTGGATCCAGCTCCAGAGGTCGACGAACCAATGGAGGTGGATCCACCTCCAGCCCATGTGGTTTGGCACAACGTCATCGTGCCAGGGCTCCCACCTGCAAGAAAACATCTACATTGCAGGAGCGCCCGGAAAGCTCCGTATCCGTGGCACAGCCTCCGCCGCCATTAGCAGGGAGAGGCCATCCAAATACCATCAAGCAGGCTTGCCTGTGGGGTGGCCTCCTTCTGCATCCCCCATCCCCCGTCCCCCCCTCTTGTTCAGAGGTGTCATCTCTTCTGCTCGGAGTCCCGAGGAGTGGGCAGGAGTAGACTTGGCTTCCTTTGGGCAGCTGCACCAGGGTGACAGGAGGCCCCCTCAGGAGGCTGCACTGGGTCTTGGGTGCTCAGTCTGAGGATGAGAAGGCTGCCCAACAAGAAGGTGCTTTAAGACAAAGCTGTGCCCTCCATGGTGGTGCACAGAGAACAGCAGCAGATCAGTCAAAGCAGTGATGGAGACAGCTGTTCCTCTGAAGAAGCAGAAGGCTTCAGATCTGCCAAAACGGTGATGGAGACAGCTGTTCCTCTGAAGAAGCAGAAGACTTCAGATCTGCCAGGAAGAAGCACTGGAGTGCAGCCTGAAGTCCACTCAAGATGCTTTGTTACCAGTTCTTCCCCAGACTGGGCCACAAATTGCATTAATAACAATAAAAAACCTAAAGTAAAACAACTTTTGTCTCTTATTTGGTAGCATTTTTGCAACTGTATGTGGTCTCCTGAGCCCCTTCTGGTCTCCCCAGTACAGGAAGGGTACTGATAAGTGTAGTGTGGGCCCAGCCCATGGTATGTGAAGGAGTGAGGGGCCAGGGCAGAGGACATACAAGGGCAGGCAGAGGGATCTCCTTTGGCCAGAATTAAGGAGAGAAGGCTCAGGGGTGGCCCTGACTGTTGACTACAGCTGCCTGGTGGGAGGGAGTAGAAAAGATGACACCTGCATCTTCTCAGAGGTGCTCCGTGGCAGAAAGGTGACTGGTAGTACCAAGGCCCACACTTCCACATGGAGACATCGCAGATAGAAAAAAGGAGAAGCTTCCCCACAACAGTGTTCAGGCAGAACAGGTGTCCAGAAAAGTTGTGGCATCTCTGTCCTGGGGGGTAGCTGGCCTTGACAGAACTAAGGCTGAATGTTAGAAGCCCAGAATCATAGAATGTTTTTTTGTTGTTGTTGGAAAGGACCTTGAAGATAATCTGGTACCAATCCCCCTGCAATGGAGAGGGACACCTCTCACTAGACCAGGTTTCTCAAAGCCCCATACAACCTGGTTTTGAGCACTTCCAGGGATGGGTCACTCACAGCTGTAGTGGGTTTACGTGGCAAGGCTTTGGTAGTGGGGGTCTGCAGGGGTGGCTTCTGTGAGAAGAATCCAGAAGCTGCCCCATGTTAGATAAGGGGCCCACCACTGGCCAGAGCCCAGCCAATAAGCGATGTTGTTTGTGCCTCTGTGAGACCACATTTAAGGAAGGGGGAAAAAAAAACTGCTGCACAACAGCAGCTGGGAGAGTAAGGAGTGAGAAACAGCCTTGCAGATACCAAGGTCAGTGAAGAAGGAGAAGGAGGTGCTCCAGTCACTGGAGTTCTCCTGTGGCCTGTGGAGAGGACCATGGTGCAGCAGGCTGTCCTCCTGCAGCCCATGGTGTACCACGGTGGAGCAGATCTCCATGCTGCAGCCCATGGAGGAGACAATAGTGGAGCAGGTGGATCTCCCTGAAGGAGGCTGTGCCCTGTGGAGGACCCCTGCTGGAGCAGATTCTGGGACAGAGCTGCAGCCCATGGAGAGGGGACCACGCCAGAGCAGGTGACAGTTTGCTGCTGATGGATGACCGCGTAGTACGGACCCATATCTGGAGCAGTTCTTGAAGAGCTGCTGCCTCTGGGAAGCCCACATGGGATCAGTTCAGGAAGGACAGCATCCCGTGGGAGGGACCCCACATTGTGCAGAGGCAGAGAGTGACCATGACGGAGCAGCAGATACAAAGAGCTGTAGACTGACTGCAATGCCTATTCCCCCATTCTCTTGCGCTGCTCAGTGGAGGAGAGGTGGAAGAGGGTAGATGGGGGGAAGGTGTTTTTGGTTTCTTTCCTTTGTTTCTCACTTCTCTAGCTTGCTAGTAATAGGCAATAAATCTTACTAATCTCCCTACTCTGAGTCTGTTTTGCCCATCACGATAATTGTTAAAAGATCTCCCTGTCCTTATCTCAACCCTTAAGTCCTTTGCATTGTATTTTTCCTCCTTTCTCTTTGAGGAGGTGGAGTGAGAGAGCAGTTGTGGTGGATCTTAGATGCCCACCCAAGTAAAACCACCACATACAAGAAGCTGGGAAAGTGAGTCAGTGAAGAATTACTGTGTTCTTGTTATTACAATATTTTATACAGAGCCACTGGCTGTATAGAATCTAACGTGTTACTCATACATTCGACCTGTCCTCTTATGGGTTCTTAAGCATACCTACTGTGCCTTAAGGATGTAGTTCCTAAACTATGCTCTGAGGCTGTAATAAGGGATCCTTGACTCATTTACAAGTCCCACATTTAAAGCTATCCTTCCTGCTAAGATATTTCCTCAGTATTTTATGCAAAACTGTGCTTCTCCCTTGATGAGTGACCCAATAAAGTAGACATGACCCCAATACATAAAAAACCCTGCAGTAAGCTCTGCTGCTACATAATGGTTTACACATACACACAAACACAAAAGGTTAAAAAACAAACAAAACAAAACAAAAAAAAACACCAGCCCAAACAGATTTAAGGCACCATAACTATCCTCCTTGACTATTTCACTCCCTTTTCTTTAGTCACTAGCCAGCTTCATCTCTGACTGTCACCACAGTTATACTTAAGATCAGTTTTACTCATCAAAGTACATATATATCTGTAGAAGCAGAGGAAATAGCACCAGAACAGCAGCTTATAATACTTGAAAGAACCATTTCCACATACATTAATTTTTCAAACTAATGAGGAATATAGGTCAGGATATATCTAACTTGCAAGACCTATCCTATGTCATAATTGACAATGAGGACATACAAGTCTGGACATACTACCAGCTGACTCTAATTTTTTCCCCCAATTTAAATCACAGGACAATGAGGTTAAGTCCTCATGACTGTCGGTTAGAATTTGTAGTCTGCATGCTCAAAAACATTTGAACCTCTCCCATTGCTTCTCTAGTGTCTATTTAACCTCAAAAACTAACTGCAGGTGAAAGATGGCCCCCAAATGGAAATTTATCATTTCATGTGCTAGAGACTTGGCACCCTGTGCTAATTCAGAACTACATGAATGTTGTCAGTATTACCAAAGTGCCCTACTTAAAAGCTATAATTTCCCTAGCATATGAAATCCTGTCTTGCATCGCCCCAAGATATTCCATGTATGTAAAACACTGTGTCTAAAGGAGTTTCTTGAGTTGGCACTACTTACCTCTGTTTCAAATCCAACATATAGTCAATATTAACAATAAACATGGAAGGATATGTGTGAAAATGAGCATTATCATATTAAACGGTAAATAATAATTGCTACTATATATATATATATACATATTTAATGAAAACATAAAATCAACAAATTTTAGACCAGCATTCTCAAATCCAAGTGACACAGAAGAGATGTTTAAGCCAATTGTAGGTCTTGAAATATAAGAATTGATTATCAGGAGTGCTGGACACTCATGACTGTTAGTGACAAAACTAGTTATAGATGCCTAATGTTGGTCAACAGTCATTTTATTAACCTATAGCCTGTAAGAATAAGAATAATTTGTGTCATATACTAAGGTTTTTATTGACCTGTCCCCCAGTAGTTCATTTTTAACCATTCATGTCTTTCTTTGGTCCTTCTACTTTCCCTTACATTATAAATGCCTAATGCTAATAAAGTTACCAAAAGGCATTTCAAATTTCTTGGCAATCAAAGCCAGTTTTCTTCAAGTATTTACAAATTTAATCTAGGGTAGTATTGCAGCCAAATCTTTCCAAAATCCTGATTCAGCTAGGCAACAAGCTTTCTTAATTAGCTTTCCTATCTTTTCACAAATTATAATTAATATATTTTATTTTTCTCATATTTTTTCTCTTTTCAAAGCCAAACAAGCTTTTTGTAATGAAGCATAGGGGGTTCCCTTTAATAATACATTGCCTTAAGCAAATTAGTTGGCCTAGCCGAAATTGAACTGAACTGTACATTAGCTAGTGGTACGAAAACAAACAAACAAACAAACAAACAAAAAACAATGTGCTCTCAGTTTCTCTCTTCCTGGAAGCAGAAAGTCTAAGCATTGTCTGTTTAAAGCAATAAATAATGAATACAATTGATAGGGCTAAAACATTGGGGATATCTTGCCATTCCTTCTCTCAGATAGTCTTTCCCCACATGCTCAAACCACATACCTGATGGGCCACCCTGTAGTCCTCACAGATCTTTGAGCATGCACACACATTCCAGCTTTTACAGGAGAGGCAGAAGATGATGCAGATCAGCTGTTTTTTGGCATAATCTTTTCCTCCAACTCAAGGTTAGACTCAAAGAACAAAAACGTTCCTTTGAATCCCACAAATTCATTGGTTGTGTCTGTGTGGATTGTTAGGTTATGGGACACAAAGCAAGATAAACCACTAATTGCTACACAACCCACACCTACATATCCATGTTTTTAAGATGCTGTTGCTCAGTGTCACATGTCCACAGTTTTCTAAGGCCAAACGTGAATAAACTTCATATCCCATTAAACTTTGCTGTATGAGAATTTTGACCCCACAAGGAAGAATTGTCACAGCCTTGTTTGCCTGATATTTATTACTGATGTTACCGTTAATTTAGCATGGCACACAGAAGGAGCATAGTCATTTCACCTACACTCCAATTACAAGTATTGCATTTGCCCTTGAAAATGTATAGGACAGACATCAGTCTCCTCCCTTACAGTGTTCCAGGACTTACTCATTCACGGCACCACATGGAGAGCATTTAAGCAATCTGGGTGCAGGGCAGAGAAAGACTTATGCATAAAGTTAGATTTAGGCACAAAGAACAGATTAGATGCTACTGAAAAGTGTATTTAAATCTTGCTGTCAGGAAGACCAACAGAGTATCGATTGCGGTGAATTTCCCAACAGCCAAGATTTAGGTCTACTTAGAGGAGAAGCAATTACTAAAAAAAGAATGAGATCAGAGTTCATGAAAAGCACTGAATTAACTAGCAGTGGAAACTCTCCAATGTTTAGATTTATCCCCATGTTATACACTAGGAATCCATACGCATGGCAGTGAAAGAGCTGTACCTACAAAAAAAACCTTCAAAATTAAGAAGTGTCATGTCTGAATTGGTAAAAACAAAACAAAACAAACAAACAAAAAAAACATATAAAGTATGACTTTTAGAGAAGACAGGCTTTCTTATGAAAGAATAAAACTACAAAAGTGACCTTTCTGTTAAAAAAGCAAATATTAGTTAACTTTTTCAACTTGAAGCAAAAGCTCTTGAGAGTTGGGCTGTCTGAAAACACCACAAGGAGATCAGAAATTCTCTCCTTACCAGTGGTTCTAGGTATATACCATATTTGTCTCATGGAATTACATAAATAGTTGCTCTAGTAGCTCAGCTTCAATGGAAGTCCCATTAGTAGTATCACAGAATCACAGAATCTCTAGGTTGGAAGAGACCTCCAAGATCACCCAGTCCAACCTCTGACCTAACACTAGCAGTCCCCACTAAACCATATCCCTAAGCTCTACATCTAAACGTCTTTTAAAGACCTCCAGGGATGGTGACTCCACCACTTCCCTGGGCAGCCCATTCCAATGTCTAACAACCCTGTCGGTAAAGAATTCCTTCCTAAGATCCAACCTAAAACTCCCCTGGTGATACTTTAGCCCATTCCCCCTCATCCTGTCACCAGGCACGTGGGAGAACAGACCAACCCCCACCTCGCTACAGCCTCCTTTAAGGTACCTGTAGAGAGCGATAAGGTCGCCCCTGAGCCTCCTTTTCTCCAGGCTGAACAAGCCCAGCTCCCTCAGCCGCTCCTCATAGGACTTGTTCTCCAGGCCCCTCACCAGCTTCGTTGCCCTTCTCTGCACCCGCTCAAGCACCTCGATGTCCTTCTTGTAGCGAGGGGCCCAAAACTGAACACAGTACTCGAGGTGCGGCCTCACCAGAGCCGAGTACAGGGGGACGATCACTTCCCTAGCCCTGCTGGCCACACTGCTTCTTATGCAAGCCAGGATGCTGTTGGCTGCGTTGGCCACCTGAGCACACTGCTGGCTCATATTCAGCCAACTATCAACCAAATGTAGTATTTCCCATATTAAGTCGCATAGTAGTATGCAAGTGCTAAAAATGCTGATGGCTGCCTTACTGCTTGAGATGTGACCACAAATCATATTCTCCTCATGTCTAGCACTCTAACTACATTTTTGGTCATACTAATAATTGTGACTGAGGGTATGTTTTAAATTAATTAAGTTAAATGACTTTGAATTAAAGCAAGATTTTTTTCTCCTCTTCTGAAGACTGATGTTGTACCCAACCAGCACCAAAAAATGTTCGAACTTGGTGGAACCATTTTAGTTTCAGGAAGATTCAGCACTCAAACAGTTGAAAAATTCCTAAGGCCACTAGAAAGTAGTCATTATTAACAACTCTTCCTAACAGGAAAATGGTATCTGAAGCTACTTCGTATGGTTAGATCTTTTTTTATTATTATTAGAGAAAATCTGTATTTGTTTGTTTGTTTTTTTGTTTGTTTCATTGGTTGGTTGGCTTGGTTTTGTTTGTTTGGTTGTTGTTGTTGTTGTTGTTTTTTAATTGCACTAGTTTCAAATCACTCAAGACTGAAAAATTTCTTTGCAAAATTTCATAAGTACAGACTATTTTATTTCCAATTTACAAAACTTCACAAACACAAACTAATGCATGCTGACAGTAGGTGTTATAATAATGGAAATTCAAATGTTACCATTGCAATAAAATATTTTCCTGTTTTCAGTGGGCATCAGATGAAGGAAAAGATGAAAGCTTCAAGTATAACCATTTTACTAGATCTATCAACATGTGATAAAGGAATTAATTCTCAGTTTACATACTGTAATGTTTCAAAGAAGATGTAGCTCCTTTCCTTGATGAAATGACCTGATAGGATGGGCAAATTATATGTTTAGTGTACAAAACAGAAACTCAAGCCATCTGAGTACAGTGTTTACCCTAATCACTAGTGTAGTATAATACAGGGCAACTTATTTACTGCCTTAGCTCTGTTTACTCTTAGAAACGTTTAGCTCTTCCTACTGGTTGACTCACCCACAAAATTTCATTGTCTAGCATAATAAAGTCTTTTCCTAGTAGGTACTTCTATTTTGCAAATCACAATAGTAACTGTGAAACAGAAGGAACTGCCTTTCCATCTTTCATTTCATTTTGAAGTGCAGAATTCAAAGAGCGCAGACCAAGAAAATTCATCCTACATTCTGCTTAAACCTTTGAGCCTTTTTTTTCCAAATCATGAGGCACCTGTGAAGACGCAGAACCGGACCATGAGAATAGCTATCCATAGGGATGTAGCTGGAACTTAGGCTGGGAAAATCTGAGCTCAAATCACAGTAATGATGATTAGGACGTGATACCCTCAATCTCCTGTTCAGTATTTACATTGTCAAGGCAGTTTGGCAAGAACCCCATCTAGATGGGAAGCAAGGCAGAGATATTGTTGTGACCACATCCTGTAATTCAAGAATCCACGCCTCACAGACCAGTGCTATCAGGGAGGCTACACTTGCTTCGTGTATTAGGTCAAGGTATACCTTAGCCAGGTTGTTCCATGTGGGATGTTTCTGACATCTGTGCTCTATCTTTGCCCTGTCTGTCCACTTCTATGATTTCTCTCCCTTTGATTGGCCTAAAATGTGCAATGTGTTCCCTGTCTATTTCCAAAAATATGCTGCCTCTCTAAAGCAGATTTCAGCTGTGAAGGCCATGAGGTGAACAAATTATTTTTTGCCCTTTATCAAGGGATTTGACATCCCTTTGGAGTCAAACAGTCTCCAGACAGGTATTTACAGACACGAGATAGAAGGACTGATACATAATCAACGTGGCCAAGCATACGTGGCATACTTTAGCTGCAGGAACACCACATTCTCATCACAGCAACTCAAATATATATGTTTTTAAAAGACCAGTAAAGCTTCATACTAACTATTAAACAAGATGAGAAGAGAAGAAATAGTCTATGAGTATAATCTGGGAGATTTAATGTTGCAGCCAATAGCACTTTGGTAGTTGTTTAATCATTTTAAATAGAGTAGCTTTAGAAATGAAGCAGGTCATCCCTTAGGGTTTTTTGAATTCTCCACTGTAGGTTCTCCTCACCTAAGAATATAATGTCAACTAAATTTAATCTGTCAGGAAAAAATGCTTCGAGTTAACTGTTTTTTTTTTTTCCTTTCAATTTCCTTTCAGCCAGTTTAGCTACACTTTTGAAGTAGAGGTGAAATATTGTTGGAAAAACCACACCAGGCCCACTTTTCAAACTGACTGCAATGTGTATAGCATACCTATGGTTGCAGCTTTGCAAAATTTTGATAAATGAGACAGAAAATACAGGCAAACATCTCTGTAAAAAATACAAGGAACAATATTCTAAAGATCATTTTAAATAATAAAATATACTTGGCACTGCTATTGAAAGGAAAAAAAAATAAATAAATAAAAGCAAATACAGAGAGGAATTGAACCCAGTGCTGTCCAAACTGTAGCACTGCTCACCCTTGCATTTCATTTAAAAAAACATATTTTTGCTTGTTTAGGGATTATTCCTTTTTACCTAATCCTCTTTAAGTATCACAAAGCCAACACTAGAATATGAAGCCAGCAGTATCCCCTGCAGAGGCTGCAGCTGTCACTTCCAAAACAGCATTTCTTTGGAAACCAGTAAACAGCCTCACCTTTAACAATCTGTTAAAGATCATATTCCCAGGGTGCTATCTATTCTGTTTTATGTGTGATCATTGCCCAATTTGTACTTAGTATGTTATTAGTGCTGCAAGATATTCTCCATGAGAGGGTGCAAGCTTTCAAGCTCTTGCTGGATAAAAGATGAAGTTAAAGGCTTTCAGCTCTTAAGGGAGAGATATTTGTAAATGTTTGGTTTTTATGGAACAGATCTGTTTTTGTCCAATCATAGAATGATAGAATCGGAAGGGACCTCAAAGACCTCTAGGTTCACTCCAATTTGGCTATTCGATGGTCAATGTGATCCAAGTTTGTGTGAGCAGATTTCAAAACAGAGAGATGTAAATATTACAGAAGTAATCGTCATACTTAGTACCTGGATTGCCAGGCACATTCAGCAAGTCAGACACTGACAAGCTGTGGAAAGAATCTCTTTTTATATCTTACTGCAGCTCTTTTGTTTTGAGATCTAAGCAAACTAGCTGATGCTAGATGCTACCTCTGACATTCTTTACAGAACTGTAAGAGCCTTCAGCTCTTCAGACTTAATCTGGCATTTACCATGGAATGCAAATTAATAAACTAAACAGAGTTAAAATGTATGTTATTATCTTGCTGAGGAACTGCTTACTTAAACCTTGAGATATCATTTTATTTTAATTAATATGGAAATAAAACTTATTTGTGAATGCCAACGTCTTTTAAAACACCACTAAAAATAGCTTGTACTTTATGGCATATCTTGGGGCACACATCCCCAAGATTTACAAAGACAAAAATTGCCACATTTTACAGATAGCAGAGGAAATGAGGTGACTGCCCAGTACCACCATGAGTCTGTAGAAACCAGAACTAGGACACAGATCTCTTAATTCCTTGTTTTTCTGCTGCTCTCACAGAGGTCAGCCAATTTGGTAGCATTTTTGTAGAATGAACTTTCCAATCAATTGTTAAAATAAGCAATTGTAAAACATATAAAATTCTAAAGGCAAAATACTGGTTGAATTTTATGCTTCTATTGAGATACACATCTGAAAATAAGCTCAGTAAACTTTTTCTGCTTCTAGTGACAAGAATTAATTCTCTTTAAACACTAGTACCTTTGCTCCCAGAAAACTGAGACCGGTATCACTGAATTGGAACAAAACACTGTGCACAGATGTGGATACTTCACTACATATGCCCCACACCTTGCAGGGGAGACTTAGCTACCCTGCTGTATCCCATGCAAAAACTGTCAACTATGTTGTCTTCCATATGATGAACACAAATATCACCAAGGCATTGCAGGTTACACCAAAGCAATTCTGTGTGTGAAAACATCCAATTATGAATGGGTATTTCTGAAAGTATGAAGCTGCTCATATCCATTAGAGCCCCAAAGTGCTTTTAATTCCCTCCTGAAAAATATGTTGAGAGGAGCTACGACAGTAATAATAGGAACAATCTGATGCCTTATCTAACTCTAGTTCGCAGGCACATGAGCTTATGCAGTTACACAAAGAAATTATATTTCTTTATATTATTCAAGGCAACTATCTTTATCTAGTTGATATAGGAATTTTTTCTTCAGTGTCTTTACAGAAGGATTTTAGTGGATCAAACTGAGTTAGCAAAGAGCTATAATTTTGGAATAATAACCAGGGGAGAAAATGTCACAGATATTAATTCTATACATAGTTTTGTTTTGAAGTCACCACTTATATGTGTGATTTTAAATGTTTTAGTATCAGCTTGAAGACATATACTTTATGGTGTTCATGTCTCCAGTAAGTATTTCATATTATTTGAATTGCGTGTTCCCTCACATGTATAACTAAAGAGAAAAAGAACTTGAAGAGGCAATTCATTGTTTGTAAGGTGAAGCCCTAGACTCCAAAACTCCCAAAAGATCAATTTAAAATAAATCAATAGCTCAACTGGCTTAAAATAATATATAACTATGAAAATCTATATTTTTATCTTTAAAAGATTAAACAGTCCACAGTTCCTATTCCTAATTTAGACAGCAACAGCAGCTGCTGAAGTGCAGGGAAAAAACACTTGTTTTTGTTGTCCCTTCCTACCACACCAATATTTGGCTCTGGTATTTAGTTAGATTGGCCAGTTCTCTACTTCAACACACGTGATTAACTGACTTCACTAACCCCAGTTAAGAAATGTGATTAAATTTAGGCAGATGACAAGAATGTCCTAGTGCTTACCTGTATCTACAACTGCAGCAAAAAGTTCTTGTGTGAGCATCCTTTTTATCTGACAGTAGAAATGATTAATAGAATCATTGACTTTTAAGAAAATCCTGTAAGAGCTCAGAGGACAAACTGATTGGCAAACTTTCCATGGATGGGATCTGCTTGGAAGCCCACTTGATGTCACACAACTTGCTGTTCCCAGCATGTGAAGGGATTTAAGACTATAGTATAGGATATAATATAATATATCCTTATATATCTATGATATATGATCTACCTATGATATCCTTATATATATAAGTGGTATATATATGGCATTCTAAGTGATAGTTTACAGATTCAGAGTCCCTTTTTTACTGGGATCATACTGACCCATCACCTCCAGGTGCAAGACAGTGTACCTTGAAATCCTTGAAGGATTTCTTCCAAAATTTCCAACATCAAAGTTCTCAGTTTGGCTATAAGCCTAGCAATGTAAAGCATACTCATAACTGCATGGGCAGTTTGAAACAGTGGCTGCAACTACTAACCATGTTTCCAGAAAGGCAAGTTTAAATGCTTTGCTACTTATATATGTGAGAAAGCATTAAGCATTTCATTGCTGATAGTCAGATCTGAAATATGCAGTGAGGAGCTTCAATTTAATTATGAGAAAGGATATATTCTATTTTCATATTCAGAACTGAGATTGGTTATGAAAATATTTTTCTCCAGCATTCAGTACTGTTTGTTCTAATACTCTGAATACTTCGATATGAGGAGCCACTGTTTGAACTCTGCCTTGTTTCAAAACACTTCAACTTGAGACAAGAAGGATGTGTTGCATATGGAGAGCCTACAAGGATGGCTGCATGGTGGACAAACTCATAATGGGTGGAGGCATTCAGCACAAAGAAAACCCTAAGTTCTAGGCAAAAATGACACCAACATGGCCACTGACTAAAAAACATAAGGCTGGAAGTATTTACTGGAAGAAAAATTTTCATAGCACAAATTGCTAAGGTCAAGTTTTTAATTTGGCATTATCTGTGATAGTCTGAAAAATCAGACAGCTATGTCATTAGACCATGCACTTATCTTCACATTCCCGATACAGATCCTTTTTTCTGTGGAATACCTTTTCCACCTTAATATCATATTAGATTGCCTTTATCTCAAAAGATAAAGGAAGTTGGATTCATTTTAGCCTCAAACTCTGATCACACCGATCTGTGTATTGTTATTATTTATGATCCAGAAGGAATTAAAACATAAAAGTCTGTGAAAATAAATACTTATCAAACAAATTAAATGTTCCCAAATATATATTTTGATATACTAATCCAATAACATAGTATTTTATTTTACTTCCTAGAGAAATACAGAAACAGCATATAGAAGTATAATACAGAAACAGAATAATAGGTTAGAAAATAAAAATAGAGTAATAGACCGTTCATACCCAAACTATAAATAATTTCAATGCATGAAGCACAACAGGAGATTAAAATGCAATTAATTATTCTTGGGTATGTATGATGTACCACTCTGTAAATTTTACACTCTAAACAAATTGAGCGTTTAGAGATAGATGAATACTGGGAAATGGCCTACAAATTTCCCTTGCCAAGCATAAAATAGACTGAGCAGTTTTGATACTTCTACTGCTGTCTCTTCAGAGTAGATGGGGAAAAAAGTATTTTGGCACTTGCACAAAGTTACTTGACAGTTACTGAGCCTGAGATTTGTCCCTAGTGCTGAGACTCTCTCGGTGCCTGCAGCAGGGAATGGCAACCCTAGCAAAGCAAGCAGGGGGTTGCTTTTTAGTGCGAAACTTTCTTTGAGGCAATCTTGCCTTACAAATCAGGTCCCCTTCTGGCTGGAATATCTGAAAGGGAAAAGGGCATTTTGTCCTATTTTATAAGAGTTACATTTCAGCTTCTCAAAGTCTCAGAAATTCCTTGGCTGTTGTCCAACACAATTGTTCAACATCACCAGTATTCCAAAATACTTTCTAGAAGGTATCAATCTACTACGCTGTTCTTCTGATGAAAGAGACTAAACACAAATCCAAGATGTACTCTACTACTGCACAGTTCCAGTAATGCTCTCTTTTAAAATTCGTGGTTCTCATCTTAATTAACTACCCCAGCAATATCAAAATCCTTGTAATATAGGAACTATATTGTGATCGCATTATTGACCCTGACAAGCAGTTACTCACTGAAATAGTTCTGTTCAGGTCAGTAGAAAAGCTTGTGTGAATGATTTACCAGACTATAATCTGACTAAATATCTCAAAAAAGCTTTGAGAAGCAATAAATTTGTTAATATAATACATGAATACACAATAGCTAAAAAATTATGATGCAGAAATGCAATACACCCTGTCCAATACCTACTTCTTAATATGTATATTCTGGTAATGGTCTAATTCAAACCTTATAAAAACTTTTATATAACCAGTTAGCATTTATAGTAGTGTCCAATACATTGCTAACAGTGGTAATGGCCTGTGCTATATCATTATAGATGTTTGAGATAACTTTGTCAGAGATTACTTAGTCCTTTTCATTATCATATTCGGTCTACCAGTACAGTCTGAAAGGCTAAGCATGTAGAGTGAAGTTTTCCATATCTGAAATTTTCTTCAAATGTAAACCTCTGAAAACTCAAAGGTCAAATAAAACATGGTCTTACCATTTCTGTGAACATGTTCAGGAAAATCTACAGAATTTTTATTTGCCTTTAATAATTCATGTGGAGGATCCCGAGCAATGCCATTATTTGGAGCAGGGAACTGAAATTCAGCAAATCAGTAGTTCTGGCACCAAGAGTTAGCCTAGTCCCACGGAAAACTGTAGACACTTGATCAAATTATGATTTATAGAAACATCTCAGTTTATACACTCTCAGGTTTCGCTTAGGGTAGTTGTGGCATTATTTAATTCCTCAGTGTTTGTTAGGTAGACCATTTACTGATAAACGTATTGCAATTGTATTGCATATTATTATATTGCCCTCACCCAAATACCATGTCTTACCATGAGTCTGAAAGGGAAAGTGTGATGCATTTTCTAACATTAATTCCTGGCAACATATGGTGGTTGTTTTTTTTGTTGTTGTTGCTGTTCATTTGTTTTTTTGTAATAATGTAATGTAACCTTCACACTGGCACTTGTTTAAGAAAATCTAACCAGATAGAAATAATACCACAAAATCATTACTGAAATGAAATTTTATTTCTCAAAAGCTGCATTTTTCCCTAATGGGTAAGAACAGGTCACCCACCAAGGTCAGCAACTATGACAACCTGTTGTTAATATGGATTTTCTTATTTGAAAAAGCATTAACTTTTTTTTTCTCAGCTAAGTCTTCAGGATTGTGAAGGTAACCTCTCAAAAGGCTATGAAAGAAAGAAAAAAGAAAAAAAAAAAAAAAGGATACATACATTATGAAAGACTCTAACTATGTAAGACACAGAAAAGAAAATCAAAACAATTTATGATAGAATAGTTCAGTGCAAAGAACCCACCCAGCCCTCCAGCCACCTGCCTGACCATCGCAGGGCTCCCCAGAAGCTGACGCCTGTCAGTGCGGCACCGTCCCAGCGCCTCTCCAACACCGACAGGCCCGGGGCACCAAGCACCTCTCTGGGAAGCCTGTCCCGGTGTCTGGCCACACTTATTTAAAAATAAAAAAGTAAAATCCAAACCTTCAGTCTGATGATGATAACAGTCGTTATGAGGTTGAGTAACAGCTTAAATGAGCTGTAGCTTACTTGTGCTTTTTCAAAAAGCCCCTCCAAAACCAAAAGTATTTGTGATAAGCTTGTGCTGCTTTCAGTCCCACTGTCAGGGTTAGAATATTCAGAACAAGGTCCTCTTTGAATTGACCTTCTCCAGTTACAGTCCTGCCAAAGTAGCCAGAGTTTTCATTTTTGTAATCATCACCTATCCCAGAATAGGCTTTTTAGTCCATTTTTACTTGATTATTTCTCACTTGTGGCAATCTATAGGATTAGAAGGAAGATCACTTCACCAGCTATAGGGCCTTAGCATCATACACAAAAACAGACATCTAGTCTCATCATCTGTCTCCAATATATCACAGCCAATTAAATAGCTCACTTCAAATGATAAGGTTCCCTCTCACAGCAAAAGTTATTGTAATTACTCTCTAAGTGTTTGACATTGTACAATTAAACTCCATTCCATTTCCATTAGTCAAGCCTACAAGGTCATATAAAATTTGTGGATGACAAAATGAGAAATTACTGCCAGGATTGGAGGAAGACTGGGTCATAATTCAGAAAGATTTTTTATCCTAAATTCATCTAATCCTTTCTAAATTATGACCCAGTCTTCCTCCAAAAGGGGTAATACTTTCAGACTTCGTGTCAGCCACAGATTTTATAATTGCACCCACCTCGCTCTTGTAACAAGGCCACTAATTGAAATGTTAGACAGGACTGTTCTCCAGACCCAACCCTGAGAAATGGCATTAGTAACTTTTCTTCAGTCTGGTAACTTTCCCTTCAGTGTAATTCACTGAAGCTGCTACTACAGCAAGCTCTTATTCCACCCTTCAAATGAATCCCCATGTTCTCCTTTCTTAATAATAATTTCCCTTGGGGAACTATATCAACTGCTTTGCTTAAATTTAGACAGATTAGGTTCATTGCATTACCCTTGTCTAAGAAGTCAGCTTATCAAGAAGATAATAAATTAGCCTGATACAACCCCTACTCGATGAAACTACATTGCACATTATTCCATGTCTATTTACCCTGAAACCTTGATTACTCTTTCATTCAAAATCTGAAGACTTTCACATGTCACTGAGTTCAAACTCAGTGCTTATGCATTTCTTAGATCATTTTTGCTTTTGTGAATGTATTATCTTTGTCATCCTCCATATTTTTATATCAATATATGTAGTGGGCCACTGTGGAAGACATTATAACAAGTAAACAGTGGTTTCAAGCTGAACATAGGCAGAGCTTAACCATGGCTGTTTATTGTAGAGACCTGCACCTTAGCAGGAGTGATTGCTACATAACCGTGATATTAGTATGCTCTGCCGTTAACAACAGCACCTGTATGTACATGTGCTGCTTGTAAGGGCTTGTTCCTATGGAGATGTGTAAGAGCTTAATGCTCTCAATGAACCTTGGTGTACCAGAAAGTTCAGCATTGCAAAGGTCAAAGACTGGTAGCTTTGTTCCCTTGGAAGAATTGTATAAAGACGTGAGGAACAGTGAGTGTGGTGAACCTCCCGACAGGCAGGATGTGTGCAGCATGTCATGACCAACACGAAGGGTCTCATCCAGTGCTGCATTCACCACCACAAATATTTGCCTGCTGACGTTCTAGAAATTTCATAAAGACCATGAAGATATTTGTAAGATCACTCAAATATGCTTTGTTGCAATTTATTTTAATTCAATCATACTTATTGTGGTGAAGTTTTATTATCCCAATTCTTTTCTAATGAACAACAGGGTCCCATTTACTTCATTTTTTTTTTCTTTCAGTATATCTTGTTGCCTTTCTTCAGGCATATTTAACTGACATTATACATAACAAATGTTATGACATATACATAGACAAAACTGTTTTCTCAGCAACAGAAGTATGACATTGCTGTAGGAAATGTACTGTATTAAAGTGACTTCAAAGAAACAACCACCACCTCTTCCTTTGCTAAACATAACATGCAATCACTGTAGGCACTGCAATATCCAGAGCTGCATGGGGAAGTCTAACCACTATAAACCATATAATGAGTGGTCTCTATTTGGGAAAAATTCTACAAGCTCAAGCCAGGATTTTTTATGAACTACAGTTTGTTAAGAACAAGTCACCAAGAATAAAATGGATTTAGCCTGCATGAGCTCTAGAGCTCAACAGGTTATTGATATTGATTTGGCATTCAAAAGAGCAGTACCCGAGCTCTTTCAAAAGGACCTAACTCAGCAAGAAATACAGTAGCACCATTTAAGTCAGGTTTTGAATGGTATAATGATGGCAGAGTTCGAGATATTACAATTCCTGTCATTGTCAGCTTGAAGCATTAAGCATACAGCTGGATAACTGAGGGGGAGAGAGATTTTTAACAGATGGAAAAACTAGAGTTACTTCTTGACATCAGCCCATTCATTATTAATTGGCCTTTAATATACTTTAAAAGTCAAATCGAACCAATGATCAACTCAAAGCTTAAGTGGATTTGTAATGGTAGTATCCTAGCCCACAATCATTTGAGAAAAGATTAGAAAACAAAAAGTAAACCCAAGAGAATGAATTAATTCTAATGATGACATGATTAATTCATCTATATTCCCACATGTAGTAAAAGCGATCAGAGATATCATACCTTAATAAGGCCCACCTCCCCTTCTTCCCCTTCTATCTATATTTTCTTCCAGTTTTTCATTACTTATATTTTTAAGCATGCATCAGAAGTACCCTAACAAAACAAAACAAAAATTCCATGTTTTCTGCAAAGTATTTCAAGATGTCTTGCCTCAGTTACATATATGATGGTTGTAATCGATGTGTTTAAAATAATGACTAACATTGTGCTCAGAAGATGAGCAATAGCCCTTAAAACGTTACAAACAACTTCTGCTTTTTTTTTTTTTCCTTTGTCCTCAAATAGATGTAGTGAGATACCATATAAAACAGGTTAAATACAGATCTCTTCTGTAATGCTTGACAAGGGTAGAAATCAACATGCATACGATGCCAACTGTAGAATACAACTAATATTTTAATTTCAAAGGAAACCTTAACTTTCAATTATTGTATAAAATGAAAATACAAGAGAATACTCTTTAGGAATAGAATTTAGCCACTGTCAGACATCAAAAAATTCAGGCCAGAGGTGGTGACAATATATTGCACAATGAAGGAAAAGGAAGATACCTGTTTTGACAGGAAAGGTACAAAATCCCTGATTCTTGAACCTCAGAGCAGTGCAGTGGGGCCCATGAATGCTAAATAAACTACTGCTGAGCACCCAGTGTACAGAACTAGAGTTAGCGTAGGATCTGTTCATCCCAGCAGAAAGCTCCTGCCACAGGCAAGTCAGAGGTGGATATCAGTTACTATTCTAGTCCCATCCAAAACATATTATTTTTGCTTTTCATTCAAGTCCATTCAGGAACAAATATCTCCTTTGTCTCCATGATGCACCTTTCAATGCTGCATCAGCCTTGTCTAGTTGTGTCATCATACTGTCTAGTTCTCCCCATCTATTCAAATGCAATCTCTGCCTAAAATTTTTGACACTGACATGATTTGTTTGCGGTAAGATATGACTCAAGTCAAAGATGGACACAGGGAACAGTCACTGAGACTTAGCCAAGAGCATGTCATAAACTTGCTTTGAGTATCTGAACTTTTTGAGTACTACAAAACAAGGTGGTAAAATCCTCTCTGAATAACCTTGTGACGTTATCTCATATCCTTGCACAGCAGATACAAGATGGACAACTAAAAACCTGCAAAGATGTTCCTTTCTTTGTACCTAGTATATCCTTGTCCCAGTGTTTGTAGATGAATTGACCCCAGGAGGAGGGAACGGAGGAAATACAGATTGACACAGTGGTATCCTATTGATGCCACAGTCAGATGAGTAGCAAAGAAAAACTCTTAGAAAAACAGTGCTAAGGTGAGATCAGTCCTTCCCCTATCTATCCCCCTGTCTGTGCTTATCAAAGGTTTGATAAGGTATGGGATATGGTCACAAGACCGATTAAGCTCCCTCCTGCTGGACCTGCAAAATTCTCATGTTACAAGAATTACAAGGTGGATTCTTAGATTGTCAGCTTAATTTAGATCGGATTGACTACAGATTTGTTTCTTTTGCTATCCTCTCTAACGTTTTCTTGGCATAAGCTTTTTTCAGTTACACTGTCACAGAAAAAAGCCCTCATAGGCTAGCCTCAGGGAGGACACAGGCACTCCCATTCCTGAGGCTTGCACCTACCAGTCCCACACTCTTTGTATTTGCATTTTTGAGACATGAAATAGTAGAAACAGACTTTTCTTTTATGAGGTCAACAGCTGATCCCATCTTCATTAAAGAGGGGTATGCACATGCCAGAAAAGCACCAGAACTATACACATTGCTTAACCTCAGTTTTCTCAATACTCATGAGAATTCGTTGGGTTTAGACCAAATATGCTTGCACTCTAGATGCAGATACTGGGCAGTTGCAGCTGCATCATGTGACTGGAAATGTATCAGTCATCTAGGCAGAGCAAACACAGGGGCAGCAACCTGATTACCACTTCTTCTACAAAAGCCTTATCTTCTAGAAAAAAAAATCACCTACTGTTCTATATAAGGATTCTTCAAAAAAAAAAAAAAAAAAAAAAAAAAAAAAACAACACAGAATCATCAATCATTTTTTTCTACCTCATCTGAATTCAAAGAACCCAAATCCCACAGCTTCCTTTCCTTTGAGAATTCATCCACTGAAGGCATAGCTTCATGTTGCCAGCCAGTTGCCAAGAGGGCTGTCCCTTTCCATCCCCCAATCCTTCCATGGACATATGCATGCAGCTTCCCATTTCCTTCCTTGCACTGGTCTCACAAGTGGGCAGTTGGTGTTTGGTCAGTGAGGTCATGTCATTGATCTGATGGAAGTCACTTCACTCTTTTTCCTAGGCTGTTTTTCCTTAGGAACAACTAAGTGATCCGCCTCACTGAGTGACCATGCAATCACTAGACCCGAGGGGGAACAGACCTCCCCCCCTTCAATAGCCATTTGAAGCATAATGTGAGACTGTACGTGGTGACCTTCATAACTCCTCATTTTCAATTCCCTATATTAACATCCAATGCTTTTTGTTCTGCCTCCAAACAAATTACTTTCCTTAAAATAGTAGTTGTCCAAAAGGAAGATAAAAATTAGATCTAGTTTGCAGTTACTCCATTGTTCCCATATAAAAAACTACCTGGATGCTGATAGATTTAACAAACAGCCTCGACTAACACAGACATTCGTGTGACACTCATGTGCCCTTAGCACATGTCGTATGAGACAACACAAAGTATAGCTATACAACACAAACACAGCTATAAGGCACAAGGACACTAGTTCCTTTATAAATTAAACACCTCAAATAAATGATTCACACAAACAGATAATGTTAAATATGCTGCATCATTTCAAAGATTTTGCAGTGGTTTTGTCTTCACCATAAATTTTGCAGCCCTTCCACTCACTATTCAGTGCCTAAATAATAAGGCTTACTCCATAGCAATAATCTATTCAGGCTGTTGGTATTATAGGAACAAACCTTCTCTATGGCTGCATCTGAACCTAACAGAAGCTATCTGTCTCACGGGCTCAAACAGAAGAAACTTTAAAGAAAGCCTTCTACAAACCTAACGATTTATGGTGCAAGTGCCGGCCCATTTTATTTATTTATTTATTTATCTGGAAGTTAATAACATGAATCCACCAGCAATTTAAGAATTTGAGAGAGTACCTTATGAGCACAAGACATGCTTTCATGCTGCTGTGTCCTATTTAAAATATATATATAATTAAATTATATATATGGAAATATCAAAAAACCTGTGAAGGTTTTTCCAGTGTATCCTGCATTTTCCATATTGGTTTAGATAAATTCCTCTAGTACAAAACTGGCAAAATTTTAAATCTAAGAACATTTCCAAATTCAAACTTAATTGATTGATTGTATGGAGCAGAGTGGGCAGAAGCCAGTATTCCTCCTAGGAAGCATATTTGTATCCATCAGCTGGGACCAGGGCTTCTCCAGCAGCAAAGGAAATAAGCAAACCATTCCAGCAAGATAATGAGAAGCTTTGAACACTCTCATCTGCACTCTAATGAGAGCAATTTGACATTTATGAACACACCAATCACAGGTTCTTTAGTCCTGCCTGCCATACTTCTACTTAGAAAAGCATGTAACTTGTGGAGACTTGATCAAACCCACCTAACGTTGCTGTGCCCAGGGAATGCCCACACTTCCAGGCAGAGAGAGCCCTTCTCTTGTAAAGCCTCCATAGCGTTAAAACGAGTTGCCTTTTCATTAACTCCTGTCTCAGGTCTACATAGGATTAAAGAAAAAAACAACACCACCAACAACAACAAAAAACAACTTTCTGATCAGTTTACCAACCTAAATTCTTGTAGATCTTCAAAAAGAAATATTTTGCTACCTGTTTCATGCCATAAAACTACTGAGACGGGTGGAAATTCGAATTTCTACCGCTGTAACATCTAACACCTGATGTGAGACAGGTTAGCTTCGGCTCTTCTTGCCAGGCTCCCTCTCCTGGCGGATACAAGGTAGTTTCAACACTTCATAAGGAAGTTGACTTCAAGCTGCATTTCTGCAACTCTTTCATTCCCTCCTTCACATGAAATCCAAATTCCTTCACTCTGAAATCACCTTATGTCATAAGTCAGATAAATTTAAGCATAGTCATAAAATATTTTCTCCTTTTTTAAATTAATAAATGATTTATTACTCAAAAGATGGTGTTTGTGGGAGAGTTTCTTCCAGACATCTTTATCATCGTGGATGTCTAGCTGTGTTCAGTTTGTGCCTTTTTAAAGATTTCTTCACATAGGAAAGAACTGGGAGTTCCATAGATGTAAAGGGAAAGGCCAGTGTGGCAAAACTGAGCTGAAATTCTGTACTCAGTGCGGGGAGAACACAGGTCAGGCCAGCATGAAAGACTGAAATATATACTGCTGCATGGTGGAAGCATCCTCTTAGGATCCTTAGAGGCACCAGGACTTGGGGCAGGACTGAACCTGCTGTATCCCACATGCAGGGAACAGAGGTGACAGCAGTAATCAGAATGGTGACTCAAAGAACCTCTCACTCAGATATTAAATGTAGCTGTATGAAATTCAGTGGTCTGTTCTGCCATCTTTTTATATTAACTTCCTTCACTTTCAAAATAAAAACAAAAAATCGAGAGTGTAAATGGATTAATTTTCAAGTGCTGTCCAGTAAAGCTGGGTATTGTGAAATTGCTGATTTCCATCTGACATAAACCACCTACTTATGGGCTATCATTACTTAGCTCCTATCGCTAAATCATCCTGTGCAAGTTGGAGGATGGCATCCATCAGTCCCATCTGGTCTTCAACTTTTTCTGTCAGAGGAACCAAGAGTTACAGAAATCCTCGACAATTATCAAAAGGAACATGAGGCATGAGTTACTTAGTGATATAAAAATAAAGATATCTATTTCTGGGTTTGTTATAGCTCCAGACACTATTTCATGGCTAAGGACCTTCATTTCCATTTCTAACTTGTGTATGTTTTCTGTGTCAAACTTAACTTTTGCATCGACTCAGAGCATAAGAATTTTTCTGCCCCAGTTCTCAAAGGCAGGAAATTTCCATCGTGTTCTGTAGGTGTTTTGGCTCCTGTAGAATCAGCAACAGGGATCCATTTCCCTGACACAAGAAATGAGAATTTCATAGTCAAATCCACTGCAGTCCCTCAGATCTAGTGGGCAGGAAGACTTCAATAGCTGACTGCAGCCTCCCTGGGCTGAAGCTCTCAAGCCCTCTGCCATCCCACCCAGCCCTAGGTTAATTATATGAGCAACTGTTAGAGCTCAGCATCCCAATCTCTCTGGAAAGATGTTTCCTATCTCATCATTATGTAATAGCATTGAATAATGAATGATATCACATAAAAATCAAGTTTTAATGTTAGAATTAAAGAGAAACATAGTAGCAAGAGAAAGACTTGCATAAATGATGGCTTGAAGGAAAGATAGCGAGCAGTGCAGGATATCGTAATGTAGGTGAAATATAGGATGCAAAGATAATTCCCTAACAAAACCTAAAAGCAGATATGAATCTGAACACCAATCTTCCATCACAGGAAAAGAAAATTAAAAATCTCTCATTCGACCTGCCAGGATTTTATCCAGCTCTTGTTTCTGCATGTAGCATTTCCCTCTTCCAGCATTTAGTCATCCAAGCTAACCAGAAGGCCTGTTTCAATAATACCCTATTTCTAGGGACCTGTTTCATTCAAAGCATTTTGACACAACACAGTGAGGAGCAGCAAACGAACGCCCGATTTCACATTAAGCAGAATTCTGTTCTCTACCACCAGCTGCTCAGAGGGAAGAATTCTTCCTGGCATGGCACAGGTGGCACATACAAAGTGCAAATTAAAGCTGGGGTTTCCACGCAGCACGGGTGGAAGACAGAGTCATTGTGCTGGCCTAGTGATCTGTGCACCGGACCTGTACACATGAGGGATGGGTTGGGATGGGATGGGATGGGAGAAGAGACAAGGGATGGGCCACAGAGCACGTGTGTGCAGCAGGATGTGCTGCAGCAGCAATGCAGGCAGTAAACAGCACCCAGGCACCAATTCAGAAGCAAGTTTCACTGCTGCAAATGTAACCTGTTTGAAATTCATTTAATCTTTTAAAATCTAAATGCTGTAGTTTTTTGTTTATCAGCATTATTTTAATATCTGTGATGTGTACATGTGTAGAGCTTATTGTTACTTTTAATATTCATTATTCCCCTATAAAAGCAGAAACTGTACAGATAGTTCTGTACAGCAATGCCAACAAAATCCAATCAATATCCAAACAACTGCTTCTCACTTCAGTTGTACCAGGATAACTCAATACAGGTGTGTTTATGCCAGCTTCCTTCTAACAGAAGAGACGCAGAGGACTGGATCTGCTCACATATTGCAACGGTCTGAGCCTCTGGCAACACAGAGCTGCCACAAGCCCCGACCCGCTGAGTAGCAAGGAATCTGGCTCCTCCATTTCAAAGAGGAGAAAAGCTGCAAGCAGGTACTGCTGCCTCTGAGATAATGAATTTCCTCAGCTATATGACGGAAGTGAACACAAGGTGCAGTGAGACCTTTTCTAACCACCATTTTATTTATTTATTTATTTATTTGGAGTATAGCTGGAACATTTCTTCTATTTTCCAGTTTGGGCTGTTTACTCTTGTAGGTTGTCTCATTATGTGCAATTGTTTTGTTTGATTCTTCTGTATTTCTTCTGTGTCAGGAGGAATTTAGTCTCAGTGCACAACTCTCAGGTAGGCACAGTGATATATGAGAGAAATTGAGAAAAATACAGATTTTCAAAATATGAGCATGGGAAATATCTTAACAGAAGTCCCAAAAGCCAAGATTAATCTTAAACTCCTATGTGCAGAGGATTTAATGCTTCATAGACGTGACGTCCTTCCTTCTTATGTACAATGAGCAGTAATATCTGTTTCTATGGATCAGAACAGAGACAACTTCCCACTTCAGAAAATGAACTGGTTCTAATAGTATATCAGATATTTAGAATAGGTAAATGTAACCAGATCTGGTAATTTTCCCAGAACTAGAAAAGAGATTTTTGCATGTAAAAATACCTATTTTTGTAGGAATCTAATAGCTTTAGATATTCTCAGTATTTTATTTTACAAAGATAATATTAAAAAGCACAGGTCATCATATAGAGCCTAAGCCTTCCCTATATTTTGGGTAATTTCTCAGTTAGGATTAGTCTCAATGTTTTCTGTAAGAAATAATCTGGGAATAAAAACCATTATGCTGTGAAGAAATTCTGACTTAAAAATCCTGCAATACTTTAAGCATAGGGCTTTTTTAGCATAGTCCATAGATGGACTTTGCCTCTCCATCTTTCATAGTACTTCTTACAGACAAGGTCCTGAGAACCATAGAATATCCCGAGTTGGAAGGGACTCATAAGGATCATGAAGACCAACTCCAGGCACTACACAGGTCTGCCCAAAAGTTTAGACCATATGACTAAGTGCACAGTCCAATCGCTTCTTAAATTCAGACAGGCTTGGTGCAGTGACTACATCCCTGGGGAGCCTGTTCCAGTGTGCGACCACCCTCTCAGTGAAGAACCTCTGCCTGATGTCCAGCCTAAACTTCCCCTGCTTCAGCTTAACACCACTCCCACGGGTCCTGTCACTGGTGTTTACAGTGAATAGGTCACCTGCCTCTCCACTCCCCCTCATGAGGAAGTTGTAGACCATGATGAGGTCCCCCCTCAGTCTCCTCTTCTCCAGGCCCAGTGACCTCAGCCGCTCCTCATACGTCTTCCCCTCTAGGCCCTTCACCACCTTCGTCGCCCTCCTCTGGACACTCTACAACAGTTTCACGTCCTTTTTGTACTGTGGTGCCCAGAACTGCACACAGTGCTCGAGGTGAGGCCGCACAGCACAGAGCAGGGCGGGACAATCACCTCCCTCAACCGACTGGCGATGTCGTGCTTGATGCACCCCAGGGTATGGTTGGCCTTCCTGGCTGCAAGGGCACACTGCTGGCTCATATTCAACTTGCTGTCAACCACAACCCCCAGATCCCTCTCTGTGGGGCTGCTCTCTAGTGTCTCATCGCCCAGTCTGTACGTACAGCCAGGGTTGCCCAATTCCAGGTGCAGGACCCAGCAGTTGCTTTCTATAAACTTCATGTGGTTGGTGATCGCCCAGCTCTCCAATCTGTCCAGATCTCTCTGCAAGGCCTTTCCACCCTCATCAGAGTCCACAACTCCTCCAAGTTTGGTGTCGTCGGCAAATTTGCTCAAATGTCAGTGCTCCTTGTCAGTGTTTATCACAGCTGTTGCAGCAGCTCTATATACCTTCGAAAAATTCCAGAAGCTTTAAGCTTTGAAAAGTTCCAAAAGCTTTAAGACTAAAGCACAAGATCTCCAGTTGGATCTAAGGTCAGACAAAATGCCAGTACAGCACAAGGAACTCTGCTGTGCATGTTTTCCTTAATTCACCAGCTGATCCCAGCTTGTTGCGCTTGTTATTTTCATGCAGTTTTCCTAAGAGCCAAGCATCCAGCAAAATGCAATGGTAAAGCACAAGTGGTAAAGGGAGAGTATTTCCAGACAAAATGACTGGACAGATGGGAAAGAGGTGGAAACTATTTGTCCTCACTAAATAATAATGCTTGTTAAACTGCTTTGGATATCTGTATTTGCAAATGTCAGCGAGAATCTGAATGAATAAAGCAGACAATGACACAATGAGCATGTTCTAGCTCACCAGATTCAGACAGGAAGAAGGGATTAATGAGGTCAAAAGGGAAGAGACAAACCTATCCTACATACTTTAAGATGGGACCATGCCACTCATGCCAACTCTTTGGTTGCGAATACCGACTTTTCAGTGTCAAATGTGTCTGAAATATGAAGAACATTCAGGGATGTTTATTAGTAGGAAACACAAGGTGCCATTTGCCTGTTGGAATTAATGGATATGTGAGAAGGACACTGACCCCTGTAGTGAAGGAAAACACTGCTGGTAACTGCACAGCTGGGGAGAAAAGGTGAAAGACTATAAAACAAAGAAAATATACAGTATAAACTTGGTGGTGTCTAGGAACTTTCTGTATCTTTAGTGTAGATTAAAGTTGCAGATTAAAGTCCTCTCACTTTATTTTTTCATGCCGCTACCATTGGATATCCAATGAGGTCACCTCTGCCACTGCCAACTCCACCAGTTCTACGTGAAATGCAAACCTATGACAAATAGAAAAATGGGACGACTATGTTTGTCCTACTTATTTAGGCAGCAATAGTTTTACCCATCCTTTAATATTATATTCTTCCACGTGCATGCACTATAACTGTATCAGGGAACAGTGCACAAATGTCCCACGTGGGACTTCATTCTGGAATACAAAGCACATCCATAACATCCACACCAGCTAACACAACCGCCCACAACGGGGAAGTTAGCTGTGTGCTTTCACAATTTGTGCTGAACTGGAGGCTAAATATTATCTGCAGAAATCACCTCCAGACAAAGTAAAGGCAATTTTCAGAGCTGGTTTTCTCATTATTTCAGTCTTCTCTCTGAAGCAGCTTATTATTGTTCTGTCCACCAGTGCGTGAAATCTAGCTTTTCCACACCTCATATTTTCTTTAAGTTATGTGTGTTTTTTTGTTTGTTTTGGTTTGGTTTTGTAATAATCGTATCTATTTCCTATCAGTGGTGCCAATGTTTCATTTGAAATATCGCTAAAGAGAATTTTACTCTAGATGTATCAAAATCAAATGATACAGCACTTTCCATGCCAATCCAGTAAGTGTATCTGAGGAGGAAATGGTCACTCATGGTACCTTCTGTGGAAGCTGTGCTGCTAGTGCCATTTCAATGCAGAAAAATATATTGCTTTTTATGTAATTTTAACAAAATTAGACATGCATTTCATTTCAGACTCTAAAAAGAGACGTTCGTAATATTCTGATTTTTTGGGTGGTTTTCATTCTCCCTTTCAGATGCATGAACCAAATTATGTTTGTTTCAACAATTCAGTCTGGTAGGCAGTACATAAAGCCGAGGGGGTACCTTTGTAGAAAGTGACTACTTACAAACTTCATCCTGCAACTGTTTGGTACAATTTCCTACCAATTTTTATACCAATTGTTTTAACCTGTCAGAGCTTATCTTCTTTTTTGGTATTAATTTTAGGTGTTGCACACTCCAGAGCTCAGGGATAAACACCGAATGGTATAGATCAAGATTTTGTTGCCTGTTACTACTGCTAAAAAGTACTGAGTGACTAGGTTCTTCTTTACTGTGTTACATACTTAGCCTCTGTATCTGTCAGTCAAGAACTATTTTAACCCTTCCTTTGGCATGCCAGGCTGCAGCCATGGTTTAAAATATTTACATTAGATTTTCTTAGATTCATTCTTGTTTCTAAGCCCATACCAACACAGCTTCTTATACAGATGGAATTAAAAATCACAACTACGGTAAGAAATTCTGGCTATATTCACATTGTTTACTAAATAAATGCTTCAGAGCAAAGTGTGAAAAAAAAATATTTCTTAGTGAGTCTCAGAGACATCTGTTACTGGATAGCTGTAGGAGTTGAGTTCTGCAGTGCAAGGATGCCCAAAGTCCATTGCTCAGTGTTGGCCAGAGACTCAGATTTGGATTTCCACTATCTCACAGATCTTCTATTTTAACTTTGGCCAAGTCACACAAACCCAAGCCTTCAAAGGTTATCTAGATCCTATAGATAAATTTGGGGTTATCTACCTAAGCAGTTTTAGGAATGTGTAGCCATGTTTTACCTTTAAAATGTAGACAGCATACACCCTTGCCAGATATGGCTGTTAAGATAATAAATGTTTTAAGGATCATCAGTTCCTCTGTAAAAAGTCCCAATGATTGATAGGAGGAAAAGTTACCTAGGTTTTTTAAGCACCTCATTTGAAGAATTCTTATTCTAACTTAAGGGCAAATTCATTTCTTGAATAAAGCAGTACCACTGTTATTAACCTCACTGAACTGCAAGTCCCGGCAAGAAAACACCTTTCCCACTACTGCTTTAATTCAAATTATTCATATTTAAAGAAAGCCAAATTAGTAGGAAATGTGAATTCAGTCCCATAAAGCAACTTCAGAGATAATGAGCACCTGCATCCTCACTGCAGAAGATTTTTATAAGAGGAGCCCTTTATTGCCTAGCTTACAATTCAGAGTTACTATGTATGGGCTCAAGAAACTCTGGAGGGGAATAAATTAAACATTAATTGTGTTCCCTTTAAACTAACTCTCCTTTAATATACCAGCTTCTAGGGATATCATATCTGTGGATGGCTGAACTGTTCTCGGGTTATGATGCTTTATTTTAGATGTGAAATGATTTAAATCACGTATTACATTCCCTAGACATCCATTCTTTATTTATTTTTTCTAGGAGGTTTGTTGGAATTTTAGACTTCTCTTAAGGAAATTCCACTATTTTTGTAAGAACATCAGGCATACCTTTTCTTCTTTAATGCAGTTCACCTCACTGTGCCATTCCTTGCAAATTGCAAAGAAATGGTGTTCTAAATATAGCACTCCTCAACTCACTGCATTTCAATTTTGACATACATTAAAGTTCAGGGGTTTCTTTTCCCTTCTCTTTACTGTTATTTTCTTCTGTGGAGGCCTGCCACTGCTGTAGTTGTTTGGCTGTCTATATAATACGCATAAACAAAAATTAGAGTGTAAAGACACAAATGTTTTTAACCTTTTTGCGTATGCAAATAATATTTCCTCTAAAGAGACGCTGCTCATCTCATGCATAATCACAGATCTATTTTTAACTAGTTCTTTATTCAATGTCATACTTTATCTTGAAGCTTCATAACTTCTATCCTACGTAGAAATCTGTCCTTGTTTCCACTGGGGTTTAAAGTACTAGATTCCAAAAGACCAATAGTCCTGCAGCCGGCATTGAAGTTGGTCACTTACACAATTGTTAGGGCTCTGGGCTGGCATCATATTCTGCTACCAACAAATACTGTTCTGGGATGCATGCAGAGAAACTGAACACAGGAAAGACTGAAATGCCAAATGTTGGTGATACATGAGGGGAACTATTTTAATACATTATTTTCTCCTCTTTTTCCATAACACAGGCAGCATGAAGAAAAGGCCATTAAATGCCACTCTGGTAATGTTACATTGCTCTACATTTTATAGTATTAATCTTTGACCATGCAGGCAACCCAGAGACACATGTGGCCCTTGCATTTGTAAAAGGGACCACATGGGACCAGCAACAGGATTTAAGCTCTGCTAAGGTAAAGATACTGCAGCCTAAAAAAGCTGAAGGGATGCTGGCCCAAATGGAATTACTGGTCTGGGATTTTTGTTTCTTTGTTTGTATTCCTGATGTCCAGAGGGGCGAAATCAAGCAAGTTAACTAGTCTGTTCTGCACATCATTAAGAATATTTTCAGCAGGATTGTTTTCCTTCACCCTCCTCTCCTTTTCTAATCTAAACAGCACGGGGGAAATATCCTTTGAAATGGGCTGAATTTCCTTCCCTTACTGCTGAAACAGTTACTAGAGTACACAGGGCTTGGCTTAGAATTTTGACAAAGTATGCAAACCCTGATTTTTATTTTTTTGTCTCTTTTGATACATTAAACAAATCACATCATTAAGATTTTACGGTTGAAGGACTGTTCTTACAAACACCTTATAGATTAGCACAAGCAGTCACCTGAGGAAACGTTCCTCAGTAAAGAAGGAAGAAAGTGAACCTGCAAAGAACAGGTATGTAGGTAAGGTAATGATTCTAAAGTAGACAGGCAAAAGTATAAAGCTAAGCGAACACACTTGGTCAAGTTGCAAACAAAACGACTGTCAAGCTGAGGAATAAGAGTAGTACTTAGTAACTGGAGCCACCACGTGGAATATTGTGCTGCTTAAGCAGGAGATACCGCAGTATCTTTTTAGACTCTCTTGTTCCCCTGGAACAAAATTTTGCTGAGGGGCAGAACTGTTGTATCTCAAATATCAAACTTCCCCAAGACTCAAATCAGTCATCATCAAACACACAGAGTTCACGTGAAGGTGGAGGGAAGTAGCTCATTACTTCTTCCTCTCCTCTCTAAATAGGGGTGACGGAGCTATAGCTAACATGAGGACACACTGCCTCCAAACATCTGACCTATCTCCAGGACTTCAGGTATTTCTGAGTGAAAATGAATCTTTTCTTTCAGAGGACATGATAGAATTATCTGTTGAGAAAGCTTTTGGAACAGTATTCCCCTTCTGAATGGCTTTTAATACAAGATATAATTACTGCCTGAAGTTCTGCTAGGTAGATACAGACACATTCTGAGGTTTACACCAGCAGCTACAAAATTATGAGCAAAAATCCCATTCACATAAAGGAACCCTACCCTCACACCAGGATAGTTTTCTATTCCATACAGTTCTCACCATACTCTGATCACATCATTAATCATAAAGGCCCCATGGCCAACAAAATAGCCTCCTCTTTGGGAAGAACAAAACAATAATGAAAGTTCAATAGAAATAACAGCATGAATAATAATAGCAGGCAATTATATCTGCTGTGGTATCAAGAAGGTACTCAAAAAATGGCATCAGAAGTTGCTTGATCAATGACTGGAGCAGAAGGATAAATGAGTTTCTCAGTGAAGGCCAAGCTGACTGACAGCTAGAGCAAATGCCTTGACTAAAGGTGCTTGAAGTTCATTAATAGTAATGGCAGGGTCGTGCCTGGTGGCCTCAGTTAAAGGATCCCCAGTGGAACGAATGGTTGGTGACAAAAATATTTCTTCTCAGAGCTTCATCACAACATTGATGCTTTGAGGGTTAGGATTTAATGCTGCATTATATGTTGAGGATTTGGACTGGTAATTTTAACTATGCTCATTTGCTGAGTTTTTGTTAAAATCTTTTGTTAAAATCTATACCACGGGAGTTAACTTCAAGAAGTTATCACAAGATTTGGTATTTCAGATAGTTTTAATCCATTATGATGACTGTGGGAGATTTTATAGCACAGAGAAACATGATATATCAGTTTGCTATATGGCTACGGTGTGTTGTCTGTGTACTTTACTGCAGTAAAAGCTCACACTTGCACTGTTCGCTTGGAGATGCATTTAAACACCTTATGCAGAAATGGAGGAAAGTTATCCTACATTTTTTGTAAGCTTTGCTTCTATTCTTACATCTCAAGTAACTCAGCTAAGATCATTTTTTTTTGCACATAACTGTGTAAATCACTGTGGTTTTAAACATATTGAACAGAACAACAATCATGCAGTGAGAGTCGGTATCTTTATGAAAATATCCCAATGAATTACAGATTGCAGAATCAAGCAAAAATTTTTGTGTTCAATTTCTAGCAGAAATGTCTGGAAGAAAAAGTATCTAGGAAAGCAATATATAGATAGTTTCCACTTCTGAGCTTCTGTCTCTGAATTTATCTATGCTCATAAACATAAATTAGCATTTGTAATCTCATTGGCCAGGAAATTCTTGCAATGTCATACAAACAGTTAAGCAATTTCTACTTTGTGTTTCTGTTGGATATACCAATTTACATGTATAACGCCCCCCATCACACATGTTTTTGTTTAATATCACACAAATTTTCTGTTTAATGTACACAAAAGGTCAGTAATAGTGAATATTGGCTCACATACTGCCCAGGTCTTTTTAGGAAAATGAACTAACAGCAACCTGTGGAATCATGTTGGATAGATTTTGCAATTTTTATTGGAACATGCAAATAAGTATAATTAGTTATGCTGCAAAAATGTTAAGTTCTAAGAAGTAAGAAGTGGTTTTGAAAGTCACAGATAAGGAAATGAAATGCAATTTTTTTTATAAACCCTGAAAATACATACAGTAACATCTCAATTAACTATACATAAAATTACATGTAATGCAACTGAGAATAAAGTTCTATTATAACCCACTTGAAGTGATACAGAGAGCCTGACATCTCTGTGTTGATTTAAATAGTGCCTTTCAGCATACAGCAATAAATCTGCAACTTGCCTAATGTTAATCAAAAATAAGCACTAGACCAATGATCCAAAGCATTAAACATGGTATATAATTGCAGTAAAATAATAAACAGCCACAGCTTGAATAATTTTTATAGTTTGTTGACAATGCTTTTCCAGTCAGCTGTTAAATACACTTTTCTTTCCCTGAATAAAATCTTTACTATAGATTTAGGTGAACGAACAACACTTAAAATCTCACGCAGGTGACATTCTTGAGATATTTTTCTCATCATTCAGCAAGAATTTATTCACTTATTTCTTAATTTTATTCAACCAAATTGCTACCAGAGCAGTTGCCAGGACACTTATGTTGTAACATTTCCCTTCATGTGCAGTTCTCAAAAACATTATTTCTCCACAGAATGGAACATTGGAAATCAGATTATTTCTTGAAGGGAAAGAAAATAATGTTGCTTACTGCTATTTTTCTAGGTTTGTACATATAATAAGACTCTGAAATTAGCTCCTTGGGAGGGTAAATGAAGGAAAGGGAGCCCATCCATTATAACGCAGTAGCAATAACCCATTCTAAACCCATATTAGTATAATTTTGCCTGTTTTTTTTTTTTAACTAATAGTCTGATTCTGTCCCATTCTGGTGCAAATTATGCATCCTATGTACATTCTGAGCATGCCTTGATAACCTCAGATTCCACTATGTGTTTAATAATTGACTATTCAATAGAGCATTGATGTGTTTTTGTCTGGAACTAATTCACCTTTGTCTGTGTATCAGCAGGAATGTACACTGAATTACAGATATGGTCTTGAAATGTCATAAAGGCCATATGCTTTATTCATCTCAGGTTTTTTAAACTGCATATTCATGACAGGCAACACTTGGAAATTAATATCCTAGCTTGTATATGCTAGTATAGATACAAAATGATTTATTAGAGCAGTGATTCATTGAAAAGCACCTTGAACCTTTATCTGGAAAACAGCATCTCGTGTAACAGGCCTGACCTTGAAAAATGGAATTACACTTTGCTGTATTTGCTGAGATATGTAAGCCATGACATATCAACAAATAAAAACAGTAGTTACAGTATTCAAAACATCAAGTTTAAAAAAAAAAAAAAGTGCAGAGGAAATTGCTATTACTCATACATATGAATATCTCTGTGAAAGAGGAAGCATTAAGCAAGTCCCCGCTGTTCTTTGCAGACCTGTTATCCCACCGGTACAAACTCAAAAAAAAAAAAAAAGGTTTGTAACAAAGTGCTTACTTACAAATATAGGATGTTCTGTCTCACTGAAAAGTAAGCATCCTTCATCACCCCTGTTCTCCCTGACCATTGCCAATCAAGGTCAACCAGCCTTGGTAGTTATCAGCACAAAGTTACTGATCTAGGTCACACAACCCCCACTGAATTCAGTCATAGAGTTATATGAGAAAGGAAAATAAGACTGAATAAAACAACCTCTACAATTTCCAATGAGTGACATTTAATCTTAAGGAGAAAAAACAGTAATTTTTCTCTATTGGGAAAAATTCTCTCTTAGCTATACCATAACCAAGCTGCCCTTTCATCTCTGGAAGCTGTATTTCTAAAAGTAAGTTGGTCCATAGTATGTCAGTCAAGCCAGCACCTTTAAAAGCAATAAATTCACATAAAAACTATTCACGTCACTTTGTTGTCATAATTGACCTATTGGTCCTTTGTTGCCTTTGAATTTCCTCCAACTATAACCAATACCAAATGCTTCAAAAGTAAAACCTTGGGCAGAATTAATGGGAAGTAAGTTTCATACTATTCCTTGGCAAAACTGAAATTACATCCTGAAGTAAGACAGTTACTTTTATCCTGGCCTGTAAAATCACTAATGTTACATCTATCAGCCCATTACCCAGTTCTTAAAAGAACCTTCCTGTCTCCCCCCAAACACAGTGATAGGCCAGTGATATACTATGGATGACTGCGGACTATAGGAAGTCTTACTACTTTCACTTACTTATTTCACATTTGGTCATCTTGAGTTTCATCTTGGGTCACCTCTGGTCCCTAGGTAGAGAAAGATGAAGAAGTAATCAGTGAACACTTCGTTGTTTTCATTCCATTAGTATATCAGTATTCCATCAGCCTGTTTATATCTAATAATTGTATCTGTTACACGAACACTATCTTATAATATATTCAGACTGACATATATCATCCTATATACTACACAAATGGTAATAGTTAATTTAGAAAAAAAAAACATTTAATGCAATATCAGTTACAGAATGTGCTATTGCTTTATCATTATTATTAGCAGCTATTTACTCTTGGATAACTGCAAAGCATACTACCATTTCAAACACCTCTTGGTGAGCTTGCCATAATTCTTGCTGTTTCTCCATGCATTCATCCTGATGCTTTACTTTTAGCCTTGTGAGGTGTTTGCTTAAAACATAACAGACTTTCTTCCCTTACTCTGCAGTTATTTGCTTTCCCTCTGAGGGTTTATGGAATGCTACAGACTAGGAAGATGAAAGATTTTTTGAAAGATGAAAAGGATGTTGTGAACATTTTTATCCACTAATCTATAGATGTATCTTGAGAGGCATTGTATTAAGGTGGATCAAAGTTTTGCCAAGGTTATTACAGAAATCACTATCGTAGCTACTCTCTAAAGCCCTTGAGTGAGCAACTGGATCACCTCTTCAGAAACCACACTCAGAGGAGCACACTATTCTGGCAACAGTCCACATTTACAAATTTAAGGCATACACACTTTCATGCATTTTTTTTTAAGTCCATTTTGGGGCTACCTACAGATGTCCCACTTGCTCAGTTGGAACAATGACTTCTCAACTCTGCCATTAAGCCACCAATGTAAAGTGGCAGTGTTCTGTTCAATAAGTGTTGTATTTAACCCACATGTGGCTGCTGATGGGCAAAGGATTTAAAGTCTTACCAGCTGCCAAAATGCTACGTTAGCTGTGGCTAACTCTAACTCTAGGGGTACTCTTGGGGTACTCTATGTTATGTTTTGAGTGTGGATCCCATATAGAAGAATGATCTGAGTCAGCATTTTTAGGAATCTACTTTCACTGACTTATAATACACTTGAGGTGCCTAAATTTCATTTCCTTAAGGACTACTGGTTTGATTATGCAGTTATCCCAGCATTAAACAGCTTCTTTCTTGATTATTTGTGATTGTGCCCCATCTGTTACTGGTGGAGCCTTCAACAGGGAAAGATGATTTGGCAAACAGTTAGTTACATGTCTTGATTCATGTTCCAGTTAAAGCGTCAGGAATCTCTCCACTCATCTTTCTAAATGTTTAATATGGCCCAGTTGTACTTAAGAATATTTGTGTTCTTTCCCACCTTTGATGAGAGTACCTTTAAGAAGTACCATTGATTCCAAGTGGTTTATCTTTATTTAACAATAAACTTGATGTTCATTACCTACTCCTGTGACACTACAGCCCTAACATGTTGCACTCTTTCACACCTGTACTCGCATTGCTGTTGGGACTATGACTACATATGTATAAGAAACAAAGATACTGCACATTAAGATATTAACTACATGGTCTGATTTCTTTTTTGTCCCTCCCTCCCGAACAATTGTTAGTCATTTATAAAACAGAAAGCTGTTTTTCTTCTGTTTGCAAATAACTGTCACTGCATTTAGCCAAATGTATCAAGGGAAAATGCTTTGAATTGAAGACTTTGGGAGATAATGCAGGCTCTGCATTAGCTAGAAAATTACTGACACTTCATTGTATGAGGGATGCTGTTTTTTAAGTGGATACTTCACCTTTTAAAGGGCTCATTACAATGTTGGCTATACACTCTACCATTACCCAGATTTTGTCTGTCATCAACAACAATGAAAAGCAACAATACTGTTCTAAAGCTCTAGAGACATTTCAGCTGCTGATGGCTTCTAAGTAGTGAAAATAAAACAGCAGTTTCTCATTCCTGAATAATTTTATGCTTTTCATTTGTGGCTCTCTTGGTTCTTTGTCTGTAGTCTAAATAATTTGTCAAATGTTCCACCCAGGACTAAAATGAAAATACACCCATAAAATCTGTTGGAAAGGAATGCAGCTATTAAAACATTCCTATATTTAAAGAAAATTAGACCAAGATCTATTGATTGTAGTTTTGTCTCTTTCTTAGCATTCATATATTGTCAATTCAATGTTAGCAGATCACAGGCAGCTACTCTATTTTGCAGTAATAACTAACAATGACAGTAACACAAAATTTTATGTCTCTCCTGAAGAAAAAAATATGGACATGGCAGAACTGAAAAGGAAAAAAACAAAACAAAACAAAACAAAACAAAACAAAACATTAGGTCTCCTTTTTGCATAGCTTCGTATAAAATATTCTTCACTGTAAGGGTTTATTTCACCAGTGATCTCTGCAGGAAGAACAGAGCTACAGATGAAGTTAGGCACTGCCATCAGATTTTTAATTGCTTGTGTATGGACAAGCCAATTAGTGACTAGCAATAAGTCATCAGGTGCAATTGAAAGGAATATGCAATCTGGCTTTCCCTTTCTCAAGAGGCAGTTATCTTCTCGTCTATTGCAGCTATAACTTGAAACTCCTCTGCAGTTGCCATCTGGCATATAAGTGTGGATCTGGGCTTAAATGAGAAACAATAAAGATAGATGAAAGCCTTGATGCTTTGCACTGCACAGTGCTGCTTTTTAGAAGATCTTTTATATTAAATTATTCTGAAATCAAGATTTTGAGCATTATATTTATGCCTCATCATATCATTTTTAAGTTTGTATAAAACAGATTAAATAATCCTCTAGCCAAGTCATTAAAAACTAGACTGGTGAGGGCTGAGAGAGAAATCCCTTAGCTGGCAAAATGATAATAGAAACAAAGAAAGAACTTTGCTTAAAAATGGGTAAAATGTGATGTTCGTATTGCATTTAATGTTTATGCTTTAAGGCACATCACTGTGTTTTTAAAAAGTATACAATTTTTTTTTTTTTTTTTTTTTTTTTAATTTAAGCAATATTATGTATCACTGACTATTGGGACTATGAGAGGGATGGCAATATTAGCTACAGAGGAAAGGCATCTGTTTGGCATTAAGGTGTTGCAGCTGACCAACACCTGCATAACACTTTCTGCTTCTGACTTCTGCTTCTGATGAAACCGTATGACTTTGTAACAGCATGGGTGCCATCACTGCAGGCACAGAGAGGATGTTCTTGCAAGAAGAATGATACTGTAACGCATACTCAAAATGCAAAACAAAAACAAAACAAAACAAAAAAACACACTGCTGATCACTTTTGTAAGTTTCCCCCTTGTTTGTCCACAAAAATCCTGGAGTACTAACTGTAAGTTCAGTAACAAACAGGAGAGAAGAACAAAGGGAGGTCACCTGGGGAAAAAAAAAAAAACTTTCTAGAGTTTTCTCCCAGAAAATGGCAATGAACTTGAGCGCTTCAGCAAACCTGTGTGGCTATGGCAGCAGGAACCAAAGTCTGCATTACCTCCATTACTTAGAATGGGAAAATGATGAGCCTTCATAGCAAGTCCTCTCAGATAAGCCATAGTGAAACCCACATATTATACCCATTTTTATGTGTTACAAGACTCTGCATTATGGAAAAGCTATTCTAAAAATTACAGAGCTCCCAAAAAGATGACAGCTCTGTCTCACAACAAATCTTCAGGTTTTGAAATTATTCTTTGTTCCGCATTGAAAGAACACAAAGTCCTCTTGGTATCATTGTAAAAGGGAATTGCATCAGAGTTCCAATTTTACAAAAACCCATGCTTTCTAGTAATAGACTTGTTTTCTTTTCTCCCTGCCCTATCTGTGCAAGTGAGCACTGTACAGTCAAAACTTTATCAGAACAAATATGCCACCATGATAGAATTCCATTTTGACTGATGATGTATTTTAACTTAGAGTAACTAAATTAAAATTACTCCATTCATTACAGGACTGTTCCCTGCACTTTAAACAATCTTAATGTCCAAAGCCTGGTAATTCCTCCCAGATATACCAGTGTAAAGTTAGAAGGGTTCTGCTCAAGAAGGCAAAGACGCAAGTTACTCTCATTGATGAGTATAGAAATGAATGCTTCTTTTGGATTCAATTTCATTCTTGATAAACAGACCTAAAGTTTATGCTGTATACTCCTTACAACCTTTTTTACTATTGGAGTTCCCGCTCTACTGGGATGACTTAGACCTCCCCATTTACTGTTATTCTCACAGCAGTCTCCCACCTCCTCTTTCTCGGAGGCTGCCGCCTCTCAGCACAGGGCCATCTGCCGGGCCACACCAGCACGCAGAGATGCATGCACCACGACCCAGAGATGGGCCACTTCATGGTGAGAAGCTTTTCCTCTGCTGGTTTGCCCTTGTACCACAGTGGATACATTACAGCTATTACATATCAAACTTCCCATGATGCAGAAACTTTATGTACTGAAAAGCCAACATTTGACAAAATGATGCTGTGGTTTCCAATACAATAATTAAAAATACCTGCTGGAAAAACTCTGTAGATTACAGAGGAAGTAAACAGTAGCATGTTAATGCTCAGCATCAATAGTCCAATGTGTAAAATTAAAGCAAAGGTCCCCAGTACCTTTATAAAATCCACTTCAAAGAAACACTAGGTTACTTACATTGAAAAACTGACACTAATTCTCTTGGACTGCATATATGGTGTTATTTCCACACATGATCCTGCACAGTTTTTTTTAAGAGTCATTATATTATCAAACATAATCCCAATGCTGAGATTATATCAACAAATAATACCAGTATGCTGGAAAGATAATTCGGAGTGATATCTGAAGCATTATGAAAACACAAAGAGCTATTACAACTTCCCTAGAATTCAAAATACAAGGATGCAAAATCAATGATCAAAAGCAAAAGACAGAGCAAATGGAAGACAATGCCCTGTCAAGATATACTGATGAATACTGACAGAATTTTACAAACAGTGAAGGATTAGGGGGAGAGAGAAAAACAATTAAAAAATGCATGGCATTCTCTAATAAAAGAAAGAAATAAATTACCGAAACATTAATTTTCTGTTCAGTTCACCTGTGACAAAAAAGAACACTTTGATGGTCATAGAGCCTAAAACAAGTGAGAAATTTTTATTTATCTGCTTTTCAGCATTTGTATTTTGTCTTTCAGATAAGTCTTCCATGCAACCAAGTAAAAAGTTTTACGATTGTTCTTCAAGCCCTTTTAAGTGTTTTTTTTTTTTTTCCTTTTTTTTTTTTTTTTTTTTTCCTTAGCTTTCAAATAAAGCACTGTGTGCTGTTCTCTACTGCGGCTCATTTATCTTCTGCAGCTTCAGAGGAATATAGTACATGGGAGTTTGCATTGCTTTGTTTCTATACTGCATTTTAGCCTTTTGATTTCTACTGTTTGCCTCAGTAATAATGGATTTGCTAATGTTTGCTTTTAATTCTAATAGCAATCAAGTAACTGAATGATTTTCATTTAGAGGAAGTTAACATTTTCTTATCCACCCAGTTTGTAATATTTGATGTAATGGTCAAGCTAGCTGTAACTGCAGCATTTAAGTAATTTAAAAATAAAAGCTCGAGTATTTACTTCATAGACTAAGCTGAGTGAATGATTGCCTTGTTTCCCGAGCCAAGAATACAAGCTAATGCTTTCCAATTCTGTTATGGAGGGCAAAGGTTAATGAACATTTCTCTCATGTTTCTCTTCTCTATCTCTTCCCAACTGATTTTTTTTTTCAGACCTGAAATATGCAACCGTAAGGCCAGGTGCCAAGAACTAACAGATTATGCTGACTTGTCGTGTGGTTCTTTTGGCAGATTTTACAATTACAAGGCCGAATCCTACAGCCTTGATGCGTGCACAACTCATGTAAGACCCTGGGAGCTTTGCATTTCAAGAGCTGCAGCTAATGACGAATTTTGGTACAGCCGCTGATTCAGAGCATCTGGGGCACCTTTGGCTTGGGATTTCATACTTGCAGTTTTATACCCTGATGTGGGTATTCTAAATTGTGTTTCACTTAAAATCACGGAATAGTAACAGAATGATATTGTTGCTCCAAGCTCCCACTGGAACTGGCCCAGAGTTGAAACCCATGGAAACACACCAGCAAAATAAAGAGCAGGACCTGGTCTGGTGAATACCATTCTCTTTGAGCAATTGTAAGAACACTACGTGATTCCGTACTGGTAACCTTGTTTTCATTTAATTGCTGGAAGACAGGTTGTAATTGGTTCATCTTTCATAATTGACTTGGAACTTTCTGTGGTCATTTGTACATCCCTTACAACGTGGCATCTTAACGCTTCCAGTCGTGCACATTTTCTGCCTGATACTCACCCCTTCCCATATCAACTCTTTTACATGGCTGAGCTTCAGCACAACTTGTGATTCCATTGACTTCAGGAGAGGGGAATGGAGAACACGATTTGGATCAGATCTACTGCTCAGTGTGTTTACCATCAGCAAATTATTCTAGATACAACTCAGTTCTGAAAGCATTTATTTATTAAACAGTCTCTAAAAATTTAATTAGAAATGGAAAGCTTATATTTAAAGGCCACAATCAAGAAATGTGTATTTCAACAGTTATGATTCAGCTTACAACATAACTGGTGAAGGCCAGATCCTCAGCTAGTGTAGTTCCCCCTGCAGTCACTGGAACTGCACTGTGTCAGCTCTGGTGCTTGCCCTTAGTGTTCAAGCTTAATGCACAGGATTTAATCTTTATTCCTTTCTCTTTTCTTTTTTTTTTTTTTTCCCCATTTATTTTCTTTCTATTTCTTTTGTAAACAAAGCACAATATTTCCTTTTATAGGAAATTTTATTTATTCCCAAAACACATGACAGTAATTTAAAATATATAAAGCGGAGGTTTTAATTCTAGCTATTTAGAATAAGCTTTATATGCTTAGTAAGCCTGCTCAGCACAAAATAAATGATCCATTTTGGTCTGGGATGTCAGCTTTATGAAGTTTTTAAAAATGGTCTTTTCTCCCTCAAAGGAAGTTGGGAGAATTAATGTTCCTATAACGTTGTAGATTTAGCATTAGGAAGAAAGGCCTGGAAACACTAATATTTATATACGCTCTAAAGCAAAAGACAAAACACTTTATGCACTTATCTGCATTTTTTAAACTTGTGCCTTGCCTGGGGAATTTAATTTATGATTTCAGACTTCCTCAAGTTGTGCCTAGCGAATACACCCTGCTTCCAGTCACAAGCCGAAGATCCAAATGCTGAAACCATCCCTTGGCCAACCAAAGGTCTGAAGGACAGCTCCTGTCCTCGCTGCAACAGCGAACAGCATCTTTTACACGTGCATTTCGCACAGCAAAGCTTAAAATTCACAATCCTATTCTCTCTCTATATATATATTGAGTATAATGTCAAGTAAGAGGAATACTTGTGTTTCAACATTATGATAACTAGGAGATTTGGGGTAGATGACAGAACTGACCGGTGTAATTCTGACACTTTGAGGTGCTGGATTTCACATTGCTGAGAATTAAATGTAATATCCAAATGACCTGAAACTCTCCGGACTCCCCTCTCCTCTAGGATCCCGTTAACGCCTGCTTTACACCGCCGGGGCACTTTGCAGACATTCAGCAGGCGCTGCCGAGGAAGGAGGCCGTATGGTGCCCCCCCCCCCCCGACCCGAGAAAGCCGAGCCCGGTTACTCAGAAGCCGCCACAGCTCCGAAGCCCGGCCCGGCCCGGCCTGAGGAGCAGGGGCACCCCCGGGCCGCCCCGCGCCCCTCTGCCAGCCCGCCTGGCCGCGCTGCGCTAAGGGGGCTGGGGCGGTGGCTGGGGCTGGGACTGGGGCAAGGGCAGGAGCTGGGGCTGGGGCTGGGGCTGGGGCTGGGGCTGTGTCCGGGGCCGGGTGGGGGCAGTCTCGGGCCGCCGCCGCTGTGGGTCCCCGCAGGCGGGGCCGGGAAGGCGGGCGCGTTGCCCGCGGGTGCTGCGGGGTAAGCAGGTACCCGGGACCGGGACCGCACGTGTCTGTGTTTCTGTATGTATAGAGCTATTTCAAGCTAATCAGGGAGTTTGGGCTTTTCTCTTTCTTTTCTTTTCCTTTTTCCTTTTTTTTTTTTTTTTTTTTTAAACACTTGCTAGAATGTCAGCGTTAGGACAAGAGGCCGGCCGTGGTGCCATATATGTGTGTGTGTATATTTAGGCTTTGGCTTTGCTGTGTAACTGCTCATCTGCCTCCTCCACGTCAGTTTCAGAGGTCGTTTTCCCCTCTCGTGCAGCAGCTGGTGTTCGGTTTTATAATGATCCCTGGTGCAGGGTTATTCCGGGGTTTCTGCAGGCGCAGGGCTGTGTCCCAGCTGTGTTTGTTCCTTTACGCGCAGTAGCAGTGCAGGCCGTGCTTTGCTCATTCCTCAGCCGTTAGTTTGCTGTTTAAGCCTAGTTACAGAGCGCCGTTCTGGCAGTGGATTAGCTGTATGCCTGTAACTGCAGAAATGCAGGCTGTAGAATTGAGCTTAGGTTCAGTAAACTCGTTAGCGCTCAGCTCATCTGCGAGTGTTTGTGAAAGGCACAGGGGTGTGCGAGGGGTGCTGGGGACACAAGAGGTGGGTCCTGTCAAAGGGGAGTTTGAACTATAGCAGGCTCTGCCTTTTTAATGCTGTTGTTTAGTATAGTGCACCACTCTGCAAAACGCTGTAGAAGTCTCTCTGTTCATCAAACATTCCAGGTTTTTCAAAGAAAGAAACTAAGAAATTAGCCTTTAAGCTTACAAATCACAGAATCACAATTTCTAGGTTGGAAGAGACCTCAAGATCATCGAGTCCAACCTCTGACCTAACACTAACAGTCCCCACTAAACCATATCCCTAAGCTCTACATCTAAACGTCTTTTGAAGACTTCCAGGGCTGGTAACTTCACCACTTCCCTGGGCAGCCTGTTCCAGTGTCTAACAAATATTATGGAGAGCTCAAAAACCATAAGCAGTGTCAGACTGTCTGTCCAGCCTGTGGTTTGTCTTGGATGTCAGAGAGCAGAGGCTATTTAGGGAAACTGGCCCAGCTGCTTGTTTCCACTTGCATTCTCAGCTGCCAGCCCCATTTCATGAGGGAAGCCATATATGCAGGTATCCTCTGCGCTTTTGTCTGGCTTAAAGTTTTTTGTTGCTTTCATTGACTGCTTCCTAGATCTAGTATTGCAGGAAAAAGTTCTGCTTTCAACTTTGTAATGCTCAACTGTGTCCTCCCTCAAGCTCCTCTCCAAGCCAAGCAGCTGCAGGCATCAGTTTGCCTCCCTGGAGCAGCTGTAGCCGCGCTCACTTGACCTGAATTGCCCTTCGTGAGCTGAGACCAGAACACTCCTAGCAATCAAGATGTGGGCCTGGCCAGGTTTTCCTAGTGCTAAAACAATGCCCTGTGATGGTCTCAGTACCTTTCCTCATGATGCCCAGCATTTGTTGGCTTTTTGGCTGCCACTAAAAAACAGAGATGTGGTCAGGATGTTTTCAGGAGGATATAACTGCATGGTTATTAACGCTGACTTCAATGATTCTAAAAATTTACAAATAGGGTGATAATTGCTATTATGCAAGGGGATTTTGAAAATCAGTAGTAAGTAGGTAACTCATTTCTATAAAGCTGTTTCAGAATCTTACTTTGTTCTTTGTCTAGATAGAAATCCCTGTATAGATGAAATATTCTTAAGGGCAAGCAAAGCATTTTGGATAATAGGCAAGCCACATTCATATTTGTTTAATTTGTTTGAATTTTTGATTGTATAGGATAGAACAAGTAGAAATTCTAAGTTGATTACCTAATACAAAGACAACAAGCTATGTGATCTCCTGTGCCTAGAAACCATTTACTTAAGCAGCCTTATTGCTATGCAAAATCCTCAATGTTACTAGTCAAATTCCTAAGGTAGCATAAGAAATGTATGGAATGCGTTTCATTTTGATGGCTTAAGTGTTGATTGCAGATCGCCTTCATACTGTCAGCTGTGCTCCACTTAGGGACACCTGAATGCTACTGAATTGGAGGTGGGGTGGGATGGGAGCGTTTCATTTCAAACAGCAGCTTTCTGTACTTGGTATTAACTGCAAAACGAGAAAATGTATCATGCTGTTAACAAAGCGAGCAGTTCTGTGTGTTGCAGGAAGATTCCTTCTTGCTGCCCGCAGGTGGTAAGGTAAACTTCGAAGTATAGGTAGAGAGCCTTCAGTTTAGTTCTTCATTTTATTCTAATTCTTTACTTTGATAGAAGATATCTTCCACGTAACTGTAGAGCCACTGAAATGCTCTTTCATAACTCCCCAAACTGTGCTGTGAGTTACTTTCTTCTGATGTACTAGACAGCAAATAGTTATCCCTTTTTGGAACAAGAAAGTGAGCAGTGCAATTATAGATGTTGTTTTAATTTTGGTCTTGCTGGATGTTCTGGAAATCCTGCATTACCTTGTAGTCGCAATAAGCAATTATTTCATGGCTGAGTGTTTTACAGTAGTGGATTTAGGGGCTCCATTTATTTCCTGCCTTTTAAAGCCCACTTTTGGTGATTGAACATGCTTTCTTTGCCACTTAAATGTCTACCATTTGTGTGCAGCTTGTATTTTTGTTACTAAATTTGCCTTAGGTCCTGATGAATGTATTTTGCTAACTGTAAGAGATCTCCAGAATGAGTTGATAGGAAAGAAATCATTGGCTTTGCAAAGGGAATTGTTGAAGTCGTATAAGAGTTTGTTGTGACAAACAAGCCAGTGCTTCATCTAAATCAGCAATTTATGCACTTAAAATTAGTCATTCCAGGTCACAGTTCTGCATATATTCTCTTTTTTGGAAATTAATATATTGTTTCTTGTGGGTAATTGAATCATACATGTAAATGGAAGGGTGACTGTTGGTTGCATAAAACAGCTGTAGAAGAGGAAAATCAAAACTTATAGGCTAATGTGGTAAGGACAAGGAATGGAAAAGCAGTTGAATGTTAGGTGTTGAGAGATCATTAGGGATTGTTGGATAAGTAACTATAAAGCCCACACTGTACTGAGTACAGGAAGACACCTGGATTCAGTCACAGTCTCTTGAGCTTGTTGAAACACTGCTTAAAGGATGTGCTGCTGCTGTGCAGTGCATGCTGAGATGAGTGCATCCTGCAGTACCCAGCAAGGGCTGAGTGGATGTCGTGGGTAAAGCTGCTCTCTTTTTACTTCTGTTCTGTGTAGTTCTGGGCTAGCGTAGTACTACCGGGTTTGTCAAGTGATTGTACAACCAGGTGCAACAACTGCAGAGCTACGTGTGTAAGCATTGTTGTGTATTGTATGGGCAGTTACAATTAAATGCTTTTTTTAAAAAAAACAAACTTTAACAAATGGGCAGTGTTCCCTGAGAATATAGAGAAAGAGTGTAATAGCAATATGCAGTGGTTTGTCCTTACAAACTTTTTTTTTCTTCTGCTTAAAGAAGAGTAGATAAATCTAACTACGAAAAAATACTTGGTAAAATGCACTGTATGTGCCTTGTAACAATACGTGAGCTTGCTGTTGATGTGTGCGAGTGGTCTTTTTTATGGCCGTATTCCTGTTTGGGAAATAGGGCACCTATGAATATGAACTGTGCAGTATGAGGGTCTGAATTAAGAATACAGAGAAGAAAGTGTCCTACAGAATCCTATTGTGGGAGCACGTTTACAGACATCTTAATGGCTAAATTCTGAGGACCAAATGCTGCATATCCCTGAGTGTATTCATGGTTATAAACCTGCAAGAATTCACAGGCCTTTTTGTTTTTTTTTAGGAAAAAAAAAAAAAAAAAAAAGGACAACTTCTCAGTTATTCTCTATTCTCTAAATTTGGGTCACAGACACACTGCAGTTTTCTTTTATTTTTTTGTCCATGGTTAGCTCTTGGGTTACTACCATTTGCTGGGGAAATTACTGCCTGGATAAGCGTATTTACTTTTTAATGTTGTGGTTGATTTGAATTCCCTGGCACCATCTTGTGGGTGTTGAGATTAATGTTTGTTTTCTTAAGGCTATACTAAGGAATTCTGCTGCCCCAGTTCTTTGCACTTCAAAGCCATTTAAGCAGTCACCAGATTCAATTTTAGCACATATTTTAAACTGGGTGATTCCTGTGATCATTTGATTATTTTTCATGTTTTGTCCACGTGTGCTTTTCACTGAATTTTAGTGCCATTCAGTTCCAGTTTCTTCTTATCAGTGGAGTGGAAATTGGGAATGGAAGTTAAATACAGAACTAATTTTTTCTTTGGAAAAAAATATTAAAAGGGCAGAATGAGGGTAAATCATATTTAAGGTGATTTCAGAGATGTAACTGCACGAAAAAAAACTAATGATTTGCACTTTCAAACTGAGCTACTAGCTAAAATCTGAGCTAAGAAAGGTATAGATCTATACTTACAAACTTGTTTTAAAAAGAAAAAGAAAAGGTTTCTTACCTTACAAAACCTATTAAAAGGTTTTGTTGGCTTTTCTGTGAATGGGCATTTCCCCACTGATACAGCCTGAAATAAAGCGATTGCAAGAAGAAGGCCTCATACTGTGATGTGGAGGATTCTAATCTCAGGAAAGGAAGAGACAATTTGGCAGTGGCTGCTTTCTCTATTAGCCCCCCAGGCATTTGGGATTCAGGACACGGACTCCCTGCAGTTTTCTGTGAGGTTTCCTGTGCATGGATAGCTTTTTGGTCACTACCATTTGCTGGAGAAATTACTGCATGGACAAAACAGAAGGAAAAATGGCGAGTACCCCAAAATTAAGCCTATCTAAAGCAAAAGAGCCCAATGCACTACTAAAGACAGTATTTGAAATGCTTAGGGCCGCTTTTCACAGGTATGTGTAGGGGAAAAAGCTGATTTCTATGAGGCTGTATAATCTGTTGCTTTGGTGGAGCCTGCAACAGGCTTGAAGTTGGTTAGGGTTGCTTATTTTTTTAATCTGATTTAGAAACTGTGGTGAGACTTGCATTTTCTAACTGAAAGTCGGGCTTTAAAAAAAAAAAAAAACAGAGGCACCTTCATCTTTCTGATGTGCTGAATATGATAGAAAATCATGTGTTCTATCATGTACTTTGTTAATGGCTCTACAATGCAAGTTATGAAAGATTTCATGAAATGAAGGAAGAAACCAAGTGCACCTGAGTCATTGGAAATAACAATAATATGATCCATCATGTGGCCCTGAAAAAGCCATTTTAGAGGATTAGAGTGTCATATTAGGCTATGCAGAATATTTATAGCCACCTTATGAAATTCTTCATGGCTTGAGTGAGTAACTTTTTGATAAGTAAATAAAATATCACCCTACGTTGTGCATTTTTCATCTTTTCTTTTACCCAGATATTTACCTGTATATCCCCACCTCCCACTTGAATAATGAACGTAACATAAATATGTCACTGCTGTGGAGGATTGCTTTTAGTAAAAGCACACATTGGGAATGTAGTGACTGGAGTAACTTCTGTTAGAGCAACAGCTTCTTTTAGTAACAGCATGAGAATCTCTGGTATCTGGTCATATTTTTAAGAGATATTTGTTTGCTGTGGTTTGCTATGATTTGGGTCAGCTAGTAAAATACGCTGTTATTTTCTGACCTTGAGAATGTGTCTTACAACCATAATACCCTTGACATCACCTCGTGGAACTCACTGGGCTCAGCTAAATAAACTTCTATGAGGCAATGAGGTGGCCTAGTGAAAGAATGGATTTGTGTAGCTTTAACTTGTTTGAATCTAAATTTCATATAAACTAGTCTAGATTTACCCTCGTGGGAGGAGATAACATTTTTATCCTGTGCTAGAATTTGATTTCTTTCTGCGCTTTTCAGAAATCGTACTCAAGGGTGAGTCTGCATCGCAGTGTGCACGTATGAGTGTCTTGTCCTCCAGTTTACTAATTTAACAGCTCATGAATCAGACTGCACTGCTCAGCACTCCGTTGTGCTCCTGATAATTAATCAGATATGGCTCTAATTACTGACTTTCAGCAGAACTTAACTGTGGTCATCTGTAATGTCATCTATTATTGATGTATTGTAGGAACGTAAGCAGCAGGAAAAGAACTTGCATTAATTTTCTAATGAAAACTATGTGTGGTTTTTTTTCCATCATCATAACCTGTATCATATTGCTCAAGTATGGCTTCCTCATTTAAAGGTATCTGTCCTTTTAAGTATGGCTGCATGGAGCCTTTCTGAGCTGCAGGCAGTACCCCAAGCACATCAGGTAACTGGCTTTGAGCCAGAAGACAGCTGCTTGGCCAAGGCTACCGGTGCACCTTGTCAGGAGCGAGCGTGCCCAGCCCTTTTGCAGAAGTGCTCACCAGAGGGAGCCATGCGCACTTGTTGCATGAAACGTGAACCTGCTGCTACAATTTATCTCCTGCGAGCCCTAGTCTTTAACTCATCCATTTCGTCATCAAAAACAAAAGCTGTAATGCTCTGAGGTGGCGTATCTTCATGCTCTCTGCTCAGAGGTGTGCTTTTACTTGTTGTCGTTATTTGTGAATTTTGAGGACAGACAGCAAAGATGAGAAAAGGTGTTATATTTTGCCCTCATGTCAGGAGGGAACATGCATTGTCACAAGATGTATTGATAAAATGTACTGATTTTATGCAAAAATCAAATGTGGTTGTTTCTTCTAAAAAAAAGCTTTAAAAAGAAGTGAATTACTAAGCTCAAATATACAAATTAGTATACTAACTTATAAGAGTGACGAGGCAGAAATGTTAAATGACTTGCCCCCAAGGTTTCTATCGAATGCTTCAAAATGATTTGAAAATAGGTGAGGTCTTACTGTAGGAATGGCATAGGCAATAAAAAAAAAATGGCATATCAGCAAAAAGAAAAAAAAATGAAAAGTTTGTTAAAGCAAGAGATACGGATGAAAGGCTGAGATGTAAAAGCTTTTTTTTTTTTTTTTTTTTTCTCTTTATCTCCTAATGCACTTTAAGTACTTTCTTTTAGAATTCTAAAATGCGGATTTGTGGAAGATGTTTAACTGTATGTAGCTTGTAAACAAAAGCAGTAGTTTGTCACAGAAGTAGTAATCTCTATGAGGGAGAAGATGTGCAGTAGATCTCTACAAATCAGGTCGCTTCAGTTTCGGTATATATGAAGCCAAGTCCAGCCACAGAAATAGTTGAATGTTATTTCCTGTTTCACAGTTGTGGAAGTGGAAGCACAGAGATAAGGACCTGACTTCTAAAACATGCTTAATAATGATTAATATCATTGCTATGTTGCAGCACTCCTAAAATTTGGTTACCTAGGAGGTACTAGAGAGCTTACTTTCTATGTTGCAGCCCTGTTTAAGATGGTGTGCTCTGTCCTTTCTTCCCCTCCCAATCTAAGGGTGTTGTGCGTTTTCCATAATTCTCCTACTCTGTTTGAGGTCAAGGTACATATTTTGACTTAATTGGAATTTCTTTTTACAGCCTTGCCGTGAAAATGAAGCAGTTGATTTACCCATATACACCTTCCTCAAAAGTACTTTGTATTTCAGCTAGACTTGGGAGCAGCAACAGGAGAATACACTTCAATTTTATGGGGCACCATTAATGGAAGATGCATTATGCAGGGACAATTGCTAGGGAACAAATTCATCCGAGATTATTTATTTAACTAAGTACGTTATTGATGTTACACCTGGGTGACTTTGTGCAAACACATATAGCAACTAATAGGTGCAAATTGGGATTAGCATATTGAAATTGATGCAGGCTTTTACTAACTACTGCTTTCTTGGTCTGAAGGCCATTTGGCAAGGGAAGACAACTTATCAAAGTATTCGGGGCTGGTTTAATGGCTTACTTTTATGGAACACATGGAACAAATATATTCCCCTAGCACGATGTGCACACTCCGTAAATGCCTGATAACAGCACAGTCACCTACTTCCTTGGTAGTTGCTTGTATTCAGATGGTGAAATTAGTTAAGGGCATGTTGCTTCATGTGTAGGTAAAATGCATGTGACTTTGATTTGAATGGTTGGAGGCATTTGTAACTGTAGGAGCACAGTGGTGCTGCAGCACTTAGTGCAACTGCCACTACATCTCATGAGATGAACAGGTCAGGAGAACATTATGGTGTTTGGAGTTTTCTTCTCTGATTGATTTCTCAAGGGAGCTTAGCTGAAAAATCAGTTGGTGTGAAGCACTCATTGCTAGCTATAAGGAAGCCAGAAAACGTACTGAGGATTCTACTAATAGAATCCTCTAATACTAATAGATACTAATAGAATAAATGGAGGAAGTGTGAAATGAAATAACTTTTCTTCACTTCTTTAACAATATGCTATACTTAATTTTGCTTGGGGAATTGGTATCTTAAAATATACTCAGGGAGTATGCAGAATCTAAATAGCATTCACTCCAGCTGGAGTCCTTTACCAGAAGTCTTCCTTCTCAATCCAAAAGAGAGGCACACACAAAACACTTCCCTGGGGATGCAGTTTTCCACCCTTCCCAGCTTAAGGTGGTCCCAAACAGATGGACTTCCAAGTGGCAGAGAAAGATTTACCTATTTTGAATAGGAAAGAGAGAGCACTCTCTCTTGAAAGCTTTCTTTGGAACCTTAAAAGCTTTACTGTACCTGCTGAGTAACTTTAGGTTACAGTACATAGGGATACGAGGAATAAAAGTACTGCTGTTTTGATTTTTCTTTATATATTTATATATATGATGTGTACATATAAATAAATATCTTCTAGAATGCCTCTTTACTACCTGTTTGCCATTAGTGTATTTTTATTTGATCTTTCTTTTTCCTTTTTTTTTCTTATTTTTAATTTCCATTAGCTGTATGCTCTGCTTATCATTGGGAATTACAGGTTGAAGTCCTTCCCTAGAGGTATAAGTGAGTCAGAACTGCAATCAAACCATCCAAGGCATCTTTTTCAGGTGAGAAATAAAGAAGAATTAAACGTGTATAGAGTTAAAAGTTTCTTTAAAAAATAAATAAATTATAACTTTCAACATGGCAAAGGAAAGCACAGCAAAGGAAGCATAAGCTACATTTCAATAGAACAGAAGAGAGGATGCCAGAGGCCTTGCTGGAGCTGCTGTTGATAGATGTAACTGGGAAGACTGAGTATGTATTGGCCCCCTGAACAAGAGAGTAAGAGGAGTGCTGCCTACAATCTGGATGGAGCTGTATGAATACTACTGATTTTAACTTCTCATGTAATACTGTCCAAGCCTACCTGCAGGGCTGGATGCTGAGCAACATCATTATAGTTTCTGCTTCCAGGAAATTCTTAGTCTAGAACTAATTAATTTCTTATTGAGAGTTCAACATTGACTAATCTGAGGCAACAGAATTCACCCAGCAAAAAGCTGGAACTGTAGGAGAACACTTAAATATTACGGTAACAATCTAGTTTTCAGTTCATCAGATAGCAATTTTTTATTTATTTATTTATTTTTTTTACCTTTTTCAAGGCAGAAGGATGTTTCCCAATAAAATGAAGATCTGCTTACAGAATTCGTGATACTGAAGAAAATTCTTGAGTTTGCTTTTGTTCTGAATAAAGCAGCTGTAAAGCTTGTATACAGCCCTCATGTATGAGCTTGTTAGTGTCTCTGCAGGGTTAGTGAACCAAAACGGAGGGACAGATTGCTGTGAAATGCGCTTTCCACAGCTACTGCAATTGTAGACCATAAAATTGCTGCTGACTTCGATTGTTATCTCCAGCCAGTGAGTCTTCTCACACCCCTGTATATTTCCCTTAGGCTAGAGGGGGGATCTTACTATGTGTATTCAATGCTAGACAACAAACTCATAGTACGTATGCTTCAAATAATTTTATCTATTAAAAGTTTGCAAACTGCCAACATTTCAAAAGTGGAAATATTAGAACTTGTTGCTGGGTGCACCAAATGCTGTTAAATGGTGCAGTCCAAGTCTTCACAGTTAAATCCTACAGTAAATTCTATAAATGAACTGATGGAATTTGCAAATATGAAACATAAACTGGGCTTTATTTTAACCATTATTGTGAAATTGTTCTAAGGAAGTAAAGGGAAAAAATACGTAGGGGGGGAACATAAGGACTCAGACCAGTGAGTGGTGGGCTCTGAGCTCCAGTGCTTTGGTAGGCTGCAGCTCTGGAACAGAACTGTGCTGCGCAGGGCACAGAGTCCGTACCAGGTTTGGTCTGTTTCGGGCCAGGGCTGGGTTCTGATGTTTGGCATGCAGTAGTTTTCTGTGCTGTACATGGGTGTGAGCATTGTCGGGATAATTTCAAGTGCCAAGAAGACAGCCCATCTAAAAACCCTGATCACAGACATATGTAGGACACAACTGTTTGAATCATGCCTGGTATATTTTGGACCAATGGTAAAAGAGTTACGCCAATAAGGAGCACCAAGCACAGTAACTAACTCAACCCAGTTCCTACTGCAGCAAGGCTCCTAACAGCATCGCTCCCCACCTGTTATTCCTATATCCATAGCTTTTTAATGTCCCCTGTGTTTTCTTGTAACAGCCATAGTTTCTCTTCCCTGCTGTTCCCTATCCACCATCACTTGCTCTGCCATCCAATGAAGAAACTGAGGAGGCAGTTGCTGACAGTGTTCAAAGTATGTGCAGACTGGCTGCCTGGCCACCAGCCACTGCCTGCCTGCCTCTGAGGAAGCCAGACCTGTAGGTTTTGGTGTTACATATGGGTTTTCGCCATATGCTGCACAGGTCCCATTTAAGAACTTAATTAAAGGAAAAAAAAAGTGCTTTTGACAGGCCTGCAGGTTCTAAAGTTATTAATAGGGGGCTGACAGAAAGACAGCATGAAGATGTTTTCTGGTAAGAGCAGATTAAAAATAAAAACTCAAAACTCTGACAGTTTTGTATAAATGACTACATGAATTTCTAGAAACGGTTTCTAGCTATTTATGTATATAGGGAAAAAACCTGTTGATGATCTCCTAACTAGTATAAAAGAATGTGTGCTTCTGAGCTAATACTTTGTGTGTTGTAATGATGCAGCAAACTGAACTTTTGATACTTTCCCAATGCCTCAAGAATACATGGTTCTGAGAACAGCACCGCTTTCATTTTGAGGGACAATGGGAAGACTGCTCTTTTGTCAAGTTTGTCTTTTTTCATCTTTTTTTTTTTTTTTTTTTCTTTAGGCTGGAATTGTAGTTTTGATGTCAATGAAGAGCAGGATACCTCTCATTCTTCTAGCTTGTGGCTCCTTTAACCCCATCACAAATATGCATATGCGTTTATTTGAGCTGGCTAGAGATCATCTGCACCAAACAGGTCAGTAAGGGTTTGTTAGGACCACACATACATGGTGTTTTCCTGGGAAAAGGAAGACACTTCTAACACTTGTTATAGCTAAGCTGTCACTTCACAGTTGGCTTAACTTTATTATTTTTTATTTGATGACTTGATATGAAGCTTTTGTGGAATGTTCAATATAGAAATTCTAGCATTACCTCTTCCTTTGACTTACTGCATTAAAAAAGGTATCACGAGTGTCTGTGCAACTGAACTGAGAACTTTATCAGCAGTTTTAGAATCCTGTGTATGGAATAGACTGAATCTTGTGAGAGACCTTCAATAGTTTTCAAACTGAAAAGAAACATTTATGTTCAGATTTCATTCTTTATGATACGTTGTATTTTAATATGAAGAAGTGTTACAACTAGCAGCTTTGACAACTGGAGAAAAGATGAAATGTTAATTATTCATTATCCATCTTCAGTAAGAGGTACAACTTATCTCCCCCAGCAAAATAACTTCTTCAGAAAAGTGATCATAAAAGCGAGATGTCAGCAGGCTAGAAAGTTTCAGCAACAAAGGAGAAAGCTGGGTAATACCAAAAACTTAAGCAAGACTGAGAAAAGCTTTGGAGGAGCATTGTGCTCTAAGCTTGATAACTGCTTAGTTGCTGAGGCTTTTATCTTCCTTCTGGCTGCTAAAATGTACACATACCTCTGGAAGAGGTTGGAAGGGAATCATAGCTTACTGGAACTTGACAGGGATGTTGCTAGGGGGGTTGTGCAATAGGAACAAGCATAAAAATTTATTTGGTTCTTAAATGTGGATGGGGTGGGTGCAGGAGGGAATCTGGTAAACCGTCTGGTATAGCTGTGCGGTAAGAGCTGCAGCTACGTACTCACCATATAGTGTGAGAGTTGTTTGCTTTTTCATGAGAAGAATTGTACAACTGGCTCTGAGAGCTGCTTTTATGGTTTTGTGTTTTGCTGACATAGTAAAATGATACTGTTTCTCCTGGAGGACTAGAAATAAAGGGTTAAGGGACTTGCATTAGCTTTTCTTATTGTAATTTTTAACTCCTTTGGGTTCCCAGGTGTGCAAAGAGTAGAAAGGCAATGTGAGACCAACTGGTAATTCTCTTACATCATGTGTTACGATCAAGTAAATTATTTCTTTACCTTGAAAGAAGGGTTGATTTGGGAAATGAATTATGATTCTGCCTAAATTGCAGTTATGCCCTGATCTGTGCCAGGGTCTCTATAACAAGGCTCCAACCTTTACTCAGAGCAATTTATTTAAACAGGTCTAGTGAAAATCATATTAAAAATAAAATTTTGAATGGCTGAAATGAAATTTGTGCCTTACATCGTGACTAACGTCAGTCCTTTGTTCTGGATAGGGTATGACTTGCATTTTGACTTCTTAGTTCAGTGTACAGGGATTTCCTGGTATAAGTACTTCTTACAGTGAAGAAAGTGAAATTTAATTACATCTGGGTTGCCTACAGTGTAATCCTTGCACCTTTTGAATGTTTAACCCAGTAGGTATGCAAAGTAAGAATCCTCAATTAGCTTGTGGGAGCTTTAGTTATCTCAAGCAGAGGTAACTTCATATAAAGTAACTATAAACGTGGGTATATGTGTATGCATGTGGTCTTGCTAGCTATGGTGAGGGCAATTTTTCAAACAGAAAAGGTTTGCAACGTGTAATAAAAATACCTGTGTTATGGTAGAACCATTTCTGCCCAGAAACTTCATTGATCATTCTCTCATGGTTCCTGTCTTGTTTCTGTGCCAGTAGTGACCCAGGGAAGAAGAGAAGAAACTGGAGGCTTTTGCTCAGAAGGAGCCCTAGTTGCAGGCTGGAAGCTGATAGTGGGGCTGGGAGGCAGTGGTTATATACCTCTAGAGCTTGCTTGTAGAAGTGAGGCAGTGGTCTGCCATGTTTGTGTTGTCTCCCTTCAGTCACAACAAATACTGAATGCTTGAAAAAGTAGCTAGCATGAGTGCAAAATAATCTAGCATGAGAAGCAATGTTGCCAAGGCTGGAGAAATTACTTCCTGGTGGTCCTAGTTCCGTGTTTCTATCGCACTGCTAATCAGGCAGAATTGATGAGTTGTTCAATAGCTTGGCTGGACTTGACTTCCCAGTCAAGTTTTACTGTTACAAATGACATGACTGCCCCAGTGTGCATCCTGACTGACAACTCCAGTCATTCTCTCTGCCAGCTTTTTGCCCATCATTTCATTTTCAAATGCTGTCTAATCTTCAGGACGAGGGGGAATGGGCTTAAGTTGAGCCAGGGGAGTTTTAGGTTAGATGTTAGGAAGAACTTCTTCACTGAAAGGGTTGTGAGGCACTGGAACAGGCTGCCCAGGGAAGTGGTGGAGTCACCATCCCTGGAAGTCTTCAAAAGACGTTTAGATGTAGAGCTTAGGGAAATGGTTTAGTGGGGACTGCTAGCGTTAGGTCAGAGGTTGGACTCGATGATCTTGAGGTCTCTTCCAACCTAGAAAATTCTGTGATTCTTCTTTTATGGAGTTTGATACTTCAAGCAGCATCTGCAGTTTCATTGCCACAAGTCAAGTAATTCAACCGTCTTTTGTTAATATCAGTCACCAAATCTTGTAATGCCACCTTCTAAATACAACAGACATGTCTACACGTGACAGAATAACTTAGTTTATCTGAATTTTGTTTCAAGTCCTATCAATTTGAGTCCTCACACGTAACTAGAACTTCCTCAGATTTGATTCCTTGTTCTAAGATATTCTTGAAATTTGAAATGATTTTGCCAAATACCTTTTCATTCATGATACCTAATGTCAGATGTTTTTTTTCTTTGGTGGTGTTTCTTAAATGTGACCATTAAGTCCAAAGTGATAGAATCAGCCTGTGTAAGATGTTCAGAATGTTGTTTGCCAAATATTGCCAGCGGAGGATGCTTACATCACCAAGATAAGACCAGAAGGGATGCAGGGCAAGGGAGAGGGTGTGAAAGACAAGATGTTTCTGGCTGTGACAAAACAGATTCAAGGAGGAGGAGAAGGAAAATCAGTTACTATCTTATGAGAAGGTGGGGAAAAAATGTGAGACATTGGTTGTCAGATGCAGTTCTGGGCAATGCAACTGAGAAATCCAAGGAGTCACCAGCAAGTCCTGGGAATTCAGAAGCTTATGTTCAACCCGATACTGTCAAAAAAAGAATGAGATCAGATTATAACTGCAGCATGTCAACTGGAAGTCAATGTGTTCATGCTATTTTCTTGCAACAATTCTGATAACCAGAATTTTAACACAACACAAAAAAGGCTTTGATTCTGCTGCTTGTGTAGTGTGTATAGCAACACAGCTATGATTGGTCTAGGATCAGATCTGCAATAGTTACCCATTGTCAATATTTATTGTACGTGCAGACATTAGTTAGGATTAACTGAATGTGAATTAAAGGAAACAAATCTTTAATTTTCTGTGTTTTCATTAAAAGGCTTACAGCAGTACATGCTTAAATAGAGCAGTACTTTAATTATACTAGGCTGTATCCTTGAAAGATACATGGGGAGATGTGCACGTGGCTTAGCATCCAGAAGGAATTAAAACTACTTTGCAGAGGTGCAAATCAAAGTATAAATCTTAAGACATCTCAAGATAAACTGCATCTCTACATAAGAAGCTTCCATTACATAAAACTCAATTTTCTCAGTCCTTATTAGTGAACACAGTTAGCTCCTAATCTTTTACTGAGTTTAGGAAATTCAGGATAGGGTGTCCTGTGAGCAGAGTACTGTAACACGTTAATATTCATCCTGTTACTCTCACGATGCTGGCTTTCTTCTTCCCTTCTGTAGGAAATGCTCATTTGCATAGCTGTCAAGATAGGGTTGGTGTTTTTTTTTTTTTTTTTTTTTTTTTTTTTGACAAATCCAATGAACTCTAAGAGAAGTGATATTTTGAGGTCTTAGTAAGAAATGTTTATTCTAGATGTGATATGTGGAGATCATACAGTGTTTGAGGACTGATCGTTGTGCATCCCCAAGACCTCTTCTCCAGCAGAGGAGTAACTGAAGCCACAACTTATTTGAGAGTGGCTGGTGGCTGTCTGACTGCAGAGGTAAATCTGCATCTTCAGGCCCTGTAGTTTGCTCAGCCAGGTGGATATGATTTATGTTTGTCTAGGTACTTATATGGCATCTGTCACTACAATCTTTGCACACCTCATCTATTTCAGTGAATGCATCTTTCAAGTACTCTGAAGTGGTGAAGGTAAAGCCATCCATCCTATGAAGAGCTATTGCAAAAGATTGTCCATTACTGTTCTGATATATTTGTTGTTTGCTTTGACTTTCAATGCAATGGCAGCTAAATTGTTTACCCTTTGGTTTTCCTTCTGCTGAATCCTCACAGGAGGTGACTGAACATAAAGTAAAAAGTCTTGCCCATTTTCTTTTCTTTTTTCATGCTTTACAATCTCTGCATACGTATCGTGGGAAGGTAAGCATAGGATGGTGTCCTTTCCATGTCTTATTTGTAAGCAGTTTTGAACAATTCAGGTATTTGGGATTTCTTGTATCTAGGCATATGGTGCTTTCTTTTTGTTTTCCTACCCTTCACGGCTTCAAAACAGTTATCTATAAATAAAGTTAATATCTTGATTTAAATGGAACAATAAAAAAGCCTTGTATCTGTTTTCCTAACATTAACAGGCTGAGAGTTCTGGGAGGATAACTGCTGATCTCTTGTGGGTTTAGGGGAAACCATTCCTGTTACTTTCATTCAGATTTTTTTATGTGATTTTAATTTATGTGTAGTCACAGAGGGCAGATTAAAGAAATAATCCAATGGACCATATTTTGAAACACAAGTGTGAGAGTTTTTGTTTTTTTTTTTTCAGTAAAGAAATGTAAGCTTATTTTAATGTAAACTATTGGTGCATCTTGGAAAGTTAAAATGTGAGACTATTGTAAATATTTTCAATGCTTCACTTCTGATAGCAAGTTTTACATCCTTTTACAATGTTTTGAAATAGCTGCCACTTCTTGTCACAAAGCAGGACTGATTTAGTAATCAGTGATTTTCTTTGTTTATGTATTTAATGTTGTGTATGTACTGTGCAGTAAAATTCAAACTGCTTATCAGACTCATTTTGTTCTTAGATACGTGGGTAACCTTAAGCCCTTAGAATAGGATTAATGAAGCAGATAAAATGCTTGTTCCTGGACAAACCTTCTAAAACCCAGTCCAAAGATTTGCAACCCTGTGTCCTGCAATTGATATTCAGAGAGATTGTGAACAGTCTCCATTGATTTCATAGTGAATTGGCTAAACCCACTTTCTAGTGAAAACTGGGAATGGTTGGCCTCATTCCAAGGGAATTTACAGTACAAATAATCACATTACTAACTTTATACAGGCAGTTCTAAACCATCTTTCACGACATGTGCTGTTAAATAATGGTAGGAGGTAGAGAATACTGCATCGTTCCATCAGGCAAGGCATTTTGAAATTGGTAGAGCCTGGGAATGCTCAGGTTCTTCTGAGCTTGTCAGCTCCATGCAGCTGCTCACCTTTCCAGATGTATCTGTAACGATCTGTGACCAAGGAGCATTGGTTCTGTCACCCACCCAGGCTGAGTCCTGCCCTTTGCACCAGTGGACAACACCAGTCAGATCAGTCTCTTCAGTGTTGAAGAGAAAACTGGGGCAGTTTCCAAGGAATGTGGGGGTAAGAAAATAAAAAGTTAAAGCCCAGGGAATTTGGTTTGGCTTATGCTTGCAGACTTTGAATACAGGACAGAAGCCTTGGATAGCTGAATTAAAAGCTGTTATCTTAAGACTATTTTTTCTTCCTGTACTTAGAGCTATATGGTCCTTAATATCTGTTATCTACAGGAAGGGAAAATGCATGTGTTTCTAGGCTTTAATTTGTGATTGTGTTTTAAAAGTGTCATAGAAGCTACCAGCAAGTCTTTTTTTAAAAAACAAACAAACAAAAAAAACAAAAACAAACAAACAAACAAAAAAAAACAACTTACTATAAAGTGTAAACTGGGAGGGGCAAATACTGAACAATAAGGAATTTAATTGTAACCTACAGATGAGATTGGCATTAGTTGAAATAATTTTATGTAAGCCTACATCAGCAAAACTTCTAAAGCTTTATAGTTTTAACAAGAACATTAAAATAAGAGTGTTGGTTCATCTGTTCTCTTCACTCATGTGGAAGCATAAAGTCTTAACGTGTAATAAACTTTGCATGGAACATGCATCTTTTGTTGGTGTTGTTCCTTACAATTGTTACATGTTGGTACTGCCTGTTTATAGTGTCATACTGTAAATCTAAACTCTTAACTAGAAAACTTGGGGTAGTTAATTTGGTGTAACAAATCAGGCAGATAAATAAATTGGTCTAATGCTTATGCAAAAGAGGCCTAATGTTTTTCAGTCAGTATTCAGCAGGGAGTAACAGTTTCTGGAAACTGTTAAAATAGTACTGCCTCATAGTACTTATTAAATAGGATTCTGGAAGAAGGAATAAATTAAAACAATACTCAAGCACGAAGTCCTATTGCAACCTGCTCTGGAGATGACAGAAGGGAGAACAGTGTTGGGGTCATTCCTGCTCACTGGGTAGGATAACGCTACATCTGCAGAGATTCCCTGTCTGTCATGGATTTTCCTGTGACACTGAAAGATGGATAATGATACAGTTTTGTAGTCCATCCTCAAAAAAATGTTTACCTATATCCATTTAGCAAAGAAACATCCATAAATGACCTCTTCTGAAAAAGAGAATAACAAATAAAAATGTATGGGAAGCAAATAACAAATGTGCTCAACTCTGATAATAGGATAAAAAGGACCAAAAGTACTTTAAGGATTAGAAGAAATACAAACATATACAACAAAAATATCTGAAGTCTTTACAAGCTCATCCTTGAAAGAACAAAAAAGGGGAAAAAATCTAGTGATATATAGAGCCCAAAGAACTAAGGTTATTGAACCCTAGAATAAGAAACAAATTCTTCTTGTCTAGCTTGTTTTTTGTAGTTAAAACAACATTTTAAACAAAATACAATTCAAAAATAGTTTAGAGTTGTTACCCAACAGGACAAGCAACAACAGATTTCATGATGACAACAAACAGCATTCCAAAGAAGCAGAATGGGAAGGCAATTCTGAAGCAAGAAAGGCTTGAAACTACCTATAATTTATGGAGTAAGAAAGAAAATACCAGAGGAAATCTAAAATAAATTTTAAATAATAACAATAATTTAAAAAGAAAAAGGAGTTTAATGATTTCCTCTTTGCTTGCCTACCAGGATTGAAGGATGTATTTGAGCATGTGAACTTCTGAATTACAGAAGAGGACAGAAGTTGTTTAGAGCCAGTAATAAAATATTCTCTTGTATTTTGAGCTATAAACTCATATTTTTAGGTTGTAGCTTCTTATGTGCATTATGGTTGTGTAGTGCTAGGTTGCCCAGTGGTTGTGAATCACCTCAAACTGTTACGGCATTTGATTTTCCGTATCTTCAGTGTTAGCAATGATTCTTTCAGTTGATTTCATTTCTACTTTAGAACAGGAAGATACGACATTGGAGGCTCTCATCTCATCCAATTTATTCAGCTGTAGGCCAAACTTGAGACTGAAATGTTTACAGCTCTCAAGAATATGGCAGAACTTACTCATTCTTAGCTAGCATGATGATGCAATTTTAGTTTTTACGTTTAATACATCTGTTTGAAATACAAGGGAACAATTTTTCTATGTACAAACTGACCAGTAAGGAACTGAAATGTAGAAGAGAAAGTTGTTGTATAAGAAAAAAACATTAATGAGGGGAACTAATGAATTCATAGTGTAATTGCTTTCCCCGTCAACTGAGAATTTACAATATCATTGTATCTTATCAAAGTGTCAGAGAATGGTGGTTGTTCATATGTCAAGAGGAAATATTTCCAATTTCAGGTCAACAGATGGATTTAATTATATACACGTCTTTGCATGTTCCTGGGAAATCATATCTTGCGCTATTGACCATTTTGCCTATGCTGAGAATGTTTTAAAAACAGAGGATAGGTTGGGTTGACATTTGCACGGGAGATAGGCCTGTAAATAGCATTGAAATTTAATGCTGTTTTTTTAAACTTCACCTCCCTTACATAATTTTGAAAATTTACTTCTGTTATATCAAAATAATTGTTACATTACTAAATTGCTATTTTAAATTATTAAACTGTCATGTGCTAATATCAGAAATTATGAGTCCAAGGCCAGTTGTCCAATTATGAAATTACGAGTCCAAGTTCAATTTTCATTACAAAGCTCTGGAGGGAACTTGCTGCATTCTGTGAGTTTTTTTGTTGAAACAATTGAATTTAAAAAAATATATATTTTTTTAGTCATCAGTATCATATTTATCATAGTTATTTAAAATGCATGTGTTAGACTAGATTTTTTTTTTCATTTTTGTTTATTTGAAACACCTTTGCACTCAGTTTGAGGGATGCAACTCATATCAGTGCTTTATTTCTCAGACTTATTAAAATGAGTATTACGTTTTTATCTAGTTCTGTTTCCTGATATGAAACCAAAACTGCTAATTCTAACAAAAAGAGCTCATATGTAATGTCAACATTACAAGAGTAGAAAGATATGGGCATATTTTTCAAATTTAATTAACGTGATCAGGCAGATAGAAGGAAGGGGTGCTTAATGGCAGCTCAGCTGATGTTTTGACCATAGTTTCGTAAGTCTAATTTTAGACTCCATTACCCGTCTTTGTTCTTGAATCATCTTAATTTGTCAGACTTGCATTAATCACAGCCACAATAACATGCTATATTTCTTGCTTTAGCACAATAAGAAGCACACTGATTCTGATAAATAACAAGCATGAGACACTTGAGAACAACCCAGTGGTCAGTTAAGTCATCCATTATTCTGGCTGTCTAAAAGCTGTACTGATACAATTATTGGAATATAAAATTTCATTATATCTAGCAATTTTGATAGCTTGCATCATAAATTATAAATATCTTGAAAATTGCATGTTTATCCAGATCTTGTCTTTTGAATCATCTAATGATACAAACATATTGATAGTATTCATGAGTGGTTCAGAGTAACAGGAAGGTTGCTTTTCAATTCTTTAAAATTATTATTGTTAAAAATATTACCTAGATGAAAGTGTTACTAAGTGGATTGTGGCTTCCCATAACTTTGAAGTTTACTGTACTTTTAGCAGGAGGCTGGACTAGATGAGCTCCCAGTATTCTATCTACCTTAAATTTTGAAGATCCTATGAATATGACTATTTTCTTTTTCCTTCTGAAAGGAAGATACCAAGTGATAGAAGGCATAATGTCTCCTGTCAATGATGACTACAGAAAGAAAGGCTTGGTTCCAGCAAGGCACCGGGTAGCAATGGCAAAACTAGCGCTGGAGACATCTGACTGGATTCGAGTTGATCCGTGGGAGAGCGAGCAGGAGACGTGGACAGAGACAGTAAAAGTGTTAAGGTAATTACGTTGCTTTTTCTTTCTTTATGAAGTTACTGACTGCCAGAAATCTGTCAGGCTGATGGATCAGTGCGCAGAACTCACTCTGGTAAAACACCCAAGCAAAGCATGTCTGTTTATGGCATCTTCTCCTACAAGATAAAGTATTATATCTGTGAGGATAGAAATTCATGTCGCTGTCCTCTGAGAAATGTTATGTAATCAGCATTTCCATATCTGGAGTCTTTCATTTCCCAGTGCAAAGCAGAAAGGCTTCCCCCAAACCTGTGTATTGGTACCGCGCTGCATAGTGATGTGCTTGTGCCATGTAAGTCACTAGGTGCCATGTGGAAAGCCTCTTTGACAACAATGCGCCCTGGAAAGCCATAGTCATTGAAAGAGTTGGGCAGCAAAGGTCTTGGCTCTCTTGTTATTTCTCTAGTTTTTAAGTCACTAAGCAGGTAATAGAGAGATCTCAATCAAAAACTAACAGAGTTCAAAACAGCTCTATTTGTCAGGAGCACACTTATTCTAGATCAGCTATGTTGGCAGTATTATACCTGCAGGTTTATCTATTCGCGCTTCCTTGAAAAGCTTTTTTTGTATTAACTCTAATGGCAAGTTAAACCCAAGCCTATAATTGCTGAGGTTCTCCACAAAATCACCGAGTTTGCTGTTATTGTGCTAGAAGGAAAAATAAAACAATGTCTAAAGCCTGCCTAGAAATGCAACTTTTCCCCATATGCTTGCCGTTGATAACAAATGCAGTACAGTGCAAGGTATAAAAACACAAACTTCTTGTGCTGAGCACCTTCTGGAAACATAGGGACTACAAAAGTCTACAGGCACCGTTAAAGTGAAAGACTTTTTGGATGTCTTTCAAAAAAGAAAGTGTGCTGTAAGAAGTATTAATTATTTCTTATTCCTGCTCAGATTTTCTAACTTTCTAACTGAAAACAGTTGTTTGTATAGCTGAAGGCTTTAGCATGTGCCTTCCAACAACTGCCCAGAAAGCTCTTACGGCTTTAGGTGAAAGCCATTATTTAAAAAAAAAAAAAAAAAAAAGACGTGTTATTTCACAGAAGCATGCATAAGAACACCTTGTGTACTTGCAAAACACATGCAGTGCACAAAACAGCTAGTGCAGCCTTTTAGTTCAGCTTTTTCTTGGTTCACTGGGTGAACATAAACATCCAGTTGCTTCTTTCCCTTCCCTCTAGCCAGCAGAATAGGAGTAAAGTGTGGTGAGGGGACTCAGGACACCCTGCTAGCATGTCTTATGCTGTTTTGTCTAATCACATTGGTAAATGGTATGCACCAGTGAAGGAAATCACCAACAGTTCTGTCCTGCAACGTTAGCTGGGTATGGGATTTCTCCTCCAAACTTTAGCTTTGTAAAACTAAATCCTTGCAGAGAAGGAGCCACAAATCCTACTGATCAGGTGATCCTACTTACAAAGACTTTGATCTTGCACAGCTCCAACTGAATTGAATACTACTTGCAAGATTGGGTTTGTAGATTGTAAAGTTAGGATAAAATGTACTGCATATAAAAATTAGGATAAGAGGTACTGTAAATAAAACCTCTATGCATAACGTTTTCCTTAGGAAATATAAGTATCGACGTGGCATGAGCAGCCAAATTGCCTTTCTGCCTAGAAAGTAAGCCACTAGCTTCATAAATAAATTGACAAAATGTTGAAATGTATGCCTATGAAGGAGAGAAATTACTTTGAAGTGTTTTTTTTCCAAACAATGACCTATATTAATGATTTGAACCAATGCCATAACTTAATGCTGAACCCTGTCCCTTGAAAGGGGAAGCAGCATCTTCATGAAATGGCACAGGTTAGTGCTTTGGTTTTTACACAGTAACTGTCACTGTCTTAAAAAGTAACTGTCTTAAAAAGAAGAGGTGGTTTTAGGGCTAGATCCTTACTAAGGTTCTCCCCTAGTTAGAACTTAAACTCGTTGCCACCTGCACTGTAAGCCCCCTCAGGCAGGAAATGTTAGTAGCAGTAGGAAGAGATTTTGTTACTGCAAGTCAAAGACAAAACCTGTTGTACCTAGATGTACCTCTTCCTTCCTGTGTTTTGAGTTGTAAGCTTAACTGTAATAGGACATTGTGCCCTGAAGGGGAGGCGTGAATGGCCTTGTCCTCCAGTATTTCTTTTACCTGTGTGTGCTGATGTTGTTATATTTTATCAGAAGCTGTGGATTTTGCAGAGGATTCCAAATAGATACGGCATAAAAGAACTTCGAGCAGCAGAGGTGATATCCCACTTGTGGTGATGCCATTAGTTGCCTCTTACATTGAGCATGGAAGTTTTGAAGACTGTCCCAGTGCTTGCTGGAGTGGTTTATTTTCTTACAATATTGTCAGAAGAACTACTAATCAACGAACTACATCATTCCTCTTGTAATGTAGATTTAATTGTAGTGCAGGTAGAAATTTACCAATTCTAAATTAAATCACGTTATGTCTTACCCAACAAGATTTTCTGAATTCTGCTTGTGATTTTAATTATATAGATACTTGAAGCTTCATACAGAGTTCAGAAAATGCTTGATAAACTGACAAGCCAATCTGTCCTTTTTGGTGTCTCTTTAAAGTAACATAATCCTCCCTACCCCAGCATCTGAAACGTCTGCTGAACAGACCTTTTGGCAGCTAAGACTTTGCATTACTTGTGCTGTTAGTCCTGCAGTGAGTTCTTTGCCAAAAGAGCTTATTTTTGAATCGAGGCCCAAGAATGTCAATCCATGATGTGAAGTTAGTGTACTTGACTATACATAGCATCAGCCTGTTTACAAGAAGGCAGGATCAAAAATAGAAATGTAGGAAGGCACAGGCCAAGCTATTGCTACCTACTCTCTCCTGCCATATGTCCCGCACCCCTTGTCTATACAGTTCCTTTAGACAGTGGCTGAGCACCAAAAATGACTGGAGATAATTATGCAGCCCGGCTAGGTGTATATTCTTGGCACTTGTGCAACTTATTACTGTGGCTTGAAGTACTGAGCGTGATTTGAAAAGTGTATATTTAAGTCACTAAACTATAAATTCATTCCTTAGGCAGATGTTCAAAAGGTTATCTATGGCTTTGTATAAATTCTGAATTTGGACAGAGTTAAGGGTAAAACTTTACCTTGTAACCCATAATCTTTGTTCTGACACAGTTGTATAAGACCCCGCAGTCATTTTGCTTATATATTTGCTGGACAGACATAAGGTGCTGGCTTTCGTACTCAGCTGTGACCACACTGTTTAGCAATATGCTTGCTTCCTGACGTGATGTTGGCTTGTGCCAATTAATACAAGCATTGCATAATCATGGCTCAGGGTGGTGCAAGACTGGGGCTGTTCGAAACAGGCAAGACTGTGCTTGAAGGAAGAAAGCTGAGGTGTATGGATCTAACGTTGCCACTTGCCCTCAGAGTCAAAGAAGGAGCCACCACCATGAGGAGGCAGTACCAGCGTGCAGTGGGGCACCAGTGATGCAGAGCAGCAAAAGAATAAAGTAATTGAAAATCCAGAAAATGACAAAATAATTCTTGCATGTCCTCATGGATCTGAAATCAGTAAAGTTAGAGGCATAGCAGGTGTGCAAAATCATACGAGAAATGTGTATCTTGAATTTCTTGGGATTGTGATCACTTTAATTAAAATGAAAAGCACAAGGTGAATGCTCAGGGAACATGCTTTTGTGGAGAACAGGATGAGAGGAAGCTCGTGAAAACTTTTAAAAAGCAGGCATTATAGAAACATCGTTGTGTCTGAGGGATTCTATTTAATGAAGAAATTAAATATACTGATTGAAGTGTGATTGAAGTGTGCTTTTTTTTTTCCTAGCAAAAACCTCCATAAAGTTTTAAATTTAATGTTGCTACAAAATTCTCCCTAATAGTAGAATTTCAAAAAGGAATTGAAAAACAATGTCATTACACGGATTGCTTGCAGTTGTGCAAAATTTAACTACATTTCTGCTAATTTTGGGGTAGAAGGAATATAGTGTTTTTTTTGTTGTTTTGTGAGGTTTTTTTGTTTTTGTTTTTTTTTTTTAACAAATTATATTCAAATCCAAAGTGCATAAAAGTAGACTGTGTTCCTGAATCTGAAAGCACCAGGTAATCGCTTTGTGCATCTCTGAGAGGATTATCTCACACAGAAGCCTTTATTTTTTAAATGCAGGCACCATTACAATGAATCGCTCAGACTGCTGCAGTACAAGAAGGAATTCATAAAGAACAAACAGCCCTTAGAAGGATCTACAGAGAATTCCCTTTCTTCCCACTACACAGGTTGGTTCGTAACTCTCAGCGTGACTTTGTTCGTTAAAACAATAAAAACAGCATTAAAAACCATACAACTTCACCAGATTGAACAAATTGATGAAGTTGAACACAGTAGCTGCTAAGTTTTGCAGGTTGGAGCTACCTGCCAAAAACAAGCCATGCCAAATGCCAGCGTGACTACTGGTGCAGTTACTTTGTAGTAATTTCCACGCAATAAGGAGATTTCCACAACTCTTCTACAATAAGGAGACTTATTCCGGGATTGTATTAATTTTTGGTTTTATAAGCATCGGTTTAGCTGTGTCAGAGATGTATGCTGTGGCCTTGCTGATTCTGCTAAGTATAAAGTATATTATGAAAGAATATCAATAAATATGGAGATTATCTATAATTGTAATTCTTATGTTATACAATGAACAAAGTATATGGATGGCAAATCCATATACTAAAACAATGCTAAGGCATTGTTCTGTTGGTTTGTTTCACTGCATTTCTGGATAGAAAAGTCTCTACTGGCATTAGAAGTATGACAGATTCTGGAAACACTGTCAGCTTTTGGTTTCCTATTTTATCATATTCTCTAGCTCTGTGTTTTGCTAGGGTACTGGTGGATTTCTGATACTTTACATTTTTCCTATGGTGTTGCAGCACTGCTTGGACATGAATGATCCAGTAAGTTATTCATGGCTACACAAAGACTTCCAAAGTATGGGCTGTTCTATCATTAGAAATGGTAGAGGAATAAGCTAAAGGAATAAAATTATCTGGTATTTGGACTGCAGTTGAATCTTGTCTGATGGGGTTTATCATTGTTGACAAGTGAGAAGTCACGTTTTTCTCATTACCACATTGAGGAAAATGAGTGGAAAAGCAGGTGAGACTATTTCAGCTTTCCTTGATGTAAAATTTCTCCTTTGGGTATTATTTTCTTTAGCTTTTTCAAGCTTTATGGCATTTTCTTTTTAAAAAAAAAAAAAAAAAAAAAAAAAAAAAAAAAAAAAAAAAAAAAGACAAGAAAGCAAATTTTTGATCTAGTCTTTCTTTCCTGTTAAAGTTTCTTAGTATAGAATCAATCAGTCACCAGCACAGGTTTCCCCTAAAATCAAAAACAAACTACAGCAAAAAGTGGGTGAAAAGAAGGACTGGCAAGAAACAGAACTCCTTGTCTAGGACATGGTGGCTGGATTTTTACTATTCATATTCTATTGGACAGCTAATCCCAAAGAACTTCCTGTTGGTGTGGACAGGAAGAAGTCTAGCAACCTGTTGCTACTTATTTTTCAGCCTTGAGCACTTTGTCAGACAGGGCAAAAATATGCACATGGCCCACCAGGAAGGAACTGAACAGCTTTTCCCCTTCATTTGTTCACTAGTATGCAATGGAATGGAGCACAGGGAAAAGATCGAGTGCCACTGAGAACACCAGATCAGAATATAGTTCCTTCCCTCTCTGAAAAATTTGTGTTGGTCAGTACAAACTCTCTAACAGGAGGCAACTGACACTTAGTTTTCCCTCCCAACACATCAGCCTTTCAACAAAACCAATGAGGAACTGATTAAAACTATTGAGTCAGGATTTTCTGTGAAGTTTAAGGGAAGGCTCTTCCATGTAATGGAAACTTTCACAAAGTTTGAGTTGGATTTAATGGTACAAAATTCCATACTATTTTTCTATTAGATGTATGTCTACTAAACTGTAAGATTCCTTTGTTGCTGACTGTCATAAAATTGTTTCAAATACGAAAATCAGGTCATTGTAGTATGCATTGCAAATAAAAAGGTTCATTAAGGAAAGGTATTGACAAATGATTGTGGTTTTATTAAACTTAGAATAACTTATTTGTGCTATCCATTTAGGATGTAAAAGAAAAGACTACTGGGTCCTTTTATTTGTTTTTTAGTGTCCAAACTGTAAGCATCAGAAACAGCTAAAACAAGCTTATTCTCAGAGACTCGATATTTTTCTGTTCTTGGTAGCTTGTAATGCTTACAATACCTTGGAAAAGTCTCAGGATAGCTCATACTTCTTTGCCTGTGTTCTGAAAATTTTGTCATTATGGTAGCATAAATTGTAGGTAGTCTTACTGAAAAAGTTAGATGAAAATCTGGAGCTGCCCTAACACCTGAGTTCAACATTTTTATTCAAAAGTAGCATCCCGATCAGTGTAAAATAGAGCAAGTCAGATAAAACTAGTGTATTACAGATGGCTTTGAAAGGACTTCCAGAATCATTAACATCTAATGTTTCTTAAAAGCTCCTCTCAGTCCCTCATATACTGTTCTGCTAGGATTTACTGTCCCTTTCGTTATTCACCAAGTATAGCTTCACATGCACTGTTTCTTTTCCTGCTTACAAGTGATAGTTGATTGTCTTCATTTCGCTTTGAATTGAATTCCCTGCACTTCAGGTCTCTTAGTTGCCTTACGCAAACAGCTTTGCTGTCACCTTTAAAATGTGTTTTTTTCCTGGAGTAATCCAGCGACAGCCATCCTTCATTAGGCCTTGCTAATTCTTAAATCCAGCTACTTCCTTTGTATTACTTCTCCTTAGCTTACCCTCTCCTTTCTCTCTGCACAACACTGCAAAAAACTAGAATTTGTTTGCCCGATTATTGATTGAGCTATGCTGATCAGAAACAAGCAACAATTTCCCTGCTTCAGACATGCCATAGCCTGAAATAAGGGTTATTGCACTTATCAGAAAATGGAGCACTGTAACGTTTGGATTATTTTAATTATTTGGATATTATACCATTACAGTTAGTGGAAGCTGCAGATCACTACTTAGCAAAGTGTCCTTGAAGGGCTGAAGACACATGCTTCTTATTGGCGCAGATCTGGGGATGTGTGGAGATGGATTTTTTTAATGAATCTCTCATTTATTTTTCTCTCTACAGTTCTACCAGAATTAAAGCTGCTTTGTGGGGCTGATTTTCTACAGACCTTTCAGACACCCAATCTGTGGAAGAAAGAGCATGTCAAAGAAATCGTGGAGAAGTTTGGGTTGGTCTGTATAAGCCGTGCTGGCTCTGATCCTGCTCGGTTTATCAGTGAATCAGAACTTTTAACTAAATTTCAGCACAATATCTTTCTGGTGAAAGAATGGATTCAGAATGAAATAAGTGCAACACAGATACGTTATGCTTTGTGCAGAGGATTAAGTGTAAAATATCTCGTCCCAGATTCTGTCATATCCTACATTGCACACCATAATATCTACACAGAAGAAAGTGAGCGGAAGAATGAAGGTGACTTGCTTCAGCCTCTTCGGTTGCATAACACAACAGTAAGCCCACTAAATGACTGATGCCTGTAGTGTGTGGAGAGGACAGACATTGCTTTTTTTTTTTTTCCATGTGAAATTTTGGAAAGATGTTTCCCCTAATAAGGGGAAAATACATCAGCCCAAAATTTCTTGAATTCATGTGGTGTTTTAAATTGATGTTTTCATTTGTGGCAGTGCTTTATCCAATCAGCACACTCAGCTGAATACATTAAAAATAGAAGAAATAAAATCTTAGCAATAAATAATAATCTCCAATAATACTTAAAGGTCAAATATCGTACTTTTCTGAACTGTAATTCTTTAATCCTACAGGCAGTTTAGAATGAAGATGCCTTACATTTCTGACACAGCAAAACTAAATGAGCCATAACTTTTTCTTACTTATATATATATCTTTTTACATATAAAAATGTGTATATATTAGTAAAATGTTTGTGTATATATCATATATATACACAAGTTATATATATATCATGTATATATGCAGTCTACAACTTCCTCGTAAGGGGTTGTCAAGAGGCAGGAGACCTTTTCTCCATTAACACTAGTGACAGGACCCGCGGGAACGGGGTTAAGCTGAGGCAGGGGAAATTTAGGCTGGACGTCAGGAGGGGGTTCTTCACAGAGAGGGTGGTTGCACACTGGAACAGGCTCCCCAGGGAAGTGGTCACTGCACCGAGCCTGTCTGAATTTAAGAAGAGATTGGACTGTGAACTTAGGCACATGGTCTGAACTTTTGGGTAGACCCGTGCGGTGTCGAGAGTTGGACTTGATGATCCTTAAGGGTCCCTTCCAACTCAGGATATTCTATGATTCTATGATTCTATATATAAAAAAACACTCCTAAGCTTATGACTTTCTGGACCCCTGAATAATTTTTGCTTCTGATGGGTACAAGTGGTGTTTTGGCAGTTAGGACAAGAGATAGAGTAGAGCCTTTTTTAATGCAAGTGCTTAAAAATGCATGCACAATTCATGTCAGTTGTAAATCTCCTGATTTACAAATGAAAGACAGTCCTTATCATCAAATGTAAAGTGTTTCTTTGCCTCTGTGATCCAGAATAAGTAATTCCAAGAGTAAGTAATTGCCCAAGCTGTGGAATAGATAACATATCCAAAAGAACTGGGTCATTAGCAGCTTTTTTGCTGTTGAAAAAGTGAGTTAATGTTGTCAGTCATATCATAAAGCGAATCAAAATGTAGTTGATATTCTCCATGGGTGAATTTATTTTCTTAATTAATCTTGTATTTTCTTGTTCCTTTGTCATGGTAGCAATGTAAAAGGAAAAAAATGTATTTTTGTTTTTCAGAGAACCCTAAAAAAAAAAAACTTTTTTCATGAGTAATACTAAAACATGTCCAATCTTTACTAGGCCAGAGAGCTGAGCTCAAATTTTTGTTGTATAAAAAATGTAAGTTATGTTGTCTTTTTTTTTACAGGTGTATTTACTTGTAAGTGATAGGAAAAGGTGGTATCATATAAGCAAGGAAGGAAAAAAAACAAACACTCTTCATTGCAGTTTGAATATAACACACTAAAGTTTCAATAAGTTGTTCTTTTCAGAACTGTTACTTAGACTAGGTGCATCTGTTTGTAAAGAAAACCATTAATTCAGCATAGTCCTCTGTATTGATGAACAAATAAAATGGAAAAGATACTGGTTTTGTGCCAAAATAGAGAAGTACTGTGATGATAACAGCATGGAGTTTAAACTGTACCATTTGAAAAGACATGAGGGAAAATATATTAAAATAGCTAAGAGGCTTTCTCAGTATTTGAGCACTAAGGCTAGCTTGACAAGTCTATTCTTTTTATGTTGATTGCCTATTTTTCTGATCCAATCTAGCTCACTTTTAACAGAAGACACCTTCAAAGAATATCAGGGGGATAGCTATTCTGTGAGCAACAACGAGCATGTGAAGGTTGCTATAAAAGCACTGCAGTATCTTTGATTTTCCTGTACTCAAGGAAGAGGAAGGAAAACAGCCAAAAACCTGACTTGAGGCTTTAGAAAGGTGTAGTTCCTTTTTTACTTCTTAAACAGATCTGCATAAAACCATGGTGTAGTAGAATACGCACTACTGCAACGGACTTTATGTTGAAAACTAGCTACTGGCTTGTCTGAAAGCAAATTACCGTTACGTCTTGTCACTGAGTGATTGCTAGCATTTGACACTTACTGTAGTGGCACTAACATGCAAATTATTTTTTGACATAAAAGCACACGTTTGACTCGGAAGGTTCCTGCTCTACAAATTACTAAAATGTAGGAGAGTTATTCTTTTGCACTGCCAGAATCAGGGATTGGAACTGCAAGGACCTTTGGTCTAGTGCATTAGAATTGTTTGGATGTTATCCCTTTGAAATAAAGAACTCCGCTCACGTAGTATAGTGCTGTACTGGGGGAGGGTGGAAACATGGGCATACACAGCTTACACAACATACACAACAGTGACATTAGGGAACTAAATTTGGCTGAAAAAGGCAAATAAGAAGTGAATCTGTGTTCCAGTGTTTAAATTAACTGAGAGCATGCACTGTGTTGTGATGCAGCATTTATTACGAACGGTGTTAACCACAGCTTCTTAATGCAAGATTCCACCTAACTGGCCTGTTTTGAGCCCTCAGCCGGCCCTACAGCTTCTATGGGTAGAATTAAGGAGCTTGTGGAACAAGTTAATGTCAGATACAGATTGCTTCCACTGAAAAGGTCTTATGATTGTTTTCCAAATAGAAGGTAGCATAAAATAGCTGGAACATAAGCAAGTAGGATGTGCCTAAAAAGAAAAAACAAAAATACACTGGTGCATACCCTCTGTGAGTTTAGGTAATAACTTAAACTAAAGCCATTTAAAAGATCTTACTTTTGAGTAGCTTGAAAAATGAAGAGTTAATATGGTTAAAATGGATCTCTAGATAATCAGTGGCCTTCCAGAAGCTATAAGGAAAGTGAATGTTTCATTCTGTTTATATCAAGTTATCGTGGTGTCATTAGAAATCTCAGAAGTTCAGCTTTGTGGAAGGATTTAAAGGCAACACTTCAACAATAATCGGATTAGAAGGACTTGCATAGCTACATGGTCTAAAAAAACAGATAAAAGAAACCAGAGTTCAAACTTGCCACAAAGAAAGGCAGTGAGCTGTGAGGTGCAGAATCAACACGCTGTTCTGAGTCTTTTATTTCAACAATTACCCAAAGTAGGGATGCCTGCAGATTTTAATGGTTACTGGAAAATGATCAGCAATGACAATTTTGAGGAGTATCTGAAAGCACTGGGTAAGCTTCCTTTCATGTTTCTTTGATAAATAATCAATAAATGCTACCTGTCTTAGTCCTGACATGAACCTATTTTTCTTTGTACAGTCATAAATCATTTTTGCGAGAAATATTTATTTTGGGAATACACTGTAAGAATTGCTGTATGCAAAATTGTCTTAAGCAGTCTTTACTTTTTAACATCTTGATGATTAATTTTACAGTGATTAAACTACATAGCTGAAAGAGGTAAGTGGCAGATTTCAAATTTCAAACCCAACCATAATCTTAAAGTTTCATGTGTGCTAAGGAGGCAATGATGTACTTGATGCAATTCTGCATGTTTACATTTGATGAAGCATGCAAAATGCTAATAGTTCTATAGAAATACTGATACCCTTAGTAACTGTGAAATACAAGTGGTGTTTTTTAGGGTTCCACATAATCAGCAAATCAAGACAAACTTATTTAAGCTAAAAGAATTAGGCTATGGATTTTTCCTTTTAAGCAATCTGGCCTGAAAGATCTGGATGTTTATTTATCCATGTTCATTTTAGTCCTCCCAAGAGCTACAAGCCTGCTTTTGTGGTAGACTTTTTCTGGATTAAAATAACTCTTTTTCTTTTTCAGATGTAAATGTTGCTGTAAGAAAAATAGCAAACTTGCTAAAACCTGACAAAGAAATCCTTCAGAATGGGGATCATATGATCATTAAAACGCTAAGCACTTTTAGAAACTACATCATGGAATTTGATGTAGGGAAGGAGTTTGAGGAGGATTTAGCTGGGGTGGATGATCGCAAATGCATGGTAAGCATTAGAACTGTAACAACTAACCAAAAAAAAAAAAAAAAAGACTATTAAGACTATTAATAATCCAAGGCCTTGCAAAGACAACATCTATAAGCCATTTTATGTGTCTGTTCCTAAAATTATTCCTGTGACTTTTTTCAATGAATTAATAGTAATTTCAATTAAATGTTACTCAATTACACAGGGGTATCTGTTGGACAGAAAGATATTTACATTTGAGTTTTCAGAATCTCTTGGTAGACTAATATTTTACAGTACAAGAACAGCTGCAGGTCTAGGTGCTCTTCCCCATGTGCAACAATGGCCAAGTGTTTAGAAACCTGCTGCTTTTCTTATTCTTGTTTTTGTGCTCCTTCCTTTCTGTGCGTATTTGGTAGAGCAGATGCGTTAATTAGCCTTCTGGAACAGATCTTTGTAGTCAATAAGCAAACACCAAGAACTCTGCCTTATGAGCTCTTTTTGCTTGCCAGAAAGATGGTGTTTTCTAACTTGTGACTTATAAATACCAATTAACAGAGAAAACTTGAGAATACAAAGTTCTTTAGGTGAATATGACTGGACTTTTTTTTTCCTGTTAGTTCAAGGGCATGATGCCTGCAATATCCCATGGTGAAGAAGTTGATAAGCACAAGAATTATTTCAGGAGAGACTAGAGGAGTAATTATATAAAATGGAATTAATAGGTTTCCATTCATAGATAGATACTGCCATTTACAAAGTACTGTTCTCCAGTGTTAGGGTATATACATTTACTTTTGCTCTGGTAATAGTAATGCAGGAAATGAAGGATCCCAAAGACCAGGAAAAAAAAAAAAAAAACAACCACTAATCAGCAAGCAAGGACCTCAGCTAACCCCTCTGTACTCCTTGTTAGAGAAGGTAGAAACACGATAGAGTACAGAATACAAAAGTCACAAATGGGAGAATCAAAGTATATTTGTGTAAAGGAAAGTGGCATAATGTCATAATGCATTTTTGATTACTGGAAAGCTCTTCACCAAGGTGATGTGGTCCAGATCCACCAGTTATGAGTCTAAGGAAAAATTTAGGTGGCTAAAGTACTGTCAAAGATAGCAATAGTTAGCAATGTTCAAGTCATCTACTGAAGTGCTAAAAATGTCTGAGTACTCCATGTTTAATTCAGTGAACTGCTGGTTTGTGTGAGTACAGAACTGTTTTCAGCTAAGCATTATCTATACTTAAATACCATTGAGCTCCAGACTAAAACATCCTCTGCTTGTCAGAATGAAGTAATTGTGCTAGCATATACCTGCAATGAGTTCTCATAAACTGTGTCAGGCAACTGGTGTGCTGAAAAAGCTGATTCAGAAGACATGAAAATGTGGCCCTTGACCAGCCATGCTTTTGAAATGCTGAACAAATACGGCACAACTTCTGGTTCACTGAAAAATATCCTTAACACTTCACTATTTATAACAGGTCAATATTAGCTACCCTATTTTGCTAAATTGAGTGATGGGGAAGAATTCAAAGTGTTGAATCAGAAAGAAGAATATAGAGACTATTCAAGTCACTAAAGCAGGTATTAGATTTGGGGTGGAACCCAGATCACCCTGATTTCAAGTGTTGCTTAAACAATTTGTCTATTGATTCTTTAGTGCAAAATCACTCAGCCTTGGAAAGAGGAGGTAGCTTCATCTTCTTGCCTTTTCAAAAAAAAAAAAAAAAAAAGTCATGCTAACTCTAACTGGTTGTTTCTTTGTTGAGAATGGCTTAGACATACAACTTCACTAAAGCTTTCAGAAGTCTTCAGTATCTCTTCTTGACCTCCCACATCATAAGTAGATACCAACTGCAGCCCTAAAACTAAGGTCACTCTTTGTGACTGTTGCCTTGTAGCAATGTATCATACTTTATAGTTCAATTTTCTGACTAAAGATTTATTTTCTTGGTGAAACTACAGCTTTTCCAAAGGAAAACAGTACAAGGAGCTGTTTTTTGGAAGCCACTTCAGTCCAAATCTGATAACTGTACCGTCAGGCCAGGCTTGCAGTTTGCAATGAAATAACTCCAACAGGCTGGAAGCCTTGTTAAGGAAGGGTCATGGAGGTGACGCAAGAGATACTGGAACACTCCCTGACTGGTGTTATGAGGAAAGCCACCATAAAAACAAAGGTTGAATGTGATTCTTAATGTTTCGTTTCTTCATCTATAGCTTGTGAAACTGCACACCATAAATGGCTTAATCATTAATACTCAGTCTGTCTAATGGGAGAGATTATGAATCATTTATCTATATTATGAACTGAGGAGACCACTGGGCAAGTTCTCTCCTTGCTGTCCTGCTGTTCTTCCAAGAAGCTCAACGCGTTAGAAGTACAAAGTAACATGGATAAGACAAATTACACATTAAACATTAGTTTTATAAAGCAGAGCAATCATCATGAGACTAGTAAAAATAACCTTAGAAATCATTCATGGATCATGTTTCTTTTAATGAAAAATATATTTTAAGAGTCATCTAACTAGAGTTAACATCAGTAAAAATAATATTAGCACAGTGAACACGTTGGATCTTGTTTGTAATTCACTGAAACTTTGTTCACCTTTCAGTTGTAAAATACACCTTTGAGTCTGTCAGGGTACAGTATAATTACAATAATTCCACGTCAATAGTCTATGATGAGTAAAGGCTAAAAACTTTTGCTGATTCTAATTTTAGAAGAAAGTTGAAGTTATGACAATAGGGATTAGTACTCCTGTGATGGTATGGGATTCCTCCTTGATTTCACTTTGGATTTTTTTTTTTCCTTATTGTAGTTGGTCACTGCTGGAAACCTCTGAACTTGGAACAGGGAGTTAATTCAGCTGGATAAACCTTAGCAGATTCAGTTGTTTTATTTTGTTTTTACCTTTAACTGTCACTTTTTTCTGACACTCATTTTTAGGTGATTCTGTTTTCTTAAGGGATATAAATAACATCAGTTGGTGATACCAGCTCCTTTACAGTTTTATTTCTCTAGGGAAGTGAAAATTTGCTTCTTTAGAACTTAGATTTTCTTTGTTTTGTAAAACCAAAGATTAGGATAGTTGACCATACAGGAGAGAGCACTAATGACAGCACAAGGTGCTGCCTAAAGGCAGTTGTTACTCCACGTGTACCGAGCACTATCAGTAGTGCGTGGAACATGCTGCCGCACAGCCTTGTCTCTTAGGAAATGCAGACAAGGTGTATCAATCCTGATGCTATCATACTTCTCCCAGAGCTTTTCCCTAGAGATTTTATCTCCTAGGTGGAAGTTAGAGTTTCTCTGTTTGGCACATTCATGAAAGATGTGTTTCTGCAAGTTTAATTGTTATACTTAAGGGTTGTTAAAACTTTTGGCAATTTGAACTACAAAGATAAAATAGAAGTTTGCTTACTGAAGAGCATCTTATGTTCTTTGCAGACATTACAAGGTGCAAATTACAATATTAATGTTCTGGCCTTCTTTCTACACATTGTATCACATTATTTCTCGTGTGATGTGATATTTGAATTGGACCATGTGCTAAAGTTTCCACTACTTCCAAGAGTATGGTTTTGGTTTTAACTGGTAGTATACATTAGGTGTTAGTGTACAAAGACAGAAATTTGAAGTTTATATGTAACTATGACTTAGGTATTGCCTGAAGTGAGTATTTCACTGTGCTATCTTCATTCTCAGTGGAATATCCAGCCCCATCATGAAATTTCCTCATTTTAAAGATATATTCCATAGTCTCTAGTTACAATTAATTTAGCAAGCATTTTAGCTATTACACTAATGATAAAAGCTTGTTTCAAGCATGTGAGCTTTACTGTGGAAAAATTTTGTTGTGCACCAAAGAAGCAAAAGCTTATTGAAACAATAATTAGTTGATATCTGTCTCTAAAAGCATGTCCCGTTCATCCTCAGATAATTTTATTTCCCTTTCTCACAGTCAGTAATAAACAGGGAAGCCGAGGAGATGCCTACGATGTAAAATATGTTAACAGTAAATGTAAGAATGGGGTAGGATCTGACATGAAACAGAAAAGTTAACTTTATGCACCTTCACAGCACATTTGTTTGGTATGTCAGTCAGAAGTAGGGTGTATGGGAGGTGGGGGGATTTGGAATTCACTTAACAGATCAATCATACTTGTTACCATGTGGAATAATTTCCTGAAAGTATATAGTCATTTAATGTTTAGACAGCCTCATAAGGATTGTCCACAGGCATCTGAGCAACCATTCTGCCAGTTGCACGTGCCATATCCTAGTGAAAGGTCTTACTTGAGGCAGGGTCTTTGAGGTTGATCATGGCTCTGTTTTAAACAATAAACATGCCTGATGTGAAACTGATTCCTGTCTAGTTTATATTCAGGGAAAACACAATAAAGTTTAGTTGTTCTGGGTATAATTTGATTTATACTGCTGCAAGGTCAGAATAAAGCCCTATTATAAAATTACATGGCTCATTAAACTTTTTTAACTGTTATTTAGGCAGGGTTCCTCTATTCCACAAATGGAATTCACAGCTGTTAATCTAGTTTAGAATAGGTATTGGAATGATTACTTTGCTGTCAAAAAAGCAATCACCAGTGATACTTAGAATTTCACTAGGGATCCTCAACAGGATGAGAAGACTCAAAATGAGTTGTCTTTCTAGTAAGATGCAAGATCAGCAGTGTATGTCTTTACTTGATCCTTCTGATTCAAATCCTTGGTTTCTTCACATCTTCAAATGTTTTCGTTTTCTTTTTAAAAATTACTTCAGTTTATGGATTTGGGTTTGTAAGTGTTTTCTCATATACTATATTGGAAGAAGCATTGTTCTAGAATGAGTATTGCTGGGAGATGTGTTTATGATTGGCTGTACTTATGTGTGTATATATATACACACTATTCTTCTCTCAAATCTACTGCTCCCTCTCTCTGCAGAAATGTAAATTCCCCAGTTGCTTCTTGAAATAATCTCTGACTTCTTGTGATTTTAATTCAAAGGAAGTAGTCTTCACGTAGTTTTGTGTTGATACTCCTGACCTTTTACAAACTACTGTCTCCAGGTAAGGAAGAATGGTTCTCCAGTCAACCAGAGAACAAAGTTCCACTCTTGGATCTGACTCTGCCTCTCTCACTCCCTGAGGCTCATTAATGAGATGCTATTCCCATTTTTCTTTTCTGTCTTGTTTTGTTGGTATTGTGTTTTTGTGGTGTTTTTTTTGTTTTGTTTTTGTTTTTCCCACATTACTTGGCCTTTTGGCAGTACTGCTTGTTATCTGTAAGTGATCTGTTCAGCACATTTACATAATGATGTCAGATGAGATCTCTAGAACATTTTGTCGTATGCATTAAGATATCGTTAACTTCAAAGCTTGTAGTCCGGGATTCATACCGAATACCTGAGGCTAACCAACAGTTTGAGCTAGTTACTCACAAAACAACGGCTAATGTTCTGAAAGTGTTGTGGGCAAGGAGGTTTTGGATGGGCATAGTATTTCAGCTTTGTGTGCATCCAGAAAAGTTCAGAGAATGATGAATGCAGTGTGTGCCATCACAAAGAATCAGGTGAAAACTGGAGAACCCAACTTATCAAATTGGATTTTGAATGACAAACCATTAGTGTTATGTACAATTGCATCTTGCTAAATTTACAGAGGGTAATTCAATTATACACATCAAATTAAACAGTGAATGTCTTAGAATTGATTCTGATCCTTGCACAAAGTGAATTGGATTTATTGTTTTGTAGTTTCTTCTGATGTAGGATATAAGCAAGTCATCCCATTTTTGTATGGATTCTTACAGTTTTATTTCAGTAAGAAAAAAGATTACCATTCCTAAGAAATAAAACTTGATGTACTACCCAGAATACTTATTCTACTCTTTCTCCCACATGTTGTCACCTGCGTAGCCTGGAGCCTGGCATATGTCTTCAGTCATTGCCTTCCGTCATTGTTCTTATGAGCAAGAATTCAAAATAACATTTAGAACAACAGTGTTCAACATTTTAAGACCCTGTGCTACAGCAGCTTACTCTTTGATCTAAAAGTTGTCATTACAATTCTGTTTGCTAGCAATGGAGATGGTGACAATCACAGAAGCAAAACACTGCTTATGCAAGAGTCCGATTTTTTTGACTACAGTGAACTTCAGTAAGCTTATCAGTCAGGTACGGAATGCCCGCAGTATAACCAGCTTGTCTTTCAGTAATGATCTGAGCAGGTTCAGAATGGCACAGGCATATTTCAGAGTCCTATAGCTACAGGTACCCGTTATGATATGTCATGCACCAGCCCCTCAAAGTAATGAGAAATGTGTTGTAGTGTGCCACCATCCTTTTCCTGTTAGCTAACTTCAGGAGATCTGTTGCTGCTTGGCTTAAAGCAGGAAGGATTAAATAGGAGGTTAGATTTATAGGTGCTTCTGCAGGGTTGAACTGAAGTTGTTATGGGAAGGAAAGATCTGGACAGTCTTTACCATCCTCCCCAGCTAAAGGATAGCGAAATATGTATAGCCTTTGTCCAACAATATCTTGAGATGATGTGCAGGAATCCTACCACTAATTTTTCTGTTGGTGAATGTTTGCTAGATATTTTCCTGTAGAAGAGACATAATTAGTCCACAGATTTTCTGTTTAGAGACTTGGTTCTTTGGGAAACACCACGTTGAACCCTTACTTCTGTTAGATCTTTTAAAACTATGGTAACTTCATATCTCTATTTTCAATACTACTAGAATAGGTTCTGTTAAATTTTGAAAAGAGCCTGGAGTGCGTGGAATGGTTATGAACAGAATAAGCAATCAGTAAGTTTCTTTCAATAGAATAAATTCCATGGCTAATAAGAAATGCTTCTGTAGTTTGTATGTGATTTTTTTCAGATGGCAATGCTGCTTTTTTAGCTGTTTATCTGTATCATCCTAAGCTGTTTTTATGTTAACAAGAAAATTTGATACCTTCTTAATATAATTAAAATAAGTTGAGAAGTAGTGAGATGTAGGCCGTTTATATTTTTGAATCAAATTTTAAGATCATATATATTTTCAAAGGATTTATACTTTACAACCAATTGACCATGTAAATTGATAATGTGTTGTGAAAATTAGCAGTGTTTCCATTTGTGTTCTTAACTATGATAGTGACCTCATAGGAAGCCATTTATTTTTTTCCGGTATAGCGCTACCTTGTTCTCAGATACGGTATCTCAGAGCCCAAACACTATCAAGAATCAGGACAGTTCAAAAAAATACAAGAAATAAAACCATCAAACATTACTGGGCTACTAGGAAAGATGAAGAGGCCTTTTCCTAATGGATTCCTAATCAATTTCCTAATTGATTCTCATTTTTTCAGTGCCTGATACATTTCCATGTATCTTCCAGGATTTTTCATTCAAGGTCTGTAGTGTGGTAGCTCACGCATTAACAGAGCTGTTACCATAGCACATGTAGGGAGCAAAGAAAGTACCTAATTTACGGAGATTTGCTTCAAAAGTTTGTAAAAACAATGAACAGCTGAAGTAAACATAAATTAGAAAGTCTACTTTGAAAAAGTAATTATAAGAAAACGGGGGGCTTCTTTAAATAGACTTACAAAGTAGACTGAATGTCTTAATGGTAAGTTTACTTTTTCAGCTCTGGAATGTCTAAACTTTTCTGGGTAGATAATCTTGTTTAACTTAGGTTTCATTGAAAAATTACCTATATTTTTCATTCCCTCATTTGATTTTCTGCATGTTCCCAGTATTCCTGGATCTGACTTTTTTTTAGAAATAAACTTATTTACCTAATTTCAATTATGGAATTGGAAGAGAAATAGAAAAATATTAGTGTATCAAGTATTTTTTTGCTTGAATCTGCTCTTTTCTCAATAGTTTAACAATCTGTCAACAAGCTGCAGATACAGACTTGATGTGATAAAAGGACTTACAGGCTGGAGAGATGACAAACTGAACATGTTTGTAGCCCTCCCGTTAGCAGTGTGCAGCATGCCTCTGACACAGAAAGTAACAGGTAGCGACTATGACCTTACTGAATGCACTTTCACCATTATATTTTTTTGTTTGTGTTACCAACATTTTATTCCATCAGCACTTCAGTTGATGAAAAATTCCCCCTGAAAACTACTTATCAGATGTTTTTATATCGCTTCGATACTTAGTTGAGATGTAAATACTTTATCTTGAGCATCTAATAAATATCTAGTTGGATACATAGCTATGTTTGACCAAAAATACTAGAGTATTTCCTTTGGTGTTATCTAAAAGCATACTACAGGGCACAGCTTGAACTGGATTTTCCTGTGTCATCTGACCTAAACAACTTCTTTTCATTGTTTGATCTTTCTTAAATCATAATTGCAGTTGTAAATGACTAGTTATTCTCATAAACACAGAATTACTGGATTGAGAAGGAAAATGACCTGTGTCATGCAGTTGTAGGGCACTGCGGTCATTTGCTGCACCATAATATAGAGACAGCACTGTGAAGGGAAGTAGAAGAAAAATAGAACTTGTACAGCTGTGTTTCTCCTGAAGATAGAAAATCAATAACACATCTTTGGTGAAGGGTGGTAGCTGCAATTCATATTTGTAAATGCAGTGTGTCAAAAATCTATATAGCATCAGCAAAAATATGCTCGTGGACTACTTATAAAAATATTATAGTTCATTCATCTGTAAAATGCATTAGGTATCTTCAGCTGTATAGTGCACAACACCAACAAGTACGTTAGGAACAGCTAACATGGGAATGAGAAACATTGTGCAGCGCCAGCATCAGATGTTCTTGCAATTAGACCTAACTGGGAAGTGCAGAGTTTTCTGATAAATTAGTTTGTTTTATGAGTATTTCAGTAAATTACAAGAGTCAATATCTCTGTCTGTGGGTCAATATGATTTACCACTAGAAGCTGAAAGTAATATCTACTGTAATTCTGCAAGACTTCACTACTGTTACTGCAACTAGAGAAAATGCAAATACATACTTGATAGATTTGTTTTATTTTTTCTAAATATTTCATTTAATAAATCTCTGTCTCATAATTGAAAACAGTAATGAGAGTACTTTAATTTTCATTTATTCTACTTTTTATTTCAAGGACTACAGTGTTGTAACTGAAATCTTCATAAATCACTAACAGAAGTATGTGAGCGGCCAGGTAATAAAAGAAAAATACCTAAGTGCACAAAAATAGTGTAAAACCATATAAATCATATCATAAAACTAAAGAAAATTTAAATATTTACTGTATTCTCAGGCTTCAAAGATGATAATATAATTAGTGAATTAAGTATAATTCTTTTTTTTGTAAAGTAATCTGTCTCTACCTAGCTGTGCTTAGGCAGAAAAACCATCAGTCTTTGGGACCACTGGTATGATATTGGCCTCTTCCAATAGAGACTTAACTACAATTTTTAATCCAGTGGAGCCTCATCAGATAATTGCCTTGGTTTGTCATCCTCACCTCCCAGATAAGCCCCATTATTATACCTCAAGAGTATGTAACCAAGTACATAATCCCAAAGAGGTGCAGTATTGTTGGTTAGAATTTTTGAGACAAGTTAAATTGAGGCAAGGCTAACTTTATCTCCTGTTAACTTTCCTTGTGTTCCTTCAGTACTTTTTATCACACTGTCCACTAATCACATTAATCACCATTTTCTGGTGAAGTTGTCTACAGAATTACATCTATTTCACTTAGTGTGTATTCGTCTTAAGTTTTAAGTTTGATCAGGCAGTAAGAGACTCAAGAACATGCGTAAGAAACCCTTGATCAATATTCTCCTTTAATTACTGCATGGTGCTAGTGTTCATGTAGCTCAGTGAAATGATGCACAGACTAATGACACATGATACATTTCTAACACTCTCTTTCACACTGTCCATCTTTTGGAAATGCAAGGGAAAAGATCAGTCTGGAAGAATAAAGCTTTTAAAAAATATATCAGCACAGTACAGTTCTTCAAGGCAGATGTTATATCTAAGGGAATTCAAGCACTCCCTGTTGGGAGATTTTGATTGCCTACAGTATCTCCCCACCATTTTTTTTCTCTTCCAGACATATTTTTTTTTTCTTTGTTGCCCATATACTGTCATTAGGTTAACACAAAAATGTAAGGGGTTTTCCTGGAGAAAGTGGAAAATGGTGGGGAAGACATAAATAGTTCATTTTCTCACTTAAGGTATGGAGTATCTGGGTTCATCTGGGTATAAACCCAGAAAATATCCTACATTTTTTGAAGCTACAGTATTTCTCCCAGTCAGTAGTCACTGAACTGATATTCTGTATTCACAAGGAAAGGAGAGTTTATACACCAAATGGTAAAATCTAAATCATTGCTCTTACGTACAATAAAAGGGCCAATATTTACCAAAAGTTGCCCTACAATGGTATTTTTAGAATGTTGTTATTATGTTCTGACTCAAATATTTGGAAATGCTGTAAGGCAAGCTTTGTTGTATCTTGGCTGTTTGTAAAGAGTGGGCTATTGGCCGCACATACACCAGCTGTAACAATTCCATCCTCTGTGTGTCTCTGTAGAGATATTTGGAATTGAAGAGCGTATTGTTCTCTTTGATTTGAGGTAAAAGTGGAACTTCTGTCTTTTGTATTATTTGGGTCTTTTGTTATTTCCGACTTCAGAGTTTGATCTAAAGAAAGAAAAGATAAAAATACTACTGATTAATCTTACTGTCGTAAAACGGTTGTTTTTGCTAACAAAGAGAAAATGTTGTGTTCTCTAGCACTACTTTCTGTCCTTTATAACCTTCATAGCAAAAGAGCCACATACAAAAATCAGAAGCTGTATGGTTTACTCACATCCCTTCAGTATTTATATGCCTGAAAGGGAGGGCAAAGGATGACAACTGGGAATTCTGATAAAACAGCTTGGTTAACAGTCTGTGATATTTTACTTTTCATGACTGTCACCAAGTCACCAAAAGCGATATCTAATCTTGATTGAAAAAACAAAATGCAAGAGAAAAAAATTGTTGTTTCCTGAGATGAAACAATTTTTAAAGCCCTTAGAGGCTGAAAAAGTTAACATTTTTTTGTGTTGCTACAAACGTTTCTCTATTGCCCCCAAGTGTACTAAGCTAGTGAAGTATTATCAGGACTAGTAACTTCCAGAGCTAACTTTGCATGTTAGTAGTGTTAATAAAGTTCTTATTTTATCATTGTATATTGCCTGTGAATTCACGTATAAACCTATGAAATAAAACTTTACAGGTAATCTAATGACTCAGCTATGCTGAGCTAGTACTCAAGGGATAGAAATAAGTACTGGTACTAAGCAAAGCTACACATACAACTGATTTATTCCACGGTATCCCTTTTGTCTGATCACTGGAAGAAATAATCTTCACTTTCTGATATAGTAGTGATGCTGAGAATCATCAGAAAGTCTAAGATGTTAACTAGTGTTATTTGTTCCCCTCCACTTTCCAAATGGGCATGCATAAAATCAAAACAGATATGGAAAAGGATATAAACTATGGCGATCACAATAACTCTCTTAAATACAGCTTTGCCACAATGTGTTGTCCCTTCCTGCGTGAGCATTTTAAACATTAAAAGAAAACATTTAAAAAAAAAATGCTATCTACTACTAGGTTTAAATACATTATTTTACAGGAGAGACAGAACAACTTGGCAATGCATTCTACAAATGAGAGATTTTTAGCAAGGACAAAAAAGTCTGTCTTTAAGAAACCCCGTGTGGTGCAAACAGACTGTATAGGAGTACTAATAATGCCTTGCTTATGATCATCTATGCTGGCACTCTTTCTAGTGGTTCATTTTCCATACTTGTTTAGTCTAAAGCTTCCCATGGGTGGGGACTGCTGGCTGTACTCATTTATAGATGGTGGCTCTCGTGGTTATCATTTAAGAATTAATTGTTTGTGACATACACAAATTTAATAAATAGCATTGCGCAGTTCTTGAATGCTGAACTTGTAATTCCCAGAATAACAAATGTAGACTGACTTCTCTTAAAAATCAAACAGGATATCTTGTCTCCATATTTGACTACTTATACAGGTACTGGCTTGAAGACTTTAACAAGGTAGACAGTAATTCTGTAGTTAGTCCTCAGATTCACTTCACACAAGCTGATTTAAAAGCAGTGTGCTAATATTGATGCTCAACTATCCTAAGCTTTTGCAGCACCAGAACTGCATTACAAATTGCCACTGCTCTTGTCTTCACTTCTTAAAAAAAAAAAAAAAAAAAAAAAAAAATTACAAAATATTGTTCTCTTTAATTTAAGGAGGGGTGAAATCAAATCGTTAGTAAGTACTAACCGCAGCAACAAGCTGAAAGATGCACCCTCATACATTCCAGTATTTTTATTAATCAATAACTCAGGGCAGCACAGGTGTTCACAAAAGTGCTGTGATGAATCCTGCAACATCTTACTCTTATTCTGCCAAACCTGGCTCAAGTAGTTCTCCAGCTACTGTTAGGCAAAGCAGGATGATGGCAAAGTTATCAATTTACTGATACTTCCAAATCACTCTGCTCTATCATGGATGACAAATTTAGACATGGGGGGGGGGGGGAAACATATGTATATATGTGTGTATATATATATATATACACATACATATATAAAAATATATGTATATATACATATGCATATATGCATATATTAAAGAAAAACAAAAAAACGCAGTAAAAGCCTTTCACGTGCATCCCTAGCTGCCAGTATGTGGGAATTATGTTTGGGTAGGGCAGCTGGACAATCCTTTGTATGGTGGAAAGAAACTGAATCTCAGGTTTTTAGCTCCTCTTACAAATACCGCTGCACATCCCTTTTGATGTTGTGTTTGTTAGCAAGGAGAAAGGAGTGCACTTTCACACAATGATTTTTATGGTTGTTTTTTTTTGTTTGTTTTTTTTCTTACAGTTAAACAGTTTATCTCACCCTTCTGAGTTTTGACAGGCAGTTGCACAACAACTTGCCATTTAAGCTCATATCTTTTATAATTATCTTAATTATTATAATGCTCTGCAATTATTCTTATGAAATTCATTAATCTTTTATTATAACGTAGAGTAGGTTTTCTTTAAGCAAACTAATCATAATATCAGGAAATGCTACAGCAGCACTGAACATGCCTGTTTTGTTAGACCACAGTATCCTGGGAGGGAGATAAGCTTCTCTGCGTACAGAAAGGAGAAAAAGAAGATCGTGGCTGGACTCAGTGGATTGAAGGAGATGAAATGCACCTGGTAAGATCGTGTAATAGGTTTCAAACACCATCCTATTATTTATTCAAATGGCTAGATGTAATGCAGCAAGCTGTGTGCTATATTATCTTGTCTTTTTTTGACATAATTAAGTTGTTGCTGCATTTGACTTCTTTCTAAAGCAATCGTTTCATTTGGCACCATTATTCTTCTATGTTCCTTACAGAGATTGCCTCATTTCAGTGTAGTACTCTTTCTGTGTTAACTGTCTGTCTGAACAGAGCAGTTTGAAATGTTTACACTGAGGAAGACATTTATTGTACATTTTATAAAATACACAGTATGGGAACTTGTGAAAGTACACATCCAACAGTAAGCCATAAGGGGGAAATATACCATTGTTCTTCTAAAATAATTACAGGCTAGACTGTATTATAGCCTAGAGAACTAAAACAGCAATTAAGTTTTCTAACATGTCATGTTCTCTCAGATCACCATTTCTATCTTTTCTAAGTTATCAGGATTTGAAAGAAGACTTCTATTCTTTTCTTACACAGCTCTTCATAGTATCCTCGCTCTCTCATCAGTGTGGGTAAAATGAACTCTTCCTGCTGAGATAATAAAATCCAACTTCAATTTCATTCCACTGATCAGTACTATTAGCACACAGCATTTAAAATGAATGTTCTCTTTTTCAAATCAGTAATGGAGTTATAAATGAATCTTTGTGAAAGTTCCCAAAGCCCCTTATTACTACACACAAGTTTCAGGAAGTACTGGAAGTCCCAGAAAACAGTTTGGAAAATGAATGTATGTGATAGACCTTGCCATCTGATATAATGCAGGTAAATAGGGAAGTAACTTTACAGCTGCAGTCATGATCTCAATGAAAGCAGAGGTGAACCTCTGAAAAGGAGACTCCAAAATTTTCTGTGTATATGCATTCCCTCTTGTCTGCACACAAACAGGCTACAGTAGTTGCACACCGCCTCCCAAACTCACAACAGTCGGGGCTGTGACCGCAGGCAGCTGCCCTTCCAGGTTCTCTGTTGGCACAGGGGTTGTAATTAGCCCCACGCTGTCTGGCCTTGAAGCTCAACTTACTCCCTGCAGCACTCAACTCACATGAAGCGATGGCACTAGTTGCTCTTAGATTTTTTTTTTTGGCTTCCGTTTTGGCAAATCCTAGTCCCTGTCCCTTGACAGCTCTGCACTCATTCTCTCTTCCCACTCGCTGCCCCCAACACCAATTTCTTTCGCCCAGATTTCTGTATCCTTACTCTGATTCATGCTTTAGCCATGCAGCCTGGCCGTGGACCTCCAGGCCAGACTCCTTTCTATGCCTGAACCTGTCAGGGGGGTTATTTTAGAAGTCATAAAATGAGATTCCATTGCTCACACATTGTTGTCTAGTGCCCTGAGGTACCCTGAGGTTACCTGACAGATCTGAGGCTGCTGCTTCAGAAGGCTGTGGAGAATTCTGTCTCATACCTGCCAGCTTACATGGGCATCACTGCACTAATTGGCACTTGTACAATTTACCATGATCTGTCTGTACACAGAAGTCAGTACAAAGTTCCTTCATGCAAGGGAAGTACCCAAGTATTTTAGAGACTAGTTCCCAATATTTCAATGTTATCACTTTTTATGTTTCATGAACTTCAAAAATGTCCTCTTTATTCCTCTGAATTCTCATTAGTGTAACTTTGTCCATTAAACATTAAGTAAAAGAGTCCCGTTTAGTATCTTATTTTTGACCAGCTAAGATTACTAGGTCCTGTACTCTTGAGAGTACTTTGGTACAATGGACAGTTACCTCTAAAAAATTGATACTTCGATAGTTTTATGATCCTATTGAACTTTACACAACGAGCCAAGTGTTAATTTAATTCCTTCCATGGTTCTGTAGAAAGCAGTACCACATCCTTTAGTAGTTTATCGCCTCCTATTTTCACCATTTCATTCTATGGTCTGTACTTTGTGTAGTTCTTTTTCCTCTTTAGATTCTGTTTTATGTGAGTGACTTATTTGACCATTCTCAATTTCCTTTTGAGTTTTATTGCCATTTTCTATTGTATTGATTGCTTCTGCTCTGTAGGTTTTTATCACTGTCAGCAGATCTCTTAGCACTTACAGCACACTCTTTCTTCTGGGTTACCTATATATAAAGTGAACAAAACAGGTCCCAGCTAAAATCACTGCATCAGTCTGCTTGTTTCATCAATTCACCATGAAGCACCTTCTCTTGCTGCAGGCTAGCAACATATGCCAATAAGGTTATTGATCCAGTGTAAGTTCTTCTTAATAAGTCATTTTATCAAAGTCCCCCATAAGAAAATGGGCATAACTTTCCAGTTAACTTTGCTCCCCATTTCCTCAAAATATTCTGACAGCTTAATTAAAAGTCTTATCTTGAAATATGAAGCGCTACCCTACTTCTAGGTCACACATAATCTTTGTCTTTATGTCCCTTAGGAAGCCCCACCCATTTTCTTTTTCTAGCAAAACCAGTCAACACCTCCACAAATCCCCACAAAGATTGTGTGCAACTCTCAGGTCTAACTTCAACAGTTTCAGTAATACAGAAAATTAAACTGCATCTTCAGCAAGGCTAGGTGGACAACAGTAAGCCTCGCAAATCAATGCCCAAGACACAAACATCAATGTATCTGCTTATGTGCAAGTAACTATGACCTGATGATTAGCAAGTAGAGATTTTTTAAAAACCTATTGTGGAACACAAAAGACAAGTGGAAAGCATTAGGCATCCAGTATGGCCAAGGTCAGTCAAAACTCACTGCCATGCTGGGATTTATAGACCTAGCTCAACTCTTACGTATACAATTACACGTCCTTTCCTAGCTTTGACTGCCCTGTTGCTAGACTGTGCTTTCAGCTGTTCTCTAGTTTTGTAGGTTTGAACTACCAATCATCAACATACAGAATTCGTTATTCAAATCCATCCCCAAATAACTTGTTCATGTGTCTAAAATACAGAACGCTCATTTCAAAGACTTAAGCAGTTGCACACACAAATAGTGAATAATGCACCAGGAACACATATGGCCCTTTAAATTCTGGGATCCCAAAATAACTTCTTATTCCACCTTTCTCCAGAAAGTAAACCCAAACCTGCTAGTTTCTTTTATGATTAAAAAATAGGCTAAAATATGTACAAGCTATACAATCTAGTTTGATAAGAAATTGCATACTCAAGCTGGACATATATGTGAATTTATAATGCATGTCCTATGTAAAAGTTGTTGTGTTTGTTTTTTTTTAAATTATTTTCTCTTCCTAGGAAATAAGAGTGTGTGGAGTCAAGTGTAAGCAGGTCTTTAAGAAGGTACAGTGAGCCTACGGCTGATACAGAAATGAAGAACAGTAGAATTTACAGACTTGCCACCAAATTTCCAAGCACAAGTAATGACCGTCAATGACAAGAGAGTAAACACAGAGATGAAGCTTACATTAGAACAGTATAGTTGGAATAAAATATTTTTAACAAATTATTTTAAAGAAGTAATTGAAAATAAAACCCATTAAAGTTTTTGAAAGTTTTAAATGGGTGTGCACTGTAATTCTTGACGACACCAAAATGGAGGCTGTTTGGTATACAGCAAGATACTTGTGAGCACATGCTTTACTCATAATGGAAATCACCCTTCCGTAGCTTTAGCAAGGGACCTTAAGGTAGTCTTGTTTTCAGGTAATGAATTGTTGTAGGAAAGTGAAAAAAGTGCAGTATGTGGCTTATGGGAAACCCTGATTTCACTGAGGTCAGTGAGAATTTTAGCATCAGCTCCATTGGAACAATACTTCACTGAAAGTATTCTACCAAAAATGAAGGTCTGATTTCCCAAATTAAGTAAAGATATGGATCAGCAGTCTAGAAAAATAGCACTTAAAGAACCATGGCCAAGGGGCAATTGCTTTCTAAATGCTTTAGCCAATGTCTGTCCATTCTTTTTTTTTTTTTTTCTTTTTTTTTTTAATTTATTTATTTACTTTTCCATTCTGAAGAAACAAATAGTAAGATCACTGTTAGAAACTATATAATTGTACATGTGCCAAACAAAAGGTATGACTAGCATTGCTTTCTATGGTATCATTTGCAAATTTTATTAGGACACATCATTGTGTTCATGTTCTTATGCAGCATATATGTATAGCAAAGCATTGGCCTAGCAGTTTCTACCACTGACTTAGTCACTATAAACATTCATAGTGATTTATAAACCAAAGTTGTATTTTCAGACTGTCAATACACTGGATATACAGCTAGCACCAGCACCTCACATCACGTTCAAAAAGACTCAAGGATGCAGGATGCCTGATGGATCAGACCTTTAGCAGAAGTCACACTGTTAAAAGTGTGTCCTACAACAACTGTTATTAGACATTTTCAAAGACTTGATCAGTGGGGAAGTTGCTATGGCAGTGTCCAAGATGTTCCGAAGTGCTGCAACCCCTGGACATAGTATTGCTTTGGCCTGCTTTGGGAGCCCAGTGCTAAGACTTGAGAGAAATTTTAGACATTCATCGCATAAATGTGAACAAGTTATGACATTCTCTACTAACCAGAGACAGCTCTAAAATATGCAGTATTATTAAACTTGTTCAGAAATGTTACCAGTCTGATCTAACAAATGAAGAAACGGAGGTCCAGAACCATTTGTTTTAAACTAAGAATTTAGTACAGTGGAGGTGATAAACTTTCTGAACTATGGTATTTCAACTGTACTCTATACTGTAAATGTGGCACAAGATGTACTGTAATATACATCTAATTTAATTTTGTAAAGTTCTGTCTTTTACATAAGGAAGTACACAGACAATATTATCTATGAAGGTTTACACAACCCCATGTGATGTGTAACAAAACAGGTGAAAAATACTCCCTCCCAGGTAAATTCTTGTGTAACTATTGCAACAGATGTTCACACAACCTAGAATTACAGACATATGTAATGCAATTGTCTCCTTTAGGTTCCCTTGTAGCTTATTTCTTGGCAATATACATGTATAGCACTGGGAACTGCACTTGGCCCTAGTCAACCAGATGTAAGGAAAGGCTACTCGTGTGTTAGCTGTCTAGCTGTTCCTACAGTTAAATGGATATCTATCCTGACTGATACACAGACCAGCAGTTAATTGTGATTAAGTTCTCTTGTACTTAGAGTGGGAAAGGTCAGAACTGGTTATGGTTAAATACCATGGAAAGGGTCTAGGGGAGGGAGAAGGGTGAGAAACCTGTATATCTCAGGTTAAAAATACAGCTCTGTTTAAGTCAACTTGCAAAAAGCTGTCTATTTAAAGTGTTATTTATCACCTTACACAAGGTTGAGGATATCCCGATTGCCAAATCTCAGTGCATCAGTCATTTGTTTTGCTTGAAAGGACACCAAAACTTCTTTCCTTCGAGTTTCTAAATTATTGATTTCATAATCATGCACACCCTCCAGATGTATCTGCACTCTTCAACCCCAAGAAAAGATAGCGAATAATGGGAAATAAGGAATCAACTCTAACTCTTCATTTATAACAGAACTGAATTCGTTAAGGCCACCTTTATTTCCCTCTCATGTGAAATTTGAAACTACACAATAAAAAGATGATTCACACCACTATCCACAATTAAACTTTGCATAATTCTTTTTTATGTTCAGTACTGACTCAGACCCTTTTTTAAATGTGGTTTTCCTCCAATAGCACTTGGCAGTTCATAACCCTTAATTCACCAGATGTCTTCTAATTTTTGCCTCCAGCTCCTTGCAATCTTGTGTAACATTCATAAACTCTTTTTGCAGAAGGTTGTAAGTGGATCAATTAACATCTAGCTAAGTAAATCCAATTGTTAAAAACTATTATTATTGTAGTCAAACAGACAGCTTTATTCCCCTTTGGGCCATTTGGTACGAGGGCAAATTTAGTGCTGTAGTTAGTAACTCGTTGCTTCTCAACCAGAAGCAATGTAACCTGCCTCTAATTACAGAGAAGAGGCAGGCTTGGAAGTACTTCTGTAGTTCACATACATCAAATATAGAAACTTCAGAAATATTGAACTTGGAATATATTCTCTTCAAATCATCTAAATTACTTGTCATTATAATTGTAACCTCTTATCTCTACTGCAGCAACCAGCTCGTCTGGAAAAGGAAATCCTGTCTGTTCATTGCTTCCACGATGATGCCCTCCAAATACTACTATAATATTAGCCATGCTGTTTCCTTAAACCCTTAACAACATGTTATCATACACTGGGATTTAAAATTGCCTCCATAAAATACGTGCTTAATAAATGCATAACATTCAACTACTTGACAAATATCAGCCTACTTTCAAAGCTTACTATCAAAGCTACTTTGAAAGCCAAGTGCCTTCACAGTGAATTCATATCCAGGCTTGCTCAGGAATCAAACTTCATATTCATTTTCTTGGTCTTCCACAGAAATTCAGTTATAGTTTTATTTTAACCTTTGTTGTACTAATCCAAGGTTGCAATGACATTAGAAAGTTTTAAACATACTTTACACTAAGCATTCTTACAGGTTTAAGAATTAAATTGTCCACTGTCCCACAGCAGATTGGGCAGATGAGTAATGATTTAGGAGGCTCCTCGCAGAAGGGACACTTGAGTCCTATGCTTCCTCTCATCTTCACCGGATTTTCAACTTAATTTAGCAATAAATTTTTAGTGGGACCTTCAGATACTTTTTTTCATGGTTTGTGGGATTATTCACCATCTGATCTACCCATGCTATTACATAAGAAAAACAGGAAAAGGATTAATTCAAGTTGTGTGCTTAGACCATGTAATGATTAAGGAATAAGACTTGCACAAAGTAGAACATCAAAGAAGGTTCAGTAGGATTCAAAAAGCATAAAGGATCTGCAGATGCAGAGGATTTGATTTCAGGGTACAGAGCTGAAACCTTTTGTAGTGGCATGATCTGTAGAGAGAACTGGATGGTCTTTTAACAGCAGGAGAGAGAAGGGTGGGAAAAAGAGAAGAAAAATTAGCACCACTAATGTTTTTGAACATGTTGATTACATAGCCTCAAATAGTGTAATCTGTATAGAAGACATTTTCATTTGGGAATTGATTTTTATATGAATAATTCAAAACATACATATTAATTTTAGTGGGTGCAAATAAGTGTATACAATATTTATCTCAGCACTTGAAGACTAGATATTTGATGTGAGTGCAAATCTAATCTGATGTATGCAAAATACATGTATATCTAAGAAAGGACTATTAATTTCTTGTTTGTTTATTCTAGAAATCCAGGATTTCTTGCTGGATACCAAAATATTTTGCATGCACAAAAGAATATGAATCAGATTCCGTTATATAAAGAGGTATTTTTAATATTAAGTATTATGAAATTGTTAATTAATTAATAGTGAAATACCTTTAATGTCCTACAGCATTTCATCTTCAGATATGTTCTTTAGTGACATGTATGCAGAACACCAACTTCTGTGATTTTCACATGCTATGAGTAAGATTATACCACAATGTTTTGCTAGGTTTTATTGATCTGTGACTCAAGCCAGAAGATGCTATCTGTATTTAATAGTCTTCACCATATTTTTCTTTCCTAAAAATCTCAAGTCATTTTGGGGATCAATGTAAACATTTAACAAACACCACATCCTGTCAGCTGTTGAAGAAACGTCTTGTTTTGTTTGCTTGAACCTGCTGCCTTCCATTACCATGTAATTCCTCCTAATTCTTGTACTGCAAGAGACATCACACAGTCATTCCCTATTTTCTCCATGCCACTCAGATTTTCTTTACCCCAAGCATCTTGCTAAAATAAGTGTTCTAAAAAGATCAGAGTCACTAGGCTGATTCCAGTGTTTCAACTTGAATGCTTTATTCCTAGAGGCTTTTGCTTAAAGCACCAGAAGACCACAGTGCTCCCATTTCAATCCAAAACATTGAAACACTCCATGGAAACACATGTAAGAGCACCTCTTACAGCCTAATCCATGTACGCAGCTCTGGAAAACCAAACAGAAATGTGAGTTAGGGCTGCAGTCTACATTTATGCAACTGTGAAAGATAGGAAGGAATTGCTTAGTGTGATCTATATAAGATTTTGATTTTTTTAATAAGCATGAGCTGGCTGAAGAGCAAATACCCTATAATAAGAAAGTGCATGAGATTCCTAAAGAGTCTCTTATGAGACTGAGTCATAGAGGGACACTGTCTACTAGCGTGGCATGAATGATGTGCTGCAGTAGATACATCTACTTTAATCAATGCCTAACGTTTGATTGACTCCACTATACTAAATGTGCTAAGTGGTCAGTAAAGCATAACAGTTCTTCAGTACAACATAAAACTTTGCTAGCATGTATCATATTGTATTGTATTGTTTCTTGGACAGTCTCATCTGTAACCACATAAAAGATTCATGGCTATTCATTCTCTATTAGTAAAACATTTTATCTTGGTATAGTACCTATATGCTACTGCTGTTTGTATTTTAAGAAAATTTTCAACCTCAAAGCAAATGTTTATTTTAGTAATTTACTCCTGTCTGGCAAAAATGCACACAACAGTAGAGTCCCTTCAGTACCCTGTAGCTTATTACCAATACCCACACTCTTCTCAATATTAGCAGTTAATAAGAAGCATCCACACAGAACACTTAAGCAGAACAGCTTTTCAGTTCTTTGCCAGTCCTTTCAACAGGACTGCTAGAAGATTAAGTTTCTACACCACAGAGGCAGGATGAAATTCCCTCTTTCAAGAGCCACATTCTTATTAAAGGAGGGAAGGAAAGAAGGAAGAAAAAAGCCTGTGGTTATTGACTCAACAGTAATTTACATAACTGGAGACCATTTATCTCATTGTGCCAATTGGTACAGCACTGTTCTAATGCTGAGCCAATTAAAAGGTCAATATAGTGATAAGAGCATTTCAAATTTAAAATACTTTATTTAAATGTTCAACTAATTGAGAGTTCAAGATTGGAGCAGAAGCACAAGCAGTCAGCTATGGGGGCACAATCATTATGGAGTAGCTAACATTTAGGACTTGTTGTGCCTGTGAGAAATACGTACAGCATGATTATCAGCAGTAGGTGCAGTTCTTAAAAAATGCTTTTATCTACATTGTGGAACCACTTTAACAGCTTTTGTGCAACAGTTTCACTTCCTTTCTTCCCCTCCCCTCTCCCCCTCCCCCCCATTCAGCTACACAAAGCAACACTACAGAAGTGCAGAGATAAAATACAAGAAAAGGAGAAAGAGGTAATGCAAGATTGTACTAGAATTTAAAATGAAAGGTCCCTCTCTCCTGATGTTCCCACCCCATTTTTCTCAATTGCGATTCAGTGCTCTTATAGCAAAAAGGAGATACTTATAATGCTATGCAGGGTTTGTTAGGGTTCAGAGCCAATGCATATGGGATGAGCTACTGAAATTTAACATTAAATCAAGTGCAACAAGACTCACAGCAGTTCATTGCTTCCCTTCTCTAATTTTAAATCACCATGATTCAATTCAATCTTTTCTTATCAAGACGCTGATGCTTACTATCCATAACCATTACAACTTCCAACGCTTCTCTCCAGCTGGGCATGTTAAGGGCAGGCAGAAGTTAACACATTTCAGTAATACTTCTGTGAAGTGACTGTGATCTTCCACTCATCCTGTCAAGAAACACACTGCCATTCTTGATGCTGACATTTCCAAGTTTATTTTTGGAGAAGAAAAGGGAAGAAAAGCACCTTATATATATGTTACAGCAACACAGCTAGTATTCAAACACACTACCAAGCAGCTCCTGGAGACGCCATATTCAGGCACAACTATGTAACTCACTGCAATGTAGTCAGTCCTCTCCACTGTATTGATGATACCTGGTTCATTAGGAACACTTAATTACTCAGGACAATCCTTAAGGGACAGATGTGGTGTAAAATACCACTAGCTGGAAAGCCAGTCATTTCTAGTCCTCTATTCCAACACATATGTTTCATTATTTTAGATATAAACACAGAGAATTTCTCAGCTTCTAAGAGCTACTGACAGATTGTTCTGAAAGAATTCTGCAAGACTAACTGATAAGTTTTAGAGCTATTATACCTAAGAAATAGCAGAAAGCACAGAACACACTTCTACAACACTGCAGCAGTAGCACATCATGCCAACTCTGCGAAGAGCAGCTTCAACTAATCTCAGACATGGGGGCTGACAGGAGCTAGACAAACAAGATCTGTAAACTAGATTTCACACTGTCCTAAATGATGCAAAAACAGATGACTCATTCCCGAGCAATCAAAACAGAAAATAAGAAGAACATCAGAGTTCTCTAGGAAAATAGTCTCCAAACTGTGTGGATGCAGTTCTTTAATCATCATTAAAATAAATAAATAAATAAATAAATAAATAAAAAGTTATCCTTGTCAACTTTTGGGCAAAGCAAAGCAAGGGAAATGTCTCCCAAAAGCACACATACAAGATTATTTCACAGAATGTTTTTCTGCAACACAAGTATGATCCTTTATCATGTATTTTTCTCACACAGCAAGTTTGCCTCATAGACATCAGAAGCCTCTCATTACATAACATTCCATTTCTGTTTCCAGCTCCCAGCTTGGTGGTAGACATTTTTTACTGTATTTCCAACTGTATTTTGGTGACTAAAGAAACAGAAAGGTGCTTAACCTGCTGAAGGTCACTCAAAAACCCTACCAAGTGCTTAAGTATTAGTTGAAGTTAACAGGGAATAAATACCTATTTGTTTGAAAATCTTGTGGCCTTTTTAGGACAACCTTGTTCCCTTTTCAGTCACAAAAATGCTTTGAATATCTGAATATCTGGCGCAGTGTCATGCAGCACTTCCCACTCGTGTTTCCATAACTTCAGGAACAGCAGCTAACTGCCTTTTCATACACATATTCCCCCAAAGTAAGTGAATGGTTTTCAGCTTAAAAAATAAATTAATAAAAATGTTGTTGGAATTAGGCATTCTGTCACCAGACATTAAAGATTTGAAGGAGGAATGCCTAAATCTTTATGGAGGCATATGAAAAATATGTCCTGAACTGAAACAGGTCCCCCACTTCATAATTAAGAAAAAAGCCCTACCACAACAAAATAATGAATAGCAAAATAAAATTTTATCATTCTTTAGAATAGCTTTCAATGACAGAGCTGACCAAAGGTTCTCTACAGTTCTCCTCCAAAGCACAACAGCTCAAGACACTGAATTATGTGCCTAACAAGGAGGGATTATAACATGAGACAGCTGTTACTTAGAAGCAGCCTTTAGCAAGGTTCCTTCATATCCCTTTCCTTTCTGGTAGAAGTGTTCCCTATTTTTAGAAGATTGAACCATGTAACACTGTAGCCATGGGCCACTTCAGTCCTTATTTCTGATAATTTTATTTCTTTGCAGTGAAAGTACTTGCTGAAATAATAACTTTTTTTTTTTTTTTTTTTTTTTCACCATTCTTTTTTCCTTGAAAGGGCAAATAAAAGCTACCTGTAATTGCACTGACGTTGTCAAAAGTAGATATCTGCATGTTCATGTTTAATGCAAATACTTTCACTTGCTGCAATTAGATACCTAAATTCAATGTACTGTCTACATCACAAATGCACTTGAATGGGATTCTGCAAGGTACTGAGCTCTCTACCTTGATACAAAACACAACGCTACCTACTGACCAAAAGAAAAAAGTTACGTAGATGTGTTAGCTAGACAAAAGGTAGATTGCTCAGCAGCCTGCATGGTCAGACAGTAATGAAAAATGTATCAATGGGGGGAAGAAGAACAGTTTCGGACAGCTTTTGTTAAACCTGAACTTTCAAAGAATCCTATTACAGACTCCATTTAATGAGTGTTTGTTTAACTGACACCATATAAAAGGTTGTAACAATGGTATGTTTGAAACTGCAGATATCTCAGAGTGCCACGCAGTAATATAACCTTTACTCACATGAGTGAAGGATATGTTGTTGAACAGAGATAGCAAATCAGCCTTCAAAGGCAACGAGCATATTCCAGCAGAATGGTAGGCATAAAGCAATTTACAATTGCCCATTAGTAGGGCCTTCCAACCACTTTGTACTTTGCCACCATCTCTGGTACAGCACTGTGCTATTTGAATCCTTAGCATTGCTGGCTGAAGATGAAGTTATATAATTAGTAACAAGGAGGAAAGGGGATTTTTTTTTTCTCCTTTCAAGCTCAATATTGTTATAGCAGCTATTTGGTTTTCTAAATGCCGCCCTAAATTATTTGCAATGTAGTAGCAGAGTTAAGATAGCAGAGTTAATGCACACAGCAGCCCTGTCTCCCAGAATGTTCACCCTTTGATTGGGAACTGATGGAGCAAAATCCCCTGACAACCAACACACTCTTTTCCTTGGCAGGGTTGTCTTTTGCTAGCAACAAAAGCAATGATAAACATCTTTTGACAGATACATAGCTTACCAGAAAGTCTTTTATGTACGCTTAGCAAGTTACAAAAACCTAACCAGATACACATTTTTACAAGTAACACATTTAATTTTAACGAAGGACTTTGTTCTCTCATAGCTGTGAAAAGAGACTCCTCAGAAGGAGAGTAATGGTCCTGAGGAAATACTTCTCAGCTCATGTTCTTTTATTTCTGTGTTGCCATCACAGCGGCCAAAACTTGACACTTCACTTACTCCACTGTCACACATTCTGCATCTGTGATCATAAAAAAGCTATTCTTGTTCCCGTAGTGGCACTTCTCTGCTCAAACCTGGAAATTCCCTTTAGGTATAGAACAAGAGTGAAGTGAAACAACTAATAATGATAACTACAAATACAGTCTGAAAGGTGCAAGTGGGTCAAATCTTTAAAGACAGGGAAGAGGTTAAAAAAGCTTTAACCTCTTTAAAGTTTTCATCTGCTTTAAAGAAGGAGATATGGTTATTCTGTCTTTTTCACTCAGCTTCCTAAATCTATCTTTTTGGCAACATTCTAGGCAAGCTGTTATACTTATTATATAATGAATGTCAGATAAAAATAAACTGCTGTGTCCATCAATAAGGACTCCTTCCTTCCTTCCTTCCTTCCTTCCTTCCTTCCTTCCTTCCTTCCTTCCTTCCTTCCTTCCTTCCTTCCTTCCTTCCTTCCTTCCTTCCTTCCTTCCTTCCTTCCTTCCTTCCTTTCCTTTCTTTCCTTTCTTCCTTTCTTTTCTTTCTATAAAATTTCTTCTAAAATGCACATTTTAAGAAAGTTTATTTTCATTTGTATCACATTCTACATGAAATGTATTTGGTACTTTTCACTCAAAGTCTGAAAGCTCTATATTTATTAATTCCCTGTTTCAACGTAGACGTCCAGGGGCAATGTCAACAGCTATGTGGATACAAATGAACCTTACCCCTGCTTCACATGCACGGACACGTATATGCATCCAGTTCCTGGAACTACATGGCATCACTGCTATTACAGCTCCGTCATGTCAGATGTCTGGGACAAATCCTAACTTCAGCAATGTATCCTGAGTTATATTCTGTGGCTTACCGCCAATGATCTTAAGTTGCTTATACACATGCTTACATACCCATTTGCAGTGTCAAGTTGCATTTTAGTAACATGGGGTATATGGATTCATTTAACTACATCAGACAATATTTGGATTTTTCAAATTACATTATTTTTACATATGACTATAAATTTCCATCTTAAATGCTATTTCTATCAAATATCTGCAAACATAAAGATGGAAAGTCATCATAAGGACAGGCAGACATCTAAACACCTCTGCTACTACATAAGATTATTTTCAAATAAATTCCAGTATTCATCAGGGAATTAAACACTGGTTTCATTTTTTGAGCAGGATATGTTAGAATGAAGCCAGAGCCTTTGGCACCACAGCAAGAGTGCTGCTGTGGAGCTAGAGATGCAGGCAGAAAAGAGTAACTACACAGCATTGTGAAGAAAAAAAAATAATAATAATAAAAAAAAGAGCTTTACAACACAGAATATCCCTTAATCAGCAGGAAAAAGAAAATCATGCCAAAGTTCTCAGAGAGATGCAACAACACAGCATAAAAACACTGAGTTCCCTGGAAGATATTTTGCCTTTGGGGTTACTGGGCAAGAATTTGTTTTCTAGCTGAAGTTTTAAAACTGATTTATGGCAACGATCTTTCAGAAAATATTTAGGAAACAGGTACACTCAGCTATCTAGTACTTTTTTTTAGAACTAGTGTAACAGTTCTGTAAATGCCCTATTCTGGTAGTACCACAGTGAAAGAAAACAAAATGAAAGAATTTTATTGTGTATTTTATCAATATACCTGAGCCTAATTTACAGTCCTTCTGGGACACTGCCTTTATGTCCTGATGATTATGACAAGAATGGTTTTAATCTTTTTTTAAATGGCTACAGTGAATTCAAAATTGTACATTAATTACAGCAGATGATATGGCTTTATCTGTTCATCTAGATTCTAGAATGTTAAGCAAAATGGGATTACATACTACAAATCGTTCCATCATCAAATTATACCAGTTATGAGATCCATGAGAACTTGATGTCTAAGGTATTTGAAAGTATATTTTTAAAGTGTTCTCCAGATGAGGCAAAAGAACTATTTCTCTTTGGCAAAATGGATTCTTTAAAATGTTATTTTAATGGATGAGACCCTGCATTAAATTGAACATGATAAAGGAGATGCACATTTTCTTAGCTAAATTGTGCTTGTCATAGAAGCACCAAAGAAAAATAAAACACACTGCTTTCTATAGATTTATTTAATTCAAAAACTATCAATCAGTATTCCGGTTCAATGTCTGAGTAATACAACCTTTGTCTGATGATGATAAGAAGTGGCAGTTGCAATTACAAAACTTTGCCACAGAATAAATACAATTAAGTTATAGATTACAGTTACAGATATTAATGCATAGCTCATGCATGAAATTCAGATCCTGAAGAAATCTTAGGAGAGAAGATTTAAGCAGCCTTAATGTCAATGACAAAGCACTTAAACTGGGCTCAGGTTTTCAATCAACATTACAGTCAGCCCAGAAAGAAGTATGCTTTAATGGATAAAATAAAGGATTGTGCTCTACAGCTTGCTCTAACTAGTGGCTTATTTCATGACCTTGACAAAACCTAAGTTTTTCCAATTTTACAGAAGTTAAATTTTTTACCTGCTTCCCTGAAATCTATGGGTAGACAGCACAGAAAAACTCCTAAGCAGAATTAAGTAAATAATAAATTCAGTATTTTCCATTTATGTTAAAAATCAAGGTCAGTTTTATAATTAGCTATTATGTATCTTAAATATACTTTTTCAAAATACAAACCACTTTTATTAAAGTAAGTTTTCAATCCAGTAGCATCCACAAGATGATTTCTTCTTAAAATAAAACTTAGTGACAAGTTCATGAGTACTTTATGAAATCTCTAATACTGAGCCAAAGCCATTAGTAAGAAAGAAGGAAGGCTTCTAATTAATAAAGAGCATAATACCTATATTTTAAACTAACAAGATCAGATGAAGTAGAAGAGAAGAGGCTGAATGAAGACAGACATTGATCAAAAACAGAAAAAATATCCAATGTCAGAAAGCCTATTATTTTATTTCTAGAAGATTGATTAGAAACAGATTTCTGTGCTTCTTTGTTTAAAATGAAGCTAGACACTGGTGAAATGTACCAAAATGGCATAATTGCAAGCTATGTGTATGTCCTCACCCTACCAGAGCATTTGCAACCAGTCATTATTGCTTTGTCAACAGACGTCAGACATGTTCCTCTATTGAGATGTGAATGCTGCTCCTCCTACCTTTTTTTTTGGTGTCAACAAACCTTTTGTTGCTTCAGATTTCTGTTTTGGCATGATCAGCTAAGAATTTTCATTAAATAATAAGTGTTTAGTCAACAACCATATGTGCAACTGGCCAAACTTCCTATTCTTCTCTGTAGGGTCCAGACCTGAACAGACAAGCAAACTTAGAAGTAGAAGCCAAGACTCTAATTAAGCCTGAGAAAGTGAGGCAGGCTTGATTATACCTGGTTGTATCAGACCTGGTAAGAAAGCTTGTGAGCTAGGATTATCCAAGGTAGTTTAGTGACCTTTGATATTGGGTGACAGCAACCATTAATAACTGGGCAACCAGTTGCTGTTTGCTGAGCTCATTTTGCAGATGATGCCTTTAATTTGGTCCTCTTCTGCTGTACTTCTCTCTCCTACTGCTCCTGCCATTTCTTAGCAAATTTTCTGCCCCATAGCTCATGCCTGTCTTAATCCAGCTGAATCCCAAAGGCCTGCTAGGCATTTTGCATGCTGACAGGAAGAGGATTGCCTCCCTCCAAGTTACTTTTAGTTGTCATAATGTGACCACTCGTGTTTGTCCTAAAGAGAGCCCCAAGCCTGGTGAGATAGCACCTCTGACAGTTTTTGCAGTAGCAGCCATCACTGAATACATTTCAAGCAATTAATTTTCATAAAAATGAAAATAAACATGAGTCCACATGTGGTAGCAAGTTTAAAATAATAATAGGTGCCTATGACCATGCTCCTTCTGTCTGAATCTTTCAGGGGAATTCAATTACTGAGAACAACTTTAGCAGCTTGCCATATTTCTATGTGCTATAGAGCAACCAAATAACCATAGGCAAAAGTCTCTGCTGTCAAGCATGAGGAGCATAGGGCCTGATTAGTGGAGTACAAGGCATTCTTTCTCCTGTGATACATATACATATTAGATAGTTTTAAAGGAAAATGAAAGTGAGGTAAGGACAGAGTGGAAAGCATACTACTGTCTCTTCAAAATGACATGCCCAGAAGTTGACAGAAAAAAAATCTGTTTTACCAATAGCCTCTGTTCCTTCCACAGTTCTCTTAAAAGTGTCTTGCTGCATAAGCTTTCTCAAGGACAGTGCACCACAAGCTCTTTCAGCTAGCAAGACGGCTGAACACTTTCAGACACCATTATAGGATTTTTCATCCAGGCAGGACTTGGATACCATCAAAGGAACTGAAGGCAAGTGTTTGAAGTGGCTTTCATGACTGCTGACTCATTCCACAGAAACAAGGTTTGGGCCTCACATCTCAATCCTGTCAGTTCAGGCTTTTTTATGAGATGTTCTGTCTCAGACTGCCACTAATCAATATTGATTCGTAGGACAAAAACAAGAAAAGCCATCTTCATTTCACAGAATCACAGAATTTCTAGGTTGGAAGAGACCTCAAGATCATCGAGTCCAACCTCTGACCTAACGCTAGCAGTCCCCACTAAACCATATCCCTAAGCTCTACATCTAAACGTCTTTTAAAGACCTCCAGGGATGGTGACTCCACCACTTCCCTGGGCAGCCTGTTCCAATGCCTCACAACCCTTTCGGTAAAGAAGTTCTTCCTAATATCTAACCTAGAACTCCCCTGGCTCTCTCCCAGGCACGTGGGAGAACAGACCAACCCCCACCTCGCTACAGCCTCCCTTGAGGTACCTGTAGAGAGCGATAAGGTCGCCCCTGAGCCTCCTCTTCTCCAGGCTGAACAAGCCCAGCTCCCTCAGCCGCTCCTCATAGGACTTGTTCTCCAGGCCCCTCACCAGCTTCGTCGCCCTTCTCTGCACCCGCTCAAGCACCTCGATGTCCTTCTTGTAGCGAGGGGCCCAAAACTGAACACAGTACTCGAGGTGCGGCCTCACCAGAGCTGAGTACAGGGGGACGATCACCTCCCTAGCCCTGCTGGTCACACCGTTCCTGATACAAGCCAGGATGCCGTTGGCCTTCTTGGCCACCTGAGCACACTGCTGGCTCATATTCAGCCGACTATCCACCATCACTCCCAGGTCCTTCTCTGTCTGGCAGCTCTCCAACCATTCCTCTCCCAGCCTGTAGCTCTGCTTGGGGTTATTGCGCCCCTTGTTGAATTTCATGCAGTTGACCTCAGCCCATCGGTGCAGCCTATCCAGATCTTCTTCACACACAACTAAAGACTGTCAAAGTTACTTGGGCTTTAACAATGTACAGTCTTCTGTCTCTTCATTACATTGGTTTATTTCCAAGTTCTTATTACTCAGCCATAAAACTTATCTCTGGTTGAAATCTGACACACAAACTATGAGCCTAGAGCTTTTGTTTTTCACATACATACTGGAAAACATGAAAAAATACACCTAATTCCTCCCATTCCCAAGATTCTGTACATGCTATACATGGCATGCCACCTGAGTTTACTGGTGATCTTTCAAGGAATGGGTGCTGAGAACATGATTATCGTGACAAGTAAAAGAGAACACCTTTTCTTCATTTCCATAAATGTGTACTCATGACTTAGGAATGAAACGCTGTTTTGCTATTTGTGAGTTTTTCTCTATGTATGTGCTGCATAAGCAATAAACACAGAGAATAATTCTTAAGATTTGAAGTTGATAATAAGTCAGAATTTTAAAGCTAAAATGCAACGAGAGGCTGCCCAGTATAACTGGCATGGCACGGTCGCAAAAGAACACTGTCAATACTGTGGGTCAGTGATCTGCAGACTTAAAGTTATCCACATGGGGCTTTTATAAATTTGTGTTAACAACATCTGCACTATTAGCTCTGTATGATTTAGGCAGGCATTTATATGTGGTAGAGGTTTTATCAAGATATTGATTCGTAAACTAAAAATTCTCTTTGCGGATCGTAACACAATGCTCTTTAAAAGCTCATGAAGCATCACAGAACTCTGTCAAGTCAATAATTCATGTTTTATTAATTCCCTACTTAGATGTTTCTTTGATTGGTTAAATTTAGTGTCTGTAAGCCAGTCACTTATTTACCTGATGGGCTCACAAGAGCTATTTCCATTCTGTTGAATAAACCTGTGCTTAGAGAGGTCCTAATAGGGAGTTTACAAAATACATGCATTAAAAAAAAAAAAAAAAAAAAAGTCATTTAGAAAGAAAATGGGATGGACGCAAGCAAAGCAGAATTGAGAAACCTGTACAATTATATGTATATGCTATTAATTAATTAAGGCCTGATATATACAGGATGATCTTATCTCATAATTTGTGTTCTCTGAATGTGGCTAGCTTTGCATATGTAATGGAACCATCTATTTCTTTTGTAGTTCATAATATATGTTAATTATTGATCATCACATCACATGATACAGTTTCAGTCACTTCCACATCTTGTCAAAACGACTGTTATAGAGGAAGCAAACTACCTCAGAGCTAAAATCAATGAGCATATAAAAACTGTCACCATGAGCTTCTAGCATATGCTCAGATTTTAGAAGGTGAATGTACACATTCAGTTTGATTCGTTCCTTCTTATACATCCACCACCAGGCATTCAGAGATATACTGAGTACCTGCTTATAAATTGATTATCCCTTTAGTGTACTGAAGGAGGGAATAACTTCCAGCTGGAAAAACAGTGTGATAATGCACTTAGAGATTATTATGCGTGTGCACAAGGCAACTGAAGTGATGTTGCTTATACAACTGATTTTGAGTGTTTGTGAGTGGCTGACTTGGGAGCAATAACATTTTCTCTTCCTTGTTGTTAAAGAATCTTTTACTATCTACATAAAATGCATAAATAATGACAATGTATTTATGCATATTGATGTAATGTGTAGACTAAGAAAGAAAGTACACAGAGATAGGTAAAGTCAAGCCTATTGCATAAGTATTACATAACATCATGGTAGAACAATGTTTAAAAACAGAGTATTTCAAATTTGACTGTCTGCATATCATTCATAGTGTCTCATCTCAAAATTCTTAAAATGGAAGTAAATACATATGTGTTCAGCGCAGTAACTTGTGCTTGAAACGAGGCATGTTTTAGAAAGTAACCTTCTGCACTGATCTCAAACAGTGATTAGTTTACCAATTTTCATGGGCAAACTGGTCTGTAGACAAACTACACGGTTACGAATGCAGATATCGTCCTACACGCATTCATGCAGGAATTCATTGATCTTCGGCTTTCAATCACTGCAGTTTCCTAACCCTGTGTCTTATTGAAAGCCCTCTTAATATCTTCTGTAAGTAGGGATCAAGATACTTCTTATTCTCTTAAATGAGCTCTTTAAGTATCACTCAAAGGTATTTTAAGCATTGAACTCCCAGCAACTCTTAACTTTTGTAGTTTTTAATTTTTAACCTCTGTACAAATTTTCAGCCTCTGTGGAGTCCTAAAGTGCCTTCTGTGGATAATTAAATTTTAACAAAGTAAAAGCAAAAGACATTGCAAGATCAGTAACTTTTGAATTTCCTTATTTCTGGGTTGGAGTTCTAGTTCTTTATATTTTTCTAGCAATAATTTTAATAATATCCCTGTTAAAAAATAAATAAAAAAGAGAGAAGAAAGAGAGAAAAAAGCAAGGAGCACTCCTGATCACTTCCAGTTGTTCCATTTGTACAGCTGTCTATAAATTACCTTGATTAATTAAAGCCAAAGAATTTAAAGCCTTAGCTCATATTAAGTTGCTTTTAGTGCTTACTGTAATCTCCTATAAAGTTCTACTGCACATTCAAAGTCTCTATTCAGACACATTCTGAATGTGCTTATTTGCACAACTTACATCTGTGCTTTTCCCCACAATAATGTAGTGCTGCTGGATGAAAAATACCTTCCTAATACAAACTGCTATGTTTCAGGGTAATTAAAAGCAATTTATAGGGTAATATTGAGATTAATATAGGGTAATATTGAGATTAATTATGATTTACTTTGATTTATTGTACATTTGCTACAAATTGTACATTGTACAACTTGCTGCAGAGTGGTCAAAGATTTTGTTAAATCAAAGTTGGTGTAAGCGCAGCTCTTACTATATAAATATATGAAAATCAAAGGAATGCAAATATATTTTCAAGAGAAATATTTCTTTTTCTGTCCTATCTTGCATTTGCTACACTTTCAAGACTTCCATCAATTTTAAATGGGAGTTCTGGGTCTGTCAGTTCTGTAAGGTTGGTTCTTCACAGGAAAATGTCACACCTAGAAAGGAACTGAAAAAAAAGAATTCACCTTGGGAACTTTAACTGTACTGTACAACTTGCCACTGTGTTCAATATATCTCAAAGGTATACCATAATAGCTACTAGTTCTTTACAAAGGTCACTATAAAATCATATCCTGTATTACTACATATTTCAGAAGTGATCCTTGTCTGCCAGCTGTTCAACTGAACTTTGTTAATGAAGGCGAAGTTTTCTAGGGTTATCACTCTGACCCTTAAACTGTATTATCTAGAAAACCATAAAGCTTAAAAAAAAAAAAAGATATGAGAAGGTTTATAAAATGCTCTCCTAACAGGTCCTGTTTCCAGCTTCACCTTTTGATCTGAAGTTGGTTTTAAGCTCTTGCCACCATGCCTGCAGATTACAATGGGACGTGGGAAATGGAATCCAATGAAAACTTTGAAGGCTACATGGTTGCTTTAGGTAAAATAAAAAATATTAACTATATAGAGATATAGATAACATGTTTTTGTTATACGTAAAATCTTTCTAAAAATTAATGGAAATTATTTTATTTCTGTATTGTGCCTTGTGGCATAGGGGTTTCTGTCAATCACATTAAAAATGAAGTAATTGAAATGTACTTGCAATTACAGTGATCTAAGTATAAAACATGAGAAAATTCGTAGCCAAAGATTTTACTCTATATTTAGATATTTTATTTTCATGCTTACAGTGGACAGCCCTCATGGGCCCAGTTGTGCCTATGCATTTCTCATTCCCAGCTGTTGTCTCTTTGTTTTCTATCTAATGGTCATTGATATATATCTTCTGTTGAGCATTTGATCTTCCTCTTGTTCTGACTTTTTACAGTACCTGATGCCACTGTAAGAGTTATAATGATAAAAAAAAAAGTTTTTTCAAGTCAAAGTACATTGTACTTTTCATCCAAAGTCAAGATCAGATTTGTGGCTTCCTTGAGCTTTGTCCAAAAGTTTTTGATTCAAGTTACTAGAGAACTTGTTTGCTCAGATACAAAAACAGCTACTTATGTAGATTATAAAAACAATTCAGTGGTTCAAAATCAGTAATATACTGTGTAGACATCTTCCACAAGCTAAGATAATGCATTTGTTAGGAAGAACAGTCTAATACATCAGGTAATCAGGTAATGCTATCTAAATCCAACAATCCTGAATGTCTACACTAGTGATTGACTTAGGGATAAACACCAGAAAATTCTTGACTGAGATGAAAAAAATGATGCTTTAGCTGAATTTTTACTAGTTTTAGTCCCATCAAAGAGTCCATGTCTTAATTTATTTATCTGTTTAGATGGACAGAGAAGAAATACATGCAAATTCATAAAAATAAACTCTCAGGACTTACCAACAACTACTGAAAGTATTTATTATTTCCTCAAAGCTTCAGCTCATATAAGAAAGAAAGGCAGGTTTCCCTTTTCTGAGTTTTTAGCTTTTACATTTACAGAGAAAAGCCTGATGACTTCAGGAGAGTCTGTAAGTACTATACACAAACACCTTAGAGGTATATTTATATATATATATATATGTGAATATATATACAAATAATAATAGTTAAGATAATATCAGGAATCTCAGGAGAAAGATACACACTAATTGATGTCATATGAGATAGCTGGGATTTGACAGTTACTTGTAAAGATATGCATCTTAACAGCATCCTTAGAACCATTTCAGTCAGAGGATAAATTATCACCTTTTTGTTATTACATAAAATAAAATAAATTATTAAATTAAATAAAATGTGTATTTTTTATCCCCTTCTGATCTTGTATTTCCCAATGGAAATTGGAAGAAAAATGGATGGATTCAGCCTACAATGGAGTCTGGAGTACAGACATCTGATACTGAGAAGGCTGTTTAAAAAAAGAAGTAACAGTTCACAAGAATAATAGCACTTGACCTACTCAATAGCCTAAGATAAAGGAGAAAGAATGTGTTAGAATAAGGAATGCAATATAGATTTATTCTTCCTGGGAAATACTTTGATTCATTGCCTACCCTGGGCACACTTTAATGGAGACATACTCACTGAACTTTCTGACATTTTCAAACTACTTTCCCAATAAGAACATCAACAACTGGTTGGGATGAAGGAGTTGTTTGCACTAGTACGTCATGATTTTCTGTGCATACATGCATATATGAGTTATACGTTATAGTAGTGACAAACTGCCACTAAATTAGTGAGGGAAAATTAAAAAATAAAAATAAATTTAAAAAAATAAAAAATAAAGAAGATGCATATGACTATAGGTTATTTGCAGACTACATTCTTCATTAGCTTGTGATCAGTGAAAGGTAATGAATTGGAAAGGGTGAAAAGATATTATTCTGCTTTGTTTCTCCCAAATTTGCATGTGGTTGATATTTAAGTATTAAAATCCTCAGGTTCAAAGCACTCTGAGGCATTTTTTTAAAATTCATCCATCCTTATAATTAATAAATATGTATTTCTATACTTTAATTAAAGAATAGTTTTGCCCTTTAAGCCAGAAACTTTGGTTTTGTCATAAACATGTTACAAAGTATTTTAATCTACTATAATAGAACAATATATCATCTTTATCGCTTGTATTGTTCAACATGCAGTTATGAAAACCATGCTTTAATAAAACCTCCCAATTTTTCTCCAGGAGCTACAAGACTAATATATTAGTCAGAAATAGCATTTCTTTAGAAGTCTAGACAGTTTTTTTTCCTGGGAGAGACCTAAATTTTATCCTACCTGGTTATAAATCAGACCCAGAGATACTTTTAATCCAACATAGAAGATAAAATATACCCAAGAATTCTTGAACATAAATACTGAACAAGAACATTATTCCCCATGTTAAAAAATTCTTCTCAAGCCAATGCTCTCACTCAACTCGATTAGTACTTCACAAGTAGTATAATGAATCTACCAAAACAGAAAGGACTCCATTAGTATGTGGCATTGCTGAGCTGACAATGATTAATTCATATGCAAAACTACTAAAGGATGGTTAAAAGCCACAACCATTTTTCAGTCTCTTGCAGAAACATGTGAGATTATTTCATTTGCATATAGCACCTTATTAAGATTCATTGCCAGCTGTTCAGAAATATTTATTGCAGCTGGCAATGCAGCTGGCAATAGGTGGATTGTCTGGGGCAAACTGTCATGATAGTGCTGTATACTCTCCTTTTGATAACTTTCAATGTATTCAGTTGCAAGCAGTTGTTTACATTATGATGTTAGCCTTCATCATGAACAAAATAAGGATGTCAAGGAGATGAGCACTGCATAAAATGCAGACAGAACATTAAAGACAAATTGCCAAATGCTGTAGTTTGATACTTTTTCAATTTTTTACTTTGAATCATTATTCCTTTAACATCTATCTACAATTTATTTCTGTCTCTGCTGTTTAACTATAATAGATATCAGTTATGTGATCGTTTCTCTTTCATTCATTATTAAACTTCTGCAATTTTTTAATTAATTAATTAACTTCTTGTATACTCCCACAGATTATAGGTTCCACTTAAAAGTAACTTGCCAAAATCACATAGATTATATAGCCATTTTAACATGCTTATTTTCTGAAAAGGAATATTATTCTGAGGACCTCATTTTGGGAGTGGCCAACATTTGTAACCCTGCAGGACACATATCAGTATCTTCATATGCCTAAGAGCTACTTGATTTATACTGCACACTTGGAAGAGGGAAAAGCTCTCAGGCACAGGATGATAATAGCACTCCTGGCATCCCACAGCTTCATGCATGAGTGAGGCCAAAAAAGAAATGTAGGTCTTGTTATTTCACTTCCAAAAAATCTGGAGATTCGGATAATTTAAGAAGCCAGCATGTATTAACTGCTGGTTGTATGTTGTAGCTCTGCTCATTATATTCCCACAGCTACCCACATAATAAGAAAATGCACAATTGGTGGAAGATTTTCAAGTTGAAAGCCTTGCAAACACAAGTTGTTGTTTTTAAAAAATCTTTTTCTCTGTGAAATATTGCAGGTAAAGAGGTTATTTGAGAAATTAATTTATCATTAAATAAAGTGCCATTTTTATGACGTGTAAATGTAAATGATGACTGGTGACTTTTTTATTTTTAGTAACAGATGTTGGAATTTTGTGTGATACTCTCTTTTCTGTTTTTTGACAGATATTGATTTTGCAACTCGTAAGGTTGCAAAACACCTGAAACAAACAAAGGAGATTATTCAAGATGGAGACAACTTTAAAACAAAAACACTCAGTACTCTCAGAAACTACGAACTGAACTACACTGTGGGAGTGGAGTTTGAAGAACATACCAAAGGACTCGATAACCGAGTGGTTAAGGTATAAATGTAGTATCTGATTCATCTTTATACCACAATCCGCACCAGCAGTTCCAAAAAGCAGCTGAATAAATGATAAAATTAATTGCCAGAACTTTACAGACATTAGTGAATTTTTATAAAGCACAAATAATTTGTATTTTGAGACAGTTTTCTTTCCTGCTACAAGCATTTATATTAAATACAAATTAGGATGCATACTCAGATACATGAGGACAATAATTAATAAAATATTTTTCTGATGGGAAATTTTTTCAGCTTTTCTATGATATGCCTTAATTTAGAAAATAACAAAAACAGTTTATTATTACCTATGTATCTTCCTTAAGGAAATTGTAAATTTATCATTTCGGTTTTAGGATACTCTCTGTGTCAATATAGATGTTCAGCTCGGAATGGCTAGGTTCATATGGGACTTGTAGTCTGAGCCTGCTCAGCCTCAGTTGGACAGTTTAACAGTTGGCCATTGCTTAAAATCAGGTGCACTCAGCTATTAAATATAGGTTAGTTTGGAGAAGTGACAAGAAGAAAACGTGAGCCAACGTTACCCTTGGTACAGGTGCAAATGCAGGCCTGCAGGCAGTGACAGGCAAGAAGGCCTCGCAATGCACACTTTGATCTTTCAAGGACTGGAGGAGTAACCCAGCTCAGAGTTCCTGAGGGAAACTGGGGAGGGGGGGGGAGGGGGGGTAGCATATCTTCAGACACCTCTCAGTGAGCTGTGTGGACAAGGAATGTTTGGATCAAGGACCATATTGTGTGTTAGCACATCCCTTATCTGCTACAGCAGAATCAGCTAGTAAATCTTGTGAGGCTTTCAAACCAGTCCATGTCAGGGAAGTCAGTAAGGAGAATAGATATGACTGTCAGTTAAATTCACTTACTGAATTCAGCTCCATGCTTCTGTTTAATTTCTGTTCTCACACCTAAAATACTTAAGCAAGATTTTTGAAGGTAGAAAGGGTGATAGATCTCAAATTTCCATTTACTGTCCCCTTCAGGGTTTTGAAAATCTCCTTGCACCACCTGCCTGTCTTGGCCATCATTCACTGAATTTACCCCTATCAACTCTGCTGACAATTACCACATCTTCCACTCAGCAATCAGCTCTCCTGTTCTTCTCCAGGCTGCCTTCTGCACCATTACCACTATTATCTTCCCAATAAACAAAGTTTCAGACCTTGTTGCCAAACTCTCAATAGCTCAGATCAACACTCACTGCCAACAAGGCCCATCTTGCTTCGGCAATTGCCACAGGAAAGTGGCAGCATAAAGAACGCATTCATGTTTGAACTCACACAATCCTTCACTGGAGTGGCACAGATTTAACAGAGTGCATTGCTTATTCACTGTGGATCGCTTTTCATTCTTAAATCAGTTTTGTGCAGTGTAATTCCTATGACTTCTATGACTTCTTCCAAATTATTTCTCAGTCACAGTACTGCAAGCCATCAAATAATAAGACCCATTTTCCAGTATCAAATATCTCTATGTCTATTTTTTTCCTATCACTTTCTCCAGTGAGCACTGGGTGGGACATACTCCTGTGATGGGGTTTGTGCTTTAAACCTTTGCCCCCACATCTCTTTAGATCAGTTGAAGGCATTGCTAAGGATCTAAGGAATCATCGGTTACACCACTCCTTAAATCCTTAAATCTTTGCCACTATTAAAGCCATTTTCTCTCTGTCTGTGCAAAATCAGTTCACTTGCAGACTTACTGATTTCCTCTTCATTACCAATTATTTGGAAGGAAGGAAGCACAGCTTGTACAATTGTTACCCTACCTGGTTTAATCACTTTTGCCTAATATTCTTTTCTGAATAAATTATATTATTTGTTTCTAACAAGAGGAGGAGGAAAGAGGAAACACATCATGCCATTAATCTCTGGACTGCTCTAAAATAATTTTCTGGTCATTTTATTAACAAAACAATGCCTCAAACACACTGAAGTTAGATAAAGGTAATAAAACTGCTAGACAACATTTAAATGTAAAGAGGGCATAGATAATTTAAAGACCATGTAGCTTAAAAATACCGTGAATATGAAAGAAGTTAACTGAAATGGAATGAGTTTTGTCTTGTTATTAATAGAAATCTCCCTCATAAGAGAAATAAATCATCCAGCACTGAACCAGAATATGAATTAGGCTCCCAATACTCTTGGAGATTTTTAATAACTGAACTTCCACTGACTGCAACTGGTCTGATGAGGATTTGCTTACGATACATGGCTAAATGTCTCCCTAATTTACAATGGTTCAAATCTAGAGCAATTTAAAAGAAGTTCCTCTGAATTTACTGTAGCATATCTAAGTAAAGAATTCATCCTGTAAAGAGAACTTTTCATTGCAGATATGATCCTCTTTCTCCTGGACAAGAATCAGTGTGTCCAATACCCTGTTTATTAGTGACAGACTCTGAATCGCACAGAACCACTGAATGGTTAAGGATGGAAGGGACTTCCTGGGGTCGCGTAGTCCAACCCATCCACTCCAGCAGGGTCAGCCGGGGCACATAGCTCAGTGCTGGGGCCAGTCAAGATCTGACTGCCTCTACAGATGGAGACTCCAGAAATTCCCTGTGCAACCCCTGCCAATGTTTGACCACCCGCATAGTTAAAAAGCAATCTCTTGTGTTCAGATGGGATTTCATGTCTTTTAATTTGTGTCCATTGTCTCTTGCCCTGTCAGTGGGAACTACTGAGAATAGTCTGGCTCCCCGATCTTCATTCTCTTCAATTAGGTATTTACACACATTAATGAGATTCTGCTCTGAGCCATCTCTTCTCAAGGCTGAACACCCCCAGATCTCTCAGCCTCTCTTCTTACAAAAGATGTTTTTGAGAAAGACTCCCCCATTGGGAAAATAATCCCCCATAAAGGAAATAAGACGCCCTCAAAAAGGAATAATCAAAAGATGAATTAACCTCATAGTGCTCCTAGAATTTTTGGATACCAGAACTTCCAGTGAGTATTTTCCCAATAGTTGGGGTTTGTTCTGATAGATGGCACTAGCATTAACAAGATCCTTCAGGTCAAATAAGCCTTTGTATGGGACAGTATATTTGAGGAAGCTACTGTTGACCTCTTTGAAGGGAGAAATTCAAGTATGACTACTATAACGCAGAGCAAGAAGTAGTTTAAACTTTATTCACTGTAGGTTTAAATCCTTCAACTTCATGTTGCCCACAAAGCTGCAGCTATCTCACGAATCTGTACACTTTGGCAAATCACATTCTCCAGATTCTTGTGGACTAGTCTCCAAATATACCAACCTCCTGTTTTAGTTATTTGTCATCTCTGAGCACTAATACTGTTATGTCTTTCTGACCTCTTATGAGTATATTCACCAGCTGAGCGGTGCTGTGCCATCCACATGCACGGTTAGAATGGAGGTTAAGTCACACAGTCACTCCTGCATCTGTCACTGTTCCACCTGGAGCTCACATCCAGACCCCTGTCCTTCACCTTTGATGCATCAGTGACTCAACTAAAATTCCTCTGTAAAAGCTTCTTTCTGTCTTTGGGTCATGATATCTCTGTTTAAAGCCCTCTTGTGAAAGTGCAGGAAAGATGATATAAAGTAAATAAATGTATTGTACAAGACTATATTAACATATACTTCCTCTTGTTATTTTATGCAGAGCTAGAAGTGCTAGCACAGCACTATCTGGTATAAGCCCGCAGATCTTCACTCATGAAACCTTATGATCTTTTTATTAGTGACTTTAAACAGCAAGAAAAAAAAACTCACTTTCATTAAAAAAAAAAAAAAAAAAAAAAGGCTCAGCAATTCACTAGGTGATATGAATTCTACCTTAGTGTACGTGAAAAAATACATGGAAATTCACTACAAAATACTGTAAAAGCTTGACATCAAAACAGTGATGTCATCTTGAAAGCATTCAGAGTTTTGGATGACTGGTTGATTTCTATTTCCTTAGGAGGAAAATGAGGAATGGTAGGAAGAAACTGTAATTGTTTCTTCTCATTGTTTGATTGAATTAACTTATTTTCATGTATTTGTAAGTTTCTTGTTAACATATCTGTACTAATTACTTGATTCATGCAGACACTAGTGACCTGGGACGGTGACAAACTGGTATGTGTTCAGAAAGGCGATAAGAAAAACCGAGGCTGGAAGCACTGGATTGAAGGAGACCAGTTGCATCTGGTAAGGGCTGATATACAGACACATAGTGCATAACAGACTGCAAGAAAGTACATTTCTTCCATTTCAAAGGTTTTGTTACTTATTCTAGTTAGAAAGGTCTTTATTTAGACAGCTCTGATCTCTGAACTCTAAGGAAATCCCCCCTCTGCTACATCTCAGGAATGCTCAATTTCTTTCCAACTGCTCCCAATTAAGACAAAATCCCGCAGTGCCTTTTTTGCTCCAGTCCGTTGCCCTCTGGCTATTAACCCTTCTTGTTACATTGCACCTCTAATGTCTTCTCATTCTCTTTTAATCACTGGTAGAAAAGGAAAAAAAAAAAAAAAAAAAAAGGAAAAGAAAAAGAAAAAGAAAAAAAAAAAAAAAAAACTATAGGAAAAAGATTGCAAGAAAAATGTTACTTTTGTCCTGAAAGAATGAAAGTACTATGCAGGAACTATGCAGTGATCCAGATCAGAAATCACTCTCTGGATACTCAAGAGGATCCTGCAAGCAACCTACATTGCAATTATCTTGTGTTAGGTGTTAGTACAATAAAAAGATAAAACATTCAAACATCAGAGATGGTAAACTGGGGCTCAAAGACAAATACAGTGAGCCCCAGAGAGGCCAGAAGGGCCATGCAGGAAATGAGCACTCACTGGTGCATGGAAAAAAATTCAAAATAACAGAGTATGTAATGAATATGATTCCAGAGTTTCTTGGGAGAACAATCAAGAAATGGGCAATACAATGTTGGATGGTGCAGTAGGTGGATGCAGAAAGATTATGGAAAAGAATGTATTAATTTCTGTCTCATTATATGCATCTAGATATCTACGCCTTTACAAGTTTACGCTACAGGTAGTTGGTATGGCTAGACACATTGCCTGAAGTCTGTATGCTTGAAAGGTCGAGGCAATGAATTATAAAAACCATCTGTCACCTAACTGAAAGTCAACTGTCCAGAGCACTTTTTCAACCCTATTTCAATACATATTCACATATTCAAAAGCTGACCTAACAAAGATGCTACATGCTGGCTCCAGCATTCAGCCTAAGACTGGGGGAAGCAGAGAGACCAAGCAGATTCTCACAGGAGTCTTCAGAAACTCCATGGCCAGCTTCAGTTCACCTCCAAGTCGTATCTGGCACAGTCAGAAGGCTAACCCAGCTGAGTGCATTGCAATGTGCAGGTGTGTGCACTGTGTGCCACACTTCAAGAGATCAGCTGCAGTACCAGGCAAAAATCCTGTATTGATCTAGCCACTGAAATACAGCTGGGCATATCTCTGAAGCAAATGTCCCCATCCTTTTGAAGAATCCTCATTTTTTCTGTTTGTTTAGTTTAAATTTCCCTGTTTCAGTACTTCTCATGAATTATGAAGTAACGTGAAATATAAACTATTACAGTATGTTGTTTTAATAATTGAACATGAAAAAGCCTTGCGTTAAAGAGCAATTTTTATGCATTTTTCAAGTTCTTTTTTGTAGAGCTCAATTCACATGTCAAAATCTGATTACTGCAACATGTGGTGCATGCCTGCTGATTGGTCACATATAATTCACCGTTCTTTCCTTGTGTTCTCTTCTTCATAAGCATATCTTTGTAATGCAGTGGCACAGTTGTAGTAATTTCTGGGGAGAGCTGCTGGGTATGCAACTTGTACCACTATGTTCTTACCAATTGTTTTAATACTACAGGAATTGACATGTGAAGACCAGGTTTGCCATCAGATATTTAAGAGGAAAAAATAAAACTGACCAGGAAACAACAAAGATCTTCATCACACTATTGTGCTGTTAAGTTTTGTTTAAAAAACATGCAAACAAACCAGATTTGCAATAATTCTTTGACACTGCTGTTTGAATGCATTTTTGTGCACATTTATGGAGAGAAGCACTTTTTACGGAAATAACATCAAAAGGTTATAAACATTTTTTTTTCTTTTTTGTTTTTGTTTTTGTTTTTCTTTTTTCTTTGTTTATCAGTCTGGAGTTAAATAAAATTGTCTTTCAAACAATGCTTTTCTACAATCCCTGTGATTCTTTCCAGAAGAACATCCTTTGGCAACAAGGCTGAAAATTAACAGTCACAATGTTCTCAACTACGGTATATCTCTCCACCGTGCTGTAACATCACAATATATTTGGATAATTGAGTAAAATTGGGCATTCATTGGACTGCTTTTATTTAATTTAGTCCTGGATCTCTAAGTCCACAGTTTCAGGCAACAGGATGATGCACTGAACAAGACACACAGCCTTCCACATAACGGTTATTATTAATATCAATTTGGCCCAGATCTGTGGCTGCTAGACCTCATAAATGTCTCATGGCCAACACGAAACGTGATCTGGTCCTAACAGATCATTGACACAGTGCTGACCTCCAGTTAGAACTGGCATCCTACTAATAATCCCAGTTAAGAAGTCGGCTGTTTGAAGCACACTCTCTTTTCAAGAGTTACTCCATGAAGTTAATACTAAGGTGTACATATGGCTGTCAGAGGAAAACTGCAGAGTTTACGCAGACTGCATGAGGAGTACCCAGCATACTGCAGTCTTCACCTTGTAGCTAGCTTTTAAAGGCTAAAAAGAAAAGTCATTTCCATCCTACTCTCTTCAGTTTTATTTTTTTGTTCGTTTGTTTGTTTTCAAAAGACTTCATGCTCTTTGCTATAGGCAAGTTTAAATTAACCATGGTTGGTGAGAACTACTTCAGTAGATGGAAACTGAAATTATTCAATAAAATGTGTATGAACGATACACAGAACTGAAGAAGGATTCATCTGCCCCAAGCCCATCTGTTTTTTCCAACTGTATCAATCATTTGCAAAGTCCAGAGCTGATTAATACCTCACTAATACGTACATGGCCATGTGCATATGTGTAAATACGTATGTAGAGACATTTTTATGAACTAGACCTTGCTTCTCCTGAAATAAATTGGATACCAACCTTGGAGTTAGCAAATTTTTTTATTTTTTTATTTTTTTTCTCTTTCAGCCCTAACCTGGACTTTCTGATAGAAATAGACTTAATTCCTACTTCTAAGTCTCTACTAGTTACTAGGCTTAGGAGGACCACAGTTAGTTAAGCATTCAAAATGTTACCACAACTAAGTAATTACCACCAAAAAAAACATATGCATGATGTAATCAGTGATATTACTCACATTTGGTTCTCACCGGGAGAAAGACCTCACAGTGCAGGGTTTCGTAACTTCATGCAAATCACAAAACAAAGGAAAAGTTCTCGTGTATTAGGAAGAATTGTCATAAATATAGAAATGTTTAGTTTGAAGATGGAAAATGAGCATTCTTCATTCGTTATGGCATTTACAAGCTCTGTCTAGTGGATATGGATGGGAAGGAAATGAAGTAGGCAACTGGGCATTTGAGTAGACTTTGATTAGGGAGAAAACTACATCTGACCTTATTCTTTCGCAAACTTAGAAAAAGAAAATTCTAGACTTTTTAACAGGGAGGGGGGAAATGTTAAAGGTTGTTTATGCTCCAAAACAAAATTTTCTTCCTGCACATACTGATATGTAAGACCTTGCAGCATTCTTTATAAATGTACACGCAGAACTAGAGGAAACAGTAAACAGAGGAAATATTCATTATGTTGCATTATAGTTACTTCCAAAGGTACACTCAATTGCATCTTATTTGTGATGTTAGGTTGGTCTCTAAGCCGTACAAAGTCCCTTATCTCCTTGTCAGCAGATTAAATACTTGCACTGAAAGAACAGACCTCGCTGGTAAATCACAGAATGCTCATTCACATTTTTTCAGCCCTCTGGCATGCAATACTGTCTCAGCTGCTTTGAAGGATTACCATTTGCATTGATTCTTCTCCTCATAGTGAATATTACTCAAATGTAGCTAACAGAAAGGGAATTTACCAGGGTCCTTCTGATCCAGAGAGCAGAAAAGCCTGTATTATAACAAAAGCACTTCCTAGTGAGTACTGTACTGACAAAGAGTCAATACCATTGCTTGTCACTGGACTCTTCAAATGACAATGAAACAGGTGTGTGTAGGAAATGTTTATGATGAGATTTCTAAAAATTCTCTGCATCGAGCCAATTTTGCTCCCTCAAAGCCAACTGGTTAAAAGAAGACAGTACTGTTGTAGGATAATGTTGTAAGTGCTCCCACCAGTAATGCTCTGTGGTTACTCTGTAAGATGCTATCTTTCTGTTAAGTTCTGAAAGTTCACGTAGGTAGCATGTGCACAGAATGGTTTTCAAGTTTTCCATGAATAAACTACCCACTCTGCTCATTTGCTGCATGTGAAATATATCTATTCCACTGCCATCTGTTGAAAAGTCTGAGGTTTCTAAATCAGCATTACTTTAACATCTGACAAAGACAAATAGAATTTCACACACACACACACACAAAAAAAAAAAAAAAAAAAAAAAAAAAAAAAGTTTAATTACATTTGTTTGTGTTCTTTTTAACCAGGCATGCATATTTTGCTTTAGTGGGGAAAAAATAATAGAAAAGATGGAAGCATTCAGATATTCAGATTTATTCTGAAGATTTTTTTCCACTAGAGCACATTCTTTTCAGGTTTCATTCCTGATTGATTGGAAGGGCAGAGGTTGCAGATATTTTAATTTCAGCTTGCTGATTATACATATTGCAGATGGTGAAGATTAGAAAAAATAATTTTGTGTATCTGATCAGTTGTTTTTTGTTTTTGTTTTTCAAAATTTGCTCATCTCTTTCCACACGTGCAGGGAAAAAGAACTGTAACAACTGAAGAATAAGTATGTTTTTTTCTGGAGGTATCCTAAAGCTAAAGATTGCTTAAATTTGCAGCGTGACCAGACCGAAGCAGTGTTCTTCCAAGACACCTTCCAACGCTGTTGTTCTAAAACCCAACTGAATACCTAAATACAACTTTTCAACAAACTGAAAAATATTTTTACTCCACTTACAACATATTCTAGATTGATCAGAGAAAGTCTATTGAGCTTTAATCACAAAAGCAGGTAGTCGTTGTAAAATTCAGTTGGTGTGACAACTAAGCCAAGTGTATACTCTTGTATATAAAATCTAATTTTATATTTTCTGTATGCTTTTCCTATCTACATTTCATTATTATGCATAATTATACGGGCATCAAACTGTAGATTGGAGTGTCATTTCACCAGCAGTTCTACTTGAGTCAGAGCACTTCTGTGGAGTCATTCATTCCATTCAGTCAGATCAGGTCCTGAAATCAGGTCATGCACATCTACTGATAATATAGACTATAGAGACTCTGAAGCTGCAGGATTTAATGCATTTGGAGTTCAAAGTATCAGTGTCAGGAAAATGTGCATTACCATTCACTGTCAATGGTATCTGCTTCAAAGATTGAATAGGGAAAGACTGCAATAAACTTCATGGAGATTTTAGGAGCAAGGTTTTTAAGCCAAACATTTCTCTTTACACTAAGATGCTCAAAGCACACAACAGAAAATATTAGCATGTTTTGTGTGTGGTTGTTTTTTTTTTTGTTTTTTTTTTTTTTCTGTTATGCTATATTTTTTTCTGTCCAAAAAAAATGTTTGAGATCTGACATTTATGTGGATATATACTGTGCTGAATTTTTCTAAATATATTACCAGCAACTTGCTCTAAATTTGACTCTCCTTTGCTAAACATTTTTGAGAAGCCAATATCAGTAAACTAGTCAGGAATAACACCTGGAAGATAAGCTTTACTGGGTAGGGGATTAAGGCAGAATTGAATGACTCCCTTTCTGAAAAAACAGCCTTGCTTCTCTAAAAACACAGATTGCTGTTTGCTACTAATGGGTGCCTTGAGTAGCATTACAGCAAATTGCTTTCCTTGATGGCATAAACTGAATACACAGCAAACATGAACACTTAGTTAAAATGTTAGCACATCAAAAGTCACTAAAGGAAAATAAGTGTTTTCCAGAGAAGGGCTTTGTATGATCATAATTGAACTATTTCTGTTTCAGAGAACTTGCGCCATTTGAAATGGGAAGCAGAACCAAAGTTTCCACTGCCATAACTGCATAATCATTCTGCAGCCATGAAAAATGAGTGTTAACTGCAACCAAATCACAATGGTAGGAATAAATTAACTGTTGGCCACCAGGCCACAGGATCCAGTGTGGTCCCCAAAGAATGTCTGGACAGCTCCAGTCCCTGTCCCAGTTTGGAACTGCAGATACAACACCCGATTACAGCAGCAGGCTTACAACCTGCTGCAGTGACATCATCTTCCCCCCAACTCACCTTGATTAGCTTGTGTTATACTGAAACATCCCTGCACTATGAAATTCCACAGGGGCACTGCAGAATTACAAGAAGGTAATAAGTATCAGTAGGTGGTCTTATAACTGGCTTAATTTTTTGAATGGAACAAGTTAACTCAAAGGAATTGCAGGACATATTTTAGTATAGTAGTTTAGCCCTCTATAATGCTCTACTTGCACAGCATGAAGTAAGGGCAAGGCAATGAAGATTCAGATGGCCTTGAGTTCAGACTTGGCCATGCTTCATAAACTGTTTTTGTTTTGTTTTTCCCATAAGGAAAAAATCTGTTTATTCTATTGATACAGATTAGGTTTGCTTTTTGATCCAAAGCCATAAAAAACAAACAAACAACAACAACAACAACTGTTCAGCTTACTCTAGATCTCAATATAGACAAACCATAAACTAGACTATGCATGAATACATTATAATAGCTTCACATATGTGTATCTGACAGAACTCTGTAGCTGTCCTAGTGCAAGAAATTAATGTAGTAGGAGACATAGAACACATAAGGAATATGTTTCTACTGGAAAGCAGAACACATTTGACACCTTGGAATTGGGATTAAAAAAAGGTCAAAATAATCCACTTCTCACTGCAAATTTGTTTGTTAATACAAGTGGACACTGATTAAAATTCTTTTGTAGTATAAATCACTATTGCTGTACTAGATGTAACAACAGTGCCACAACTTACTGAAGAATCTGGTATTCTGCAGCCATGTATTTGTACAGATTCACACAGAGCAGTCTTGTTCACTTTAATCAGCATACAAACCAAAAGACTTTCTTAAATATTAGACCAATGCTAGAGCACTTGGGCTGCATGTTTTAGTTACTTAGTTGTTTTCTGGATTTGACTTGGACTGAAGAACAAAATATGGAAATTTTTCAATCAATTGGTCTCAGATTCTTAGAAGATTGCAACTCACCCTTCTTCCCCTGACAACAGGTTTTGGTAATGAAAACCATTACTGCTTCTATCCTTTCCTGACAGCTGCAGCAACAGCAATTCATCTCTACTGACCAAAGGCATAAATGTAGCCTGGTGTTTTTACCACATTTTTTTTTCCCCTCCCACATTAAAAAGATGCTAAAGAGCATCTTTAGGTAGGAGAAGACTCAATCTGTGAACTTCTGTACCTAATTCAATGCCAGTTCATCTTATCTGGCAGTTTTAATCATACAGAGAATGAAAACAAAACCAAAAGCAACCAAACAAAAGACCCTTGTTTTAGGTAGCTCTCCTGAATGTAAGATTACATTTAGCCATCTTTCTTATCTTGAAATAAGCAGCAAAGTATAGTATGCCTGCCCTAGTGCTTGCTATAGGTAAGTTTTCTTAAATACTTATTACTAACAGGCTCCATGGTCCTTCAGGGGCTATTAAGTCAATGGTTTGTGAAGCCACAGAAGAATCTGAAACATCCACTCTGAAGACAAATGTTTTAATTCAGTGATTTTTTTTTGCACTCTTAGGACTAAGTTATGAGGGGTGAAAACTGTGTATTGTGTCCTCTGCATCTTTCATGGTCAAGGCCTCGTGTAACTCTGTCCATTTCTGGTTACAAAGCAGAAAGCATTACAAACTTTGGAGTTGGTTGTTCCTACATGTTCTGTTCAAAGCACTTAAAGATTTACTATCTTCCAAGGACATCAAATATGGTAATTTAATAAATAACAATGCTTTAAGAAAGGTAATAAGGGGGAGTTATAAAACATGTTTTAATAATAGAGGAGAAATTAATTAGTGTTGGTTTTGTGTTTTGGATTGTTTTTAAATGAGCCATACAATGACTTTTTTCCATACTGTCTTGTTCAGCATGTAAGTTTCTCAGAAGACCGGCTTACACTACAAGGGCTTATTGCCAAATATTTCCTTTTATCACTAAAGGTATACATACAAATCTGACGTAAGCTAGTAAAGTCTGGTTTTTGTCTTGTCCAAACCAAATCTACTTTCCCAAACAAGAGAATTCTCTCAGCCAACACTCAGGCATCGATAAAAACACCACTGATACAATAACCCTGGCAGCTACAAGCTCCTAGCTTCTATTTGCAGAGTTAAGTCTTCCAAGTTCCATCTCTGAGAAGCTTCTCACACATCTCCATCTCTCAGTTCTGTTACATTTAACATAAAAATATTCCTCAGTTACCATGAAATGGTTTACATATAAAAATCAGATAATATTTTTGTTAAAGTTGATATTCAAATAATTTAAAATTTCCAAATTATCACAGATTAGAACAGGTCTGTATCTTTTAATTGCTACAGGTGGACATCTCTTGCAGACACAAAGTCATCTAATGAGGCTGGCTTTTATCAGCAAAATGGTTTAATAGCAGTGTCATATCATACAAGATCTGGTAGAGGAAGGTTTTGGTTTTTTGTTTGTTTGTTTGTTGTTGTTTTATTTAAGTATGGCCCAATGTAGCCCTTTCACACACACCATATATATTATAAAGTAAATAGTTCCTGATGGTCAGCTTCATGGCAGTAACTGCTTCTCTGCAAATGTCTACATTGAAATACAAATAAATAAATAAATAAATAAATAAAATCCCTGTCTTTCATTCAAAGGGAGGCTGTTGTGATTTTCCTTAGGCAGAAACTGCCAGGCAGAAGCATGCGCACAGTTTACTGTCATCAACTGACCCATGGTAATTTTTCCTACTACAGTAACTTGTTTGTGTACCACAGACTTTGGACCTGAAGGTAATTAGTGCAGAGACTGATGAATGAGGAACAGGAGCTACAACACTTGCCTTGCCACAGTGACTGATCTGTGATCAAACAAGGTTTCAGTCACTCTCTAGGCTGCTCTACACAGGAATTATTTATAGGTATAAATATGTCAATACCAGGATGAGTGATTTTTTTTTTTTTTACAAAAGTATGAGAACTCAACAAAAAATGGATACAGTTACACCTGAATTAAAATGTGTTGCAGATCTATGGTTTATTCCCTCCCCGCCCTCCTGGGAAGGGAGAAAAGAAAAAAAAACTGAACCAAATGAAGCACATATATACAGGCAATTATTTTTTAGCCTTTTTTTTTTTTTTTTTTTTTTTTTTTGTCCAACACAAGCAATTATTTAAATTAAAACTTACTTACAACATTCTTTTTGATTAATAATAATAATAATTATTATTATTACAAATAGTTATTTACACTAGCAATTATTTAAATTTAAAGCAATTAAAAACTCCACTAAAATGGAATAAGAAAATCCGATGACAAACAAATAAACATGATACTGGATTTAAAAGCAGCAGTGAATACTATATTCAAATAATTTTATGTAATTCAGTAAAAGGCCTTAAAGACTATCATTTAAAAATAAGCGACCATCTTCTTAAGCATTCTTCCCCAGCTGGATTTACTAAGGAAGCAGGTTCAGGAGCCCAGGAGCAGACAGCACCGGGAGAGAAGTGCGCGCTGAGCAGGGTGCAGGCGCCACCTCGTGGCTCATCGCTCCTGAGCACGCAGCTAAGGGGGCAGCAGAGCTGTTGGCTGAGCTTACAGGCCCCTTCCCGAACTCGAAACAGCAAACACGGTCTTAATCGCAATTTTATGTCTCCATAATATATTAAATAAAATCATATAAAATCAACGGTTTTTTTTCTTTTTTTTTTTTTCTTCTTTTTTTTTTCTTTTTTAAGAACAGAACCTGATCTCCTTCTATGACAGAGTGACGCGCTGGGTGGATGAGGGAAAGGCTGTGGATGTGGTCTACCTTGACTTCAGCAAGGCTTTTGACACCGTCTCCCACAGCATTCTCCTCAAGAAACTGGCTGCTCTTGGCTTGGACTGGCGCACGCTTCGTTGGGTTAGAAACTGGCTGGATAGCCGGGCCCAAAGAGTCGTGGTGAATGGAGCCAAGTCCAGTTGGAGGCCAGTCACTAGTGGCGTCCCCCAGGGCTCGGTGCTGGGGCCGGTCCTCTTTAATATCTTCATCGATGATCTGGACGAGGGCATCGAGTGCACCCTCAGTAAGTTCACAGATGACACCAAGTTAGGTGCGTGTGTCGATCTGCTTGAGGGTAGGAAAGCTCTGCAGGAGGATCTGGATAGGCTGCACCGATGGGCTGAGGTCAACTGCATGAAGTTCAACAAGGCCAAGTGCCGGGTCCTGCACCTGGGGCGCAATAACCCCAAGCAGAGCTACAGGCTGGGAGAGGAATGGTTGGAAAGCTGCCAGGCAGAGAAGGACCTGGGAGTGATGGTGGATAGTCGGCTGAATACGAGCCAGCAGTGTGCTCAGGTGGCCAAGAAGGCCAACGGCATCCTGGCTTGTATCAGGAACAGTGTGACCAGCAGGGCTAGGGAGGTGATTGTCCCCCTGTACTCAGCTCTGGTGAGGCCGCACCTCAAGTACTGTGTTCAGTTTTGGGCCCCTCGCTACAAGAAGGACATCGAGGTGCTTGAGCGGGTGCAGAGAAGGGCGACGAAGCTGGTGAGGGGCCTGGAGAACAAGTCCTACGAGGAGCGGCTGAGGGAGCTGGGCTTGTTCAGCCTGGAGAAGAGGAGGCTCAGGGGCGACCTTATCGCTCTCTATGGGTACCTCAAGGGAGGCTGTAGCGAGGTGGGGGTTGGCCTGTTCTCCCACGTGCCTGGTGACAGGACGAGGGGGAATGGGCTTAAGTTGAGCCAGGGGAGTTTTAGGTTGGATGTTAGGAAGAACTTCTTTACCGAAAGGGTTTTTAGACATTGGAACAGGCTGCCCAGGGAAGTGGTGGAGTCACCATCCCTGGAGGTCTTCAAAAGACGTTTAGATGTAGAGCTTAGGGATATGGTTTAGTGGGGACTGTTAGCGTTAGGTCAGAGGTTGGACTCGATGATCTTGAGGTCTCTTCCAACCTAGAAATTCTGTGATTCTGTGATTCTGTGAACTATTAAGGCAGTGTGTGTACACTAAAACACATCACAGCTTTACAAGTGGAGGGGACTTTGCAAGTGCACCTTGAGGGGACTAAGTTCCAGCTACATATTAGTTACATATTGCTAAAAAACATCAGTTTTAATTCGGGTGGCCATATAAATATATTCCATATCCATTTTGGATAGGAGAATTCAAGTAGCCTCTTCACAAAGTGAAGGGTATAAAACCATGCCTAGGTGGTAGCTCCTCTTACTATTTGCAGGCCGGGGGAGTTGACTGCATGTCTTAGGGAACCGTTGCGTCTTCAAGAGGATAACATGCAGTTCCACGACAGCTTATGCCAGTCTTACATGATGCTCCTTCTAGGCCCTTCTTCCTGAAATCTCACAGCTTGACCCTATGTGCTACGTCATGGCAGGTATTCATCTAACCCACAGAAAGATAATTCAGGGAGCTAAAATTAATTCGTCAAAAAAAATGAACAGTTCTCTATTAAAATGTTTCTGGGTTTTGTTACCTACGTCTACTCACTACACAATCAGAGAAGCATCACTGCCACAGGGTAAAAGAAATAGTAAGATTATGCTGCAAGATGATTCATTCCTTACGGTAATAAACTGTCTGGAAACCAGCAACTCAAGAATTTGAAAGTATTTAATCATTAGCAATGCTTATAAGACTAATGGAAAGAAAAATCATTCAGAAAATTAAAGCAGACATCGTATGGTTATCTTTTGCCTGCTAGAAGACAAGTCTTATAAAAGCAGTTTACCAATTTAATGATTAAAATTATCTACATTATTTTTAAACTCTCATTTTTACCAAGGGTTTTGTATTACCACATGTTCTTTACCATACAGCATATTCAAGATAATTTATAACAAGAACAACACAAGAGGGTTTGTGATTGGATTGCTATACGGATATTTGAGATCCAATTCATTTCACTTACTCCATGTCAGTGAATTTCTTGATACTAAAGGTTAAAAAGGGACATGTTTTCAACATACCATGAACATAAAGAAATGTTTTATTACACTCAAAATGGAAGTACTGCATTGAACCTCCATTCTTCAAAATGTTCGTTCAGATGTATTTACCATCTAACTCCTGGTGTTAATAAGCATCTAGCCTTACTCCGACTACATACACCTTAGGATGTTGCATAAAACCATGATGACTTAAAACAAACAAACAAACAAACAAACAAACAAACAAAAAAAACCTCTGGTTAGCAGGAAAGGAACAGAATCTGTGAGACAGCTCAGCTGAACTCATTTAATAATTTTTAGCAAATCTTTCCAACTGGCATTCAAGGTCCTTCTTAAGCCTAAAGCCTAATCAGTCATCTTTCACACACCTTCCAATCCTTCTGCCTGTTTAGACCTAGATTTCTCATTGATAGCAAGGCTAGTGGCTTTGACTGCTAACCAAATTGCAGAACAATGCTTGAGATGACAGGTTTTAAAGGTAGATTGAACGACTACTTTTTTTTAGAAACACCAAAAAAAGTTATTTACAGAAAATCAAATGCAGGCTTTCCTATCACCTCGAGCCACTCACAGTGTTGCCCACCTTTGACATGAATAATATACTTTGTTTCCTCCTTTAGCTCAATTTTCAGCTTACCATCAAACATTTCTACTAGCGGTGGAGCAAGGCTGAGGCAAAAGCAATCGGTATGAAAACTCTTTCAACAGCAGATGAGGCAAAGCCATGACTGGCCATGGGAAGCATAAGAGTCACAGGTTTTTGCTCAGCATTAGAGCAAACAAAAGTAACATAAGGAAAGAATTAAAAGCCTAAACTTTCTTAGCCTGAACTAAGACTTTATATTGACTTTATATTGAGCCTCATTCCTCAACAGATTGTATACCTCATCTTTGCAAGTGAATTTGTCCAGATCAGAATTTGTTCAGAAGATCTGAAGCCTGGAAATCCCACATACCAGGTTCCTTTTATGTAATATATTGCGAAAGGACTGAAAAAGAGCAAAAGCTAAAGGCATGAACTGATACAGTCTGACTTAAAAACACCGGACATGGATGGTTGTGATAGCTTGCACTACTCAGAGTGGATGAAGAGGGTACATAGCACAGACTGCTGCTATTGAAGTATATACATGGCTGTATCTCTGTCCATGGAGAACTTTAACAATTCATGTTCTACCACAAATGGGAAAACAAAAGAAACAGAGCTTGTGTTGGACTTGTGTATATAACTACATTTTTACATTCATCTCAGCAGTGAGAATGGCAGCTATTCTTTAACCTCAATTTCCGTCCCTTTGCTTGTTGAGACAATACAGAGCTGAAAGATTTCTTGCTGTTTTACATGTATATCACCACAGTTCCTTCAAAGTGGTTTGACATCACTACCATCCCTTTGAAGTATATAATAAAGTAGGATATTTAAGACATTAATACTGTCTGGTTCATTTTAGCCAAATAAAAATGTGGTCTGAGAGTTTGATTTTGTACCATCATGTACATTGCATAACCAAATGTTACATCAGGGACTGAGACCTTATCTCTGTGACTGGAAAACACAAAACTGCCTGGTGTGGAGAAAGCAAACAACTTGGTTCATTCAAAAGCTGTAGTCGATTACCAAAGTGTCCATAGTGCTGTTCTTAAACTTGCTTTTATTCACGCTTTATATATGCATAAGATACAACTCTGTGTCAATCTTGTCTAGCATTAAGAGAAAGCAAATGTGATTATTTTCCACTTTCCAGAGGGCTGGTGCAACAGATCATTCTGATGACTGGTAATATTCAATAAATATTGTGTGCAACCTTATGGAAAACCCTATGCTGAAGCATTTCCTGAGCACATTCCATCTCTGTGGTCACCAGTCATAAGGTAATACTAGATAATAGCAATTAAAAGTGAGGACAAATTGGTATTTTTGTCCTGAATTCATGAATATCACTGAAATTTTAAAGTAAGCTGGAGTAGGCTGAAATTTCTAAGTAGCTATTGGACTGATACTCCTCCAAGGAGAAAATTTTGTCATTGTTTTACATTATGTTATCTCAAGACAATATTCAGGGCAAGCTAAACTGCTCAGTGAATCAGATCTTTGAAACAGTTTGACAAATAGATGTAAAGAACAGCAGAGAAAATGGAATATGTTTATCTGAAGCCTCAAAACTCAATAGAAGAACATTAATACCAACATTCAGCTATAGTGGCATTATGAATCTGATTTAAAAAAAAAAAATGATATGCTCTAAACTTGGAATACCTGGGAGGATATATACTGCTGCAGTCTGCTTCTGTGATTTCAAGGCCTGCTCTTTTGCCACTGATTTTAATGGAAGTGGACTCGTGCCAAAATTGTGACTATGGCCTCCACAATGTAAAATGTGAAGAAGCAAGTGTTAATAAATCAGAAGCACTAGCAGGTCAATCAAGATCATTCCCGTTAAGTGATTATATAAATGACGTAGAGATAGCATTTATCTAATGAATCAAATGCACTCAAAGAAGCTATAGCACAAGAGGGTAGGCACTTGTGTCTTTCTATTATGTACCAGGGTTCCATTTACTCTCAGTTACAACCTATATTTCTGTCAGTGCTCCTTGTTTATGGACATCTCTCTCCACATTATTACCATGTGAGCAGCTTTGCTATCGCTATTAATTCCTTATATTATATTTTCTGTTTAAACTCTAGCATGCTCAAATTCTGCCTAAATATCAGATGCTGCTAAAAATATTGATGACTATCCTGTTGCTGATTTAAGGAAGATGGCATTTTGAGCTCCCTTAATACCTTTTTTAAAATGACTGAATGTTTCTACTGGAACCTGAAAATACACCTGGCATAGGTGCCTTGTTCAGATGAAGATATCCAATACAAAAAAAAAAAAAATCTAAACCCACATGGCTGAACTTTGGCAGAATTGTAAATTGAAAAGGCAGGCCTGTAATGAAAGTGTCAGGTGATATTAATTTAGGAGACTTCAGATACAAAACTTCCAATCCCTTCTTTACATACTGCAATATCTATTTTCTTTGCATACACCACATACACTGTTGCATTTGAAATGACTATTTTTTGAAACTACCAGTTTATGCACCATAAGGCTGCTACTGAGAGGCAGCAGGTTTTGGAAAGGATAATTTTTTTCTAACATGAATACTACACTCATGACAGTTCTGCTAAAAGTTCTGATTTCTTTACAGTATTTTAATTCCTCATTACCTTAGTGAATGTACTAATCTGATGCCTGTACATGAGACAGGATTGCATACGCTGGTAGCGTGTTTCCAAGAGTGAGAAGAGACACAGGGTAGACACGTTAGACTGAAAGAGACAAACTCATTCCACAATGATGTAGCCTTGACCTGCAACAAACTGAAGCAGTATAGTTTCTAGGAAGCTTTTAATTCAGATTTACAGTGGACTTTGTCTCACAGCTCTGCCACCTACATGTTAATAACACCTTTTCTTTAAACCCACTGTGTTCCATCAGTCTTTACTACCTTCTCAGTTAAGGCTGCAATGAGTTTTACTTCAGCTCACTGCACTGCAACTATTAACTCCTGGCAATGAACGGAATTTCACATTTATTTTGTATATGAAATAGACACTTTAAAATACGATGGAGTTGCTCTAAATATATAAAAGCCTCTATATATTGGAAAAGAAAAGATCTAGTCAGAATAATACAGTGATTTAGGTTACAAAATAACTCACAGAATACTTAGAGAATTACTAAACGTTCCATCAAGAATACCTCAAGATAACAGAATTAGTCAAGTTCAGGCATGCTAGAAAACTGAGTTGCAAAGTGAAGGGCAGTGATTCTGGGAGATGCTAAACAAGCCCATGGAGAAAAATAAGCAGTGGTTGAAATCTGATGAAACAGAGGAGAATTTATCTAACAGTGGTGGGGTGGTATCCTGGGGCAGAACAATTGAGGCAAAGAAATACATGTATCAAACCCTCCTCTGGACAGAGCCGCCACCTGTGACAAGTAGCAGCACACACTCTATTCGGTAAGCCACATTTGGATCTCACTATGAACACTTGTTAAATTTTCACCTGCATACGAATTTCCAAGCCTATAAAATGAGCCATACGGCTCTATTTCCAGACCTCTAGCCTTTATCTGAGAGAAAAAGAAAGTGGACTGGTGTTTTATTGTTAGTCTTCCCCTTCCATGATGTTAAAAAACATTTGGTACACTGAGGATAAAGGATAGGTGTTTGTGATCAGTATTCCAAAATACTTTGATCTTTTTCTTTGGAAGATCAATAATGCAAAATTTTATTTCTTCAAATAGTCTATCCTGTTCCCAGAAAACTTTTTTTTCTTTACCATAGGAATTCAACGCTTGCCAATAATTTTATAGCCCAAAGGATATAAACCGAGATATCAGAAAAGTGAGCTTGAACAGACTGGGTATTCTGAGCAGCAAGAGCCCTCTACGGAAGTAATTACCAGTAGGCCAAGACAATACCATAGTGGCTTCCTTCTTACAACAGCTGTATCTGTACTGTGTTCAGTTTTGGGCCCCTCGCTACAAGAAGGACATGGAGGTGCTTGAGCGGGTGCAGAGAAGGGCGACGAAGCTGGTGAGGGGCCTGGAGAACAAGTCCTACGAGGAGCGGCTGAGGGAGCTGGGCTTGTTCAGCCTGGAGAAGAGGAGGCTCAGGGGTGACCTTATCGCTCTTTTTAGGTACCTCAAGGGAGGCTGTAGCGAGGTGGGGGTTGGCCTGTTCTCCCACGTGCCTGGTGACAGGACGAGGGGGAATGGGCTTAAGTTGAGCCAGGGGAGTTTTAGGTTAGATGTTAGGAAGAACTTCTTCACTGAAAGGGTTGTGAGGCACTGGAACAGGCTGCCCAGGGAAGTGGTGGAGTCACCATCCCTGGAAGTCTTCAAAAGACGTTTAGATGTAGAGCTTAGGGATATGGTTTAGTGGAGGGCTGTTAGCGTTAGGTTGGAGGTTGGACTCGATGATCTTGAGGTCTCTTCCAACCTAGAAAATTCTGTGATTCTGTGATCTCCTGCTGAAATTCCATTATAACTGCAGTGTTTTTAACTAAATCATCTATAATAAAATTGGGGACAATTCCACTGCTGCAGAACCCCAGCACATTTTTATTTTTTTAATTTTACAGAATTTAATGTGTCAGTATGCAATTGCTCCAACTACCAGCACTTGGCTGGCAGTAGTATAGAAAATATCTTTCCTTTAAATATGAAAAAAAAAAACAACCAACCAAACAAAACAAAACCAAACCAAAAAACAGAAACAAACAAACAAAAAAATTAATGCTTTGTGCTGAGACTGTGAAGAAATTTCCAAGTAGCTTTGCAAATACAGAATGTGTCCTGCAATGCCATCTTACCGGTTCCTTTATTACACACTTCATTACCCGCACATATCCGCACTTCACAGAAATGCTCTTTGTGCTTCTAACAAGAAGACAGTTGTAGAATGGCACTAGACACTGCATTGTAAATATTCCTGTACAGCTTTATTCTGGTTTCTTAAGGAAGCAAGGCTTATTATTGCACTCTGCTGGTCTGCAACAATTTCGTCATCTGCCATATATCATTCCTCCTCCCCTTCCCTGTCCGTGGTGTTAAAGATGCCAAATAGCCACAAAAATAATGGCAGGCAGATAAACCCCAGTTTGTGTCCTTCCTCCAAGATAAAGAAAATGCTGGATTATTTTTTTCAGGCCTGCGAGGAAACAGCCAAGTGCCCAGCACACGTATGTGTTGTTCCAAGTAAACTGCAGTATTATTGCATAGGCAAGCAGGCAGAGCTATGAAAGGGGCAACAAGGAACTTCAGAATGGGGATCCCTCTCAGTAAATTGGCAATCAAAATAGTTGTTGGGTTGCATCAAAGAACGCAATGAAGAGATTTGGGGGTTATTTAATGTCTTTGCATTGAACATCTTTCTAAAGATATCCTCTGGTTCCAGCTGCAGTGTATCTAACTGAAACAGTGCTTGGTACGGGATATATAGCGAAGAATAGGAAAGGAAAACACATCCATGACAGTATTTTCTCTGTATACCCATTTAATTTCCAGCAATTTGTGGATCATTTTCTTCTTGATTCAGAAGTGGTACCCTTGTGTCTAACAGCTGTGAAATATATTTCTTATTCTTAATATACCAAATTATTTGTTTGTTTGGGTTTTATTTCATTGCTTCTCTCCTACTGCAAGGTCAGCCTTGGCTTATACCTCATGTCTCGTTTCTGCACTTTGCTTTTTACGTTATTACAACTTCCCAGGGGATGCTAACAGCAAACTGATTTCTTCCTTTCCCTGCTGTTGTTTTCCTGACTAACTAGCTCTTCATCTTTCACATATTTTCCTTGTCACCTCTCATTCCCCTGTAATACCTGTATCTCTATTTGGGCAGGACCTCGTTGAGTTTTTCAGGGAAAAATACACAATGTGTTGTTCATCCCCCTCTACCTGCATTCTCTAAGAGGGATATCTTTACCCTACCTTTCTTCTCTCAGTGTTCCAACTTGTTTCAAACACCTCAGCTGTATAAAAATCATGAATTAGATTCACATACCTTAAATTTCACTCAAATCATTACATTTAAGCAAGCTTATCCAGATTCTACATCCTGGAGTTCTGTACTCATAGGTTTTAAGCATTATTCCACAATCATTAGTATAACAAAACTAAAGTGAAAAGAAAGCCTTAAATGAAGGCTGAAAGTCTAAACTCACCCATAATAGTTGACAACATTGTGCCCCTCTTCTTGCTTCAGGCATTTCCCTTTTCACTTATTTTCATTTGGCTTGTGTTTTTCTAATTTTAAGTATCTGTCTGTCTTTGCTCTCTTGGAGTGAAAGTAACAAGAGTTGAAGCAATCTGTCATCCTTTTGTTTGTTTATGTCCTTCAAACTGTAAACACTCCAGGGCAACGTAATCCTTCTTACTGTCTTGTTACGTAGGTGCTTGAGCGGGTGCAGAGAAGGGCGACAAAGCTGGTGAGGGGCCTGGAGAACAAGTCCTACGAGGAGCGGCTGAGGGAGCTGGGCTTGTTCAGCCTGGAGAAGAGGAGGCTCAGGGGTGACCTTATCGCTCTTTTTAGGTACCTCAAGGGAGGCTGTAGCGAGGTGGGGGTTGGCCTGTTCTCCCACGTGCCTGGTGACAGGACGAGGGGGAATGGGCTTAAGTTGAGCCAGGGGAGTTTTAGGTTAGATGTTAGGAAGAACTTCTTCACTGAAAGGGTTGTGAGGCATTGGAACAGGCTGCCCAGGGAAGTGGTGGAGTCACCATCCCTGGAAGTCTTCAAAAGACGTTTAGATGTAGAGCTTAGGGATATGGTTTAGTGGGGACTGCTAGCGTTAGGTCAGAGGTTGGACTTGATGATCTTGAGGTCTCTTCCAACCTAGAAATTCTGTGATTCTGTGATTCTGTGATAGGGGCTCCTAATTGCCAGGTGAACACTTGTATCAAAAGAAGTATTTTCTTTATCCAAATCCCAATAAGTATAAATATCCTTTGTGCTATTTCTCTCCTTTGTAGAATTAAATTTGGGGTTGCAATTTTTAATTAAAGATGGGACTTTTTTTCTGACAGCAATGCCAGGAGGTTTTCTCAACAGTGACTGCTTGTGCTCTGATGCTTCCTGAAATTTCACGTTCACCATGGTGTTTCTACTAAACTCTAGCAGACAGCTCTGTATGAGTCAACAAGGTGTCCTGGTGGCCAAAAGGAACAGCTGTAGCCCGGGGTGCATTAAGCGCAGCACAACTGATTGAAAGAAGTGTTTGTCCCAACATATTCAGCACTGGTGCAGCCTCACCTTGAGTAGTATGCACAGTTTTGAGCTCCACAAATAAGGGGATATAAAGATGTTAGATAGGATGTTTTCCAAAGGAGTACAACAAAGATGGTGAAACTTTTAAGAAGCTGAGGACACTTGCTTTGTCCAGCTCAGGTATAACTGAGGGGAGGCCTCAGGGCGGCCTGCAGCTCCCTCACGGGGAGCGGAGGGGCAGGCGCTGAGCTCTGCTCTCTGGGGACAGCGACAGGACCCGAGGGAACAGCATGGAGCTGGGACAGGGGAGGGTCAGGCTGGGGGTTAGGGACAGGGTCTGCACCCAGAGGGTGGTCGGGCACTGGGACAGGCTCCGCAGGGCGTCGCTGAGGGCGGTGAGGGACCTGTTCCAGCTCCTGCGCGGCCGTGCCAGCAGCCCCCGTTACAATCGTTACAACCGTTACAGCCGTTACGGCCGTTACCGCCACCCTGAGGTAACAGCGCGCGCTGCCTCCCCCGGTCGCCTACAGCTCCCAGCGTGCCCCGCGCCGCCCAGCACGACGCGTCCCGGACTACACGTCCCGGCATGCCCCCCGCGCTCCCCCGCCCTGCTCTCGCGAGACTCGGGCAGGGCGAGGCTCACCTCTCGCGAGAGCGCCGGGCCCGGAAGCTCCACGTCGGAGGGCTCGGGGCGGCCGGGACGGGGCCGGGGACGGGGCCGGGACTCGGCGGCGCCGCGCGGGGCCATGGTGCGGGGGGGGGCGAGGCCCTGGTGGGGGCAAGGGGGCCGGGGAGCGGCCGAGAGGGGCCCGAGGGGCTGCGGGGGGCTGCGGGGGGCTCCCAGGCCGCCGCCCCATCAGGTAGGCGGCGGCGGCGGCAGCAGCGGGTCCGTGGCGGCCCAGGGCCTGCCCTTAGAGCTCAGGGTTCAGGACTTGGCGTTGGAGTTGTGAGTGGAAATGAATTTGTAATGCGCAGATGTTTCCTGTGGTGACAGCTGTCCTCTTTGCTGTGTAAAAGGAGTCATTTTCTGTTGTTTGCTTTGGGTGGAAATTCACTGTACTTTAGTAGATCGGGGCACCAGAGAAGTGTGTGTGGAGATGGGCACCGCATCTTCTCCTCTGTCTGTGCTGGGGATGCTGTTTATAAATATAAGCTTATAAATGTCATTAATTTCACTGAAGTAGCTTAAACAAGCCTGCTGCCATTGGTAGAGGTGTGCTGTTACCAGAAATCCCTACACACACGAAAAAAAGCAGATGGATAGAAAAGAGTAGTCCTCTGTCTGTCTGAAAAGCAGAATTGACTCCATTTATTTCAAGGTTTAATTTCAGGCTTTCTTCCTCCATTGTTTTCTTAGGCAATTGTATGTTGATGAATTTACCATTCTCAATTTTTTTCATCTCTAGCCTCTCCGACTTGATATCAAGCGAAAGCTAACAGCCCGGTCTGACCGGGTGAAAAGCGTAGACTTGCATCCCACAGAGCCATGGATGTTGGCTAGCCTTTACAATGGCAGTGTCTGCGTTTGGAACCATGAAACACAGGTGATGACTTTGGTTTTCCTTTACTGTGATTTTTTTGTAACTGACAGATATATTAATTCTGTTTCAACACCATATATACAAGAAAAGTCTTAAAGTACTGCTACTGGGTGACTGTACTCTACCCTGACTTGCATACAAAAGTCCTTTAAATAATAGATAAATAATATATTGAGCAGTAGCCGTAATGACACTTCATTTCCTACACATTTATTTTTAAGAATGAATCCGTTCTGGATTCCTTGCAAACTAATGCCTTTCCTTCTGAGAGATGAGAGGATTCTCTCTTGTACTTAACATTTGTATTTTTGAAGATTGAAGCATTAGACCTTTGCTTCTCTGTCAAGTATGGTTGAAATTGGGCAGCAGCTTTAAAAATTACGTGTGAGGAGTGGGAGATGTCTGGGGAGAATGGAAGGAAGACGTAAAGGTGAACAAACAGGCAAATATCTTCTTTCTTGAACCAGGTATCCTGCTTTAAAAAAAGTGTGCATGTAGTGTTGTAAGATTCTGTGGAGTGTTTTGAATGACAACATTTTGGACAGCGTTAAGAAAAGCTGAGTTCAAAACTGATATTCTCTCCAGTGCTATAAACATGTTTGTTTGTGGTTTTTATTTATTTATTTATTTATTACTGTTTTTAGACCCTTGTGAAGACTTTTGAAGTATGTGACCTGCCAGTGAGAGCTGCCAAATTTGTGGCGAGGAAGAACTGGGTTGTTACAGGAGCTGTAAGCTGTCATCTTCTTGTGCTTTCCATATGCAGTACTAGGTTCTCAAATTCATTTTCATGCTGTTCTTTTGTATGTCAACAACAAATATGATTTGATATGAATTTGCAGAAGACAGAAGAATGCTTTACTATAGTTCCCCTAAAATTTTCTCCTTTAAGTAAATTTAGAACCTCAAACTTTTCATTTGAACGGAAAGTAACCTAGTATTGTGGCTAGTGCAAGGTAGGTCTGGATTCAACTTTTACTGTCAACTGGAGTGCGTCAGCACCCGATTTCAACTAAACTTGTAGTGCTGCTTTAGCTAAGCTGAAACTAATGGTTTTTAAAGGTAAGATGATGTAAAAGTTGCTTTCTGCCCTTGTTCCTGGCTTTATTCAAAGCATAATTTTCTAAGTTTTGTTCACCTCTGGAAAAATACTCTGGTTTTATTCAGTCAGTCTGCTTTGAGAGGAATTGTTTTATTCTTATCTTGCTAACGTTTTACTCTTGATGGAGTGAACATTGATTGGTTCTTAATCTGGTGTCCAAATTATTGCCATATTATTATTACAGCAAATTAAAGTAGGAGATAGGTGTCAAAACATGAAACGAGTGTTAATGCAGTAACCTCTTGCTGAAGGGCTCTTCTATCTGTCTATGACTCAGCTTTCAGCTTAGACATTAAAAAGTTGTATGTGGAAAGTATGGGTAATCTGTTGAAAAGTCAGATTTCTCTGTTGTTTTTTTTTTTTTTTTTTTTTTTTTAATCTAAACTGATATCTAATGCCTGAATTTTTTTGTCAGGTATTTTTTTCTTTCTAGTATAGTCATTTTACTGTCTCAAGCTGCCACGACATATTTAGTTCAAGTGATTGGAAGTCAGGGCTGTTTCCCCAGAAGAAAAACATTTGCCAGCACAAGAGTTCAGACGTGCATGGGAACTGGATTAGGAACTGATGAAATTTAAAATCTATTTTTATCAGTTTAATTTCACCTGGATCAATTCCTCAATCTGATTCACTTTGGAGCTGTATCAGCCTTACCTTTCACAAGGGAGGCTACAGTGCAGTGGCAAAGAAATGATGAGGAAAAATCAGGACAGCTGCTTTTAGCAGCAGGGTCAAGTCTTCATCAGAGTGGATATGAAAATGTGACATGGGTCCTTGCATATTGTTTGTGTTGCATGTGCATTGTGCTGAGTGCCTTGTTTCATAGGAGCTCCTGTTCTTTTCTGCCATTCTGTAAGTTTTCTGTAAGTGTTGTTTTTTAAACAGGCATGTGTGAGAAAGAGAAGGGTAGAAAAGAAAATTCTTTGGATAAAGCAAGTAATACAGAATTTATCAAAACACCAAAGTTTCGTTTACTCATGATCTTGTACGTCACGGTCACTAGTGAAAGTTCTACAACATGCCCTATTCCTTGTCAGACAGTTTTTTCAGAATTGTTTTTTTATAAAAGGGTTTGGGAGTATTGCTTTTAGGAATACTGAATCTGAAAACTCAAGTTTTCTTTTTTATATTTGTTTTTGACCCACCCCTGCCATTCAGTTGAGAAGCAAGTTGAACTCACTTTCCCATTTGTTTTAGTGTTACAATTTATTTCCTTCTGGCCCAACAACATTAACGTTATTGTAAAACTGATGTTGGAGAACCTTGCTTTTAATTTTCATATTTGCATTAATTTTCAAAGTGTTTTTCCACTTAGCTTAATTTTAAGTCAAAGGCCATTTAAAATTCTTCTTTTTTAAAATGGAATCTTAACTGAAGTGTTTTTTATTTTAAGTGCCTTGGAATAGGATTGGGTAATTTATAGACTTCTGTACCAAATTTTAATTTGTCTTGTGAAATAGGTATAGAAAATTTTTCTTAAACTTATTGTTATTGGAGACTCTTTAATAGTGGAGTGTTTCATCTAGCTACCTTGCATTGAATATGAGATGTATGATACAAAGAGCCCTGTTTTAATTGTTGCTTTTCATCTCTTTCACAGGATGACATGCAAATTAGAGTGTTTAATTACAACACCTTGGAAAGAGTTCACATGTTTGAAGCACACTCAGATTATATTCGTTGTATCGCGGTGCATCCCACGCAGCCTTTCATACTGACAAGCAGTGGTAAGACTTCTTTGGTATATTTTGATATTTCTTTAATCATCTGTTTTTAGGCTTCTGTTCTATGCCTAATGAGGAATTGCACATTTTTCCCAGTTTCTGATGAAATAGGAATCCTTGAACAAGTAGCCAACACATCAGTTGTTATTTCTTTGCCAGATATATTCAAGTTGTTTTTTTCCTAAATATTACAGCTTATGCTCTTGTCAGAGGAGACCTAATAACCTTGTTGCTGAATAACTGCACGATGTAAAGTTTGTGTACCTGCTTATTACCTGCTATTTGAGAGTTTGCCGTACTTAAGTTCCAATTTTTAAAAATATTTGTATAACAGCTTGGAGTATGTTTTCAGTTGGCAATCTGAATTGAAGCAACAGGTAACTTCTGTCTGTTTTCCCAACATACATCAGAGCTCTGTTATTTGCGACAATCTATTTTACTTCAGAATGAAAAACAGTAGTATTCCAGCAAGTCTCGCCAAGAACATGTACTATTTCGTGGTCCTTAGTCCTTTTCACTCCTGCAAATCTTGCTAATGCAGTCAGAGCTCTACTAGAATATAAAGAGTGTTTTGTGTTAGAAGCACTGTAGTTATTTCTCTGCATTTTGTTGTTGAAACTAACATACCTACACTTGAAATAAAGATAACAGAAAGACAGGTTGGTCATTTTTGCTGCCTTTTTCTTGATGATCACGACAGCAGATGCTGCGGAAGGTAGCACAAGTCTAATTCTTCAATGTGATCTGAAAAGGAACAGGGTATATAGATGAGCTGGGCAGACTCATTTTTTAGTTTTATAACCATTTTACCAGAGAATCTTTTAGGTGAACCTATATTCCCTTATATATTTACAGATTTTAAAATATTTATCTTGAGTTTTATCTTGAGTACTAGCAGTGCCTCCTTTCAAGGAGAAGGGATGAATGAACTTCAGAATATGTTAAACTAACTGAAGCTTTTTTTTTTTTTTGTAGATGACATGCTTATTAAACTCTGGGACTGGGATAAAAAATGGTCTTGTTCTCAGGTGTTTGAAGGACACACACATTATGTCATGCAGATTGTCATAAACCCAAAAGACAATAATCAGTTTGCCAGTGCTTCTTTGGATAGGACAATCAAGGTAAAGAATTTTTTTTCACTCATTACTTATCAGACAGAGCACACAAACCAATAATACAATTGGAAAGTGGGGTTAGAATTCTTAAAAGGAGGTGCAATAATAGATTTTTTTTGTGCAAAGACCTGAACATTGAGTTACTATGCATGTACTAAGTCATTCAGTATATTTGCAAGTTTACCTGTCACCTCTAATCACTGAAATACGGTTCTCTAAACTTTATTATCACTACAAAAATTATATATAAATAATAAGTATACATAAATTATCAGTATATTGGCTGTAAAGATGCCAATTTTGATTTTGTACATCTTCAGATGCTGAGATTAGATGTGTATAAACATTGATGTGATACTCATGGGAAAATATAAATGTATCTACAACTTGATTCATTTTGAGTCCTCATTTAGAAAGAGATTTGTCATTTAGTGTAACTGGAAAAATGTAAAATTGGGCACAAACATGGAACTATTGTATGCATAAAAATTAGATTGCTTTTTCTTGGTCTTCTAGTTGGTTTCATAAACGGCTTTTTCTGCTTACGAGCATTGTCTTATTTGGTTGTATGTCCTATAAGAAAATGCTGAAAGAAACCAATTTTATTGCTTTCAGGTGTGAGGCCAAAGTGTGCAACTCAGCATGATTTTTCTGTTTATTTTGTTTAGGGATTGGTAGTTTGATAAGCAGTTGTTCATCTTCTTCACCTAAAGGCATCAACCGTATCTTTGGAATTCTAAATTCCAAACATTAGAATACATACTCTGTTTGGCAAGGTTGATGAGAGAACCTTGATGAGAAAAGATCAATAAATTCTTATGGTTGTGTTTGGTTTTATTTTTTGTCTCCCTGGGAAGGTGTGGCAGCTTGGTTCTTCTTCACCCAATTTTACTCTGGAAGGCCATGAGAAAGGGGTGAACTGCATCGACTATTACAGTGGAGGAGACAAGCCGTATCTCATCTCAGGTGCAGATGACCGGTTGGTTAAGATTTGGGACTACCAGGTATGTGTTGAGCTTTCCATGAACTCTTGTACAGACTTTGCCATAGCAAAATCAGTAATGAAGAAATAGGGAAGTGGACTTGAAAACATCAACACATCTTTCTCATCCTTCCTTGCAAAGAAAGAATTGGGGGCAATATTTCACAGTACCTTTTCCAGATCTTGTTAACCAATTAGAAAATATGCTGTGAATTCTTCAAATTAATTTAGAGATTATTTTAAATACATTTTGACATTATCGTGTTGTAATCAGTGTTAGCTTTGTACCCCTCCCTCTTTTTGTATGCACACGTGCTTGTATTGACAGTTCACAGGGATCATCAAGTCAGTCATTGCGTTATTGCCTCACTTGAATGCTCTACAGGAAAGAAACAGATTGAATCCAGGGACAATTGCTGGAACCTAGAGCTCATAAGTACTTCCTGTGTACAAATGCATAAATGGCCAGAAGGGCAAGTGAGATAGGAATCTCATGTTTTTGAAGTGTAGTGTCCTAGAGTAAATTGAAGCTCAGAAGTTAAAGCTACCAGTGTTAATTAAACTACACATTGTAGTAATGACTGTAAGCTAACCGTGCTCAAAATTTTGCCACCCTGTACAGCTGTATACTCCTCATTGCCTCAAGTAGAGGAGACTTTTCTTTCACAACTGTGAGTGAACACCCTTAACAAAGATACAAGATCTTTCTTCATCTATACATCAGATATATATTTTGCTCTGATTAAGTGAACTCAGCTCTTTCTTGCTTTGATCTATTGTGCTACTGAACTCAGAGAAAGGGATTTTTTTTTTATTTTTTTTTTTAAAGAAGAAACCCATCAGAAAATAAAGAACCCATCAGAAAATAGAGAGAAACAACAATGTCAAGAGAAATAAATACTTTCTTGTGGATAAGAGATGTTAACTCAGCATGATTGTAGTTTTGTAATATGTCTAATGCTGGTGCTTTACCATCTTGGAAATGTTACTGGAAGAACTCCAGAAAAAATGTTTTCAGGGAGATTTTGAATGTTTTTCTTTAACGAATGAATGCTTAAGTGTAGCAGTGTGTTTATTATCTGTACCTGTCCTTGTGACTTTTTGCAGAATAAAACATGCGTACAGACACTGGAAGGACATGCTCAGAATGTGTCGTGTGTCAGCTTCCATCCTGAATTGCCAATCATTATCACAGGCTCGGAAGACGGTAATTGGGTCTTTTCTGGTATATGAAGGAAAGGGGAAGAACTTGTGGGAAACTTTTTTTTTTTGTGTGGTGTTGCTACACGTCTCCTGCCATTGGATTGAGAGAAGAGATAAAGTACATGTATTTCTTTTTTCTCTAGGAACTGTACGTATTTGGCATTCAAGCACCTACCGGCTGGAAAGCACACTCAACTATGGTATGGAGAGAGTGTGGTGTGTGGCCAGTTTAAGAGGATCCAATAACGTGGCTTTGGGCTATGATGAAGGCAGCATTATTGTTAAGGTACCATTAATTATTTGAGATGAGTAATGATGATTCATCAGTGTCCTATGTGCAGAGAAACTTGTTTTCTGATTCTTTGAGAATAAGTTAAAATATTAAGCGCATAGCATTTTAATTGGCATTTTTAGACAGAGACAGGGTATTTCACTAGATATGTTGAACTGAAAAGAAAAATCTATTTTCTCCATCTGCTAAGTTGTTATGCTACACTTCCTAGCTTGGTCGTGAAGAACCTGCCATGTCCATGGATGCAAATGGAAAAATTATTTGGGCTAAACATTCAGAAGTGCAACAGGCTAACTTGAAAGCTATGGGAGATGCTGAAATTAAAGATGGAGAAAGATTGCCGCTGGCTGTAAAGGATATGGGGAGCTGTGAAATCTATCCTCAAACAATTCAGCACAACCCTAACGGACGGTAATTAACTTCAGGAAAAAAATACTTAAACGTTTCTGACTTCTCCTTTTATTACTTTTTTTCTTTTATACTGGAAAACTTTGCATGTGCCCTGATTATAGCTGAGAGCATATGAAGATCAGGTGTCTCAGAGCTAGGCATTGGAAAATCAGAGTAGTAGATGGCCCTCACTAGTAAGAGCTCACAGCTAAATAGCAAAGTTGGACATTGTAGACAGGAGAAGGAATATTAAAAAGGGAAAAAAAACAACTAGTAGGAAACTATGTTGTTCTATCACTATTTTGAATCACTTTTTGTTAACAGTTAAAGGGATACAAGGTAAGAACAGCAGCAAAGTGGAGACAAGAAGCAAGAAATGATAGCAAGTAGCTAGCAACATGAAGCAGGGAAATCCGGATGTGATATTTTTGGAATATACCAAGCTTTTTTATTCTATCTGCATTTGCAGTGATTGTATTATCACATACCTTCATTAGTTAAGAGACTTAATACCTTTTCAGATAATTTGTGTGCTTCATCTGTTGAACCAAACGCATCTCTGACAACTTACATCTTTTTCTTGCTCTAGGTTTGTAGTAGTGTGTGGTGATGGTGAATACATCATTTACACAGCGATGGCTTTGAGAAACAAGAGTTTTGGTTCTGCCCAGGAGTTTGTATGGGCACACGATTCTTCAGAGTAAGTGTTTGAAATTTTTCCTTTTTATTAACTTAAATTTCTTGCTGCTAGGTTTCAATCAGTACAAACAGTAAGTTGAGCTGGAGACCAAAAATTAGTTTTGATTAATGAACTCTTTGTATCTGTACTACTTAAAGTTTTTCTGTTCATCGTACTCCACTGACTTTTGAAAACAAGATGCAAGGTGCTTTTTTTTGTAGCAGCGTATTTTAGTAGTTTGCTACTTTGACAGGAGAATAATTTTTTTTTACAATGCAATCTCTGTTTAGATACGCAATCAGGGAGAGCAACAGTGTTGTAAAGATATTTAAGAATTTCAAAGAGAAGAAATCATTCAAACCTGATTTTGGAGCAGAAGGTGAGTATTTGCTTTCAGAATACACGTTAATGCTTTTTTTTTTTTTTTTTTTTTTTTTTTTTGCACAATGCAAATTTGTTCCACCTTTGTTTTCTTGTATCTATTATATATAATAGATATATATATTTCAGGTATCTATGGTGGCTTCCTGTTGGGGGTCAGATCTGTTAATGGTTTGGCATTCTATGACTGGGAGAACACAGAATTGGTTCGCAGAATTGAAATTCAGCCCAAACACGTAAGTTATGAGAGGGAAATGAAGATATTTCCATGTCCGTGTTTACTGAGTGTTGACTGAACTGCTGATTTTCTTTAATGAAGCTAAGCTGTCAATCATAAATTCTTAAGTTTATCTCTGTCTTGTATCTAAAGGGGAAAAAAAAAATCCTATATATGCGTTGGCTTATCAGTTTCTAAAGCTGCTATGAGGGTTTGTACAAATTACAGTTTGTACTTTTTCCCTTCTTAACTTGGGCGTCTCTAAAATAGTGCCATTATTGATTCTGATTTCTGATTTGAATACAGATTTTCTGGTCCGACTCGGGTGAACTTGTCTGCATTGCTACGGAAGAGTCATTCTTCATCCTGAAATATCTATCAGAAAAAGTTGCAGCAGCCCAAGAAACACACGAAGGAGTCACTGAAGATGGAATTGAAGATGCTTTTGAGGTACCTCCATTTAAAAGCTTAATGTGACTGAGATTAGAGATTGCTGAAGCAACTCTTCCCTGAAGATCACTGTTAAATCATTTTATTTGGGATGCTTTGGGTTATCCCTGAGGAAAGTAACTGTCTGAAATGCAGTGTTGACACATGCCTAGATTTATCTTCAGTCATTTGTTTGCTACTTGCATAATTATAGAGGTTATTTTTAAAACACGCACTTGAGTATTATGTTCATGTAGTTTAAGCTCTTTCTGCAATTTTTATGTTTTGAAATGTGATCGAAGATTAAGTTCAAAAAAAAGAAACACAAAACACAACCACCACTATCTGTGAAATGTCAGAAACAAATTTCATGAGGAAAATTGACTTGGAGTATCTTACTTAACACTTTGTTTGGTACTTCTTTCCTGGATTTGTGTTTTAGTTAAATATTGAGGTAGAGATTTATCTCACAACATTTTTTTTAGAAAACCAGATCTATTTCTATTACTACAATTATTCCAATCTGTAGCCAGAGTTCTTTGCAATTTGCCCAACTATTTGTTGAACCATAGAATATTACCTTTAATTTGAAAACACAATGGTTTTACTTATGTAAAAGCAGTTTTTTATATATCTAATTAAATCAATTTTACTTTGCAGGTTCTCGGTGAGATTCAGGAGATAGTGAAAACAGGCTTGTGGGTAGGCGACTGCTTTATTTACACCAGTTCTGTGAACAGACTCAACTACTATGTTGGCGGAGAAATTGTCACTATTGCCCATTTAGACAGGTAAGTTACTGCAGTAGGTTGTAAGTAACCTTTACATCTTTATTTTTTTTCCAGAAGAAGTAGGTCAAGGTGAACCTTATCTCCCACTTGACCTGAAGTGTTACTTTTTATTACACATCATGCTAATAATGTATGTTCTAAGGCAGAAAATAAACAGTATTATGTGAAAGTGTGGAAATACAGTAAAAGTTAAATTTTTCATGTTCATGTTCTTGTTACTGTAAGACCTATTGTTTTTTTTTGTGTTGTACTTGGTAGTAGACCTATCCAAGATGAATATTCCTTGTTTTGTTTCAGGACAATGTATCTTTTGGGGTATATACCTAAGGACAACCGACTTTATTTGGGTGATAAAGAGCTGAACATTGTTAGCTACTCTTTGCTGGTCTCAGTGCTTGAATATCAAACTGCTGTGATGAGAAGAGACTTTGGTATGGCTGACAAAGTTCTTCCCACAATTCCAAAAGAACAGAGAACCAGAGTTGCACATTTTCTTGAAAAACAGGCAAGAGAACTGTATTTTTTTTGTCATCAAAAATGTAATCAGCTTATTCACATTTCTGTTTGAATTTCTTAATCAAAAACAAATGCATTTTTTTCTGTAAACTCTTGTTAATCATCCATATTTATTTGATAACACTGTTATTAATTTTTGATTCAGAGGGCTTTTGTTAAAACATTTACGATGTTATTTGACCAGACAGGTCATGGTTTTACTTGTGGACTTTTATTTTAGGGCTTCAAACAACAAGCTCTTGCCGTATCTATGGATCCAGAGCACCGCTTTGAACTTGCTCTTCAGCTTGGAGAATTAAAAATTGCTTATCAGCTTGCTGTAGAAGCAGAGGTAAGCATACAATTTTTTGTGGTTCATACTAATTCTGAATATGAGTGAATCAAAGAGGCCCTGTAAGAAAAAGCAATGTGAGGACACAGTACACCTCTCTGAACAGTGTACATGTATGTATGTCCCCAACTTTCTCCCTGGAGTTCTGCCTGTAATTCAAAGGCATCTGAGCTGTGGGATGTTGAAGAATGTTGTTTGCTCAGAGAGATACAGAAACTCCTCCTGGAGCCTTCAGATGCTTGCCCAAGAAGAACAAAGCCTTAATCTTTAGTGTTGAACAGAGAGAGGTGGAATGTCATGACTGAAGCCTCTGGGCCTTCGTTCCAGCCTTAGCAAACTTGGATAATTTCTGATGTACTAGGAAGGCTGAAGGCAGTGATTTGTCCTATAGCTATTATTAAGATTAATGATCTCAATGTTCCTTTTGCAAAATAATGGAGTAAATGATAAAGAATTAGTTACAGACACAATGCCTTTCATACATATTGATGGTTAATTTGGGAACTTTCATTAAGGGAATATTACTGTCTAATTTTCCAGACTAATCTCGACATTTAATGTTTGTCATCAAACATGGAGGGAGAAGGTAGGAAGTTATGGTTGTGTAATGATCTGCATGTAACAGTGTCATGCTGTGAAGGTGCAGTATTCATTGTATTTTAAAGGGAAGACAAGTGTAATGATAGAGTACGGTACCTTAACAGGTAAATTTGATTGCTTTAATCTTCAAATGCTGTTCAAAAATGTGAGCTTTTATTTTTCTTTACCTCCCTCCCTCCTTTCTGCCATTAGTCAGAACAGAAATGGAAGCAACTTGCTGAACTTGCCATTAGTAAATGCCAGTTTGGCCTAGCCCAGGAGTGTCTCCACCATGCACAAGACTACGGAGGACTACTGCTCCTGGCCACAGCTTCAGGAAACGCTAACATGGTGAATAAGCTGGCTGAAGGAGCAGAAAAAGATGGCAAGAATAATGTTGCGTTTATGAGCTACTTCCTCCAGGGAAAGTAAGTAGCAAGCGAGAGTTCTCATTGGGCTTTCTCCAAATGCCTCACTACAGCCGACTCACTATACATGCAAAGATAGTGGCACGTACCTTTTGATAAGGGCTGATTCTATTTTATGATGCCTATTTTTAAAATCTGAAATGAAAGCACATTAGCTGTTTTATTCCATGACATTAATAAATCTAATGTAATGCAGAAGTCAGTCTTCTAAGCTTACTGATTAAAATCACATTTTAAACTCTTACAGGCTTGACTCATGTTTGGAACTCCTGATTAAAACTGGGCGTCTCCCAGAAGCTGCATTTCTTGCACGGACATATTTGCCAAGCCAGGTTTCAAGGTAACATGAAATCATGTGCATAGTATGAATAGTATTGTCAAAACTAGCTGTGTACAAAAAATATGACTTGCATTTCCAGGGTTGTTAAATTGTGGCGGGAGAATCTCTCTAAAGTTAACCAAAAAGCTGCTGAGTCCCTTGCTGATCCTACAGAATATGAAAATCTTTTCCCTGGATTAAAAGAAGCTTTTGTTGCTGAAGAGTATGTTAAACAAAGTCTTGCTGACCTGCGGCCGGCCACAGAATACCCCCTTGTCACTGTAAGTAAGAAGTGGGAGTTCTTCTCAAGAAACAAATACTTGATCTCAGATAAATTCAACTTTAATCAAATCAGTTAAACCACTTAAATTTCATGAATGCGTCATTAGTTTTTTTTTTGCTTCTTTCTTTTAGCCCAATGAAGAAAGAAACTTACTTGAAGAAGCAAAAGGTTTTGAGCCTTCTGGAATAATGGCATCTCAGGTCAGTGTTACTATTAAATGATGTATTAAATGATGAAGTCTAAGAGGCAACTGTGTTGTACAGTAATATCTACCCTGGAGCGTATTTCACCACAATGGGCAAGCTATTGCTCTTGGTAACTGGACTGCAAGCACTGCAGTCCAGTTCATGTTCTTTTCCCTCAGACTTGACTACAAAAGTAGATTAAGAAAAGCAATCAGTAGTTACAGGATGAATTCTGTGTGTATGCTTACCTTGGTTTATCTTCTGTTAGAACTTTGTGGTAACTTGCACTGTTATTTCTGAATGTAATTTGTAATATGTTAAGTTAAAATCATCTTGCATTAGAAGCTGAAACCACAGCCACCAGTGTTCTTCAGTTGTGCTTCAGTTCTTGAAATTAACTGACACTGGAGGCTGTTTTTATTATATCAGTTCTATCATCTACTGCTTTGAAGTCATCTACTGCTTTGAAGTAATGGAGGTGAAAAAAAAGTCATAGGTTCCAGCGAAGTGAAGACTAGAGCACTTGGTAGCCTCAAGATGTGAGTCCAGGATTACGGAGGGAAACTTTAGAAGATAACTAAGGCTTAGAGGAGGTGCATATGTGTGCTTATGGGTCTGCTGTTATTTATTTACCTGCTTTTGTCAAAAGAATTTAAATTTGGAAGAACTTAAAGGATCTCATTTTCATTAGAAAAAGGCTGAAGAACCAGTTCCATCTCCTAAACCAGAAGTGATGAATACAGTACTGCAGAATTCCGATCTACTTCCAACAAAAGATCAAAAGGTACTGTATTATGTTTTAGTAAGGGAAGGAATGTTGTGGCCTAAAGAGTAATAATGTCACTTTCTAGTTTGATATGAAGCAGACTCCTGAGGTCTAGTAGAGGGTGTGGATCCTTTCCTGTTGTGTGCAGAAACTACACAGCACTGTAGACCCATCCCTACAGCTTTGTGGGCTTACAAGCAAACAAGTGGATGCAAAACACAGTTGGTTAGAGCACGGTAACAAGTAGCAGCACTGAAAGCTGCTTTCTTACCAAAGAAGGCAGCTTTTTTCTACAGGTTATTTTAGTATTTATGCATCAGCTGCATTGCCTCAGGCTTAGTGTTTTGCAGAATGTTCTAATACCTCATATAGAAACATACAGAATGCAGCTCCTACTATTAGCTGCCTAACCCCCAACCATGTAAGTATCCCTGTAACCTGGACTTTCTTCCTAGACACTTCTGGACTTGGAAGATGACCTGGATAACTTGGACCTGGAGGATATTGATACCACAGATATCAATTTGGATGAAGAGATCTTAGATGAGTGAATACACTTCTTAAATGACCAAATCAACTACTTACTCCAGATAAAGGAATGAAGTTCTACGGACTGCATCCTCCATGTTAACTTGATTTTTATACACAAGATGGACCATGTAGTGAGAGGGGAAGACCTAGCAACTGTACAAAAAATCAGTTTTCAGGGTGGTGAAATTCAAGATGTAGGCCTGTTCTAGTGCATATTCAAAACATTTTCATTTACAAACCAATTTAATAAACCCTTTTAAATACTCTATTCCCACTTCCCAGTATTTTGAAAAGTAAAATGAATTATGGCCAATGTTTTAGCTTCAAGATACATCACTAAAGGAATCCAACACAGTTTAATTCCAAGTTTGAGAGAATGACTGTTGTGAGTTCACTTACTGTATGTTTGAAACTAGCAAGCTTGTGTAATGATTCCCATTATGTTTTGGTACAGAGTTCTCTGAAACACAGTTTTCTAAGGTATTTATTGTGGAGTCCTGTACAGAGGTTTGTAAACAGTTTCAAGTGATGAACTATGTTTTATTTCATGAAGCTGTAGAAGTAGCCATTGCTTCCTCATAAGCCTGGAGGGCCAACTGTATATAGCCTTCTTTTTGTGATTCAGTTTTCGCAAAGACCTAGAAACAGGACAGAACAGATTAAGGTACAGTTAAGAGCATATATGCACACAGACTTCATCATTCCCATACTCCATCCACCAGCTCTAACTGAAATCATGGTGCACTTTTTTTTAAAAGCAGGATAGTTCTAGTTAAATAAGGGGGAAAAAATAACCTCACAAAGCTGCTGGTGTTTAAAAGCCTTTTCTGTACTTAAATAGGTTTGAAGTAGAAAAGCATACCTTGATCAGATCAACTCCCTGAAGCTTCCTTTCTTCAGCTTCTTTTGCTGACTGACATTCCGGATGAAGCATATGATATAGCGTGATTAAACTTGTAGCATCATCTAGCCTAAAACAAATAAAGGCTTGTTTGTAGCAATTACTTCATTTAAATACATTTAGTTTGTTTGCACACCCACAGGTGTTCATACACTCACCTAGCATACAGTCATTAGAATACAGAGCTAAATAGGTACCCCATATAGCAACCTGTTCGTGAGGAGACCTGAAGCACATGAACACTAACCTGTGCTAGGTAAGGTACATAAACTAATTCATCCTGATGCACTGTTCAGTGGTAATAAAGCTGTTTATGTAAAACAGAACAAACTTGTATCAGGTGTTTAGCAGAACAACTCTGCCAAAGAGAAGTCTTTTAACAGTGCAGTAACTGGCATTACTGCAGTATTAGATATCTTGTCACACCTAGCCTGTGATTAATTTAAAACTGGAAAAGGGGATTTACTTGCATAAACCTAAACAGTTATGGCTCATATAAAAATTATGGCAGATAAAGATGCTCCAAGGTTTGGTAGCTTAAGTCCAGATATTTTAATTTTCTCTTTACGATTTCAACTGAAACTTCCCTCTATTTCTTCATATCCTGAGGTTTTAAAGTAATATCTGACCATTAGAAGTTTCTAACTTCAACAGTAGGAAATGAATGCTATGATCTTTCTCAATTTTGAGTTACACTTTTAGAAGTTTCTCCTGGCCCTAGAGCCCTTTTGAACTGCTAAATAAAACTTGTTTTACTACTAAGCTTATCAGCTGTTATGGAAAACCATCCATTTAAAATGAATATGTGTTTACTGGCTACTCTTGTCTCACCCAGCAGTTGCAGTCAAGAAGAAAAGCTACTTAGAAATTGCTCCAAAATCCAGATTATGTCAGTCTTAAAAGCCAAAAGTGATAGCAGTAGCATGTGGTTACAAGATTTTAAGACTGGTAGTGCCAGAAGTGGAAGTGTACAGCAGAAATAAAAGAAAAAAAAACAGCAACTGTAAAAGGCTGATTTCTGCAGAAACTGACAGCTTTGCTTATACCATAGTTGGTGTTTCAGAATCTATATAGATAAAATCACAGCTAGCCTAGAACTTCATGCAAATACAACTTTTACACATCTTGAAGAAATACTGTTTTTCTTTTCAAACACTGGACCTTAGTGTTTTCCATTTGTTTAGATAAGCAGAATTAATAACTAACAAACACCACTTACAAGTCTCTGTGGATCATATCTATTAGTAAGCCATCTGTTTTCTTTCTGTTGACTAGGTACCAAACCATGCCTCCAAAGTGCCTTGTTGAACGGAGCAGATCATATTTGGCATGTTTCTCAATGTCATCATATGTCCGATGATGAACCTATATACAGAAAAGGTTCCAGTGTCAATACCATACACAGAGCTTAATGACAGTTTCTCCCTTATACCTCTTAGGAGTATTTTTTAATTCATTTTCAGGCCTCTCTAAACTGTGGCAGTAAGCCACATGCTCAACCACATTACTTTAAAGCTTTACGCATGTAATAATTTGGAGTAACACTGGGATAACCCAGTTCTTAGTACTCCTATATAGATACTTGTTGACAGAAAGCTAAGTATTAGCTATGTACTGGCAATCTGGGGAGAGGAGGAGGAACATAACCTCTGAACCTTCATTCAACTGCCCTCAAGTTGCCCTCAAATCCATTCTTTAGGGAAAGAGATGGTGGTCTTCTAATTATGATTTAAGCAGGACCCTATTCTGGGAGAGTTAAGAACAGCTCATCGCAAAGATAATGGGTAATCCCTATGAGGACAAAAAAAGCACACACCTTAACAACTTTGATCCCCAGATAACATGCTTACAAAATCAACGTAAGTCCTTTGCTAATGTTATTTTATTAGAAAAATTAAATATGAACTTACTCTAATATAGTCAGCTGAATCTGGCTCAAACTGAGCAATGCACATGTTAAGGATATCCTCGTGACGGTCTTGCTGAAACACAGTCTAAAACAACAGTTCAAGTTCAGAATAGATTCTGTATCACACCATTCCATCTAAAATTAAAATGGCAAAAAAAATATTTCCAGACAACAAACACAGCAAGCATCCCCTTAGTCATATGACAAAAAGCAGAAAGTGCAGTAACTGCCTTGATGACATGAATAAAATTTTTCCTTAATTTTTTTTTGTGGAACACCAGTTCACATTTTCATATTTCAGTTCCATCGATGCACAACAATGTGGATTTCCAGTATGACAATATTTACAACTACCCTTGATGTATCTTGTTGCGACCTGGAATTCCATTTTAAGTATTTTAAGCAAGTTACACTGATTAGTTCAAGCATCAATAATTCAAGCACCTTGAAACATACAAACCAACTGACTTATTCAGAGCTACTACTCTGTTCAAACAGCACAGCATCACTATCACAGCACAATCAAATACATAAAAATGATTCAGTTTTCAAAACCAGGATGACCTTACCACAAGGTGTTCATCCTTGAATACCGCTGGGGGAATAACTCTGCGCCCTTCTTTTGGGAAGAATATCTGTATCATTCGGTCTCTTTCTTCCCAGGTTGCTTTGCGTAATACACCATTTGGTTCCCTAACTACAATGAAACGTTCCTTGAAGAAAGATAAAAAGGAACGTTATTTCTCCCAAAGTGTCCTCAGCATAATCAGAACCATTTTAAGTGAGATTCTTGTTGGACAAAGTGCTTTAATACCAAGATGACACCAGTAATAACAGCATCTTTTTGATTGTTAGCATGTGTTAAATTTATCATTTTTCCCCTCTGTACCTTATACATCTATACCTTTACTGTATGACAGCAACTGTGTATGCATATACACTAAAAGCTACAGCTCTGCAAAGTTTAACAGACAACATAACTAATAGTCAGAAAAAGGAGTTAGTTTTGTTTCTGGCCTGATTTTACATATTTAATAACTTGTACTAAATTGATAATGCAAGTGCTTTTGTACTTTTTCAACTTCATTTCAGAAATAGAGGCCAGAATCACGTAAGGGCAACTTCAAAACAAAAATAATGCACCAAATAAAACAGTATACTCAGATCCATCCACAACTATATTTGATTTAGGACTGCAAACAAGTAAGAGTCTGTTGGGATGAAGTTTTCAATACATTAAGGCAGAGGAATTAACAGCAGGTTTCTTGAGAGAGCTCTCAGATGGAATAATAGATAGGACACTTGGCAATTCATTTCCAAGAATTTATAGGCTGACTTCCTAGAATCATAACTATTTGTTGAGTACCTATCCAGACTTTTCTTACTTATGAGAAGGTAGGTGTTTCATTATACAAACCAAATAAAAGGAAATCTAATTGTCCTTATCGCCATACTCCACAGTTCTACTTTACAACTGTTTCTTCACAGCTTTCACATGAATTCATTTACCTTTTCTCTTGTTTTCCACCAGATCCTGTCAATCTGGAAGTAGCCCTGTCTTTTGGTCTATGTGCTTACACCTTAAGTAATTCAAGTCCACAGAAAGCTTCTAAGAAGTTTGGATACACTCATCACTCCCAGCAAATCGTAAGTAGCTGCTTTTCACCCCCCTCCAAAAACAACCAAACAAACAGAACACCTGTTTGTGAGTACTGGAATGTAATTTGTCATTGGTTAGAAGTACACATTTTGGAATATGTGTCTTTGTATTGCATTGTATGAAAGACCAAGTTTACAACTCCTCGTCCTTTTTGCAGACCATTATAGATGTTTTAATAAAACCTAAAGCTAATTCTGAAATTAAGAAAAAGCTCTTAAAATAAGTTAATGGATTTTTACTTACACGATGTGGAATCGAATAAGTTAAATCTGTAAATATATATTTTGTAGTTTCAACTCCTTCGAGGATTTTGTCTTCTGCTAACACATCATCAATTGGCTCTCGTTCATCCAAAACAGGGGGCATTGTCAGCTTTTCTTTAGCTTCCTTGATAGCTTTTTTTGTGGCCTATAAAACAAAAAAGTAGTTTAACTAATTTTACAGTTTAAAAAAGAAAATCACTATATTGGAAAGGTAACACACAATTTTGGGTCAAATGTTTTCATTCAGAGAGAAATTTAAAGTTTTTTTTTTTTTTTGTTTTGTTTTGTTTTCCTGCTGTTATGGAAAAAGCAAGACACAGATTCAATCCCTGTGTAGAGGGATCACCTCAAACCGATGTGCCATTACCATCACTTAGGCACGCTGCTGGAAGAAGTTCTAAAATTCAAATGCACGTATACCACTGCAGACACCAAGTCATTTTTTCAAGTCACATTTCAGGCATTTTCCACGGTAAATTTCCACCAAAGTATAAACAACGGTGAAGTGTTTATACAGTAGCTGTGGTTACTGTAAACCTGACTTGAGTGAGGCCCCAGGAGCAAAGGGCAGCTGGGTGTTCCCATGACTGCAATTTAAACCTCACATAAATGCACTTAGGTGATGTAAGAAGTGATGATAAAGAGATACTGTCACTCAAATACATATATATATATATATATATATATGTATATATACGTATATATATATGTATATATATGTGTGTATGTATATATCTGGTGCCATTGCCCAAGGAAAACAGGGTCAATGGCGCCTTCCCCACCTCCTGCAGCTGCTTTTCCGTCAGCAGCTTGTACTTGGGCGGCTTCAGCTCCTGCTTCACCGGCCTGAACACCTTCTGCAAGTCCAGCCCCGTCATTCTGTAGAGCAAGTCCTGCACCGCCTCGTCCGTGAAGGAAGGCTTGCCGTCCTTTTTCTCTGCCGGAGGATTGTACACACGCCATTAGCCGGGTGCAGGGGGCAGCGCCGCGGGGACAACGGGGGGGGGGGGTGGCGAAGGGACCCTCCGCGCCGCCTCCCACAGCCCCGTTCCCTCCTCCTCGGCAGCCCCCAGAGGCGGAGCGGGGCTCCCCTCACGTACCGCCCGCGGTCCCCGCATCCTGGCCGAGCGCCCGCTGAGGCTGCGGCCGCCGCCAGCCCCACAGCGCCCGCGCCGCGCCCCACAGCCGCCCGCGCCGCGCCGCCCGGCCCCACGCGCCCAGCGCCGCCATCTTGTGCCCGCCCCTCGCCCCGCCTCTGGGCGCTCCCCGTCACCGCCGGGGCACGCCGGGAAATGGAGTCCGCCCGCTGTGCCCGGGTGGCAAAAAGACGCTGTCCCCACCTCCCCCCTTCCCCATTTACCGCCTCAGTGACAAAAAGGTGCGGTCCCCACCTGGCCCAGCTGCCCGGGGAGAAAGCAAAAGGCGCTCCCGGTGCGCTCGTGTCGTGAGCACGCCGCTGAGGCGGAGGCGGAGGCGGGAGCCCGCTCCTGGCAGGAGGCTGCGCTCCGGTCCCGTCAGCAGCGGTCTGCCCCGACCCGCCTCAGCGCCAGGGCGGCCTGCGGGTGGCTGACACAAAATAACCCCCCCGAGGCTCTCTCTGCGGATTTGGCACTTTCGGGGTGCCGGGAAGGACAGGCTGGTGGCAGATTTTCCCTCAGACCCGTAGTAGCCCCGGGGACGCCGCGGGCAACCCGTTACTGTCCGCCAGCACTCGCTGAGGTGGCGCTGTCCGGGCTTCGCTTTGCCGTTCTGGTAAAGAAGGGAAAATAAATAACCATATTCAAGCATCAGACCAAAATAAAGCTTTGTATCCAATAGATACAGCAGATAAGATCTAATGGCTGTGAAGAAGGGGCCACACGATTGAAACCAGCATATTATTTCATTAACGCAATGGCTGACATGCTGTAACGGAGCATGTTGCAATAGGTGTTACTTGGAGTTTATTTTTGCTGGCTGATCTCTATCTTCTGTTGTGTATTTCAGTCTTATGGACAGCAGTTAGGGGCGTGTGAAACAGAAAGAAAACCTACCACTAGAAGGCAAGCGTCTCTTGAGAGGCCCTGAATGCTTCAGATTTTAAAATGTTCAAAGCCACACGTTGATGCCAAGTGTCTGGTGACTCCCTGTCAAAATAGGAAGTATTTCATCTCCAGGAGGGAAGATATGGAAACACGAGTAATATGCTTAAATTCTGGAGATTTCCATTTGTTTTAAAGCTTAGTAGGTTGCCCATTGCTGTGTCAAATCAACATCTAAATTCTATTTCATTTGAAAATGGAAATTGAAATCCTGGAGACTGAAGTCTTTGGGGAAAAAGCAGACTTTAAAGCATATGTTGATTTTAGTCAGAATGAGGTTAAACGTCAGCTGAAATATTTATTTGTTTATAATAATAGATCTTCACTGTATTGGGAAGTATTCTTATTTTACTTAGCCTTATTCAATACACAAACACATGTGCTGAGTTGAATTTTGTACTCAAGTTTTATCTTTCAATATCCTGGCCTTTGCATTGTCAGAAAGGCTGCAGGAGGGCATATTCTTCTCATATTTGTATTGGTATAATTACGTTGAAATCATTGAGAGTGCAAACGAACCCCTAACATTATTTTAATGTAATTTTGTGCTTAATTTATTTAAATAATGCCAAGAAAATTAAAAATAATTTTGAGGTAATGGAGAAGATGTTGTTTTTCAGTTCTTGCTTGGAAGATCTCTGGAGTGAGAGCTATACCCTATAAGGGAATTGGGAAGTTATTTGGCGACTTGCCTAAAAGCCACTTCAGACCTGTTCATGAATTTGGATGGCAAGCCAACGTCCATTTTAATTCACAGAAGTGCTTAGAAAAACAAGAGAATTTATTAGGCTATATCCAAGAGAGGTTAAATTCACATTCATTCTGTACTGGAGTAGTAACAGCTGCTGTGAGGATTAGCCTTTTGGCTGCGGGGATGAAAGGAAATATTAACTAACTGTACTGTAGATAGAAGTATAGCAGGTTTATATAATTTCTCAAATAATATAAATTTATGTTAGATAGACTGGTTATATTTTATTTACAGTTTATTGCTTTACTGAAGTAACAACTTTAATATTTTTATATTGGTATACTTAAAAATACAACACCAGATTGAAGAATAAGTGTTGTAAAAATGTATAATGATATAAAGATACAATGATATCTCTTAGCTTTAGTTACTATTTCGAATACATCCCAGGACAGTTGCTGTCAGAAAATTACAACCATCTGATGACGGGTGGATGTCCCCTGTGAAACACATTGGTGGTCTGAGTCTGGATTCTATTGGAAAAGTGTCAATACAAAATCACCTCCACAGTTGGCATTAATTTCCTTTTTGTTGGTAGTTTCAGGAGAGCAAAAGGATCAGATGGCAAATGAGAGTGAACCAGTTTGGTTAAGATCTCAGGGAAAAAGAAGGCAATGGGGAGCCTAGGAGCTTGCATCATTGCTTTGCCTATTTAATAAATAAAATAAGGGACTGTTTTCTAGCTTTTCCGAATAATAAATATAGCAAAATTGTGGTAGGACATTGATAGGAAGAAAGAATTTTCTTGGAAAAAAATACAACGAAAAATACAAAATGCAAGGTTTGGTAACTGTGCACCCAGTTGCAGTAAGAAGAGACAGCCTGAGCCCAGTCAGCCTGTCTGCATGTCCACAGTTGATGACATGACCTTTTTAAAATTAATGGTTGGCTCTCTTGTTCCTAATAAGAAAGAATCTGGCAATCCTTTGGAACATTTTTCTGAGTGACACAATGGACAGGGCTGGAAGCTGGTTTCACTAAATCTGCGTGGATTAAACTGAAGAGAAAATATTTTTTTAATAGAGAAAGCAGGGGGTGCTGAAGCAAGAGAAATGACACAAACCTTATTATACTGTTAGGTAAATCATTAAAGGAATAACATTACACATGGTTGGTTTTGGTTTTCTATCCCTAGGTGGAGTGGCACTTTTTTTTATTTATTTTATTTTTATTTTTTTTTCCTATAAGTGGTTGGGGTTGTTGTGTGTAATATTTCAAAATGTTGTTTGCAGTTGTCTATTTTCAGGCATACTACCTGTAAGCGTCTTATTTGCCAGTGTCTTTTCTTTAAGGTACCAAGTATTATTTTCTCTGGAATTGTCTTTCAAGCTCTGTAGCCATGGATTTGCGTTGCCATCCAGAGCCCTTGGTAGCTGCCCCTGCAACTTCCACCCAAATCCAATGCTATTATTTTGGTGGTGACAATGAAGGTGATGATGCACGAGCCTTTGCTAATACATCAAAGTGGCCATTTTTCATCTTAAAGACCATACAGATATCATACAGATATGTGAAACCATTTTATTTTCAAATTTCATTTTGATACTTGGCAGCAGGGACAGAAGACGGTGGCTGTAGAACTCAGTCCTGGGCCACAGGGCCAAATCTACCTCCAAGGGCAGGGCTGTGGTAGTTCTGCTGGGCAGAGCACAGCTTTACAAGGAACAACTGAGATGCCCGCAGAAGCTGAGCTCACCTGAAGCCATTATCATCCTACATGAACAGCTGACTTCTGGCTTCTTAGTGAGAGGCAGTGGGGGAAACTTTATGACTGCAAAAGTCTACCAAGATTTTTTCTTCGGTACTGTTAATTTAAAAAATTATGATAGTGTATATATGTGGAAGAGCAAGTATCCCGTGCTTTATTTGTCATTTATATTTTAAATTTCACAGAATCACAGAATCACAGAATCACAGAATTTCTAGGTTGGAAGAGACCTCAAGATCATCGAGTCCAACCTCTGACCTAACGCTAGCAGTCCCCACTAAACCATATCCCTAAGCTCTACATCTAAACGTCTTTTAAAGACTTCCAGGGATGGTGACTCCACCACTTCCCTGGGCAGCCTGTTCCAATTTGAAGGAAAAAAATACAAAACTAAAAAGTAGCTTTGGTTATACATCGTCTTTATTTTTAAATTCGTTTAGTTTCAGGCAAATATATTTATACTACTCCTTATGCACTATATTTTTCTGGGCCACAAGGGGGCGAGATTGAGTTTTTAAACATCAAAAATGACAGTGCCCGAGTAATTATAGTGGATAATGTAAACGAACTGTTTTCAGTAATGACCCAGATTTGCCTGTCTCACATAAAGCTGCCATAATCTCACTTTAATAATGATAAATTAGATATACACAAATTCCGCCTCCAGTAATTGAGATTACATACATTATTTATAGTAGGGATATAAATCCCACTTCAGTTTATATTGTTTTCTTTGCTACACTATAAGGGCTTGAGCCAAAGCCCATTAAAACCATTGGAAGTCCTTCCCTGACTTCAGTGAGCTCAGAATTAAGTCCATATTTTTCAATAAATCTTATTCTTTCTTTTTGCTCTTGTAATACTTATCTTTAAAAATAAATATTGTCAGGGGGAGGGGGAAATAGTAAATATTCAGTACTATTCAAAGTAAGAATTTGAGTAATTGTTGTTATCTACCTTCTTAATCAATATTTAACCTCTTTCTCATTCCATTTCTATTTAAAGTTCTGTTCATTTGAATCCAAGCAGGGCATCATGAACTAAAGCTGGTGTCCAGCACAAATTGTTATGTATTCTCCTGGTTATAAGCTGTTCTAGTACCTCTTCAACAATAACTGCAGTGTGTTTTTTTCTTCCATCCTCTCCTAGTAACAGCAAAGTTTATTAGCAGACACAACCACTTCATTCTTCAATTCTTTCAGAAGTAGGTGAATACCTTTTTCTGCCGATGACATGTTACTGTTAAATAGATTGATTTTTCCCAAGACTGATTTGTTCTCTGTCTTTTTTTATTTTAATCCAGTTAAAAGAACAGCTTTCTCAAAACAGGCCTTCTTACTGCTTACTGATGCCAAAAAAAATACTCTTGACTCCATGCCATTCCCTTTTTGTGTTCTTTTTACCTCTGACACTCCATCTGTCTCTGGAGTTCTTTCACAAGTTGCCTTCTTCTGGTGTATGCAATTATTGTTCTTTAAATCTCTTTATTGGTCTTCATATTGGCCGTAATCTTCCTGTTTTCATCTTATATTGCTTTGAGTTCATCTGGATTTTTTTTAGGATTTGTTTTGTCACCTTGTTTTCTCCTTCCTATTTCCCAAAATTAATCGTTCATGGAAATGAGCATCCGTACTTCACTATTTATTAATATTCAACTTTCAATTTATTTTCTTCTTGTTGTTTCCAGGAGCAAAATATGCCTTTGGTTCACTATTATATGTTTAAATAGCCTCCATGATGGGAGCAGCTTCTTTTAACCACAGCAGATTAACGGGCTATTACACTATTTAACATAAAACACCCTGTCTTTTAAAGGTGTTGTTGGAGAGTTCTTTTGCTGTTTTGTTTTTTTTTTTTCTTTCTTTTTTTTTTTTTTTCTTTTCCTCCTTTCCTTTGGATTCAGAATTTAATACAAATTAACTTTGCTTAGGCAAAACCACCGTGCAGTCTGTGAAGTTAAGAAAGTCATTATAGAGACAGGATCCTGAGGGTCTGACAGAAAAGCTAAAACAGCTGTGCTCTCCAGTACAAACAACACATAAATCTACAGTATCTTCTCTTCATGATCAAATAAATGAAAGAAAAGGCTCAGAAAGTAAATGATATTTTTATCTCAGAATAAAAAAAAGAAAAAATAAAAAAAAATAAATCTTCAGCAAATCTAAAAGAACCTAGCATCAGTTTAAATCTCAGCTATTTCTCCATTAGCCAGTTAAAATCTATCATTTTCTCATTTTTTTAAGCAAAAGTATTTCGACTTGGCAGCCAAACAACTCCATCCACCTGTTTGATATGAAGGTTGTCTTTAGGCACAGGATTAAATGGTTATTTAGCTGCTTAGTGAAGAATGTATCTCACAAGACCAGTTTCCAGTTATGTTTATTATTGATCCTTTCTTTCTAACCAAGCAAATAAATAAACTCCTAAAAAATAAAAATAGGCATAATATTATTACAGTCCAATAGTTATTGGACTGTTTTCACCATTTATTTCCAAGTGAACCTCTTGACATTTATTAAGTTGCCCACTAACATTAAAGGGAAGACTTAACATCCATTTTTGGACAAACACTCAGAGTAGGGTACCAGATGTCACTAGCTGATTTCTAGAGCAGCACGGAGAAAAAGGATTCAGTGGGTGCTATAGCTGCTTAATCTGGGGAAAAATATCTTTTCTTTACAGACTGTTTTAAAACTGTTTGGTAAATAAATTACTTTTTTTTTTTTTTTTTTTTTTTTTGGGGGGGGGGGGAGGGAGTGGGGTCAGAAAGTATTTATGTGGGCAGAAACTTGTACACTTTTTTTGGCTAATCTGTTCATTTACTGATTAGTTACCATGGCTCCTTCTCCCATGTATTCATAATCCTTGTATGCTTATCCATGCCGTTCTACGGTACATGATATGATCATTAACATATGTCCATGTTTGTACATTTGGAGTGGAATAGATAGCTTAGATCTTCATGAAGGTGTATATTACATATCTAAATAATCTGGACAGATCTGGTAGTGTCGTTATAAAATGTTTCAAGGAAGAAAAAAAAAAAAAAAAAAAAGGAAAAAACAAAAACAAACCAAAAACAAACAAACAAAAACCAGCATGCTAGGAGAAATATTAGTGGCAGAAACATACGAAACACCAACCTAACTGCCCCACGCACTGTATGCAGCAAGCCCCTGTTTGTCAAAGGGATGAGTGTACAAAACAAAGTACGGAATTTTTTTCCTCACTGGGGAAGGGACAAAGAACAACCTTAAAGCAAGCACTGAGATCAAAAACTAAGAGTACTGAAAGTGCTCAAATATTTGTGTCTGATTAGGTTTGTGCTTTTTTTCCCCAGCAGCACAACAAAAGGGGAATGTCCTGGGCTTCCCTTCTATTTAGCCAATTCTGGGCTGCCTGATTCTGATTCTATTCTTTGCAACCACCCCAGCACAACTCATAGCTTTTTCATAAACTCTTTTAGCTTATTACACAAGTAGAAACAATGAATAATTTTCTTTCAGGTTATTGAGCTGAATGAAGTCACAGAGGGGTCTAATGAATGCCAGAGCCTCTGAGGAGAAAAGAATAGAAGCGGGATCTTCTCATTTCATTAGCAGCAAGCCTCCAGATTGTGTCACAGTGTTTCAGGTAACTATAGCCTCAAGATACAGTTTTACAACTGGCAAAAACTGATCTGAGACCATTCTACACCTTCTGTTCAAGCCCTCACTTGGGTTGTTTTCCTTGCTGGAAACATTTTATTCTTCATGACAGCCACTAAAGCAGACTTGACGTTTTTTTCTGCTGAATTTTGAATAAAAGTACAGTAGTTCGGACCACATACAAACTTAGGATCCGACTCTGAAAGGTAGCTTATATGCTGCATTATAAAGCAAAACAGAATCTGTTCCAATTGTGTCTCTGCAACAGTATGAATCTTTCCTAAACCTTAGAAGGTATTAGTGAGATGCAGCCAGTCCACATGGTATTTTATAACAGAATGCTGCAGCACTGAGATCACTTTGTTTTCCTGTCTGTTCCAATGCAGCAGAATTACTTCCAACCCCAGTACCATTTCATTTGTAAGTAAGCAGTGGAATTCTTGATCAATGCTTACAAATCAAGCAGGATATTGCTTGGATGGTTTTGTTTAGATCCAGAACCAAAAAGGACAATATGAGTGCTGAGGCTACAGAAAATTAGTTCTGATCCTGTGAGTAACAGAGCAGTATGGGATCAGTATAATATAGTTTTGGAAATTCTGTCCAAAATTAACTTTGCAGTTACTTTGCATTTTTGAATGCTAAGGGTGGAATATTTGCCATTAGAGGAAGGCATCTTTTTAATTAATTATTCACTTCTCCCTCTCATCTCATGTCTCTTTTTATGATCTAATTTCTAAATGCTGGTACAACAATGTGTGGTTCTGTGAAATCTGATGCATGCTTTAAATATGATTATATCTCCCAATTATGACAGAAAAAATGATGCTTACTTTACAGTCAAACATTCTTTTGCTTTCTCCTAATAATTTCCCCATTGATACCCAGAAAAAAAGAAAAAAAAAAAAAGAAAAAAAAAAAAGATTAGTATCTTCATTGTGAAATATTAGATGTTATTGTTTTATCATGTAGTACCTTATTTCTGAAAATAAAAACTAAACAGAGTTTATTATTGTGAAATAATTTGGAATATTCTGTCGAAGTCCTCAACATGTTATTCCCTGTGTGGCCACGGAACACTAGATGGCACTGTGCGGCCTTGCGTCAAACACAGCAATGACAGTAGCAAAAGTCTCTCTCATGAAAGAATCTCCATCTTTCAAAAATATTTGTAATATTTTGTCCTTTTATTATGAAAACAATTAAAAAGTGCAAATTCTCGATTTTTGCACTCTGAAACCATTGCATGCCTTCTTTTTCCTGCACTATGGGGAACATTTCTTAATGTTAGATTGGTGAGTACATTTGCTCATTTTTTTAATCTACTGTAAAGTTCTCCAATTGATTACTTAAATCAAAAGGAGGAATTTTCAGTCCATGATATCATCAGCAGGCTCCTTACTATAGAACAGGAAAGAAGAAAGGGTAGTTAGCATGCTGCCCTTCTCTATCTCCTCTAATAACCTTTAACTCGTCTCATGGCATTGATGAGATTGCACTTTTTTCCTTTTAAGTAACAGCAGAAGGTGTTAGGTAACAACAACAACCTTATATCTTTATTTTTAGTTGAAGAAATATCTTGTAGACAACCAGGGTAACAGTTGTTACTTTTTCAGTATTAAATTGGTTTTGGGTTACTCCAAAATAAATAGTTTTAAAAAAGCTTATCTTACAAAAGTAACATATTACTCAGAGCCTGATCCTGCTAGGGTCTGTAAGAAAAAAATATTGAGTGTGTTGTGGCGATGTAGTTAAGTTGCCCGTAGTGTGTTATTTTCTGTATCATATCCTACTTCTCCCACTGCTTTGGGTCTCTCTCTTCCACAGTCTGCATGGGTCATTTCTTAACGAGATAAAAGCAATTCCTAGCTAGGAGCTGTGTACTGTTATTAACTGCCACAGATATCTTGGTGACTCTAAATCAGTCACTTTCCCATTTTGTGTTTCTTAATTCCTTTTGCTTTAAAATACAGATTGATTGGATGGATAGGAAAAAATAAGCATTATGTTTACTCTTACTGTCATTTTAGTTAGGACTAACAAAATACATAAACATAAAAATTATTCAAGTGTTTCATGAGTCGCTGCCATGTTAGGCAGACTTTTGACAAAGCATTATTATAATTTCTAGCAAAATCTTTTATTAACCTCACAGTGCCCTTTTAATTTTTCTCCAAACAGCCCTATTTTTTTAAATGCTTCCTCTCTATCTGGCATCATTCTGTCCTATACCTGTAAAATTAATTATCTCACCTTACAGGGATGGAGGCAGAAATAACCTTTAGATAAATGAGATGATGACAGAACTTTAATGTGCCTCTGTATGATTTGGCACACAGGTTATTATTGCTCTACAGACAAGAGGGAGATTTTTAATGGTGAGGATTCTTCAGTAGTATTATAGGTGGAAATTATGTCTAAAACAGCAGAGAATGTTCAATTCGCTCTCTCCACTGGTGTTTTATTGGTAGGGCAAGAAGGTTGTGTATCTGCTTGGGCCCTTGGGGTAAGGGAACTTAGGGCCTGTTCCATATCCTCTTTCAGTGAATCTGATTGAAGAACTGCCTGTGGCTTGTAGTTTCTGTTGGATCATAGAGTTGGATGAATGCATCGCTAATTCTTTCTCTTGCTATCAGCAATGCTGCTTTCCATACTGAAAAGGAGAGGTGTAACAGACCAGGCTTCTTTTTTCCAGTTCCTGCCTATTGCCTTTTCCATCCCACTAGAGCATCCAATGCTGTCTTATGACAAACACCAACAGCCTTTCCATTTTGGAAACATGTCTAACTGAGGAGGGAAGAGTAAGATATTCTGCATGGGAAGAATAAGGTGTTTCAGAATTATATTAATGACCCTTCTCCACTCACAGTTTCTTTTTCACTATTCACTTCTCCATGTTCCCCACTGGTTCTTTATTTTGACATTTTTGATTTCTCATGGGCACGCCTTTTTCCACCCAATGTCTCTTTCTCTCTCTCCCTCCTCCCCCCCCCCCCCCCCCTTTTTTTTTTTCCTAGTAGAATGGCATACCCTTGGGGCATTTAGTTTTGTTGTTCAGTTGGGTCAACACCTGTCTCCATGGAGAATAATTTCTTTGAGTATTTTAAGCACTGTGTGTAAGTGTGAACTGTTACCTCTGGAGGCTATAATCCTTCATTTACAAATAAGGAACAAAAAACAAGGAAAGCCTTTGCTCAGTGGAAATGGGATATGGGACTTTTTACACTTTGAAGGCTTATCAACTGTAAAATTTAAACTGAACATTTTGGAAAGCAGCGCTAAGACAAATATTACCAATCAATCATGAAAGAGTTTGAACTCATTGTTTGCCTTTCAATAATTTAAAATAAAATTAAAGTCCAATTGAGCCAGAGAGCTGCCTCCATCCTCTTACAAAGCAACCGATCTCTTAAAGTAAGAAAATATAGATTTTAAGATGATGCTAACCCCAAATGATGTCTCTATACTTTAGAAGCCAAGGACCCCTGTTTCTTCCCTCTGAGAGGGGAGAGCAGCATGCATATCCCTTGCTGGGTCAGAAGCTGATACCTGCTCTGACCAACCAGGTCACTCATAAGCACCACTGCTTTCTGCAGCTGGCTAGGCCAGGGGCAGAACTCCAGCCCATCCACTCTGCTGGAATGACACTGACAGGAACCCCTAGAACCTGGCTAGGCAGGATTAGGGTTTGGACTGAGACAACCAGGGACTCAGATATTGCTTGGGAACAGCAGATGTATTTTCAGATTACGTCAATGACCAGAATGTATCCTTTCCTTCAGAACTAATTGTTTCTCATTGACAGCAACAGGAAAGAGGATCCTAAACTAAAAGTGCTGTGTCTGAGGAGGTGTCCATATCTCAGAAGTCTCAGCTGTTGGGGAAAAAACCTTCAAAACACCCTTTCCAAATCAGATTGTTTTGGAATAAGTACCAAGATTAAATGCTTTCCAGTCTTCTACCTATATTTTCAATGATAAAATGGCCAAGCAATATCCAAAGCCCTTCACAGAAACAGGACATCCTGAGCTGTGGCAGATGGACTTCCTTTACAAAATTTTAACAAAAGTTTTCAACAATAGCTCTATGTATATGTGTAGGGATTGAGTGAAATATATTATTATATTTCATACTGTGAAATGCTACACATTCTTTTTGAAGTAACTTATACTATGGGATGTGCATATTTTGCTGGAAAAAAAAAAAGTATTTTGTAAACTAAATAATAATAATAATAATGTTATATGCTCTGTTATGGCATAAGTTAGGATTAGGTAGGGGGAAAAATTCAGGTTGTGGGTGGCCACAGTTGAAGGTCTTACAGTAAGTTTTTAGTAATATATCCTTGGAGTATAACATTAAAATAAATGAAGAATTAACCAAACCAATGTATTAGTGAATGTAAACAAATCTTGACAGTAAATAAGTATTCTGAGAAAGCCAAAAGGTAATAATTAGAAAGGAATACTTAAGCCTTCTCTCTTCCTAGAAGAAACAGATAAGATTATTTTTTTTTAAGTTTCATAATTACATAGCAAAAATAGTTAGTGCAAGAAGCTAGTGATAGAAGACAAACTTCTTTTGAAGCTTATGATATACGGTTATTTAATGTGGCTGAAGGCCTGTTTCATGATAATAAATATAAAGAAAAAGGTAAAAATATTTTTAAAGTTTTATCTAGTTAAAATATTTGGGAAAAGTCATATTTAATAAAGCAAGATAGTGACTACACTGCAATTTAGACACCAATAGTGGGAAAGCATATTATCCAAATATTGATCAAGTCAAATAAATTGGTTTGGATTGTCTTTAGCTCACCACTTTTCCCACAACAACAATGCGTTGTGAAATGCAAGGGGGAAAGGCAACTCATTAATGCAGCTTTTCAACAGTTTTTATTTGCGTCTTATATCTGGGTTTCAGCTCAGGCATCATTTGCCTGCTGTGCCTTCTCTTTGCCATAGAAGGTCAGAAAGCCCCGTGGCTGAGAAAAGTGAGCTTTCCTGGGCCATTTAGTCAGCTTTTGTAGCAAAAGTAGGGCTGCTGAAACAACCATCACATCTGAGCATCTGGACTTGTGTCACTAGAGAATCAAAGCGGTGCTTAGCCTACTTGTTATGATATATTCTAGTACCTTTCCTCAGCTCTCTGTCTCTCTCTTTTTTTTTTTTTTTTTTTTTTTTTTTTTTAATCAGAGAAATGGTGCAACTCAGTGAATAAATGTAAATGACAGCAATATGTTAAGGGCAATGCATACCACCTTTTATATACAAGGTAAAGGCTAATAAGAAAGAGGACTTTTAGTAATTGCCACGGAAGCTTAAAAGCATTCAGGGATTGAAAAAAAAAAAAAAAAAAAAAAGAGAGAAGAAATATTTCTTTTATTCCATACTTCACACAGTTCCAGGTAATCTGACCATGTCATGTTTCACATGGAGTAGTCACAGTTCAAACTGAGTACCTTCAGCAGCAACCTTTAGGGTCAGCACTTTTGTTTGAGTGTGGCTTTTGGTTACTGACCTGGCTCTGAGACAACGTGATTGGCAGCCGCATCCCTGTGCACAATATTTTGCTGTAACTCAATTTTGATTGTAAGGAATTTCATCATGGTTCATCTCTGGATAAAGTTTTTCGGAACGGGTAAAGGTGAATACTAAAGAAAAGAAAAATGTTGTTAAGATCAGGTCAAACAGGAAAGATGTTTAAGCATTGTTCATCCACCCACGCATATGCTTAATATATGCCAGTTCTTATTGGAACAAAGTCAAACTGACAGTACCCTACTCAGGTCTGGCTTCGTTTTAGTGCTTAGAGTAATAAAGCACCAATAAGCAAATCATATCAATGAGATCAGCATGTTTATCACGTTCATTTTGCATTACTGTTAACACATACGAGGTTGACATGATCAGAATCTCTTGATCCTTTTAGGGTAAGTGTAATCATTTTATTTTGCCTAGTAGTATTTCAGAATGCCTTACAAACATATATAAAGTCTCCTCTGTTTATTATGTAGACTCCCAGGAATTTTTCTTTTGCACATAACCTTGTCAGAGAATCCTATGTTCAACTGCAGTTAAGAGAAGAGAATCCAAAAAGGCAAAGTGTAAATACCATAACTGGAATTTGGCCAGAATCTACCCCCGTATACCCAAACCTCATTTCTTTATATTAAGGTCAGTCTGCAACCATACCCACCCCAAATCAATATGAAAGACAAAGACTGTGAGTTGAACACATCAGATAAGAAACAGGCACTGCTAAATAGTTGTCCTGAGGATTCCAGGAATCAGATTTGCACATAGAGCAATAGTATGTTTGGTTGTTTTTGTTGTTGTTTTTTTCACATTCATGATCATTGATTTTAGTTTATTTCTGAGGTGTCAGTTTTCTAGGATGGACAGCAGATGGACAATATTCTGATGTCAATTTTCTGATACAACTCCGTGGAAGTCAACAGAGTTTGGTTTTTCAAGGGATGTTGTGAGATAATAAACTATTCTTATGATATTTTAACATAATGATATTGTTGTCAAAATCCACTAACAGCATGGAAAAATATTTATTAAAAACTTCTCGCATTTTTTACTTATATAGTAAACAATCTGGCTTTCTAATCCCTTGTGAATGAGTTTAGGTTTGTGTCCATGCTTTGAATACCCCAGTCATAACCACAGTGGCACCTTCATCCTCTCTGTTTTTTCATTTTTGTGCCATATTCACAGAAATCTGTGTCAGAAGTAGAGGCCCACTGTGCTGTATGTTTTACAAAAATATATTTGAAAAAGATGTGTCCTAAATTTGACTACTAGTATAATTAAGACAGATTCTTCTATTGTTCCTTTTCTTCACAATGTATAGAAGCCTTCCCAAGACGCCTTAGAGAGAATGATTTAAGCTAACAAAGGACGGCACTGGAAAGAATGTTTGATTTAGAATTTTTGTGTTGTTATTGAAACTATAGTAAAGACTTTGTTGTTGTTGTTGTTCTCTTAAATGAAGATGTGAAAAGTCTTTCTCATTTTATATGTGCAAACTGGAAGACAGTGAAATGTGGGCAGGAAATGTTCTCTCTTGAGGAGAGACGCTGTGGTACACCACATCAACCTGAATCCCTAAGCCCAGCAGGTATAAAATTGGACAAATTCCACCTATTGTAGGCCAATAAGACCAACCACAGGTAGGATAAAATTGCGTGTCATAGACAATGAAGTAAAGTAAAATGGAGAAGTAACAGTGCTAGTTCTAGAATACACAAATATATGTGAATAATATTTGTGTAAAGATAGATGGATTTGAATTCTTGAAAACAGAAAATAAAAACATAAAACGCATAACATACAGAAGAAATATTTCATAATCTTTTACTTATGAGATTTTTTTTTTAGAGATTTGACTGACTTGCATCCCACATTCTGCAAAACAAAACAAAACAAAACAAAAACCAACTATCTGGGAATATTCATAAAGATGAGTATACAGCACCAGAGGAAAAAAAAATAATTGGAAAAATAAATGGCAGTCAGACATTTTAGTGGAAGAGACTATTACATGATCCAGTGGGCCCTTCCAGCTCAGGATATTCTATGATTCTATGATTCTATGATCAATGCTGTGTCCATCAGCAATAGAACTTATGCTGGAAACATCAGAAAGTTGTTGGTTTTATGCCTCGGGTCTGAAATCTGTTTACTGTTGACCTTTTTAGAGTTACTATGCATTAAAAGAGAAAAATTATGTCCAGAACATTTTTGTTAGTGTGTCCTTGGAGCCCATATGAAATCTGTTAAGGAGTCTGTAGATACCACACAGTCCAGAGACAATATACCAGAGAGCCCAGCAGTTATCCCTGTTCTCCAATCCCTGTACTTGTCATTTGGGCCAGAGAAAGGAAGAAAAAAACATTGTCAGTTATTATGCTGTGTTATAATGCTGTATCTTTTGGGGGACAGTGGAATGTTTAATGTCATCTGATAGATAATTGGACCTGAGTCATTACTGGAAATGTCCCAGTAGTTATACATAGAAGCTAGTTAAGAGGGCTGAATGCTGAGTCCAAAGCAGACGGTGGGCCTTTGGTATGGCATGGTGTTGGAATCTGCATGGTGACTGGCACCTGGAGACTGGCTGAGCTCTGGGAGGATCAGTTTGCACATGTGGCTAAGGAAGAAGGCAGGATGAGTGTGAGCAACAGATCCACCCCCTGCAATGCAGTGAAGGAATTTGTAGGGATGTGTTTTGCTTCCACATCAGAAGGAGAGGACTTATAGTGGACAAAAGGAGTGTATGGCCCTGTATCCTGAACTTCCTGTTATGTTTTAAAGCTTTGATTTTGAGGTTTGCATTTACATCTCTACTCAAATCTTATTTCAGTCCTGAGCCTGAAGCTCAGGACACAAGCTGTTATCTTGCTTCCTCGTGCTTTTTTTTTTTTTCTCTCTCTCTTTTTTTTTTTTTCTTTTTCTTTTTTTTTTTTTTTTTTTTTTTTCCTGGAGTTTGCTGCTTATGGGCTGGAAGAGAACTAGTATTCTGTGTCTGTTTTCTCAAAATTGCCCACCAGGTCCAGTTGGGAACAATGCCGGGAGAAGAATAGCAGCTGAATATCTCTGAGAAACCACGTGCTTCACTTACTGTGCTTAAATGTGGCTTCAGGTCTCCTAGAAATTTAATTATGGCTTATAAAGACAGTTTGTTAACAAATGTTGTGATACAGAGATACATGGATACAGTCGTATGTTGTCACATGCGTTTCACTTTTTAAGATAGTTTAGGAGATTGGGACGTAGTATTATGTTATGACACTACAGTCTGATTCCTGTCTTCTCTTTCTCTTAAAATGAAAGTTTGAGCAAGTCTATCTTCAGTTTAAGATTTGGAACACATGCTAAAATAAATCATTTTCTTCTCTTCTTGAAAAGTTTGGAAAAACCTTCTTCACATAAATCAAATCAAAAATAATGTTTTTCTAGACTGCATTTTCTGTTGCCCAAGATATCTGTTTTAGTTGTTTATTGTCTACTAATAACCAAAAGTTGTATATGCATTAAGTGCTCTCTTAGCATCTGAGCATCTGCTAGCATCACTGAAACAAATAAAAATAGTTACTTTCATTTAATATCATTGGTTGGCACATGGAAAATTGTATTGAGTAAAGCTTTGTTAAGGACGTTTCAGTGAAGCTGAGGACATCACTGAGCCATCTTGCTGAAATTGTATTTCCCTCATAGGTTGAAAGTAAATAGCTCAGAGCATAATAGATAAAACCAAGTGACCTAAAACACAGGCTGGTTTTTTGTTGTGGCTTGGTTATTTTAATGTTACACCAGTCCTGAGAGCATGGGTGGGACCCTTTCTGCAGCCAAAAGAACCCCAAAGGATATGAGCTCACGACAGCAACATGTAGTACTTATTCCATTTTGCTCAAATCTGAGACATTAAGCTGCCCAGGCCTGCTGAAATGACTCTACGACATTTACTTTGTGTAACCAAAAACTGTGCTAATTTTGTAAAGCATGGGGAGATATCTTATAGAAGAATGAGTATCTCAGATTCACACCCCTGGAAGCTAGATTTTGTAAGGAGAATGTGCTGTGTGTGAACACTGCAAAGGAGGTGTGTTTTAAGAAATGGCAAGTCCTATATTTTCCCCTTTGTTTTTCCCCTTGAAAGGAAGCAGGAATAAGGAGTGTTGAGTTCCACTTAAAATAAATTGCTTCTTCCCGATTACCTGTATAGCACCCGTATAACTACTGACTGGCACAGTTCGTTGCCCTTCCCCTTAGGTCCTGGGAAGGGGTATGTTGTCTGCCTTAATATTTGTGCTTTTATTGCCTAGCCTTCTGCTTTTGATCATATTGTTTCACCTGTATTAGAGCCTGACTTCGCTGTTGTCAATGTACACAAGTTGCACTGGTAACATCTCACCTTTTGTGTTGATTAGCTCACACTACAGAGCTATTGTCAAGATATAGGTACAAGCTGCTCTTAAGGGAAAGAAAGCCTCAGATGGCTGAAGTTAACCTCGGAGGACTTTTTCAAAGCCACACAGGAAATCTGTGACAGATCCCAGAATAAATCCCAGATTTCCTGTCTCCTCCATTTGTGCTATAACTACAAGGCCAATAATTTCTTAGCTGAAGAAAGTGTTGACTAATATTATCTTTCTTTTTCTGGTATTATCTTGCTTCAGTTTACTACATGCGTTGCTGCCATGTGTTATGCTGTGGCAGCTCAGATCTACAACTGTTTCTTTACTGTATTTTGCAGAGTACGCATCGTATTGTACAGTGAACAGTGCCAATGCTGAATGCCAATACTGTTCAGCATTGAGAAAATAAAAGCTCAATAAAAGCAGGCATTATATGTTAACCAAAGGCTATTTACAGATAGAGATAATTTATTGTATGATTCCCTCTTCAAAATTACCTGCTTTTGCTTCTTCAAATCAAAATTGCTTTCAGAGAAGCAGTTTTGGTATGGATCTGCAGAAAGCTGCGTGTGCTAAAAAATACAATAGACCTTTATAGTGTTAAATTATTTGAATAAAGTAATTTTCATATTTCAATTTACATATGCAACATGATGGATTTTCCATCAAGTGGCATTCTTAAGAACCAGTACTCTTTAGTGAATTACAAGTTAATAGATACAACTTTTTCAAAGGAAAGTAATTCTTTGTGAATCTGTGACTGCATAAGATTCTATTAAGATTTTATGAACTTTTACTATGGCTTGATAAATGGAAATTAGAGGAATTTGGCGAGCATATTAGGTATCTTAGAAGTGCATGTATTCATATGTACTGCTGAATGTCTACTCTTTATTTAAGTACTTTGCCGCTAGGTTAAACTTTAATAGTTTTCATTCTGTGCTGCTCAATTTGCCCTCATATGGTTCTTCTTTAGATAACATTACTTGTACAAATTCCAACTGAAGCAGAATAAGTAATCTTCAGCCAGTCTTGACAGCATTTCTAATGCAGTGCAGCTATGGAATTTCATTCTATCTTCTTGTTTTCTAAATTATATCTAAATAACTGAGCAGAAACAGGAACAAATGGGTTTTGCTAAACACCCTTTTCTTTATTTAAAGTATGAAATTTAGAGCACTTGTTAAATGTCTATTCATTTAGAATGTGAAACCTTTGTAGACTTCAGTAGGAAATTCTGCAAGCAATGAGATTGCTTTACAGATGTTTAAAAGTGAAAAATAACTCCAGAATATTTCTAGGTGTAAGCATTATCTCTTTCTTTCTAAAAATAAAATAAAAAAATAAAAATTCCATGTCAGACATTGTCACATGCAGAGTCTGTCATCTACCTTTAGATGAAGAAGAAGATTTAAAATTTTCATTTTGCCCAGTGATGTCAGTTTTCTTAACAGATTTGATGAGAGTAAGACCAGGTTCTAGAGACTTCATCTTACCAAGTTTCTTAGGTATGCAGAGCACTTGTAGCATATATGTAGTCCAATTGAAGTGATAATATGGTATACAATATAAAAGTTACACATCTGTCCAGGTCACAATCAACAGATACTTAACACAAAACAGTCTGTAAAAACAGTCTGGGGGAAAAACATTGAGTTTAAACTAAATAGAAACATGGAACAGCTGTAGCTTCTAAGCCAATTTATTGTTGATACCTTTCTTGCCTTTTATTAGGATTTCAGGTCTGTTGCAATGTGAAGTAATAGTGACATAGTATTAGTGTTAAAACTCAGAATGCATAGGTGAGAACAGCATCACCCAGCTGCTGGATTCAAGTGATCAGTGGGATATTGAAGGCTTGACAACTCTCAGTAGAGTTGAGCTAACATCAGCAAAATTGGGCACTAAGGAAAGGTTTCAGTGGCATGTGTAAACAAATCAAAAGTGACTCGAGATGGTAGTTAGAACATGATTTTCAAAGAGGACAGAGACTATCTGAGAATAAGCTGCAGTTTGGCAATTCATTCCTGTAGCTATCTTTGAATATCCTACTCAAGAAGTTTAGTCTAAGTCATTCATCAAACACACTTAAGAGTAAAAACACTGTGAGTCTATTAGGCAGAAAACCTGAACTTAGAAGTTTTTATATGCTTCTGTAAAAATCTGTGGGCAAGGGTGTTTGTTTGTTTGTTTGTTTCACACTATACTATATTATACTATATATACTATACTATACTATATATACTATAGTACATAGTATATATACTATATACTATACTATACTATAAATAGAGAAGCAGAAGAGTACAAAGTTAGCTAGGCCTTTGCAGAACACACAACCTATGTCATGGTGATCAGGGGTCCAGAAGTATAGCTGTACTTGCACAACATACAGAGTTGTCAAGCTGTGCAAACTGGAGCTGGCTTTGTACAGAGCCAGTCTCAGCACTCTTTCTGGAACAGTCAGCCCTGTGAAGAGCCAAAATGCTCTACGTGCTTTGCAGGAATCCTAGGGGACCATGAGTTTGTTATGCCCACCTCTGCCAGACTTACGTTGGCTTCTGGTGCCAGCGAAAGCTGAGCAGCTGTCAGGGACTGATCTGAGAGCATTCAGCACGGAAGATTCAGCAGTGCTAAACCAGTGCATATAATAAGCAGTGCAAAGTCTGATGCAAATGTCTGCAGCTATTCTAAGCATAAGCTAGCTATTGCTGTTCCAGGGACAGCCAAGGAGAGCTGCCGGGGTATCTGTGCACTATTCCCAGTATTACGAGTGCCAGAAAGCTTGCCCATGAAGCAGACATGAGGCCACAGGGGGCTGGTGCTCTGCCACATCCACTGGTTCCTTCCACCAGGAGCACTGTGCACTGTTGTGCAGAGAGACTCTTTCCTCTGCCAGAACCATTTCAAACCCAGAGGCACCTCCAACTTATCATTATGTCTGTTGGATCTAAACTGGATCCAAACAGCTGTTTCTGCAGCAGGCAGTCAGGTAACCATTTTACCCATGTTTTTTTCCATGGCTTTTACTGTCATAGCTTCCCATTGCAGTATATAATGGAGAATCAGCTGTATTGCAGCTGTTTTAATGTAAGACTGGTTATTCTTTGGGGTTGGAAGAGGACTTGTTTCACCTACGGTGGCAACAAATGACTGATCCTGAATTTACTGCCTTGCAAAATAAAACATAAGATATTAAATCAAGGAATGACAACACTCAATTGAGCCCTTTACAGAGGCAGAAGGCTAATGAAGAGTTGGAGGACAGTGGTGTGCATTTCTTGCTCCATGAAGAGCTCTGATGAACATGAAAATGAAGTGGCACAGATCCTGATATTGAACTCTGGCTTAAATCAGAATCAAGTTGAAGGCTTCTAAAATGTGAGATTATCAAATTATTAGGCTGTAGCAAAGCATTAAGAGAGTTATCACACAAAATATAAAACTTTAGCCTGAATATGCTTTTGCAAAAGGATACAGTATTTCTAAATTAATTTTTAATTGTATGAGATAGAAATCTGTAGACATCCTACCTGCTGTTTCCTGACTGGTGCTTTATATTGATCTCAGTATTTGCTATTCATGATGTATGAAGAGTTCACAGCAGGCTCCAAATAAGGTGTGTGTGAACTGGCACCCTGTCTTTGAAACATTTTTCTATATCTGCTTCATTTCTGAGCTGGGGATCCTAGACTACATGAGCTACAGCAATCTAAATCCTAATGGGCATGGACATAATCATGTTATTCTTTCAGTCATTCCTATTAGGGTATATATGAAGTCCATCCTGAGTAAGTGCACAGTGCACAAATGCTGAGTAAATGGTTCTGCGTGTTGAAGTGCTTGCAGCCTGTATCTTCACATTGGTTGTAGTTGGGAAAGAGCTGCCACTTCTCACACTGCAACAGTACATTACCCCCCAAAGTCATGCCAACTTCTGATAAGACCCTGTAATCTAATAATGAATAACAGGAAATAACCTGCTCATGGCTGCTCATGGGTAATCTGAAGTGGATAAATAATTTTCAGGGATGCAATGATTTTCACTGACATGTATCCGAATCACTCTGTGTCCATTTGACCCTCTAATCTCCTTTCTATCTTTGTAGTTTAAAAAGACAAATATAGCTCTGTAGCTGCAGAATTGTTCTTAAAATTGTACTTTATAAATCAAGAGTAATATCTATAGTGATCTGATTAGCATTTAACATTATTTTGATTACTATTAAAACAAGTTAAAGATCATATAAAACAGCCTTCATTAGAATTTTACATCTTTTACATTAAGTATTCCACATTTAATCTAGTTGTTTACAATGGTTCTGTCTGGTTAATGAAAATGCATTCAACAGTGGTGCTACCGTAAACCATTAGGTCTTTTCCTTCTGTTGTTTTTAGTAAGTCTGATTTCTTTGTGAAGAGCAGCTGTTATGTACTTGGACTATCTGAGTTCAAAGACATACATGTAATAAAAAAAACCTCATAGATCTGTAGTCAAGAAAGCCGTTTACTTCTGTGAGACATTTTTACTGATTACAGAATTGGATATATCCCTGATGACAGCTGGGGACATCTGGAGAGTTACACAGCCACATTTTCTTTCTTCATGACAGGAGTTAGTTTTTATCCTTTTAATTTCTTCCCAAATTGATATAACAGAGATGCAAATAATTTTTTTACATTTCAATTTAATTTCCTAAATGAAATTTGACTAAGATGCTTTTCAGGAATAAGGATAGAAATAAAAACATCCTGTAGCCATACACACTTTGCAAAAGGAAACTCAAATATTATTTATTTTGGATAGGTGTATGGAGGTATACACATAAAGCATTAAAAATACATATAAAATTAGTAACAAATCGGACAGCAAGGTTTAACACAGGAAAAGGCGCTTGCTTTTACATGTGCAGTAAGGGATGTACAGCTTAAATAAGTAGTGTAATAGTCACTTCCAAAATTACTGCACCATGTAGCTAGCATACACAGTCACAAGCATTGTCCTTCTAGTGCATTCAGTCATTTAGATGCCTATTTCACAGATTAATTTATCCTCTTGTTTTTTATACTCTGCAAACACCTCCCTGATTTGCAGAGACAGTTCTGCTGGGTGTGATGGAGCTGGCTTGATACTACGTTTCTGCAATAAAAATAAATTAGTTCATAAGCTGTAGCAGGTGATCTCCTGAGGAGCTGTAAAACCAGACTTGTATCTGCTTACAAATAGAGCAGAGGGCTGGAGAATCACCTCTAAAAAGACCATTCCACTTTTACAAGACATACCTTTCCTATGTGAAGGTATAGTATAGTATAGTATAGTATAGTATAGTATAGTATAGTATAGTATAGTATAGTATAGTATAGTATAGTATAGTTATCCTAGGTAAAGTTTCTGTCTTTTGCAGGTGGGTGCAATCACTGAGCTGATGAATGTATTTGGCAGCAAGGAGGGAGGCAGGATTTGAGGCAGTGCAGCTGCAGTGTTTTATCAAAAAGCCCGATAGTCTACCTATTGGTCAAGTTTACTAGTTTGTGGACTTGTTCCTGTGTCAGCAGCCCTTACAGTTAAGGATTCTTCAAGTCCTTAACAGCATAAACTGTATGGAATCACGCTAATTCCTTGTCCCCCACCACCTCCCCCCCAAAAAAAAATACATTCAGTTCTGTGATCTCTGTAAAGCAATCACCTGAAGCTGGCAGGTAGGATCTCTTTTCCTTGAATGAATATATCTTAATTAAACGCTAATATGTAGCCAAGTCCTTTAATTGCTGATCATTTTTCTTTATGTTGCCTAATAGCAATGTGTAAAGCTAAGATTTTAGTCCTAGCATTTATCATTAAGCCATATGTTTGATGCTTTAATGTAGGCTGATAATCATTAATGTAGGATTTGTTGAAAAGGAAAATAAATCACTGTCTTTCTAGAGAATTTTTATTGTGCTACTTTGTGAAAGGAGTTAACTAAATTATTTTCCCAGAAGGTAAGGAAAGATAAATGTAAAATCCTCTTTCAGAAGTAATGCAAGAGTTACTTTTTAGTAAGTAAATGAAGAACTGCTCAGTTTACCAGCTGTATCCCAAAATACTTCAGATAGACAACAGATGACTGTTTTGTTTGCAGAAATTTTGGCCTAACCTCTTGATAGAGAGATATAGAAGCAGGAACCCTTACATTTATCTGAAATAGGTAAGAAGTACTCTGTTATTCTTCCTCTTTGTGGCTTCAAACAAACAAACAAACAAAAATATTCTACTGTTGCTTAACTAGATGCTTTGGAATCACAAAAGGAATTTTTAGTTTCATTCCACTGTATGTTTTATTTTGGCAAGGATTGTTACTTCTAGCTGACTGAGCCCTTCTTATAAAAGTCTTCCTGGAATGTTCTTGATGTAGAATTGGAGTTCAGCATTTGTGCTCGCTTAGAAATCAGTGTTCACAGGGAGCACACCCAGCCATAACAGCAGCATAAGTAATTTCCAAAAGACTATCCCTTAATGGGAAGGATCAGCCCTCAATTTCTTTTTGTGTCCCTTCATGCTGTCACTAGTATCTCAGTATGAGTGGGAAATCAGATGAGAAGCAAGGTAACAAAGCTACTGAAAAACTTTTTTGGAAAATATTCTTCCCCCTGAATCCACCATTCTTGTTTACTAAAGGAGAAACTACTTTATACAGCATCCCCTTTCTCTAAACTTATTAAAATGATAATGGAAAGAGCAGGGCATATCTGCTGAGTCAACTGCTGCTTTATTATAAAACCAGCTGGGGGGGGGGGGGGGGAAGTAAAAATACCATAATGTAGAGAGTTCATTGCAGAGTCAGTTCAATAAAACTTGCGCTTCCCAGTTCTGGCAAAGCTTTTGGACATTTCAAAGGGCTTGATAAAAAGCAATAGCCTTGTCTCCCACACATTAAAGCTTCGTCAACGACATTATATGAGAAGAAGAAAAACCTGGCAGAACAGTAAAGCAAAGGGTAAGGTGTTCCTTAGATGGGTCAAGGTGCTCTAAGTTCCTCTTGCTTCACTGAAATAACAGCATTTTTTCTGGCAGCAGAACATCTGTAACCTCCGTCTGTGTCGAAGAAGCACATCTGTTCACAGTTATGGGTCAGTACCCATACAGGAAGCATAGTTGTACTGCACTCAGAGATGCTGGATCATAGCTCACAAAAAGCGTTTTTAAACTCTTTAATTAGTGAAGGGACAGAAGGATAAAGTGAACACGAATCAGATCCACGAGCCTAAAAACCCAGACAAATGCTTTCAACCTGATGAACATCTAGATGGATGAGGCAACAATAGTAAGGTTTTCTTTCAATCTTATATCTTTTAAAATTATATACTTCAAAGCTCTGATTCTGGAAAAAAAAAATACCAAGGAATAAAAATTGTGTCAATAAAGCAGCCAAGCACATGATAAGCATGGTAGGCTATCAGATCATATGGAGTTCATAGCAAGACATGTTTGCTGGAGTCATTTCTAACCTGTCAGCCCACAGCTGTCAAGTTTTCCCCTCTCTTGTCTGTTAGTTTCTTGTGAATATGTTAACTTCAGAAGTAATAATGAAGCATACAGCACACAGTTTGCAATAACATCAAAATCAGTTTACTGTTCCTACAGTAGGCCTCATAAAGATCACATTTATTTCTTTTGGTTCTCTTAGCTCTTTAAAAGTATTTTAAGACAATTAACTTGTATAGTCAATCCTAAATATGCAATCTTATGTAAATACAGTTGTCTAATTGTAGTATTTGCCTAGAATAAAGTTATTCTCAGTCTGCTTAAATTGAACAGTGCAAATATTTCAGAAGAATAGCAGCATCAAAAATTTTTGTCCTGTGGCAGGGAAGACACAGGAAAAGACAATTTTAAAAGCTAAAATTTAAAATAACTTTGTATTTCATAACAATTATTGACTTGGTTCAAAAGAAGTTACAGACTTTGCTTGAAACTTATGAATATTAATCTAAAGTAGACAGAGCTGATGTTTTCCCTTGGAATAGTTCTGCTTCTTAATAACTGGAGGTGATCTTTTCCTCTTTAAACCCATTTAATTTAGATTTATTGCCGTGAGAAAAAATATCAGCTGTTAACATCAAATTATGACTATAAAATGTCCCACTACCCAGATGTTGGAAGTACTGTGTTAATCTCTCATTAGAAAGTAAATTTTATGTCCATTTTTCCCTCTTTTCTCTAACCATAAGAATTTCAGCATTTAGAAGCAATTTGATAGTGTCTTTTTTGTGTACTCTAAATTCCATTGTGAAACCCTTGAAGAAAGGTCACTGCTGTAGAAAAAGTTTCTAACACATCAAACCTTGCAGTTGCTGGAGCAAATTGATCTAGTGATTGATCCTTCATTCTTAGTTGATAACGGTAACTCATGCAATGTCATGGTAAGTATTTTTTATTAAATATTAATTTGTGTGGACAGAAAGCACTGTATAACATTAAGGGCTAATTTATACAATATTACTAGGATGTGAAAATGTCTGACATTTACATTAACCCATGTGGGAGTTTTACGTACTCATTCCTGGGTTAACTTTCTTCTTTTCTAATTGTGGTTAACAAAATCTCTTTGCCACCCAACAATCTAGGGGCAATAATGTTCCTGAAGATTAAATTATAGCTGAATTTCTATTGAAGAGTTAGGTAATACACATAACTCTTGAGAGTCAGGTAATACACTATGCTGCAATGAGAACTTTGTTTCTTTCTATGGTGTAGCAATTTTGTCTGAAATGTCTGTACACTGTCCAATTGCCTACTAGACATCAGAGTGTCACTACATGGCATTAGACAAATGCCTGCTCTGACATAACAGAATTTTGGGATTCCCTAACCCATTTAGGTAGTCAAAGAAAAATTACATATTTGAGGCAGTTTACTCAGTCATCAGGACATAACTTTATGCTGATCTTGTGGTTGTGGTTTATTAATGACAGGTTAGTAAATATAAACATCAGTCTCTCTATCTAAATATTAACCCTACACATTCAAAGACAAGCCAATACTCTGTCTTCTACTTTTTTTTTTTTTTTTTTTTTTTAAATGTGTAATTATATACTATTTGTGATGCTTTCCTCTCCATCTAGTTCTACAGAAACTTGAGCTCTGTATTTATGCAGTTAGGAATGGAGAACTTGTTCACTTTTGTGAACTGCAGAACTCAGTCCTTATAAGATGCTTGAGTATCAGTATTTTGTCCTGGGTAAAATTCTGGATATATTCAAAGATACATTGCAATGAGACACAGTATAAAAGCAGAAAGAAAGAAAAAAAAAAAAAAGAAAGAAAGAAAGAAACAAAGAAACAAAGAAAAAAAAACATTATAGATAGTATTTATTTGTAAAAGTAGAGAACAGTTTATTTACAAGCATTTGAAAAATAATTTTAAGGTTTCAACTGATGATAAAACTCTAAACACAAAACAGCAGAATGAGAGGGAAGAGTCTTCAGCATGTGTTCTGTTGTGTTGCATGCATTCTGCTTCAGAAAAATCTTCAGAATTTTGTCAGTGAAAACTGGCTTCAAACATCACTTTCCAAAGATCTTAGTGCACAAGCCTGCAGATCCTATATATGGGTTGCTAGCTTCCCCTGAAATGCATGCTCCTGCATCTCTACTATTTGATACAACACACCATTTTTTGAATCTCAGGCATGTGGTGCAGGCATGTTTCTGCAGGCTTAGTTGTACATGCATTGCTGAAGTCACAAGGTTTTCAGCTGTTAATGCTAACCTAGGCTTAGGCATTGGGAAAAAGTAGGTTGAATCAGTCCACCTTTCCCCAGCTCTCTTCAAACAAAGGTACAGAAAGATGTTTTGAAAGTGGACACAATCACATTTCTCTACTTCCCAGTGTTGCTTTGAAGGTAACTACATTAAGACTGCGTAGAGAACCAGAGAAATAAAGGCTATACAAAGAAAAATGTTATATACTTACATGCTGGGCATGGTCTAGAGAACAATTGCCATGACAGGTAAGTTTGGTTTTCAGACAAGTTGCAGAAGCACAAGCATAACAAATGTTTTATTGTATTTGTTTCTTATGACAAAGGTAAGGTTGCATTACCGTAGTAATTGCAAAGTTACAGAAGAGTTCTATTTTTTTTGTGTCCTCTTCAAGTTGAGGGGTAGATGAGACTAGCAGTGATCCCAATAGAAGTAAAGCCTACTGCCTATTAACAAGCTAATTTCAGAACTAGCAAATGTAAAATTCCTGTGGTAAGTTAGACAAGGTTGATCATAACATATTTGAAGGATGTGAATCAGTGTAAAGGAGGCTTTCTACTATGCAGACTCAAGGCTTGTTGTAATAGCATATAGCTCAAATTTCTTCTTACTGTAATTAATTTCACCTTTGAATGACTAAGTACATTGTCTGACAGAAGATATCAAAAGCTATCAAAGTATATTATGAGTTGCAGTGGGTGCAACAAATGAGTAGTACAGTGTTTCATTTGTTGGTTCCAAAAATATTCAGAGCAGGTAAGTCTTCACACTTGCTTTCTTATTTATTTGATCTATCATACCAGTTACTGACAGACATTTAGCAAAGTCTTATTAACAACGTTTACCTAATCACCATATAGCACAATGGTGTGGATACTATTATAGGAGTATTAGGCAAAGACATTCAGAAAATATGATCATAAAGTTTCACATGGTGAAATATATGCCCGTATGGCTTGTATGTGGTTGATGCTTCTTGATCAAATACATTAAGGAAGCTGTGAAGACTACTGCAGCTGACATGGCAGTGCACAGAAAAGAAATCTGGCAGAAGTGTTGAGAACAGTTAAAAACACTGTAGGATAGTGTTTGTGTTGATGTTTAAGGCTGGAGGGAAGCATATGATTGTCCTACTGAATGTTAGGAGTTTTCCCAGAGAAATTTCACTGTTTTTCTTGATAAGTGGACAGCTGACCAGTTGCTTTTCTCTCTAGCAAATTATTGTGTTGATTGATAGCTCCGTTAATTTCAGAAGTAGCCTTCTCACTGCAGACACAGCTGTGAATTCTAATCAACTAAAGCAATTAACTGCTATCTCTGTGGTTGCAGAGGAGCCAACTGCAGAACCGAATGTACTGAAAATGGTCAGTTGCAGATAACTAGGAAGAGTGAATTCATGCCTAACTTTTACTCCCTGCAACATTCCATCAGGTTCCCCAAAGTTCCAATATTTAGTAACTGATTTGTCTCTGTTTTATTAGATCACACTTTCTATTTTCACTATGTTTAGTTGTACTTATCTTAGCAACAGGTAAACGGGATTAAGAAGGAAAACATCATGTTTTGATTAAGCAAAATCAAAGGCTTTAACATTCACAGACTGCATACAGTCTAAGTATTCCATCCTGTGTCCTTGTGGTGTTCGAAGGAGAGTCTGCAACAGGCTTCATTGAGAATAAACTTGGTACTAGAAAAAGGTAGAGTAGTTAGTAACAAAGAGAGAAAGGAGCAGAGAAACACATGTTTTAATGCTTTTGTTTTCAGTGAGGAGGGGAACGGTGTCAGACTGCAAGTGGTCACTATATAGCCCCTGGCATTTTTTATGTATTTTTTTAAAGCATAAGGGTGTTAAACCCAGTGTCCATCTTGGTTAAATATAACTTACTAAACTTAAATTCCTTTGTAGTTTCAGCTGGTTACAATTTTTTATTTATTTATTTATTTATTAATTCCCCATCCTAGGCCTTTAAACTGTAGCAATACAGTTTTTCTTTTTCAATGAAAGGTAAAAAGAAGTGGTCAGCTTCAGGATTCTTTATGATTTATTTTACTAGGAATTTTGATTGTCAGAGATCTTAATAGGCCTTCACCTCTTGAGAATGATTTTAGACATCTGGTAATTCCCTGGCTTTTGAAAGGTTTTTAATATGTGTTATGAAGCCCAATGTAGATATATCAAGTCATACTATAGTAAAAATATTTCAGCATTAAGCGTTAATTATTTGGTGTTCTGGTACAGAAGTAAAAGTTCTTCACAAGTAGTAGCTGCTGATACAGAAACTCACATGAATAGGTAATTATCTGCAGAGCAAGAACAAGGGAGAGACAAAATAGAAAAACTGCAGCATAAAAATAATACCACTGGGTAGACCATTTACCCTGGCTTATGATACTTTACTGCACAGGATTTTTCACATCAATACTAAGTGGTTATTGATGTATTTATTTTTAATAATCAAGGATAATTTTAGGAAGTTTTCAGGTATTTTGGGGGGAGAAAATTTAAGAATATATGCAAATATATTCACTGACATGCTTATAGATAAAGATGTTCAGTGTTTTACTATAATTGTTTCCCAAATACATGTTAGATTATTTTGCCTTTTTCAGAGTAATGCAGAGTTAAGTTTAATAGGGGTATTTCTACATGCTAAATGAACACTATCACTTGGATATGTGGAGCTAAAGTTGCCTTTGGAATAGAATTGAGAAGAAATGGTTGTGATCTAAACACTACTTTTGTATAAAATAAAACGTACACTTCAGTGATTAGACTATACCTCCTAATATAAATCTAGTTTAGGATTGCTTTAATGCAAACAAAGAATTGAAGAACTTCCACAGCTAGATTCCACTTTGTACAAAATGTAATCTTTCAAGGTTTTAACCTGCATGGAGCTAACCACTTTGATCCAACCAGGGACTGGGCTATGCACATTTTTCATTAACGTCAGGGGGTTCATGCACATCCTTAGCTTCAAGAATTCAAATGAGTAATTTTCTTGATCATGTATAGCTATTCCCTTTCAAAATATCTTAAATCTCAGCTTGTGCATGATACATGACAGTGAACATGATGATTCCATGTAGTTCACAGTTCCTTCCTGTCAGGGTCCTGAGGGCATTGGTAGGTATTAATGTCCCTGACCACCTCCCCTGGGGCCTCCAATTACCACATGCGCACCCCTCACCCATGGGACGAGGTGCCCCATTCCAATTCAGTTATATGGAGGAAAGCAGGCAGCATGGGAAAAGACAGACAATGAAAGGTTGGTAATTTTAGTCTTCATTTATCTGAAGTTAAAATGAACTGTTGTTGGATCAATACTACATTATTTGTACAGGTTGTTTCTCTGTTTTCAGCTTTTAAAAATCAAGACATCTTTCCAAGGGCTGACTAATATATGCATCTAGCTCTTTAATTTGGTCCTCCTTGGAAAAACTTATGCAGGAAAGACTCAGAATTATACAGCCAAATTTATGCTGGGAAGTTCCACCAATGGCCAGAAATTTCCCTTGGTGCACATCTGACCTAACACTGGAACTGTCCCTTTATAGATGGTTGTATGCCAGTCCTCTAGCAGGTTTACTGCTGATAACCACCACAAAAATGGTCTTTTCATATGATTACTTATAAGTGAAGAAAACACTAATGTTTTTAAGACTCATAGAAACTGGTAATGTTTATGAGAAATTTTGCTGCCTTCTTGCTGTGACTGATGTTTACTTTATTGTTTGTTTAAAAAAAGGCCAACATCTCCTTTTTTTTCTCCCTAAACCTATTATGTATTATTTACTACCAATGGCATAGAAAAACTTTCAAGAGTGTAGAAAATTTCAGGGTAACAGAGATGCCATTATTTATTTATTTATTTATTTATTTCATTTCATCCAACTAAAAGAAGAGTATTTTAACTTCAAAACATTTGGTCAAGATGTACTGCTATACCCCACTAGAATTCTCTGTGTTTGCCAAGAGAAAAAAAATGTAGAAGAGAAAATTTGGAATGAATAAAAAGTCAGATTAGAGTAGATACTATCAGAACTGCTTGCGTTTTTTGTTTTTTTTTTTTCCTTTTTTTTTTTTTTCCTTGACAAGAGCATGAAAAACCCTTTGTAGTGTTTATATTAAACTCTGAGAGGACACTAGCAACTCAGAAAAGTCCTCCTGTTTGTAACATAGGTATGCATTGCTATTGACTCCCAAAGTGAAACAGACAGTGATCACTGTCAAATGTTACTGTGCTGTTATGATTTATGGGAAAATTTTGTGGTACTAAGTATGCATGGAGACAAATCTTGAGTTGTAATCTTGAAAATATGTTCCTTTTCCCTTTAGATACTTCTTTAAAATGATCACCTGTTTGGAACGTAATTATGTCAGTCCTTCACAGATTAGACCGACACTTTATAGTTATCACTAAATTAAATTTTCTAACATCTCTCTGAACTAGAGGACTGTTATCCTAATTCTAGATGGATAAACTGAAGCACAGATAGTTAAATGAGTTGTCTGAAACAACTCCAACAGGAAGAACCTAGGTCTCAATCTTAGTTACAGCCTAATGCCTAAACCACAATATTGTTCTTCATCTTTCGGAGGTACATCCTAGCAATTAATAATAAATATATATCATGAATCCTGGGTTTGGAAAATATGTTTTAATAAAAAGCTCTAAAATTAAAACCAAAATATTCTTATTGCTTAAAATACAAACTATACAAAGCCAGGTTATTTTTATTTTTCACAACAGGCTATAGGTAGATGCCAAGCTTAGCTGAGCTCTTTACTAAAAGCAGAAGCACATTTGGAACTGTGTTTCTGATGTAAAGACAGCATAACACTCAAAAAATGTAATCACTCCTTCTTTCAGGCACATTGTGTAGCCCCTCTTCATTCTTTTAGATTGCTCTTGTCAGAATAAACACAATTTAAGTGGAGCTCAGAACCTACCCCAGACTCTGCTTTGTTTGATTTTTCTCTAAGAGAATTCATTTTGGTGGTGGCCTGGAGCAATTCTCTCCGGGTCTCACATCTGTTCCAAGCCTCACTTATCATGAAGAAATGAGATATGCATGATAATAAATAGGAGGAAACCTACAGAATTTGCAAGTTTAGGTCTGAGCAGACTAAATCCAGTCAGGATAACTAACCCAGATTCATTCTAAATCCTGCAACACTAATTTAGAATTTAGCTGTTCTAACTGAACACATTAATATATAACATACATCACAGCTCTACCCAAATAACCAACATGGAACCAAATCTCTTCATGCTGTGGACAGGATAAATCTTCTTTCTTTGCTTGAACTTATTTTATCTGTTCATTTCTTTAAGCCCAAGCTGAATTTTGTGTCGGAGTTGTCATTACAGGCTGTAACAGATTATTAGGGTGGGTATCTTCATGATGATTCAATAGACAACTACATTCACATGCAGTTACTACTGTTTTCTAGTGCAGCACATTGTAAAAAGTGTTTAACTTTTCACGTTCATTTTTGATCCAGAATTCTGTGACATATTCTGTATTGCTTTATTTTTTTCTGCTCTTTCTGATGTCTTCTGTATTTCCCATATATTTATTCTTTTGAAGAACTCCATGTTTAATAGTGTTTGGTTAGGTATTTGTGTCATACATTACCTTTGTATGTCAAACATAAAACGGTAGTTTCAGTAGACAATATTGGTTTTGCCCTGTATAATTTGTATTCCTAATATAATTAATACCAAAGCCTGAGTTCTAATACCTTTCTTGCAAGCACTGTAACTGAAAGTAGAAATTTTAAAAAATTAAGAATTTGATTGTCTAAGCCTTACTTCCCCTTCAGGTCAATGAAGTTGTTTATACAAGATCATTCATAACCGCCTATTGACAGGAGGCAGTCTGTACACCGACAGTCCTTGCCCCTGTCCTTCTGGTCAGTAAATACTTCTGTTTTATTTTGCTCCGTCTGTATGTTACAGTAAGGGAAAGCATAACATTCTAGTTTTCACCTACCTTCTTAATATTTTTAGCTTAAAACTTGGGGGACATATTTTGGACTTGATTCAAATAGGTAGTTAAGTTTAAAATGTCTTATATGGAGCCCAATAAATTCATTGCTTTGTCCAGCTGAGGCAGCTGGAATCAGAATTTTGGTTGTTCTATTGTTCTCAATACTTTTTCTTCTCTAAAGATAAATCTCTTTGCTTTTCGTTCTTTAGAGAACAAAAAAAAAATCTGATATTCTGATTAGAAAAAAGAGCAATCACAGGGTACATTTTTTGCTCAGATGGTTGCTGTAATTCTTCTGTGCTTGTTATTCATCCAGTTTCTTCACTGAAATTAAGCACTTAGACAAGCTCAGTAAATAATACAATCCTGCTGTGGTGCTAGAAGGCACCTCCAGAGTTACAGAGTCCAGTCATCTTCTATGACAAGTCTTTCAATCTGTCATAAACCAGCCCTGCTTTGCTCTGTCTTGAATGTAATTTGTTTTGTTCCTTTCTCTGTTACTTCTTTAGAAACCTACTTTCATCTGAAACATATTCACAGCTATTTATATGCAGATATTCCAGAACTGAGATTGTCTTGTGATTTAAATAAGTGTTTTATACTGTCAGCTTTCTAAGCTGCTTATGAAGTTCCATAATACCCCTTTTACCTTCTTCTTAGCTTCCTTTTGAAAGTAGGCTTGCCTTCTGTTGATTGTTTCGCCTTCTAGATTTCTTTCAGATGGAAATCATCTTTCTTTCTTACAGATAACTGCAGCTGCTCACTTCATTCTAGATACAGTCTTCCCAAGGACATGCCTGAAAACATTGTCTTACCTTCTCTAGAATAGTCTCCTGATACATTGCAGTAAAATCACCCAGGTGACTGCATTATACTGTAGCCCACTGGAATACTACCGTGTTTTTGTTTGTTTGTTTGTTTTTGTTTTTTATCTTATGCTCTTATTTCCATCATTTTCTATTGCTGATCTCCCAATTCTTAGCAGAAAGTCTCTGCATGATAATCATAACTTTTATTTTTATTTTTAGTGTAGCCACACAACGCTTGTGTAATAACCTATTTCCTGCATCAGTGAAAGTCAGATTTCATTGGCACCTTTTGAGTTAAGGAATTAATGAGACTACTGAAATCAGTTCTGACAGCAATCTTTAAAGGACTTCAGTAGTAACTTTGCTCCACATTAATGCTTCTCTGTTCAAAGATATTAGGTCCCCTTAAAATTATTATGTCCATTATTATGTCCCCTTAGGCTATGTTCTTACCCACCATACAGTTTTCTAGCACTCCCTATTTTCTACAATGGTAACAAATTCCCACGTGCTGCCACTAGGCTTTTCTCAGATTTCTGTTCATAAGTAACCTTTTTCATTTTTCACAGTTCTTTTAAATTCAGTAGCTCTTAATGAATTCAGCTACTTTATGTGCAAAGGTAATGAATTTCTCTTTAGCCTCTTTTTTCTAGACATCTGGATCTGGAGCACTACCTATATTTTCTGTGGTTGAAGACCTGCTAACAGATATGTAAAAACTCTGTAACTTAGCTTCTAATGTTCTGAGTTAGATTCTTTTTTAATAATGAAAGGCTTTTACATGTTCTGAATGAATATTGACATCTGTTTTGACAGTATTGAGTGTTTCATAGTAATTATTTTTGAAAAAGGAAAAAACAGTTTGAAATGCTACTCTAGGCTGAGTTCCAATGAGGATAAATACATGCTACCCCCTACTAATGCCCTTCCAGCATTGCTGCTTGTAATATTCCTTGGCTGTTGTCTTTAAACTATTGCTCACTGCTGCTCAGCAGAAGCCACCCTTCCTTTCAGAGGTGGGTATGCCTCATTGCTGAGTGACAAAGTCTTTGTATATTATGGAAATGAGGTTGTCCTGGGATTTCAAAACTGCTTGCTTTCCATCTATATCCCTTCAATCAAATCACAAATGATCTAGAGCAGGTCTGCTTTCACAGGTGGGTTTTCCTTTTTCTAGAGGTGAGAAGAAACTTGAGTATGCTCTGCCAGCTTTATTGAAGCACTCCAGATATTTCATCCATTAGCTGTGGCCACTTTATGTAAGCTGAAGACCTCTGAGCCTGCTTTTTCCCTGACTGTGCTGTCCAAGAAGCAAGACAAACTGCTAATAGCTAACAGCATCACTGAATGTGATCAGAGAACTGATTTGTTTTGCCTAGTCAAAAAAAATCATGAGCTCTCACATTCTTCATGAGTCTGGCCTACACATGAAATGATCTCTTCTCACCATGCTAAAAATTAACAGATTTTGAAGAGTTGCTATATTAATTCTAACTAAAAATTTATAATAGTTCCTGTAGAATTAATGTTTTCTTTAAAAAAAATAAAAATAAAATAAAAGTAATTTGAATTTTTGATCCATGAAGAGTGCAGGAAAAAAAATGTAGCAAAATGAAGCATCTTTCTTTCCCTAACTATGATTTACCCTCTGTATCAGTAAATGGTCCTCCAGAAGCTACAACATCCTTGGTTCTGTGGCACCCTCCATTTGTTTCATGGTTGAGATGAGAGTCTTGTAGCTATCTCAGAGTGGGAAAGGCTGTTTTGTTTTCCTTAGCCAAATCAGTAGCCTTGTTTTCAGAACACAATGTCACTGATGGGAATAACAGTTCTTTTTGGTGAGAACTGAACTGGTTCACAGTGTAACGATTATGATAAATGTCGCCTCTGTGGTTTGACTGAACCAAAACAACTTGGCAATTCCAAGCAATTAAAATGCAAGCAAAGAAGATTACATGGTTAGAAGGAAAAAAAAAAAAAAAAAAAAAGATGAAAAAGAATAAAAAAATTGAATGTGGATAACTGAGTTGCAGCTGGGGCAGGTCACGTTCACAGCATAAACCCTGGGCCAAAGTCCCATGTGAATCTAGAAGGGAAGGGCTAGCAATTGATAATGTAGAGAAAAAAGGGACACAATCTTCCTCTTCGGAATTTTGGTCCCACTGATGTGGCATGGGCTTGCCTCCTTGTCTCTTCCCGAAAGCTGGATCACTTTGATATCTTTTTACCCTTACTGTTTACAGACGGCAAGAGAGAACAAAACAGACTTGTGAATAGTATAGCAAATGATGTGTCGGAATGTGGAGGATTTGCTGTTTGAGCTAGCAATATTTAATTCCTCTGTAAATAGGCAGTGAGTTTAGACACACACACACACACAAAAAAAAAAAAAAAAAAAAAAAAAAAAAAAAACTTGTCAATACTATACATTTTTACTGTCTTTTAAACCCTTCATTGTACTTGCTGGCCTCCTACAAGTTTGTGAAATCACCTGATGAGGCTCTGCTACATCTGCCACAATAATCAGTATTATAAGGTTCTGCTTCATCTTTCTCCCTCTATTTCCACTAGTTTTTGCTGGGATAAGGTCTCACATAGATTGCACTGTAAAGATGGGAATATTAGTATAAACATTTTTATGTTCCAGTGGCTTCCTTGCAGTTATTTTGCTTTTTATATTGGTGGAGAGCCTGGTCCACAAAGGTGGTAGACACGGAAGGATGCAGGATAATAATCCAAGATTTTCAGGGGCGGAGGAAAAAGAAAAATGGGAAGGAACATGGAAATAGTAGTTTACTGCATTTTAAGCATAGTTGACTGAAGAATCACGTCTGGTGATATTGAGAAGGGAATTTAATATGCTCAGAAATTACCAGGGAAAAAGTCTAACCACGTTAGTGGGCAGATCTCTGGGCTGTGTAATTAAATGAGAATTTAGCAGCAAATGTGCTGTCAACAGAGAGGAGAAGCTAGCATGGACTAGGAGACAAATACAGTTCTTCAAATGAATGCCAAAATACAAAAAATCCTTGGAGAAAAAGACTAAAAATATTACAAAAACATAAAACGTGACAGAGAAAACTGTCAGGGTAATAATGCTCTCCATTAATTAAATGATTGTGTGATGACTGATTCGATAGCTGTGAAGCTAGTGACATAATCTAGTAGTAAAAAAGCCTTTAGCAAGTTCCTGGTATATTTACATTTGCTGTATTTTAATGCATTAGTTTGATGTGTAAACTTAATTCTGCTTTACTTCTATCTAATTTAAGATGTTAACAAGCCCCAACAGAAATTATGCAGAGAATGCAAAATGAGATTTTTGTTAGTTCCAATTGCAATGACTCATATGTAAATAAGCATAAAAGCTTAGAGAAATACATACATATTTTTAACAACAATGGTAAAGTTCTTCAGGATTTGAATATACTTACTCTTTAACCATTCAGTTTATGTAGACTCAGAACCTGCAATTTTCAGCCAGGACTTTACAGGAAGTGTTTTAACAAAAGGTAAAGCCAGCAGAATTTCTGTTTAAGCACAGTGAATTTTATATGAAAGGCATTATAATCTTCATTGCAAAATGCATGGTTTCTCAGTCTTTAGTACTGTTGTTCATCCAAAAAAAAAAAAAAAAGTTATAAAAAAAAAAAGTTATTTTTGCTTCGAATTCATTCAGATGTTCATGTGTTTGAAATCTTGGTGAAACAGACCAAAATTAGCATCAATAGATTATTTTGGTGTTTTGTAAACCACTGTCATTCTTTTTATTTTTAAGTTGCTGTTGTAGCTATTGACTCAATTAAAATTACTTAATATCTGTAAAGAAACACCCAAATTTTTATCCTAAATTCACATGAGAAACTTTTTCTCAAAATTCAAGAATTGTCTGATGATAGAAGGAATTTTCCTACCTACTCTTAGTGTCTGTTTTGAAATCATGAAATGCTGTGTGATGTGTTGCCTTGTTTGGCTATAATAAAACTTTCACAAGAATTCCTTTAATTTCAATGTTATGGGAGATAAGTCACTTAAATGTAAGTCCTTAGTAAGAGTGTAATATCCATGATCTATCTGGTGAAGTGAAATCAAGTATCACTAGTACATCTTCTAATAAGATAACAAAATCAAGATACCAGAAATAGTATTATGAATTGTTCCTTTATATTATCAACTTCAGAACAGAAGCCCTTTTACCTGCATCCAATATATTTTATCCTCTGCAAAAAACATGCAAACTCTTCTAGTCATCAGAATACTGTGAACACAGTGAGCAGTGCCAGACTAATTTGAAAATGGACTAGATTAAGTGATTTGTTCCCTCCCATAAATTGACTGGGTGACAATGATGAACTGTTATCTTGTTAATCCTGGTATTTTATCCTTCTTGTTATATATATCTATGTATGTAACAAGGAAATGGTACCCTAAGAGCAATAATAAGCAGGTAATCATAAGAAGCAAATGTAATTCCTACAAGAGTTCTCAACTGGAAAATGACTAAAAAGATGTACAAACTAAAGATAATTTCCTTTTTTTTTTTTTTCTCTTCAGTGTTTTTTGTTAAATAAAAGATCTCCATGAAAGATACCAGTTAACAACAAAACTAAAAAAAAAAAAAAAAAAATTTGCATTATGTAAAAGAGAGAAAAATTCTAATTTGACTTTCTGGAGTCCTATATCAGCAGCCCTTAGCTTGTATGGGATATCAGCTATTTACACAGTTATAATCTTTATGGGACAGTCCCAATCCCAGTGTAGACTAGAGTTTAGCTTTTGATTTCCTTGAGGTGATTTCAGGGAACCTCTACTGATTTAAATCATCTACAATCTTATTTATCACAGGCTTTATAAAATATTTACCATTGGTAGCATTCAGTGCTACATATTCCAGGAAATACTGGTATAGCCTGGGAATATAGGACTGGGTTCCTGGTGTCTCCAAAACCTTTTTGTGAAACCACTGTGAAGGCTGGAAGTCCTTGGAATGCAATAGCTGGCCAATTTATTTCCATGGTACTGTCCTAATTTTTCAAGTACAAATAGTACTTTTGGTTGCATGACTTGAAATAAATGCAGTTTTCAGCAAATACCAAGGAGCAGCATTGTGCTATAGATACACCAAGAGAAATTGTACTAATCCCACAGCCCATTTGGCAGGCCCATCATATCCGAAAGGTCTGTTGCTTTCTGTATGATTTGAGCCACTGACTTGAGAACTGAAAGAAGTCATTGTAAAGCCCAGAAAAAGGGACCTAATATTAACAGTGTGAGTTTGGGGAGATGTGGTTTTGTTTTTGTTTGTTTTTTGTTTAGTTGTTTTGTTGTCTTGTTTTTGTTTTTTAATCTTAGGGTGTATTAATAAAATATGAAATATGGAAGAAAAAAAAAATCTATAGTTGAGTTATTGAGACCTCCTGGGTAGTTTACTTCTGATCAGATGAAACTTCCATATGAAAATAAACAGATATTTATCTAATATCAGTTATCCACAATTTCTGGTATTTTTCTAGCAGCTTTTTTCCTTTGTGATTACCTATATTATTTTTTTTACAGATACCATTGTTACTGAAAAGATGGAGGAGCATTGACTTTGGCTTGTTTTGGGGGGTTAGCACACGACAGGCACACTGTAGATAGGAATGGGATGTCCCAGGTGTTCTTTTCCCAGTAACTGTTACTGTTGATCCTGAAAGGTAATACCAGGAGAATTCAATATCCAGTGTGCCAACCCATTCTGAAACTCTGCAGGTAGCAATTTTCTGGTGAAATACTGATGTTAATGAAGGGACATTGGCCAGCAGAGACAAGATGGATCAGCAGAATGCACAGAAGGTACAAGACCAACTATTTAGAAAAGATGCCAGCTGTAAATATAACACATTGAAAGTTGCTTTACAGTGTTCAGCCTGTCCACCCCACTTTTCTGTCTGGGACCTATGTTAACATTGTACACTTAAGACATTATATCATTATTCTCGTTTTAGTGCATTTCATGCCTATAGATTTAATATAAACAGAGGTGCTGACAGGAGCTTCAGTTTAAACAGGTTTAAATGTGAATTTGACTTTATGATTTTCATCAGGGAAAAAGACTAAACAGTTTAAGTTGATTAAATTTTCTTAAAGCTGTAGCTAAATATAATGAAAGCCATTTGTGCTTTTTTTTTTTTGTAGGAAAAATGAGTGTCTCGATGTTAGTGACTGACAGCTTCATGCAATGAATTCTTTTCCTGTGAAACAAAGTCAAAACACTTTCCATTTTTCATAAACTTTTGCAAGGAAGTTTCAGTTTTCTGATTTTTAGAGGAAGCAAAGCTTTCCCATTTAAGTGCTAGCTTACTAGAGCAAACTGTGTATGTCAAATTACTAAAAATACATTCTAAATAATCATTCTAAATAATCTTCAAAAATTATGTTTTCCCATACTAGGGACATCACAGTGATCTTTCCTTTCCCTTTTTCATTAAAATTCTCCTCTATTATTGTTATTTATGAAAAGCTCTATGAAGACAAAACCCAGAGCTCTGATTCAGTTGAAGTACCTGTTTAAGCATGGAGCAACTTCCAAGAACACAAAGTCAAATGAAAAAAAAGCTGTTCTAGTTTTGAACTTAGAAATAAGTAAGTCAGGTCCTTGAAGTTAAGTGTTTGCCAGGAGTATTCTTTCATGCAAGAAATGGAAAGTCCTCGGAGCTTTGATTAGAAAGGGAAAAACATTTCTCTGACAAACTGAGATGAATCTTGGTAAACATCTTGTCAAATTTTCAAGTATGTATGGACAAATTTTCCTAAGTGCAGTACTTCAAACACTGCATTGTTCTGCCTATGGCCAATACTCATCCTCATAGGTTTTGTGGGCAGAACAGATTAACAGTGGCTCTTTTATATTTTTAATGGTTGCCTTAATGTTTTGGGAAGTCATCTGAGAAATCATAGGTGCACACTTTTCCTCTCGAGTCTTAAAGCAGTCTAGGATTTTCTGATAGAGAAATACAAAGCAATTTAGTTAAGCACGTAAGGGGCTCTAGGGAAGAGCTAAATGGAAGAAGCTGTTGCAAGCTGTTGTAAAGCTGCCTTTGAACTTCTCCAAGAGTTCTGCAGCACCTCTCTGTGAAAGAGAATGATATTGCGATATAGAGAATTCCTTTCTGTAAAGATAACATGGGCTGATGTTACCTGAAACAAATACTGATTTTTATCCACTTATGCCTTGATGTTTGAGCTCCTTTTGCCTAAAGGCTCCATTTTCAGGGAGTAATACTTACCTACACATCAAAACTGAGAACCATTCAGAAACTGAAATATTGGTTTTATTGCCAACTTGACCAAGAAGCTGAGGTATTGAAGGGAAGTTTGTCCAGAGATTTGACCTGTCTCACGGAACATAGGCTTACATTACTATGAGACCAAAAGAAAAAGAAAAAAAAAAAAAAAAAATTAATTTGATAAAAGCAGAACTTCAGTGCTCATATAAATAAACCTTAGAAAGAAATATTGTTAATACTAAGGCTTTCTGACTAGCAATGTGCAGCTGATAATATCTATCATAGCTATTGCAAGGAAGTGAAATTTGGGAGTATTGAAAGTTTGAGATGGATACTGTAAATTAGGGGCATAGATCTCTGAAAACTAAACCTGAACTTTGTACAGATTTGCCTAAAGGAGCCTTAGAAAGATGTTCTGATGTCAAAATAAGAAATAATGTCAAAATGATGTCAAAATAAGAAAACTAGTGCACAATATGTCAACGACTAAAGTCAAAGAAAATATTTTGGCCAGAAGTATTTTTGCTTGTAGTGTTTGAGTGTAAGTATCTTCAAGTAAAATGTACCTATCCATTACATGTTGCTTTCCTTGACCATGGGTTGTGAATGGATCTAAGAACCTTCAGGTTTGAGTATGCACTGGCGATTAGAGTAGATTTATAGTACTGCAAATTGTCACTGACAGTAAACTGCAAAGAATAATCATTTAAAATTTCATTGCATTATAGTTAAAATGAAGGTTTTTGTGTCTTCAGTGTCTTCAGTGTCACAGACCTGTAAGGTCTGTGAACTGCAACTAAGCAATTCAAACTATATTCAGGGGGATTACTGTACCCAAATGCAGACTTTTTTTGTCAGCTTGTCACTTAAATGGGTGTTTGGGATGCTTTTTGGGATAGAAGCATTTTGAATGTCATTGCTTTCATAGTCATTGCTTGCCGCTGAGTGGAAATAGTACTTTCAGTATTCACAGTTGTACAAAATTTTCTTATTGTTAATAACTTCCTAATTACAGTGAAGGGACACCAGCTCTGAACAGAGGTAATCTGGGGACAAAAAATGAGATATATCTGTTCAGTATATACCTGGGATGGATAAGTGCCGATTGGTCAAATCCAACAGATCCTAGACAGCATCCAACCAACACAGGTCAATTTTCTTAGAAAAGTAAAGCTATGAAAGCTTCAGCTTTATTTTGATTCTGAAAGTGATTAATCCTCTTCCTGTTCTAGCAAGTTATAGAAATACGCTTACTCAAAAAAATCAATCCTTTCTGATATGTTTTAGGAATTATTTAGTAATCCTGGCTCCGGTGTGATATTCCATGGGACAGGAACTCAGAGACAAATGCTGTGTGTCAGTGCAAGGTTGTTTTTTGAAATTGCCTTGAAAAAATCAGATTAGACATCATAGACTGTATCAGTTTTCAGTGCACATTGTCAAACTCACACGTTTTTGTTGCAAGCTTATTTGGCATCTTCTGTGCTGTTGTTTTTAGAAGTCATGCAATTCACTGATGGTAACTTTGAAGAAAAAAAACTTTCCATACTCAGTTTAAATTATAGACCTAGTTATTTCTTCTGCATTGTAAGAGATAACTTGGATAGCTGGTGGGTCTGAATATTTGGCCATTTATTCCTTCTGGCATCATGAGAAGTGACATAGCTGCAGTGTGCCTCAGGTACCTTTCACCTCCCCACTCCCCATGAATTGATTATGCAAATCTTGTGTTTGAAGCAAGTTTAGAAACTTAGAAAAGCAAAATATGTTTGTATTGAGTGTATTCATACCAGCTGTTAAAATTAAATTCTTCTAAAGTTAGAGTATGTAGAAAACGAGAGAGAGCAATTCCCAGATCTTGTGTGTCACACTTACATCTGTTACCAAGAGTCAGAATAGAGGTGGACACTGACAATGCTTTCAGGCATGTTTTTCAATTTTCCACTTTTTTTTTTTTTTTTTTTTCTTTTCATTTTTCCCCTCCTCAGCTACTTCTCAGCTATTTTTTTTTTGGTTGGTTTTTGTTTGTTTTTAACCAGATTAAAAACTTGTGATTAGCTCTGTCATCCTTTAATATTTTAGGCCATATTTTTGGCACCATTTCCTTCACTCCTTGAACATTTTTTGAGCATAAAATAAGATTATTGCAGCTTTCATACTTGCCAGGCCTGCCATAGGAACAATCCTTGGGGATAACTGTCTTGCAATATTTGGAAACATATCCCTCTTGTGTCGCTAGATTGCAAGTTTCCAAGGATATCTTTGGATAGCTCCACTATTAGATTTGTTCAGAAAGTCAGAGAGGTCAGTGAGTGCATGGGAAAGAGGATCAGTAGAGGCAGCAAAGGCAACCATCTGTAATGATTCATTCCAGTAAGAGATTTCATCCTAATAAAAATTACTCTGGAAGCAGTGCTTGGACTGTTGCCATACAACTCTTTCAGGTATTAGAACTACGTAACTACCAAAGCTTCTTGATCCCACTATGTATCTAATGCAATATCCACCTTATTTTACTGAAATTGGTGCATTTGATAAACTGGCTTGGAGGAAAGATTCTCCTGGAAGCATCAGGCCCTCAGCTGGCCCAGTGTTTGGTTGGGTGGCATACAGGCTGCAGGGCTACAAGGAGCAGACAAGTGCAGATTGTCTTCCCTGCTGCTTTGCTTGAGAGTTGCCATGAGACTTATGGTTAAACATTCGGAGACACTGTCTAATATGCACCAGTTCAATAGTAATGTGCTTCTGCTGGAGGATGGAGATGATAAATATCTATATTTAAGACAAGACTTACTGTTTAGTAATAGGATTGGTTTATAAGTTTGATTATTACTGGAGACAGTGTGACAAATCTGGCAAAGTAACTTAAGTGGTAAGTGGATTTTCTCTTGCATAAAATGACCATCTCTCTCTCAGCTATCAAAACTGTGAAAGCATGCTTGGAGACGCACCAAATATAACATTGCTATTAACTTCCTCTTAACTTAGCCATAATTGCTTCATGATCTGGAATGTACAACTCAGATTGGCTTACTTAGGGAACAAAAATCTTCTGTTCTTGCCATGTAGAATAAAATAATAAGGAGTAAATAACAGAAACTTTTCTAATTATAAGGAAGTTCCTCGTTCTGTGAAGACTTTCCAATGGAAAGTAATAGATACAGGTTTAAAAAAAAAAAAAATCACCAGTGTCCTGTGACAATACATTTAAAAAAACTGTTGTTTGAATCCAATCCACCCACTCATTTGTAAAACATGCAGTTAACTAGATCTTAAACAAAAGGCAGTAAAGACAAATAGCTGGACACTTAACAATTCGCAATAAAATTGGTCATGAATACTTTTTTCCCATTGTGTGGAAAATTATTTGTATTGTGAAACAGAATCAGAGTGGCTTTTTTTTGTTTGTTTTGTTTTTGATGTGCATTCACAGGAACATGCTACACAAAAATTCTTTGGGCTACATCATTGCACCTGCAGTACCTTCAGTGATAAGCAAAGGCCATAAATACTATTCTGGGGTATGGAGCCTTCGTTTCTAGACTTTTGTTTCCTCCTTTTAAATTGTAATGTGGGTCTTTGGGTCTTATCTCTAAACCTGTGATATACATGGTATATTACATATAAGATTAGAAGGACTGCAGAGGGCATGGATTTTTAAATGACTTAAAGCTCTCCTGCTCATGCATTTTTATTTGTACATGTTAGTACATAAAAAGTACAAAAACAATTTTGAAATATCTTGGATGTTTTTGCTCATGGTCCCTATAAAGTAGCATGGCAATTAATGCAAAGACTTCATAAAACTTCAGCAGAACTGGATCTGATTCTACGTCCTTCATGGGGGAAGCAGTTGGGGAGCAGTTGCATATACCTGTAATACTTAGGAAATTATGGATATTTGAACTAATCTCAGGCTTCACCACAATTTAGAAGTCCCATGCCCTCTGCCTAAGCCAGGCCAGATGTTCTATACTCACAAAGATTTTCAGAATCCCAAAAGACTTTTCTACTATAATGCATAAATGTATACTACAGGTTGCTTTTTCCTAATTTTTGTGTGACCTGGGAGCACTTGCGAAGTTCCACATACATCTCACTGCAAAATTAGTCATCCCAAACAATGGTAGTCAGTGTCTGCACAAGGTGGAATTCATCTAAACTGTGTTTGAGTGTAGAAGGTGTGGATGGGGATGTCTGAGGCATTCATATGTGTTTCCTTTACAGTCAATGGAGAGAAATAGGGGAGCAGTTCATCTGTTTCAGATGTCTAACTCAGTTTGAGAGGAACTGTGACCTAAAAATGCCTGATTATACTTGTTTTGCTTCCAAGCATTCTCTTTCTGAGGAGGAAGATATTTTTTGTTGTTGTTGTTGTTTTTTTGTTGTTGTTTTTTTGTTTTATTGTTTTAAATGACAAAAGAAAGAGGAGGAGGATGGGACAAAAAACTAAATTTCTGATCAAGAAATATATCTCAGTGTATTGATACACAGCACTCCTTAATCCAGCAATGAAAGCTGCACAGGTATGCAACTGTGATAATAAAGTTATGATGACAGCAGAAGTGTCACAGACATTATACAACTGAACTTTAAGATCTTCCATTACTATGTGGCCATGAGTCACAGAATCACAGAACTGTCTAGGTTGGAAGAGACCTCAAGATCATAGAGTCCATAATAGTATTTAAAAATAAATAAATAAATAAAAAATGGAAGGGAACAATGAAAACAGTTTAATAAAATTGTTCATATTTATGCCTAAACTGGCATCAGAGGTATAGTTTTTCACAAACTTCGGGGAAGAAACCTTATAAAAACTGCAAGCTCATATGCAGGCATGTAATGCTAGTAACCATAGGGTTTTATTTTATAAGCATTCATTTAACCACTGCACAACAAAAATGTAACACTCCACTATTGCTATTCTCGCATTTCATAACAGCACACAGAGAATTCCATTATGATGTTCTCCAGAATTTATGCAGTGTCTACATTTAAGAGAATATACAATGCACTCTTCTGCTGGCATGAAGTAAATTGTCGCTTTCATGTTTATTGGACTCGGAAACAACTTTTTTGAAAGGGATCCCATGTTAACACTTGTGCTGAGTAGAGACTATATCAGGAAATATGCTGTTACATCTTGGCTTGAAAAGAGAAAGCATGTGCATTTCTGGATCTGCTTTTTCCTGCTAGCAGTATTTGGTGTGAGATTTTCTAATGTCCTTTTAAAGTGAGAAAACAATCCTATTGTAATCCTTTCTTATTGACTTAATGCCAGAGTACAACTCAGCTCCCCCACCTTTATGGGTATGGTGAAGATTAGGAGTCATCTTCTCTCATCCACAGGGTATGATAATGTGGGATTTTGAGAGAGGTTTAAACTCTTTTCATCTACATGGGCATCCCATACCTTCCATACCACAAACCATCAAAAGTTTAAATTCTCAGGCATGTGGCTATCTCTAATCAGATAGATTACATTTTGTTGTTTATAAGGCCCTCTTGAAAGTTTGCCCTTTTATAAAGATTGTTTTCAAAATAAGCTACTTAGATTTCAATCGTAAACTTTGATTCAGCCAGACACGATTAGCTGCTCATCAGCTGTTAGTTCTTACTGAACTACGCTTCTCAGCACTGTTGGGAGCCAGCCTTTCTGTCCATGTAGACAACCACAAGTGGTTCAAAGACTTAAAGTGTCTTCTTAAGTTTGACTTATGCTAAACATAACAAGAGGTTTCTTGCTTTGAGTGTCTACTGAAATGGTTGCCTATACCTTTAATCAAATTCTACATTCATTTAGGTTACATTTAATAATAACACATATCAAAGTCTTTAGCAGATTTTTATTATTATTTCATAATTACAAAGGCTTTTAAGCATACATGTCAAGCTAAATTCTGTACAGCTAAACTTCTTGTTCACTAATTTAACTGAGCAAAAAAAAAAAAAAATGCATAAGCATACTTCTCATTCTTGTCTTCTCTGCATTGTAACTGTGCAGTCTCAAATTTCCTTGTAAAATAGAATCCTAGAATCATTATTGTTGGGAAAAACCTTCAAGATCACCTGGTCCATCCATCAGCCTACTACCAGTGTCACACACTAAACCATGTCCCTAAGCACCAAGTCCAACCTCTCATAAGCGCCCTCAGTGACAGTGATCTCACCACTTCCCTGGTTAACCCATTCCAATGCCTGACTGCTCTTCTCTGGACACACTCTGGGGCCTCGATGTCCATCTTGTACTGAGGGGCCAAAAATTGAACACAGGACTCCAGGTGTGGCCTCACCAGAGCAGAATACAGCAGGACAATCACCTCCCTGGCCTTGCTGGCTGCACTATTCCTGATACAAGCCAGGATGTTGTTGGCCTTCTTGGCCACCTGGGCACACTGCTGGCTCATGTTCAGGCAAGCATCAATTGGCACCCCCAGATAAACACATATCAAAAATTTACTAAATGTGTAAACAGCCTGTTATGGTATATGTACTTAATTTTAATCACGGAAGCAATTCTGCAGAAAAGCCTAAATTCAGATAAAAATATCCTTTTATGCTTATGTTAAATTTCCTAAATGAAATCCTATGAGTGTTATGTCACTGGATGCGCAAGTATTAGGTCATTTCATGTTAGATTGTGAAAACGTTCCCTTATTCCTACAAGTCTGATCTGAATACTAACTTAGCAGTGTTATAAATATTGATTGCCTCACTAAAAAATTGTACATGGTAAAATGTGAATAATTGTGACTTTCATTAGATCTGTGGGAGCTAGCATGAGTTTAAGTATCTCCTAGATGGAGAGCAGATCTGTAGATTCATTTGTAATAGTGGTTTCTGCTAGGACTTTCTTAGTTTATACACGAAGCTGAGCTGAAAATAGGATGGGAGGAAACTATCAGAGAATCTAGATACATTCAACCAGAATGAGTAAAAAAAAAACACTTTGCAAGCTGAAAGTGTAAGTGTACTTCAGTATGTTTGAATACACCTGTTTATTACCTTCAGGTGTTCCTAAATACAATGGGCTTCTTTGTAGGTAAATCCTTTTTAAGGATCAAAGCTTAAATAACTTGGAATGTTCATATTCATTCTACTAAATAATACAGTAAAATGCTTTCTTACCAATGTGGAATGCAGCCTAGCACAGCCTTTGATGAACAGCAGAAGGTTGTTCAACACCACCATTAAAGAGCTTCTAGCATAACATCTTGTGCCTACATAAGCAAACAATTTGTCAAGCAGGAAAGAAGAATTTTGGTTCTGTGCCATCTGCCCATTTAAAATCTTGTCCCACTTGCAGCACAAAAGGCTTAATTCTGCACTTAACAGGGCAGGAGAAATTGTTGCCAAAATTGCTTTCTCAGTTGCCATGTTGTTTGTTTTTATTACCATAGTTCTGTAAGGAGGTTTTACAGCTTTATACTCTCCAGAAAAAAATATATATGTAGATATAAACGCAGGCTGCCACAATAAAGCGGGCCCAAGAAATTTGAGAAGACTGAGGCAAAGCTGTTCTCATTTGCATATTCTTATTCTGAAAATCTGCATTTCCCTTTTTTAATATAAAATACCAGTGGGGAAGAATGTGTAGAAAGTTATCAGTGGGTTCTTCAAACAGAAGCATGGAGAGAGACTGAAGAGAGATAGAGAGAGGGGTTTTGTTGCAGTCAATAGAAAACCTCCCATTTATAAAAATTAATGCTCATTAATTTTATGACCACATCATTCATGGTCCGTTGATCAGGACCATTGTGTGAAGCAGTGTACAAACAGAGCATAAGATGTTCCTGGTCCCAAGGAGCTTTCAGTTAAAGTGGTGTAAAAGAAACAGAAGAGTTAAAAAAGATGAGAATGAGTGAAATCTGCTGAGTCAATATGGCATGCAACTTACTTAGAATTTACTTTTCACTTACTTCAATGAGAAGCTGAAGTAGCCCAGTATGCTCAGCAGATCAAAAAAAAAAAAAAAAAAAAAAAAAAGTTATTGCTAAGACGTTAATCAGGAGTAATCTCAAGTTACAAGAACCTGTTGATGTCAGACTGTCCATGCCCATCCACTGGAAAAAGGTATGCAGGCCCTGTTCTATAGGAAACAGCATGAGTCTGTTAACAGCCAGCTTTGTATCATCTTCTTTTCTCTCCTTGACCCATAAGTATGGTTAAAAAAACATACTCACATAAGTTGTTTCTCAGGGTCATATTCATTAGTTTTTCCCTCCCTTGAAAATTTTTCTTGCTAAAACTGCTCAGTGATCATCTTTCTCTTGCTCTCCATTGCTTACTTTCCTGATCTGTTCATATTTCCCTACCCTCCTTTCTTATTAGCAAGCAAAAAGCAGTGGGCAGTGATTGAGGCAAACATTTCTGCAAATGGGTGACCCCTTCCTTGGCACTCAGCTCACAGAAGAGGTTGAAAGGACCTCCCAGACTGTGAAACAGGGAGACAGTAGAGAGACCCCTGGACTTCATTATGTAAGAGTTTGACTATAGTCTGATTGTAAGGAAATAAAATAATGGTTCTTCTCATAGAGTACACACACTTCAAAAAAGTTCATAGCACCCCTTATTCCACAGCACTTCTGCAACTCTTCTAACTTGGACTTGGCCTTGGAACACACTTGCAGCATAAGAGCTTTTTACAGCTCTGGTGCTTTGATACTGCATAGCCTTACTGAACCACAACTGCTACCTTAGCAAGGAGGTTGCACCTTATCCTTTTGCCTGGTAAGACACAAGACCTTGTGCATACATTGAGACTGCCCTCCTGCTTCAAGGAACAAGTGTTCTGCTCTTCTAATTGCAGACCACCTGTAGGGCTGCACAATGGTTACCTGGTTCAAGGACAAATCCCAGAATGTGGTTTTCTCTTATTACTGTGACTCTATGAAGGGAGCAAAATTGATTTAAACTTCAGGCACTTAAGAGGCTTACACTTCACTAATATTCTAATCAAGTTCTGACTCCATCTTACTTCTTTTGGGCAAGCAACGCATACTTTTCTTGTGCTGGTAATGCTGAATTCTTTGGACCTTTACAGTCTTTTGTTCCATCTTTAGAGATCTATTACTTTTTCCTGGGTGTGCATATGATTTGAAAAGTCAAAAATGATGAGAGAAACTCTGAAACGGACAAGGGCTCTAACTCAAACCAGCAAAGAAACACTTGTTAACAGTATTAAAAAGATCCAGCATTTAGAAGTCCTCAGTTAGGTACTTAAAAAATGGGAAGAGGCTTAACGACTGGGGCAGTTTAAAAAGTACTATTTTGTATTTATTTGACTGTTTTGAATTGCTTGAGTACATAGGGGTCATACCATTAAGATTTTTTTTCCCCTACAGCTATGAGTGTAAGCAATTTTATTTATTTTTTTAACCAAATGTGTATAGGACTTGTTAAATTGCATACTTTTACAAGCTGAAAATATTAAATATTGTGCAACTCAAAGTAAAATACTGGGAATTTACAAAGCTGAAATTAAGATCAAACTCTTCAGCTCAGCATTGGCATAGATGGAATCACTGCAAAACTAATCTGACTGTGTGTATGGGATATCTGTAGTCATTACAGTATGACTACTGTTTGCTGCACATTGGCTTTCTGGAACAATCTGTATTCACTCAGCTGTTTTAGTAGCCTGATCATGATACCTTAGTAGCAAAGATCCCTCTGGCAGATTCCTTGTGGTGCTTCTTGCCTCTAACAAGTAGGAAACTTTATGCCAAAAATTGTGAATTTATATGTGTGTTGATGACATTTCCTCTTTGAGAGAATTCTGCCAAATTTCTCTGGGAGAAGGCAGTAAGAGCTTTTGTGGAAGAAGCCTCATTGTTTGACAAAGGGACTGGAAGAAGAATCATCACGTCTTATAAAATAAATGGCTACTGCCAAGACTCAAGCCAGCTATTTTTACTCAGACAAAGGATTCTAAAGTTAAAAAATTAAAATTATTTTTAATACAGAGCTGAACTTCAACTCTCTATCTGTCAGAGCTCAGTCCATTTGAATTGGAAGCAAAGCTGCAGCACATACATTAATCATTTTCCCCAATACGTTGTTTATTCATTTTCATTCTGCCACTGCTGGGTAAGAGATTTTGGCAAGAAGCTACTATATTTGGCAAAAAGCATTCTTCCACGTGTTTTTGTCATGTTACACATAACATACATGCAACAGTCTGCATAAACACTTGAAATTGAGTCAGTCAGAAGAAATGTAGTACTTCTGGTAATTTAAAAAAAAAAAAAAAAGTTGAATTTTCAAGCAAGCTCAGCATTCAGCAGTTCCCAGTGAAATGTTTGCTAAAGGTGCTAATGGTAATTAAGTCTTGCCACTGTTGTTGCAATCTAGACATTAACATTGCAGTAAACTGGGGATATAGCTTTACAAAAACAAACAAAAAGCTCAATACCCGCACCTCTCTACTTTTTTCTTTTTTTTTTTTTCTCCTTTTATTTGCAATTTTAGCTTTCTTCCAATACTTTGGACCAGAGTTTTCAGAGTTTCCTCTGAATGTTCACATAATGCAGGACAGCACCAAAGGCCCAAATTTGCATGTTTTACTTTGACAAAATACCCATTCAGAGGGAACAGTAATATTATTTTTTCAGACTAGCATTTTACAGTATTTTGGCTATTGTATTTCTTTTTAACACGTGGCCCATTAGAAGCACCCTGTGGCCATATTTATGACATGAAGCAGAACAAGTAGATTTGGTTGTGTGTTTTGTAACTGAAGCTAGACTGATTTCTACCTTGTTGCTTATGGAGTAACATGATGTTTAATTTGACTAATTTAATTTCAACCCTTAAAAAAAAAAAACAAACAAACGTGGGGAAAATGCAGTAATTGACAAAACATAAACGATTATTTCCCTGAAGCCAAAGTGTCACTATGTAAAAATTAAGTTATTCTTTGATTAGAGATTCCAGGATTAGGTTTCTCTTTCTATCTTCTGTATTCGTTCTTTTGTTAATTTTTGTTCTTTTATAACTTTGAGGAAAATATCTCTATGGATACATTGAATTTGCTTCTTCACAAATACAATCAAAAACCGTCTGTTTCATTAGAAATAAAATAGGAGATCTCTTGAATTTTGTGGGGCTTTTTCTGTAAATTTTATACAAAACATATTATTCAGGCAGCTCTTTCTGATCAAGATATAGCCAAGCAAGAAAATAAAAATATATTGTAAGTTCTCTCATTTGCAGTGGACAAAATCTGTAGAAAAAAAAAATAGTTTTTCTTTAGAGAATCTTTGTACTTTTTCTTCTCTACCGACTCTTCTCTGTATCTCTTTTTAAACAACACAGAGCACCAAAGCCTCCCTCTTCAAAATCAAAATATTCCTGTCTAAACCAAACACGTACGAATACTTGGTGTGAAGCTTTCAGTTCTTAAAACATCATCAACAAACAAAAATATGTATCTTTGGGGCTGGAATAGGAGATACAGAACTGTGCCATGGAGTTCACAGCTTTCCCAAGAAATCTTAACATCATTTTGCCTTTTACTTTTCAGCGGCTGTGTTTTAAGCCCCTCTCCCCTCCCCCCCCCCTTTTTTTTTTTTGCCACTGTGCAGATTAAAGTCTTCCTTCAAAAACTGAAAACTGAAATTCTCAGGTAGGACCTAAACCTGGGAATTTAAAGAATAAAATATTTGGCACAACTGCTATGGCTAATCGCTCAGATGAAGGAAACTGTTTTCATTGATCTTTAGTCAGGAAGACAGCTCCCAAACCATCCTTGCTGTACATTAACAGACAAAGCTACAAGAGACCACTTTGCTTTTTAACTTTTAAGACTGATTACAGCACCTGATCTTCTCCTCTCTGACATGATACACCTGTGGCTAGTTTGAAGGGTACTTATAATACATACTGGCTGAGGGATGTCATGGGATGTCAGTATCACAGCTTGTATTAAAATAAATGCATGTTTGTGGGAAGTGAGAGACCTTGGCCTGTTCCCATTTCTGTCACTGATGCCTTGGTGACCTTGGGCAAGTCACAGACTCTAGGCTTCCGCTCGGCTTCTCTGTGCAATGCTGTCTGAGTACCTTGCGTTCGGGGATACTTGTACAAGGTCAGATTATTTTTTGAAAGTATTCTGGAAGTTAATTTTCTACTCCCCTTTGTCCTGATGTCCATGCACTCCCTCCCAAGATTAAACAAACCAAAATACCCACACGAAGTGTCTGAATAGGTACAATTTCAGTATTTCTTCAACAACTACAGAGAATAGATGTGCTACCAACAACCAGAATCTAAATAATCACAGGCAAAACTTTACTTGAAATGCAAAATTGATGTTGGGTGCATGAGGGAAGAGAGCAAGAAATGTAGAGAGGCACAAATGTTGGTTAAGTGCCTGCCTTTCTTTCATAGTCACTGTCTTCTGTTTAAAAGACAACTGGTAAAAGTTTCCGTGGTTCCTGTCCTTTCTGTGCTACATTGTCTGCCTGGAGACATTTTTTTCTGTTATAGGCATGCATGTTATAGGCATGCATGTGGAAAGCTCCAATAAGGAACGAATATGCACAGCAATGCCACAGGCAATGACAGAGGCTGCAACAGTGATTTAACTTTAGGCTGTAGTAGAAGATTCAGAATTAATTTTTGGATTGAATTTCATTTTGCCAGATTGCCCTTCTGAATTAATGTTTGTTTTTCTGTCTTTAAAAGGAGGAACTGAGGTTCATCCTCTATAAAAAAGAGGTGCATGAAACTCTTAGGGTTTCACAGAGTTTATCTTTAAAAAAAAACTCAAGGCAGACAACTGAGGAAAGGCTTAGAAGATGATATGGCTCTCTTAGAAATCTTTCTACAACTGATTGGTGGTTCTGAATGTTCCTGTCTGCCTGCTATCTAACCCTCTGCCTCTGGAGCGGTAGAGATCTTGCCAGGGGTAGCACAGTGCTGAGAGGGAATGTGGTTTTGTTCTCAGGGGCTGTTCAGTACAAACCCTTCTCAAGAAGGGGAGAGAACTTCTGCATGTAACGGAGAGGTAAACAAAGGTAGAACAGGAAGGATGGTCTCTGACACGAAGACTTTGGAGCTGGAATGACTGAGCCTCAGTGTTAGCCTTTCAGTTTCTGACACTAACAACTTCTCACCTAACTTCAGCAGTCACTTAGTGCGGGATTCAGTAGCATGTCCCTACAGTGAAGCTGATACACAGAAGCACTGAAGAGGAATCTGTCCGTGTGATGTTTACATCAAAACTAATAGATAAATGCAGAGTTAAGTAGCTCTAATAAGAAAAATGGTTGTGAAGTCTACATAGACATCTGAATCCTGCATTTTCTCCCTTTGATGTTATCAGCTTAATGGGGCATAGCCATATAGCTAGCTATCAGGAAGGTCGTTTAAAAGAATCATTATTCACATGTCTATTATACATTGCATCAATAAGTCTTTGGTATTACATCAGAACTATAAATGGCTGCATGTATAAACAAATTAATTATTCTGTCATGAAGCTTATCTGTGTAAACATATAAATGAAAGCCAAACATACATATATACATCCACAATTTCTAATATTAAATTGAGACTCTCTGTGTATATATGTTACATTCTATGTTCTATGTTCTATTCTGTGTTCCTGGTACTTAATTCAGCCATCACAATACTATAACAATGTATAACACATCGCAACAGGCAACTATAAACCTTTGGTAAGAATTCTGTTCTGCATCATTTGGAGCTGTATCCCCTAACTGAGTTATAACTGAATTTTCACTAAGGTTTGGCTAATTTTTATAGCCTGTTGTGTAGGCAACAGAAGTATTGTGGAGGTTCTTCAGGCCAGCGGTTCCTTCTACTGTTTATTCTTCTTCCAAAATTTCTACTAAGGCTGAGGACTTTCCTTTGCATATTTCATGACAGCGAGCACCTATAACAGTGGCATTTCATTATGTCAAATGTAAAAAAAGGTCGGTGATGTTTGTCTCTGATGTATTTTCTTTATGCTACAGATACGTTTTGCAGCTTACTGTGTTTACCAGGGATCCTTCTATCTCCCTATGTGCAAAGTTGAATAAGTTCAGACTTTCTTCTAACACAGTTCATATTCAAGGACTGCACAGTCTGTGAGAACTCAAATTATCTGTTACTTGGGAAAGATCTATTTATTTAACTCGTGGTGGCACTGAAATCAAGAAATGTTTTGTGTTTCAAAAAATTGGAAAGTAATTATTTGAAGTAATATATATATATATATATATATAATGGAGCTATAGCTTTAAAATAAAACAGTCTCCCCCAAAATAACCAAAAAAAAAAGGAACTTAAAAACTTTGCTCATTTTAATAAAATGTAATGATCTCCTTGATCTTGCAGTAAATTGATATTATTCCAACTTTTTTTTAATCTGACACACGTTCACAGAAACCTATTCTCTCAGTATAGCCCCCTGACATAGAGTTAATTTAGAGAAGATTTGAGAGTATGATGCAATATCAGCTGCGTTTGCATAACTCATCACTGTTTTCATTTGAAATCTCTCATTAGGACTCATATTACTGTTTGGAAAGTTACTCTGTTCTTTCCTTTTCAATGGCTGAGTCAATTTGGTAAACTTCTAAGTCTATTCAATATGCTGGCTATAAAAAATAAGCTGAAGAACATACTGGATATAAAATGATAACTTTATTCATATCAAAATGAGGACTTCAGGCTAGAATGCTAACTGCAAATTCCAGGTTTACAAGTAAACAAAAACAGATTTTTGCACACAAACAAATAAGAACTTAGTGTCCAAATTCTCTTCTGATACATTTTTCAGGAATTCCATTTTCATGAATTCTTTCTTAATTTTTTTTGAACAAAAATCTTAACAATTGAGCTATGTCTTTAAATGCCACCTAGAATGTGTTTGATTATCAATTCTGTGTTTTAAAATGTGTATGTTTTACAATATCAGAGAAAAGCCTGAAAAAAAATCACTCATAAAAGAAAATTATTTTTTTGCAGTGTTTTATTTAAAAAAGCTCATGTGCCTAGTATTCCCAGGTTGTCTGCAACTAGTTTTGTAGTGGAATTTGTTTCCATACATTATTACATTAAATTTTATTCTAGTTAAGGCATAAACCACCCACTTGTTTCCTATTAAAGCTATTGTACAGAGAAAAGTGAAGTAAATTAAATCATCCTTTTATGCTTTTTCTCCTTAAATCTATTCAGCAAATCATTTTAAAATCAGTATGATCCTGAAACTCAACAAACATTTCCCAAAATGTTATTTATATTCTTAAAATATGTTTTCTTACCATTTACAGTAGTTGAAATGATTCAGTTACACTTAAAAGATTTTTAAAGGTCCCACAGAATTCTGTATGAAGCATTATTTAGATCTGTCAACATGATATATAGACTTCATAAAATACTACAAACCCAAACTGGAAACACGAGGATTACATTGCACTTGTTCTCTTTATATATTTAAAAAAAAAAAAAAAAAAAAAAAAAAGGTTAAACAACAATGCATCCAAGGAAAAAAAATTGAACTACAGCATATGCAATTAAGAATTTCTTGTAGTTACCAAACTTGCTGACTGCTAAAACTGAGTCAATAGAGTTCATATTAATTGAAATTTGGCAGTGTCTAGGGCAAATGTTAAGTTGAAATAGACAGTATTTTAAATCTGTTTTGCCATTCAGATGCATATAATCCACTGAGTTCTGACAAACGTGGGCCTTGTAGACCTTACAGATTCAGCCCAGGGTTCGACCAGTCAGGTTAAATTTCCTGACCCACTTCTGCTACTCTGATTGTGACCATTGCTCAGAAGAAAAAGAAAAGAAAAGAAAAAAAAAAAAAAAAAACTACACACACACACACACATAGACCTCTGAAAGAATCATCATGGAAGTTTAGTGCATTTCATTTCTTCAGTGACAATTCTTATAAAACCTGTTAATAAAGCAGATTATTTAAAAAAGAAAAAAGAAAATCTGAACCATGTCTTCAAGGTTGATTTAAAATAATAATGATAATGATAATGATAATGATAATGATAATAATAATAATAATAATAATAATAATAATAAAGAATGGAGGTGTTGAGAATTAAATCCTTCTAAATTAGGTAACAGTACTGAATTTTGTTTGCATTGATATAGATTTGATAGTTTTCTTCCTTGACCAGAATTATTGGTTTACGTTTTCATATGAAGCAAGAGAAAAGCAGTGATAAAACATCACGTTAGTTTTCAGAGCAGAGAAGTTATAGAAATCCATGTAAAAAATGGAAATGTGTGCCAGCATGAACGCATGTGTTGTGAGCAACCAGTGAAACAGGACTGTGTCACTTCAGCAGCGTTCCCAAACGACTGTGCTTGGGGTACCAGCCAGTGGTCCTATCCAAACGTCCCACTGTTGCAACAAGGAAAATGTGCTATGGTCCAGATAACCTTACTGTGTGAGACTCTGCGGGTTACTTACATCAGCCCAAAAGGAAACAAAATCTACTTAATATTTTCCTGGGAAAAAAAAAAAAAAAAAAAAAAACTAATCTCATATGAAACTTCCATATTTCTTCACCTGACTGTTTTTAAATACATGTAACATACATATGGGATACCTTTGTTTTGAACATCTGTTGTGAGATTAAAATAAGATCTTAATTTTTGGTATGCTATTGATGTTCAAAAAATGTAAGGATAGAAAGCATTATTAGCTATCTGCTGGTTGACAAGAGGGCAGGATTAGGTTTCTTTAAGGGAATTACACTTTTGATGACCCCGCTACATATAAAACATGTTAGCTAATGGGGGTGCAGAGGGGGCAGATTTAAGTGTTTGATCAGGAAATCCTGCATGAGCATATTGGATGGAAATTTGATTAGTAACCTTAGTGACAAGGGGATCAGATCCACTCTCTACATACAATCAGATCTGGCAGTACATGCTTTTTTGTCTCTTTGAAGGAAGGGAACATTTGTACAGAATCAAGACAGCGTATTGGATAATTTAGAAAGCTGTTACATATTGAAACCTGGAAAATCACCTTTTTTATTTTATTTTGGAAATATGCTCGCAGTTATCCTGGTGTGTTTTTTCTTTAGGAGGGAAAAAAAAAAAAAAGACAGAGAGAGACAGAAGAAGAAAAAGAGAAAAGAGTAAGGCTTTGCGATTTACAAGAAATAGTTTTCTGAAAAATAGGCTTTTTCTAAAAGCTATTTTTTTACCTCATTCTTGTAAAGAATATTGGAAAAGGAACAGGATGACAAAAACAATAATTTTATCTATATTTGCTTTATATTTGTGCAACAGTATCATTGTGCTTTTATACTAGCTGTAAGTATTACATCTATCAAGAAAGTTGGTTTAGTTTTGAAAGTCTGTTTATTTTTTTAGATCATTACAGAAGGCTATCATGTTTTTAACTAACGTGTTAAAAATAAATATTTCCATGTTTTGATAGCAGAGCTCTTTTATTTGTATTTGATTTTTGAGGAGAGCTCAAACTAGAAATCAAAAGCCCTCCCTTTCTCTTTGGTGAGAAGTGTAAATTGAGGATGATAATTTGGCAACGCTGGTTCGCACTGGCCAAGCATCTGGACTCAACTGTTTGTTTTATAAAGAGAGAGGGAAAAACAAACTACCTCCTACTCTCAAATACCTTGTGCGTGAAAAAGACCAATATTGCATGTAGCTGCACAGCAACTTTAAGTGTAGAAGTAGCGTGGTTGTATTGTGCTTTCCCTGCTGCCTGTACACATGGGGAACAAAGCGATCCAGTGAATCCATTTAGGACCCTTAGCTGTGCAGAGCTGAGTCTGAGGGAAGAGGCGGTGAGGTCTGATGGAGCATTGGCACACGAGGGAGGAAGTCTTGCTGACTGTGGGCCGCCATACAGAATAGAAGAACCAGGTTCAAATGCTGGCTCTGCTACTGACCTCAAATAAGTCATTTCCTATGTCTTTGCTCCCTCTTCCGCTGACCTACTCTGTTGTGATTTCCAGTTATTGAGGGTTGGGATGAGGGCTGGGAGCATCTACCACATGTCAGTACGGCATTTAGCATCAGCGGCTCTCAGGCTGTGTTTGAGCGTCAGGATGCTACTGTATTATAAATAAGATTCAGTTATCACAGGAAATCCTGGCACCTGGCAAGGCAGGCTGTTCCTGTGCTTAAAACTGGGTGTAGAATTCAGCTCTCAATTACTTGGGGTTTTCATATTTTTAAGGACAATACTATGGAAATTCAGGATGTAGAATCAGCTTTTGAGTTTGAAAAGGAAAAACACGTCAAATTTTCCAGTGTGTTGTGGAAAAAAGTACTCAGAGTAACCTTTTTATACAAAAGTCCACTGCTATAAGTAATTAAGTAATAACATCTGATGACACAAGGACTGTCATCTGTTTAAACTCAAAAAACTGGAAAGCTCGAGGAGCCTAGATATCAGATAACAGGAGTGCCTGAGTAGTAGAGCTCCTTAGCGACTCCAGACTTGGGGTAGTTGAAAATTAACGATTGAAAATACTAATTTTTAAAAAAGCCATGCATTCAGGAAAAAATAGGCAAACAGCATGGGAATGGTTCTTAGCAGCCTCAGATCTTTAACCAGCTTTGCTCCGCTGATGGCAATGGGATATCTTTTTCTTTGTACGTACATAAACTACAGGAGAGCCAGGCCCTGGGTGTATTATCTGAACCCAGATGTAGAACAGTCTTCAGACATGCTGAAGAATTTGCAATTTATTTTCTAAAAGTAGTTAAATGAGTATTAGCCTTTCCAATCAGCCTGATAAAAGTATTTTACATTTTGTTTATACAATAGTCTCACGAGAACACCAATACCTTTCATTGTAATTAATTCTTCTAATAGTTAAAAATAACACGCCCAGCAGTTTAAGGCCTTAGGATATGGTAAATGTTTGGGGTTGTGGGTTGTTTTTTTTTTGTGTTTTGTTTTTTTGTTTTTTTGTTTTTTTTACATTTTACTACTTGATGTCAAAATACTTAGAATTGTTTTCTCCTTATAGATTTTTTTTCCTCTTTTTAATATTATGGTCCTAATTGCAGAGAGTTATAAAAGAATGACAAAATATAGTGGGAAAAAAGATTCTGATCAGATTATAAAGGCTAACAACTAACCAGCAAAGTAGAACTTTTTTTTAACACCATCCAATGATGTCACCAGTTTGAGGTTTCTCTGGGACTTTATTAAAATGTTTGTGACAGAGCCAATGTAAACCATCCTAAATCTAACACAGAGCTGAAAGGACTGATTTTAGGGAATGCAAAGATATGGATCATTGGGTCTGTCGAAGCGGCATCTTGAGCCAATTATTGGTGTCATCTTGAGCCAATTTAATCAATCCAAGGGGGACTCAAAGGGGGTGGGGGTGCAGGGTTGCAAGTGTTGGTCAAACATTCTGGCAAAAGTGCATTTGTTGTAACAGCAGCCAACCTCTAGTGTGTTGATTTACTTCCTATACATCTTGTTTTGCACATACTGTAAATAACTGATCGATCATTGGAACTTCTTTAAAGTTTTTAATTGCTAGGTATTTTTTAACATAATGTGATTGTATGTGTAAATATGTGAGCTTAAATTTATTTAAGACACTTCTGAAGTGGAGGTAATTTACAGTAAAAGAACCTGAAATACCATACAGTGCTATTTTCAAAATAGTAAAAGAATACAAACATATTTCTAAATAGTAACATCTACTGACATTATCTGAGCCTAGTCTAGTACACAAGTAAGCCTATGGCTTGTAATTAATATAACATGAAATACTCACGCAGTGTAAAGGTTACTCAGTTGAGTAAAGCTAACCCACACCACAATTATTAGTAAAACAGAATGTGAGGATTGCCATTCTTAAAGATTAATATTGTAATTTTGCTTTATCTTGACAGATCTGTATTGTCTGCAATCAGAAAATATATGTGAAAAATAATTTAATTGAAATTATACTCAAAGCCTTTTCTAAAGGGTTTTGTTTTTGCTTTAGAATAACATAATGTTGTTGTACGATTAAGAGAGTTATATGAGTTGAAACCCTGCAAACTCTCCCTTTTCATCATTCAGATTTTTCACCTGGATGAGTCTTTGCAAGTCAGGCTTTGCAAGTTATTGTACATATTCTCCTGTATTATTTATATGTAGTTTCAATTTATAATACATTGGTGCTTGGAAATTGAAATTTTAGGTCAAAAATTTTTCCTGATAATTCTACACTTTGTGTCTAGCATTATTTAAAGACAGAAACATGGTTAACTTCTACAAATACATATAGGTAACAATAATGACAGACAGTAGAAACAGCATACAAATCCATGCATATTAGGATTAAAGATACATTTCTTACATGTGATAAATGTAGTATGTGTATTTTAAGTATGTCTCATAAAGATTATCTACGAATATTCAAACTAAATTAGTGAGAAAGGGATATTTATTTTGGATAAGATGTCTTGGAAAAGCAATTCACATGTTTTGGAACTGTTAACACTGCACCAAGTTATGTCACACTGCAGAACAGAAACGACAATGCAATGAGATGGAATGCGAGATGAGACGATAAAACGAAAGCTAAAATTTAAAGAAGTACACACTCATCTTTACTATTACATCTTTGCCGTTTAAAAAAAAAATGACTATTTGCTTTAAGATATCCCAGCAGATGAAGAAAAGAACACTTAGGTAAGTGTCCAAAAACAATTTCTTCTACTTCTCTGCATTCCCTCATTGGGCCTGTTTTCCCTTCAAGACATCTTTCTTCCTTACTTCTAAATGCACGTGGCAAAAATAACAACAAATACACTGAAGAACATTCACAGTGTGTTTACTTATCTCGCTACCTATGCTGATTCTTTGCATGCCCACTGTTGTAAGTGTGTATTTCTCTTCAGTATAAAGAATGAAAATCTTCACATGGGTAGAGAGGCAAGAGGCCAGCTACTCCACAATGTTGAGGGTGTTTCAGAATAGGTACTCAAATCTCTGCAGCAGGATCTGCTTCTTGCAGTAGAGCAAGAAAATGTATGACAGTAGAGCAGCAATCTTAATGGGGGAGGAAACATAAGGTGAATCAGAACTGCAGTACTGAAGTAATATGAAATTTGATTTTTCAAATAAATATCTTCTGCAAAAGTATTAGTTTGTTTGACAGTGAATTAGTTCTGTGTTTCAGCAGCAGAAAGAAGTTGATTTTTAAATTTAAGATGCAAGGCATGGCGGCTTACAAGGATTACATAAATTCCTGTTCCTCATTGCATTCACAGCTCTGAAAATTTTATTAGTGTTTAATTTGTCAGTAAAAGAACATTTTTATTATATTTATAAGTGGTAGTATACTTTTTAATCACTCCAATTCAGTATACATTTTCATCTTAGACTTAGCAATATATTTATGATGGGTCAACTTCAGTTATAATCTGCTGGCTCTAGGTCTGTAATTTATTATTTGCTCTAAAGGATCAGGTCCAGAGTTTAAATGTCCCTTGCTGAAAGTTTATACCAGTCAGGACAGAAAATTATTCTCTATGCCTAGGTTGAAGTACATTACTTCTTTATTGAATTAATTATGATAAGGATCATAACTTTAAACTAGGGGTGAGGTGCTGGCTTTCTACTAGGATTGCTTGAAGCAATTTTCATCTGAACATTTTTGTAGAGTTATTGAGTCTGGCAGGTCTGAACTTTACGAGTGAGTAACTTTCTCCACAACTTAAAAGAGGTTGGACATTGATCCAGGCAAAGGTTTACCGTATCCCATGTCTGTAGCCAGAAAAATTTGCACTGCATACTGAACAAATAACTACGGAACCAAATTAAACACATCTTATGAGCTTTTAAAATAAAAGCAATGCTGGGCCTTTCCCTGAGGGATTGATCAGGGAACTGAATTAATAAGACAGCTTTACTTCTTTTTTCTTTGTTTGAAATAAAAGTCTAAAATGATTTTTGGTCAAGAAAGAATTAGTCTACTATGTCTGTTTAATCATATGTATTTAAACACTAATTTTATATCTCTATCAGCTTGAAGAAAGTTGGACTTCAAAAGCAGGTAAAGATGTTAATCCTACCATGACTGTTCCCTCCCAATTAGACTAAAAGGCCTACGAACAATGGAAGTAAATTACTGATCTTTGAAAAATTAAAAATTACTTAGGAAAGAAGAAAACCAAACAATTTCAGAAAAGCAGGTTCCAAACACTGTTCTGTTGTCTTGAGTCAAACACTCAGAGTTCATGCCAGACCATAAACAAGAGACCCTCTGGAAGAACTGCGGTTTAAGTGACTTACAGAGTATCACGTATGAATTCTGTAGCTTAGATTGGATTAAGAATACTTTATTTTGGGTAAAAAGTGACTATTTTTTATCCACTTTGTGTTGCTTTACCTATGTTACATCTACTTTTTCAGAGTAAATGAGACAGCAGACTCATCTAACAACATCATTCAGATAACTGCTCGGGAAAAATAACAAGTAACTCAGTAAAACACTTTGAAATTTCAGAGCTGTGTCTATTAAAAGGCTGAAACTCAATTGAATTGTTTTAGAAATTAGTTTGTAATAACTCCCTTTCAATTCTATAGGCTTACTGAATCTTATGCTGCATTATAAATATAAATCAATTTTGTTTGATATATATATTTTTACCTTCTGTAAATCAGTAAATGTTTTAGTCCTGCCCATTTCCCATTATTCACTTCCTGTGCAAAATAAGGGCAATGCAAATGCAAAACCTGTGTTCCATAGGGTAGTGTATCCTGTAAACCACACTGGCATATGGAAGATGATCTGTCCTAAAACAAAAGAACTAAAAACATTAAATGGTTGCTGTGCAGATTAAAGAAAGACAGAAGAAAAGAACATTCATGCCACCCCTATTTGGGGGTCTTTCTGCCAAATTTTCAAATCCTTAAATTTAATGGAATACCTTGACAATGTTAGCTCACTGCTAGCTGGAATAGGAAAGACAACTATAATACTAAGCAAGGAACAAAAAGAAAGAGAGATTTTACTTTTGTGATGTGGTCACTTCTTAAACAGTGCATACAGGTTTCGTCATCACAGCTTGAAATTGCATAGCAGATCCAGATAAGATGTGCAATGGAGCAACAAATAAAATGAAAAGCATAACACATATTCCATCAAGGGAGATAAGCAGAGTAGGATTCTATCCTGAAAGAAGTGTTTGCTCAGGACACGTAGAATAGGGCTGAGATCAATATAGAATTTGGAAGTGTTAAATAAATGCTATAAAGACAGTTAGAAATGTTTCTTCACTGTTTTTCCCCAAAGCAATAGATTTAAAAGTTTTTGTTTGTTTGTTTGTTTGTTTGTTTTGTTTGTTTGTTTGTTTTGTTTTTGTATGTGAATAACTAGACTATGAAATTTGCAGCCATCAGATGTTTGAGGGTAAAAAAAGGGTCTTAAAAAGAAGTTACACAAGTTTTAGGAGTGTAGTCATCAATGGCTACTAATCAAAGTATCAAGGGTTGAAACTTCATTTCTGGAAGCCCCTCATGCACTCATTACTAGATGCTGGGCAGTTATACGAAAGAACAGACAGGTCCCAGCTTGTTTTTCTTCAAGACCATGCTGCTGGCAGCTATGAAAGACTGTAGGCCAGGCAGTCCAGTCATGGATGTTTGTAGCTCCTGCCACTAGTAGTAGCCACTGCCGTTATCTTTCCTCCAATACCAACTATACTTTGGGGAGTCAGATGTGTTTGATCTTGACTATATTTTCTAAAGGTCTTTTTTTATTCTGCATCGTGGTCCTGTTGACTGTGCAGCCTGCCTGGATTTTCTGCATGGAAAACCTAGATTGTAATGGCACTGCGTCCAGTACCACATTCAATGCCAATATATGTAGTACTAATAATACAAGATAGAATGAAAAATATTTACAGTTTTTAAGAATGTTCATTTAGTATTGGAGATGCCCTGAACAAATATTCAGACCAGAGCTTCTTTGGAACATCAGCACTAACAAGCTGTAAGTCCTGTTGATCTGGTTGTTTCATGTCCTCATGCCCTGTTATCTCAACCTTTTGAGTTTGTTTCCTGCCTAAAGCCAGCAGGAAAAAGGCCAAGGGCACCATGCTTGGTGCCCCCTTTAATCTTGTCTCTTTTGGCATCTGCACAAGCTATTTTTTCCTCCATTGTAGTTGCTCTTCAGGACTAATAAAGTAGATGAGCAAACTCTTAGGCTATCACCATTTGTAACCAGATTTCCACCATAGGGAAATAGAGCATCATTTATAAAAGGCAGTGGAGCATCTCAGAATCCTAAATCACATTGACAACTTCTATTTATTTCCCTATTATTTATGGGTTGGCAGTCCTTTGTGATTTTGGCATCTCTTACATACATGGTGCCATTTTGATTTTTGCTTTTCTTCTTTAACAGTGCTAATTGGTTTTTGCTCTTTTTCCTAAACAAAAACATGTATTGGTAAAAAGCAATATGGTGCTGATGTTACTTATGATGATAGGACCATATCCAGCTATTGTCTGATCTTCAGTGTCCTATTTAAGAAATTAGCAATTTTGGCAGTGTTTTCTACCTACCCTATACAAGAGAGACAACTGGCCTCATATTTCTATTTCTGCCCCATGGGATAGGGTATAACTACATATTAGGCCTTTTAAATTTATAGTATATTTTAAGAGTCTCATTTCTGGTACTGAACATAACCAAAATAACATTAAAAGCATATGATGTCTTCCAAAGAAAAGACTGGCTGTGCATAAATGGAAGCATCGGGTGTTACTTATTTATCCTTGTTTATATTATATCTAAAAATATGTAACACCTTATTTATTTATATTTGTTAATTATATTTATTTCTTCTTTGATGAAACATACCTTTAAACTCTAATAACTAGTTAAATTGAAATAGTGTTTTTCATGCTTTTCTGTTGCTTTCTCAGTCATTGCCTACAATAATGTTGTTCATTACTCAAAAAAATAAAGTTTGCTTTTCTCCTTTCTGCCTAAGTAGTGCACCTCATACTGCTGCTGAGAAGCTTTTCCAAGGTAAAGTAATCCACCGAATTTCTTCCACCTTTTTTCCTGCAGCCTCAGTTTGAGATGATTGCTGCAATGCTGTTGATGTGTTTGGGTTAGTTTTGGTGAACTCTGCATTCTCCCTTTTTTCTTACAGTATTTTGAATTCTGTTTAAGAGATACTGTATCAGAGTTGGCTGCTTCCATAAACTTCATTCTTGGACAGGATGGCTTCCTTTATTTGGCAAAAGTTCATTTCCGGGTTTTCTTGTGTCTCTTTCCAAGAGTTTTGCTCTGAATTCCAATAATTATCATATCTTTTGTCAGGGACCCATCCCTTCCCCATAAGCTTCTTAGCCAGTGTGATTTATGCTGTGAATCTTATGAGTAGCAAAGTCTTTTAGCACCACCTTTTTCTATTTGCTTAACATATTTTTCTTTGGTTTTCTTCATATCTATCAGCATAGGTCTTCTCATGCTTCCTTAATGCAATTAGTTAATAGCTAGCTTACTCCTCTTGATTAACGCAAGCACCTTAAAGCGCTTGCTATCTATACAGATCAGTTCTCCCTGTTCTCCCTGTGGCTATAGCCCAGGGTTTGCAGATTCTGAGCACGTCTGTGGGAACATGTGCAGGCTGATTGCTCTGCCTGTGCTCCATGCTAGTCAGGGGCTGTGTCGTAGCATGGAGCTGGACCTGAAGTAGGAAGCCCTGTTGATACTGAACCATACCTTCAGTCCATGTTTTTGGCCTTTCCAAAACCAATTCATTGTTTTATGAGAGTGATTAAAACAACAAAAACAACTACTATAAAACCGTTCTGTTCATCGATCACTTGTCAAGATTTGTCTTCTGTTAAGTATTTAGACATGCAGGGTGACTTTCTGAGAACTTAAGGGAGCAATTGAGTTGATAAAAACATTGTTTTTGATAATAACAGTAATAAGGATAATGTGTAGCTATGGTAGCAAATATTTCCCATGAAAGGGGAGTCCAATTCTTCTGTTTCTCCATGCTCAACAAGCGGTGCATCTGGCCAGATGGAGAAAGCTCAGGGCTCCACACTCTGCTGAACAGCCCTGAACATCCAGCCTCCATGTTTTGATGACAGAAATGGAGTTGCCCTAGTTGCCAATTGTGATCATTACTGAAAACCAGGCCCCTTTAATTCTGCTTGCTAAAGACAGCCAGAGGCTTCCCCTGCAGCAAATTTTCCTCAAATCATTTTGCTTAGGATTTTCCTTCCCCTTATGCCTGGGCAACTTGTCCAGTGTATATGCTGAAGGGAGAGGAGATTAAATCAGGACACTACCTCTTGCACTCCAGTAATAAGTCTTCTACTTCCTTGAGCCTCTGAAATAAAGGCAGGAAAAAAAAAAAAAAAAAAAAAGATATTTCATGTATATTTCCTTAAGGTAATAAATGAAAAGGAATAACTAAAGCAGTTAAGAGGAGAATGCTGGTTTCTGTTTTTGTTTTTGTTGTTGTTGTTGTTTTGCTTTGTTTTGTTTTCCCTCTCATTTATTATTTTATAATATTTTATAATAAATGAGACACTGCAAAGGCTGCCCAGAGCATCTGTGGCTGTCCCATCCCCAGCAGCGCCCAAGGCCAGGCTGGATGGGGCTGGGGGCAGCCTGGACTAGTGGGAGGGGGCCCTGTCCATGGCAGGGATTTGGAGTCAGGGGATCATTAAGGTCTCTTTCAACCCAAGCAATCCTATGGTTCCATGATTCTATTGTTTTGTAACAAATCCTTTCCATCATAACAAAACACAAGTTTTCTTCTAAGGCAGTTGGAATGCTTTTCTCACAGACAGAACAGCAGCTCAGTCCTAATGTGCAAAACATTTCAAAGCCTTGCAAATGTTGAATTTTGCAAGTGTCAATATTGCATCGTATTCTTTTCACATAAAATAGACAAAAAGTATTCTGAAAAGTTTTCTAGCACCTTACATGAACACTTTTGGTGAATGTGATGAATATGCATTGGCTCTGATAATCAACCTGGTTTTATGCAGGCCTTTAACATTTACATTCTTATTTTGATTGCCCATAGTTAACTTTGTCAATAAGGGTTTTCTCCTAGCACCACCATCTATTTTGTAGAGTGCAGAAATGCTAGTTCTTCTTTTAACATATTTGTTTATATTTATACACTTTATAATACACTAATATTTTGTTATTGCTATTTTTAAGACATTTTCATGTTTGGAAGTTGTCACTGCATTTAATTTTTTCTTTGTTGTGGTTTTTGCACTCAATTATAGATTAATGAAGTGTTCAAAAGAGATAGCAACCTACTTTAATGACAATGCAAAGCCTCAGGCCAGATTAATTATAGCACAATAACATTTTTTTTTGCCATAGTAACAGCTGAAGAAGGTTGTGTCAACAGAATGGAATTTGACTCAGGTTGTTGCACCCCTTTTTGGGACTGCATGTAAATTATAGGTACATAGAACATGTGGACAGTGAGTATGTATTACTGTGAATTTGACTTTGGATGGAAAACATCTGCATTATTAATAATCCTTTGAGACAACCATCCAAAAATATGCCTTTGGAAATCAACATTCTTGATTTCTTGAACTACCCAAAGTAATTAGTCTGTGACAAGTTGATTTCTAGTCAGCACAGAACATTGTCAGGATGGCCTTGCATCTGCTTGCAAAATGTGATGGAAACATATTCCACCTTTCACAGCATCTCTCAGTATCATATCTCAGGCTTTCACTCCTAAGAAAGCAAGTACTATTTATTTAATCAAATCTCCAGTGATCAATCTTTGAACATTATTGTTTCTTGTTATCCTTTAATAGGTAAAAATAAGATTAAATATCAGTGACCCTAAAGTCCAATTTAAACCAGCTTTCATAATCAATAATAGGTTTCATTCAAAACAGCAAAGCATGGAGAGAAAATACTTGTGACTTACCAACAATGCAAATCCCTGGCACCCTATCTATCACTGTTAACAGAAGATCCTGTTCGAGGACATTGCAAAATGATCCTACTTGTTTACATTTCTTGTTAAAAACAACTGATAGAATGAGTTTCAAATTTATCTTGCATGCTAAGGACAAGCCTCAACAATGTCAGCATGTTCTCACATTTAAAGTCTTGTGAAAAAATAGTTAGAAAACAATATGAACTTCTAATGCATCAAGTATTTTAGCTTTCATATCCAGATCAAATTCTTCTTGATACCAATTGTAAGGTTGCAGTGCGTACTGAATGGCAGTTGGTCAGACACAATTTTCTTGATGTCAGTGAGATTTTTCAAGTACATGGAAAAAGGCTGTAGTCCATCAGAACTCAGGCTTAAATCAGCACTGAACTGACTGCTCAATGCTAAATGTGTGTTTAGATGATCTGCTGTGGGCGAGTACTGAGCAGAAACCTGTGCTGCTGTAGAGTTTGGTAAATAATGAACTTTTGCACCAGACTAGAGATTTTCTTCATTAAGCCAAAGCCTGTTCAATGCTGTCACAGTTTTCACACTTTGCTCTGTAGATAGATACTTCTACTATTCCACTTCTGATGGCAAAGCATAACATTGCTGAGAATGCTAAAATAGCTGTTTTCAAACACAAATTATAATATTGTAGTGTTGGACATTGTAAAGAAACAGGAGTTAAAGAGGAAGGTCAAGGCTGAGGCTGTCCTGTGAAAACAGCTGATCTTAAGAAATGGTTTTACTAACATGGCTCTGAATCTCATGAGAACAACACATAAGTAAATTCTAAGTTAGTAAGGAACTGATTATTCTTAACATACAAGTAAAATCTGTTCAGGGCTTATAGAAGTCTGAGGAGAAGCTGTGACTCTTGCTTGTGGTACCAATTGCAGGGAGTGTCTGAGACAGCTCTTTTTTAATCCATGATTTTAGTGGAAGGTAACAGTGAACAATTCAAAGAGTACATAGATTTTGATGGTGTCTGAACAGCTTCTGTGCCAGTTGCATACTGGCCAAGCCTTCTCATGGTACAAACTGACAAAGTTTGTACTGACTCAAGTCCCTCTGGCTCTAATTTAACATTTGCTTCAGCAGGAGCATTAAAACTGGGCTTTTTATTACCAGAGCTGAGTGCCCAAGGAAAGAGCCAGTGGATCAGATAAAACCAGCATATCTATTTGAGATCCCTGTTTCTTTTAAATAGAAAAGGCCCTTTGAGGAGATGTAAAAATAAAGACAGAATAAAAGACCCTCAGATTCAAAATCCAAAATCTTGCTCTCAGCCACAGAGAAGGAAACCTGTCCCTGTGTTTTTATTTTCAGTATCAGAGTGTGAAACAATTCAGTGGTTATTTGAGGCAGAGCCAGTATAACTTTGTTAACAGATACCTGAGAATAAACCAGGCCCAGGTTTTCTGCAGGAGTGCTCCAAGTGAGTGATGGGAACACATGGCTGTAACCCTAAACAGCATTGTGGAGGCCTTTATCCAGAAGCCAAGTTTACAGATTTTCCAAAGACATTAAACAAACACTGTAACTTTTAACATAAACACAATTAACTAACATAAATATTTATGCAATTTTCTTTTCATTTCACTCAATGCATACGCCACACATGATTAAGAGTTTCTCCATAAGCAGTTGGTTTTAGGATATTACTATCATTCTTATCAATACTTCAGCTCTTCTGGAGCCAATGATTTCCTTGCTTAACACAAAGACATCTCCTGAAGTTAGTACTTGCTCCAGAGGATTTCAGGATTTATTCATCTTCATAGACCAATGATCTGTTAGGTACAGACAGCTTCCTTCAAGGTTCAGATATACAAGACTGTTTTTTTTTTGACTGTTCTGAATATCCAAGTGTTCCAACAGAACAATAGAAATCTTGCCACATGAAAGTAAGGACTGAGTAATGGACGTAAAAATGGATGCTTCAACCAGCATACAGCATTATTATAATAGCATCGGTGTAGCATTGCTATAAGCCCTGTAGTTTATAGTAAGAGGTCTTGCTATGAGAAGCAGTTGTACAATCAGCTAGAGGCATTGTACAGATAGAGCCCTTTTCGTATACACATTCTAAACACAATACGTGACCACAGTAACTGCTAGTGTCCCAACAATCTGGAGTCAAAGAAAAACAATTTCTGACTCCACTGAATTCGATAAAGACTTTCCAGTTGCATATCACTCCTACATGAGACTCACCAAGGTTGCAGAGCTGGAACTGAGCCTTATAAAGACATATCTGCAGAAGATCTCCCTCAGAAGAAGATACCTTACCTGGTAAACCTTTTTGAATTTAGTTTAACAAAAAGCAAAATGTTCCCTTAATGAATGTAGAAATTAGGGCACAGACGACTGTACAACTCAGTCAGTCCCATAAAACACCACCAGTTAATAATCGCGGTGCCTTTTATATGGTGTTTTGTTGTTGTTGATTTTTGTTTGTTTGCTTTGTTTTTTGTATCCTATCAGCATGATGAGAAGAAATCTAAAATTGGAGCATATCAGGAATTCATCTCTTTATTCCACACCTACCAGAGGTGTCATTTTTTCCCGTTTTCCTTACCCTGCCAGGCAAAGTAGCTATTTCATTTACTTTTATCATGGAAAGACTCCTCTTTTATTTTTACATGCTATCTGGTTATTGAATGTCTGTGAACATTCTAGTATATTATGGCTTTGCCTTCATCAGAAGAAGGCTCACTGCTGAGGAATGACAGAGAAAGAATGGAAGTCACTGGCAAAACATAAAAACAATCCAGCATCCTACCCAATGTGTCCTTACATGGATCTGATAGTCAGCTGTCCTTAAATAGCACTATACATGGAGAGTTTCAAAAGTTTTCAAATCCATAGCTAAGTAGCCCTCAAACTGATTCAACAGAGAGGGGTATGATCTCTTCATTATGAGTAAACATAATGATAGTCATTACTTGAGGGAGTTAAATCAGGTAATTTACAGGTTGTCTGCATTCAGATCACTCCAAAATTGACTGATGAAGCTGAGAAGAGGAGATGACATTCAGCTTTTGCGGCTGTTCATAACCTGTCATTATTCAGTTGTATTCTCAATCCCATACTATCAAGGAACTGAACATCTTTATTAAACACACACACACAAAAAGCATAGTCAGAAGAATGGGTTTTTGTTTGTTTGTCTTTGTGTTTTTTTTTTTTGTTTGTTTGTTTGTTTGTTGTTTTGTTTTTGTTTTGTTTTGTTTTGTTTTATTCTAGCATTAGTTAGAAAATGCCAGGATTAAGCTTGCCTCTGACTTTCAATCATCCTTCTTCGTATACACATTCTTTATACTATCTTAAATTACCTGATTTCATACTGCTTTTCCCACAGCGCCCTTACATTGTTCAGCAGCAATCTTGGAACTGTGTGGGATGGCTCAGGTTGATGAATGTAGTCTCTAGGCTCTGTTACAGCAGCTGGAGGACATGTAGTGAATGATGATGATAAGAGAAATCAGATAATAAAGAATCTGGAACTGTTAGTATATATCATCGCATTAACACCAACAAGGGTCATCAGCAGACTATAAAATAAATTCAGGCAAGCCAGGAATTGTTTTTTATGAAGATCAATATTTAACACTTAACTTTACCCCAAGTCATTTTTGTGACTGCATCAGCAACTTCAAAAATATTTTCAAACTATGGAAAACTGAAAAATTGTCCAACCTCTGTAAACTTTACACTGCTCATATGACTCAACCTTATTTACATAGGTACACAAGCGTCTTTTTCACCCCACGTGACACACATGACTTTTCAGGCTGATAAGAGTATTTGATGGAGTTTCTCGGATGATGGTGGACTGGATATTGATCAGGTTAGGATAAGAAGCTCTCTTTCTTCTTAGGTATGTATATGGCCTACACTGTAATGGCAGCTGAGGCTTTGTTGTATATTTCCTTGCAATCCTAAAGAAGTGAATATCATTCCCATTTTACAACAAGCATCAGGTCTATAAATGACTCTTACAAGTTCATCCTGGAAGTCAATGACAGACCAAAATCTGGAACTAGAGCCTTCCAGGTAGCAATGTCACAAAACCCTTTTTTCCAGTAATCGTATTATAGGAAATCTGTGAAAAGCGATCCCCGGTCATTATAGCTTGTTTAGCTTCCCAAGTGAAACATAAGATCAACTGTATTGGTTTGAGTGAGATGAAAAGTTGAGTTAGCCCACATTTCTATCTTAAATTCTAGAGAAATTCAGAGGAAAAGGATGAGAACACAGCATTTCTATTTTGTAATACTTCTGCAAGATACATTTCTAGCTAAAGGCATACAATATCAAGGGGAATGTAGCTGATTCAACCTCTTCCCTCTGATTTGAGCAGATTTTGATTAAGCTGGAATGTATGTACCCAGTCCACTGATGGAATTAATCCCTTGTGCATAAATCATTTAAAGTTTATACAAGTAATACAGATCTCCAAGCCCATTCCTCAACTTCATTAATTGGTAGTATTACTGTACAGCCTTTAACATTCATAGACATAGTTATAAGTGATAATCTCCAGGATTTAAGCTACGGTTCCATGAGTCTACCCATGTGATGTCTTGTGTCTTTTCAAAATTATTAAAATATATTTCATAGAGAAGCCTCACAAAACATTCAGATGAAGTCAATAGCAATATGTGGTGTTATAATGGTTGACAGAGATGCAAAGACTGGGTAGGAAAAGGGTGATCAATGAGGAAGCTGTTTTGAAAAAGAAAGGAAAGAAAGGGAAGGAAGGAAGGAAGGAAGGAAGGAAGGAAGGAAGGAAGGAAGGAAGGAAGGAAGGAAGGAAGGAAGGAAGGAAGGAAGGAAGGAAGGAAGAAAGGAAGGAAGAAAATGGAAACAACTTTCAACTTTTGTGGTTACAATGGTTCTCTTGCTTTTGAGACACTGATGAATGAAATTTGACGCTTAGAGCTTAAAAAAAGTCTTTAGGAGCTTGTAAAAAGCCTACCCTTTCTTTAGGTGACTAAGTATGGACATGAGTTCTTAACCAGAGGATAAACATTCTCTTTTAATATATGTATCTACTTATTCAATCCAGTGAATTGTTTGGTGAAAGATACGAAGAAAATGTGTGCTTCCTTCTGTACCAATAATATCAAGCAGTGACTTAGGAAAAAACAGCATACAAGGGCCATTTACATAGTAGAAATTTTTCTATTGGTTTCAAATAATACTTGACCAGATGTGTAGAGAAGTAATGAGGAATTATACTAGAAATAGAATTAAATCAGATTATACACACTCAAAAAGAGTCTGTTCACTGTCCATGAGGATCTTTGAAAAGAGTTCTAATATAGACACTATTAACTTTGCTTTTATCTTTGCAACCTATTATGTTTAAACAGGTTATTTTCATTGCAGAAGTACATTTGAATACTCTGTGCAGTTGACCGGAAAATAAATTATTTAAGAAACATATCTGAAATGCTGAAAACATACAAAATCCCTTAACTGGTGTTGGCTTCAGTATTTTATTACAACTTTAAAGATAGGGTCTGGATGCATTTTGGCTAGGTGCAAATGAGGAAATAAAACTTTCTGGCACCACTTAAATTTCAGATGTAAAACATAGATGTGATTTTGATCTACCAATCTACCTGTAGCCTGCTGTCTTCACACATCTTTTTAAAGACAGTTTATTAATCTGTGAGATTGTGTGCAATACTTAGCTGGACTACAAACCTACTCTGAGAGATGTATTTACAGTAGTAATCATTTGAAGCTCTCGTCAATTATTTGGGTAAATTTTGCAATGCAAATTTAAATGATTAAACTGATATACCCATTTTATATAGACCAAAATATCATATGTTCTTTCCAAGCATCTGCAGATGCTGTGAAATACATATGCTTTAATTTACTTCTACTGCATTTCCTTGTTCTCTCCAAATAGGCCAGACTTATCGCATCCTAACTGTGAAGGCTTATTTTTACTTATTATTAAAGAAATTTACCCACACTGTCACGAGGTGTTACAGTTACTAGGCAGTACGTTTAGAATCAGAGGAATGAATGATAAACAATGTAGAGGATGAGAAATATAAAGAGTATCTACTTTTAAAAACTAAAATATATTCGTATTTAATTGCACTGTGTTTCAATCTCGTGCAATACGTAGTCCCTCCAAACATGAAAAAAAAACATGCTGGAGTACATTTAAATGTGGTGAATGGTCTGAATGTTTTAGGCGACTAACATCTACCTTTATGATTACTTTCCATTCTCCCAAGCCATTTAATATTGCAGGAAGCAAAATGGTTTTGTGTAGCTGTAGTCTATCCAATATCAGCATGTTACTGGGAAGTTAAAATCTCATCTAAGCCAGAAATGTAAATCTGCCAGACCTCCCAAGAACAATAAAAGCTTTTTTTTCCTCCTTCTGTTCTTTAAAGGGTGGATGAGATAATATCGCTTCTATCTGGGACATCAGTCTTTCTGCTTATTCGTAAAAAGTTGTTCTTCTTTCAGCTCCTCCTTCAAAGTACAGTTGTTTTTCTGGACCCTTCTGATTCCTTGTGATTTATCCTGTCATAGCTGTATAAAAAAGTAAGGTGTGCAGACACAGAAATCATATAGGATCCTGTTTGATAGGATCATTTTATATGAAGTCTTTTAAAAAGTTGTATTCAGCTAGTGACCTTTTAAATTATGTTTACTAGTGAGAAAATGAAAATGTCTGAAGTCCAAGTCTTCATGTCTGAATGTCTGTTCATTTTTTTTTAGTAAATACGAAATGCACCTCTGTTTACCCAGGTGATGTTACTCTGTGTAGCTTTACAGAGTTAAATTAAGAAAGACTGGGAAGGAGAAATCAAAGCATGGCAAAGAAAAGATCACATCATAAAGCATGCCTCCATGCTTTGGTAACCCATGTCTAACCAAGCTAGCAAGACTTGTGACACTCAGAATGGAGTCTTTGAGCAAAGAAAATGCAAAAGCTTTAAAGCTACTGTTCTAGGAAAGACAAGGAATAAAGAACTTCCCAAAGGAACGCCAGGAGCATGCTACATTAAAATAGTTTGCATCTTCATAGAAGCTTTAGCATAGGTGCTGTAGCTTATCAAGCAATGCAAAGAAAGATTAAGGTCTAGCTTAACACATTCTGCATGCATACTTGTGTTGTTTTAGTCTGATCCTATGTATATTTGGGTGAATAAACAAGGTGAATAAATAGTGAAGAAGTTATTTCTTAGTCATTTTAATAGGCCTCCAATTACAGAGTGCCTGCAGAGCTTACAGCTGTGTGTTTGTCAGGTAGAAGCTCACTGCAAAACAGATAAGCCCCTTGGTAAAAGCCACAGATAACATCTTCAGAAGATGCACTTGAAAGACTCTGGAGGAAATGTGAATCTTACTGTGGTGGCTGAACTAATCTTGGCTCTGTAAGGGCCCGCAAAGATCTCTCCAAGAAAAATGACAAAATTTCTTAGTGATATGTATCATTTCTTTGTATCTCTTTAGAGAAAATTTCAGCTTGCATATGGACAGCCACAGCATTAAGGTGCCTGGGTAAACTCAGGGAGGAGAGCTCTCAAGCTATTAGGAAAAAAAAGACCAGCTTTCTCCCAAGAACACGGGGTCAAATTTCTCAAGTAAATTCTGATTCAAGGCATAAACTGTCTCTGAGCATACAGTGATTCATTACTGCTACCTTTTGGAAGAGCAGACTGCATGGGCATGGGGCTTACCAGTGTAATCACTGTGTTTAATGCTGTGGTTCTCTGAACCAGTGAGCAAATAACATATTCCGTGATAATGCCATTACAGGCTTGTTTTTTGATTAATAATGGGAGGCAAAGGTCATCATCCCTTGGGAACTTTGATTTTGAGCTATTTTGCTTGTGACTCCTGTATTTAACTTTACTGTTAGGATACTACAGACATTGCATTTCCTTTGCTTCAAGTTTTGCTCTTTTTCCACTGCACCTTGAAAACATCTATTTATTTTATTTTATTTTAAAGAATTATTTATTTTAAAGAATTTAATACAGAGAATCATCTAATTTATCTTTACCCAATCAGCAATTATTACGGAGAAAATATGAACTGGAGTAAAAACTCTTTGAGTAATCTACATGTTTTATGTAGTAGGAATGTTTAATATAGAGACCTAAATCACTACCATTGGTGAAAACTTTGGAATTGTGTGCATTTAAATAATTATCTGAGAAATCTGTGTTGGAGAAATATCACTTAAAACCTTTCATTTGAGTATTTTATTCATTGTTCACAAAATATAAGTAACTAATTTTCTTTTACAATGGTGATTGCTGGTCTTCAGAATGCAGGCACTAGTTATTTGCTGAGAGCTGGGATAGTTCCAAGGTAATTCCTGCAACTTACCTCTACTTGCAGAGGTAGGTCCTTTCCCAGGGAGCTGTTATGACAAAGCCTTAGTCTGGCTGGAGGCCGTGTGATTTAAGGTGATATTTCTGTATACCATGGTATATATTTATTTGATAGCTAATCTGCCAGCAGAAAACATGCTTGACAGCAGAGTGCGAAAACTCTGTTATGAGGTGAAATTTTATTTGAATGTGTGGTCCCAGGAAAGCATAATACCCCTGCTTAACAGTGCAGTATGGACAAACAGACAAAACAGTTTGTTGATACAGAAATACGGCACTTTATTCACAGCATTGGAAAAGCTACAAGAAAAGGGTTTTTATAACAATATAAGTTGCAACTCCTTAAGGGTGCAAATACATTTTGTTCTTGAAGTCAGCATCAGGGAATTGTGGCAGGGCAGGGAGTTGGCTGGAGTTGCTCCCTTTAACTCTGACTTTAAAGGCAAGAACCCGTGTGTCTCAAGCGGAGAAGGATGAGCATGACTCCTGCAGAGGTAGCACAGCTCTTGGGATAAGGATAGGGAAGCACAGCAGGTCCCCGTTAGGCAACCGGGAATCTGCTTGCAGGAACCAGCTGCCATTTTAACAGCTTAAAACTACATGAGACTGTACCCAGCACAGCCCTGTCCCTGGGGACTGGACAGGGCAGTTTTAGCCCTTTTAAGAACAAAGAAAGCAGAGCCCTTACTGCTAGATCTCATTGCCCTTTCACAAAGTTCCTAGCACAGACACGGCTTTTTATTTATTTTTTTTATGTCTTCAGCTCCACTTTGATGAAAGGTGCCTTAACTCTTCTGTAAAGGCTAAGTTTCCTGTCTGAGATAATATTTAAGATGAAGACTGACTCTCTCTCCTGCTTCCTTCCTACAGACCAAAAGGAGGTCCTTTCAAATATACAGCCTTTAATCTGGAGGCAAATATATGTCCAGTTTGTAGCCCTCATCGCTTCTACAATGACTAGTGTTGCTGCTTACAAGTAAGTTTTTGAGCTTATTTAAACTTTTTCAACCCCTTCCTTCGCTTGTCTTATGCCACAGATGAATTACACTTTTTATTTTATCCTTGTTTCTGCTTACATAACGTTGTGCCATTGTGGATAACTAAACACACATTTAAGCCAGTACATTCCCATCACTTCTGCAATGCCTTCATTTACTCAGTTCAGCAGCAGTCTTATAGCTTTTTCCTTTTTAAATAGAAGGGTGTTTCAGTACCAGCCTTAAGATGTACAGAACCAAATTCCACATGTGATTTTATTTGTTTTACTTTCTATTATATTATTTCTAATACTGCTACTAGTGATAATAATAATGATACCACTATTCATCCAACATGAATCTCAAGGTATATGTTACTAGGGAATTATTTCACTAAAAAAATAATTCAATGCTTATTGCAACTAGTGGAAAAGATGTTTAATACTTCAAAGGATGCTGGACTAAGCCTTTATTGGTCATACTCTGCATTAAACAGCTGTGAAATAAGACATTCTCTAACAGAATGATTTACATGTGAGAAGCTTTATATGATGAATAATCACTATCGTTGTGTTTATTGCCCAAATATTAGATTGATAATCCATAATTAAGAAAGAACAGAGAAAATAAAAAACAGCATTTTAATATGTCCTTTTCCCTCCTGCATGCTGAATAACCCCTTTGTTCACTGGCTTTTTTAAAAGTGTTTTCCCCTCCCATGCGATTGTAATTTTTCTCTTCTGGTGATTTCTTTGTTTGTCTTAAAGTTGTGAAAGCTGAGAGTTATTTATCTGCATTAGTCTCAATGTGAATTATACCTGCCAACTTTATAGCTTTGGAATTACTTGGTACATTATTTATACTTTTTAAAAATTGTGCTCCTTCACCTGTAATCTTAGTAAAATACACAGATGTTTTGGACAAGTGTATTTTACTGTCTCTTCTGCCCTCTTATGGAACTGTTCATACACATTAAGGACTTAATCTAGTTCCCATAAGTGGGACATTTGCCACTGATTTTAGTAGCAGCTGGATTGGGCTCTTCATTTGCAGAAAATGGATGATCAGTGCCTTGTAAATAAATGTTTTGAACAAGTGAATAAGGTATAAGCAACTGAGAGGAAGAATAGGAGTGGCCAGCTGTTAATCTTGGACCTGAATAAGAACAAACAAGTACAATTTACACATGCATGATCATGGGTAGATGCATTAGGCTGCTCCATGGTTGGTATTATTTCTACATATTCCCAGGTGGGCTTTTTTTATTTAATTTTTGTCAAGTTGCTGCACAGTGCTCTGACTGTCTTGGTTTATGGAAACAGATGTTTCTTTGCATCACTGTTTATGAAATTTTGGTCATGGAGCTCAGGTCACAGATATCTGCCAGTTTCCTAAGTGCTAAAAGCATCAGTATTGTTTCTTTTGCTTATTGTTCTATGAAATATGCTTCCCTTCCTCCTCAGTCCCAATTTACAGAGGGAAAACTGAGTAAATCTTTTGCTGTTTGAGCAGCTGCTTCTGTTTAGATTCACCTGCTTGTTAGAAGATGGAGGCTGCAATGGATAGCATTGCTTTCTAAAAATATGCAGGCTTCTGATGCTCAGACTGCCTCTTGCATGTTTTACATCTGCTTTCTTTCCAGCTATTTTCTCTTCCCTTCTACAACTTATCTGTGGCAAATCCATGGGGTAAGTCTTTAATCAGACAGGACAAAAATACCTGAGAATCTCCAGTGGAAAAATAATGCAGTATACCAAAGAAGTAATATTATTCATAAGGAGTTGGTAGAGAAAACTTCCTGTTGGTATTTTCTCTCGTAAATAATACTTAGAAAAAAAAAAATGCTCTTGTGAAATAGGTACTGCACAGCTGAGTACCATTTTTAAGAAAATTTGTGATGAAATATTGAGCAAAAACATGTTTATCCTTCTTTGTTCACATATATTTGAAAGCTGATTGAAACCTAAAATCATGTCCTACTCATGAGGGAATAAAATGAAAATCTAGCAGAAGTGTATGTCAGCATCCCTGCTACATCCCATGGAGGAGGGAGGAAAGTGTGGTCTTAATCATGGGAAGAGAAAATGCTGTAGAATCTACAATAGATTAAAATATAAAAATGTATAGATATCCACAGAAGTAATGTTAATTATTTATAAATTATAATAGAGAGGTGCTACTTTTCCAAAGCATGTTTTCTTTTAAGTGTCTCTTAGAATTCTGTTGCAGGGTTATAAATTCTTAACACTACAGAATGTCTTAAATTGGATGTCTTAAAGTCCTCATATTAGATTTCATCAGACTAGTACAGAATTGCTTGCTGCTGCACCTTCATATTGTGTTGTCCAGAACAGAACATAGATGGTGCTCTTTTTCTGAGCAGACATTTACAGATCATTAGATAGCTGCTTAACGCTAGTCATGCAACTAGTTTGAGTTTAGCAGGACTGTTTATAAAAAGTGCTAAGTATGTGCATAAGCTTTTGCAAGATCAGCAACTAAGATTTTAATACTTCTACATAGAGCTTGGTAAGCTTAGAAAGTGGTCAGTAAAATTAGTTCTTTGAATACAGCTGTAAATCTGTGGTGGTTTCCTGTATATCATCTCACAATAGCTTTGATTAACCACAAATCCCTGCAATAACACTTTTGTTCAACCAAATCCTGGTCCCACCCAAATGCATGGATATTTTTCTTCCTGGTTTGGTGCACTAGGATGTAGTGCTTATTGGAGTGACTAACGTAAAGATTTCTTTAAAAGAAAGGCATGTTCACTTCTTTTATATTCGAAGAGTCAAGAATATGATGATTTCTTTAATAAATAATACTATATCAAAAAAGCACCTGACTCCTGTCACTGATTTCTCAATCTCGTAGCAACAGCATCATGAGGCCTCACATAGGAGCTGCCAATGCAAACACAAGTAACAGGGTGCATATAGGAGCAAGAGAAGAGATTTTTTCTGTAGTAAAATATATTGTTGATCCTTCGAGAATATCTTCAGTTTTTTTCTCTGTGCATGTGATATAGAAAAAAAGGAGAATGTGTTCTGTTTGGAAAAGCTGAGGATTCTGTTTGATAAACAGGATTAAAGCATTCATAAGACTTTAACATTTCCTTTTTGGGTCAACGCCTTGTCGTTTTCTTCCCTCAGGCTAAAATCTTACCCTTCTCTCTGGCGCTCAAATCATGACCTGAACTCACATAAGAATGAGAGGATGAGTTTGATAGTATGGTAATTCTGTTTCCTCTGTCTACCTGTCTTTTTACACAGTTGTGTCTTCCACTTCCAAATGCTTGTCCTTCCAGCAAAAGACCAACACACATCAGGTGTTTTGCTCCCTTTCCTTCTCCTATGGGAAAATGAGATTAGTCCCCTCGAAGCTGTTGAGATTCATATTAAAACCTTAACTCCCATATTGATTAAAGTTGTGGAAGCAAAAGCAGTCAAACACATTGTCCTCATCCTTCCTTCCTTCCTTCCCACTACCCTCCCTCTTCTTCACACTCGTTCAAAACTTTTGGCAGTGGCCCTATCCAAATTTGGAGATCCAGAGAAGAAAGATGGAAAACAATGTCAGTTATTACAGGCATTTTATCCACTATGGATCTTTGGCTGCAAAACAGTCTGTGAAAAGGACACAGGGCTTCAAATCCAAAGGGTAGGTCAGATTAAGGCACAGTGTTTTGTCCCCCTCCTCTACACTTCACACAGCACAGCACTGTGGGTTTCTGCTCCCTTTTGTGATAATGTTAAGTCCAACACTCCTTTAGGAGCAGTAGCTGAAGAAAGGCCCTTACCTGCAGCAGCAACTTTGTTTAGGATAGAAATATGGGGTTATAGCTGGAAATCATGCCTATTATTTTAAACTTCTCAGGAGAACCTAATTTACAAGCAATTTCTCATGGAACCCACTGTTTTGGGGTTCTTTCGATGTATGTGGGATGGTCAACAGGCTGCCCAGTGTAGTCTGGGACCTACCAAACTCAGTGGGAAGATAGTTTGAGCTCCTGCTTTGGTTTCTGCCACTTCCATCTGCAGTGATTAGTAGCATACACAGACAGCAGTACTAGTGTCTTCCAGGGGCAATTTGTAAAATATCATCTTGTTCAGCATGAATAGAAAAGAGCTTCAATATTTGACCTTTAATTAATTGGAAGGGAGTGAGGTAAAGAGAGAAAGGGGAGAGAGCTACAAATAACATCCATTAATGGACTCAAAGTAAATATCTCCTTCCCTGAAGGCATTCCATAGCATAGAATTAGCAGTGAGATCCTGAACTGGTGAGCATCAGCAATTGGTCTTTAGTAACTGATGAACCTATGTGCCCATCATGGCTGGCTTGCATGATCTGAGTGTGGCTGTGATAAGTTTCCAAGCTTTGCAATAATCTGACATCAGTAGGGTGTCTGTATTACGGATATTTTATCTAGATGAAACTAAATTGGTACTTACCAAATGTAAACAAGTGCATAATATGAACAGAACATAATTTATATAACTAAAGATTGGTACAAAATACAGTTAGAAACTTGTGTCATTTTCATTGATGCTCTTATCATAGTGAAACTGAGCTGACCAATCTCCAAAATTTTACAGAAACTCACAAATTTTTTGTCATTTATGGATATTACATTATGCACAATTTATTATAAATAATTCATCTTAGCCCTGTGGGCTTTATTTTATTAACTGCCCTTAGTTAGAAACTGTTTTTTACAGTCATGTTATGCAGCAGATTAAGTGCTCATCCTTACTGCCTGCTTTCAAAGCAGTCTGTCAGTTGTGATCAGACATGCCGTATGCTACAAAGCACAAAACTCGACCTGATGCCTTCTAACCGGGAAAGCAGTCGGCAGGAAGTTCCAGCTGAGGTTCACAGTTCCAAAGTCTGTAACCTTCTAATATTTTCAAGGTTTCATGTGTTTTACACAGGTCAACACATGGTCTGCTTCTCCTAAAAGTTCACCAGCAGTTTAGCAGCACTGTGAGCTCCAGGGTTAGAAGAGAGAGAAAAGTACATTGATGTAAAATACCTATTGTTATCATAATTTTTTAGCCTAGATGTTTAGGTAAAATCACACAAGGCATCAGATTCTTGGCTGTAAGAAATACACAGGGTTCCATGTGAGTCAATGAAATGGTTAATTTACATCAGGTGAGGATCTGACCTAAATTTGTTTCAACTCTGAGTTACTGGTGCATATGCCGCATTACTCTCACATATGGAATCCTATCACCACTGTATCAAAGATGTAATTAAAAACCTGCCATAACAAATGTGCACTATGCCCTACCAAGTTCTTGCGTTGACAAACTGCCAGAGGGGAAGAGTTTGATCTTTTACTCAATGTGGCTTGCCTCTGGTCCTAAAGGTGCTATCAAAGAACTTGAGAGAAGCGGGCCATGGTGGAGCAGTGGGGAGAGGCTGCTTCAAGCGGTCGGCTGCCAGGCTATCCGGCCTTCTTGAGTACAACTTGCACGCTGTTGTAGCACCAAGCAAAAGATAGGCAGAGCAAAACACTGAGCACAGTTTGTTTTATGGTGATAGCAGCTCCTTTCTACTAAGAATGTGAGTAGCAGAGTTCTGCACCAGCTGCTACTTCTGGGTGGTCTTCAAGGCTAACTTCAAATACTGGCCTGTGCAGTAAAATAGCATGGAAGTGTCAAAGACATAAGTAACTCTGGTAAGGTCTTTATCAGCCGACAGGCCTCCATTTTCTGGTCAGCTATGTGCTGAGGAGGGGCATAACAAGACACCATTCCTGCCTAAAATCCTAGGGCAAGGATGTATATACAGAAATAAGAGTGGGCTGGGTGTTCCTTTGAATAAATGTGTTCTCAGACTGAGCTCCCAAAACTAATGATCAAATGCTAATAAGTATCTCAATCTACTTCCCAAATTCATTAATCTTGCATGAAAACCTAGCAGATAAAACTATGCTGTGCTTGAGTGGTGGCAGGCCAGAGGATGGCCATAGAAGTTGTTTACATATATGAAACATCTAACTCATTTCTTCAGTTCTTTTTTGTTTGTATTCCTGTAGAAGTTTTCAGTATATCTCTTAATGCCACCACTCAAAATAAATTCCTACATAACCATTATTCACATTATTTAATAAACAAAACTGAAACCAAACCTAATCAGAACAAGTAAAAAGAACCCTTGATGTTAGCATGCAGGACAATGTGATTCCCAAATGGCTACTTCAAGAAAATGCTAAGAAACAGTTGTGCCTATGGGCTATATCCAGAACCCCCAGAATTCAGTGGGAATATTTTATGATTCGCTAGCATTTACATCAGACCATAAATGTGCAGCATACTTTACAGAGCATTTCAGTTATTTACAGCAGGCACAGACCCTCACTTTCTTTGCATGGAACTAATACAGTGTTTTAAAAGCATGTGGAAGAAGATGGCTGCTCTTTGTTTAGAAAACTTAAAAAGCTTTAAATCCATGGAGTGGTTTTCTACTGATTTTACTCATGAGGAAATGGGCATATACATGGGTATATAGACACAAGAACAAATATTGTCTTGGTGATAGATATCTAAAAAGACATTAAAGATAAAATGATTCCACTCAAAGAAGGCATATGAAATCTAGGTATTTTATCATTTATTTTGCTGCCGTTGCTTTGTAATCGATCAATTTTATAAGAAATACTTTTTAAAAAAATATTAATATAATTAAATGTATTTTATTTTTTATAATTGCAGAACTTAAAACATATAGGGAGGTGTCAGTAAGACCCTGTTACTTGTGATACTTTAAAAATCAATGTAAGAACAGCTCTCATTTGAAGGTGCTTGAAGTTCAGACCTTCAGTGTAAAAAGCCTAAGTTCTTCATTAGGAAAATAATGAGAGGTCTATTTATCTACAAGTTCTGGAAGTCTGGATTTCTTTCTGCACTAAAGGCTAATATCAAAAAAAAAAAAAAAAAAAAAAAAAATCACCTGGGAATGTTAAAATTCAGAGACCTATATGTATCTATGACATATTCCAGCTGTACACAAAATGCACTTAATCCTGTACTGAGAACTTGGCATTCAAACCAACAGCCTTAATAAACAGAACTACATGTTTTCATTTGCTATTAGTGCCCTTCACTTTTGTCTGCTGAGGGAAAGGTTAGTTTCAAGACAAAGCTTTTGTTGGGCAGAATAGCAGAGCACACTCTGTCAGTGTTATCAGTGTCTTTAAATGGGGAACATATTTAACTTGACACAGGAGTAAAAGAAAAATAGAAATAGGATTTGTGAAGTAAAAATATTGAGCTCTAATATATCTCACAGAAACAGAGAAGCAGACAAGAAGTGATGGCACCTTCAGCATCCCACATTATGGAGGAAAATGTACTTTTGTTAAAATATATAGGGGCAAAGCCTGAATTTTTAAATGAGCCAGGGTATGGTGTCCAGAATCTTTATGCAACTGAAGATTGCAAAGCCCAACAAAAATCTGTACCAGCACCAATGGCTGACAGAAGAGAGAAAATCCCTAAATTGACAGCTGATTTCAGTTTTCTTTTGAGAGACATGAGAGACATACTCTGTTTCCCCAGTGGATGTTGTACTTGTGCAGCCGTACAGCAGCACTATGGTGGTCTCCCAGATTTCTCTGATATTTGTAGGACTTTCAGTATTCAAATCTGCTCACTGAAAAGATCATGCCTCTTTTTGTTTACACACTGATTACCAAAACAGGCGAAGAAAAGTAAAAATGCAGTTTTCTCGGGGGTATCAGGAAGAAGCAAGAATAGAGCTACTCCCTGACCACTGCACAGGCCCACAGCAGGCTGCTGGTGACAAAATCCATTGGCAGCCCCAGGCAGGCTGAGGTTATGAACCAGGTCCAACACCTTATGGGGAGTCAGAGGGAAGGGAGCCAGAGAAAACATGTGAAACCAGCTACAGTTTGGGTCTAAGATCCTTCCAGAAGGTGGGACAAAAGATCAGGCTCCAGCACAGATCCAAGGGCTACGTAGGAGTGAACAGAGATAAATCCAGACTAGGTACAACCACAGCATAGCTCAGAACAAGACTTGAAACCCACGGCCTGAGCTGAAGCAGGGTTTGTGTAGGAGTGGGTAGGGTAATGGAGTGGGCACCAGGTGATTCTGGTGAGGGCAATTTAGGCCAGTTAGCGTGGTCATGGCTCTGACAGATGTAAGCATCTTACCTGTGTTGGTCAGAAGCATAGAGAGGCTTGGTTAATTGTCAGCTTATCTTACAGTGAATTTAGTAAAGGTTTTAATTTTTGTGGTTAGTCATGTTTATGTAATGGAATATTGTTCCTTTGTTGAACTGAAGAAATTCTAATATACAATACGAGTGTTTTTTATTGCTGTTTTTGTAAGGTAGTAAAAGGTGTTCAAGACTCCTTTCCAGGTATACAGTTCTTTTACTCTTATCTATGCCTTTAATGTATTACAAGACTCTATGTGGCTTTAAGATCTACGAAAAATGTTTAATAGAGCTCCTATTTTTAGTTCACCTGTTTATTTCTTATGTAGCATAGGAAACTCGATTATTTCTTTAGAGATATCAGTTGAAATCCCAGGAAAAACATAACAGGTTATCAAGTCATTATATCTATTTTTAAAAAGGCAATTACTGCTAAGAGGATGTTGAAAAATTAATTTCAGAAGTCTAGTGCCAAACAAGTACGAAAATCAGTTCACAGTACTTTACAAATGGTCCTTAGTCTTCCTAGTAAAGATGCCCATGCTTCAAGTTGATACCAATACCGTTGCTCATGCTGCTATACCAAATGGAGAAGCAAAACTTCATGCTACTCTTCAGACCAGTAAGGAGTGCTAAGTTGACTTAAACCTTAGTAGTACAATTTCAAATAATAACTAATCCTTTAAGCTTCTGTAGTTTTGTTGTATTTTATGAATGAGGCTGGATGTGAGCTTCAGGTTTATCAAGTATTTTGTTTGTGCCAAGTGCTCTTCCCAGGGTTCTACTGTTGTTGCTGACGTCTACTGTGGTGCTCCTGTCCTAGCCCTAGTATCTCCTGCTAGCTATGGGCTTACAAAAATCGTTCTTTTGGATGCTTTTGAAATTGCTTTGCAAGTCCTCCTTCAGCTAAACAAAGCATTTTCTTGGTGTGTCATGTCTGTAAATAGCACTTAAACATTTTGTTATTTATTTTTTTATGATATAATCAAAAGGGTATAGTAGCACTTGGTAAAAAGGAAAATTTTGCAATCTGGGAGATCAGCAAATGAAAAGTGATAAAAATTCAAATGGAACTTTTTAGTGGTTCTGAATCTGTTTCCTATTACATTAGGAATTTTCATGGATAAAACATGGAAAAAAATGTTTTTATTTGATGATGAAATAAGTGTAATTGTCATCTGAATGTTCTTGGAGGTACTTGTGAGCAGCTTGTTTCTTGCACTACTAAAATGCTGTGAGCAAGCTCTTTGACCTCAGGTGCAAGTTTGCTGCATGGAGGCGAAATAATTTACAAACTGTGCTTTACTGTGCTGATGCTTGTAAGTGACATAAGTATAGAGTAACAATTAGCAGTGGCCAGAGAAGTGCTGACACCAATTCCTAGAGGAGATGATTTACTCTTAGTGCTGACCTGTCAATAAACAGTGATAAACTTCACCAAGAAACAACAAGTTTTTACTGTGTAAGTGCTTTTGTTCGTGAATGCTGCTGAATTTTACTTTCCATCTGGCCCAGGTCCTGGGGGCTTTATGGTTATGCCTAATGATAAAGGCCAGGTGGTCAAGTTTTGGGAGCTGTCTGTCACTTGTTCAGAAATGGGATGTGGCTGTAGTTGAGAGAAAATAGAGAAACAAAAGGCAGTGGCAGCTGGGGTGGGCAGGGAAGCAGAATTCCTCTCATTCTCAGCCCCTTCTCCTGTTCAAGCTCAACAACACCTGGATGTTCCTTTGGTAATGGCTGCTCTGGGGATTCGGTTGGGGCTGTTCTGAAAAGCAGTAGCCTCTTTTATCAAGCAGTATCTTGAGAGTGCTCACTGAATGCACTGCACCACTTCCATTGCTCTGTGAGATACTTTGGGTAATTGAACTGCCCTGCCTGGAGAGTTTGGATTTTGTCTGAGAACCTTGCTCTAAAATGCTGTATTCTCCTTTACGGGAAAGGATGTTCGTACGATGTATGCAGTTAGTGGCTGTACGATCTTGTTAGTCTGGTGTCTGTAATAACATTGAGACACATCTATTACAGCTTGGTAAATGCATTAGCTCATTTTTGTATAAGATGCATTCCTACCTTGTTACTTCTACCTAATTGAGATGAATTGTGTAGGACAGAAGACACCTCATGCTCTTTGTCATACAAAGTGCATGTAAAGCTTCAAAACCTGTAACAAATACACAGAGCACATGCACCTAAGCTTGTAATAATTTTCTGCTGTCCTTCTTATAAGCCTTGACATTAGTAACATCTATGTACTCTTGGATTCCGCTCCCCTCCCCCCCCCCCCCCCCCCCAAAAAAAAAAAAAAAACTCCAAGACATTTATAAATATAGTAGTAAAATGTATGAAGGCCTTTAACAGAATGCTTTAACTTCAGCGAAGATTAGAGTATAAATTTAGTTAGAGCATTTGCAGTCGGTGAGTTACTTTTCTAGGAAAGTTTTGCTGAGGCAAATCAGGTCAAACCAATTTTACTGGTGTGGAGACAGTGCAAATGTAATTGAAGAAGGTTAGTTGGTATTTAGCTTTCCAATGTCACTCCAATGAACTGGTGGCCATTTGCCACCGTGTTTGTGAAAGGGGTACTTTAGGATAACATTTACTAAGAGAGCAGTGGGGAGAGAAAGCAACAACATGTTTTGATTACTCTGGAATTCGTCCCTTGTCAGCACACGAGGGCAGCGGTCTTGGGGAAAGCAGGGTGGCTGCCCCGTTTGCTTCCCTCACAAGCTTTCCTCCTTCAGTTCCTCCCTGAGAACAACTGGTATATTTTACTCTAACTGTAATGAGTAGATCCTTTCCTAATTAGCTCTGCTGGAAAGCAGATGATCATGTCCACCTGATAGTCTTACTGAAGCTTCACTGAGCTTAATTTCATACTATTTATACATTACAGTGATCCCATGAAAATATATTGCTAGTAATTTCCCTTTCTATATTGAATTGCATAAAAACAAAAACAAACAAAAACAAAGGTGTTGCAAAGGTATTGGGAGTAAAACTGGAATCTGTGTGCACTTATTAGTGCTTATGTGCATGCTTACAAAAACCACCTTAAAGATCTCATTTTTTTTGCAAACTTTAGTGTGCAAAATGATTTTAAGGCTTGTTAAGGGAGCCAACAGAAGTCATTTATTTCTTTGGTTGTGAAAACAGTTTTGAGACACTGGCTCATTTTCTTTCTTCAGTGGGAATAGAAGTGATTGATGTATTGCATATCGCCAGAGTATCATGATTATTAGCCTTAACTCTAGTTTTGAAAGCACACCTATACAGTCTCTCCAGGTTCATGTTTCCATTTTTTTCTTCTTAGATTAAAAGCACAAATTTATATTTCACGTTTTCTGTTTAAATTTTGAATGTTCTAAAAATTTGCATGTTATTTTAATGTTTTGTTATCTTGTCTTTATTCTGTGCACTTCTAGAAACTGAAGTGTTTCTTAACAGTGCTTGATGCAGAGCCTTTCCAGTTTTCTTCAGGAAGAGAATGAAATCTATACTCTGCATTTTCACTTCCTCTGAACCTAAAGGATTTTCAGATTTTGATCGCGTGTAGGACTGAACTGAATCAGAAAGTTCTGATTGGGTGACTAGTCAAAATCATTGACTAGAAGTGCTTACCAGGTGTCAAGATGGAGGAGCTGTGTGTCAAGTACTTCTGAAAAAAATAATCTCAGCCCTGACCACTTTGAGGCTTGACCATCTGGGTGTTCCTTTCTTTATTACATCAATATAGTGAATCTGTAAACAAGTTTTGCTTTGTGGAAGATGTGAAATAGTCAAAGCATGCAGTCTTGGTAGTGATAATTGTCATATTTTGGAGTAATATAGTCAGCAAGTCAAGGGGAGGAAAAAAAAATACAACAGTAACTGTTTTCATTGCTGCTTTTGTGAAGTAGGAAGAGTAATTCAATGAAGAGCACTGTCTGGCAGTCTTAGTTTTTTCCTTGAATAACTATGACTGTTCTATACCTTGTACACAACAAAAGTGTCACAGCTGCTTATGAGCTTGATGATTTGAAACTTAACTTACAATAACCCAAGATAAGTTGTGAAGTTTATTTCCTTTATAAGAAATGTGAAAATTTAATGGATATGTGCTGAATATACAAGTTACAATTTTACACATAATCTGTTCTGAGGTATGTAATTGTGACCAATTAAAAAGGAAGATAATTTGATTAAAACCTATAGGTTAAGGCTGTACCATACAGACACATACCCAGAGCAGACCTCTGGAATCAATTGAAAGGCTGGATAACACAAGAGCAGCTTAGGAATGGTTTGCTCTCAATTAGTTCATATAATTGGCTAGTGTTAGAGAAATACCATAAAATACTCTTAACATGACACCTATGAATCAGTAGATCTATTTTCGATCTTAAAAACTAACTGAGGTAAATATAAATATAACTGTAAAGCGGTGTGAATTAGGTTCTGCAAGGCAGATTCTGCATTTCATTGTAATGATTACATAAGCTTACCTGTTACTGGCTAGATCACAATTTTCCTGGGAAAACAAAAGGAGGAATGATAGTCTCTTTAAATAAAAGCTGTTTGTTAAAGTAAAAAGAGAAAAGTCCATTTTACAAAACCTGTATGCAAACTATTAATTACAGTTTTGTAGTTTTTTTGTTTGTTTGTTTTGTTGTGTTTTGTTTTGTTTTTTTTGCATGGGTTTGATTTCAGTTTTGTATTTATAGAAAACAAGACAGAACAAAAAGCACAGTGTGGTATGATGATGTGCACATTGCATACGGCTGTGCGTTGTCTGGTGTACTTACTGAGAAATGTCATTGCATTTTTAAGATAATACATAAGTAGCCAAGCCTGGCATGTAATAATGTGGATTGTATTTTGCAGTTAATTCAGCAGTTCTCAGTGCTCAGTAGAAGTCAAGCAGTTATATGCATGTAGGTAGTTAGAAAATAGACGTGGGGAAATAGCAGTGAGCAAAGCTTAGTTTGGTTAGGAACAAAGTAAAATCAAAGTACACAGGGTAAAACAAAAAGCTTATTATTCCTTTACATAGTAGCCATTTCTTTAATTTCATATTCGTAATAGAACGGTGATAATATAAATGTGTACTGTGCTTGCTGTAGGAACAGAAGGCTTCCAAAGACTTCAAGGATGGCGTTATTTCTGTTAAAATTGGGGCAAACCTACAGTTCACATTAGGAGGACAAAACTGGTTTGGAAGCAGACTCCCTACAAGATGAGGATAAAAATGAGAGACTACTAGCAAATGTGAAACATGCTGTTAGATTCTGGACCTTTCAAAGCAATGCATTTTGAGATAAATGTGCAATAAAGCCTGTGTTTAATCTAGGAAGAGGAGCAGTATTCTACTGGTAAAAAGCAGAAGGAAAATAAATTGCATCATCTATAACCTTTGCAGTCATAGGCTCAGTGAACAGAACATCAAAACCAAATGTAAGGAAAACAAGCCTCTGTATTCAATTTACCTAGTGATATCCGGCCTTACAAGAAGCTTTAAGTATATTCATTCTTCTAGCTGCAGTGTGAAAAAATCAGTACTGAGCTCAGTCTTCAGTGGATGAATATATCCAGGGGAAAAAAAATCGCTCAGAGCTACATCCAAGGTCTGTCAAAGTGATTGGAAGTAGTCCCACAGACTTGAAGGGCTGTGGATCCAGGATCTTAAATATGTAAATGAAAGTTTGATTGCTTTGGGTGAACAATATTACTGCTAATCATCCAGCAAGATATATCTGATTATTTGGAACAGCAAATAGTCATTTGGTTTCTGACAGAATACAATGTGTGTTTAAGCATATCAAATGTGTTTGGAGTTAGTAAAGGAAGAATCTCAAGATGTTTGGGTTTGGTTTGGATACACATCCAAAATGTGCATGCTTAGCTGAAGCTCTTCAGTCTGCAGCAAGGTTTTCTTGAGAAATGAGCAGTCCTGCTAGGCTTTTTCAGTGCCAGAGAGCCAGAAGTGCCAGAGCAGCCAGGCTGATTGGCAAAAAGGAGAAACTCACAGGCAGGGACAGAGGTTGGTTTGAACATGCAAGTGCCCTTAAAAAAAAAAAAAAAAAAAAAAAAAAAACAACAACAAAAAACTCTGTTTTCTGAAGTGCTTATGTAAAGATGATAGTTCAGCATCAGTCTTCCTGCCTTCATGCAGGAGGGCTGGCTGAGAGCATTACCCACCTCCAAGCCATTGCCCTATGTTTCCCTGAGCAGGCTTGGCCCTCCTGTGCCCTGAGGTTCCTCTGGGTCTTTGAGCTTTGGTGGCAACACTGACATTTCCTTTTTGGGGTAATATGTGAAAATCTTTACAAGTGCCTTTCTCCACTGTTTCTCCTCTTTCAGGTGTTTGGGGGGGGTGGGGGGGGGCATGGAAGAAAGAAGCAGGGAATGAAATGTGGAATTTTCTGGAGTTTCCCAATCCTGTCCAGTTCAGGGTCTGCTTTATTGGTGGCTTTATAGCCACCATAGCCATGGTGAAACCCGGGGGTGTGAAACTGATATACTGACAAATTTCCATGCTATGCTTGTTGTGTGTGGGTTTTTTTTGTTTGTTTGTTTTTTCCTGCTGGAAGTAAATCCATTTGTGCTTTGCTGCTCCTAACTGCTTTTTCCAAGGAAGACTTTGAAATAGGGAGAGTCTTTACTTCTACATACTGCACTGGAATTGTCCAAATCGTGCTTTATTTTGCTGTCAGTGACATGCCACGTAGCTTAAGTCCTGTTTTCATGCAAAATACCAACATTTTCCCACTCTGGAGACACCATAGATATCTCATAGGAGATGTTACCTCACACACATTATGTTGATGAGATGTTTGAACTACTTTGACTGAGATAAAACTGACCAACTGGGGCAACTGACATACCTTGACTCATAGATTATGGATAACATTGACTGTGTGCTTTTACTGAATTTGTCATTTAAAGAGCTAGAATATGTCTGACATTTCAGAAAGTTGCCATGGAACTCTGTCGCAGTAGTTCAAACCTGACCTATAGAAGTTTTGCTCTTCTGAGCATTTCTTTCTTAAACAGAAACCACTGAATTAATTTTACTTAATAGCTAAGCAAAAGGAGAATATAAGCAGGTAAATACATTTCTAACTCCTTGCGTCATGGATTAACCTGGGCAAATTAAAGACGGAATTACATTATCTTTTCTGTTTGAAAAGGACCATAAAAAGTATTGTTCTGAAGACAGCTGTCATCTTTTATTGGCCTGGGTGCGTGTGTGTGTTTTTTGTTTGTTTTTTTAAGGGAAGGAGTAGAAGTCATCCTTGGCAAGGTCTCCTTTTCTAAGAATCTCTGATTATGAATGTTGTGCTTTAGCTATCCTCTGTCTTCGGTTCTGTGCCAGGATTTATCAGGATGGAAGATGTTCTCAGTGGTGGTGCACTTTTTGCCACTAGCAATGATTTTCCCTAATAGGGCAAGTTCATAAGACTCATTACCAAGAAGGGAATAACGGGAAAGGAAGTTTCAGTGCAATTTTTGTTTTCCTTTTTAAAAAGGAGAAGGAGGCAAAGGATGGAGTTAATATAAAATCCTGCTCTCCAGTTAGCTAAAAGATGACCTGCAGTTTTTGGAATTACGGTATGTTCAAAGATATGTCACTGAAATAATGTAATGCCACAGACATTAGGCCATAATGACCTAAAAAAGTATGTGTTTAGTAGTTTGCAGCTGGAGTCAAGGAAGGAGCAAAACCGCTTGAAGTGAGCCAGACCCACACATTCTGAAAACCATTATTACATTTAGAGCACTGGCTAGGAAAAATATTCATAGCTAGCAGTTTGTCTTTGGTTTAGATTAAATGTCACATGATTAGCAGCTTGCAATGGTGTGAGAAGAGCTTTTAGAGAGGTTTTCTGAATTTTTATGTAGCTATCAACTGTGATCTGAAAGATTACAACTGTGGTCCCAATTCCAACTGTGGTCTGGAATTTCAGAGGATGGAGCTCTCATTTTTCTTAGGCAAAGAGAAGGAACTTATGAGAAATGGGAGTTGATAAGGACCACCCAGATCAGGTAGAGGACTTTCTGAGTTTCTTGAAGCCCTTTCTGATCACAGAAGCTCTAAACAAGCAAGATATCTAAGTATGTGCTCAATAGAACACTGAGTAAGGGAATAATTTGTTAGAAGATTAACTTTTAAGAGTCTAATAAGACCTTACTACTATATCGTTAATCCTGCCTGTGCACCCACTAACCTAGAGTCCAAAAACCAGCATGAAGAGGTAAAATCACTGTTGATACAGACCTAAATTTCATACTGACTGCCTTATAGGTAGACTAAGGCACGGGATTTCAGATGTTTCAATTGACAGTCCTGTGCTCTAAAGCCCAGATCTCTTTCCTGAGAGGGCATATACTTTTCTTGGTGTCCAAGTCACTGGTGGTTTGGCACAGTGTATACAGAGTTTAACATCGCAGTTTCCTTCTCAAGTTATTTTTTATCTCTGTGTTACTTTACTCTTCCTCAAAAAAGTTTTGTTTACCTAACAGCTGAAAAACTTGTATTTTGAACTGCAGTAGGCAAATTTTAAAATCACTACTTAGTTTAAAAAAAAAAAGGTACCAACAGAAAACAAATCTAGAGGACCAGGTATTAAACTCTACAGAATTTGTACATAAGAATATATTGGTTGTTTTTCATCTAAATGACAAATGACGATAGTCATTAATCTTTGAAGCATCCCATAGAACAGTACCAGCAGGTACTTTAAAAAATGAGTAATGATTTTATCAGCATGGGAGAAGCAGCACAATCCTAAAACTGTTCTTCAAAAGGAGTTTTAAATGCCTGTTCTAACACATCAGGCAGACAAATTCTGCAGGTAGACTGGCCAACTTCCCATGTGTGCAGTTCTACAAATACAGCAAGCAAAATACCATAATACTCAATATAAATATTAATTGAAATGCAGAAACAAAATACATCTGCACCAGTAGTGATAATTATTCCCCTCTTTTTTTCTACATAAACATCCAGATACATGCTTATGTGTTAGCAAAATTTGTATTAGAAACTAATCTTATCAATATGTACTGTTAGCCTGGATTATGCTGGATTTGTTATCTATTGGATAAAATATTACCTCATGTAACTTGGCCTGGTTACCAACTCTCTTGGCAGTCCTCACCCAAGGTAATTAGACAGGCTAGTTACTGATCTGATTTCACTTTTGCAACAAGGACTATCTCTTTCCTCCTATGAAAATGCTAAAATGGGGAAAGGACTTGGCTCTTTACTGTTTGTTTTTAAGGTTTCTATTGTAATCCTCATCATCTTTGCACTAGAGATTAATACTTTTTGGTAAAATGTTTTCTCCAAAGTGAAAGAAGCATGGAGATATATAATATATTTATATTATATATATATATATAATATATACATTTATATATTAAAAGTGGTGTTAATATGACTAGAAAATGTTCACTTTGATCTTCTTTTCTGCAATGTTGGTGCTGTGGTGTTGGTGTTCGTGTTTTTTTGTGCAGTAGTCTGGTCTCCTTGTGTTAAGCAATTCCTTGGATAGTTTGCTCCAGAACATCTTTGGTTAATAAGAAACCAAAATATAAGCCTTGTGATAATTGATAGGTCATTAGCAGTACTCTAGTACATCAGATAAGGCAATTAATGATTTCACATTTCCTAAAAAGTATGGCTGTGTTGGGCAGAGTCACTTCAAGATGTAGGATGTGCTCTTCTGTGGCATAGTTTGAATGACTGGGATTCACCTGGTTGCATTTCTTTTCTGTAATACTTACTTTGACTTTGCAATAAATTTTATTTTTTATTTATTTATTTATTATTTAATTATTAAAATTTATTTATTTATTAAAATTTATTTATTTTTAATCTTTAACTGGTAGCTGAATTCTTATGTTATTAAGAATTAGTATTTTAGTCACTCAGAATTTTTGTATACCAGAGCTGTCATCTGATCACGATATGTAAGGAAGAAATGAGAGAATTAAGTGAGCTTTGTCATTGGAAAGGTATTTCACTTTTTTACTGTATATGTATTAGAAATGTTAACTATGATTTGAACATCATGGAGTCAACCTTAGGAACAATTCTTTTGGAATAATTTCTTTCCTTTTTCAAATTTGAAAAAAAAAATAAAATATTTCGGCTGATTGCAAACAGTTACTTGTAATTTCTTTCCTGATATGGTATAAAAGCTCAAGACATAATAAACACAGTTACATATCATAACCTAGATATTTAGGACTCTAATATTAGCACAAGAGACCTTTGCTTTGCTTCAGATATGGGCATATTGAAGTGTTAAATCTCTGAGATAGTCTTTGATAAAAGAACTGTCTTTTATTTTAAGGCACAGGTGCATGAAACTGAACTGTGAAAGATGTTTTTGATGAAGAGTTTGTCTTGTAATAGTATTAATAAGAAAAGTCACTTTTAATGAAGTGATGAACTAAGTCAGGAGTAAGGTCTTGTCAGGGTCAGTAGGTTTACTGGTATTAACTTTTTGTAGCTAAGGTGCCATCACAGACACTTCAGTCTTGCCTTATGCAGAGGGACCCCAGCAGTGCTAACTTCCACTGACTTAAACTGTGGTGGAAATGCAGCCTCTTTTCTCTACTTCTGAAGTAAATGATGTTAGCAGGATCTTAGGTTACTTCAGGATTTTTTTCACTCTTTTTGTGTTGTTCCAATTTGCAACTGGAACTTTAAAACACTGCTGGTGACTGGACTTGAACCTCAGTCTCCCAAAGGACAAGTCAGAACCAGTGGTCTCTAGCAGGTCCCTGTCAAGTAAGGAGCTAAATGCTCCTTGCTGTTCTCTCTCTCTAGTCCTTCTTTCTTCTCTAGATAAATGTTCCTTAATGTTTCATGCTGGTTTGGATCAACTGTTTTGTTTTCTTTTTAATATTGAATAAAACACCTATTGTAAAATTTCCTACTGATTTGTAGTCTAATATTAGATTTTTGGAAAACACAAATAATACACCACCAAATTCCTGACAGTGAATCAAGGGAAGACAGAGGAGATAACATCCTAGTGCAATGAAGAGAGGAGAGTTTTAATGGTATTGCTGTTGAAAAGCAGGTGTATTTTTAACCTCTCTCCAACCTTTAGGGTAAGAGCATGCTTGATCTAGCAAGGATTCCAGTACTGTCGTGATACATGGCACTGAAGGTTTTATCAGTTGCTCAGAACCTCAATTAAAGACACTCAGGTGTTCTGTGAAGCAGTGGACAAAATATTTTATTCAAATATTAAATAGATTTTGCCTGAAACTATAATGGGTTCCTACTCATAATGTGAAGAGATCCTTTGGGTATAGAATAATAGTACCATGCTTCATTACTGGAGCTACTTTAGATGTGTATCAGAGTAAATGTTGCATCTGTTATGCATGAAGGTTGAGGACTAAGCAAGTGAAACTCATAACATGCAATGGAAAAGCCAGTCCTAATGGCACAAAAAGATGTAAAGAGGAAGTGTAGATTATGTCAGCACATGACTGAAGGAGTTAATTGCAGCACTTAAGTGAGCCAATAGCATCTCAAAATAGTCTTGAAAGTGTTGGAGGAAGAATAGCATTAATACAACCAATTCAGAGATGGGATCACATCCTCCGCTGATGTAAGCCAACATCCATATAGTTGCCAGAGTTCAACCTGCTGTGTGAGGTGACTTCAAAAGCTACTGGAGAAAACTGTTTAAAGGATATCATAGCTGGATCCCACTGATTTATGTCTAGACTTGTGGCAAAGCTCCCTCATGATTTGGTATCGAAGGCACAGCTATTACATAAATAATGTCTTATATTTATAAATACCTTACTCCTGAGGGAATACTTTCAAATTACTTGGAACATCCTAAAGAAATATATAACTGAAAGGTGGCAGAATCTGTCCTGCACTTATGAAATCTGAAATACAGTTCAAAAGGTGAAACTCGATTTCGATATCATTTTATCTGTTAAGCATGTTGTGTGGAATGTAATGTAATACATTTTCATTCACCTTAAATGATGCATATGAAGTCATTTGTGCTATGTTGAAGGCATGAAGCTTCCTAGTGCAGCGAATGGAAAAGATAGAAGGGAGTGCAGGGAGGAGTAAGGTGTTGATGTTACTAAATATGTCTCAAGATCTGTCAGGTCCAGACAAGTCACTGGGAAATCTGGAGGTAATGCTTTTTGGCTAGTGATTAAGGTTAATTCAACTGACAGACAGAAGTATAAATACTGATTCTTAACTCTTCATGGAGTTAAAATGTATTTACTGTACTCACAATTTAATCAGAGAGAAAAATAGTATGAATACAGAGCAAAGTACTGTCCTTTTCATATAAGTAATTTTCTAACAGCCACTCTTGGGCAATCCCAGTTTAATGTCCTTGTGATGAAGCATGGCATTATCACTGGCCCGTTGCATCAGTACCTGGCTGCTTTGTCCCTCTTTTCCTGGAAATGAGGAAGGTGTATCACAGTCAAGTCTTTCCCAGGACTCCTTCTCGGGCAGTGCAGCTGTGTACTGCACAAGGGTGAGCCAAAAATGCTCAGTCTCAGCCTATGACAGAAGAGCTATAGCTCTGAATCTTTATGATCTTCATTAAGATAACTCCTTCATTTTTTAATCAAGCACTTTATAAGAAATTTGTTTAGCCTGTGAATATGTTTAAAAAAAAAAAAAAAAAAAAAAAAACATAAAAAATTGAAAATTCTCTGAAGTGCAGACATTTCTAATTTGCAATAGAAAAATCTCCTTCGTCCTTTTTGCCTCCACAAACTGAATTCCTGAAATTTCACCTTTATTACTCAGTGCTTCAGGCAGTGATTATTCACAGTAACTTCGCTTTTTTCTTTCCATCACCCAGACCTATTGTTACAGATTTGTTGGAGCACTGTTGACACTGTTTAATCCGCACTATATACTTGCAGGAAGGTAGCAGAAAAGTTCACAAGCTGTCTTTAAAAGATTGTCACTCACAGGAAAAAAATTGTCAGTCTTTATAGCAATTAGTGACAATAGAGGCATGCACCTGTGCTGAGGAACTTTGACTCAAAGAAGCTGATCTAAAAACCTTTAAGCACTATGGATTCCCAGTCTTAGATTTGAAGAACTGACAGAATTGACCTGTTCACCTCTGAACTGGTGACCTACAGGTGGGAAGAAGTATTGTTAGAGGCATGTAAGCAGAGTGTAAGGCTGTGTTGTTTTGATGTTTAAGCTATCCATTTCATCTTGGTGCAAAGAATAACAAAGAGGAGGTCTGGCTGATGAAAGGTAAAACTGCACTTAACTCAGCTAGAAAGTTAACTTTTGCAAATATTTTTACAATCTACATGGCAGAGATGTGTCAGTTCATTTGTACTTAAAAACCGAAGTCAAGGATTTTCAGAGTCTAAGTGTCCTTAACTATATGTGCATTCGGCAGCGTGTCTATGTTGTTGTGTTGTGTTGTTTTGTTTTGTTTTACTGTAATGGATTCACTTTAAAAATTAGTGACGCAGAGCAGTTTGGCATTGACTTCAGTCATGGGAGTTTCAAGACATAGGTTCAAGAAGCTTGATTCTTGCAATTCCCCAGTTCTTTCACCAGGGGAGGAAATACCTTATAGACTGTGGTAGCAGGGCACAGAGTGGGATGGTGCCAAGGAAACCACACAGCAGTGAAGCACACTGTAAAACAGTTAATGGTAGGAGCTGTGTTGCTCATTAGGGAACTAATGACAGCCAAAGGCCAATGAAGTCAGAAGCCATCTTCTGACAGGAGCTGGGAGCAGCCAGCTGCTGCAATATGGCATGTTCATGCTGGATGTGAATATTAGTCCAGAAGGCACAAAGGAGACATGCAAACAGTGCGGTGTTGCCAGAGGATAAGGTAAGAACCATAACTATTTTTCTCAAGTGTTTGGGACTGTCAGAAATCTCTTAAGTGGTCTCTGTTGCAAGATTTAAAGTTGGGTGAGGGGAAGGGGGAAAAGGAGGTGTATGATAAAGGGAGACTTGGCTAGTGAAACGTTTTATGAAGGATAAAAATTATAAAACAATCAGGTAAATGTGAAGTCATTTTGTAAATGCTATTTAGCATGTTATGGTTACTATTTGAACATTTAAAGAGACTAAATACTGTTTAATGTTTTCAGTAATACATCCTTCAAAAAGGAGCAGAGGTATCCTTTCCTGATGCCCTCTACTATCATGACCTTCTGATCCAAATAGAATGTGCATTTCCATAAGTTATCTTCTCTGTTGTAAGTAGAGAAACCATGTACGCTTAACATCAACAAGGATCAGTCAAAACAGTTATCCATAATGTTTGCTTTTACACCTAAGGAGAAAAACATGATGAACATGGCTCAATTGCTTAATGAAGTACTTAGATGCTTATTTAAGACTGATTGGTGTTCATATAAGAAATGCATGAAGGAGAGACCTTATCTGAAGTAGTTTTGAAGTGCTGGAGTGTCCAATCATTGCTTCACACCTACTCTTACTTACACAATGCTTCTTAGAAATAGCAAGTTAGATGTCCTAAGCATGAAAGAAGAATATCTAATAATAAAGAAAAAAAAAAATCCTGTTTAGAATAAGCTTTCAGTGTCCAGTATCTTTCAGAACTCTAAGCCCTCAGCATCTTGCACAAAATACGCAGCAAGGGAGCCCATGTATTTATAGGTGAAAAATCACTGGAAGGTATAGAAGGTCCACAAATGGCTGTGTATTAGTGAGTGAAAATAAATTTGAGTGTTAGCTATCAAATCCCAAACTGAGTTAAAATGGCACAAAAGTGCAGCACCTGTCTTCCCCCAAATTTACCAAGTTTTATAGGATATACAAGAAAAAGTCACATGAAACTGGAGTAGCTCATTTCAAAATCATTTTAATAATGACTGATCCATTTGAATTTAAGCAGATGAAGGATAAGCTGAAGCAGGGATAAACTGAAAAGGCCATGTGCTGAGTCCCTTCATTATCTACGTGACTAGAAACTACTGCACTTTATCATCTGCTGTCTCTTTTTGCTATCTCCCTCTTTAATTTTCCTAAATGGCTGGTGCACTGCTGTTGAGATAAGGTATTTAATAAGGGAAAGGATTTAGATGTTCCTACAAGACCAGTCTAGGCTCCTTTTTTTAAATGTCATCTTGATTTGTGCTTTTTTCTTCTCTAAGTAATAGGCATAGGGATTATGAAATGAATCTGGAAGCTGAATTCCACTAACAAAATCCTTGTATCCACTGGTAACATAAATAACAATTGGTTCATGGTATAATAATCCCAGATAGTAACCACTAAGAGAAGGCACAAATTGAACCTCATCTTAGGTGGATTACTTTTAAAATACAAATGTCAGAAGCCATGGGACATATATTTCATTTTGAAATAAAGTTGTCTGATTTAACTTAAGGCTTTTTAAAAAAAAAAAAAAATGTGAAAGGAAAAAGTTCAAAGGAAAACATGCTTTAATGCAAAGAATTACCTGTAAGGGATAATACCTACTACTTCCAGGTCTTAAAACCCATCCTGTAGCCATGTAATTGACCTTATCAATTATTGCAGTTCAGTTTCTATTCTGGGAGTGTATTTTAAGGAATTAGTCCTATTAATAAACCATATTTGGGCATCTTTACAAGTGCTGAGCAGCACCTTCTTCCAAATGAGTTGTGCACATGGCTAGGGGATACTCCTGCAAGAGGTGGCCTGCAGCATAAACATTACCAGTCTTTGGAGCTCACCAGTAATGTGTGGAGCAGAGCTAGTTTGAAGTAAGACAGACAGAGCACACCATTAACATTGGGTCATCTGCATCAGCTCCTTCGATCTGCAGGTCTGCCTTGATTGTACAGCACAACCTGAAAATGGGGACATAGCTTAAAGGTGGCAGGAGACACTGAGCCATTACTGCAAAGTGTTTACATTCAAAATAGCACGTGTAGTTTTAACTCTAGCCCCTGTGTTTGTGTCTCATGTTAGTCTTCAACATCATGATTGCGTACTGAGCTGGTTGGCGTGAGGCATGATTCCTTGCCTCAGTCAGTGCATTGAGCTGACATTTTCAATGGGAAGGAGACAAATTCATTATTGCATTATCCATTTCAGTAGACACTCAAAATTCACATATGTTTCTTGCTATATAATGTTTTTTTTTCTATATCTTCTTGCTTCACTAATGATGAGGAGCATTTTGGCATTATCAGCCTACATGTATGTCTATGCAATGTGCCAGTGGACCTGGGCCAACCTGGGGCCATAGCGTAGCAGGCTGGGCTGTTGCAAGCCAATTTCTATGAGGACTCTCACTGCACATCTGCACTGCGCAGTGCTAATGCTATGAATATGGGAGCCCAGGACAAGCTGCCACTGGGCTGCCTGGTGCTGTCCTGTGCAGGAGGCTGCAGAAGTAGCCTACCTGTGTTCACAGAGTGCTGATCCTGGGCTAACTGGCCTGGCATGGTGTTTTCTGGTTCCTCCTGACCTACTGGGTCTCTGCATGGTGCTGTGTTCATTCTGATTTTGCTCTCCCTCTGTTGTGACCCACTCGGTATCTATAACCTGTGAATAAAAGTTTCAAAAGCTTGCCCAGATGACCAGCACCAAGTGAAGCTGTACACAGCAGGAGTATTTAAATAGTCATGTGTACACTTGAAACTCCAGAAGTTGAATCTTGTGATAAATACTTGAACTTTTCAGGTGTGAAGTATAAGCCCATAAGAGAATTACTTGTTGCATATACATGGCAGATGGTAGTGGCCAGGGAAGGTATGATCCTTGAATGAAGCCAGGAAGGCTGAGGGAGTTGGTGGTAGGCAGAGAATTATTTTCCAGGACACTAGTACAATCTCAGATCACATAATATAGTAGCAACATGGTGGCTGATTTTTCGGAATCCTTGGCTGAGGGCAGAAGAGTTACCCCACAACAGGTTTTATTTCTTCCTGACATCTTTAAACTAACAGTTTAATTAAATAAATTATTTTTAAAAAATTAATTGTTATTAATTAAAGCAATTTAAATTAACAGTTTAAGATACTGTTTTGCTATAGAAACAGCTCTACTAGCATGTGAGAAAGCATAAACTTGCAGCAGCCTCCTCTGGAAAATCTCTGCTATCTTTCCTTAGCTATAGGAAGGAAATTAATGGATGCAACTGCTAATTCCTACATATTATAATGGAAACTTAATTTTTATTTAAACTACACTTTAAGGGCCTCCTGTTTGCAGATAATATCTGAGTCATTAAGGAAGCGTGAACAGGGAGCTAATTTCAGAGACTTGACCTGAAGGAAGGAAAAAAGTCCAGCCCTGGAAACTTAAAAGTTGAGTTGTTACAAGCAGATGCCATTGATGTTTTAATGTCATTTCATGAGTGTCATGTTATAAAACAATGTTGTTCTCACTACAGTGTCTCAAGGACTTTCGTTGCTGTGTCCTGATTCAGTGTCCTTTATGTCGTATGTGATCTACCCCTCACAAATCTTTTGGGAAGTACCTGTTTGAAGGATGCAAGCCATTCCTGCAGAAGCACTAAATGTCTGCAAACTTGTGCACAGTGTTACATGAGCTTATCCTTACTTCAGGAGCAGGACAAGGGGACCTAACTGTTGTTATATCTATATATTGTAGTGTAATTCTCGGTTGCTTCACTAAATTGTAGTCCCATCAGTGCTATCTGCTCCTGTAGCCTGTCACCTGGGAAGCAGGAAGAGTGCAGCCTGAGTAATGTCATGGGTAATGCTGAGACAGAGTAACGGGATCCCGCAGCCAGCTGAGGACAGAGCTGGGGGAACAGTCCAGGTCCTTTCCTTGTTCATTGGACCATGCTGACTCTTGTGCTTCCCATGTTGATTTTTTCTTTATACAATACAAAATAATTTAATATTACCTCTTCACCTAAGGAATATTGGGTTTATGTTGTAGTTCGTGCTATGTTAATGGAATAACTAAAGAACTTTGAGTTTTACAGAGTGAAGACCTTTGGCTAAGGTTAATTGTAATAAGGTAAAATGCTAGGAACCAGGTTTTTCTCAAGAGTTTTTGATCAGAACTCGGTGTTTCAGATGTTAGATACTAAAAGGCTGCTCAGCTACCAGTGCTTCTACAAGTAGAGCAGATGTGTAAATAAAAAAACTTTTTAACAGGTAGTCTACTATTCACAAACAAGTTCTACTGAAAAATACGCAGGAGAGGTGGACCAAATTGTTGACTGAAATTGCTACTTATTGTGTTAGTTTGTGAGAAGTCATCACAGGCAATGAACTTCCATCTTAGCTTTAATGGCTGTTTTGAGGCAAGTATCAAAAGACAACTCTGGAAGCAAGCACTGGCATAGATATCATTTATACTCGCCTTGGAGCTGCAAGATGTGAGTGCTCTGAGGATAGCAAAGAAAGGAAAGCAGAAGAAAAGAGGGGAAGGTAAAACACTTGTTTGTTAGGAGAAACTAAACAGGTATGGAAGATCACCTAGCCAAATCTTGTGGTTCTAGTATAATACCACAAATAAGAAGCTCTGAGCGTTCAAAAGCATCCTTTGTTGTAATTCTACACCGTGTGCTGAATTGTCATTTCTGTGGGTGAGAGCTCTTAGAGTCATCATACCATGATCTATTTCACTTCTTTACCTTCAATATATGATGTATTTTGGGGGTATCTTTGCTTTTTATCACCCTGTGATGATAGAGATACTGCTGGCAGAATACATATGAGTTAACACAAGCTGTGCTCTCAATCTCTCCGGAAATTCCAGTCACTTGCAGCTTCTGCTGCAAAATAGTGGTGGAATCAGCCAAATAACAACATGCAGGGCTGAATGTCTTTAAAACAGTTTTACCTTCTGTTGAATCAATAAACAAAGAAAAAGTAAGTATGCTTATAATTTTTCTCATTGCTGTTATTTCTAGGACAATGTTAAGTTATATATAAATAGGTAGAATAAATTTTAAGTGAAAGAGCAGAAAAAGTCTATATGACAAAAACATTATAGTTCAAATTTGCTTTGAAAGTATACATAGTTAAAGAAAACCAAGTGTAACGTAAGTGTTCTAATCAGAGACTTGTGCTAGATTCTCTGAGGATGTATGCTGTCTTCATGCTATTTGAAACAGTGAAGCCGGGACTATTTATACTAGTGGAGCTTCAGCTTTTCTTTTGAAGTTTTAAGTATTCCTCTGTAACTACCAAGAAAAATAAAGCATTAGAATGCTTCTTGTTATTAAAGTTGTTGCATGGTAACTTTGGAAGTGCATCTCAAAAGAAGGCAGCAAGATAATGTGTAACGGGATAGCTTCAGAGCTTTCAAAACGAATACTGTATTTTGCTTGTGTTAGTGAATTGCAGTTGCAGTGTCAGCCACTGTGACCTTTTCTAGCTATAGTAATTAGTATAAAGACTAAGTAGGAAATAAAGAGGGGACATGATCAGTCTTGTTTACTCAGTTAACCAAAAGCTGAAGGTCACACACAAAAGGGGTAAATAACAGGGTGATTAAAACTGGGTAGGCCTGGCTGTGGTTATTTGTTTAAATCTTCTGCTTTCAGGAGTCTTCTCATAAAAGTATATGAAATCCTAAAAACCTGAATAACTTAACGTAGAAGTACTACAGAATAACAGTCTCTTTTTCCAGACAAGTAATTTACTATACTAATGGAGAACAGAGAACAAGGGTTAAGGTGGAGTTGTTCTAATGTTCTGAGTGAATCCTGGAAGTATTAACATTTGTTTCTTTGTTTACATGACAGGCTACATCAAATCCTGCATGGTTTCTTGAATCTGTTTTGTGACTACTCTTGAAAAACACAATATTAATCTTTCTCTAAACTACTTATCCATAAAGTTAGAATAAATTCATTGAGGGGGATTCCTGAGGATAAGCTAAGGTTTGTAAGCCACTCTTTTTCTATATCACCAATATTTTTAGAAAGCTGTTCTCGGGGATTTGGCTGCAAAATGCTGCTTGTTCTGAGAGCTTTAGTTTCCTAGCATTTGTTAGCATGCGAATTTTCAGAATGCACTGCAAAGTCAGACAAGGGCAATTGTTCTTCAACCGTTGCTATTATCTTACCTGAGATTTCCCATTATGAAACTCTTTTAATTGTTGGAGGCTTATGTTGAAGACTTAGATTAGTGCCTGATTAGATTTGTCAAGTTTCATCTTCCAATGTATTTTGTGCCAGATTCAGATTCTAATACTTAAAGTATTAGAAGTTAATGTATGGTACAATTGAAAGACTTGTTGTGTAATTACACTTTTCATTTTGAGTTTGTTACCCTAACAAGTACAGTAGGGCACGAAGGAAAGGTTCTAATATCAGAGGATTTACTACATGATGTCATGTGCTGCATCCCTCCCAGAAGAATTCATGTTAATTGTCACACAGGCTTGCCAAAATCATGAGCAGTGTGCAGTAATGAAATCCTAATAGCAGACAGCTGGCTTTAAAGGCACATACTCAATGGCTTTAAAACTTTGCAAAGAAAAACATTTCCCCTGCAAGGACAGCTCAGGGAACCCACGCTTGTCCCATGTGAACAACGGAAGGGAAGGGGTGCCCGGCAGCTCTGCTGAGCCGTGAGGTCCCTGCACATTCTTCATGTGGCAGGAAAGGGGCAGCGTGCACATCTCTCTCCCAGTTTCTCCCAGTGCTTGGCTGAGCTAGAGCCAAATGTCTGTCCCTGTCAAACTGCGTCACGGATTTCTAATTATCCCTTACCTTCAGCGCCCTCACAGATCTTCTATTTTCCCAGGCTCCAACCCTGGGAACACCATTTTTTGATGCATGTTTGTTTATTTATTTATTTATAATTGAGTCATTTCCATGTGGCTTTGACCTCTCCAGTTAGCTTCAAAACCCATGTTGTGTGTGGAGGAGTCAATTTTCTACCTCATGGCAGACATATCCATTCCCTCTAGTTCTTAGAGTGGGGAACTCTAAGGAAGTTCCCTGCTCCAAGTGTCCTCCTCTGTAAGAAATGCACTTGTGGATCTTAGTGAAATTCATGAGTGCAGCTTTCTACTAGTCAGATTGTTCAGGTTCGTAGTTGATAGTCATGGACAAAGAAGTGGGGCTGAGACCTTTATTCTGGGATTCATTTCCGCTCCATACCTCTACCACCACCCTCTGCCCCACCCCCAAAAAACAGAGAAGAGGACAGCTTCCGATTTTCAGGTCAATATTTGTTCTCAGGTTGTCATTCTGAATTCCCTTTGCATGATCCAAAACATTGTAGCATCCCATTTCGTCCACTCGTGTGTTCAGACTGTAGGAGGACGAATTGCAGGCAGGTGCATTCAGTGCTCTGAGCATCAGTTCATAGATCATCCACCACATACAGGCAAATAACTGACTTCTCACCACCTGGGTATTGATGGAGACTATCAGGTGACAATCTTTATTAGCATCTATAAGCAACAGTCCAGAATACACTTTGTGAAGATCCTTGTCTATTTTCTGCTTCTTGCACTTCTCATCTATTGAATTTTCTATTGATGTTTTTTGATTGCACCACGTAGAAGTCTAAAACCTTGCACTGTCAACCCCCTGACGTGAGCTGTCCACCCAAGAAGAGTGACAGCTGTCACTGAAGGGTGAAGATTAAGTGGAAAGGCGTATATACACCAGCTGCATACTTCTCCAGAAACAGAACAAAGCTCTGGCAGAAAAATCTTCTGTTACAGTAGGCCATATGAGTCTTCTGTCTCAACACTCACAAATGAAGGGTGCAAATGGGCCCTGTTAGTGTGGTGGGGATCTGTCGAGGCTGTTTTGCCATGGGGAGAAGTATGCTGCTGAAATCATGGGTGAGTGGTATTGGATAGAAGAGGCTGCCTGGGAATGAACAAGATTTTGCTAGGTCCATTAAAATTTTTGGAGAGCTATAGATAGATGTTTGGGAATAACCGAGGATCTTTTTTCAAATTTCTAAGAAGTAGGTGAGTATACTGCAGTGTTTGTATTGGACAAACAAATCTTGTCTACACCTTGCATCCTAGGGAAACTTCAGCTTTATGCATTGATATTTAGAACCTATTGGCTGTCTTTTGTTTTAGAAGCTGGGAAGTATGTCAGCTTTGAGTGATACAATGCTATGCTATTGTTTCCAGCCAGCGATGGCTTCAGAATTTTATGCTCTTTAACAAGGTAGGCCATCACAGTTCTGGTTTTCATCAAGACAGTACGGTACACACTTAATGTATCACAATGCTAAATCAGCTGAGCTGGACTTTTCTGTTACTTCTTTCTCTCCACAATAAATAGTACTGCAGACCTGCCATGTTGGGCTTAGCTATGCACATTTTTATATTTCACATTTTTCCTTTGTCATACTGATAAATGCTTAATGAAACAATATTTGAGCAGGGAACACAGAAAACTTTTAAATGAAAATGAAATCACTTTTAAAGAGAGATACCCTGAAGAAAATAATAAAGCAGCCACTTCATTGCCACAGGCTCTAGGTGTGTGTAAACTGAAGTCAACATTAGACCCTCTTCTGCAATCTGTGGAGGAAGAGAGTGGTGAGATCGTGCTGATTTTTTTTTTTTTAAACACGAGACCACTGTAATAACTAAGAACAGTATCCTAAAAGAATGAACATGTGTGTGAATAAAGGGACTGATTTTCAGGGAAGTGCATGATAATAGAATAGAAATGAAGAATGTAGTTCATTCAGCAGTGGAGCTTAGCAGCCAACAAATGGATAGGGAGTGTAGAAAGGTGACTGCTTAACAGAATTAAGCTCCTTTTTCCCTTGTTTTACTATCTATAGAGATAGATATAGATGTTAGGATGAAACTTGTATTTCCTGTGAAAGCTCAAAACAAACTTGGAAGTTGGATGGGAGGGATGGGATCTGGTCCTTGAACTCCTGCAGAATTTTCATTAATTGTGTGCTGCCAATGCTGCTTTCCTCCACTGGGTGCTTACTGTATGACAAACTAGCAATAATAGAGATGATTTTTTAAATTTTTTTTTTCTTAAATTGAAGAGAGACCAACCACAGTATCCAGTTTATAGTACCTGTGGAAAGAGGAAATTACAAAAATGAAATATAGGAAATTTAAGCAATGACAGTACAACAGTACTTTTCCTAGTATTTTTGCCTTCAAATTAAATAATGCTTTGCACTATTTAATGTGAAGGATATCTTTTCTGCTTCCATAGCTGCTCTTTAGTATCTTTGTATCTGTATAATTAGTGGTACTTTTGGTAAATGGGTGAATACTCTGACTGTACTGTGATTCTATATCTGATGGCTGTGGGTTTACAAGCCAAAGCAGGGGCTGGGCAAATGAAGCAAGCAATTACTTGTAGATGAGAATGGTGGAGAAGTCTCAGCTCTCCACCAGTCCTTGCCGTGCAATATCCAGCTATGTCTGTCCATCTTCAGCCTTTAGATGATGGCAAATGCAGGAACCCAGCTCCATGTTCTGGAGTCCAAACAATACCCTGCCTGTGCTGCTCATGAAAGGCTAAGTCCATCTCATTTTTAAGGCCTTCAGAATAACTGAATATGAGTAAATTCAAAGCCTTTTTTCTGTACACTTCCCACATAGCTGACCATGTTTTCAGTCATGTATTTATGCAGAGTAATTTTGTGACTTTTTCTTTGATCAGGTAGAAAGGTTGTCCTCATTGAAATGCCTAATGTTATGGAACAACCTTGCCACATGAGTTCGGGCATTAGTCTGAATCTCTTCGTTGTGGGCTGCAGCATGTCCTTTTTCCTTAATAAGCCAAACATCGCCACCTAGAATTGAAGGAGTGTTTCTAATCGTCCTGCTGTTAGGAACTGGTGTAATGAGAGGGAACAGAAATGACCTCTGGAGTTCTGTGCAGCCTGATGAGCTTTCACGAGGCTTTCAAATGCCATGAGTTCCACACAAATGACTATAAATAATTGCCTAGGTTGGCCTGACCTCGGGTTGTCTGAGAAGATGATCTGATAATGGCACAAGTGATTCTGATTCTGTTCTGAAGCTGAGATCCCGTTTAGGATTATACTTATTTGAACTCTCTGTAATTTAAGAAGAAAGCTTTTTGCATGTGCCAGTACTGGAAACACATTCTGAACACAGAGGTCACTGATGTGGTAGTTGAAATCATCATGAAATAAGTCACTTGGCATATAAGTTTAAAAAATAAAAATAAAACTGAAAACTTGCCTCCTGTTTGACAGTGAAATTTTCTTTCCCTGGTCTCTCGGCACTGCTCAGAGTTGCCACAATTCATATCCCATCCTTTGTTCTGCAGACTATGTAACAGGCAGATAGTTCTTTGCAGGGCCATCGACATGGAGCTCTGAACATTTTGCAGTACGCATCAATGTGAGAGCAGCTTGCAGACGGGCAGGCTGGGTACCACATCTTCGCTGCCTACTTGCCCTATCACTGGCAAGTGGTGAGTGGTAGTCTCCAAGAATTATTATCCCATTTCATAAAATGTGGTCAAGAAAGAAGACGCTACTAATCAAAACAGCCTTTATCATAAACTTGCTAAGTCACTCCTTCCTTTTTTTTTTCCTGATAAATTATGAGCAAAGCTAACCACCTTTTTCTTACACTACTGTCTTGCAGAATGCATAGCACTAAGAACAGTCCCATTACTTGCTGCCAGTCCACCCCAAAGTGCTCAGAACTCTCTGGATTTCTTCAGATGCGATCTTGGTCTATAACAATGAAAGCAAAACAGAATCTTCTGCTTGACCTGTTACAACACTTATAGTCCCAATCAGAATTATGTGAAGTTTGTATTTTAATGAAGCTGTCAGAATTTCTTAGTTAAGATATACTTTAAAAGAAACAAATAAAACTGTTTTCAAGGGAGACAGAAAATAGCATTAAAAGAATTGGCACTAGTTTCTCAGCACAGCCATGCCTGTTACTTGGTGTACTATTGCTGCATTTTTTTCAGGTTTTACAGCAAATAATAATGTCTAGATTGCAGCAGAATGCAACAGCTTAGATAATGTGGTGAGTGTTCTACTGGGAGGGGTGCAAACCACTTCAAAATGGGAACTGGTGCTGCCAGGGAAGGTATTTGCTGTTGCCGATGGTTGTACGTGTGGCAGAAAAAGTTTGGGAACTCCCTGGCTTGGAATAAGTAACTCCCTGAAGGTAGATGGTCTGCACAGATTAACTGTGGCCTTATTAGGCCAGGCTGTTACTGTACTGTTTTGTTACTGGTACCAGCTGAAAATCTTTAAACTCCGTACAGGATGAGAAGAAATCTCCAGAGAAGTGTATGAAATATTTATATATCTTATTTCTTCTCAAGTGTCTGTAAAAAATAATTTGATATTACTGTTTTGAGGAATCTCCGTAGAAGTTCATGAAATCTTTAATTCTTCAACACCAGTGCCTTTTCTGAAAGACTGAGCTTGGTATGCCGAAGTCAGAGCTCGGCTTATCCTGTCTCTCCTTAGCCAAGAGGAATCCATTCAGGGATGAAATGATGTATTCGGGGAAGCCTTAGGGCTGATTTCATGTTGGCTGTAGTAGTAATATGAATCATAAGTAAATCAGTTTGCAGTATCATAAACAGAACCATTTGGGAGGGATGCAGATTTAACTTGGAAGGCTGTGGGGACACCAGGGTGTTTATAGGTCTGGGAAGGGTGACAGACAGGAAAAGGGCATTCCGCAGCCCAAATTTCAGCTCTTTTTTACTGTATGTTGTTAGCAGTAACTTGTAATCTATTAGCTAAGATTTTCAAAATACCAGTATGATTTAGTCATGACTTCCACTGAGGTGTAATGGACAATAAGATTGAATACCATGTATTTAGAAAAAAATATATATATATTTTCAGTCATTACTGAAGCATGCTATAGTACATTTGTGTGAGGATAAAGAAAAGACAGGTGAGATCTACTGTGTGGGTAGGCAAGCTTCCAAGAGCATTAACGTTTTATTTTAAGAGATGAATAAAAGCCTCAAAATTGCTTTAGACTTGGCAGGTAAGGATTGTTATGCTTCATCTTGCCTCTTGGCCAGAAAGCTCAGTAAGTGGGAGCTTGCCAGATACGGCAGTCTTCCCCACTACCTGAATTTAATTTAAACCATTCTGTGCAGCCCTGATTTTAATCCTTTCATTTTGGTTTTGAGTTACCGCATATATGGCACAATGGAAATATTTTTTCAAACTTAAATTAGAAACATATTCTAGGAGACAAAAAAAAAAAAAAAAAGTGCCTGTCTTCTGTGCAGAATGACACATCTTTAGCTGTCGGATGAGGTATAACCATAGTAACTTTTTACTTGAAAAGTTTGATTATCAGTAGAAAAATGTGGATTTTCTGCGATTTGTGCTTTTTCCTTCTCATCACCCTGGCAGGTTGTACACAGCAGAAAAACTTTCTTCAGAATGGCCAAACTCTGTGATAGATAACAAAATAAATAAATAAGTAAAAATAAAATAAAAGAAGTGTTTCTAAAATAGCTTGAGATGGAAGTGTGATGTGTCAAATGTAAAAATCGGTGTGGCATTCTTACTTCTTTGACAGGTGATTACAGATGTCAGAATACTGCTGCTCTGGCCAAATTGTCCAGGAAGAAACATAACACAAACACCTTCTACACTTCATATCTGAAATACTGGTGGTTTGATCTTGTGCATGTGTGTGTTTTTGTTTAATTCTACTTAGAGGTTTTTTTTATTCTCCATAAAAGATGGCAACACTGTCACCTCCAAGAGTGTGTTTCAATGATACGCTGACTACTTTTGCTCTAAACAGAGAACAGAACAGGAAGTATAAATGCTCCATAAAGATGGAGTCGAGTAGCAGTAGTGGCAAAAGGATGAGTTGCACGCTGATCTTGAGTTTTGCAGTACAGGCTGGCCTTGTTCCTTCCACAAGGAAACATAGTAGGCCTTGAAGATAGAAAAGAAAGATTTTTTGCAATGTTTTCATAAGGCTTGGAGTATCAGACCCTTATGGAACAACTACAGCACGTGTGTGGAAAGCATAGTGCAAACCTTCATTCCAGGAGGTGTTATCAGTGGTTCGTTGTCAAACAAAGGATATGTTGGGTGGCCTATCACAGAGAACCTGGGCATGGTGTTTTTTGACACATTTGTCAAAAACACAATTGGAAAATTAGAGTACGGGTTATGAAGGTGACAGTTATGAACTGGAATTTTTTTAAAAAAAAGGGGGGGGAGGGGATTTTGGTCAAGAGAGACAAGTGTGAGGTACTGTCACAGGACAGGAGTAACCTGCTGCATAACCAATGGTCAGTGACTGATCTAACATCGGTTATTGCGATTCTTTCTTCCTTATGTTGCACTAAATGCATTTAATACATTTACCCATGAAATAATCATTTTATTCCAGTAACATTGGAAAGCACCAGGCATAATGCATCCTAGTCTGGGCACTGCATCTCAGAGCAACTGAATACCAACAAGGAGAGTTCAGCATGGAGCACTGAAAATACACTGAGGTCTAAAAAATCTCTCAGGGTCTAAGTCACTGAGATGATGCTTGATGACTTCTTACAAATGATTACGAGAATTTGATTAAAATACCAATTTTTTTGAAGAAGGGTTTTAGCCTTTTAAACAGGCAATTTTTTCAGTAAATCAGGCATGTATCAATATAATTTCTGCACATGCTTCCTGTGCTTGCAAGCTGGCAGCAGAACAGGAAAATAGAAAGGAATAGTTGATATACAGTTGCAATTAAAGGAATGTGAAGACTTTGTTCTTCAAAAGACCATTTAGGGTCTACTTCTGAAGACAAAAATGCCCGTACATCATGTCTGTGTGGACATAGCATGATGATGTATTGGGACTGGGACTACTGGAATGTAACCTTTAGTTAATCAGTTTGGTTATCTAGATGCCAAACTATTTGTTAATATGATTGTCTCACCAGGCTGTTGTCTGAAATCTGCCTTTTTCAGAAAAAATATAAGCAGTGTTTGATAGAGCTTTAGAGAGATCACTTTGAAAAGTGTCTCAATTAATTACTGCTGTAAATTGTCGATGAAATAGGCATCATTTATGGACTGGGTTGGTAAATGAAATTCACTTATTAGGTAATCTTACTAGTGCTGATTCGGGGTAGGGGGTGCAATTATGTTAACGAGATCACTGGAAGAACTGCTTACTTCTGCTGTGCTTAGAAAACTGTGAAGTTAACTGTAGCTTCCCTGAGTGCTGGTATGTGGAGAAGGTCACTCTGTCATCCTTTGGTGTTGGCTGGGAGTCACAGCTAACATGATTGTTTCAAGACTAGGCGGATTGAAAGAGAGGAAGGGACAGGCAGGGTATCACCAGTGAGGAAAGCTTATCTGCGACATGATAGCTACCCTGGCGAAGTGAAAAAGGCCAATTAGCTCTCTGCTTGTCCTTCCCTTCCTGTTGTTCCCTGCCCAGATGTGAGCCACTCACAACTTTTTCCTAAGGCTTTGAGCAACAAGTTGCTTAAACTAAGGACTGGCAGGAAATCATTTAATAAACTGGGGGTAGGGAGAAGTTTCCTGTCCTAGTTACTCCCTAAATAATTGCTAAGTTAAGAAGAGAAGACAGTTCAGCAGGCCAGGCCACTAGCCCCACTATTCTTATCTGTGTTCCTCTGACAGTGAAGGTCCAGCCAAGCTGACCACATCCCCATGGATTTGGCCTTCATTCCAACAGGGACTCCAAAAAACTTCAAATGCATTTTAAAAGCAAGTTGGGGTTTAAGTACCAGGTTAGCATAAAGGACGTGCTTTCAAGGCCACAGCTATGTGATCAGCTCTGTGTAGGTGGGCTGGACTGGAACCTCAGGACCCTTGTGGGATCCTTACTGATATTTAATGATGAATCAATCTGTGTGAAGCCTATTTTGCAATGCATGTAAAGAGCACAACTGGGATTGATTAGGTATTTGTCTTGTCTTATACCATACAGTATTAACACTTTACTACCTTGGTCTGTAAGTAAAAGGGCTTTATTACTTTTAATCCTAAAGAAGCTAAGAAAAGGTGAAGATGTTCATTTTGTGTGTGAGAACAGTGCAGGCCTGTGTTACACCTAAGGCAGTGCAAATCCCCATAACCTCTTCCTGCTTGGTGGGCAGCTGCTCTTCACCTCCCCACCCCGCACTTGTTGCTCATTGGAAGGCTGCAAGGAGTTTCCTGCACCCAGTCATGCTGGGGTAGAGGGGAACAAGTGCAGATAAGGCTAGATCCTGCTCTAAAGGTCCACCACTATCAGATACCTAAAATGCATAAGGCATTACATAAATCCTACTTACACTTTTGATGTGGATATCTCCTGAATATTTCTTGTCTTATTCTCCATCCCAGTAAATGTGAAAAACACTTGTGTATTTGCTACAGAATGCATGCACTTGTTTAAAGTAGTGTAAAAATTGTCATTTGAGTGTATGAATAATAGGCTTATAAACTCTGTAATAAGCACATGGCAAGTTCAGAGATTTAATACTTTAACAATTCTACTTAAGAGCTGCACTGAAAGTGTAGCGTATTGAAAATAACACAAATTGAAAACTGCAACAGTTTTGTAGTGTACCTGATAAGTTCTGTCAGATTCAATAAAGAATATTTTCTAAGTAGCTGCCATATTTAAAGCACTATTGACTACATCTGTGCTACTAATGAAAAAAAAAATAAGCCTCGCTGTGCTTCCAAGTATACAAATACTATTATTCAACACCTGAAGACAAATTATTTACTAAAGACATGACATTTGTTTTCAGAAAGATGTGTGTATTTATTTCTCAAGCAGACATCCTCAGCACAGCTGAAAAACTTCTTGGAAAGCACAACGCTGCAGAAAGGTTCTGAGGAAGATTACGACAATGTTCTGCGAGATGTGGGATCTGGTGGACTGCCTGCTTCCAGTGACCTGGGGACCCTGTCAGGTACAGCAATGAGTTCAGTTTTATCAAGGTCTATAGCAAACTTCAGGTAAACAGATTAAAATCCTGGATCAGAAGCTTTTGTCCATACTAGGAGTTAACTTTTCTGTGTTGTAGTGGGCAGCACAGAAAACTTTAGTTCTGGTTTAATTTTCTAATTGTCACTTAATGTTGAAATATTGCAAATTTTCTTCTACACTTGAAAGAGAAGTTTAATATGCCAGGGATGTAGCATATATCTTTGCACCATGCTTGCACTCTACTTTTTAGGACAGTTGTCATCAGCCTAGTCTCATCCTCTTTCTAGCTGTAAATCTAAATGCACTGTAATTTTATTGTCATGGTCTTACATGCCTACACTTCTATTCGGCAGAATTAGCCACAAGTTTAAAAGTCCCCAAAGACATGATATTCACCTTATTTCAATGTAACACTACTGCATTTTTATTATTTTTACTTTTAATTTTCATTTGCAGCCCCAAGAGCTAAAACCCCTCACCTTTTAAGTGAAATAGTTGAGAATTTGTAATGTAAAAGTTGTGGTCTCCTGTGCCTGCAGGAGGTCAGACTTTCTCAGAAGTACTAGAAATTGCTCAAATGTAGAAAAATTGAGTTTAGTAAAGTTCTGGCTGGTGTTCTTTAGTAAGACTGGAACTGTTAGGCAATATGTGCAGGATTAAGCTGGCTGTAGGAGAGTTCAGTTTCAAAAGAGGCTATAGGGTACAGCTGTGTGCTAATTGATCATTCGTTAAAAGCCAATTCCAGTTTCACTGTTCTGACTGTGCTCACAGGAGCTACAGGAGAAACAAATGGGAGAATACACTTTTAAAAGCAGATATCTGCAACCTGACATTGGGAATACGGATGGTTACACATGCTGGACAGTTTTGTTTGGTATTATGTTTTGCTTATAATTGCTTTGAAAGTGAGTTAAGGAAAAGCAATGTTCTTTTGTTTCTGGTATTTTTTTCACAGATCATAATTTCTGCATAGTTTTAGCTTCTTCTCCCTGTAACGCCATAGGCTTATAGTCACCTCTCAGCTCAATCTTACAGGCTGATATCAATCCGAAATTAAAATCTGCTAGTTAAAGGGAAAAGCATCTCAAAAATCAAAATGTATCAATTCAAGTGAAATCCTTCTGAGCCTGTTTCTATTACCTTACTTTTATACACTGCCTTGAATATTCTGTTTGGAAGTCTTTTGTGATTTACCTGAAGTCATTCCAGTAAATTTTCTCCCTAGTTCTTTTTCATTGCTGCATTACTTAAGTATGGGAAGGCTTGTTTGGTTGTTTGTTTTGTTCCTTCAGTGCTCTGCCTGGAATTTTAAAGCAAAAGAAAACTTATGTATATGTGCAAATGACAGAAACCTCAATTTCAGATAGCAAAAGTTTGAGTGGATATTTCAGCAAAGGCATAATTATTAGTAGTCATAAGGATGTAACAGTCTGCCAATAATTGGGCTGGGGTGCAAGTTCTCAGGCAGGCACATTAATTGAATTGTCTGACCTGAGCTTTTGTATCCAGATCTAAGTTGTTGATTGTCTCTCATGACACTGTCAAAATACGTTTACTCTGAACATGCATAACCTGTTTTCTTTCACCACACTTTCCATATTTTTTCCTGAACTGTGCTCTTGTAGGCTGTTCTGTTCTCCATATAAACACAGTTGGTCTGTCTCCCCCCTTAGCCTCCAAGGATTTGGTCTGTGAGGGGGAAGTGTTTAAAAATAATTCCAGTTACGGTAGAACAGCCTGTATCCTTTCTATAGAGTAGCTGATATCAGACTTCTGAGTTCACAAAGTAGTCAACAAAAGATCCATAAAAGCATCTAAGGATTCTGAAGGACGAAGATTTTTTTTCATCTTCCCTTTAAAGGGAAAATGGGACTTTCCAAGCAGGAGTAGACTTTCCAGAC